>NW_023601754.1:36230032-37430032 GCF_014898055.3 Talpa occidentalis
GTAGGTCTTAAGTTCATCTTCCACCAGTCACCTTCTCCCTCTCCCCCAAGACAAAGACTGATCCATGGGCTTGAATTTCCCCACCATGAACAAATATTAAAACCTCACCCCTACCAAGCACTACTGCTGTAAGGAAAGTGGAGTGGCTCAGGCTTTTATTTCCCTGCTTCCTGCCTCTAGCCTCTACAGTTACCACGTGCGGCCTTGCTAGCCTCCCAGGTTTCATTGCCCACATGTGGTATCATGTTGGACACAAAGCACTTGGGAGCTTGAGCACGAGGCATGCTAGGGCACCCAGGGCCAAGAAGCCAATGATTATGGACACCAGGGCCAAAAAGCACAGTCACCCAGAAGATTTCGAGAGACAGCATGGAGATTCACTAGGTCTCAGTTGGTGCCTCCCTGCTGCTGGTCTGCCTGTGTCCTGTCCCCTGATTTAGCATTAAAGGCATGTTAGAGATATCAAAGTCTTCAAATTCTCTTTTCGTCTACCCAAATCAACAATGAACCTACCTGGCCTGGGATGGTTGCGCAACAAATGCCCTGCTTGATAACATATAAGAACACATGAAATGAAAAGAAATGAAAAGTAAGATACACAACTTGATGGGATCAGAATTCGAAGTCGTTATCTTCCACACACCCTCAGGAAGTGTGACTTCAGTTGTCACACTAGGGCTTTCCAGCCACGAAGTGTCAAAACTCACTGTCAAGATATCTGACCTTTTATTTCACCCCTTTAAATTCACAGGCCATTTGTCACACCCAGTGATTTAGAATAAACTCCGACTTAACACAGCACAGTCCATTCACCCAGACATTTGTACGCCTCTCTGCATTTCTACGCGACTTGATTTCACACGTCTCTGTACTGTTCTTTGTCTTGTTCCTTCTGAATAAACAAACCAACTTCAAAGGTTTTGCTTTGCTTGGGACCAGGATGGCTATGAGCACTATTCACTAGTCATCATTCTTAGGGTTACAAATTAACAAAGTTTCAACTAAAATTGGCTTACGCAAAATTAGGGAAATTATTATATCATACAACTAAAAAGGGTATTAGTCTAGTTAATTTTAGGCCTCCTTCTCATCCCCCAGCACCTCCATCCTCCTCACACACTATCTCTTTCCTTTCTCCATGCCCCGGCTCTGCTTTCCTCTGTGTGTTTCACGCTCCAACAGTATCTCTCTGTGTGACCTCTGGAAGCTCTGGTCTTTCATCTTTATAAGAACAGCCCACAGGAAAACATCTTCCTTCTGATATTCCCAGAAAACATTAAAATATTAGCTCTGATTGGATGGACTGGGACATGTACCCATCCTGAGAAAACGCTATGGCTCCAGGAATCAGATGAACTCACTGATGGACTGGTCACCTGGCCACCCCTGGAATGGAGGGTGAGTCAGTTAACAGTGTGAGAGAGAAGATCTACTCTCCAAGAAGCTGTTATTGGTAGACCTAATGAATGCAGAAAAGGGAAAAAGAAAAAGGTAGACATCTCCCTAGTTCCCATGTTTGAACACCAAGCCCACAGCTTTCAACTGGTTCAGAGGGAGCAAAAAAGGAAAGCCTCTGAACCAAATGTCAGGTGGGTAAGTCTTCCTTGGCTCCTTCTAGTTCATCACCCTCTTTTTGTTTTTTAAGATTTATTTATTTGTTTATTTATTTATTTATACAAGCACTGGGTACAGTCAGAAGCGCGGGAGGGTGAGAGAATTCACCAGAGCCAAAGCGGGGAACAGAACAGGCAGACTGACGAAATACACTGCTGAGGGGCGCAGCGGGTGGCAGTAGAGGTCTGCGCGCCTTGTCGGACCCTCGCCAGCAGCCGGGGATCGAACCGGCACTGCAGAGGCTGCGGGCAGCTTTGCAGCCCAGCGCTCAACCGCTGCACCACCAGAGAGGCCCTCATCACCCTTTTATGCTTCCTGGAAGGAAGAACTGATAGAAAGGGGAACAGATAACAAGGAGAAGATCATTTGTTCTGCATCTTTTGTGAGAGCAATGAAATCAGATGTTAATAGAAGCAAAAATTTGACATATACAGACTGCGATCATTGACAGAACTGCAAGTCTGCTCTCGCAGGACTGTTCACGCAGGAGGCTGGACTAGCTCGTCTCACTTTGTTTTCCTTAAGGATATGGCACCGATTATGGCTGGGCTATTGACACAAAGAAATAAATGCACATGATGATTTTCAGTGATGCAGACCTGACGGGCACTAAGCGAATGTCATCATACAGTGTTGTTGCAATAAAAAACTACAATTCATTAATTTTTAAAAAGAAGTAAGTCATATCAAATTTGTGCTACAAAAAGAATTATAATTAGGACTTGAACTTCAGTTTCTACCTTTACTGTAGATATGAGAAAGAAACTATCAGTTACTCATATGAGCCTGAATTCTATCTTGTTACCTCTACAATCAATTACAAAGGTCACAGGTATGGAGAAATATTTTGCTACATTTTAATAGCAGGCAGAAATTTTGTCTTAGAGTGGTTTTTGTTGTTGTTCTGTTTGCTTTGCTTTGCTTTTTTATTCCCAGTGCCCTGCCATCTCATGCACTTCACGCACATTACTTCATCTATGGCTCTGCTCTTTGAATCTTCATGAGGCACACACTTATGGAGGCAGTAAGTTTTCTCTTCCTGCAGCACCGCATGAAGGGACTAGTAACAATAAAAATACTATGAACCTCATTCTCATTATTAAGACCAGAAACTATAGAACAAACACTTGATCCCTGTTATCTGTAAGCAATTACAATCACCCATGCTATCTGCTAGGCACTTTACCTGTATGATCACAATAAAGTCTTGCAACAAAATTATGAGGACAGCACTCTTTACATAAAAATACATGAAGCTTGTTGATTTTGATTTTTACTTTATTATAATTAGTCTTTTTCCTGGTACCTTATTTAGGTTTTCTAAATTCCTGTTATGAGTGAGATCATCTGGTATTTTTCTTTTTCTTTCTGGCTTATTTCGCTGAGCGTGATCCCTTCCAGCTACATCCATGTTGCTGCAAATTGCATGAGTTTATCTTTTTTGATTGCTGAGTAATATTCCATTGTTTATATGTACCGCATCAAGAAGCAACTATAAACCAGACCCACACTACGGGGGGCCTCTGTAGGATCAAAACAAGGAGGGTGGGAATTGTATGGGGACTATAACCAAGATGAAAATGCATACATTGGGGCCTCCCTGGTGGCGCAGCGATTGAGCACTGGGTTGCGAAGCTGCCCGGCCTATGCGGCGCCGGTTCGATCCCCGGCTGCTCCCCGGCCACCAGAGGAGGGTCCCACATGGCCGCAGACCTCTCCTGCTGCCCGCTGCTCCCCTCAGCAGTGTCCTTCGGTCCTTCTGCCTGCTCTGCTCCCCGCTCTGGCTCTGGTGAATTCTCTCACCCTCCCGCGCTTCTGACTGTACCCAGTGCATGTATAAACAAACAAACAAATAAATAAATAAAAACATGCCTCTATAAAAAAAAAAAAAAAAAGACAGCTTTGGCTATTCAGCATCTTTAAAAAAAAAAAAAGAAAATGCATACATTGTGCAAAAATGAAAAATGATGTAAAAAATATATAAAATAAAAAACTGACCAAAAAAAATATGTAAAACAGCATTTAGAAATTGCAAAAAAGAAAAAAAAGCAGCTGTAATTACCAATGGCCTATTAATCTGGAGAGGAAAGGTGTGGGTGAATAATGATTAAACCAAAATACATGCGAAATGAAAAAAAAAAAAAAATAGATGAAGCTAGTGAGAGTCCTCCCTAACTTGCCCTAGGCCGCTCACATCCAATACCCGTCCTCAGTTTGTTTCCTCTGCCTGCCACACTCTCTCCAGCATTTGCAACTGTTACTCTTTATTCCTCCTCCTTTCCCAGGAAAGCTATGTTTTCAAGGCATAATCTTCATGCATAAGCAATGACTTAGTCCTGCCTGGTTAACAATTCAGGCTCTTAGAGCAAAAGGTACCTCCTCAGAGTTGATGCCATTTTCTGTGTTCCATCCCCTCTATAATGGAGTATGATCACTAATCCCCAGCACTGTCCTCCTTGAGTCTTAAAGTTCTGTTGGTTTTCACCCAGGCTCGTATCCTTAGCTTTTAGCTCAGTTTTAGTCATGTGCTGCAGATTGCAGAACAGATGAGTGGCTGTCACCATTACCCAGGTGGGTGACTGAGTGTGCAGGAGCAGTTTCCTGGACTTCCTCCATTCCCCCATTGTCATGTGCCACCTTCCCCTCCCACTAAATCTTATCCTCCAGATTTGAAAAAATAAAGCTGGAATAGATCCTTAGTTATCAACTAACTATAGGAGTAAGGAAAAGAAATTTTAAAAGTTGACCAATCAGAGAAATTAGGGATATGTGAAGACCAATGGACTACACGATACATGTTCCATCAAATGGGGACAGTTGTTGTCCTAAGAATTGAGAGCATAGGGCCTCCCTGGTGGTACAAGGGGTTAAGCACAGCACTATGAAGCAGTCTGCAGCCTCTGCAGCACCAGTTCAATCCCCAGCCAGCCAGGGAGAAACCCACACGGTGCAGTAGACCTCTCCTGACTCACCCACTACTCCCCTCAGCAGTGTATTTCATTCAATCTGCCTGTTTTGTTCCCCACTCTGTCTCTGGTGAATCCTCTCACCCCCTGCACCCCAGTTCTTGTATGCATAAATAAGTCTTTTAAAAAAAAAATTGAGCCTAATGTTCTCCAGAAGTTCCAAACACTCAAAAGAGGTAGAAACACTGATTTTTAGCTCACATGTAAACTTCTCTTTCACAAGTTATGAAACCTCTCTATGCCTCAGCTTCCTTATCTGTAAAATAAGAATCTAACCATAGGGTTGGAGTCTAAGTCACAGGATTGCTATTACAAAGTTATTTTGTATTTGTGAACAGCTTAGAGCAATTTTTGGCACATAGTGGTGTGTGTGTGTACACATTTGAAAATGCAATATATGACTATATTATACTCCATTTCATATTGGATATAAAACATTGAATAACAATAATAATACATTTTTTAAGAGAAACTCTACAAAACACATCGACAGGGAACGTACAGCCTGCAGGTTATCAGATTGGGACTCCTGCCAATACTTTCACTGAAAGTCTCATTTTGGATCACCCAAGAATGTGGTATATCCCTGACTCCTACACCCTACATCATTTCAAAAACAGTGGTTTCTTGAATCCAGAGTTCCTGGTTTTCTAGAAAAAATAAAAATTACAACTGCTCAACCTATTAGAGGGCAACCCCAATATAAAACAGGTTGCCTGACTGTGGGTCCTCACCCGCGCGCTGAAAGGGTACTTAAACTGCAAGCACACACTAAAAGTTAACAAAGGTTTATTTACAAGGGAAAGGGAAATGAGGAAATGTACAACTCAGGGAGAAAAGAGAAAATTCTTAAATGTGTCCTACCCATTATGCCGACCTGGAATCTCAAATGACCAAGCGAGACCAAACCTGCCTGGCCAAGAGCATGAGCCAAGTGCCCGAGACCCCACTAACATGGCTGGTTTTATTTATGAACAGAGAAAATGGCTGCTTAACTCCACCCTTAGGTCCTCGCAACTTCCCTTTGGGGATCATAGGATTTGTAGTTCCCAGTGTCTTGATGGAGTGGGGGTGGCATCCACAAAGCCTGTATGGAGTTTGCTCCGGACATCCTTTCCCCCTAACAAACCCATCCCAAAGTCCAAGATTACCCAAGAATTCCATTTTGCAGCATCTGCTTTCTCCCCCACACTATGGAGGTGTGATTGAAAAGCTTCACCCTAAATAGCAAATCTGTTAGGAAGTCCCTGTTTCTAAGGCATCAGAGGGGTCCCTATCAGCTGCAGCCCACTTTTCAATCAATCTTATCTGTAATGTTTGCAGATTGCACCGACCACCCCCGTAGCCAGCTGTGTTATCAGCAATCAGCAGTATGACGAGTACAGAAGATAGGCACAGTGGTGAACAACGCTAAAAATAACCATTTTCAAATTAAAATCCTGAATTGGAGAGGAAAAGGGGGAAGAAGCAGCAAGACAAGGTAGGGCAGGTTTTATTTATTTACACCAATGAATCAAAGATAAAAAGGAGGGGAAAGCACTTTGCAGGAGTTGGGAGTATGGCAGAAACGTTTTCATCTCCAGCAATATTATCAAAATGTTGCAAATGCCTGTCACTCAAGCCCAAAGGAAGCTTATTTACATGTTTGGGATGAGCAGAGTTCTAAATGATGCTTTAATTGGGAAAACCTGCCTCGTCATTTGAACAAGACCTAAAAACAGACATAACATAGCGCTGGGAGGAAAATAAATGTAAGAAGGTCTCTTTAATACATTTCCCTTTTCCTCTTGCCTCTCTATTCCATTTTCATTTCCATTAGAAAAAACACTACTCAGCATTTCCCAGGCCTCCCTTAACCTTTCTGACTTGCTCACTTGGGACCTATGGAAGACAAAGCATTCTCTCTATGACTGGAGACAGGGACTGGTGGTACCCAACACATGCAGTCTGGCTTTTGGGGCTGAGATGATGGCTTCCTAAAAACAAACAGTGCAGGGCCTCCCTGGTGGCACAGCGGGTTGAGCTCCGCACTGTGAAGCTGTCCACAGCCTCTGCAGCGCAGGTTCAATTCCCGGCCAGCCAGGGAGATACCGACATGGCGTGGTAGACCTCTCCTCTGCCTGTTCTGCTCCCTGCTCTGTCCCTGGTGAATCCTCTTACCCTCCCGTGCCTCTGGTCTGTACCCCAGCTCTTGTATAAAAATAAATAAATCTTAAAAAAAAAAAACAAAACAGTGCAGGGACTGATGGACTAGGGAAGGTACACAGAATGTTCAACTCGATGCCCAGCAAATAAAATACATTTGCTATGTATTTGTTTCCTAATCTACCACTCAACAGGGAAGTGGCACTTATTAGGAAAAGAAAAAAAAATCTATTCACATCCATAACAGGAATTTTGGGGAAGAATTATATCAATATAGTAATGATGGTTATTTCTGGATGGGAGAGTATGGTTGACAGTTTTCTTCTTTATAATTTTAATTAGGATCTTTTACATTTCCTACAATGAGAAATGACAAATAGGATGATTTGAATCAAATATTCTGGTTGCTGTTATAGTACATGTCATTGTAGTCTTATACTCACCCATTTCTACCCAAAGACCTACTTTCTAGTAAAATGAGCTTTAAGCTAATTTTATAGTTGTCTTTTTTGTCTCTTTCAAAATATGCCAGACATTGGCATTTTACAAAATTTTTAATTTAGAGAGGATGGCACTAATACCAATCTTAAAATGAATAACACGTATCATGGTTATTATCTCTCAAAACATTAAAAGAGTATATAAAATATGAAAAGAATGAGCAGATCATTCATAATTAGCAGATCACATATAATTTATTTTATCATTTTGGCCATTTAAACTTTGGTAACCCTTTTGTCATCTGTAGCAGATACTTATGACAAAATGTTCTATTCCCCCAGAACCCCTAATTTCAGCACTAGTGTTCTGAACAATTCCATTTATCTCTGCAAAGTCCTGTTGTGTCTTACTGTACTGCTTTCTTTAAAGGTGGGGGAGGCAATTGAGTCAAATACAGGTGCCACCCAGAGAAGTAAGAGAGTCTAACCACCAATGGCATCCTAGTTCTATGAGGATAAAAGTCATAGGCAAAAGTCCCAACTTCTTGTCTCCCAGTGGAACAACTCCAAGCAGTAGTCAGCTCATTACGACAATCTCTATTGTTTTTCTTTCTTTATTGTCTCTCTTCACTTTCCCATATTTCTTTTTCTGTGACCACATCCAAAGTAAATTTCTTGTCTCAGGGTCAGTTTTAAGTGGCACAAAGAGGCATGGCTGTGCCCAGAGTAAGACTTCACAATTACATTCACAGGTTAAAAAGAGTCACTACTGGGCCTCCCCTGGTGGCGAAGCGGTTGAGCGCTGGGTTGCAAGGCTGCCCGCAGCCTCTGCAGAGCCAATTCGATCCCCGGGCACTGGCGAGGGTCCCACAAAAAAATAAAATAAAATAAAAAGAGTCACTACTGACAATAATGTGATTAGTGGTAATTGAAGTCTAGACTTTATTAATTAGAAATTTGGCACCCAAATTAAAGTGACCATGTGAATGATTCAGATAGGATGGGTCTACAACGAATTTCCTTTCTGTTAAAACTTCTTGTTAGAATACAAATATGTGTCAGGCACTGAGACAAAGGGTAAGCAAGTATTTTCACCAGCCCATGAGCAAAGCCTGCTCTTTTTCTCCTTGAATATCCAGAGTCTTAGAAACATAATAAGTGTGGAAAACTCAACTCATTCAAAAATGCTGTCGTCCTTTTGGCCTGAACTTCTGACAGCCCAGCAACAGAACAAGAACTAGCTTGGCTTTCCTGCTCAGCATGAGCTCTGCCACAGGACCAGTGACATATAACATGCACACTTGCTTTTCCTGCCACAAAGCTGTGACACATTATTGAAGCTTCACAAAGTCATTCTATTGTAGTACAAATTTGGAAAATTTGTTTCCATCTTATTTCTGGGACAAGGACATTCACTGCATCCTACTTTCACTGACTTTTCTGAATACATTATAAGTTGACATGTGTTTCACACCTCAAAATTATTGGCTAAATATTTCCCCCCCCCTCTCTAAATTGTTTCTAATACAATAATTAATGAGTATGAATTTGTCATTAAATATGTGGCCTTGCTTAGTTAAACCTCAGCATTGTGTTCTGTAAAATACAATAATGAAACTCACATTGTACATTGCTGTGAAAAAAATTGCACAAATTCCTGAACTGTTTTAATGAAGTTCCTGGAACATATTCACAGACACACAAAAAAAACCAACCTCTTATAAATGTTAAATATTGTTAATGAAATCACATCCAATTATAATAACTGCATAATGAAAAAACACAAAGTCAGTACTGCACTTAGAATCTAGAGACACATTAACTAAAAGACGTAAGTTCTTCTCATTCTAACCTTTTAATTTTTTATGCAATTTAACCTCCATTAAATCTGAACTATAATGTGTAAAGAGATGAATTTCTTAAAGATGATCAAGATATCATCTAGGATGACATATGATATCACAATATAAAAGGGAGAACAGATACACAGATTTAATCATGCGCTAAACATTTATTGAATGCTGGCTTTGTACTAGAACTTCACTAGGTAAATAGAGACACAAAAAGAACCAGTGAGAAGCTATACATTGATAGGCAATATGTATTGTTTTCAAGGTAATATGAGAAGACCTGAGAAGGAATTACCAGCTAATGTAAGAGGAGTTGGAGGTGGGGGAAGATTAAGTTTTTCACAATTAGAACTGTTAAACTGGCAGATGGAAGAAGAGGAGTTAACAAGTTAATCAACGGGAGGACAGGATTTCAGCATATAAGATATGCAAACTCAAAGAATTATGAAAGAGCACAGTGCCTACAAGGAACTCCAAGTAGTTAGAGTAGACTGGACCCAGGAGATATGGGAAAAGTGAGGAGGAGAGGTGTAGGAAAACAATTCTCACCTGTGATAGGCTGTAAGCATTTTGAAATGACCATAATGGAGTTGTAAGCAAATTTGTATGAAATATTAATGTCATATAAGCTTAGACCACTCATGCATTGTCACATACCTTGTTTGTGGCCAAGCCTCCCAACTCTAAATACTGTGCTCTATCCTACAGACCAGGAATTCCAAAAGAGGGAACCCCAGGACCAAGGGCTTAAGCATTACCTCAGGAATTGCTAGGTATGTACTTTCTCAGGTCCCATTCCAGACCTACTGAATCAGAAATGCGGAGGACAGGGTCCAGAAATTAGTGTTTAGAAAAGCCTCCTCCAGGTGAATCACACTAAAGTTTGAGAATCACCATTCTTGACCATCCTTCAGACTTCACTTTCTCAAGGAGAAATCTGTGGAAGGCACTAAACGAAAGCAAAGATTGCTTCTTTTCTGCCACAATCAGAAAACAGTCTCATGTTCGTAACAAAACTTCATCAATCAAGCACTTTGCAAAAGCTATATGAAAATGTTCTGTTTCAGCAAGTCCTTTGATGGTCAATGTCTTAGAGCTGTCTTAGGTTTGAATAAACAGAAAAACCATTTACTTCCAGATGGCTGATGGGTACCAGCTACATGGAGACCCCACAGCAGGCGCTTTGCAATGTCCCTGTTGGAAAGAGTTTGGAAGGGAATGTTTTTTATAGAAAATGATAAGAAATAGGAGATAAGTCACCTCTTTTCCCTAAAGCTTACTAAATTTATACTTAAACAACTTAAGTAGACCCATTTCCAGCATCACATTTTAAAGTTTTGGGTAAAGTAAATAAAGTCAGTGGAGTTGTTTTTAGTATTAGTCACTTCATGTTCATGTCAGTGGCTGACTTAGTCTTGCATATTTTAATGTTTAATAAAAGATTGTTAACTGAATGAATGACCTAATTAATACAAAAAATAAACTACCATTTTGATGGTATATCTGCAGAAGACTATTTAAAAATGTTCAAAGCTGAATGGAAAAAATTACAGTGCATTTTATATGACTGAACACATAATATTTGAAGAAGTACCGTCTGAACATTATGGTTATAACATTGATTTCTCTGAAATTAGAACTATTCTGCATCCAATCAGCCTTCCTCTCGATTGCTAACATCAACCACTGAGGAGCTGAAGAAAAATCTCATTTGTGCCAGTATCTGGCAAACCAACACAAGTTAATTTGTCAATTAAACTATCAGTATAATAGGGAATGTTACAAACTAACGTTAGCCGGTTAAGAGAGACAAGCTGTATAATTCATAAAGAGAAACGCAAGTCCACAACAGGAATTCAGCTGTAACTTAAATGAAGATGAACAATGACAAAACTATATTAAAAACAGGGTCTGAGTGACCTCTAGTGTTATTGAGAAGAATGAAAGGTAAGTCCAAAAAAGAGAAAATAGCCCACAGTGCAGAATCTTAAATATATATCTACAGACATCACTTTATATAGACATTTACATTTCAGTCTTCATCACTAAAATACTGGCTATTCTTTCTTACTGATTTAGTATTAAAATGTCTTCATTTATATACATGCAAAAGTTTTCTATCTGAGCTTCATCATTCAAATATCTTTGGATGTGGGAAAAAATAACGCTTTGTATTAAATGTTAAATAACACTTGGTTTCCTGATATTGGGAAAAGGTCAAGGGAATGCAGAGAGGCAATAAAGTCATTCCAATTTTAGTAGTGTTGAGAGAGAGTGCTTACATTCAGTTGCTTCACCTTCTAATGTAAGCATTGATTTTTCTAAGAGTACAGCTCTGATCACCTTCAATCAAGGTTCTTCAAAAGTCCCCAACTGCTAACCAAATTAAGAACAAATCCTTAGGTCGGTCACTCAAGGTCTTCCCTAATGTGACCACCCCACCTTCATCTCCTGTGAAGAAGGCATTGCCAACTGTCACAACATTTGTATTACTTCTGCACATACTGATTGCCCATGGATCAATGTTCTTGTTAATTGCTGGTCTTTTTAAAACCTTTGTATAAAAGACAGCCCTGAATCTGGGAAGGCCTGGCAGTTTATTCCTATAATCTCATTTCAACTCCTATTCCTACCACTTGCTAAATATGCAATCTTGGGAAGATTACTGAGCATAACCAACTCAATCTGATCAACCCTAATATAGGGATAATGTATATCATGAATATATTACTACAGCTACCTCTGATTGACAGAAAGGAAGGAAAGATAGAAAAGAATCAAGATCAAATACCATCTCTGTCACTGATTAACTCTGGAATGATGTATCAACTCACCGTTACAATTTCCTCATTTGTAAAACAGGTACAACAATAACTAATTTACTATTAAGGTGAGGATTCAAGTCAGATGACTTGTATGAAAAGTACCCATATATTGGGCCTCCCCTGGTGGCGCAGTGGTTGAGCGCTGGACTGCAAAGCTGCCCGCAGCCTCTGCAGCGCCAGTTCAATCCCCGGCCACCAGCGAGGGTCCCACATGGCGCAACAGACCTCTCCTGCCGTGCCCACTGCTCCCCTCAGCAGTGTATTTCATCAGTCTGCCTGTTCTGTTTCCCGCTCTGGTGAATTCTCTCACCCTCCGCACTTCTGACTGTACCCAGTGCTTGTATAAATAAATAAGTAAATCTTTAAAAAAAAAATTTACCCATATATCAAAGGCACCTTATAAATGCTTACCACCTCTCCACCAACCTTTTTTCATTGGGTTAGGGACATGGATATCAGGTGATACCACTCAAGCACTCTGATAGAGGCCCCAGCCCAGATTATTCCATTTCTCTTTTTCCTATTGCAAAGATTCAACAAATTAATAGTATAATAAGAGATGGTTATTATGGGCCATTGGATAATCTGCTTATAAGATGGTTCATTCAGCCTTCTAAGCTCAACATTAGGTGATTAGTAAAACTATTTTAGGTAATAGACTTGGTCAAAAACAGGCGGGGAGTGAAAAGCTGAGACAAAGCATTAATGTAAGATTCCACATACATGAGGTATGTAATCAAATTCATAAAAACAAAGTAGAATGGTAATTTTCATAGGCTGGGAAAAACCACTGTTCAATAGCATAGAGTTCCAGTTTTGCAGATGAAAAAGTTCTGGGGTTACCAGAGGGAAGGAGGACAAGGGCTAGGTAAATTGGGAAATTTGGGTCAGTTGCATAGTGAAGGATAGAATTGGTACAGTATATAAAGATGTTGATTTTTAACCATGCATACCTGAAACTTCCATGTGTTGTGAAACCATTCCAGCGTTCACTGGATTCAGGCAGACGGAAAAGAGGGTCTTGGAGCCCTGGATGAATTTGTCAGGCTCTTAATGCTGAAGCAGGGCATCAGGTACAACAGGCAGACCAGCGGGCAGGCAGACTGAGCAGGATGGAAAGGCAGGGGGAGATCTGGAAGCTCAGAAGGTAGCAACTGAGTCCCCTATCCTCAGTGATGCCTCCGTGAACACCAGAGCTGAGGAGCCCTTTTATCCCCTCTCCCGGGTATTTACAGATGCGCATGCCCTGTGCTCCCCAGGCCATAATCATAGGTGCAGTGCCCCTGCTCACACCCCCCAAGGGCCCTCTGCAACACCAGGTTATCACATGTGGGCAATGAAACCTGAGAGGAAAGTAAGGCCGAAGGTGCTGGCCACAGTGGGTAGGGCGTGTGGTGGGGGTGAGAGAAAACCTGACACTCCATTTTCCCTACTCTGTGTCATAATGCAATGTTACTGCAATTAAAAAAAAGTTCTGGAGAGTGGTTGCACAACTACGTGGATAAACTTAACACAAACAACACGCTAAAAAAAAACGGTCAGTGTGGTAAATTTTACATTATGTGCATTTTAACCACAATTAAATGTTTTTAATTTCAAAAAGCTTTGATGAGATGAAACACAGCATCTTCTGACATCTCCATAGCAAGCCACAAAATATGCACACAAGTGAGCTCTTGCATGCAGGGTGTAGGGTAAACGGAAGTGGTCAGGCTTTTCCACCCTCTCGTCATTAGCATCAATGATTAGGGTGTGGGCGCACCTGAGCATGGAGGCTGAGCATATAAGGGCTGCGTCTCAGAGGTGCAACCAGCAGGAAAGGGGAACAGAGCATAGCTGCAGTAGAGGACCGTGCAGCGGAGTGCAGTAGAGACCAGAGAAGAGGCCAGAAGACAATGCCAGATAGCCCAGAAAGAGTGAAGATTTGTGGGGCCTGCCAGTCCCCTGCCCACCCCCCACAGCCCCCCTCCCTATCCTCCACCTGGTTGCCTCACTACAAATAGTGTAGAAAGATCATTAAAAGCCTGAAAAGCCACTGAGGAATAGAGGACTCCTTTACCAGTCTGCCCTGATCATAGAAAACTTTCTCCGTGTCTTGCTGGCACGACACAGGGTGTGCACAAACAAACACACACACACACACACAGTAGAAGAGGTATCTTTGCCCAACAACCCATGATTTTATTAATCAGCCCCATGCCAATATCACAAATTCTGTATCATTTTGAACCCACATTGAAGAATGAGAAAAAGTACCTTTTTACCCCTCTGATGCCATCTAATGTGTAAGAACTGATTATAACTCATTTGGCTAGAAATAAAAGCAATAAAAGGTTCACTGTGGATTCATCTTCCACCTGGAGTAGAGTAACTCAGCAGATTCTGGGGAAAAAGCCCTGGTATAAGTAATTTTGAATTTCTTCCAATTATTATCAGGTTTTTGTGTGATTATTAAAACGATTTCTCACAAGAGCTAGCAGCAATGCCTACTACCCCTGAAAACTGAGCACAGCTCAGGAAGGAGTCCCAGCTCACTCCAGACTTGTGTCCTTTCCTTCTGAATACACCACAAGAATGCACGGAAAGTGTAAGTTCAAACTACCGCTTTCTCAGGTTAGGAATTCCAAACTACTTTTAAAGCCTCCTGATAACGCGCCCCTCTAACAATCTAACTCTTATTATTGGTCTGATATCCAGAATCCTTCGGACCTGATTAAAGAGGCAAAAATCAGGAATCTTACGTATCAGTGAGCTGAAATAACCCCCAGTCATTTGTGCCCCGATGCCTGTGCTTCTCCAAATTAGTTTCCTCCAATGACCTGTTGAGGTGCTGCTCTGCTGAGTTCTAGCATTCTCCAACTCATTATCACTATTTACTTTAGGTAGTTTAAGTTTTGACTGATGTATAACGTACGTGTGTGTGTGTGTGTGTGTGTGTGTGTATAGAGAAGGGGGGGGAGAGAGAGAGAGAGAGGGAGGCACATAAATCATCATTACACAAATTGATGCATTTTCACAAAGTGAAAACTTCTGAATAAACAGTATCTAAAGAAACAGCATTGCCATAGCTCCCAAAGCCTCTTGTGTTCCTTTGGGTAACTGTTACACCAAAGATGCCAACTTCTAAGGTCATACATTAGTTTTGTCTATGGGGGCGGGGGGAGAGGAGAGGGAAAAGAACCTTTATCTAAATGAAATCACACATCGCTTCTCGGCCTTTTGGCTAAGATCAAGTGTAAATGAAATCACAGAGTGATCTGTAAATTTTTGAGATTCATCTATATTATTCTGTGGAGCTACCGTTTGCTCACTCTTATTACAATGTAAAGCAACTGTACCTTGCCTTATTTATATGTTTTACTGTTGATGCAGCTCCCCCATTAATTTGCAATTCACCCATGTTATTTGGGTCTGCGAATGCATATCTCAAGTCATTCTTACCTTAGGTTCCCAGCAATGTTCTAATAACTATCTGACAGAAACCACAGAGTTGCTTTGTCACCCCTCGCCCATATCAGTAATTCCAAATTCCATTCCTTAAGCTCAGTCAATCACTTCCCCATGTGAAAATCAGGAAGCTCCTTTTTCCTGAGAACAACCTTTTTGTATTTATAGATATTCCTCTATTGCCTAAGGAATTATTTTTGAAGATACTATGTTCTACATGGCTCAGTTTTATTAGCATTTCATCTATGTACCAAGCACTACACTGCTTACTGAACTACAAAATAAACTTATTTATAGCCCCAAATATGGGGGAGTTCAGAGTCTACTGGAAAGAAACACTGTATTATGTATGTGACCCCTAGAAATGTATGTGCTGTTCAAATGTGTCACCAGCACAATTCTAACTCCAGGGAAGAATAAATTCATAAACCTGGGGGTGGGAGCTGTCAGGAAGGTTCTCCCCAAGTATGAAGTGTCCTTGAAATACTGTGTACCAGTAAAGGTATGCTTAATAAAATGAGTACTCCTGTCTTAATATAAAAAATATTTCCCTTCATAATTGTCAGTTAAAATGGACACTCCAGGACAATATACCCTGTTTAACATTTTAATTTTAGGATCCCTATAAACCACTAATATATTAAACCACTGCAGATTTGCTACTAAAGTTTGAAAAGGACAAATCTAAACAACCTGTAAAAATTTACCATGTAATAAAAGGAGATGAGGCACCTCTATCAATCTTGTAGATGATCCACAAAAACCTGGCCATATTGTGTTTTGATATATACTAATTGATTTGATCTACTTTTCCCAGGAGATAATTCTTCAGATATTTCATCCATTTTAAACAGCCTTGCATTTCATAAGTATCCAGGGCTTTAAATCACAAGCCTCAGTAAAACACAACCTGAAATACTAGTGTCACTCATACATTTTATAACCAAAAAAATAATACTTGTGATTTTCCAGTGTGAAAGTAGAAATTGACTCCTGGGAAGGCAGAGAAGCCAATTTGCAATGAGCAGCTTTCATTTCCGACTCTTAATTCAAATCTTCATAAAACTGTTTGAAGTCTTGGCAGGAATAGTGGCATTCCAATGTAACCCGTCAGGTACTCTATAGGGAGGGACATTTCTATGTAAAATATACTCTGCATAGACAGAACAGTCAGAACAGTCAGTGGACTTTGAGTCCTAAAAAAGGATATCTTTCTAACCACAAGGAAGAAAAGGGATGACAGTGATGTGAGTTGATCAGAAGTAAAGGTAAACTTACGCAATTTGCAGTAACATGGATGGAGCTGGAAGGGATCATGCTCAGCAAAATAAGTCAGAAAGAAAAAGAAAAATACCGTATGGTCTCACTCATAGCAGGAATTTAGAAAACCTAAATAAGGGACCTGAAAAAGACTAATTAATACAAAGTAAAAATCAAAATCAAGAAGCAACTCTAAACCAGAGACACACTATGGGGGGGAGGGGGCGGCGGGGAGAAGAAGGAGTAGGGTCAAAATAAGGGGGGGTGCAATTGTATGGGAAATATAACCAAAATGAAAATGCATACATTGTGCAAAAATGAAAAATGAGATAAGAATTATATAAAATAAAATTAATTTTAAAAAAAAGAACTAAATGTGAGAATCCTTGCTTGTATCTTTCCTGTGCCAAGGAGACCTGGTACCTTTCACTCACTCATACGCAGATCCTGGAACTCAAGATAGCCAGGGGTTTGTACTACTAGAAGCTCTGAAATGCACATGAATTGAAGCCTTGGAGTCAAATAACATCACCCAGACTAAAGAAGAGAAGAAAGACCCAATAAAAAAGCAAGGAAGGAGGACGGGCTGAAAGGGAACCCCAGAAGGAGCAACATATGAAGCAGAAGGAATAACAGAAGTATGGGTTGTCAGCAAGTTACGTGAAGGGAAATGTTGCAATGTGGTAGGAATAATCAATCATTCCAAAGCTTCTGAAAGGTATCAAATGAGATGAGGTTAGAGAGAGTGACTGATACAACCAGCAATGTAAAGATACTGGGGGCCATGGCAAGTGTGGTTTCAGGGACTACAGAAAGGAAAAATGTACTGAGGAAAGGAAAGAGTGGAGATTAAGAAACTACAGAACAGTTAACACTTAAGAGGAGTTTGCTATATAGAGAAAAATGCACAAAGTTTATTATATCTGGAGTAAGACTTTTAAAGATGAGATATATATATTTATGCTGATGAGAATAAGCTAACAAAAAGAAATTGATCAGTCCAAAGAGAAAGGGGTGAATGCAAGCTCAAAGTTCTATAAGGCAAAGTTTATAGTTTGGGGCCGGTATGGAGTTAGATAAGAGCTCGAATTTCCTCCTCCATGAAATGAGAGCTCATCGGAAGAAGCTGGCAGATTGTCTTGGGGAAGTTGGAGCAATTTTCTTCTGGTTGCTTCAGTTTGTTTCAGTGAAAGAACAAGGGAAGTCATAAGTCAAGAATGGAGGAAGAAAGAGTGTTGAAATTTTGAGGAGAAAAGGGGATAGAAGTTGATAGAATCCTTCAAACAGTTTTCATCATTTGGATAACCTGGTTTTCTATCTAAACCCTGCTACTGCAAGCTCTGTGGCCTTAAAACAATTAAATTAACCTCCTGGAACCCAGGCTTCTTCATCTCTAAGACCAGGATAATGACACTTTCATCATGGGGTTAATCAAGCACCTCAGAATAATTTTTATTCGACTTCAGTTTCTTTGTTATAAAGTAATCATCAAGGCTCTTCCTAAATGATATTCTCAAACCAATTATCACCAAGTTTATATTTAATAGGAACACACATGTACACAAAATAAACGGCATGAAAAGGGCTCTAGGGCACACCAACAACTTCTCCTGGATTTAGATGTCCTCAAACTAGTCCACAACCAGAAAAGCGACAAGTAAATTGTGATCAGATAGGCAGTGAGAGCTGGCGCTACACCAGCTTCATCTCAGATTTGCCGGGTGCCCGTGGCTGCCTGAAACCTTTTTGCACAGATATTTCTAATCTGTAAAATGAAGCGCTTGGACTTAATGATCTGGTTCTTTCTCGCACTAAAATTTTGTGGACATACAAGTTATTCCATTTAGACACAGCTGCCCCTGGCAGTTATATTTATAATCAGAACCCCTTTTACTTTAAACAACAAGATCACAGAATCTGCCTGTCTAGACTTAATCTTCAGAAAATGTTAAATATTCTAAGAAATGGAAGCCTTTGAGTGTATGATTTGTATCGCCATAAATAGCAATTATATGACGTCATTATATACTTTTATTTTCTTCCATCATTGTTCTCCCCTCAAGTGTAGTCCCCTTAGTTCTCCCACCACCATCGCACCCATGACCCACCACCACGAGAATCTCTTGGGCTCTTCCCTTCCCTCTTTTGACCCCTTCCCCGCCCCTCCCTTGCTGTTTGCCTCTAGTTGAAAGTCAGCTTGCACGTTTTTGAAGACATTATATTCTAGATAAACATGGTAGGGAAACACCCAGATACATTTGGGGCACACTACTGGAAATAGATAATCTTTAAATATCAGTGTTAGGTATGACTTAGATATGAGAAATAGGGTTCTGGGTTTTGATTTGTTTTGTTTTGGTTGTGACAGACCAAGCCTTTTGATTTTTTTTATTACTCAGAAAAAAATCCTTCATTTTTTTTTTTTCACCTTCTGACTCTGTGCCTGTGCCTTCAAAGCCTTCACAATTTTCTGCTCGTCAATTAGAAGAACACGCTTAATCCTGCCTTGCATACATTTCGTACACAGGGAGCCACCAGAGGCCCTGCAGATATGGCATCTCGTTTTAGATGTCTCAGAAGAACATCGGGCCTCACAGCAGGAGCTCCCGAAGTCGGCTTGGGCCCAGGCCATGTGCAGACTTTGGCACTTTCCCAACTTGGGTGTATAGGTGAACAATTCGATTAGCAGGGGCTTGGGACAGCCTCATTCTGGTTGAGGCTGTATTCTATGTCAAAGGCTAGGTCATTCTGAATGCCTCTAGACACTGTTCCCCGAGGAGAAAAAAAATAAGTGATTTTTTTTTTACCATTTAATTTTCTGAAAAAAATGTTAATTTATCCTTCAGTGACAAGTTTCATGGGTTGAATACAAAAAGAACACAAATACCTAAAAATTTTAAATGGCCCAATCAAATGTATAATGACATGTTTTTAGTTATTTGAAATGAGTCTTGGGTCCAGCAAGTCCAGCAATAAAATAAGCCTTTCCCTGGCTTATTCTGTCACTTGGGATGGATTCCCAGCTAGGGGATTTGTATAATAATAAAGATCATGGACAATGTGTCTTGGCTAACCGTATTTACAAGCCCCTTCAACCCTTCAACCCCACCGCCCTTTAACTTAAACCATTGTCCCAACCCTCTCATACCATGGCAATGGATTTAACCTTCATTAATAATCTCATCACAAAAACTTCCAAGATTTTGTTATTTTTTTGTGCCTCTCCATTTGGTATATCTTACAAACTTCACTGAATTGGAAAATCTGAAAAAGTTCAAATGATGTGTTTCTTGTGGGAGGGCTGCCAAATTTAGTAAATAAAAATGGGGGAAGCTCATTTAAAGTTTAATTTCAGAGGAATGACAAATAATGTTTTAGTGTAAGTGTGTCCTAAATATTGCATGGGACATACTTACATTAAAACATTACTTGTTTATGTGAAATTCAAATGTAACTGAATATCCTACCCTTTTTCTGACAATGCTGCCTCATAGTCCACCTTCCCCATTTAATAGGATCCAGAAGCTTGCCAAGATCACAAGGTTGGTGTTGGTGATGGCAATAGCATCTGATTTTTATAAACGGTTTATTAGGGGCCAAAAATAGTGAGCTTTCTGAATGTATAATTTGGTATGATTTGCTTAAATTAATCAAAATGAAACATTAATCTATTTTGTGTTGAATTGTCTGAAAATTCATGCATTCATTATTTATTGAGGTCCGACATCTTGCCAAACTCTTAACAAGCACTGGGAAAATGGCAGTGAACAAAACAGAGTGGTGTTTTCATCAAGGGGCCTAGGAAAAAGACATTCACTAATCATCTCATAAATGCACCACAATGAAGAAGAAATGCAGTGGAGAAAAATAACACATGTCATGAGGAAGTAAACAAGGAATCTATTTACCTAGGAGGGCAGTGATAGGGAAGTCTTCATATACTATTTATTGACTTTCTGCTTGACAACTTAACAGACTGGATACAGTTTGTGTCTGTAGCTGACTCCATTTTTAAGAACAGTAACCAACAATCTGGCTGACGGTTTAAACTACTAGGTAAGCAGAGTAAATGAGTTTTCCAACTCATCTTCAGTACTTCCCATCAATGTAACTATATGAACATTTACATGGATTGTCTAATGTTTGTGACCTCATTTGAGTGTACATAGGAAATTCTGAGAAAGAAAAGTGAGTATAATTCTCTTACATTTTTCCATCCAGATATTAGATATTATCCTGAGATAGGATGATAACCCCATCTAGAGTTCATCATGGGAAATTTTTCTACAACGAAGAAACTATATGAAAACTGAACATTAGAGAAAAATGGCAGGAAAATAATACCAGGATCCATCTACATGATTTCTGTGTATGTTGTAGGTCCAGGGAAGGTGGGTATAAATAGACCTTCTTGCTAAATTAGACACTTATGTACATGGACATACATGCAGATATTTGAGCAGAGCTTTGTGAAAATCAGCATGTAGTGAAATGAACAGAATGGACCTCACTCCTAAATATTCTTTTGCACACTAATAAACACCATGCTTTGTGTGTGTGGGTGTGTTCCAATAAAACTTTATTTGCAAAAATGAACAGGTTGAATTTGACCATCAGGCTGCAGTTTAATGACTGCTGGTAATGACTGCTGGTATAAGTTATTCTTTATTTTTTTTTTTAACATAACTGTCCCACATGGAAACATTTGAAAACTCAAAGTACATCTGCTAATGTCTTTATTGAAAGCAGCATGTTCAGTCTTTTCTTTGAAATGAAAAGTGTCAACCATCACTGTAATTCTTAGAAGTGAGATGTTAAAATTCTGTGGTGTCAAGAATGGGCTCATTGTGTGCTGCTGATAGTGCAGACTCCTACAAATGTTTCATTGTACTTCTGAGCCTTGTTAATGATCTGTGCCTAATGGATCATGAAGAGCGGTTTGAAGCCACCTTTTCCCTGAACATCATCAACTCTCAATACCTTGTCAAAAAGCACTGGTGGTTGTCATGAAGACATCCCCCAAGTGTCCCTTCACCAATGCAACCATCAAATACAGCTGAAGTCTTTGGGAAAATGGCAACAAAAGTCAAGGGGAGTTCAACAGTGCATATCTGAGCTCTAAAAAAAAAAGCTGAAATAATATTTGAGATATTTTGACAAGTGGGCCCTATACAGTGGATAAAGCAAGCTATTACTATTAAGCATATTCCATTGTTATCCAAATGGAATTTAAAAAAACTAGTAGTGATAGAATATTTTTTAAATTGGATGTTTTATACTTGCTATCTATTTAATATTAGGACTTTCCTAGAAGTACCATAATCATTCTTATCTTAACGACAAGTCCAGATCTCACTCATTCCATAAGTGGTGCAATGTGATTTACGGCCAAGTCTCTCTGCAGAGTGAGCTTATAAGCACCCTCTATAGTCCACAATTTTGTGTGCCATGACATGGAAACCTATTAACTCAGCAAATTTTTCAAAATTCCAGTAAAAATCATACATCTACTCATGAAAAAAGTCCCAGATTTACTTAACATTTTTCTTTGGTTTTTAAGGCAGAAGTAGGAAAAGAAATTGTGGAACATATACTCAGTGGAATACTACACAGCTAGTTAAAAGATGGAATAGTGCCTTTTAATACAAACTGCATGGACTTTGAGGTGATTATGCTAAGTAAAAAAGTCAGAAAGTACAAGAAGTATATCAGATGGTTTCACTTATGGTTTCACTTAGATTATAAATAAACAAATAACATTTCTTGGCAAAGAATAGCAAAAACAATTATTAGACTTACTGAAAAACACACTGGTTACCAGAGGGAATGGGAAGGAGGGATGGAAAAGGAGGGGAATAGGGCACTGGCATGTGAGATTCAGTGGAGGGTGAGAAGTATGTGGAGGAGTAAAATTGTAACCCCCAAATTACAAATGGATGTAAACTACTGACAAATTAATTTTTTAAATATTGCAAAATGTGTGTCTTTTTCTCCACATCCTGTGTGAGCCTACGTGCTCATGCATACACCAATCATGCCTTTCTCCAACCTTTACATTTATGCACACCTTATATAAAAACTTTCATTAAACTCATTCATCTTTTGGATTAGCCAGAGGAGACACTCGTAGACATTAATGTAGCATAGAAAATCAATACATCACAATTAGTAAAAGGCAATTGGAAAGCCTCCTGGCTTTTATTTTATTTTTACTCACACACATTCAGTTCATTCGAACAGAGAACAGTTTTGCTATTCATTTCATCAGCCAGAATTCTTGAACCAATGAAGCCAATGGACACTAATGAAAAGACATTTTTCATGTCCGTTACATTTGACTCAACACCAAGTTGCTTAATGAATTACATTTGGATTTCACCTCAGTGTTGATTAAATATTTAACATTTGGAACAAAAATACAACTGCATTTGGTAGGTTAAAGGTGAACCACAAAATGGTTTTTAACAACCAATTCTAGATGAAGTGTCTTATAGCAAACACTATTAAAAATTATCTAAACCCATAAACCAATATTTTAGCCTAGAAAACTGAAGCCCAAGAGATCACGTAGCAGTCTCAAGATCATCCAGCTAGATTTTGATCTGGCACTCCTTTTAGCTGGATATTAGGCTTATTTTGAGAAAAAGAAAATGAGATTTGTTTCTTTTAGGATGATCAAATCCTAATTCTCAGAGATTGGCCTTCTGTTTTGAACAGGTGTAGATGGTGCCTGACCTCAGGTTACACATGTATCTGACAAGTCCAGATGAAGTTTCTGCTCTAAGGGAAAGATCTGGATTTTAGCTGCTACCCCTGGGTTGTACAGGTTAAGTGCCAACATGTCTGAGTGCAGCATTTATTCTTGAAGTTGCCAACATCAGCTAATTGCAGATGTAAAAGATAAGATACCAAGTTCAAAAAGGGACTGCACAATGTGTTCATTGTGCTCCTTCCCTATTTAAGGACAATTGACCATCCTCGGAAAAAAAGCATATTGATTAAATCTAGTGGTCTTTTTTAAAGGCTCTTTCTGATTTAAAAGTGATTTAGAATAATTAACACTTAGTTCTTATTTAGAATTTATTTGGTGGGACAGAATTGAGAGCCCAGAAATAAACTCCCACAGATACAGACAACTAGTTTACAACAAAGGAGCCAATGGCTTACAACAGAGCAAGGAAAGTCTTTTCAATAAATGGGACTGAGAAAAGTGGACAGCCACACACAAAAGATGAAACTAGACCACTATAAAACACCATACACAAAACCAGTTCAAAATGAATTAATGACCCGAATGTAAGATCTGAAACCATAAAATAAACAGAAGAAAATGTAGGTGACATCAGCAGTAGAGATGTCTTTGGGGATTCAACTCCAAAAAGAATGAAACAAAAGCAAAATTCAAACACTGGTGAAAGAAACAATAATCAAAATAAAAGACATCCTATTGAACGGGAAGCAATATTTGCAAATCATACAATCAACAAAGGGTTAATATCCAAAATATATAAAGAACACATACAACTCAACAAAAAACAAACAGCCCGATTAAAAAATGGGCAGAAAATGTGAATAGACACTTCTCCAAAGAAGACAAAAGATGGCCAATAGGCACATGGAAAGATATCCATCATCTCTAATTATTAGGGAAATGCAAATCAAAACAATGATGAGAGTGGCTTCCCTGGTAGCACAAGGGGTTAAGCCTCAGAGCTGTGAAGCAATCCTCAGCCACTGCAGCACAGATCCCTGGCCAGGGAGGTGACCAACATGGCACAGCAGACCTCTCCTGCCTGCTGGCTGCTCCCCTCAGCAGTGTATTTCAGTCAATCTGCCTGTTCTGTTCCCCACTCTATCCCTGGTGAATCCTCTCATTCCCCCACCACCCAAACCTCTGGTCTGTACCCCAGTTCTTATATGCATAAATAAATAAATCTTTAAAAAAAAAAAAGGGGGGATCTCATCTCATCTCTGTAGAATTGCAATAATCAAAAAGACAAGAAACAACAATATTGGAGACAATGTGGAAAGAAGAGAAACCTTATTGTTGGTGGGAATTGGTGCAGCCATTAAGGAAAGCAGTTTGGAGATTTCTCAAAATTTTTAAAATAGAAATTCCATATGATCCAGTTATCCCAATTATGGGTATTTATGTGAAAATACAAAAACACTAATTTGAAGAAATATATGCACCATCATGTTTCCTGCAGCACTATTTTCAGTGGCCAAGAATTTGAAACAACCTTAGTGTGCACAAGTCAATGAATAAAGAAGATTTGGTCTATATACACAAGGAATAGTATTCAGCTATTAAAAAAAAAGATGAGGGCCTCCCCTGGTGGCACAGTGGTTGAGTGCTGGGCTGCGAAGCTGCCCCAAGCCTCTGCAGCACAGATTTAATACCCGGCCGCCTAAGAGGGTCCCACATGGCACAACAGACCTCTCCTGCCGCCCACTGCTCCCCTCAGCAGTGTGTTTTGTCAGTCTGCCTGTTCTGTTCCCCGCTCTAGTGAATTCTCTCACCCTCCCGCGCTTGACTGTACCCAGTGCTTGTATAAATAAATAAATAAATCTTTAAAAATAAATAGAAATTTAAAAAATGATGAAATCCTGCCATTTGCAACAGCATGATGGGCCTAGAGGGAATTATGCCTAGTGAAAAAGCCAGACAGAGAAAGAGAAACACCACATGATTTCACTCATATGTGGTATGTAGAGAAAACAAACAGATGAACTAAATAAACTAGAATGTTGGACTAAAAGAGCAAATAAATCATTAAAGTAAGGGATAGGGGATGAGGGATGGATCAATCAGGTAAAAGGGGTCAACTGTATGGTAAAGGATAGAAATGGACTTTTACTGGTGAATTTAATGTAGTATATATGTTATAGGGCAGCCCCGACATTGAACAGGTTGCCTGGCTGTGGGTCCTCACCCGCACGCTTAAAAGGGACTTATTAATACTCCACTACAGGCATACACAAAAGGTTAATAAAAGGTTTATTTACAAGGGAAAAGGAAATAAGGAAAATGTACAACTCAGGGAGAAAATAGGGAAATAAAGTCTTTAATGCGTCCTACCCAATCAGACAACCTGGAAACCCAAAAAACACTCCCAGAGCTGGCCTGACCCTGCGAGCTGGCGGAGAGCCAAAATGGGGGAACCCCTCCAAAGCCCACGTGTCTGGCTTTACACCAACCTGGCTGCTTAACCCCACCCTCAGGTCCCAGCCACCTTTTCTTTGGTGGTGATGGGATTTGGAGTTCCCAGTGTCTTTGGCTTTGGCCTGGGGTGGGGGTGGAGTCCACAAAGCCTGTATGAAATTAGCTTTAGGACATCCTTTTCCCCCTAACATATACACATTTATTTAGAATGATGTACAACTGAAGCACATAAAATTATAATGCAATGTTACCTCAATTTAAACAAATTTAATGTTATTTGGAGTAACAATGTTATTTGTAATGTTATTTGTAAAATTCCTCAAAGGAAGAGCTATTTCAATCCAATTAAATAATGCTTATATTACTGACATATAATTGATATAATAACCTACATATATTTAAAGAGTATTAGCTGACCCTAATGTCTTGATTAAGACTCATAAAAAGTTTGGCTCTTGTCCTGGAACATAGGTCTGCTGTGCTCTAATTAGAGTAGTAGTGTGGCTTCATGATCCACTTGTGTTTAAATTTGAGAATTCCCTAAAAACTGTCCACCACCTTATAAATATTGTGGGGCCTGGTATTACCAATGCGCTGGTTTATTCAGTATCCAGAATTGGGATGCGTATTCACAAATTTTCTGGATTTTGGGTTTTTTTTTAATTTCCAACTCAACTATGAGTTCTTTCTTTTCAAGATTTGTAGAAAATGAAGTGCCCTTCTTCTTTACACTGCAGCAGGAGTTCAGAAGAAAACAGAATACCAGGAAGGTGTTAACATTCTGAATTCCTGCGTATGCACTGTCCTCTTTTCATTCACAATTTAGCAAGGGGGCGGGAAGTTCTTTGTGGGGGGTGGAGAACAGATCTAGAAACAGAAACCCAATCCAGTTGCCCAAGGCTCCGCGCTAATAATACCCTCACTGTAAAACCTCCTTAGAGCTCCTCTTGACAAGCTCAGCACTCTTTTCCAGTTTTATGAACAATTCTTCTACTCTTAAAAAAAAAAAAGACCACACCAAGATGATGCCTAGTAGAAGACAGCTTTGATTTCACCATTTCCTGCAAGCCTGGTTTATAATAAGCTTTTTTCCCATGAGCTTTTTATTTGGGGGGCGGGGGGGAGGGAGGAAATAATTCTAATCAGAAATCCTATTTTCTGTGATTCAGATCTGTCTCTGACATTGATTTAAAGTGTGACCTTTCCTTCTCTGGATATGTGACATGAATCCCCTATGAGATAAAAATAGTCCATATGGACATATCTACCAGGAGATCACAGATATATATTCAAATAGAAGGGTATAGGTTTATTTGATAATTCATACTCAGCACACTTTAGTGAAGTATGTGCCACACAGCACCCCGAGCAAGACACCCACATCGTCTCTGCCTCAGTTTCTCTCCACTATAAAGTTATCAGACATGATAGACATGATGAGGATGAGAAGTGGGCAGCATTTTTCCCCAATGAACCAGCTACCTACTGATGTCGAATTTTCTTCACCAACAGTTTGTAGAAATTTCTAAGTCACTTAGGGCAATGTTCAGAGATAGAAATTCTAAAAATAGTGGCATTTAGGCGGAGAGGATGTCTTTAGTGAAAAGTAGGGAATGCTTGTGGCATCTGTGAACGCTGGTGTGTATTTTAAACTGTTGCGTATTCAGTGGTTATTTTTTAGGGTTTTCGTGGTTGTAAATTATTAGGAGAGTAAGTTTAAGCAACAAGCAAAGTGATGTCAGCACTGTATTTTACGACTACTAAAAGTTCTAGTATTTTAGAGAGCTTTTAAAGGGCACTCAAGAGTTACCTATGGCTGTCCCCCCAAATTTATTCTATTTTCCAAGCTTATTCTATTTTCAACACTCCCAGATAGAAGATAACCTCTCACTGACATCATCCAAGTAGCTACAGTGATATGACTATAAAGTCAAAATTTACATCAGAATTTGATCACTAAGTAAATTTTTCATTACTCAATTCTATCTGTTAACTATTGTACTAATTATATTCTAAAATTACATAGTTCGCTAGGTTTTTTTGAGGGGCAATGGAGATTGTTATATTCGAAATGAAGATAAATCTGTGTAGGAGAGAGAGAATTTAAGCTTTTCTTTGTATTTCAAATGCTTGGAATTAACTGAGAATATTCTAGATTCTGTTATAACTCTAGAAGAATTAATTATGCCTAAGGAGTTAGAATAATCCAAGTTCAAACACAGCCTCAGCAGATCTAAATCAATGAAGCAAATGGATAAAGAGGAAAGGATAGGCTTTAGGCAGACTTTGGCTAGAATTCTGGCTTGCAGCCCACGTCGTAAGGCTGAGAGCATTGTCTCTAGGATCCTGCTGCCCAGGTTTAAATCCTGATTCTGTTATTTGTCAACTCCATGACTTTGGACAAGTTACTCTGCTGCTCTCTGCTCCACTACCCCACTGTTAGAATAGTGCTTATCTCCTGGGGCTGTTCAGAATATTCAGAGTATTGATGTATTGAGTGATACAATCCATGTAAGAAGCTTGAGAAAGGAGCCTCACTGGTAGTGTAGGGGTTAAGCCTCAGTGCTATCAAGCCATCACTGCTGTGGCCTAAGTTCCATCCCTGGCCAAGGAGCTGACTCACAAGGTGCAGCAGACCTCCCCTGTCTCGCTCACTGCTCCCCTCAGCAGTGTCTTTCAGTAGATCAGCCTGTTCTGCTCCCTACTCTGTCTCTGGTGAATCCTCTCACCCCTGCACCTCGGGCCTACACCCCAGTTCTTCTATGCATAAATAAATCTTTTAAAACAATAATTTTTTAAAAAAGAGCTTGAAAGAATATGTAGCACAAAATTACAATTTAAATATATGCTATTATTACTATTAACCAGTTATGCACTCCGAAGCAAGTTCCTGCTCTTTCTATACCTCCGTTTTCCCCTCTGTGAAACAGGTATAAAAAGAGTGTTGAAAGAATGCAGCGAGATGAAGACAAAAAGCCATTGAGGACAGTGCCCGGGTAAGGAAGCCCTGGCTCATTCATAAGGTAGAATGTCAGCTGAGTGTCCAAATTTAATGGTCACTAGTCAGGAGACACCACACACTTGGAAGCAGCCGAAGGTGGTGAGGCCCGGAGTGGTAGCCAGCTTTATTTATTGTCAAGGCCAGCACATTCATCAACTCTCCTCATTAAAATTTGCCAATTAATGAGCAGTGGCATACCCCTTAGCAAAGGTCAGCAGCAACCTAAGCAAACTTATCAAAAATTCAAAGAGGTACAGAGTTTGGGAAAAGTTCATTCTTCCCTTAATTAACGGATCTAATTACAATCCTGACATAACAAAATGCAAAATGCACTCTTCAAAAGACACCGAGTCAAAGGTTTAACAGCCCAGATAACCTTCTCCTTGGTATGGGCTGACCCAAATGTAGGGGAGGGGGAAGAGGGAATCTTAGGATACAGTCAACAGGGTTGATGAAATGGCTTTTCAAGAAATTAAAGCTCAGTAGCACATCAGAATCCCAGAGCAACAAAGGAACTGAAAGGAAATAAAAACGCTCCCACATCCTGGGATCTGGGAGAACAGAGTCAAGGCTTCACTAATATCCCTTCTTAGCAGATGTCAAAGTGTTTATTTGGTGACCTTTCCTGGCTAGTTATGAATAGCACTTTAGCATCCTAAGGAGTCTGGGTCTGTAATTGCTGCCTTACTTAGATAAAACCTAATATACAATAAGATAGAATGGAGGTGCTATGTTTCAGCAGTTTCTGAAATAGGAGGTCTAGCAATTTAACTCAGGTACCACTCACCAGAAGCTTAGAGAAAAGGCAGTTTGACCTCCAGCTTGTCCTCTGAGGACACCACCAGATATCCTGAGAGAGTAAGCTCCGTCTCTGCCCCATGACAGGGGGTCAGTTTCATGGAGACTTCAAAAATTCTAGCCACTTCAAGTTTCAGTCCTTTATGTGAAAGTGAATGGATGGAATGATAGGACCATTAAGTCTTAGTGCTTCCCGCCAGTTTCAAGGGTGTTGCAAACTTTTAGATAGCAAGAGGTTTTCCACTAAGAGTGTTAGGGGGAAAAGGATGTCCCAAAGCTAATTCCATATAGGCTTTGTGGACTCCACCCCCACCCCAGGTCAAAGCCAAAGACACTGGGAACTCCAAATCCCATCACCACCAAAGGGAAGGTGGCTGGGACCTGAGGGTGGGGTTAAGCAGCCAGGTGGATATAAAAGGCAGACACGTGGGTTTTGGGGATCCCCATTTTGGCTCTCCGCCAGCTCCCAGCGTCCGGCCAGCTCTGAGAGTGACTTTGGGTTTCCAGGTCGTCGGATCGGGTAGGACGCATTAAAGACTTTATTTCCCTATTTTCTCCCTGAGTTGTACATTTTCCTTATTTCCTTTTCCCTTGTAAATAAACCTTTTATTAACCTTTTGTGTGTGCCTGTAGTGGAGTATTCATAAGTCCCTTTAAAGCGCGCGGGTGAGGACCCACAACCAGGAACCCGTTTAATATCGGGGTTGCTCTATAACAAGAGTATCTCAGAAAGTTCTTCAGTAGTTCCTAAGTGAGAAGCACATCCATGGGTTAGAATAAACATATCACACACAGCATATATTGTTGATCCGAAGAAGAAAGGGATGCTCAGAGAGAAGAAATGACTCTCCTAAGATCAAACAGAAGGGTGACAGTAGAGAACCCTGCAGCCCACCTGTGGCATCTCTGAAGTAGCAGTTCCAATATTCAATCATACATTTGTACAACAAATACTTAGTGCACATCTTTCATGTGTTGGGCATTTTTTACACACCAGGATGTGACTAAGAGTCCAAAGCAGACATTATCCTTCCCCCTCGTACAGTTTGCATTCTAGCAGAGGAAAATAGACAATAAACCAACAAATAAATAAGAAGAAAAAATACATCTAGTATCAGTGCTTAAAGAGAATTACAGTAGAAGAGCTCCTGGGTGACTACTATGGTCGAAATGACCAGAGAAGTTTCCACCCTCACCCCCACCACTGCTATGACATTCAGTTGAGACTTTCATGACACAGAGGAGCACAAAAGCAGGAGAGAAGAAGTGGTGCTAAAGCCAAAGGCTGCTTAAGAACAATGAAGCCCAAGGTACCTACAACTAAGAGTGAGGAAGAGCCTCGGTAGGAGCATCAGGCCATGAGTAGAAAATATAGGACTTTGTATAGCCACGATAATGTCACTTTTGGTGTGGGTCTGGAGTGCGGGGTCCTTGGGTTCACTCTGGGAAAAGTGTCACCAGAGCTTCCGTTTCAGCGACATGCGGCGAGTTTCCCAGGCAAGTTTCTCCATGAGACAAAGACATTAGTTATAAAGGGCAGGTTTATTAGGGAAGGGATGAAACAGTTAAAAACACTTGCAGAGACAGAAGCGGGCAGGAAGAACTGCCCCAGAAGGGACAGGTTTGCTAAGAGAGGCCTACATGGTTGCAGGCTGGCAGCCTTGACAGGTCACCGACAGGCAGGAAGCTGCTGCCCTGCAGAGGGAGAGTTGGTGAAAAGAGACACCTGCATAGTCACAGGTGGGCAGAGGGAGTGCTGCCCCAGCCAGTGCAGAGACTGCACTCATATAGTCTTCTTCTGTTTGGGAGGGGTCACTCCTTGTGAGCAGTCAGTTGGTTGCTAATTTTGGATAACCATGTAGAATTTGAAAGGGATCAGAGATTCTACAATGGGCTCAATCTCCATATCTTTACCTTTGGGGTCTGTTGGGCTCAGTCTCCATATCTTTACCTTTGGGCCTGTGCTCTAGACAGCAGTCTGATACCTGCTTGGATGTTATGCTTTGTAATCTAGGTGTCTGTGCCTAAGGATACTAGTGTCTTCCCAGCCTCCCCTTGCCTCAGAGCCTTGGAGCCTGGGGATACTAGTTTCTGCAACTGTGTCGATGATTATGTTAATCTCTATAATCTCTTCTGCCTCCACCTCCTTGTGTGAGCCACGTTTCTGGTCTTGTGGCACCTTCTTCTTTTAGTTTTCTTTCTATTCTTATCCTCCATCAATAAGGTGTATGAATTTTATTGCAAGTGCAGTAGAATCCACTGGAGGGTTTTAAGCAAAGGAGTGATCTGAATTCCCTTAAATAGATGGTCCTGGTTTACATGCAGAAACAGTAGATTAAAGTGTAAGGAAGGTATGAGAAGGGGCAGAGCCCATTCAGAAGGTTGCAGCAGGCTACCAGGTAAGAAATGACAGTAGAGATGTCAGTGGAGACCAAAGTAGGATCAGCAGAACTTAAGCTTATGAATTGAATCAGTGTGGGAGGAATGAAGTGAGAAAAGAGAGGAGAGAAGCTCATTAGGGGGTTTGGGGCTTGAGTGATGGGATGAGTGATAAAGACCGTTATTGGGATGAGGGAAAACAGGCTGTGGGTAAGCAGCAGAGGTGAGGCCAAATCTGAGATGCCTGTGAGACACCACCCTTGTGAGTTATCAGCTAGATAACTGGACGTTCTGGGAAGATGTTTGGGAGTGAGGCGTCCTGTTGAGAACCACCACCTTAGAGCTGCTAGTTACTTCAAGTCAGGGAAGTTGATGAGGTCACCCAGGCAAAAGAGAGAATCTTTCCAAAGGAGCAATCTACTGGCCTCCCTTCCAGGAGCAAGTTGGCTTTTTTTTCTTTCAAACACCCTGCAGTTCTTTGACAGTCCTTGAAAACAACAAAAGAAGGGGGGCAACGCCAGTGCCTCAGACACAGCGTGTTTAGAGGTGGTGCCTCTTCACTGTAATCAAAAGGCCCTCGGAGGTGAGACGTGAAGACGCACACTTTCTGTGATGTGCTGCAGAGTGAACCGTGGTTCCTCACTCAAGTCCTTCACAAAGAAAAAGAACAAGAAAAAAAGCCGCTTCCACAAAACTGTTGAGTTTTACCAGGTGTGCGTGTGAGGAAAAAGAAGCGCAGCGATCAGAGGCAACCTTCCCTCAGAGCCCGGTGTGAGGCTGCCCCCTCGTGTCCACTGACGCTGCTAAGTCACTCGGCCGGCCACAATCATTTTCTTAAAACTGTAGTTGGGTAGCAGCCTTTATTTCCTCTTAACTATTTTTCTTCGTTCGTTTTAAGTTTCCTGAGGTAAGGCTGGTTCACAATCACTTTACATTTTTTAGGGCAACAAGTTCACATCTCCTCAAATGTATGGTACCATTCCATGCCCATCTCCAAAGTGGCCGTAATACTCCACCTTAGTCCAAAGAGCTCTCTCACCTCAAACCCTCCCCTTCTGGTGAATGGTATTTAACCTAGAAACACCAAAATATCAACAGGTGGGCTTTTTAAAAACACATCTTTCCAGGGCCCAAATATAAATGAGTGGATCTGAAAGAGATGGTATATGCACACAGTGGAACACAATTCAGCGATCAAAAAAGGTAGTCTTGCCATTTGCAGCAACAAGGATGGAACTGGAGGGAATTATACTAAGTGATCTAAGTCAGAAGGAGAAGGACAAATACCAAATGGTGTCACTTCGTGTGGAATATGAAGAAACCAAACAAAGAGCCAGATAAAAGGCCACTAGAAGGGGAGTGGGAAGGAGAACAAAGTGGGGGCTGGGGGAAGCACAACTGACTATGGGGATGGACTGCAGTGTTTTGGGGGTGGGTGCAGTGTGGTAATGTAACAGGGTGGTCCCCAGGAAAGGGGGAGGTTCCCTGCCCCACCCAAGAGAGGGTGGAGCTGAGCAGGAAGAAGAGAAGCAGCAGAAGAGACTGAGGAAGGCAGCAGGATGGAGCCAGGAGACACATGAAGAAACTGCGCTTGTCTTTTGGTCGTGGACTGGGTGACACACATGTGGGTGAGACCCGTGGGGGGTGACAATGGCAGCTTTTATCTTGATGTTGATTTTGCTCTTTTCCTTCCGGGCTTGTCTGGTTGTTTCTGGCCCTTTTCTGTGGGTCCCCACTGGAAGATGCTTTAGACTTGTGACAGGCTTTGGGGCCTTGCTCTGGGCCAATCCCATATGGATGGACTTTTACCCACGAGGGGACGGGTAACTTTGGGTGCTTGATTTAGAAACTACATTATTTGCCTTTCCTGTATTGTTTCCTAATTGTATTAAAGTTCCTTCCCATTAAAGTCTCATATGTTTTGTGTTGATGCGGCGGATGGCAGAACCCATTTAGAATAGGCAGGTTTGTGGGGTTTGGGCTGCCCCTCTCCCTGCCCTATAACAGTAATAATACCCAAATGGGGAGATACTATACTCCTAAATCACAAAAAAAAAAAAAAAAAAGAATGTAAACCAGTGTTATCCCAATTAAAAAATGACCAGAAATCTCATCAATTAACCATTTGTAAAAATGTAAAAAAAAAACACCAACATCTTCCCCTATCATAAAAGGTATAAATCTCAAGCAATGATATGGATGGCTCACCAGATTCTAATAACCAGTGATCCTTAGTTCAGATGTCAAAGCAGGAATGTGGCAAGTGGAAGTAAAACAAAGGAGGAAACACGAAAATGAGTTATTGAGTTGTTTAGTTCTGGGTTAATTTCCCATCAGGGAACTTCAGAGGACCCACAAATAAAGCCTCAGAATTGCCCATCTGAAAGGGAGCAGTCTAACACATATTTCAGGCAACCATCATCCCCCATAATTAAAGGATTGCTCCCTTGTGTATCGAGGCTGAGCCTTTAAGAAGCTGACTGTCCAGTGGCTTCAGAAAAATTCCTGAGGCAGAAAACCAGAAAGACACCAGAGTACACCTGCTTGAGAAGGGACAGGAGCAGGAACCAAAACTATCGGCAAAGCTGAAACAAAGGAGGTGAGAAGACAAGGCCTGGGCATGACAGGCATCTGTGTCAACGAGGAAGAGTCTCACCCTGATTAATTTGGGAGAGCCATGTTCTGCAGAAGACAGTGTACCATACTAGCCACCTTGCTAAACTGTGAGATCTGGCAAACTTCTTTTCCCTCTGCAACTTAATTTCTTCATCCATAAAGTAATTATAATGGTAACTATAATTAAGTACTCTTCTAAATAATAAATGTGTTAATATATGTGAGGTGCCTAGTGCAAGGAGAAAAACACATTAAGTTGCTACCGTGTTGTTAATAAAATAATAATTATAAGAGTAATATCTCATTTGCTTCACTTGTCTCCAATTCCGGCTCACATTCATTGGCTCCATTTTGGTCTTGCACTTACTTAGTTGCTCCTGTTTATTCAGACATATGCTAGTTGTTGTGGATTGTTTCAGTCTTCCTTCCTAACAAATATTTGTTGAGCCTTAACTGTGCTTCAGACATTGTGCATACCTTATTCTGTAATTCTGAGAACGGTTAGCATTCTTATCTGAAGTGCTGAAAATTCATTGTTTGTATAAATACTGTCCACAATGAACCATATCCTGTGCCATACAAATACTTTCAAGTCTTTTCATGTCACACTGAAAATTCAACAAATAAGCCAGAGTTTACATCTAAATGAGTGTTCCTCTTAGTCACTGTGCTGTTTCATAGCCCACCTGCTCCCCTTCTCCATCTCACATATGTATTTAGGAAACAAGAGAGCTGGCATAGGGCCTCCCCTGGTGGCGCAGTGGTTGAGCGCTGGGCTGTGAGGCTGCCTGCAGCCTCTGCAATGCCCGTTCATTCCCCAGCCGCCGACAAGGGTCCCACCAAAAAAAAAAAAAAAAAAAAAAAAAAAGTTGGCATATTGTTTTTAACATATGTGAATATAAGAAATAATCTTGTCTCATTTGTAAGTATGTGCAACAAGGCAAAGAGACATACATTAACTAAAGATCACATGGTAGTCTTCTTTTGCCACTCCCGCTCCATACCTAACCTTCATTTGTGACGTGTAAAATAAGTATTAGCTATTGTATTCATCCATCAACTACTCTAAGTGCCCACTATAAGCTAATTGATGTATTAAGAGCTAAGGAAGGACACAGATGTAATTAAAATACGATTTATGATCTCCAGATCACTAATGTCTAACAGAGAAGATAATATTAAATACCTCTAAAAAAGAATCTTAAGAGTTTTATGGATGAAGTTGAATTGAAATGTAGGCAGAATTTCAGTAAACAAAAATGTGACAGAAAAGAATGCATTAGTAATAGTAGAAACAGTATAAAGAAAGGTCCAGAATCAGGAAATATGTATGCACGTCCTAGGACAACAAGAGCATGCACACTGATGAGGTTTTAGAGCATTTATCAGGGAAGTGAAGAGTAGGGAAGGGAGAAAGCTTCATGCCAGTTAAATAAATCTTATTGATGGAGATCTGCTTATTATCAAGTGCAATTACCAGGACACTGTTGGTGGAAGATTTCCAGTTCAGTATTTATCGGGGAAAAAAGATTTAACATGTAGGAGAATTGTTCAAAACAAGGAATTTCTAGGGGCCTCCCCGGTGGCGCAGCAGTTGAGCGCTGGGTTGCAAAGCTGCCCACAGACTCTGCAGCGCTGGTTTGATCCCCAGCCAGCGCTGGTTCGATCCTCGGCTGCTCCCCAGCCACCAGAGGAGGGTCCCACATGGCGCACAGACCTCTCCTGCCGCCCGCTGTTCCCCTCAGCAGTGTACTTCAGTTCCTCTGCCTGCTCTGCTCCCTGCTCTGGCTCTGGTGAATTCTCTCACCCTCCTGCGCTTCTGACTGTTCCCAGTGCTTGTATAAATAAATAAATAAATCTTTAAAAAAAAACAAGGAATTTCTATCATTAAGGTCACAAGCTCACGGAGCAATCTATCTAAATAGTATACATAGTATGTTATGTGAATCACAATTTACAAAATGTAGTCTACAGATTGAATGAATGTTTTACGCACGTTTTTTGAATGTAATACGAAGCTTTAACAAACAAAGCAATTCACTGGATGTGTGTTAAATAATTTCTTTTCAATCATTGGAGACTATAAACACTACCACCATCTTAGCACTAAAATGACATCCCAAGATGGTCAAATGGAAAAAGTGGTTTTCTCAGATGTTAAGATCAAGGTACTCTGGGGCAAAAAATGTTTCAACATTCTTTTTTTCTTTTACAGTAACTACTGCTTGTCAAACACTGCTTTCAGAGAATGAACAGAAGGAGTAAGTATTGAAAGCTGGGAGATCAGTAACTGTGGTAGTGACTTAGGTCAGAGATAAGACAGTCTAAAGAAGATACCAGGAGTAAAGAAGAGGTAGGTTTGAGAGGTAATGTATTAGTAAATTTTTTTAATATACTCAAAATTAATTGGATGGGGGCCTCCCCTGGTGGCGCAGCAGCTGAGCGCTGGGCTGCGAAGCTGCCTGCAGCCTCTGCAGCGCAGGTTTGATCCCCAGCCACTGGCGAGGGACCCACATAGAGCGCAGACCTCTCTTGCCACGCCCACTGCTCCCCTCAGCAGCGTATTTTGTCGGTCTGCCTATTCTGTTCCCCGCTCTGACTCTGGTGAATTCTCTCACCCTCCCGTGCTTCTGACTATATCCAGTGCTTGTATAAATACATAAACAAATCTTTAAAAAAAAAAAAAAAGATCAATTGGATATGGAAACAAGGCATAAATTGTGATTCTCTCCTAAGCTTCTAACTTGGACAAGTGGGTGAATTGTGATGACTTTTTCTGCATGTGTTTGAGAGGTAAGAGGAAGTGGTATATGATGAGTCCAGATTTCTTGAAGTGAGGAATATCTGGAAGATCCCAGAGAGACCATTTCAGTTCAATAGACCAACATGTCCTACTGAAAGTGGTACCATTTTGGATCCAAGCAGGACTTTTAAAAGAGTTGTAAGAACAAAGTTTGAGGATTTAAGAAGACTTGTTTTCCTCTGTAAATCTGAGTAAAAAAATCTCATTATTTACTGAAAGTTTTACTACTAACTCTTAGCTCCCCATATGAGCAGACATTCGGTCTTATTCATCTCTGCATCATTAGGACCTAAATTGTACCCAGCCCAAAAAAGTCATCCAGGAAATACTGAATTAACTAATTAATGTTGTAATAAGCCTCTGTCCTATTCTCAAGAGTCCAAAGGACTGCTGAAAAAGGAATCCACATCTGTAAATAAAGTTCTTTAGGAAGGGAAGGAGGAAAGAGAGTCTAGAGAACTTACCTTTTCAAACTTAAGAAGCAGATGCTATCTCCAGAATCCAGCCACCTGTTTCCTCCTACACACATCACCTGAGTCTTAGAGCAGAGAATAGCACATTTTTAAGAGGGAGAAGGTTAGGAAAAGGAGGAAAAAATGCCATGGTTCGCATCAGCTTTTTGACTTTCTGGTTCCACACATTTATGAAGCCTGATTTGATATCTTTTTGATACTTTTCCACCCTTCTAATGTTTTATTTTAACCAAGCTAATAGAGTACTCACTCCTTGCACCTGAAAGGTTGCTAGATTTAGTACAGTGTGAGTACTCAAGGCTGATGAAAACAAAGGAAAAATAGGAGAAAGCAAAGGATGAAAAAAATTTTTACCAAAACTGGCTTTCACCTACAGGACTTTTTAAGCCCACTAAAAGGTCAGTGTTTTAAGCACTCAAGTACTCCATAGAGAAGCTCATTTGGTTCCAAGTCGGAACAAGTAGCAACACCTGAAAAAGTAAAGAGGGACTAAATTATAGGTTGGTGACAAATCTGTTCCCAAAGGATGGCCAGTCACTGGAAAATTGAATCTAATACAAGAAAATGGGCCTCCCTGGTGGCGCAGGCAGTTGAGTGCCACACTGTGAAGCCATCCGCAGCCTCTGCAGCACGGGTTTGATCCCAGCCGGCCGGCAAGCATTCCATATAGCGCAGCAGACCTCTACTGTCTCACCCGCTGCTCCCCTTAGCAGTGTATTTCGTCAGTCTGCCTGTTCTGTTCCCCACTCTGTCTCTGGTGAATCCTCTCACCCTCCTGCATCTCTGGGCTATATCCCGGTTCTTGTATAAATAAAAATAATAATAATAATATAAGAAAATGTAAAGTGTCTGCTGTTTCATCAGTCCTATTGGTGTGTGAGGGAAACAGAAAGAAGACATAGTAGAATGGAGAAGCTCAATGCTGAAGCAGGCAGACATGGATGTGAAATGAGCCTGAAGAATGAGTCGGTTCATATAATCCATGGAATAGATCACTTGGGATGCTCTACTATACCCTGTTATAACCTCAGAGTTATCCAAGTATGGGTGTTAAAACTCAGTTTTTGTAAACCTTTTTTTTTTTTTTTCGTAAAAATGAACTTGAAATTTTGAAATATTCATCACCAAAGAATTCTCTGGAGGAGTTGGAAAATCACCGGCCTCCAGCTGGTACTTTGCTCTGTTAATGATTTGTATACTTCTGAACAAAAGGTTCAGTGCTCCTATTAATTACTTTAAAATGATTAATCTCCTTTTCTGCTACAGAGTGAGGAAGTCAAGAGGTAGACTGCCTAAGTCTTCTCTACATCACAAATATCAGAAATAGGGCCTCCCTGGTGGCGCAGCAGGTTGAGCTCAGCGCTGTGAAGCTGTCTGCAGCCTCTGCAGCACTGGTTTGATTCCCTGATGGCCAGGCAGATACCCACAAGGCAGGGCAGACCTCTCGTCTCGCCTGCTGCTCCCCTCAGCAGTGTACTTCGGTCCGTCTGCCTCATCTGTTCCCCACTCTGTCTCTGGTGAATCCTCTCACCCCTTGCACCTTGGGACTGTACCCCAGTTCTTGTATAAAAATAAATAAATCTTAAAAAAAAAAATCAGAAATGAGATCCTTTCCCTGTACACCCACCATAACCCTGCTCTCACTCAGTAGACCTATATAACACAGTGAGAAGACATGAAATTCACATCTATCTTGTTTCTACCCAAATTCTGGACGTAGAAATAGTGGGGCACAAACTTTCTAAACCAGGGCACATTGGTAATCATAACCATTCATGTCACGATCAGTATGTTCCCTTTGTGCTACACTCTCCCCAGTACATACTTTCACCCAAATTTTCCATGGCTCTTCAGAGTGTCCACAATTCGTTTTTTAAATACCACTAGGCTGAACCCATCTATTTTGCCTATGGTTGCTATCTTACCTCTATAGCCTCCAGTCACAAATTTGGGGCACAGAGGCAGCTATTCATGGAAAGAAGATGGTCATCTGCAAAGCAAGGAGAGGTGTGGAACAGAATCACCCCTCACATTTCTCATAAGGAACTCTCATCACCAATAGCCCAGGTTAGGATTTCTAACCTGCCGAACTGTGACTAAAACTGTTGTTTAAGTCACTCAATTTGTGGGTACTTTGCTATGGCAGGCAGCCCTAGCCTACTAAGACAGAGGGACACACAGTAACCACTGAAAAAATAAATCCCAAACCCAACATAACTCTGGTCTAGCTTATATCAATCACTATAGTAAAGGTCTAATAGAACAGTCCAAATATAAAAACTATTTACTTAAGTGTCTCCAGTCCTGATGATATCTGACTTTCATTACACATGAAGCAGTATATTTCTTGAAAGTATATTTCTTTAATAAAAGATTTATATTAGTCTGCTCAAGTTGCATAGCAAAATGCCATAGACTGGGTGGCTTAAACAACAGGACTTTATTTCTCACAATTGTACAGGCTGGGAAGTCCAAAATTAAGATGCTGGCCAATCTGATGTCTAGTGAGGGCTCTCTCCGTGGCTTGTAGACAGTTGTCTTCTTCTGTATCCTCACATGGCAGAGAAAGAGAAAAAATGTGTTCTCCGGTATCTCTTATTATAAGGACAGCAACCCTATCACATCCAGGCCCAGGCCTCATGACCTCACCAATCACTAATTGCCCCCCAAAACTATTTCTAAATCCCATCACCTTGAAGGTTAAAGCGTCAACATTTGAATTTGCTGGGTGCAGGGAGAAGTGAGACACAGTCATCCATAACAAAGGTATATTGTAGACTCCAAAGCAATAGTTTTAAAATTATGTTTAAAAGGCATAAACAAAAGATCGATAGTGTAGAAAATTGGAAACAAAACATATTTAATCTGTAAAGCAGGAACGGAAACAAAGAACAGATAGAATAAATAGGACACTAGCTACATGACAGATTGCAACACAACCATATGAATAATTACATTAAAGCAAGCAGTTTAAACATACCAATTATAAAGTAAAGACTGTGCTATGGGATTAAAAAGCAGGACCCGGGCCTCCCCAGTGGCGCAGCAGGTTGAGCGCAGCCCTGTGAAGCTGTCCGCAGCCTCTGCAGCACGGGTTCGATTCCCGGATCACCAGGGAGATACCTACATGGCACGGCAGACCTCTCCTGTCTAGCCCGCTGCTCCCCTCAGCAGTGCTTTCAGTCTGTCTGCCTGTTCTTCTCCCCACTCTGTCTCTGGTGAATCCTCTCACCTTCCCACAGCTCTGGCCTGTACCCCAGCTCTTGTATAAATAAATAAATCTTTAAAAAAAAAAAGCAGAACCCAAAAATATGCTAGCCACATGAAACCAACTTCACATATCATATAAGGACACAAGTAAATTAAACATGAAAGAGGGATTTAAAAAATTATAAAATAGGGCCTCCCCTGGTGGCGCAGTAGTTGAGCACTGGGCTGAAAAGCTGCCTGCAGCCTCTGCAGCACCGGTTTGATCCCCGGCCACCGGTGAGGGTCCCACATGGCACGAAGAACTCTCCTGGCACGCCCGCTGCTCCCCTCAGCAGTGTACTTCAGTCCTTCTGCCTGTTCTGCTCCCCACTCTGGCTCTGGTGAATTCTCTCACCCGCCTGTGCTTCTGACTGTACCCAGTGCTTGTATAAATAAATAAATAAATCTTTTTAAAAAATCATAAAATATTAAACAAAACAGACTTCAAAACAAGGGATATTCTCAGATACTAAGAGAGTATCACATAATTGTAAAGGGATCACTTCTCACAGATGATGTCACAGTGCTAACAATAGAGCTTCAAAACACATGAAGCAAAAACTGACAGACAAAAGGAAAAAATTACATGATACAAAATATTATAGATATTGTTATATAAATATAAATATCTATTTTCTATATAATAGTCGTGAGCTATTAAAAATTAACTTTTTTACTACAAATAGAGCTACCATATGACCCAGAGATTCCACTCCTAGGTGGACATAAAAAGACACAAAAACATTAATTTGAAATGAAACTTGCATGCCTATGTTTATTGCAGCACTATTTACAGTAGCTAAGACATGGAGACAACCTAAATGCCCCAAAACAGTTGACTGGATCAAGAAGATGCGGTCTATATACACAATGGAATACTATTCAGCAATCAAAAAAGAAAAACTCATGCCATTAGCAGGTATGTGGATGGAGCTAGAAGGGATTATGCTCAGTGAAATAAGTCAGAAGGAAAAAAGAAAAATATTGGATGGTTTTACTTATAGGAGGAATATAGGGAATCCAACAAAAGGGTAAAAAAAAGAGGGGGAGAGTGGGGGAGAGAGATAGACAGACAGACAGACATAACTTGCAGGTAAACTATAGATCTGAGGCATATAGCAGTGAAGGGAGAACAAGGAGGGAAGAGCACAAGGGACTATGGTGATGGGTCATGGGTAATGTGGTGTGGGGAGATTTATGGGGACTACACACAAGCAGAGAAATCAACTATTGTACAAAAATAAACAACAATGTAAGAAAAATTTTTTAAAAAGCAAAAATTGCAAACTAAAAAAAATTAAATTCTTTTAAAAATCATTCACAATAACAGAAGGAAAAAACATGAACTACTTAAAGATAAGTGGTACTAAGTACATATACATATATGCATATACATATCTATACACACACATAGATCTGAATGTTTAAAACTACAAAATATGATGCAAGAAAGAAAAAACCTCAATAAATGGAAATATATATATGTATCACATAAATATATTGAAAGATCAATATTTTTAAGATGTTAAATCTATCCCAAACTGATCAATAGATTCAACATAATTCTAATAAAATTCCAAAGTTTTTGTAAAAGCTTTGCTGGTTTTTTAAATCATATGCAAATTTAAAGGTATAAGAATAGCCAAAACAATTTTGAAAAATAAGAACAATGTTGACCTCACACTATCTGATTTCAAGATCTACTACAGAGCTACAATAATCAAGACAATATGTTATTGAAAGAAATGGATTTATAGATCAATGAAAAAAATAAATAATCCAAAAACAGACCTTGCATATGTAGTCAAATAATTTTAGACAAAGGTCTAAAGGCAAGTTATGTAGAAATCATAGTTTTTCCAACAAATGGTGCTGGGGAAAGTGGATATCAACACACACAAAAAAAAAAACAAAAATTAGTTCAAATTGGATCACAGACATAAATATAACACTGAAAGCTATAAAATGGCTAGAAGACACAGAAGAAAATCTTGTGACCTAGGGTTAGGCAAAGATTTCTCAGATATGACATCAAATGCACTATCCATAAAAGGAAAAATGAGTAAGTTTCACTACTTCAAAATTAAGAACTGCTCCTCAATATTATTTAAGAAAAAAAAAAGAAAAGTCATAGACTTTTATTTGCAAATCACAGATCTGGAAAAGAACTTGTTTATATTCGGAATATACAAAGAACTCTCAAAATGTATTAAGAAAACAACACAAAAGAAATAAACAAAAGATCTCAGCATACGCTTCACAAAAGAAAATGTAAGGCTAACTAAAATCCAGGTAAAAACATTCTTAACATCGGGCCTACCCTGGTGATGCAGGCAGTTGAGTGCAGCACTGTGAAGCTGTCCACAGCCTCTGCAGCACGGGTTCGATCCCAGCTGGCCGGCGAGAATCCCACATGGTGCGGCAGACCTCTCCTGTCTCGCCCGCTGCTCCCCTCAGCAGTGTATTTCGTCAGGCTGCCTGTTCTGTTCCCTGCTCTGTCTCTGATGAATCCTCTCACACTCCCGTGCATCTGGCCTCTACCCTGGTTCTTGTATGCATGAATAAATAAATCTTCCAAAAAATCTTAACATTACTGGTAATTAGTTAAGTTAAAGTCAAAACCCCAATGAGATATTAAAACAGCACAGTAAACAGTGCTAAGGTTGTCACCCATATGCACAAATGCAAGACCACCTGGCTCAGGTTCCAGCAACAACAGAGTTTATTTAACAAACAGGATATTGGAGAAAAGGAAAGAATTTCTAAGGTCACAAGTGGCCGGCTGTCTCACCCCAGAAAGTGTCCATAGTGTTCAGAAGTCTCAAACAAAGACCACTCGTGGGGCCTCCCTGGTGGCACAAGAGGTTAAGACGCAAACAATGAAGCAATCCACAGCCACTGCAGCACAAGTTCGATCCCCAGCCAGAGATACCCACATGGCCCTGCAGACCTCTCCTGACTCACCTGCAGCTCCCCTCAGCAGTGTATTTCAGTATATCTGTCTGTTCAGCTCCCCACTCTGTCTCTGGTGAATTCTCACTGCCCCCACCACACCTCTGGCCTGTACCCCAGTACTTGTATGCATAAATAAATCTTAAAAAATTAATTAAAAAAAAAAAACAAAGACCACTTGTGGAAGAGGAGGTGACACTGTAGCATTCTACAGTCACAGTCTGAAAGCTGGGAGAACACTGGACCAAGCAGTGACAGACTCAACAGCACCAGGAGGTGGTGCCAGAAAACCAGAGGCTGTGGACAGCTCTTCGTGAATGGTTGACATACACCAATGACAAACAGACTTTGAGACATGGACCAAAGCTGACAGAGCTCTTTGCAGGCGCTATCAAAGGCAGGGCCAGAGACAGGTGCAGTGCTGGGTCTCTGCAAAGGTCTATGACAGTCTGGAGTCTGCTGAATTCCATGGACATTGACTGCTGGACACTTCTCTCTTTGGAGGCCATCTGCTGAGTCCTTCTTCAAAGGTGGTTCAATGAATCAATCTTTCATCAGAGGCTGACTGCTGACTGACTGAAGATGGCTCTTTCTCCACCTTATATCTTCTTCAGGGTCACTTTCCCTATAAGCTTGATTGGACTATTTAGCACCAATCACCTCACTTTCCATTTTCAATGCGAATAATTAACTCAAAGTTGAGTGACAACTAGAAAGCTTGATCCTGACTGGTCTATTTTGTTCAAACCTGATTGGTCCATTTAGCTTAAAGCTGATTGGTCCAGCTAGGATCCTGGAGCAAGATATAAAAAAGAAAAGCCCGGCCCTTGATAGATTGGCCTGCACTCAGGTGAGGGCAGGCTCGCGCACACTCAGGTCATGGACCTGTGAGCTCCAGGGAGCCAAGCCTCCATCTGGGGCAGAGGGAGGAGTAACAGTCCGTGCGCCTCAGGCCCAACAAAGCCTCCTGCCCCACAGTCACTGGGCACCCAGGGGCATCTGGTTACAATACTATTTGAATATTGCCATTCAGATGACTAAAAAAGGAACAATAATAACAATACCCAGGGTCTCCCCAATGGTGCGGGCGGGTTGAGCACCGTGCTGTGAAGCTGTCAATAGCCTCTGCAGCACCGGTTCAATTCCCAACCGGCCAGGGCAAATCCCACATGGCGAGGCGGATCTCTCCTGTCACACCCTCTGCCCTCTCAGCGGTGTACTTCGGTCCGTCTGCCTGTTCTGCTCCCCACTCTGTCACTGGTGAATCCTCTTACCCTCCCGCATCCCTGGCCTGTACCCCAGTTCTTCTATAAATAAAAATTTTGAAAATTTAAAAAAATAACAATACCCAGCATTGATGATAATGCACAGGAGCTAGAACTCTCCTACATTTCTGGTGGAAATACAAAATGGTACCGCCACTTTGGAAAACAGTTTGGCAGGTTTTCATAAAGTTAAAAATATACTTTTAGGCCACATAGAAAGTCCATATGTAGGTAGTTTATTCAAGTGAAATGAAAACCTAAGTTCACACAAAAATCTGTATGTAAATATTTACAGCAGTTTTCATCATCTTTGCCAAAAACTGGAAACAACCCAAATGTCCCTCAACTAGAAACTGGATAAATATTCCAGTATTCCTCACAATGATATATTCCTCAGCAATAAAAAATAAAAAATGAAACATGTGATAACATGGATCAATCTCAAATGCTAATGTGATGTAATGCTAAGTAAAAGAAGCCAGATTCAGAATTTACACATTATTTTATTCCATTTATTTAATATTCTTATTAAGGCAGGATCATTGAGACAGAAAACAGATGAGAGGTTGCCAAGAGTAAGAGTCAGGGGAAGGTTTGACTAAAAATGGGCACAGGGGAATTTGGGGACAGGGAAGGCAATGAAACAGTTTTATATCATCACTGCAGTAGTGATTATACAATGATTTGGATTTGCTAACACCGAGAACGGTATACTATAAAACAGTGGGCTTTGCTGCAAATGAACTTTTTTTAATGGAAAGTGCTATTAGTTATTGTAACATGATTAAAACTAACCACAGAAATTTTCAAATTCTTGAAATTGTAAATAAAATATTTACCATGCAGAGTACCTACTAACTGGCAGATGCTCTACAAAATTCTCTCTAAGCTTACAAATACGTGCCATTACCACTATTGTCAGATTGACAAACTGATCTTCACAACCTAAAAGGACCTCCTAGTAATTTATGGAGCAAAAACTCAGATCTAAGTTTTCTTGGTTTAAAATCCAAAATAATTTGTTGCACCCAGAAATAAGTGCTTCGCCTTTCACTTTCAAGAGAACAGCTCAGATTAACTGCACTTAAGACCTGAGCCTTTTAGTTGGCTACGGGCTCATATTGAGTCAGCTGTGCTCAGACAATAAATTGGATAGGAAGCTTGACAAATGAATTAGGTCTGTACCATTCGTCATCTGGTACACGGCATGTCCATCTGGGAAGGTGGAGTATATTCTAATAACAATGACTACTACTGCAAAGGGTTGAAGAAATAAAATTTGAACTTATTGACAAAGCATATTCCACACTTGACCATCTCTCTCAGTCTCGGTCTTACTTAGGTAGTTTCAGAACCCAACACAGTGATAAACAGGTAGTGGTTTGAAGGAAGCAGGTCTCACCCTCATGTGGCATTCGCACAGTGTTCTCACAAGTTTTCAACATGGAATGAACTGTCAGAGAATGTGGTGACAGTCCCATTTTTCAAGATATTTAAGAAAAGACTCAAGAGCCACAAATCAAGCATACTGCAGAAATCTGTCTGTTTTAAAGGAAATGGAATCAGATGGTCTCAGGTTTATCTTCCAATTTTACTATTCTTTGGGTAAGTCTTTACACCAAACTCTAGTGTTGTTGCTTTTGTGGCAAAACATATTACTACTTTTCAGAATTCACTCCAGACATATCTTCTCTCAGTAATACTAGCAGAGAATTTGATTCTCCTTGTTCTTCCAGAAATGGACTGTTATCTAAATAACTTTAAGCAGGAGCCATGTACCCACGTGTAGTTCATTTCCAAGACACATGAATTCCATCTCCTGTAAATAATCTCCTACACAAGGTCCTAACCAGATTATTTCAGGCTTCCCAGGGTAACCTGAAAACCTTGAGGTTTCTCATGAGTGTGCCTGCTCCTTTGAATTCAGATTGCTAAATGAGATTGGAACAGTAATTCAGATAATTAAAACATGATCACACAAAAGCTTCCTAGGCCTTCCCATCACCAAAACCTATTAATGTAGAATAAAAGAGTTGCCATTGGATCACAGGTCAGAAATAAAGTAAATCAAGACAATATCAGATTCCAGTAAGAAAATCAGAATAGGGCCTACCTGTTGGCATAAGGGGTTGAGATGCAACCTATGAAGCTGTCTGCAGCCATTGAAGCATGAGTTCGATCCCCAGCCAGGGAGCTACCCACATGGTGCAGCAGACCTCTCCTGTCTCACCCGCTGCCCCACTCAACAGTGTATTTCAGTCATTCTGCCTGTTCTGTTCCCCACTCTGTCTCTGGTAAATCCTCTCATCTCCACACCTTTGCCCTGTACCCCAGTTCTTGTATGCATAAATAAATCTTTAAAAAAAATCAGAATACTATAAAAATCTAAGACCAGGACCAGCAGAAGTTGATAGGGAAATAAGACACTAGGAGTCCAGGGAGGAATGAGAGACAAGAAAGAAGAGCTTTAGCATGCTACTATTACTACTACTGCTTCTCTTAAGTCTTAGAACAAGCAGAGAAAGCAGGTAATCATATCTGTCTCATAGATAGAATTACTGTAGTCTACAAGACCAATTTACTTTCCCAAAGCCACACAATTGATAAATGATAGTTACATTTTGCCAAGGTCTGCCTGATTCTAAAGCACAGGTTTTAACTAACACACCAATAACTCTCAACCAAAGGCGATTTTGCCCCATCCCACAAATCCAGGAGATATTTAGCAATGTCTGAATGCATGTTTGGTTGTCACCTCTGGGGGCAGAAGGGATGCTATTGGCATCTAGTGAGTGGAGGCCAGGGATGCTGCTGACCATCCTCCAAGGAACAGGGTAGTCTCCTAGAACTGAAAATGATCTAGTACAAAATGCCAGTAGAGTTAAGCTTAAGTAACACTTCATTATGCCATGGGAGGCATGGAAGAAAAGTCTCACAATCTTACTTCAGTGGGGCCTCTTGCCAGAGTCCATAGTCTTGGTGCTGGGGCCAAGCCTTCCCAATAGGAAAGGCAAGCCTGGGGTCTCCAGTTGTCTGATTTTTGCCCTTTGAGAAAGAGAAGATGGGGTAATACCGAAGCCACTTTTTAAAATATACCACAGGGACCTCCCTGGTAGCGCAAGGGGTTAAGACGCAACCTATGAGGCTGTCTATAGCCACTGCAGCACGAGTTCGATCCCCAGCCAGGGAGCTACCCACATGGCGCAGCAGACCTCTCCTGACTTGCCCGCTGCTCCCCTCAGCAGTGCATTTCAGTCATTCCTCCTATTCTGCTCCCCACTCTGTCTTTGGTGAATCCTCTCACCCCCCTGCACCTCTGGCCTGTACCCCAGTTCTTGTATGCATACATAAATAAATCTTTGAAAAAAATATCATAGAATGACTGTGGTGAATCAAAAAGAGAGATTTTTGGAATGTCTGAACCCAGTTCAAGAAGGCAAAACACAGAGCCCATAACTGATGCATCAGGCAGCATGAAGCACTAAGCCCCGAGGGCAGGACAGGCATGGGGATGGAATTATGTCCCCATTATCCACAAAGTGAACATTTTCTTAACAATAACACAGTGATTTCAGAAGCAATTTGAAAAACAAGAATCTTTCCCCCAAACTCTAGAGCTTTTCTGGTTTTTGTCAGCAACAAAAGAACTCCGCTTCCAAAAGCAGGCTGCATCTCTGAATATTAAAACTCCCACCTTGGGAAATTTTTTAAGCCTTCAGACAATCCCTTTCAAAGTTATAAATGAAAGTCACTCAACAGACTATAGTGCTCATGGGCTCCTTTTATCTGCTGAAGAAAGACAACAGAGTGAAAATTTAGGAGCCAGAGACCAGATTACTGACCTTAAGTCACCCTCCACACCATGTCTGGCTCAACCAAGATAGGGAGTTAAAAGCTTTAACTAGTAGCAACAGCAAACGATATAATTTGATGATATAAAAAAATCCATCAAGGGAAAATAAACGACCAGATCACATTATTCATAGAGTTCTTAGAATTTAAAAAGACTCTAAATTTGCCTTCAGCTAAACCCTTTCATGCTAAAAATTAACCAGTCCACTTCCCCTCCTGTCCAGAGAACATGCAATTCCACCACCAAAGAACCGGTCCGCTGGAGCTTGAACTGTCCTAATGGATTTGTTATTTATCTGCTTAGAGCTGCATGGGTTAACCCCTATGTCCTCCCCCTAGTTCTATTGTTCTGATTTTCCTTTCCTGTAATGGTTGTTAGTATGCTGCGCTGATTCCTATTCATCCACATCTTCAATATGAGTCCCTGTGCCCCTCCACCACCACTGCATTTCCCACACACACTAAGTATGAAACGTTCTGAATTGCCACCATATCTAAGCATCAAGGGTCTACTACCCACAACTGCCAGAGTAAAAAATGCACCAGCACCTTGTGTCATTTCCCATAAGGACATAAATTGCCATCTTCATGCTCAAGTCAGCTTCTCTCTGCCTAATTTTCTCCATAATCCCTAACCATAAGTATTGACTATTCTTTCTCAGGTACTCATACACCTGGCACTGTACTAGGTGTTCTACAAATATAGTTTTAATAAACAGTTCAATTTAGCCTTTACAGTAATGAAATAAATATCATTATCTCTATATTACAGGAGAAAACTAAGACTAGAGAGATTTTATAACATAAAATATAACACGGGCAGCATTAGTTCCAGGTCTATCTGACCACAAAAAACAGGTTTACCACACAGCATACAAGATGCATGGATAAGAATGTTTAAAAAAAAAAAAAAGAAAAAACGTTAACAGTAGTCATTGTTAAAATATAAGGTGGTGGTTAACTTACTGGTTTTCTTAATTATTTTTTAAAGATTTATTTATTTATGCATACAAGAACTGGGGTACAGGCCAGAGGTACAAGGATTCACCAAAGACAGAGTGGGGAGCAGAACAGGCAGACTAACTGAAATACACTGCTGAGGGGAACAGCGGGCAAGACAGGAGAGGTCTGCTGCACCATGTGGGTAGCTCCCTGGCTAGTAGAACTGTTGCTGCAGAGGCTGTAGGTAGCTTCACAGTCCTGTGCTTAACCCCTGCACCACCAGGGAGGCCCAGGTTTTCTTAATTATTGACTATATTTTCCAATCTTTAAAGTTGGGCATATAGCCTAGAGTGGCACTGGACTTAGCCTTATATCTAAAACAACAAAAAAACAGATCAAATATATGAAATAAAATTTTTCAGGACTCTGGGCCCCAGACAACAAAGACAGTGATCTTAAGAAATGGGAAAGAAAGGGAGTCCTGTGACTGCCTCCACGTGCTCTTCTCTGAGGAGGGTTTCCAGACCCCTGCATATGCAGAGGCAACCAGGCAGCAACTGGCAGACTTCCTGAGTTAAGGAAGTCCAGCGAGACCAAAGTGGCCAGATTTCCCAGCAGAGATTACCAGTGAGGAGGAGGTACACAGAGATCCAGGTGCAGACATCTGCAGAGGGTCCCCTATGAGGAAGCTACTGGCTCAAGGAAAGAACCATCCAATAGGAGTCAAGAATCCAGTGTTCATGCACGACAGGGAATAGTGCCTATTCCTACCAGTCGGACTAGAAAATCCCATGATTCACAGGTCACTGGGCAGTAGAATAATTATCCTTAGACAGTTCTGCTGAAATCCCACTGAATATACCTTAAAGCAATAACAAAAACTGATGAAACTACGTCCAAATAACTTAAATATGTCCCGCGGTGGGGGGGGGAAGTATTTGTAGAGCTATGAAAATATCCCATACTCAGTAATGTTAAATTCACAATGTCTGTCATCCAATCAGAAGTTAGCAGACATGCCAAGAACTAAGAAGATACAACCATAATCATAATGAGGAAAGTCAATCCAAAAAGACTCAGAAATGAAACAGATGTTAGAATTAGCAGCCAAGGCCATTAAAATAATTCATATATCTGCATTCCATATGTTCAGAATTTGAAGTACAGGCATGAAAGATAAAGGAAGACCCAAATCAAATTTCTACAGATGAAAAATACAATATGTGAGATGAAAAATATATTAGTTGGGAGTAATGGTAGATTAGACATTGAAGAAAAAGAATTAATAAACTTAAATATATAACTACAGAAGCCACTCAAAATATACCACTGAGGAATAAAATCAATCAAATGAAAACAGCATCTGTGAGATGTAGGACAATTTCAAGCAAGTTAACAAACTTAACTAGAGTCCTAAATAGAATAGAAAGGAAGAAAAAAATACTTGAAGAAATGGTAGTCAGAATTTTTCCACATTTGATGAAAACAATAAGGCCACATACCCAAACTCAAATGAACCCTGAGCACAAAAAAACATGAGGGAAAAAAATAATATAGCAACATGCACCATAATCAAACACCATACCAGCGATAAACAGAAAACTTAAAATTCAATAGAAAAAAGAACCAGCACATTATGTAGAGGGGACCCAAGATCATCAGATGATAACCATTTTCTCATTGTAAACAACACAAGGTCGAAAAACAGTATAGCAACAGCTTTTGAGCTCTGAAAGGAAAAACTGTCATAATAGAATTCTTTGCTTAGCAAAAACTTCTATTTTTATGTATTTTATTTTTATAGATACATTACATCATTCTTCATTTTTGTACAATGTAGCTTTCTCGTCTCAATGTATGTAGTCCTTGTAAAATTCCCACCACCAGTTCACCCATGCACCAGCCCCATAGTCCCTGGTGCTCTTCCCTCCCCTGTTTTGATCCCTCTCGCTCCCTCTCCCCCTACAGAATGTCTGATTCATAGTTGTCTGTTAATTTTGAAAAATGTCTTTCTAAATGAAAGAAAACCAACATGGATGAACGTTGAATACACTATGCTAAGTGAAAGAAGCCAGTGACAAAGTTTACATATGTTATTTTATTTATATGTCATGTCCAGAATAGGTACAGCTATGCACAGAAAGCAGACTGGGGGTTGCTTAGAGCTGAAGGTTGAGGTAAAAGTGGGTGATAATTAAAGGGCATAGCGTTTCTTTCTGAGGTGATTAAAATGTTCTAAAATGTAATGATGGATACACAAATCTGAATAAACTGGAAGCTACTGAACCATACACTTTAAATGGGCAATTGTATAATTTATGATTTATATCTCAATTAAGCTGTTTATGAACTAAAAAAGTAAATAATATTTCATAAATACTAAAGTTGAAGGAAGTCATCACTAATAGACCCATGTTATACATAAAAGGAAGTCCTTCAGGCAGAAGGAAAAATCATACTAGATGGAAATATGGGTGGGCCTATACAATAGAATATGCAACAACAACAAAGAGATTAAAAATAAGCAGAAGATTTGAATAAATACTTCTCCAAAGAAAAATACAGATTATTATTAGCAAGCACGTGAAAAAAAGGTTGATCACCACTTATCATCAGGGAAACATATCTACCATATGATCCAGGCATTCCACCCCAAGGGAAATATAAGGATATATCCATACAAAACCTTTTCAGGAATGTTCATAGTAATTTTATTTGTGGCAGCCAAAGGAGCAAATAATCCAGAAGTTCATAAGCAGGTAGTTGGATACAATAAGTATAATACATCTTAGCAATAAAATAATTATACATACTATATAAGACCACTTAGTAATAAAAAGAAATAAACTCTTGATATACACAACTGAAAAAGGAAAACTAACATAGTGACAGAAATCAGATCAGTGTTGCAGAAGAAAATAGGGTAAGAATAATGAAACACAAGAGGGAAAAAGTATAAAGGGAAACAAGAAGAATTTAGGTCATGACTGATATGTTCATGACCTTGGTTGAGCTCACACATAATGTCAAATTTTATCAAGGTATGAGCTTTAAATATAGACTGTTGCATGTCAATTATGCCTCAATAAAAATGGACAATGACATTTTATAATCACAAAGCATTAAAACATATCCTAATAAAGCCAAAGAAATACCTAAAGCTGTAGACAGAGTTGCTACATGTGGGTTAGCTATTTTAAGGCAAGTAGAATCTTCAGTTCCTAGAAGATATCAATCTAAAAGTTCAGAATGGCTAAAATACCTACGTGCAAGACCACAGCTGGTGATAACTGCCTATTAACCTTGCAAGTACTAACAGGAGTAAAAATCTAAAATGAGTACCTGTAGAATTTCAAGAGGTTTGTTTCAATTCTGCATACCAGGACTCTTCCCCTCTTGAGACCATAAAACATAACACAGGCCTCTTCAACACTGACTCACAGACCTGAGACGGGCGAAAAAATTATTTCAATAGAAAATGTTCCAACTGATATTTTTCAACTGCCCAGTGAAGGTCCATCACAATCATAAGCATCCTCACAAATCATGTCAGTAGGTATTGGGTCTCCTTAAAAGCTGCCATCCCATGCAAACTTCTTGTAATCAATTTCATTCATCTTTGAGCACTTCAAGACTGTGTTTTTAGCACTCAGGTTTGTAAAATAAACCACAATAATTACCAAAGTGGCTGAAGCCCACTCTATGGTCAACTACTTCGTTGCATGTGCCACAAGAGAATGCAAGAGAGTGGGCATGTATCCATGGAGCAACCCCTTCGCAAGACCACAGAGAGGAAATAACCACTTAGAAATGTTGCTTTCTTGTTTGAAAAGTTAATATTCCCTTGGGGGAACAGGGAGCACTGAGGGGAGAAAAATATAAGTAACTGATTACATTGAAATCCTTTGAGAAAAGGGACCAGGGGTGGAGACCAGAAGAGGAGCTTTCATTTTTTACTTTATACCTATAAAAAAATTTTCTTCAATTTCTAAGCCTTTCCATGTATAACTCCTTCAAGTCAGCAGGATAGCTAGGTATTGGAGTTAAGATTCTTCTGTGTTCATTTTAATTTTAAATTGCTTTTATAATAAAATACAAGTGTGTGTGTGTGTGTGTGTGTGTGTGTGTGTGGGTGTGTGTGTAGGAGGAATTGGTGGTTAGGTAGGTATCCACATCAAGAGAAGCACAGACACATACACAGAGCATACTTAAGCAGTTGTCACATTGCCTTACGAACAGGAAGCCTGGGGAACCCGTAGTTAAAGCTCCCTCAGAGAAAGCCCATGAGCTAGGTACATTACATAGACAAGGAAACTGAGGCTTGGGCTGATCAAGAGAACTGCTCAAAGTTGCAAGGTTGGGGGCCTCCCTGGTGGCGCAGTGTTGAGCGCTGGGTTCCAAAGCTGCCCACAGCCTCTGCAGCACCAGTTCGATCACCAGCCAGCAAGCAAGGGTCCCACATGGCGCGCAGACCTCTCCTGCCACCCGCTGCTCCCCTCAGCAGTGTACTTCATCAGTCTGCCTTGCTCTGCTGTTCCCTCTGGCTCTGGTGAATTCTCTCACCCTCCCGCGCTTCTGACTGTACCCAGTGCTTGTATAAATAAATAAATAAATCTTTTTAAAAAAAAAAAAGTTGCAAGGTTGGTAGTGGAGACGAAATTCAAACTACAGTGGAGTCTGTATTCTTTTCACTATACTAAGTTGCCTGCAGTCCCCTACACATGTAACATACTTCTCTTCTGATCAATACTACCTATTACCTCAAGCTGTATCTGGAAAACAGCAACGCATGTGTAGCTTCAAAATAAAATGCTCAGCTCCCATTTGGCAGGAAGATGATCCAAAACAAATCCATATGTTCTGTGTTTTGGGCCTATTTTGTACCTGGTCTAGCTTCCTGATGCCCAAACCTGAATATTCCCGTAGCCATCCTAAGCTGGCTATACCATGATAGTAGGGAAGAAATACAATAGGGGCCTCCCTGGTGGCACAAGGGGTTAAGACACAACCTATGAAGCTGTCTGCAGCCACTGCAGCGGGAGTTCGATCCCCAGCCAGGGAGCTACCCACATGGCGCAGCAGACTCTCCTGTCTCACCCGCTGCTCCCCTCAGCAATGTATTTCAGGCAGTCTGCCTGTTCTGTTCCCCACTCTGTCTCTGGTGAATCCTCTCACCCCCACCCCCACCCCTCTGGCCTGTACCCCAATTCTTGTATGCATAAATAAATTTTAAAAAAATACAATACTGGGAACTATATAGATTGGTTGGCCACATTCATGGCAATCACCAAAAGAGGGTTTAGAAACAATGAGAGATTCTATCCAAAGGCCTATATGCTAATACTCTAGCTCCCTACCACATAAGCTAGACAAAAAACAATTGCAATTCCAGTCAAGAAAACATAAAGCAGAAACTTGGGCCATCTGAGCCAGGATTTAATGCTGTTGAACTGAAAAATATGTTTTGTTTTGTTTTGTTTTTTTCTGAGAAATCTGTAAAACAGATTACAAGAATTCAAAATAAGAAGTATAATCTGTTCAGTCCATTGTCCGAGAGGCTGGAAACTCACTAGAGCGAATACTTGTGGCATGTAGCAGCGGCACGATGTCAGCACATGAACACAGTTACTAAGAGACAGATCTGGGAAAGTCCTAATGAATTGTATGGGTTTGTGGAACCTGCTCCTACATGGGCCCCGTCCCTTCAGCTGGGGACTGTGTACAGACAACTCATACAAATAATCAGGCCTTGACAAAGCACATGTGAAGAGATGCAGTCAGTGCAATCTCTCACTCCTCCTTGAGGGGTTACCAATCTTTTGATGAATGATGAGAGAGAGTGTCGGTAATGAGGCTGAGTGGTAGGAAACGCTCCACATTAAATATTCAAAGCCCAGCTGCCATTCCCCAGGCCCCAGAATCCACACACCCAGATCTGAAGCAAATGAAAAACAAGAGAGCAAGTAATAAGTTAACAACCCACTTCAGAAATGACTGCCTCCGTTCTGTTAAGCAGCTCCTTAAGTTCTGATGGTTCCCGCTCATTTGCCAGAATGTAATTCTAATCAGAATGAAGGTCCTTAATCACAGCAGCATTACAGAATCTCCTATCCTGAACCTATTAGGACTTTATAAAGGTAAATACCTTGAGCTTGCTGGCCTCTCAGGTAACCGCTCACAGCTCCATGTAAAGCAGCGCCCCTTAAATGGATAAAGCCGGCCCCAGGGAAGGGTGCTGGGTGCAGTTTGCCTCCGGCCAACTGAGGCCCGAAGTTCCTCAGAGCCCTCGAGCTCAGGGTCACGCCCGGTCCTCGTGATGCTCCAGCCAGGGCAGGAGCCCGCCTTTTCTCTTTAAATCTGTTTCCAGGTTCCCATATGGACCAATCATATACGCAGGTTCTAGGTCAATGGACCAATCAGGCTCGACCTTGTACCAGGGCCAAAGGGTCTCCAGGTGCTCAGGATTGAAGCCCAACCTCAGTATAGGTCAGGTTGGGCGCACAGGTGCAGTTTGGCACCAATCAAATAGCTGGGATTGGGCCTCCCTGGTGGCGCAGGAGGTTAAGACGCAGCCTATGAAGCTGTCTGCAGCCACTGCAGCACCAGTTCGATCCCCGGCCAGGGAAATAACCACATGGCGCTGCAGACCTCTCCTGTATCGCCTGCTGTTCCCCTCAGCAGTGTATTTCAGTCAGTCCACCTGTTCTGCTCCCCACTCTGTCTCTGGTGAATCCTCTCACCCCCTGCACCTCTGGAATGAACCCGGTTTCTTGTATACATAAATAAATCTTAAAACAAAAAAAAAATTGGCCTCCCCTGGTGGCGCAGGTGGTTGAGTCCACAGTCTCTGCAGCGTGGGTTCGATCCCGACCAGCCGGCAAGGGTCCCACATGGCGAGGCAGACCCCTCCTCTCTCGCCCACTGCTCCCCTCAGCAGTGTATTTCAGTCCTTCTGCCTGTTCTGCTCCCCACTCTGTCTCTGGTGAATCCTCTCACCCTCCCGCGCGTCTGGCCTGTACCCCAGTTCTTGTATAAATAAATAAATAAATCTTTTTTAAAAATAAAATAAATTTTTAAATTAAAAAAAAAATTTTTTTAAATAGCTGGGATTGTAAATGGACCGATCTGATTGGCGCTTCCACCGGGGCCAATCAACTAAAATGGATCCATCAGGTTTGAAAGGCAGACACCCTAAAGAGAATATTAGAAACCCAACCTCCGTATAGGTGAGACCCAACCTCAGTGCAGGTCAGGTTGGGCACGCGGGTGCAGTTTAATTGACACCCATCAAATGGCTGGGACTGTAAATGGACCAGTCCCATTAGAGCTCCCACAGGTGCCAACCAAGGAGCAATCAGGGCCTCCCCGGTGGCGCAGTGGGTTGAGTGCACGCCCAGGGGGCCCCCAGGGCTCCCTCCAGCCATCCTCTGCGCTCTGCCCTCCCGGTGCAAACCATGTTCTTCCGCCTGTCTTTCTCCGTCAGAGATGGGGGTGTCGCGTGGGGCTGCCGGCCCCTACTCCCGAGGCTAAGGGTGACCCCGAGCCGGCGGCTTGAAAGACAGGGGAGCAGAGGAGGGAAGCCCAGGGGCCGATCACACGTCTGGAGCGCGGGGGCGCCGTCTGGGGTGTGTGAGCGGCCGCGAGCGTGCAGGGAGGGGGCTCCAGCTCCTGCTCCCCCATCGCCCTCCCTTCCCCATCTCCTCTCATCCAGAACCCCTGCTCCCCTCCCCTGCTGGTCTCCCCCCACCCCCCAGGCTGCACTCGCCATGCCAGCTCTGCCCCTTCCCGTCGCTCCGGTTCTCTCTCTGCTCCCTCTCCAGCTGCCTGCCCAGCGGTCTGGCGAGTCCGCCCGCCCTGAGCCCCAGGCCCCCCTTCGACCTCTAACCAGACCCCTCCTCTGCCTCGGCCCCTCTCTTCCCGAGCCTGCCGGGTGGCTGCTCCGTGACAGGGGCTCCCCAGCCCCCAGCCCCCGCTTCGCCTGTGGCTTTAGGCGGGACCTCGGTGACACTGGTGCCCCCTCTGTGGGATTGCTCCTGCCCTGTTCTATCAATATCTCTAAACACGCGCGCATCTCTGGTGCTGGGAACCCCGAGCTGTCCTGCAGGCGGCTTGTGGACCAACTGCAAGCAAACGCCGCACCCCAGCCGCCCCCGCCAACACGTGCCGCCCCCGGCGAGCCTCCCTGCCCTTCCCGGCCTGTGCGCAGTCGCCCTCGGCCACCTTCCTGCCCCTGGCCCTGAGCACGGGGTTGGGGGGCTGTGCCCGCAGCTGTGCGGTTCTGGCGCCGCCCGTCCTGCGGTCTCTCGGCTGAGAGCAAAGCCCTTTTTTTTTTTTTTTAAAGATTGATTGATTGATTTATACAAGCACTGGGTACAGTCAGAAGCGAGGGAGGGTGACAGAATTCACCAGAGCCAGGGCGGGGAACCGAACAAGCAGACTGACTACGAAGTACACTGCTGAGGGGAGCAGCGGGCACAGCAGGAGAGGTCTGTGCTCCATGTGGGACCCTCGCCAGCGGGATCGAACCGGCGCTGCGGGATAGAAGCGGCGCTGCGGGATCGAACCGGCGCTGCACAGGCTGCAGCCCAGCGCTCAACGCAGCCCAGCGCTCAACCGCTGCGCCACCAGGGGAGGCCCAGCAAAGCCCATTTCTGAACAACCGGTTGTGTGCAGCTGTGCTCCGGGAGTTCAGGGGGAAGGGAGGGTTTAAGCAGGGGGCACAGGGGTGTCCAGGAGGCCCCGTCTTTCCCAGGCTACCCTGGAAAGCACCTGGACGTTCGCTGGTCTTCATCTGAGCCCTGCTGTGGCCACCGGGGGTAGGGTGCCAGCCTAGAGGCTGCGCGTAAGGCCTGGCTGGGAGCCCCAGAGGAGCAGGGGGAGAGCAGAGATGCCCAGGCTGGAAGCCAGTATTCTGGGGTGCTGGCACCCTGCTTTCCTTCCATAGGACTAGACCAGGTTTCCCAGTCTTGGTCACTCCAGCAGGACCCTGGCCCTCCCAGGCAGTGTGCAGCCCACAGGCCCAGCAGGCAGGAGCGCTGAGCAGGGCTGGACATGCTGACACCGCGCAGTGCGCACATCGCCACCCTGAAGCCTGCCCTCTACCCTCAGGACCCACCCCAGGCGAAGCGTTTCAGCCCAGGTCCCAGGGCCGCCGTCGAGACACACCAGTCCAAGCCACGTGGTGAATTCGGTTTATTCAGAAATAAAAGTGCAACAGCCCGGAACCACACCCAGTCCTGGCCTCCTCCGTCTGTCCCAGGCGAGTAACAAATAAGTTTCCTTGATGCCAAATAATTCATAGAAAGCTCCTCTCCCTGGGTGTCACAGGACAGTGTGCACACCGCAGGGTAGCCCTACGCCCTCTGCCCGGCCTCCACCAGCCATCGCGGCCTGGCCTCTCAGCCAAGCCCAGTTTTCCACATGGCTGGGGGAGTATGTGTGTACCCCCACATTGCCTGAATAAGCCATGCATCCCCTCTATGGGGACTTTTGTAAAAGCAGCAGCAAAGGCCACCCCTTTGCAGATCTGGGGTGGCCTCCAAGATAGGTAGGCACAGAGGCCCACAGAACTTTTTAAAGACTGCAAGTGGAGGCCACCCCTTTGTGGACTGGGGCAATCTCAGGCCCGTGGGGCATTTGTGAGGGGGGACAAGGGGAGGCCACCCTTTGCGGACTGGGGTGGCCTCATGCCTGTGGGACTTTTGTGAGGGGGGATGGGGGAGGCCACCCCTTTGCTGATTGGGGTTGCCTCATGCCCACGGGACTTTTGTGAGGGGAAGGACGGGGGAGGCCACCCCTTTGTGGATTGGGGTGGCCTCACGCCCACAGGACTTTTGTGAGAGGGGACAGGGGGAGGCCACGCCCTTGCAGTGAGGGGGGACAGGGGGAGGCCACCCCTTTGTGTATTGGGGTGGCCTCATGCCCGAGGGTCTTTTGTGAGAGGGGGACAGAGGGAGGCCATGCCCTTGCAGTGAGGGGGGATGGAGGAGGCCACCCCTTTGTGTATCTGGGGTGGCCTCAAATAAGCCACTGCTCTCTCTGTGGCTAGTCTAGACAGGTGTTGGTGCCCACCTGCACCAGCTGGTATCTCTGGATTGAGCCCCATGCAGGGCCTTCAAAGTGCTGCCCTGCTCCACGTGGTCGGGGGGCGGGGGCACCTTTCCCTAAGATGCTAGGGTCTGCACCTGTTTCCCCCATTGGACAGGGGAGTTATTATCCCCCTTTTGTAAGCTTAGGGATAGGAGGACAAATAGGAAGGAGAGCCAAAGGACAGGGTGGGAAAGCCCGGGGAACAGGGATGGGTTCGTGAGGGCCAGGTGGGGGCAGAGCCCCCGGCCCCATGCTGGTGGCCTAGACCACCATTATCTTCACCACCTCGTTGTCACCAGTCCAGTAGAAGAAGGGAATGCACGGGCTGTTTCCAGTGGAGACGCGTTCCCGGGGGCTCTGTATCTCCGGGAGAGTCTGGCCCAGCTGGGCCTCTCCCTGGGTCGGCCCTGGGGAGGCTCACCTCACTAGGTTCTTTGGAGAGACAGAGATGGGGCGCTGAGTGCCGGGCGGAGGGTGCTCTTCCTGCCCTGCCGCCCGCACGGGGCTTTCCTCACCTTAGCCCTTGGCAGCACCAGGCTCCTTGGGCGTTGGGGATATGCCGGTGGGCTCAACAGCAGGGTTCTGGTTGGCTGCTTGGAACTTCGCCAGCCATTCACTGCGCTCCGCGGCCACCTGCAAAACCAGCTTTTGCAGCTATAACAGCTTCACCTGGAAGGAAAGACATTTGCTCCGAAGCCCGCCCCGCCTCCAGCCGCACCACCAAGGAGCAGAGCTCCGACTACCTTCATCTCCTCTTTGTCCTGGGCCAGCCGGCGGCTGTGCTGCTCCTTCTCGCGGCATTCCTCCCTCATCACTGCTCTCTGGTGCTGGTAGAGCGGGATGTATTCTCCTAGGGGGAGGGCGCGCAGGCAGCTCAGCTGCTGGGGTCTCACCAGTCTAGACCCCAGCCCCAGGGCGCCAGCCTCCCCGCTCACTGATGGTGTCAGTTTCTCCAGACAGCTGGATGCATTGATGCTCCAGCTCCTCCACCCATTCCTTTAAGTTTGCTTTCTCCTGCATGAGCTCGGTAAAGCGGCCTGCGGCCAGACACCGGGCTCAGGGCTCGAGGCCCTGGCCTGCCCAGCACCCGGCCCGCCCAGCCCTCCGGAGAACCACACTCACCTGCAGTTTGTCAATAGCTCCCTGAAGGACCTGATGAGTCTCCCCAGGCACACGTGCCCCCCCCTTCCCCCTCCCAGTCCCGGGGGCTGGGGCCTCCATCTTCTTGGGCTCCTGGGCCCATGGGGCCACCTGCTGAGGCAGGCACTGGCAGAGCAGCTTTTGCTCTGTGCAGCCTCGCCCACTCTTCCTCAGCACTGGCCAAGGCCAAGCTACAAAATGCCACCTGTGGGCCAGAGGTGCTGGGTGCCCCTGTGGGCCAGGCAGGGGCCTGGGAGGCACACCTCTCGGGGCCTCAGTGGGCACATCTGAGATTCGAGGCTGGTGTTGGTGCCTGCCCACTGGTCCCCAGCAGAGGTGGGGGGAAAGGGTAATCAAAGGGAGGGAAACCAAGAAGAAGGGTATGCGGGAGGGAGGGGGAAGGTGGGGCAGGGAAGGGGCCTACTGGCCAAGCTCACCATGGCCTCGCGGCTGTCCAGGTCGTCCGGGATGCTTAGCTTTGGCAGGAGACCCTTGTCCTCCTCTTCCTCTTCCTCCTCACTGCTCAGTCCATTTACTGTTAGGGGGCAGCCAGAGGGGCTCAGAGAACCCCTGGGTTCTGAAGCAGCCCTGAAAGCCAGCAAGCTCTGCCCCCTCCTTTCTCTGCAACCCTGCATCAGCAAGTCCCCAAAGGAGAAGGATCCAAGTTGTCCTAGGGGTGGCTTCCATCTCTTGCAAAGCCGTCCTCTGCTGAAGTCCCACTCACTTGCTCCAGTCTGAGCCATGAGGTTCAGCTGGGCCTTCAGCTGCTCGTTCTGCTTGCTGGCAGCCTCCAGGTGGCCCTAAGGGGTCAGGAAAGAGTGAGGAGGGATGCCGCTCGCAGGTCTTCCTGCTCGGGCGGCCACCTTGGGGTCTGGCACTCCAACTGCCCCACCTGTATATCCTGCAGGTCTTGGCAGGCCAACTCCACCTCCATCTTGTTCTGCTCTTCTTCGTGCTGCATCCAGTGGACAAGCTGGGTGTTAAGCAGCACCTGCTTCTGTAGGACGTCCTTCTCATTGGCCAGCTGCTGGTAGGCGTCCACGTGCTGCTGGTAGGCAGCCATGTACTGCTGAAGGTAACTAAGGTACTGGTCCCACTGCTGCTGCAGCTCCTGAGCCTCTTGATGTTTCTCCTCCGCCTGCAGGGGAGACACGGCGGGGTGAGGGCAGGCGGCGATCGGTCTCCAAATTGTCACCGGAACCCAGATGCCTCAGTTAGACACTACCTCAGGGGGACCAGTAGTGACCATCACTACTGGCCAGTGCTGCCCAGCACTCCTGGTGACAGGGGACTGGAACTCTGCTGGTACTTCTGGCGGACACTACCTGGGTGAGCTAGACACTACTTGTGGCTACATTAAGCTGTTGCCCATTTGTAAAATGAACCCCAAGGTGGTTGTTCCCAGAGGCTGAAGTCTCTTGCAATTGTGCACATGGCTGAGAACCACAGTGATGAGTCCCCTACCAGGCACTATCCTTCCATCGGCTCTAGCCTGTAAGCCCATATTGATGGGTACTGCGTTGCTATGGCCCTTGGTTTTGGCGCTGGGGCTTTTTGGCAGTTCTGTTGTCTTAGAGCCCGGGCAGGTGGGTGGCCACTGCGGCCTGTCCTGGCATCCCATCCTCATGCCCTGTGACTCGCCTTTTCAGTTGGGATCCCAGGAAGAAAAGGATTCAGAGGAATGGACACATTCGGGCTATGTGAAGGGTGATTTCACTGGGCTAGTTAGGGATGCTCAGCCAGCTGGTAAAACATTGTTTCAGGGTGGGTCTATGAAGGTATTTCCAGAAGAAGTTAGCCTTTGAACCAGCAGTCTGAGTAAAGATGGCCCCTACTACGTGGTTGGGCATCGTGCCCAATGAGGCCTGAATAGAACAAAAAAGGGGTGAAAGTCTCAGTGCTGAGTTCCACCCACAGCCAGGGAGCTGACCCAGCAGACCTCTCCTGTCTTGCCCATTGCTCGCCTCAGCAGTGTATTTCAGTAGATCTACCTGTTTTGCTCCCTACTCTGTCCCCGCACCTCTGGCCTACACCCCAGTTCTTGTATGCATAAATAAATAAAAAATCTTTAAAAAGGGGGGGTAGAGGGAGGGAGAATTTGTTTTTCACTGGGCTGAAGCATTCAGTCCTCGTTCTCAGGCCTTCAGACAGACTCAAGAGACTTATACTTCAGACTCCCCAGTTATCCTGCTAGTTCTATTTTGGGCTACAGAGCAGAGAGAAAAACAGAAAAAAAGGAGATGGCTGTTAGCTTAGAGTCAGGAAGGAGGAAGAGGAGTTCTGTGCTCTCAGCACCCTCACCCAAAGGTGGTAGGACCTGAGAGAGGCCCAGCCCAATGACAGGACCATATGGCACCTATTTGGGCGGGGCTGGCAGAGTCCCTGTGCTGAGCCCATCATGGAAATGGTGCGGGACAACCTGAAGGGTCAGGAAACATGACATCTCAAAGCTGTCTGGAGAGAATGAATGACCAAGGACCAAGGTCCCCTCAGCAAGCCCCAGAAGTATAACATGCACAGGACTCTTGGACATCGTGGGCACAATTACCACCAATGTGTTGAGAAGTGGGCTCAAATAGAAATTGTTTTAAAATAAAGGCTTAGTTGTTTCAACCTCTGTCTGCACTCAGACTTTCTACAAATGTGTGTGGTATATATTAACACATAGTCTAGAAGGAGCAATTTATATTGGTTTCCTTGGAGAGAGAGACGGATATAGTAGAGAGACTTTTCATTTTATCTTATGTCCTTTCCAACTAACATATGCCCATGTTAGAATTTTCAAATTGAAAAAAATATATTTAAGTAATAGATTTCATTTGATCTCTGTACAAGTCTATATTGTAAAAGTATGTTTTCCTCATGTAAACACAGTGCAAAACAGAATGAAAGGGTTGAGTAGTGTGGTATCTGTAGGTAGCCTATGTGACTTGGCATCATTTGCAGGTTTTTTTTAAGATTTATTTTATCTATATATGCATACAAGAATTGGGGTGTAGCCAGCCAGAGGTGGTGGGGGTGTGTGTGAGAGATTCACCAAGGACAGTGGGGAGCAGAACAGTGGATCTACTGAAATACACTGCTGAGGGTCGCAGCGGGCAAGACAGGAGAGGTCTGCTGCGCCATGTGGGTTAGCTCCCTGGCAGGGATCAAACTCTCAAACTCATGCTGCTGATAGCTTGATAGGTTTGAGACTTTAACCCCTGCGCCACCACCAAATGCCAAAACTGCACTTTGCAGTTTCTACGAAATTAAAAATAAATACAACAGCAGGGGTAGAGGTAGGCGGGGGGGAAGAGGTAGGCAGAAGCACAGAAGATTTTTTAGGGCAGTTTATAAATACTCTATATGACACTATAGTGATAGATATGTGTCATTAAACATTTCTCCAAAACCATAAGATGTTCAACACTAGGAACAAACCCTAGCGTAAACCATGGACTCCAGATGATTGTGATGTGTCATTGTAGATTCATCACTTCTATTAAATGTACCACATGGGAGGCTGTGCCTGTATTGGGGTCGGGGCTGTGTGGCAACATGCCCGTACCTTCCTCTTAATTTTGCTATGAATCTGAAAGTGCTCTAAACTAGCATTAAAATGAATTTTAAATATAAAGCAATATGACATACATTTCACTCCATTAAACAACCATTTTTTCCAATTTATAAATTATTAAAATTAGTTTCTGATAAAAATCACTTAATTCTCATCCAAAAGCGGGATGGGGACTGCTGAAAATAAATTGCTCAGCCTGGAGCCTCCCTGATGGAGGAAGGGCGAGGTTGGTAAGATGCAACCATTGAAGTTATCTGCAGCCACTGCAGCACAGTTGGATCTCTGGCCAGGGAGCTGCCCACATGGCACCAGCAACAGACCTCTCCTGTCTCGCCTGTTGCTCCCTTCAGCCAGTGTATTTCAGTCAGTCTGCTTGTTCTGCTCCCCACTCTGTCTCTGGTGGATCCTCTCACACACACCCACACATCTCTGGCCTGTACCCCAGTTCTTGTATGCATAAATAAATAATTTTTTTTAAAAAATTGCTCAGCCTAAGACCATCATGAAGCAGTTCAAGACATCTACCACTAGATGGCAGCATTTTCCCACAGAAGCTACAACCAACCAGCCAAGACCATCTCTGCAACCCTTTGTAAAGAGTTAGAAACCTTAGAGCGCCCCGATCCTCACCATCTGTTTTTCAGAAAACCTCTCCAGGTGGTGCAAGGAGTTAAGCACTATGAAGCTATTGGCAGCCACTGCAGCACAAGTTTGATTCCCCATCAGGGAGGTGACCCACATGGCTCAGCAGTCCTCTCCTGTCTCACCCACTGCTCCCTTCAGCAGTGTATTTCAGTCCGTCTGCCTGTTCTGCTCCCCACTCTGCCTCTGGTGAATCCTCACCCACCACTCCTCTGACCTGCACCCCAACTCTTGTATGCATAAATAAATAAAATAAATCTTTAAAAAAAAATTAATCTCCAGGTAGGGACCAGTCCCCGTCTTGCTTCCACAGGTGCACACACTCCCACCCTAGTTCACTTAGAATATCCTGTTACCTCTGTACAGGTGTGACTGTTTTAAATACACATGCACACACACACACACACACACACACACACAAAACCACCGCCACCCCCCCTAGATGTCCAACATAAGACAATGCCCCTGAACCAATAAATCTCAAGGTTCAGAGGGATCTTGTATCTGTTCCTTACTTTTCTGTTTTGTTTGTGGGTGGGTTTTTTTTTTTTTTTTTTTTTTTTTGGTTTGTTTGTTTTACATTTAAAAGGACAGGTTATTAGGAAAAGGAGAAAAGGAAAAAAAAGAGAGAGAGAGACATCTGCATCATCACAGGCAGCCAGGGAGGCGAGCTTCCTTACTGTTTTCAACATAGACTTCCCAGGAGAAGGAGTACATTAAGCAACAGTTTTTGGTCTCAGCATTTATTGGCTTCCCGAGGTAAACCAGGTCAGCATCAGTGGAGGTTGTACTGTCTACATCCAGACTGGCAGGAAACACAAACAAGTGCACTGCTGGTATTTATGAGCAGTTCCCCATGCTGGGCACTGGGAGGTGACTTAATCCCCTGTTTCACTTCAGGTAGCTCATGTTCAGGTTGGGTTAGTCACTTCCCTATTATCACACACTACCTGGTAGTAGGAAAGAGATTCAAACCCAAATTTGTCTGCGTCTAAACCACATTTTTCAACTATCGCTTTATTGTAGCACTTACAAACTTTACTGTACCTTTTTCCTATAATATTGGGGAGAGGGGATTAAAAACAGACAGTTCTCTAAAAGAATTAGTGTCACCTGCAGTTTATTTTTTCTTTTACTAAACGATTCAGTCATATTACACAAAAAATTTACCAAATGCTAAATAGACGTTTTCCTACCAAAGCCACACTTAAATAGACTAGATGTGGAATTCCAATCAACATGAATTCTCACAAGTACTGCAATAGCGCTTCAAATGTCTCGTTACCATGGAAAAAATTTATAAGTTACATGAAAATTGCCACACTTGTTCTCAAAAATGTTAACAAATAAAAAAAAATGCATTCTTAGTTTGAGTGAGATGTTATGAAAGGGACCCAGAAGCCCCTTTTTTCTATGCTATTACTGGCCACCGGGTCATTACGATCAACAAATCAATATGGGCTTAAGTTCCGAACAACTGAAGTGCTCATCACTCTCCATGCTGCCTTGGTCAGACCTCTTCTGATGGTGCTCTGCTCGAGTTATGACATTTTAAGATGGGTTTTGGTAATGAGAGAAAAGAGATCTGGCCCCAACCTCCTCAGCTGGTTCTCCTACCACAAGCTGAAGGAGGAATTATTTAATGAGAATATAGCTTTTTTTTTTTTTCCTGGCTCTGGCAATCCGGTGCAGGTCTATGAATAGAAGTTACATAGAGTTTACCTTGTCATGAGGAAGAGCCTGTAACACTGAGTGTGGGTCTCATTCAGTGGAGGTAAATGGTGAGGGCATCAATAAATATGTAAGGAACAGAAGAGATATATAAGCAGAAAATTCTTCCCTGAAATGATATGCTATGCCAGCGATGTTGGGGTGAGCACCCATAGGACCTTCGCAAGGTAAACAGACCAGGAAAAAAAAAAACTAGTGCACTGTAACTATAAAGTGTAAAATAGACTCTATGAGGAATAGCATGCAAAGATGCCCATCCCAGGGGCACCTAACCCTGCCTCTGGGTAGTCAGAGAAGGATTTCCAGAAGAGGGGACCCTGGTTTGAGACCTAAGTAGTGAATGGGTATTAACTGAATAAAGAAATTTTATTTGTCTTGGGGCTCAACCTCAGGAACGTCCCAAGTATGATGGGAAAGCTCTCCCCACATGCAGAAGGCAGGGAGAACCAGAGAGAGAGGCAGGCTGGTTGGTCGGTGGCACTTACAATGAACTCACAAGCCTGACATAGGAAGCTTTGTCTTTGGCAGCCTCTGGGATGAGCTTCCCACAACCCCGGCCAATTCTCAGAGGTTATAGAGGCTTTGACTGTGTCCAGTTACATGCCGTCCAGAGAACCTCAACAACACATCACAGCACAGTTCCCAAGGCTGTATACTAGACAGATCCTGGGGTGCACATTTCAAGAGGCAAGAGCAGAAGGTCCATTTCAAGGAGAGGGGATAGCTCTGTACATTGAGGGTCTGGCTCGCAGGTCAGCGGGCAGTCATGTTCTCTTGGTTGCCCTCCCCAGCAGGGAGAGAGGATTTTTCCCTGGAAACAATGCTCTCTTGCCAAAGCAGTTTTCTGTGACCTTCACATGTGTGACCTTCATAAACACCAAGAGCCCGTTTTATGTTATTTTCTGCTGCATAACAAGGCACCCCAATATTCTGTATCTTAAAACCATGACTATTTAATTAAGGTGGAGGATTACTGGTGCTTTAGTTGTGGGTGTGATGTGATAACAAGATTGAAGAAGTATGAATCTGTGCCCCTAAAAACATATACCGTGTTGAAACCACCGCCTCAATAACAATTATTTTTCTAAAAAGGAAAAAACTAAAAGTCTTAAGTATCAAAAAATACCCACACCCACTTAATGCTCATAAGTTTGCATTTAGGCTGGGGCATATGGGAACTTCTCCTGGCTCTCTAGACTCACTTATGGAGTACCTTATAGCTTAACAGGGATGGCCTGGCCAGACCTCTTTATGCAGAGGTCTCAGCACTATGTTCCACGTTGGTGAAGAAGGACACCATCAGGTACTTGGCACCCCAGGCTCTGGCAAGTGAAGAGCATCATTTCCGCCACATCATATTGGTCAAAGCAAATCCTAAGTGTACTTTGGACTCAAGGAAATGCAAAACAGAATCTCCCTTATGATGGGGGAGCTGCTGAGAAAACCCACTGGATGGAGCTAGAGAAGAGGCCACAGACTGGAACTCAGTCTTAAAAGATAAGTAAGATTTTCTGGAGGGGAGTGGGGAAGCACATGGCATTAGGATGGCCTGAAGGTGGCACAGAGCACAGATAGCCTACCTGCAGAAGACCATGGGGCTTGGCATGAGGCCAAGGGAACAAAATCGTGGGAAAGATCTATCAGGAAAATAACTGAGCACAATCCCACCTGCATTTGATGATTTATGGGATGATTAATATTGGCCATATCCAATTAAAGATGAGATCATGAAGCATATCAAGGAAGCATGTCTGGCCTCCCTGGTGGCAGAAGGGGTTAAGCACTGCACTATGAAGCAATCCACAGCCTCTGCAGCACGAGTTAGATTCCTGGCTGGCCAGGGAGAAACCCACATGACGAGGCAGACCTCTCTTGTCTCACCCGCTGCTCCCCTCAGCAGTGTATTTCAGTCACTCTGCCTGTTCTGCTCCCCACTCTGACTCTGACGAGTCCTCTCAACCCCACACCTCTGACCTGTACCCTGGTTCTTATATGCATAAATAAATAAATATTTTTTTAAAAAAGAATACAGTTTCTAAATCAAATGCCCAAAGTTACCCATCCCCTTGTGGGTAAAAGTCCACCCAAACAGGATTGGCCCAGAGCAAGGCCCAAAAGCACCTTCCAGTGGGGACCCACAGAAAAGGATCAGAAACAACCAGACAAGTCTGGGAGGAAAAAAGCAAAATCAAAATCAAGATAAAAGCTGCCATTGTCACCTCCCCACCATCTCTCATCCACATCTGTTTCGACCAGTCCCTGACCAAAATGCAAGTGCAGGTTCTTCATGTGTCTCTCTGATCCATGTGCCTCCTCCAGGTCTCCTGGGTCCCCATCCTGGTTCTTTTCTTCCTCTGTCCCTTCTGCAGCTTCTTCTTCTTCCCTGCTCAGCTCCACACTCCCTTGGGTGGGGCAGGAAACCTGGAACCTCTCCCTTTCCTGGGGACCACCCTGTTACAATGGGGCTTTAAAATGCTGGTGGCACAGCAGGTTGAACACAGTGCTGTGAAGCTGTCCGCAGCCTCTGAAGTGAAGGTTTGATTCCTGGCCAGCCAGGGAGACACCCACATGGCATGGCAGACCTCGGCAGATCTCAGCAGACCTCTCCTGTCTTGCCCGCTGCTCCCCTCAGCAGTGCTTTCAGTCCATCTGCCTGTTCTGCTCCCCACTCTTTCTGTGGTGAATCCTCTCACCCTCCTGCACCTCTGGCCTGTACCCCAGTTCTTACATAAATAAAATAAAATCTTTTAAAAAAAATTAAAAAAAAAAATGATTAGGGAAAGAAGGTCTACAGTCCCTGAGGCACAACTCCACTTGGCTTCCTTGCCCCTCCCTGGCCTGGTTCCACCAGCTTGGGAGCCCCACTTTATTTCTGTTCCTTTTCTCCTTAATAAACTTTTTCTTTCTCTAAACAAATGTACCTCTTTCCACTTGCTTGCCTGAGCACCAGCGAAGTTTCCTGCTGTGGCTTCGTGAGACACCACCCCGTGGTGGTCTAGTGGCTGGGACTCAGTGCTGCCATCACAGCCTGGACTCCATTCCTGGCTGGGAGACGAGGCCTGAAAAACTGAAATTACGGTATCAACATCAATCCACTCAGAGTTGAGGAGATGTGGAACATCTTCGGTAATGTTTAAAGAAGAAACAACAGGCCCAAAATAGAGTTGTTATTCCAGGGCTTCACCAAAACTTACTACTCAATCTAGCTGCAATTTAAGTCATTCTCAAAAGCGGAATTGTAAACCAGGGGGTTCCAGGTCAGCACTCACCAGGTCAATCTGCATGAGAAGACACTTCTGCCTTCCCTGAGGGAAAGTGGCTTGACCTGAAATCATCTCTTTTCTTCTGCTTGTAACTTTGCCCCACCCTCTCTCTGACTATAAAAGCCTTCCACTTTTCTACAGCCCTGGGCAGAGCCTGTCTACTTGCTCTGTGGGATGCTGTCCAATTCACAAATGCTCTAATAAGACAAATTTGATTTCCAAATTTATTCGCATGAATTTGGTTTTTTAACAGCAAGTTGCAAAAACACCATTACATGATAACGGACACTGAAACCCAAGGACTATTAAGAGAAAAATATGAAGGTGAACGACTACCATCCAAGCCAACATATATGCTCTCCCTCCAGTTGGGTTTTCCTTTACCTATTTGTTCTCAATCAGTAGGGACCAGACATTTTATTGTTAAAAGGCTGGAGAGAGAAAGAACCAAGGCAGCAATTCTGGAATTAATCACCTTTGGCAAAACAGAACAGATCACCCAAGTGATGGAATCAAATGATTTAAGCCACCAGCAACCATTTCCTCACATCTGTGGCTGGTCTGTGAGTATAAAGTAATATGACATATGATTAAGGTGTAGTCACAAAAGACTATCTCTTTGGATGTCGTTCCTAGCTCTTTGCATGAGACCAATATTGTTTCCCTAACTCCATAACTAGAAAAAGACATGAGGCATAGGGCACATGACAGAAAAAGAAAACTAAGAACCAATGTCTTTTATGGATATGGATGCAAAAATCCTCTACGGAATACTGGTAAAATGAACACACGCGTAAAAATAATTACACACTGACCAAATAAAGTTATCCCAGGAATAAAAGATCAGTTCAAGATACAAAAAAAAAATCAATGTAATATTTCAATAGAATAAAAACAAAAACTGGATGACTATCTCAATTGATTCAGAAAATGCATTTGACCAAATCCAACATCCTTTCATGATAAAAAAAAAAACAACACAGAAATAGAGGGTTTGTCAGCCTGATAAAGGGCACAATGAAAAATGCACAGTTAATATTATACTTCTGGAGAAATACTAAAATTTACTCCTGACATCAGGAGTAAGACAAGAATGTCCTCTCTTGCCACTTCCATTTTACCATGTACTGAAAGTACAACGTGGGTCCTCCCTGGTGGTATAAGGGGTTAAGACGCAACCTATGGAGCTATCAGCAGCCACTGCAGCACGAGTTTGATCCCAGGCCAGGGAGCTATCCACATGGCACAACAGACCTCTCCTGACTCGCCCGCTGCTCCCCTCAGCAGTGTATTTCAGTTAATCAGCCTGTTCTGTTCCTCACTCTGTCTCTGGTGAATCTTCTCAAGCCCCCCCCCCCACCGCCCCACCACACACACATCTCTGGCCTGTACCCCAGTTCTTGTATACATAAATAAATCTTTTTAAAAAAAAAACACAAAACAACGTTGCTAGAGCAGCTACGCACAGAAAAATTAAGAAATCCATATCAAAAAGGAAGAGGTAAAATTATGTCCATTTGTAGATGCCATGTCCTTATGTATATAGAAAACCCCAGAGAATCTATTAAAAAATTAGAGAATAAACAAATTTTAGCAAATTGCAAGATATGAGATCCATCTATAAAGATTAGCTATGTTTCTATACACTAACAATGAACAATCCAGAAATGAAAGTTAAAAAAAAACCCATGTAATAGCATAAAAAAATAAAATACTTAAAAAAATAAATTTAACCAAATAAGCACACATGTTTACTGAAAAGTACAAGACATGAGATTTTCAAAGAACTAAATAAATGGAAAGAAATCCTATGTTTGTGGATGAGAAAATAATATTTTTCAGATAGCAATACTCCCCAAACTGATCTACAGGTTTAATACAGTCCCTCCCAAATTTCAGCTTGCTTCTTTGCAGCAATTCACAAATTGATTTTAAAATCATACGGGAGGAAAAAGCGTTTTGGAGACACAAGTCTGGGAAATTCTCTCCCTCCCTAGAAATCTATAAAGCATATAGCAAAAACACTGAGAGGTTCTGCAGAAAAGAAATGTGCTGGATTTGAATTAGCTCAAAGTTTCCAAATTTCATTTGACCACAGGACCCTTCTGTCCTCATGACAGCAAATGAGGATCCATCGGATGGACTGTAGGAAATGTTGGACCAGGTAATCTAAGCATCTTCACCACATTAACCTTTTTTTTTTTTCCCAACATCTCTGACACTACTATCATCTCTGAGTCCAACGTTTCAGGCTCAGCTGTGAATGCAGATGGTCTTGTTGACTGCTACGGACTACACTGCCACTCCTGAATCAGGGGATGTAAGCAACTGAGAGGTCTGTTTTTACAGAGCCATGCCAGCAAATTACACACACATCAGCACAAGACCATGGAAGTCCATAAATGAGCTTCCCAATGTTCTTACTGTCACCAGTGTTCTGTTTTTTCACACTTCCTGGACAGCTCTTCTTTAGTAATCAGATGGGAAGAAAAATATGGATCCAGGAGTCTTTTTCTGCCTTCTAGGCAGCTAAACCTACTAAGAGTGATGGTCTCAAATCTGGAAAATTTTGAATCTACTTCTGCCAGTATCACAAACCTACTCTTGATTTGGAGCAAGTCACCTTCCTAATTGAATGCTGCATTTTTCCATCTGAAAAGTGAGGATGTTGAGCTAGAGGGTCTCTGTGCTCTGATGAAATTTGAGATTGTTGTTTCATTCTTAATAAGTGGCAACTGGGCAGCTGTTAATCTAGCAACTCCATGGTCAGTGTGACCTGGGACAGCAGCCAACTGGTCCTGTATAGGGAACTGTGGTCTCTTCAGCCTCCAATGAGCAATAGCTGGAGGTGGAGAGAGCTCAAGTCCCTTTGGGCCTTTTCAAGGAGGCTGCACAATATCCCTCTGGTCAATGCCCACTCTCATGGCACCCTTACTCTTTGGGAAGTGCTCGCTCCAGTTCTGGGGACAACCTATGTCTACTAAATCAATAGCTTGGACTGTTTGTGATCCATTTTTATAATAAAAAAATCAAGAAGCTTCATTTATGTGAAAATGTTGACTTCAACCCACAAAATCAATGAGAGTAACACCTGAGCCTGGATGTGGAACCAGACCCAATGGCTTAGACTAAAGGCCGTAGAACAGCTTCAAGTTCAAAGTTTGTTCTTATTTTCTTCCTATTTCTTGAGGCCCTTAGAATACTAGTACAACTTATTTGGGGGGACTAAAATATGTGAATGTGTACATTGGCTTCTGTTTCTCCAGTCAATTAGGAGGAGCTCAAATCCTCTTACCCAATGAGCACAGGGAACCTGTCCCAGTACAGTCTTGGCTTTGAGGTCATTAAGGGCATCCCTCTCCCTGCCCTCCACACTTCAGCTAAAGGAGGTCAGAGCCTTGTCTAAAGCCCCTCGGTCACCCCGTTAGGGCCACAGACTTGCAGGGAGAAACATCATAGAATTGGCACTGACTTTCCTGATCTGTGACCCTTAAGCCTATCATGTGACTTCTCTGGGCCTCAGAATGTTCTTCCTGTAAAATGGCTCTGATAACCCTGACCCCCCCCAAAAAAAATCATTACTGGGGAGCAAGAGAGCATCTCTAACCCTCCCCAACTCATGTTGTAATACCTGGCTGCATCTTCACTTGGTCTGATTATCTGAACCTGATTCTCTGGCATCTTCCAGCCTTGACAAGTGCTGCTACTTCATCCAGGTAACAAACAGCCTTTTTTTTTTTTTTTTTTTAGCTTAATAAACTTTTACTCATTATGCACATTCTTCTCAACTCTGGTCACATGTTTTCTCCTCCAGGTGGTTTTTCCTGAATCCCAGCTGGGAGTCTGTGTTCTGCATTCCTGGCAGTAGCAACTTAGACAACCCAAAGACACTCCTTCAGGACACTCACTGGCTCGTGGCAGATGCAGCCTATTCTTCTGTGTTTGCCCTTTTTGCAATGTCCCCTTAGGGTGTCTAATATACTCTAGGCACAGAATGGCTGACTGCTTTTTGTTGTTATTGAAAATTTGTTTATGCACACAAGAACTGGGCTGTAGGCCAGGGGGTGAGGGAGGTGAGAGGATTTACCATAGACAGAGTGGGAAGCAGAACAGGCAAACTGACTGAAATACACTGCTGAGGGGAGCAGCAGGCGAGTCAGGAGAGGTCTGCGCCACGTGGGTAGCTCCCTGGCTGACCAGGGATCACACTTGTGCTGCAGTGGCTGCGGACAGCTTCATAGTGCTGTGCTTAACCCCTTGCGCCACCAGGGAGCCCCAAAATGGCTGACTATTGAGAGTGAAGGCACACGTGGGACAGAGAACACCAAGACAGTAAAGGGGCCCACAGAGTGTGGATGCAGCAGTGGATTATCTGCAACATGGGAGGAGGTCAGCATCTGCTCTGTCAGTGGGAAGATCCTGCAAGGATCTTGAGGGCACTAGGGAGCCTCTTAAAAGATTTAAGCAAGGCAGAGACATGATTGGTCTGTTTTCAATAGATCCCACTAGCTGCTCTGTAGGGAATGTCCTAAAGGGGCAACACTAGATCTAACAGTCTAGTGAGGGGCTTCTGGTGTGACCCTAGAGAGGGCTGGTGGCATAGCCATGTGGATGGAGAGAGGCATCTACTTCCTCTGGTCAGGAGGGACAGCTGCTGCTAATTCCAAATTTGGGCAACAAGTTCATGCAATTATTATGAGAAATAAAGGTTTTAGTGGCATTAGCAGCAGCAGCAGTCCTGACATGTTCTAGAGATGAACTGGGGAATCTGGGAAGCCAGTGAAAGCCAGATCAAGGGATGACTCAGATTTTTAGCTTAAGGAAATAAGTAGATAAGTCAGAAGTGACTCAACAATGAGCATGTCTGGTCTTAGGATAGGTGAAAGGATGACATATTTGGGATCTGTGGGTGGAATATGTTCAGACCTTCACCTCTCAGCCCTGGCTATGATACCTTGTCCTCACACCCCCACGGATAGGGCAGAGAGGATGGAGCATAGTCAGCTAGAAAGGACAGAACTTAGGAGATAAAAGCACCATACCAAGGTGCTCTGTGTGCCCCCAGTAAGTCCCCTCACTGTTTGGGGCCCACACTCACACAAAATGAGAACAACAGGGCCCAGACCTGGTCTCCCCAATACAGAGAACTAGGAAGTAGAGCTCATGTTGAAACACCTCTTCTTCCTTCAAGGTCCTACTCATCTGCTGCCTCCTCCCCTCTTCTGGTGCCCAGCGCCTTCCCACTCTGGCTCCTATAACTCCCACACCCAGTGTTATAGGACGGGGAGAGGGGTAGCCCAAACCCCGCAAACCTGCCTATTCTATGTAGGGTTCTGCCATCCGCCGCATCAATACAAAACATAGGAGACTTTAATGGGAAGGAACTTTAATGAAACTAGGAAACAATACAGGTAAGTCAAAGAGTCTAGTTTCTAAATGAAGCACCCAAAGTTACCCATCCCCTCGTGGGTAAAAGTCCATCCATATGGGATTGGCCCAGAGCAAGGCCCCAAAGCCTGCTACAAGTCTAAAGCATCTTCCAGTGGGCACCCACAGAAAAGGGTCAGAAACTACCAGACAAGGCCACAAGGAAAAGAGCAAAATCAACATCAAAATAAAAGCTGCCATGGTCACCTCCCCATGGGTCTCACCCACATCTGTGTTACCCAGTCCACGACCAAAAGACAAGCACAGTTTCTTCACGTGTCTCTAGGCTCCATGCGCCTCCTCCAGGTCTCCTGGCTCCATCCTGCTTCCTTCCTTAGTCTCTTCTTCAGCTTCTCCTCTTCCTGCTCAGCTCCACCCTCCCTTGGGTGGGGCAGGGAACCTCCCCCTTTCCTGGGGACCACCCTGTTACACCAGCACCCACAGGGCTGTCTGGCCTTTGCCCGCCCTGCAGCGTCTAGCACAGTGGCCTCTGGCACAGCGCTGTACAAGTGGGCACTTGCTGTCCCAGGCGCTGCCCTGCCCCCCGCCCACCCCGCAGCCAGTAAGTGTGGGCTAGACCAGAACCTGGGCTAGTCCAGGAACTGGGGTCCCTGCTGTCAGGATCCCAGCCAACAGGTGAAAAGAACAAAGGGGAATCAAGACACCCAGAGGGGGCCACCCTGGTCGCGCGCAGCAGGTTGAACACAGCGCTGTGGAGCTGTCTGCAGCCTCTGCAGTGAGGGTTTGATTCCTGGCCAGCCAGGGAGATACTCATATGGTGTGGCAGACCTCTCCTGTCTCGCCTGCTGCTCCCCTCAGCAGTGTTTTTGGTCCGTCTGCCTGTTCTGCTCCCCGCTCTGTCTCTGGTGAATTCTCTCACCCTCCTGCGCCTTTGGCCTGTACCCCAGTTCTTGTATAAATAAATAAATCTTAAAAAAAAAAAAGACACCCAGAGACTGTACATGGGAAATCATAGATGGACACAATGAGTCAAGTATGTTTTAAATCATTTATTAAAATCCTTACGGTTCTCAGGTGGCTGTGGATGGGTGTACATTTCCAGAGTATTTCACATACACAGAAGTGTTGGAGACATGGTCAGCTAGAGGGAGAGGCTTCAGGGAGATTTTCTAGGGATTCTCTACAGGGGTTCCCCACCCTGAGGAGGAGCAGCATCATAAGAAACTCCACTCTCCTACCTCCCCAAAGGGAGGCTGACTGATGAGACAGTGCTGTCTCCAGCATACCCCTACTCCATCCAAGCTCTCATTCTGTGATTTTGTATTCCCTGACAGAGGCTGGGTTTGGAAGAAGGGTAGTAGGGATATGAAAGATCCTGGTCAGACCAAAGAAAGGACTACTTCTGCAAATGAGAGTGGCCCTCTCCCCCAGTACCATCCTCTCCCCTTCCAAGGCCACTGAGGCAGCCCAGCATCCACATTCTGGCCCAGTCGGCTCCTCTGTTCTCTTCAGCAACAGGACACGGAACACGTGTGGACATCTGCTCAGAGATACACAACACACTGAATTCCACAGATGCACACAGATGCAAAACACAGCAGGGCCATACTCAAACACAGTCACCCCATGTGTCTACAGACTCTGGGACAGGCAAGTCCATACACAGCTACACACACATATCAGGTACACACGGCCCCCAAGTACTCTCTCCTCACACATTTCACGTAACACTTGTCTAGGAGATGCTGTGGGGTGCAGCTCAGATACCCTGCCCCTCGTCCCACTGAAGCAATCACTTGCCCAGGCAAAGTCACTCAGAAGGAGGAGGTGAGAGGAGGTTTGGGAGGAAGAGTCATGCAGAGGTATCCTAGCCAGGCCCCCCTGCCCCACTTCAGGAAAACTCTTCAAGGCCATGACAGCTTCTGAGCCTGGGTTACCTCTGTAGCACAGCTCCCTACTCTTCCGGCTTCTTCATTCCCCAGGTGTTGCTCAGGTGCTCCCCAATACAGACTGAGTGTGCAGAGCTCTCCCTTTCTCAAGGGTCTTCAATCCTCAGGTCTGAAGAGATTAGGTCGTTTCTTCGCAGCATCCTGAAGGCTGACTTGCAGAACTGATCCTATAACCTGGGGCTGAAGTAGAGGCCATAAGTTAACTCCTGGGTGACGCAGGGCTGGACACAAATCAGGATCCTCCAGGCTATCTGCATTTGCTGCTGAAATCTGTGCCTTTGTTTCTAGTCTCAAGTCCCAGTTGGTTGTATGACCTTAGGCAATACTTCCCTCTTTGGGTCTCAAATTTTCCATATATATAGTGGGAAGTCTGCAGTTTGGGACACAGGCTTCCTGTGACACTTATAGGTGGGCATGGACTAAACAGATGCTCCTGTACATCCGTCTGCTGGCTGGCAACATAGGTCTCACCGGGAGCTCATTAGAAATACATAACCACAGGCCCCACCCTAGACCCCTGAATCAGAATCTGCATTGTCACAAGGTCCCGGGGCACATTATAGTGTGAGAAGCCCTGTCCCAAATGAGTTCCTGACAGCCTTTCAGTTTCTACGGTTCTATAATCTATAATTTCAACAGGCAAGTGAGCGGGGGGAGGGGGCTGATTTCCCAGTGAAACTCTGTCTTTACTGACCCGTGGTGACCAACAGCTCAATTCCAGGCAGCTTTCATAACTCCAGAGTTTCCAGCAGTGGTCAAGGTAATTTTTTAAATAATAATACCAATGATGGTGAGATTTGAGTATGGTGAGGAACAGACTTCTCTTGAGACTCAGGACCATCTCACTGTTAGACATAACCCATTCTCACTCCAGTTTGTGGCAGCCGCAGAAAACCAACACAGCGCTGGAACAGAAAGTGGGAGTACAGGTTGAGGTCAGAGAGAAAACAAAAGAGCCTGAGACAGAAAGTAGAGCTAGACACTTAAGGTTCTAGAAGGTGACCCTCGGTTGGTCTCTAAAAGAATCCAAGAATTGCCACAGCACAGAGGATAAATTAAATTGGCAAGGTGCATGGTGTGACTGGGGTTTTCAAGACAGTCAGTGAAGGGCCTCTCCAGTGGCACAGTGGTTGAGCGCCGCACTGTGAAGCTGTCTGCAGCCTCTGCAGCGCCGATTCGATCCCCCACCCGCCAGGGAGAATCCCACGTGGCTTGACAGACCTCTCCTGCCTCGACAGCTGCTCCCCTCAGCAGTGTCTTTGGTCTGTCTGCCTGTTCTGCTCCCCGCTCTGGCTCTGGTGAATCCTCTCACCCTCCCGCGCTTCTGACCTGTACCCCAATTCTTATATAAAATAAATAAATCTTTAAAAAATAAAAAAGACAGTCAGTGAAACTGCCATTTTCTAGAGTGCTTATTTGACTCCTGCAGCCTCTAGTATCTCAAATACATTCACTTTTTCCTTTTAAAGGAATTCTCTTCCACACATAACTGTAAGGGTTTGACAAGCACAAATTTTATCATTAACAACCATGGGTAACTTTGTGCTTGGTCAACCAGACCCTGTTTTTAGTCATGACTGGCTAATCTCACTTAATCCTCACAGATGCCCCCAGAGATAGGCATGGTATCTGCTCCTTAACAGCGATAAATAAACATTCAGGAAGACAGTGGAGTGGCTTGACCACAGAGCAACAGAGACTGAAGGTTTGGGGCTGGCCACACTGGTACTGGCTGATGGTGTTGGGCCAATCCCTTCACATTCCATCAGCCCACATGTCTCCAGTTTCCAAGCCGTCACCATGGTGGCTACCTCTTGTGACCGGTCGGTAGTAATTATGTTTTTTAAAGAGTTATTTAATTTATGTTATTTAAGTTATTTTATTTCAGCATACAAGAACTGAGGTACAAGCCAGAGGTAAGGGGTGTGAGAGGATCCACCAGAAACAGAGTGGGGAGCAGAACAGGCAGACTGACTGAAATACACTGCCGAGGGGAGCAGCGGGCGGGAGAGGAGAGGTCTGCCGCGCCATGTGGGTAGCTCCCTGGCTAGGCCGGGGCTCGAACTTGTGCTAGAGTGGGTGCTAATAGCTTCACAGGTTGCATCTTAACCCCTTGCGCCACCAGGGCGGCCCGGCCCGTAGTAATTAAAGGAACGAGACCAGCCAAACGCTACGAACCGCGACCAACACGGTCCCTCGGGGCGGCCTCCGGGGCGGGCCCACGCGCCCCACTGCTCGGCGGGCCCCGCGCCGGCCGCCAGGGTGCGCTGTGACGCGGCGCGGGCCGGGGGCGCTCTAGCCTCGGCCGGCGAGTCGCTGTCCTTACCTTCAGCAGGAACCCGCGGCTCGGTGTCTGCGCCCGCCGGCCCTCCGCTCCGTCCCGCAGCTCCCCACTGCCCTCTCGCCGCCCGCCATGGCCCTGCTGCACTCGGGTCGCGTCCTGTCCGGGGTGGCCGCCGCCTTCCACCCGGGCCTCGCCGCCGTGGCTTCTGCCAGAGCCAGGTAACCGGGGAGATGGGGAGAGACCCGGGACGACGGGCCTGCCCCGCCGGGCTGCGGGGGTCCTGGGACACCTACATCCCCCCGCACGGACACACACGCCTTCCTGGCTTCGCGGGGCCTCACGGGGGTGAGGGTTCCCTGGGGTTAGGCGCCTTCGCCTCACGAACCTGCCCCCCCTCACCAGCGACCCCCCGCGGTCCTACATCCCTCCGGTCCCCTGCCCTGAGGACCGCGGGAGAACGGGCCAACGCGTTCTCCTAGGTTAGGAAGTGTGGCCCTCCCGGGCACCCGGACTCCCTTTCCAGGGTGGGGGGGGGTCATGAGACGCAGGTTGTGCGCCGTGGGGGCGGGGGCGCGGGGTGAGTACGCGGGCTGCGGCGCCCCGCGGGTCTGGCGCCCATTGGCTGGGGCGGCGAGGCTGCCTCGCGCCCATTGGCTGCGGCGCCCGGGGCGCGAGTGCCCTTGACCAGCTGCCCTGGGGGGCGGCGGGACACACCTGTCATGGTCCCGCTGGCCGGCGGGGGTTGGCTGGGCGGCGCCCGGCTGCCATTTGCCCCGCGGAAGGAAGCGCCCGGGAGGAAGCCGCCCGTGACTCTCGCTTTCGGGCTGGGGTTTGCTCTCAGCATCCCGTGACCTTGGCGCCCGGCATCTTCCTCGTCCCGGTCTTACCCCCCCACCACCACCACCTCCCCAACTACACTGCTTGGCCTCGGAATGGAAAAGCGCCCGGGTGTAATGCACCTCTTTTTATTTTAAGCCCTTAAGAGGAAGGCGCCGTTCTTCCTCTCCATCCCCCCGTGCTGTTTCATTTAGTTGTATTTCGTCACCACAGTCTCTGCGCCAGGCACTGGACCAAACGCTGATAGACACAGCGGTGAACTAGCCTGAGGGAGGAACAGTTGCCACTCAAAAAAAGTCCCAAGTGTGTCGTTTCCAACAGCGTGATAAGTGTTTCGGAGAAAAGGACAGGGCATGAGAGGAGTTAGTAATTCCTTCCTGGTGGAGACCTGAGCCTGGAAATTTCATTCACTCAAGAAACCGGGGCTCCAAACCACCCCACAGATATTAGCTGCAAGCAGCAACCCCTTGGCCTTTCGTTTAAAAGGATAAAAGGATATACGATGTCTTTAAGCCAGCAGGACAGAATGTCCTTCCAGAGCCCCACGCTCTTGGTGTGCAGTTTTACCCAGGCTTTTGAGCTTTGATTTCTCCCTGATTTGGTTCCTTCTTGGCCTACTGTCAAGACATGCTCTTTAAAACAGCTATTTCAGTGGAGCAGAATTAAAGAGAGGTTATCGTTTATGTAGCAAATTTGGAGAACAGGAAGGGGTGCCTAAAACAATGAGCAAGAGGAAGTTTTTCACCTTTTTTTTTTTTAAAGATTTATGCATACAAGAATTGGGGTGTAGGGCAGAGGTGAGAGGATTCACCAGAGACAGAGTGGGGAGCAGAACAGGCAGGTCTCTGCTGTGCCCTGTGGGTCAGCTCCCTGACTGGGGCTGGTGATAGCTTGACAGCGCTGTGTCTTTAACCCCTGCACCACCAGTGAGGCCTTTTTCACCGTTGTTAAAATAACCTCTTTTACAGATTTGACTTAGTAGCCTACAGCTCTACTTACAGTGCTTGGTGAAATTCCCTATGGGTGTGACCTTTTAGTCATCCTGTTTGAAAGCCTGACTCATTTTTCTTTTCTGTTTTTCCTCCATTAGAACTAAGTTCCATGAGAGCAGAGACCTTACCCACTTTGTTCACTGTTAAATCAGAGCACGTAGTGCCTGGCAAGTCTATAAAGTTGAGTGTTTTTATTTTAAACCTGGATTTTAAAATTGAAGCAAGAGAAACAAATATTTTACAGTTGTATTTTGGATCAAAGCCTAAATACATAGAGGAACCACCATGGTGCAAAATGTGTACCAAAAAAAAAAAAATCCTTAGGATTTTTGTGCACCTGCTGTTAAGGAGATAATGTTCAAGTTTAAACTATGCTGTGTGATGGGGTGATAGAACCCGATGCCATAGCTGGCTATGATTGTTCACTGTTCAGACAGCAAGACCTTCACTCCTGCTACTCAACAAGCCAGCTGTAAAAGTGGTTTCTTTAGTTACATTTTTTTCTAAATCCAAATGTAAAAGTGGAAAACATTTAAAATATACTCAATCCATTTAAGTTTCTCTTTTTAAAAAGGCCTCATCCTAATACACCAAAACCTTCAGAGTTGGTATTCTGAAGAAATGAGTATTTTATCCTATTAAATACTTAATTTTTCCCTCTTAGGTCATTTATAGAATTAAGTTCAAGTGTTTTATTTAGCTGCATTTTTTAAAGCAAAGCACTGGACATTTAATCTTTTCTTACTGACCAGTGCTATAAAAGCCTAGTGACATGAGAAATTAAAATAGATAGGTGTATTCTGATTTATCATGATATGGTTCTTAATTGTTTCGAGTAATTTTTAGTGCAATAACTGAAGGATTATCATGAGGTGCTTTAGAAGGGCAGTGTACAATAGTGATACAGCCAGTAACTAGAAGATCAAAATTGTTGTATTGTCTTTGCTGTTTTTAGCTCTCTAATGATGTGCAAGTTAACATCTCTTGTTATTTTAAAACAAGAATGTGAGGGAAAGCATTTTTAAAGCTACATAAAGCACTAGGTAGGCTCCTGGGAAATTTTGAAGGCATTTAATTTGGAAATGCTTATCTGAATACTTTGTACCTATTTTGGTTGGATAGTTAGTATTGCTCAATGGTGAGGCTTTGAACTTAAGTCCAAAGTGCATAGATAGGAATCTCTTTGTAGGTTACTGATCAGCATCAATATTGTCCTTAGAACACTCGTTTTCGTCTCGTACTAGTCCTAAAAAAAATTAGAGTTCTTTCTATGTGGGTACAGTGTTGACTGTTTTTTTTTTTTAAGGAATTGAGTAAAGAAGAACATAGAGGCTCAGAACATGACTGATACAGAGTTGATCAAATTGAGTTGCCTGCTCCTGTATTTGTATTATTTGAGACTCACTCTTTTCAGATTGCTTTTTACAAGTCTTAAAAGCTACAATTTTCAATCAGATGTCTTTCTCTAACAGAAAATTCAGGGCTAATCATTTCTGAGAAAATTTCTATGCTAGATGAATTTTTTTTTCATTTATATATTTTTTACATTGTTGTTCATTTTTTTTTTTTTTTTAATAGAGGCATGTTTTTTTTTTTTATTTTTTGTTTGTTTGTTTTGTTTATACATGCATTGGGTACAGTCAGAAGCGCGGGAGGGTGAGAGAATTCACCAGAGCCAGAGCGGGGAGCAGAGCAGGCAGAAGGACCGAAGTACACTGCTGAGGGGAGCAGCGGGCGGCAGGAGAGGTCTGCGCGCCATGTGGGACCCTCCTCTGGTGGCCGGGGAGCAGCCGGGGATCGAACCGCTGCCGCAGAGGCCGTGGGCAGCTTCGCAACCCAGCGCTCAACCACTGCGCCACCGGGGAGGCCTGTTGTTCATTTTTAAACAATGTTTGCTTTCTCTTCCCACCCCCAGGTGTAGTCCCCATAGAATTTCCTTCCCCAATGCACCCATGCACCATCACCTCAGTCCCCTGTGCTCCTCCCTTCCTCCCTCTGACTCCTCTCCCTCCTCCTCCCCTGCAGGATGTCTCTGGTTTATAATTATCTGGGTTTTTTTTTAATTTGTTTTTTGTTATGTTTTATATAGCTATTTTTCCCCCTGATCTCTTGTTTGGGTCCCCTATATTCCTCCTATAAGTAAAACCATCTGATATTTTTCATTTTCCTTCTGGCTTATTTCACTGAGCATAATTCCTTCTAGCTCCATCCATGTCGCTACGAATGGCATGAGTTTGTCTTTTCGATTGTTGAATAGTATTCCATTGTGTGTGTGTGTGTGTGTGTATGTACACACACACACACACCACATCTTGTTGATCCAGTCATCTATTTTTGGGCATTTGGGTTGTTTCCAGATTTTACCCATTATAAATAGTGCTGCAATAAACACAGGGGTACAAGTATTCTTTTGAATCAATGTTTTTGTGTCCTTTTGGTGCTAGATGAATTTTTTTAAAAACTTCACAGATAAGTACTTTTCATATCATTTAACAAGAATGGTGCCTTCTGTCCGTTGGGTTAGAGGCTGTGCTTTTGTGATCTCTGAGTGAAGGCCCTGGAGAGAGAACCATCTTTTTAAAATGAAAACTGCTTTTGAAAATGAAACTAGAAATTTTCTATGATAATGTCCTTGAAACTCAAAAGTACTCAAAACTACTTCTTTCACTCATCAGTTAATGACAGTGTTGTACATAGGCAAGTGGCTACATGTTTTCAGGGTCTGAACTATGGGTAGAAAATAACAAAAGCTTCCTCCAGGCCAGGTCCACAAGTTGTTTCAAGATATTTGTTTCTTGCTATGCCTAGGCAGCCTGAACAAGGAAAAAGAATGAGAAGAGGGATTTTGAGTCCTGGTAATAGAGCTAGGAGGGGAAAGGGTGATAATGATAATGTCTCCTGGGGCTCTAGAAAAAAAACTAAGTGATAATAATTGAATAGCTGTGACTATGCTTGCTACATGCTTGCCTCAAGTAAAAGTTTAATGGCAATGTAGTGAAAGTGATAGCTACTACTGAATCAAGCACACACTCTGAGCCAGATTTTATTGCAAATGTATTTTATGACCCCTTTCACCATTATAACAAACTTGTGAGATAAGTACTGTTATGCCCCCATTTTACAGATAAGAAAAGACGAAACATAGATGTTTAATGGCTTAGCTGTGTTCACACGCAGGTAGGTGTTACCTGAATTCACACATCTTGCCCATTATTGACATTGCCCACTGTGAGCTATTCAAAGAAAAGCCTAAGAAATCCAAAAGCAGAATAATCCACCCTTTAATAACAGAATGAAAGTATTATATCTACTGAAATAAGTTTCAGCTTGTCAAAAGAGCATAAATTTCACTCTACTGCTGAGGCCAACCAGCCACCCAGCCGTTGAAGTAATGCTCCCCTCATGGCACACAGAGGTGTTTGAGCGCTGACTCACCACAAGTTCAACCAGAGAACCATTGTTAGGAAAGAAATTCTTTTTTTCTTTTTTTTTTTAAGATTTATTTTTATTTTATACGAGAATTGGGCAGGCCAGAGATGCGGGGGGTGAGAGGATTCACCAGAGACAGAGTGGGAAACAACAGGCAGACAGACTGAAGTACACTGCTGAGGGGAGTAACAGGCGAGACAAGAGAGGTCTGTCCCGCCATTTGGGTTTCTCCCTGCTCGGCCAGGAACCGAACTCTTGCTGCAATGGCCGCGGATTGCTTTCATAGGTTGTTTCTTAACCCCTGTGCCACCAGGGAGACCCAGGAAAGAAATTCTGATGGAACAGGTCGCTGAGCTTATCAGTAGATAAGCACTGAGAACTTCAGTTGTGCTGAGCTGAAACATTTGATTGGTTAAGACTGGAGAAATGATCACTAAGAGAATTTGGACTGTGTCACCTCAATAATTTGGAACCTTGCTTCCCTAACTTCTTGATTCTACAGCACCTGTCCCACCCACTCTTTCTCACCTTGACTTTTTCTCATAGGTCACTTCCTCCTGGAAACATTCCTAAGCCTATTCTTCCCTCCCCTTCCCAGGAATATTAATAGGTCTTTTCCTTGTGGGGTCTCCCTGGTAGCGCAGGGGGTTAAGTGTCAGTATTATGAAGCTGTAGGCAGCCATTGCAGCACGAGTTTGATCCCCAGCCAAGGAGGTGACCCACAGACCTCGCCTGTCTCGCCCACTGCTCCCCTCAGCAGTATATTTCAGTAGATCTGCCTATTCTGCTCCCCACTCTGCCTCTGGTGAATCCTCTCACCTCCCGCACCTCTGGCCTGTACCCCAGTTCTTGTATGCATAAATAAATTAATCTTTAAAAAAAATGGGTCTTTTCCTTGTGTCTTCCAGAACTCTTTGTGTCTTGAGTCAGTCTTTTTCACTGTACATCATCATTGTCCTGCACTGTTTGTAATTCCCTACAGGTCACCCCTCTGGACTTAATCTGATGGGCAGGAATTATGTTTTTCTCTTCTTTCTATACCCAGGTTAGCACATAGCAGGTTTTCAGTGGTTGATTAAGGAAATCAAAGACTTTGAGAAGGCCAAATCAAAAAAGTTGTTACATGATATGGTTACTTGATTAAGATAGGATTGTGAGTGCCTAAGAAATAATTTCATACCTATTTAAAAGAAATGAAAGAACTTTAAAAGTAAACATATAGCATGATTATAAGCAACCTTAGCTCATATGTGAGAGTTTTTTGTTTGTTTTATTCTATACTTAATCAAGGACATAAGAGAGTCAACAGAAAGCAGAGAGAAATGTTCTCGTAAAACCCAGAATCTCAAGTGTCAAGGCAGATTACATAGAAGGTAAAGATAACTTGTCATATTGTAGGTGAAGTTGTTAATCACTAAACCAAGGAAGCCTGGGCAAACTTTGTTAAAATGTTAACATGTTGCATAGTTTGTTTTCAGACTTAGTTATTAAAATAAATTGAAAATTCACTTGCCACAATACAGTGAATATTAGTAGTTAGGCCACACCTAAATAAAAGCCATTTCAGGTTCTTAATTGGAAGAATATAAAGAGATACAAAGACCAAAATGGTTGAGAACCACTGCTTTAGGACTCAACAAACAACTCTTGTTCATCAAAAAACAAAAGCTCATACACAGTTGTGTTTATGTTACTGTTGATACTAGTTGTCTCAACCACTCATTGATTTGAACTTTTAGTTTAAGTAACTTCGATTTCATAGACAAAACTGAGGAGAAAGGGAATTGCTCTCAGTGCTGCACAGCATTTTCTCAGGCTCATAAAGCTCATGAACACACAGTACAGCCTCTAAAGTGATACACACATTCTTTTTAGATCTCCTTAAAATGGCAACAAAGAATGTGCACACTAAAATAACTTAGTTACAGCCACCCTAGAGCTTATAAAAATAAAGTATACTTTGAATTATGCTTAGTAATCAAAGTATATCTTATTTTAGAAATTATCTGGGTATCCAGTGATAAACCCATCAATTCATAATTTATTCCAAGACTTAAGCTACTTAAAGATCTTAAAAATTGTCTTCAAGTTGCCATATTACAAAATATAACATTCTCCAAAAACCCATTATCCCCATCTCATCATGAGGAAAACATAAGACAAAATTCCAGGAGAGGATCCCACAGTATGCCTGACTAGTACTGCCCAAACTGTCAAGATCATCAAAAACAAGAAATATTTGGAGCTGTCAGAGCCAAAAGGAGTTTAAGGAGACATGACAGCCAAAGGTAATGAGGTGTCCAGATGGGATCCTGGGACAGGAATAGGACACACAGTCAAAACTAAAGAAATCTGAATAAATTGTAGACTTGATAATGTATCCATGTTAGTTTACTAGTTGTAATGTAAAATGTTAACAAAAGGAAATTGTTGGGGTGGGTGAGTATATGGAAATTCTGTATTATCAATTTTCTGTAAATGTAAAGCTGTTCTAAAAAGTAAAACCTCCCCGGCCACCAGCGAGGGTCCCACATGGCACAACAGACCTCTCTTGCTGCGCCCACTGCTCCCCTCAGCAGTGTATTTTCGTCACTCTGCCTGCTCTGTTCCCCGCTCTGACTCGTGAATTCGCTCGCCCTCCCTCGCTTCTGACTGTACCCAGTGCTTGTATAAATAAATAAATAAATCTTTTTTAAAAAATAAAAAATAAAACCTATTACTAAAGGAGTAAAAAATATGTAATTGTTGAAATTAAAAATTTGTCAGAATGATAACACAAATTTACATTTTTCGTGTAGGAGTAACATTTAAAGTGTGTAGGAGTAATGTTAGCTTATTTGCTAAGTAAACCAGTGTAAGTTTAGGAAAAACAAACCCACATATATTAGAGTATATGCATGTATTATACTTAATATGAATAAATAAAAGACTTAACTTTTTATTAAATCAGAATTAAACTAGTTTTATTTATCAAATGTTTATATTTGAATTTTAAAAACATTTGACTTTTTTCAGTCTTTTTTTTTTTTTTTTTTTTAAGATTTATTTATTTATTTATACAAGCACTGGGTATAGTCAGAAGCACGGGAGGGTGAGAGAATTCACCAGAGCCAGACCGGGGAGCAGAGCAGGCAGAAAGACCGAAGTACACTGCTGAGGGGAGCAGCTGGCGACAGGAGAGGTTTGCGTGCCATGTGGGACCCTCCTCCGGTGGCCGGGGAGCAGCCAGGGATCAAACCGGTGCTGCAGAGGCTGCAGGCAGCTTCGCAACCCAGCGCTCAACCGCTGCGCCACCGGGGAGGCCCAACATTTGACTTTTTTAAGAAAAAATTTTTTTTAGAGGGAAAATAGTAAGTCTACCATACTTAAAGTGCTAGAAATTCAATCTCTACAACACAAACAGAACAGAGTACCCTTGAAATTTTTATGATTTTTAGTACCCCCCTGTGATGGAAAACATTTCAGATTTAGACACTCAGGTAAAACAAAAAACACTTATTTTGAATTACTGATTCATAGAGAGGATATAGCTCTTCAAATAGACAACATGAGTCACTGATCAAAGAGTAAACAGCAAGAAAAGCCTCATGGGTCCAAAGAAAAAGTTTACAACATTCTTAATTTTAGCTCCAAATCCATAAAGACAAAAAGACAACAAACCAGATTATCTGTCATCTCTCATCGAACAGAGAACTAGATTTCTACTGCAAATTTTACAGAGATCACTGAATGGTCAGAGCATTACCCAAATTCAGTCATTGCTTGGGACAAGTGTGGTAGGGGAGTAGGGCTTATAAGTGACCACAAGCCAAACCCCAGAGCAGTTGTTGGTGGGGACAAGCTAGAGAGAGTTAAAGTTCTGTTGCCTCTGGGCATTCACTGGGAGCCAAGGAAAGACGAGGTATATATCCCCAGCTCTGTACTTCACTTGACCAGTCATGTTCTCTATGACTGTTAAAGGATCATATGTGGGCCACCCCGGTGGCGCAGTGGTTGAGCGCTGGGCTGTGAAGCTGCCCTCAGCTTCCGCAAGGCCGGTTCAATCCCTGGCCACCGGGCAAGGGTCCCAAATGGCACACAGACCTCTCCTGCAGCACCCGCTGCTCCCCTCAGCAGTGTACTTCGTCAGTCTGCCTATTCTGCTCCCCGCTGGTGAATTCTCTCACCTTCCCGCGCTTCTGACTGTACCCAGTGCTTGTATAAATAAATAAATAAAATCTTAAAAAAAAAAAAAAGATCATACTTAAATGCAAAATCGTAACTAGTACAAATAAAAATAACACTACCAAACATAACTCAAAAAGTAATGAGGGCATCATTAGGATGTTATAAACAGTTCTGCTAGTTTTAATACCTACATACCCAACAATTCTCTGCATTCCTCTCCACCCCTGCTGCCCCCACGCTACTTGCTACCCTCCTTGCTTTATCTCTTGCCAGACAAAGAACCAGATTCTTGAGTGATCTTTCTGCATCTGCCCTTACCACTGTATTCAGTACCTCACCATACCACCAGATGAGCTCTAAAAATGCAAGTCCATTCATTTTACTCCCCTTAACTGATCAGCCATTTTCCCCAGCCCCCCAGAAAAAAAATTCTTTAGGAATTCTATGCATTTCCAAAGTGGAGCCCCAAAACCTATTTTCAGCAGATTCCAAATGGTACTCTTAACAAATCTGGGAATAGGATAAAACCCAAGCCCCTTTTGAGGGTTACATAATCTTCTTGCAGTTGCCCTTGCTGCTCTAGTTTCATTTTTTACCATTCAAATTACTTGAAATATTCATTGCTGGGAATTTAGGTCAAGTTCAGACAACCTTGAAATCCTACATACAATGATTTAAGCATACCCTTCTGTTTCTCATAGCATTTGTTTGAAAATCATTGGTCTTTTCCACTTTCCTACACAATGCTTTGAAAACTTGTGCGTTGTTGGTTGAATGGGGTCTATTGGTATGCCCTATGCAAAGTATACATGCAAGCATTTGTTGTAGTGGATTTTTGGTAGATTTGCAATGTCTCTGGCCATGGAAATCTAGCCTAGTTACTGATACTTTGTATTTCCCATTTCAGCTCCTGGTGGACCCACGTGGAGATGGGACCCCCAGATCCCATCCTGGGAGTCACAGAAGCCTTTAAGAGAGACACCAATAGCAAAAAGATGAATCTGGGAGTTGGTGCTTACCGGGATGATAATGGAAAGCCTTATGTGCTCCCTAGCGTCCGGAAGGTGAGCTTGCCATCCATCTCCTGTCTAATTGGGATAAATAACCTGAAGGGAGCTCCCAGAACATGCCAGAGGGAGTTCAGAGACCTGGGTTCTAATTCTGGCACTGCTGGGTCAAAACCCCAAGAATGCCCCCAGTTGAAATCTGCACTGAAACCAGGCCCCATACACGCGGGAAGAAAAGACCAAAGAGGCAGGCCACTCCAGATTGGTCAGTAGCAATTTTTACTCAAGAAGCTCTGTCTTGGGTGGCTGCAAGACAAGAGTTTCCTGCATGTGCCCCACCCAGCCCCCTTGCAGACATATTTAAGTAACAGCTTTAACTGTCCTCAGTCACATGCCATCCAGATAGGTCTGAGCAATGCATTGGGCATTACAACACATTTTCTCAAGACTGTATCCTTGGCTCCACCCTGACAGTGTGTTCTCTGAGGAGCAAGGCTATAAGGTGCATTACCTGGGGAGGGAATAAGGAGCCTCCATCTTTCTGAGTTCTGCTGGCTGATCAAAAGGCAGTCAGTTCTCTTGCTGCCCCTTCTCCAACAGACAGGGACTGCTTGACTCACTTCAGCTTTCTGGGCTAGAGTCTCCTTGATTGTAAAAATAAGAGGTAGAACTAACTCCATGGTCTTCTCCCAGATTGCACTTCTCTGATTATCCATCAAACAGGCACAGTGTCATGTTTAATCCTGAGAGTGCGTAGGAGGAGTAGAACTTAGCACTGACTCTTGGATGCTTTTCAAGAAAGCCATTTCATGTTAAATGGTAACCCAGAGATACTGTGTACCCACCCACAAAATACTATGATAAAAAATACTTCTATTCTGTGATATGAAATATCAAGTGTCCTACTTACCCTTTTCCTTGGACTAACTCTCAAATAAAAAACAAGGCTTTACTTGCAAATTTTAATTTATAGACCATTAACTATTAATCAGGCTAATTCTGGGCAGGGAGAAGAAAGTAAATGGATGCTTTTTCCCTTCTAGGCGGAGGCCCAGATTGCATCAAAAAATCTGGACAAAGAATACCTGCCCATTGCAGGACTGGCCGACTTCTGTAAGGCATCTGCAGAGCTCGCCCTGGGTGAGAACAACGAAGTTTTGAAAAGTGGCCGGGTAAGCGGAGCAGACTGGTATCATACAGGGTCTGTTTTTAAATTGAACATCTTAAACAAATTTGAAATGCTGTAAAAGATTGTTTTGAGGTAGCAACACTATTGCTAATATGTCTTCTTTACATAGTAAATTGGGACAAATTAAGGAATCTATAAAACACCAATTCCAAAAATGTACTAGTAATTTTGAAAATGAAGTCGTAATTTGACTGATGGACCTGACACTGCTTTTGCTGCTAGTCTCTGTGCACTTATGTTGATTTTACTTTGAATATGCTTTGGAAGTGCCATCTGTGCCAAGTTTTAGGTCTATAATTGGCCCCTGCCCTCATGTACTGAGTTCCAGCTTAGATGGAAGAAGGGCAGGAAAGAGCTCCAGGTGGACTCGGGGCCAGGAACAGCGGCACTACCAATGCCGCCCTCCCCGTAGGTCAGTGAGCGTCGTTGCAACATGCAGGGGAGCCTAAGCAACCCCTGGGTGTCTCCTGGAAGGACCCTCTTATTGTGGAAGAAAGATGACACTAAAAGTCACTGCACATTCGCGTTTTACAAAGAGGTCTCTGCGTGAAACTGCAGATCCAGCCCAGCACAAGGCCAGCATTGGGTAGGTGGGGTGCTTCCTGCCTCTAAACAGCCTGCTCCTGGCTGCCAGCTCACTTGTGTTGGGCTTACTTTTGAGACAAATGTACTTTTTAGTAAAAACATTTGTATGTTTAATATTTATTTTTCTGGGGGAAAACATACAAAGTTACAAAAAAAAGTCAATATATCTCTCCTCCCACACCCTAAGACCAGACTAAATGTATATAAATAAATACATAGTTACTAACCTGTGGTCTAAGTCCACAGGTTAGTTCATTAACACAGAGGAAAGCATACAACCTCGACCCCAGGGTGAATGTGATTTAGTTTTCTGTGTCTATAATCATCCACCCACCTATTAACCTCTCACGAAAACGTCTGTATTTTTTTTTTATGATTTTGCTCCATTCAGCCAGTTGTACCCCAAGTATAAGGTAGGCCTCTTAAAATAACAGCAGCTTGTCTTTTATGAGTTGCTATGCCTTTTTGCGAATCATTAATATTACAATCATTAATATTACCAGAGTAATATTAATTACTAGTTTTCATTTCTGTCTTGCCAGTTTGCAGACAGTTTAGTAAAGAGTTTGTTAAGTCAGTCCCCCTATCATTTAGTCCACTGCTCTTAACCCTAGTTCAGAAAATAGGTTTAAGTTTTGTAGCACCTTGTACTCCTGTGATACCTTAAAAAACAATTTATGCCTGCTGTGGTTTCTTACTCATCTCTTAAGTTAACCAGTTTGAAGAAACAGTTTCTCTTGGGCATATTCCTATTACCCAAAAGGGGATTATTTTCACATTCTAAAAATTCAAAGGGGACCACTTAGGACAACCTTTAAAATGTGAAAATATCACCCTAATGTACACTTGTTAACTTGCTTTTCAAGGAACTTTGATGTTCAGAAAATCATCAATTTTATATAATTCTAGAGTAATTTTTAATGTTGTAACTATTTGTGTCTTTTTTTCCCTCTATAACACTCCTTTTTCATATTGGGGGAGGGGAATTTTTGAGCCCTGAAAGTTTCTCATGTAACACAGTGTGATACTAATAATAGCCGGAAGGAATTAATTTCTTTACAGAGGTGCTGGAAACTGAAGAGACAGCTCTTTGGGGAGTAGATGGTGAGGTCAGGCTGTCTGTGAGCAAATGGGGAAATGAAACATTTGAATTGTCTTGTTTCCAAATATTCATTTGGAACATCCACTTCAGCTTCTAAAAAAGAAAGATACCAACTATGAAGAGGTCTTCTTTGTGGGTGTGACCCCAGTTTTGCTAAGGTGTGGGCCTGTTGAGAGCATTGTACCTCGCTTGCTGACTATAGGTGTCTCCCCTTCAGTATGTCACCGTGCAGACCATTTCTGGAACTGGAGCCTTAAGGATTGGAGCCAGTTTTCTGGTAAGTCTGGAAACTTAGGGAAAATCTCTAAGACCACCTGTCCGTTGAAGATGATGGGGTTTCCTATTGCATCTGTGTTTGCTGACCTAGAAGTGTATTTCCTTGTCACAGAATTGGAAGATTGCCTGTTCTCTAATAAATGGAGTTGGGGAAAACTGGTAATGAAAGAACTTAGAGAAAATTACAAGGAAGATATAATGGTGGTTGTGGTGGTGTAGATGCTATTTAATGAGCATATACTGTTACTAGGAGCTTTTATATCTTAACTCATTTAATCTTTATGAAGGAGTTCGGTTAATGCCATTTTTCAAATGAAGAAAGTGAGGCCTAGACAGGTAGTTGTCTACATGCCATTGTGTCAGACCATGAATTCAGCACTGCCTGCTGCTCCTTTTTTTTTTAATTTTTTTTAAGATTTTTTATTTATACAACAGCTGGGGTACAGACCAGAGGCACAGGAGGGTGAGAGGGTTCACCAGAGACAGAGCGGGGAGCAGAACAGGCAGACAGCCCAAAGACACTGCTGAGGGGAGCAGCGGGCGAGACAGGACAGGTCTGCCGCGCCATGTGGGAATCTCCCTGGCTGGCCGGGAATCAAATCCTCGCTGCCGAGGCTGCAGACAGCTTCACAGCACTGTGTTCAACCCGCAGCACCACTGGGGAGGCCCACCTACTGCTCTTTCGGTGATAAAAACAAGCTGAATTTCTAATAAGAAAACTCCTCTCAATAAACTACATCAACCTTTTTTTTGTTTCTCCTTTCTTCATTTTCCGTTTCCTCTCATCCCATCTTTTAGCAAAGGTTTTTTAAGTTCAGCCGAGATGTCTTTCTGCCCAAACCATCCTGGGGAAATCACACACCCATCTTCAGGGATGCCGGCATGCAGCTCCATGGCTATCGATACTATGAGCCCAAGACCTGTGGCTTTGACTTCACGGGCGCTATGGAGGACATTTCAGTAAGTGTGGCTTGCAGGATGAGGGGGCAAAAGAACATTTGCAGAGATTTGAGCGTCCCAGCTGGATCTCAGTGTCTAATTTTTTTTTTTTTAAATTAAACCCCAATTTATTTGCAACTTTTTCTTTTTATAAAGATTTATTTATTTATACAAGCACTGGGTACAGTCAGAAGCGCAGGGGGGTAAGAGAATTCACCAGAGCGGGGAACAGAACAGGGAGGCTGACGAAGAAATACACTGCTGAGGGGAGCAGCGGGCGCGGCAGGAGAGGTCTGTCACGCCATGTGGGACCCTCGTGGGTGGCCGGGGATCGAACCGGCGCTACAGAGGCTGTGGGCAGCTTGGCAGCCCAGCGCTCAACCACTGCGCCACCAGGGGAGGCCCTCAGTGTCTAATTTAAAATACTGAGAATGAGCTAATTCCCAGTCCTCAGTTTATCTCTGTTATTTATCAAATGATAGTGACCCTATGGCATTTCTGGTCAACTCTTTCCTTTAAAGCTCCAAAATAATCTCTTGGTGGTTTTCTCTTTAGAAAATGCCACAGCAAAGTGTTCTTCTCCTGCATGCCTGTGCCCACAATCCCACGGGAGTGGACCCTCGTCCTGAGCAGTGGAAAGAAATAGCAACAGTGGTGAAGGTAAGGAAGTCAGCTGACTGGTGACAGTCAGTTTCTATTTAGTAACCAGCCTTAGAAGCTTAACTTGGGTGAAGCCCTAGCAAGTGAGAGTTAGATAACTTAAGCCTGCATGAAAGTTCCATGAAGGAAAGAGCTCACTTGCTTAGTTAGCAGCTCTGTAGTTGATGATATGAGCAGTTTGGAAATATATAGGGAATTCTACTAAAACTTGTCGTTGGCTGCCTGTATACTAGGCACCCACAGACCCCAGGAGGCTGCTAGTGGTTCCTCATTTGCCCTGGTGAGTGGTTACTTGTTCATCCTTTAATTCACTTTTTCGTGCCCCCACCTGTCCTTGCCACTGTCCTTGGCATTGCCATTATCATTCACAGGGTCAGCTGTCAGATGGCACTAGTCACAATTATTAGGAGGAAGCTTTCATGTTATAGCCTTGTGTAACAGCCATTTTCACTCCTTTTAGTTTCCCTTCCTTTACATTCTGTCAAATCTAAGCTGCTAACAGAATGAGATTACTCTATTCAGTGCATTCAGAGAGCACTATCAGGATGAAAGAGTTGTTATTACACATGCTCCCAATAAGCACAAATAACCATCTGGAACATCATCAGAGGACTACCTATAGCTTCGGTCATCTTTTCTTTCCTTCCCAGAAAAACAATCTATTTGCTTTCTTTGACATGGCCTACCAAGGCTTTGCCAGTGGTGATGGTAACAAGGATGCTTGGGCTGTGCGCCACTTCATCGAACAGGGCATTAATGTTTGTCTCTGCCAGTCCTATGCCAAGAACATGGGCTTATATGGTAAGCTAAAGACCCAGAGTGATGTGTGTTCTGAGGAATTTGCAAAAGTGCTGGCAGAGGATGCCACAAAAGTATAAGATTTGGTGGTGATGGGATGTGTATGTCTGTCTGTCTGTCTGTCTCCACCCATGTCTGTCTGTCTCTCAATCCTTGTTCCTTTTTATCTAGAGAGGAAAAATTGGTCTAGTGTATTCTAACTATTATTTTTAGCTACAATTTCTGTAATATTCCTGATTTCTTCCAGAAAACAAAATAAAAATGATTATGGCTTCTCTAAATAAAAAGCAACTAATTGATGAGCCAGTAAAATGGATAAAATAAAAATAGACCTTTGAACAAACTGAGTACTCAGACTTTCTATTTTTCCTTGGTTCACCATTCTGATGATTGAAAACTTTTTATCTACGAGAGTATATTTTGTAGTACTTCTGATGAAACATATGACATGCCACAGTTTATGTGGCAATTTAAATATGTGGATTTTTAATCATGATTTGCTTAACATTTTGGACAGAAGAACTAGAAGACAAGATCCATTTTGTCTTTTCAGGTGAACGTGTAGGAGCCTTCACAGTGGTCTGCAAAGATGCTGATGAAGCCAAAAGGGTAGAGTCACAGTTGAAGATCTTGATCCGTCCCATGTACTCCAACCCTCCTCTCAATGGGGCCCGGATTGCCTCCACCATCCTGAGCAACCCTGATCTTCGCAAACAGTGGTAAAGGCACACTGCCACTCTGGCCACCCGCCTTTCCCCCCACTGATGCCTCACAGCTCACTTATGATTGGCCTCTGGTGAAATACAGTATCGCAGATTCCATGTGTGGAAGGAAGAGGGGAGTGTGCATTTTGTGGTCACTTTCAAATAAATAAATTGGTCCTGTCCTGAAGAGGCAAACGTGATCCACACATTGCAGTTCCTCATCCTCTCATCTCTGGGTAGCTGCTTAGTTGCAGGAATAGATCTCTAAGCAGCTTCTTGAAAAGCTCAATCTGCTGTTCGTAAGAAATATTGCCGCTTACCTAGTCATCATGTGCCAGTATTGTTTTTTCTACCTTAAATTAATTTTTTTAAGATTTATTTATTTATGCATATAAGAACTGGGGTACAGGCCAGAGGTATGAGGGTGAGAGATGTCACCAGAGACAGAGTGGGGAGCAGAACAGGCAGACTGACTGAAATACACAGCTGAGGGGAGCAGCGGGCAAGACAGGAGAGGTCCTTGTGCCATGTGGGTCACCTTCCTGGCTAGGGATCCAATTCAAGCTTCATAGTGCTGCATCTTAACCCCTTGCGCCACAAGGGAGGCCCGTTTTTCTACCTTACATTAATCTTACGAACGCTGAAGTAAATAGCAAGTCAGGTTCAGGAAAATTCTTTTCAGTGTGACAGACCACTACTAGACTTAACAAAACGAATTATTTTTTAAATTATTTTTTTTTCCCATTACAAAGTGAATGTGTGAGAACATTCCAGAAAGTTTGGGAGAAGGGGAAAAAGTTGACCATAACTCAGCTTTTTTCCCTTTGCTTGCTATTATCCACAGTTGTAATACACTATTTAACAAACTATTATATATATTTGTATAGATTGGTTTTCTTTTTGTCATTTAGAATTATAGTAACTTTTTTTAATATAATATTTTAAAGTTTTTTGTGTGTGTGTGTTTTCATATTCCCTAATGGTAGTCAAGACTTCATTTTTTTAATGTGCATATAAACATTTTACATGTGCAAAAATGATACATCTTTAGTACTAGATGATAAAATAACTTTACCCTTAGGCACTTCATAATTAGTGAACAAGTCACATACACCATTGCTACAAGATGGACCTTATACAAAATGAGATAAATGCCAGCTAAAGGGGGAATCTTGATTCTAGTGAGGACTGCACAGCATTTGAGCTGTGTAAAACGGTAGAGTCTGAGGAAAGGGAAGATTGTCCAGAAGGAAGGAAGCCAGTATAGTGAGAGGATTGCTTTCTCCAGTTCCGCAGATAGAACTAACCTCCTCCTCTTGGGCTCCCACGAAGTCCTGTGCTGCTATTACATACCTTGTCTTGCCTTGTTCCATAGTTGGTTGTTTATGTAAGTCTGTTGCCACTCTGGACTGTACGCTTTTAAAGACCAGAACCAGCTCTCAGTCCTTCTTTCTCCTCAGCACTGAGAACATGGCTTGGACTAGTGGTAGATTCACAGTGCAGCATGTTACCTGTGAATGAACAAGAATGTTTCTACTGTCCATGTTAAAAATAAGGCCATATTTTACTCTTTAATCCATAGCTCCGTCCCCTGCATAAGGATGACAAGTCTTAACCTTTCTAAGATTTAGTCATTCATTTGTTTTTACTAACAAGTATATCTTAACTTTTAAATATAGTTTAAAATAGTTTTAGGGGCCTCCCTGGTGGTGCAAGGGGTTAAGACGCAACCTATGAAGCTGTCCACAGCCACTGCAGCACGAGTTCGATCCCCGGCCAGGGAACTGCCCACATGGTGCAGCAGACCTCTCCTGTCTCGCCCATTGCTCCCCTCAGCAGTGTATTTCAGTCAGTCTGCCTGTTCTGTTCCCAGGTCTGTCACTGGTGAATCCTCTCACCCCCCACATCTCTAGCTTGTGCCCCAGCTCTTGTATGAATAAATAAATAAATCTTAAAAAAAAAAAAAAAAGACTCAACCCATGAAGCTCTCCACAGCCATTGCAGCATGCGTTCGATCCCGAGCCAGAGAGCTGCCCACATGGCTCAGCAGACCTCTCCTGACCCGCCCACCACTCCCCTCAGCAGTGTATTTCAGTCGATCTACCTGTTCTGTTCCCCACTCTGTCTCTGGTGAATTCTCTCACCCCCCACAACTCTGGCCTGCACCCCAGTTCTTGTATGCATAAATAAATAAATCTTTAAGAAAAATACAATAAAATAGTTTTAAATTCTTTAAAATAGTATTCTGATATATAACAAAATGTTCTGAAATAACTTTTTCTTAAAGATTTATTTATTTATGCATACAAGAACTGGGGTGTAGGCCAGAGGTACGGAGGAGGTGAGAGGATTCACCAGAGACAGAGTTGGGGAACAGAACAGGTGGAGCTAATGAAACACATTGCTAGGGGAGCAATGGGCGAGACAGGAGAGGTCTGCTGTGCCATGTGAGTCAGCTCCCTGGCTGGCCAGGGATTGAACTTGTGCTGCAGTGGCTAGTGACCACTTGATAGAGCTGTCTTTAACCCCTGTGCCACCAGGGAGACCCATGAAATAGCTTTCTTTTTAGACCAGTGACAGCACATGACTCAGTCAAGTGGGTAGTTAAGGCATATGGTGGGAGTGGCTTACCAGTGCTTGGCCAGAATAGCACTGCATCACAGGACTTTTGTTTTGTTTTACAGGTTGCAAGAAGTGAAAGGCATGGCCGATCGCATCATTAGCATGCGGACTCAGCTGGTGTCCAACCTCAAGAAGGAGGGCTCCTCCCACAATTGGCAGCACATCACTGACCAGATCGGCATGTTTTGTTTCACAGGGCTAAAACCTGAACAGGTGAGTGGGCTCCGACTCCCCCATAGCTGACTGATCAGTCCTTGCAAACCAGAATTTCTCATGGGTTACCTACCTATTCACGCTTACCTGTAAACATTATTTCAGAAACTTTTCAGGTAAAGGAAGTATGTAGCATTCATTTTGTTTTTTTTTAATTAATCCTTCACTTTTCACACCAGAACAAACAGAAGACTGAATTATGAAAGGAGCAGTGGCTACTCCATAGCTGGATTCTGCATCTGGGTTTCCACCATGCTAAATCTTTTCATCTCTTCATCCTTCAAAATTCATCATCCCACTTGAAAATAGCTTTTTATTCCTACTTTACTCTAAACTAGTGCACCAAATTTGGGTATAGGGTTTAAGGGAGAAAATAAAGCTTTTGTTATTTTTGGGTCCTTCTGCTCTTATGCCTGGTTAGGGAGACTCCCCACCCTGCCCAGGCAGTGCCTGAGTGCCTTCTCTTTGCAGGTAGAGCGGCTGACCAAGGAATTTTCCATCTACATGACGAAGGATGGCCGCATCTCCGTGGCAGGGGTCACCTCCGGTAACGTGGGCTACCTTGCCCATGCCATTCATCAGGTCACCAAGTAACTTCCTGGTGAGAGGAAACAGAGATAACCTTCCTGTCTTCAGTCGTGAGATTCACACTGAGAAGGGGGGTGGATGGTGATGAGCAGCTCGTTTCTTCAACCACAGTGCTTAATACTCAGCGACTGAACATGTTTCTCTGAAAAGAACGTGTAGTGAATAGGGCAGAGGCATCTGTGACTGGTGTCTGGAACTTTGTGACTCTAAACCAAACTCCCTCATCCTTGTATCTTCAGCTTTTCTGAAAGTTTACATGTACAAAAAAGTCATAGCCCAAAAATGACCCTTTCGATCATGCCATTGTGATATTCTCAGAAGCTTTAACTGCAGCACCTCATGGTGCTGGGGGTCCCTCTGTGTATCCAACATGAGAAATAGCTCTTAGCAGAGGCTTTGGGAAGAAGACCTAGTTCTAACACTAACCATCAGCCTCGTGTTTGTCCTCTTGGAATTTAGCAACCTTGTTACCAGACCATATTAATAAAAATCATGTTTTACGAAAACCAGTGAGTTGGCTGCCACTGCAGCATGGAAAAATAAAAGATGCTGCATCCCATCTGATCTAAATAAAAAAAGAAAGAAGGCTCTTCTTTTCAACATTCATGGGCATTTCAATGTTCTTCTCTTCTCCCTTGCCACTGCTCTGCTTTCCCTTAGGCACAAAGTTCTGTAACTAGCCTAGATTTTCATCCTATTCCACTGCTTGATTGACCAGCAACCCCGTCCTATAGGATTTACTTGTTTGAAGAATGAAGAGCATAATTTACTGCTCATCCCACACCTTCACCCTTCTCATCAAAAAATAGCAGAGTGGGTAACTGCACTTTATTTCAGAATCCTCTTCAGTGGTTGTTCAATTGTCTCATCAGGATGTTGCCTCTGCCCAGTTGGACTTCACCCCTTAGTTCAGTGCTGTTGCGCAGGCACCTGTCCCTCATCCTGAGTTGGGCAGTGCAGGGGAGGACCAGGAAAGAGGATGCTCTGGGCTTTGGTTTTTATCTGTGTGTGCTACCAGCTGGGCTCAGACTCCAACTTTTGAAAAGATACCCACGATCTGCTCAAATCATGTAGACTTCTTGCAGCCTGGTTTCTCTGTTACAATAAAGTTACTGTAGACCCAGCCACCATCTACTATACTCTGTCTTTTTCTTTAATGGGGGAAAGGGTAAGAGGGAGCATATATCCTAACAGGAGCATGTCCTGCTGACCATAAGCCAAAAGCTCTGTTAGCTGTTCCAGATAGAGACCAGAGACACATCTTTGACTCCTCCAATCCAAAGATGTTGCAAATGTGGGTATAATCCTTTAGTGCTGCGGGACCAGTGGGGTACCTTGAAGGATCCTGTGGATATAGGCAGGGATGGGGGATAGTTGGCAACTGGAGATGTCTGTAAGAGCAAAGTAGGTGAGACCAATAACAGTGAATGTAAAGGTAAAGTAATGCAGACTGAATGTGAAATGATTGTTGGTGACCAATCTTCCCCGTCATTATTGAGTACCAAGGAAGTGACAAGCACCATGAAACTGAAAGCCCAGGGTCACAGGTCATATATGTTTCAGTTTCAGCAAAAAAATTCAAAATTAGAAATCCCGATTTTTGTGGGAGGTCTATTGATTCTTAAAAGTTTACAACTAATTTGGCTTTTTAAAAATGCAAAGAAGAAATTGCCAGGGCATAAATTGCCTGTAGCATAAAGCCATATCTGTCTGCAGACATATAGCAATGCACCTGCCTGGCAGCAGGCCTACCACAGGGTTATTCTGTCCCATTCTGCTTAGTGCAAAGAGTCATTCAAGATGGGGCAGCTACTGGTTGGACCAGCAGTGGAGCAGGACTCAGACCATCCAGTGTTGGGGCAGGTATAGGAGGGGGAAGAAGTTTGTTCCCCTTGCTTCTCACTTCAAGGGACAGAGCACAGTGGGATCGCTCCTCACTCGACTCTTCTATGTCCCCACTGCTAATAGAGACAACAAGGTAGTGAAGGAAGGAACAAGTGGTTCACTGACATCTTTGAAAAGGATGCCTGGTGGCACAAGGGGTTAAGATGCAGCACTGTATGAGGTTGTCCACAGCCACTGCAGAATGAGCACAAGTTTGATCCCCGGCCAGGGCGGTGACCCACATGGTACAGCAGACCTCTCCTGTCTCACCCGCTGCTCCCCTCAGCAGTGTTTCGGTGAATCCGCCTGTTCCCCACTCTGTCTCTGGTGAATCACCCCCCACACCTCTGGCCTGTACCCCAGTTCTTGTATGCATAAATAAGAAAATAAATCTTTTTTTAAAAAAATCCCTCAAATGGGAACAATAAACATATTGGTCAGATGTTCTTTCAGGGACTGACTGCCTCAGGAGGTACTGTGCTAACGCTCCCTGTGTGGAGCCCAGAGAATGGCTGAAGCTGGCTGTCAAGACCTGGACTGGAAAAGGAACTTGAACACCCTGCTGACTTTGTTATTTTTAAACCCATGTATTGCCAGCTCACTCTAGACTTAAGTCCTGTTCTTCACTGAACCAGTCATATGAGACGTGGACCCTGACATTTTCTCATCAGTTCAGATGATGTGCCTTCAACCCTTCTGAGTTTCCTAGTCAGGGTGTAAGATAACGATGGCCTTCCACCTGCTGGAGGAGGCGGTTTACCTGCCCAGAAAAATATAACCTAAGGTAGAAGTATTTCCAGGTCTGGATTGTTTATTTAATATTGGTTCCATGCTCTTACCTCCAGGCATTGTGGCTCAAAATATCTGAGATAAAGCTTGGGGATCTAAATTTTAATCTAATTTATATCAAAAAAGAATCTACTTTAAATAGAGAAAAAAATCTAGGTGATTGAGATACAGCTCTTGCATTGATCAGTCTGGGTACTATCAGACTAAATGCCTCAGGCTTACATCTTAAATTCAGCTCAGCTTGAGAATTTTTTTTTAATTTGTTTTTTTAAGATTTATTTATTTATACAAGCACAGGGTACAGTCAGGACCACGGGAGGGTGAGAGAATTCACCAGAGCCAGAGCGGGAAACAGAACAGGCAGAGTGACGAAATATACTGCTGAGGGGAGCAGCAGGCGGCAGGAGAGGTCTGCGTGCCATGTGGCCAGCGGCTGGGGATCGAACTGGCACTGCAGAGGCTGCAGGCAGCTTCGCAGCCCAACGCTCAACCACTGCGCCACCAGGGGAGGCCCTCAGCTTGAGAATTTTGTTTTGAACTTTTTTTTTTCTGGGGTGTGATTTTTTTTGCAGAAATTGTTGATTTGTTTATAACTAATAACTAAAAAACCAACTTTTATTTGTTAATGATAGCCTTACGTAAATGTTGAGAGTAGTATTGTAAATCACATAGCTGATAAGGAATTTTTTTTAAGATTTATTTACTTTTATTATTATTTTTTTAATTTATTTATTTATTCAAGCACTGGGTACAGTCAGAAGCGCTGGAGGGTGAGAGAATTCACCAGAGCCAGAGCGGGGAACAGAACAGGCACACTGATGAAATACACTGCTGAGGGGAGCAGCGGGCAGCAGGAGAGGTCTGCGTGCCATGTGGGACCCTCGCTGGCAGCCTGGGATCGAAACAGCGCTGCAGAGGCTGCGGGCAGCCTCGCAGCCCAGCGCTCAACCACTGCGCCACCAGGGGAGGCCCAAGATTTATTTACTTTTATACAAGATCTGGGATACAGGCCAGAGGCGTGGGAGGGTGAGAGGATTCATCAGAGACAGAGCGGGGAGCAGAACAGGCAGATGGACCAAAGTACACTGCTGAGGCGAGCAGTGGGCAAGACAGGAGAGGTCTGCCCCGCCATGTGGGTGTCTCTCTGGCTGGCCAGGAATTGAACCAGTGCTGCAGACGCTGCAGATAGCTTCACAGCACTGCACTCAACCTGCTGTGCCACCAGGGAGGCCCTGATAAGGAATTTGTATCCAGAATGTATAAAGAACTCTTGCAACTCAATAATAAAAAGACCTAATTAATAACTGGAAAAGGTCTGAATAGACATTTCTTCAGAGAAAACTGAAGACCAGTAAACATCTGAAAGCTGTAGTATAAACATCATTAAGTCATCAGATCAATGAAATCAGTTAGTCTGTCTGTTCTGCTCCCCACTCTGTCCCCACTCATTTCATATTCCAGGGTGGCTATAATCAAAACAAGGATTATCAGGGATATGAAAAAATTGGAACCCTCAAAAGCTTGGTAGGATTTCAAAATGGTGCAGCTGCTTTGGCAATTCCTCAAAAGGTTAAACAGTCACAATTTGACCAAGCCATTCTACATATGAACCCAAGACAGACAAATTCACACAAAAATGTGTATATAAGTATTCCAGCAACAATATTCATAGTGACCAAAATGTCCAATGAACTGGTGATTTTTTTTAATGGTGCAGTCAAATAATGGAGTATTATTCAGCAATCAAAAGAAATAAAGTATTAGCATCTGCTCCAATATGGATGAACTTTTAGAACAGTCTGCTAAGTGAAAGAAGACAGACACAAAAGGTCACATTCTATTTATATAAAATGTCAACAAAGGGCAAATCCATGGAAGCAAAGTAGGTTAATGGTTGCCAGGAGTTTGGGGGAGGGAGAAATAGGAAGTGACTGCTAATGGTTACAGGGCCCTGGGGAAAGTGATGACTTTAAGTAGGGATTCTGGCTGAAAAACCACTGTATTTTGACACTTTAAACATGAAATTTCTGGTGAAATTCATAAATCTCAATAACGCTACATTTTAAAAACCTACAAACAGCTCATAAGTTCTTCAACAAGTGATCAGTTACACAAACTGGTACATAGACACCATGGGATACTATTCAGTAATAAAACATACATGTTGATATACATAACTTGGCTGCATCTTGGGGGGAATAGTGCTGAGGAGAAAAAGCCAGTCCTAAAATGTTACCAGCTGGGGCCTCCCTGGTGGCGCAAGGGGTTAAGATTCAACCTGTGAAGCTATCCACAGCCACTGTAGCACGAGTTCGATCATCGGCCAGGGAGCTGCCCACATGGCACAGCAGACCTCTCTTGTCCCACCTGCTGCTCCCTTCAGCAGTATATTTCAGTTAGTCTGCCTGTTCTGCTCCCCACTCTGTCTCTGGCGAATCCTCTCACCCCCTGCATCTCTGGCCTGTACCCCAGTTCTTGTATGCATAAATAAATAAATCTTTAAAATAAAATGTTACAAACTGAAAGATTTCATTTACATAACTCTTGAAATAGTGAAGATGGCAGACAGATTAGTGGCTGCCAGAGGCAGAGAAGGGGTTTTTTGCTGGAAGGTGGAGAGCGTAGTTATAGAAGGGCAGCTAGAAGGATCCTTGTGGTATAAATGTTCAGTATCTTGAATGTGGTATGGCTGTATAAACCCCTACACAGGTGATTAACTTATAGTACTAAATGACACCCAAAATGACTAACTCTAACAGGAAATCTGAACATGATTAGTGCATTGTGTCAATGTCAATGTCCTGATTGTGCCATTGCACTATAGTTTTGAAAATGTCACCAGTGAAGGAAACAGTAAACAGTACACAGGATTGGTTCAAGTTATTTCTTATAACTGCATGTATATCTGCAGTGGTCACAACATAAATACCCCTATCAGTGATGACCTTTTTTTTATTTTAAAGATTTATTTATGCATACAAGAGCTGGGGTGCAGGCCAGAGATGTGGGGGGTGAGAGGACCTACCAGAGACAGAGTGGGGAGCAGAATAGGCAGACTGACTGAAATACACTGCTGAGGGGAGCAGCGGGTAAGTCAGGGGAGGTCTGCTGAGCCATGTGGGTAGCTCCCTGGCCGGGGATTGAACTCATGCTGCAGTGGCTGCAGATAGCTTCATAGTTGTGTCTTAACCCCTTGCACAACCAGTGAGGCCCTCAGTGATGACCTTTGATGCATGGGAAGGTATCTGTAGTTGAGAGAAAATTCTCATAACAGATGAGGACACTGGAAAGCTGGGGGTTATATGACAACTTGCCAAGTAGCACAGTCGGTAACACAAACCAAGGCTCTCCTTAGGGCAGCAAATACTTACATGAATGACTATAATGCCTCAGAAACTTCTAGAATCTAGGCTCAGCGCTAGAGATCTGGGCAAAATTCACACCAGACCTCTCTCTCCTAGGAAAGCCCACAGCTCTAGGAAGTCAGAGTGTTCCCTCACCATCCTCAGTAAAAAAGAACTCAGGGTCACAGGCAGTGGGTGTGAAGGCAGGGAGGGAGACACGGATGGACAATGAGACCAAACAGCTTTGGCAACAGCTGTGACCCACGCAGCAGGCGGGCCAAGAGCCAGACCTCCTAAGTGGTCTTCCCGGGAGGAAGGAGCCGTGTTTAGCTTGGCCAAAAGAACAGGACTAAAAAAAAAAAGAGGATAAACATGGGTGGGCCGGGTGGGAGACCGGCTCAGGGCAATGCTGTGGAGCTAGTGTTAGCCAAGAGAGCCACCTACGGGAAACTACAACTCCCAGGGTGTCCCGCGCCACGCCCAAGCCCGGGCGGTCACGTGACCGCCGCTCACGTGCCTCCCCAGCGGGCTGGGAAGAGAAGCTTCGTAGGTAAGTGGCAGGAGGTAGAAGCGGTAGATTCCCCGGGTCCCTGCAGCCCCTGTCGGCAGCGTCCTGCCGACAGCCCACTGCTCACTGCCCACCGGGCTCCGGAGCCTGGCGTGGTCGCTCCAGCGCTCGCTCTCTGTCGTGAGGTTTCGGGCAGCGCCTCGCCCCGGCCTTTCTCCTCCTGCCCCAGGCCTGGATCGAGTCCCGGAGCCCCTCCCCAGTTTACCCCGCAGCCGCCCACTCGCTTCCCTTCAGGTCTGGGGATCGTCCCTCCACCCACCCACCCCGGGTTGTCCAGAAACGCCTGCCAATGCAGCCCGCCCCACGTATTCCTGGGATCTAGTCCCGAAGTGGGCTTGAACCTGCTACTGTTGGGATCTGAGGGGCCTCCTGCAAGGCCTGCAGCTCCGGCCTGAGTATGTGGCCATCAGGCAACTGGTTCTTCCTCTTTTCCTCCCGAAACCTGTTTTCATATCTGATCTGATGCTCCATTCTGAGTTAGAGGTGCAGTTCCCTTCACTCTGCTGACTAGCACAGAAACAGCCCAAACTCTTTTCTCAGCAGCCAGCAGATTTTATGTAAAGTCTTGAGAAAGAAGAAATTGGGGCCAGAGAAGGAAGTGAGGAGAATCCAGGCTTCAGATCTCTGGGAGAAGAAACTGTAAGGAAGAGCCTCCCAGCCCCACACCCTAGTGGATCAGGTAAGGTGGGCAATGGAGCTGAATGATTTGGGGGAGGGGAGGCTGAGACTTCTTGGACCAATGTAGAGACCCTGCGCCTGAGATGTGGGCCAGGTGGAGGGCTCACAGCTGCTGCAGCACCCACTTCACAGGCTCGCAGGGGCTATGCTCCAGCCCCGGAGCCCTAAACTCTACCTCACTACTGACTGCTTTCATTTTTTGCTGAGTTGCTGGCTGGGTGGCAGATTGCACAAGAGGAAGCCCTCTGGCATCTGACTGATCTTTCTGGAGTTGGAGCCAGCGGAGGAATATTTCCTCTGGAACTGATTTTCTTGTTTGGTGACCAATGTCTGAGAGCACCTGAACTTTTCCATTTTCCATGATGTGAGAGAGCCTCACCAGGAGGAACAAAGGAAAGCATCTGACTACCTGGGAGCTTTGTTACCATTCTAAACTCATACACCCCCCCCACCCCCAGTGTGCTGAGGCCATCAAGGGGTGTGTCTCTGTGCTGGACAGTACTTTTTTAAAGATTTATTTATTTATGCATCCAAGAACTGGGGTACAGGCCAGAGGTGGGGGGGGGGCTGAGAGGATTCACCAGAGACAGAGTGGGGAACAGAACAGGCAGATGTACTGAAATACACTGCTGAGGGGAGCAGTGGATGAGGCAGCAGAGGTCTGTTGTGCCATGTGGGTCACCTCCCTGGCTGGGGATCAAACTTGTGCTGCAGTGGCTGCAGACAGCTTCATAGTGCTGCATCTTAACCCCTTGCACCACCAGGGAGGCCCCTGTGCTAGAAAGTATTTAGCTCAGTCATTATGACCAAATATGATCAGTCCCCTTCTCCATGGGCTGCAAAGAATAGAGTGTAAAATGCAGAGTTTTGTGTGAATAGTATAGGCTCGGGTCTCAGAAAGGAGGAATCTCTGGGGTGGGGGAGCCTTTGGTACAGTTCCCATTTTGAGTAGTAACTGCCAGTAAGCAGCCTTTGGGGAAGGCCAAACGTAGCTCCTTACTACCCACCCAGCACTTGCCCTTCTAATCTGGACTTCATGTTGCTCTTCCTCCCATTAGCTATCCCAGTGCATTTGTGCCCATTTTTACCTGGCAAGTAGCACTTGACCCTAGTTTTGATTAGTTTTTTGCTCTGTGCTTGCTTAGGATTGAGAATTCCTAGGCATTCCGGAGATAGGCAGCATGAGAAAGGGCATCTGCAAAAACAGCAGTAGCAGGCCTCCCTGGTGGCGCAGGTGTTTAAGCGCAGCGCTGTGAAGCTGTCCGCAGCCTCTGCAGTGCTGGTTCGATCCCCGCTGGCCTTGGAGCAACCCACATGGCAAGCAGACCTTTCCTGTCTCGCCCGCTACTCCCCTCAGCAGTGTATTTCGGTCCGTCTACCTGTTCTGTTCCCCACTCTGTCTCTGGTGAATCCTCTCACCCTTCCGCACATCTGGCCTGTACCCTAGTTCTTGTATAAATAAAATATCTCTTTAAAAAAAAAAACACAAAAAACAGCAGTAGCAATGACCTTGTATTGAGCATTACACCCATACTAATAATAATGCATGCCTCACAGTAACTGATGATGTAAAGACTCAGAGAGATAAAGTGACTTGCCTGAGGTCACACGGCTGGAGCATGGAGGAGTCAGCATTCTGACTTCAGAACCCAAACAGAATCCCAGAATCCCGGATCACAAAACCTCCCTGCTTAGGGGAGCTTCGATCTGATGGACTTGGATCTTCATGACCATCATTTCTCTTGAGGCTCTCAGGCTGTAAGCTGAACCCTGAAAATAATGAAGATCATTTTTCAGGCCTGGGGTCCTCAGAGTATCTCAAGATTCTGAAAAGAGGAAGCTGGAAGCTTCTTCCTAGTTGTTAAGGAAGCAGATCAAAGCCAGAGAAGCAGCTCTAAGTCACCTGTGTTTTCCAGATAGTAAAGACAGTCAGTGGGGTGACAAGTTGGTTAACTGAGTCCTGCCTAAGGCATCATGGTGAGCCCAGGAATGAGACAAATACAGAGACTGCTCTAGGGTGAGACCAGACTGAGCTGAATCTCAGCTTCACCTCTGACCACTATGTAACTTAGGGTAAACCCTTAACCCCTCCGGAATTCCGTTTCCTCCTTAGTTAAGGGGTAACAGTCATGCCTGCTTTGTAGGGCTATTTTGAGAATTGAATGCAATAAAGCACTTCCATATCTGCAGCGGCGGCAGTTGATTGTAACAATACTTGTTTGGGGGTCTCCCTGGGTTGAGTCTCAGCGCTATCACTGCTATGACACCCGCTACTGCCTTTAGCAGCGTATTTCAATAAATTCACCTGTCTTGCTCTCCATCCTATCTCTAGTGGATCCGCTCAACCCCCACATCTCTGGCCTATACCCCAGTTCTTCTACACACACACACACACACACACACAAAACCTAAAAAAAAAATACTTGTTTGGCATCAGAGCCTGGCGTCTCGCTTAGGAGGGCAAGCCTGGTATCTGTGAAATGCTGGCAGGTGAGAGACTACTTTGAGGAAACCAGCCTGAGCAATGCTGGACCGCAGGGCCTGACAGCACCAAAAAGATCTCAGTAAGTGTCCGAGAAGTGGGACCTGGAAGGGGAACTAGCAAAGGGGCTGGGAGCCTTCCTAGCACAGGATCTGTGGTTGTTTTCCCTAGGACCCAAACATGACAAGGTTGGTGGAGCTTGCCATGTGGGCAAAGAGTGAGAATTGGCCTGCGACATAATTTAGACTCTGGGCCAGAGGGAGATGTGGTGAGCTCTGATTCACTGAAATATCCATGGTCGTAGATGACCCCATGTTCTTGGGACCCTGTCGAGTGGAAACAGGCTGAGAAGTCACACAGATGATCTGGATTCTGCTTTGTAACTCATAGTATGTGACCTTGGTCAGTGATTTAATCTCTCTGAAACTTATGACCAGAGTCATAGGACTGAAAGAGATAAGATACATCCATCACACACCTGCCCAGTGATGGCTTTTCTCTAGGGTGTCAGTACCCCTGATGTGCTAGCACCCCTCTCTTATGTCTTACCCGATGGGTCCATAAATTTGAAGCCAGCAGGATTTGCATCTGACATGGTCTGTCTCTGCCACCCACACCCAAAGCAGCATGCTGCCCAGAGGCACACCTGGGTCTGCCTCCTAACTGTGTGACCTCGGAGCAGTTTTTCCCCTCTTTTTTTTTTTTTTTTTTTTTTTTTGAGGAGTCCTTTATTGTGAGGTTTTTTTTTTTATTTTTATTTTTTAAGATTTATTTATTTATTTTATACAAGCACTGGATACAGTCAGAAGCGCGGGAGGGTAAGAGAATTCACCAGAGCCAGAGTGGGGAGCAGAACAGGCAGAAGGACCGAAGTACACTGCTGAGGGGAGCAGCGGGCGGCAGGAGAGGTCTGCCCGCCATGTGGGACCTTCCTCCGGTGGCCGGGGAGCAGCCGGGGATCGAACCAGCACTGCAGAGGCTGACGGGCAGCTTCACAACCCAGCGCTCAACTGCTGTGCCACTGGGGAGGCCCAGTTTTTCCCTTCTTTATGTCCCACCTTTCTGTGCTCACCTCAGCATATCTGTCCTCTTTCTTTTATCCCATCTAGGTTGAGAAGAGCAGGAGTCCACAGGCCTCTTAGAATAACAGCCCTGAACAGGCTGGTGCCACCCTCCAGCTGCGCAGGGGATGTGGTCGTGACAAAGAACCAGCTGACCCTACAGCAAGGGGGCTCCCAGGGCCATGGCCCAGGTCAGCATCAACAATGACTATGGCGAGTGGGCCTCAAGCTCAGACTCTGGGGAGCGGGCACGTCTGCTGCAGAGTCCCTGTGTAGACACAGCCCCCAAGAATGAGGGGCAGGCCTCTCCAGGGGGTCCGGCCAGGGGCACCACTTCCACTCTTGGGGCCATCTTCATCGTAGTCAATGCCTGCCTGGGTGCAGGGCTGCTCAACTTCCCAGCAGCCTTCAGCACCGCAGGGGGCGTGGCAGCCGGCATCACGCTACAGATGGTAAGTGTTGGCTGGGAGGGCAAAGATGCCATTTGGGTGGTGGGTCTGAGCTTTTTGTCTTATAGGGGAGGCTTTGGATCAGGGATGGTTGGGAAATGACATGTGCTACCCCTCTCCCTGCCCTTACACATGGCAGACATTACTAATCAATTCTAGCATTCTTTCCTCTGAGCTCAGGTGAGGCTTCACAAGCCTCCCCAGGAACCAGAGAGGGCCACATATTTAACCATTTCATGATTGTGTTTTAAAAGTGTACTTTTATCTTTTAGAACTACATCTGCATGCTAAAATAAATCACATTTTCAAGTTAATCCAGTGTGGGAGAGAGAATAGGTGAAACAATATAGGCCTTTCGTTGTTCACTTTTAAAGTTGAGTGATGGGTACCTGTGAGCCCATGATACTCTTCTGTCTACGCTTGTGTTTAGAATATTCCACAAAACCACATCTGTTTTTAAAGAAAATCTTAACTTGGCAATCTATTAATATTAGTAATCTAATAATTAATTTAGTAATCTATTAAAATTAACCTATGAAATGAGACTGCTTTGCCAAACTGGCTGTGGGCATGGAGCCAGTAAAGGCTGAGCGAGACCAGACTGCCCTCTGCTGTCCAGCCTTGCCCACACCCTCTTGCTCTGCCCCTGCCTGCAGGGAATGCTGGTGTTCATCATCAGCGGCCTCGTCATCCTGGCCTACTGCTCCCAGGCCAGCAATGAGAGGACCTACCAGGAGGTGGTGTGGGCTGTGTGCGGCAAGCTGACAGGCGTGCTGTGTGAGGTGGCCATTGCCATCTACACCTTCGGCACCTGCATCGCCTTCCTCATCATCATCGGGGACCAGCAGGACAAGAGTGAGCTTCCCCCACAGTTCCTACCTCATCCCTCCCTTTGGGGGGCCCTGGGGGCAAGGATGGGGGGGGTCAACCTCTGCCCAAGTCCAGGCTCAGCATTCATCTGGGAAGCCTGCCTCCTGTCTGCTCGGCCCATTGCACAGGCAGAGGCTCAGCAGAGCAGGAAGGCTGCGCCCCGTGGTAGACTGGCATGACGTTCCTTGCTTCCTCCCTGTGCAGTTATAACTGTGATGACAAAGGAGCCCGAGGGCGCCAGCGGTGGCCCCTGGTACACAGACCGAAAGTTCACCATCAGCCTCACTGCTTTCCTCTTCATCCTGCCTCTCTCCATCCCCAGGGAGATCGGCTTCCAGAAATATGCCAGGTTCGAAGACCCCATCCCAGCCTAGGCCAGACAGAAGCTCTGATCCAGGGAGCTGGAGACAGGCTGCTGGGAAGCCTGTTCCCTCCAGGCTGTCTTACCTCTGGGGTAGCCACAACGAGCAAGGCAGGGCACACCAGGGCTTGCAGAGGTTCAAACATAAACTTCGTTTCTGTTAGCAGTGAGGGAGACGTGGCCCTGGACATCAGCGAGAGACTCCATTCCAAATGTCCTGGTCAGAGAAAGGATGGATGATAGGAATGTGAAGGCAGCTCCTGGCCTGGATCTTGGCTTTCCCAGGGAGGACGGGGTCTTTGATTATTTGGGATTGTCAGCCTGGTGGTGCATGTGGCTTGGTATGAAGAGAGAGGAACAGCTTCCTATCTCTGAGTCTAAAAAGCTGTGGGATTCTAGACTGTTTCCTCTGATCTGTAATCGAAAGGGTCACACTCAGCTGTCTCTGAGGTCTCCTTTTATGCTGACAATCCACGATTTCTACTTATAACCCTTTTACCTCCAGCTTCTCCTTGTTCTCAGTGGCCCTGCTTGCATTCCCTGCCAGGTCTGGGCTGCTCTAACTGAAGGAGATGTGCTTTGAAAACCAGGCCCCTGCCACAGTCTCAGCCTTATTGTTCAGCTGATACCTTTCGATGGCTACAAATGTCAGATGCCTGGTCCCCTGTTGGAGACCAGTTTCCTCCTAGCCATGGCCAATTCCCCTGAGACTTATTTCTTGTGCAATTCCTGAGTCAGAGTCTCCCATATTGTTCCATTAACACTTATGGTCACTAGAGATGGGGGTGGATGCCCCTGGGATGGAAGCAAAGAAAGGACAGCTGGGGCTGGGGAGGAAGAAACTCATCCCTCCTTTCCGGCAGCTTCCTGAGTGTTGTGGGCACCTGGTACGTCACTGCCATCGTCATCATAAAATACATCTGGCCAGACAGAGAGATGACCCCAGGGGACATCCTGACCAGGTGGGTGAGGGCCCCAGGAGATACTAGGGGGGAGATTCAGCTGCTCAGTCCCCTTGGCCAGGCATCCAAAGGTCACACAGGTGCTCTCCTGGGCTCACTTGCTCAATGGGGCTCAGTTCATTGGCCATGATGGGAAGGAGACAGATGTCCTGATCTCTTTTTACTGGAGGGAAAAGTGAGAACCAGAGACAGGGGAGACTTTGCCACCAAACTCCAGCTAGAGCCAAATGAGACTAGGCCCCAGGTTATGACGACTACCAGGGCCAAACGGCACATTTTCCAACTTGTGCTTGTCTGTAATTTTTGTATCTTCTATATGGGGATGAAACTCTTTTTTGTTACTTAAGAGAAAAGTTTCCCTTTTTTTGAAAGGAACAAGCCAGAAAAGCAAAAGCTTGATGCAGGAGCTAGGCATTCGGGATTTGGGTCCCAGAAGGGCCTTCGAGAGCCTTCATTTACTGACCTCTGAAATGGAGATGTGCCATCTTCCTGTGCCTAGACTTATGTGATCTCAGTGTGGAATGCTTGTTCGTAGAGATCATGGTGGGCTGAATGCAGAATAGGAACTTGGGGTGGAGGGGCACTTGATGGCTCTGAGGGTTCATCAGCAGCACTTGCTATATCTGTCCACAGGCCGACTTCTTGGGTTTCTGTGTTCAATGCCATGCCCACCATCTGCTTCGGATTTCAGGTACCAGTTGCAAGATCCCTGTGGTCCCCTTAGCTCACTTCCCACCCTAGGATGGAACCCACGATGCAACAGTCTGGGGTATCCTGAAAGGAAGGATGGAATAGGGAGCCCAGGACTTGCCCTTGTCCCCAGGATACCTTCCTTTGTAAATGGAGGGTGAGGTCACTTCCCCATCATAACTGTGCCCTTCACCCTATAGTGCCACGTGAGCAGTGTGCCTGTCTTCAACAGCATGCGGCACCCCGAGGTGAAGACCTGGGGCTGGGTGGTCACAGCCGCCATGGTCATAGCCCTCGCTGTCTATCTGGGCACAGGTGAGTACACCCCTCCCAGGGCTGGGCTTGGGCTGCTCCCCAAGAGGGACGTGGCTCAGTAACAGATGGCTGTGGGGGCTGTGTGGAGAATGGTTTGGATGAGGGAGCAGGACCCAGAGATCTGGAAGACTGGCTCTGTGATTGCTCCCACAGATAGTTCTTGGGGGGTACTCTTCTAGCCTCAGAGGACAAAGCCAGAACAAGAGAGGCAAATAGAATCCCGGTTGTTCTGGGGCTCACGTTCTAGTTTGTGAGACACAGTACACAAGTAGGAGAAAAAAAACTATAAAACAATAAAACTTGAGAGAAAGCCTGGGGAGGGAGATGGTTGTTGGGACACCTTCTCTGAGGAAAAGGACATCTGTGCTGAGGCCTGATAGGAGGTGGCAGCGTGAATGATGACAGAACATAGAGCAGAAGCTCTGCAGGCACCTGCAGGGGGAGTTCGGGGTCAGGAAGATGGCAGCACCAGGACAGGGAACTTGAAGACGGGGAGGAGGCTTCTGATCCCAGCCCCTACCCGCCTCTGAGCCTCCATAGCTGCTCCAATGCTCCAGCCGCTGTTCCCTCCCAGGGGTGCCCCAGCCCAGCCCACTTGTCCCTGCCCCCAGGCATCTGTGGCTTCCTGACCTTTGGAGCTGCTGTGGACCCCGACGTGCTCCTGTCTTACCCCTCGGAGGACATAGCGGTGGCCGTTGCCCGAGCCTTCATCATCCTGAGTGTGCTCACCTCCTACCCCATCCTGCACTTCTGTGGGCGGTGAGCCCCTTCCTCACCCCACTGCGGAGCTCCCTCCAACCAGGACCCCTGAGGCCCCCAAAGCCCTCTGGTGCTTGGGTCCTGTGTGCAACCCATTTTTTGGGAGAAATTAAAGCCTGTAGGAAAAAATCAGTACCTAGAATGAGCCTGCTAGTGCCCCAGCTGGGTCTTCGGGCTCCCCTTTGTCACAGGGTCCCCTCGAAAAATCTCCAGTCCAGTTCTTTCCTGAATCCCCAGCCTTCTGGGTACCCTAGATGCTTGCTCTTTAGTTGTTGTTTAAGAATATCAGTTCCCACGCGGTGAGCACATCCTGGGCCAAGCATTCCCCATCTCATCTGCTTTCCATGGCAACCTCAGAACAGTGCTGCTAGGTCCATTTTACAGAAGAGGAAACAGAGGCTTGGGGATAAGACCTGACCCACCCACAATCTACCCAGACTGGAGTCTGACTCTGTGACCTGGAGGTGGGAGGCAGTTATCAGGGGCATCTCTGAGCCCCTTTTTGTGTGGACAGGGCGGTGGTCGAAGGCCTGTGGCTACGCTACCAGGGGATGCCAGTGGAGGAGGACGTGGGGCGGGAGAGGCGGCGGCGCATGCTGCAGACGCTGGTCTGGTTCCTGCTCACCCTGCTGCTGGCACTCTTCATCCCTGACATTGGCAAGGTCATCTCAGTCATCGGAGGCCTGGCCGCCTGCTTCATCTTCGTCTTCCCAGGTCTGCACCCCTGGCTCTCCCTGGCCTCAGCAGCTCACTCGCTCACCTGTTGGGGAGAATAACCACCAGCATTTATTGATCCCTCTCGCGGGCCATGTGCTGTCTAAGCATTGGATTCCAAAAAGAAAGTATAATTATTATGTCCATTTTACTAATGAGATGTGAGGTACAGATTGGATAACAAACTTGCATAGAGGCTAACAATTCAATTAATGAGTGATAGGACCTTTTCAAACCCAAATCTGTCTAGGTCCACAATTTATACTTCTTTTTTTTTTTTGAGATTTATTTATTTATGCATGTAAGTACTGGGGTACAGGCCAGAGGTGTGGGGGGGTAAGAGGATTCACCAGAGAGAGTGGGGAGCAGAACAGGCAGATCTTCTGAAATACACTGCTGAGGGGAGCAGCAGGCGAGGCAGGAGAGGTCTGCTGCGCCATGTAGGTTGCTCCCTGGCCGTCTGGGGATCGAACTCATGCCACAGTGACTGGCAATAGCTTAATAGCACTGAGACTTTAACCCCTGTGGCACCAGGGAGGCCCCAGTATGTACTTTCAGTCCACAGTTGGTTGAACACAGAACAAACTGCTCTGCACGGGAAATATTGGCTCTGAAGGGCTGATCATGTCTCTTGCTGCTTGACTACCAGGGATCTGGTTGGTTCAGCCCATTATAGCAGTGGGGAGTGGTAACAGCACCGTAATGCAGAAGCTGGGAGACCTGAGTTTCAGGCACAAGTCTTCTGCCAGATCCCTGGAAAATTGTCCTGTCTGCCCAGCATGAGTTCTGCCTATGCTGAGCTTGCTTCTATCCAGGAGATGAAAGCCCTTGTCACTTTGCATGGAACAGGGAACCATGTCTGTTTAAAAGTGCATTTTAGTAACCTGCGGTGTCAGAAATACAGATAGCTATAATAAACCAAACAGGATAGACCTCAAACCAGTTAATTAAAGGTTCTTCACCAAACATTTTGCCAGAGTTAATAATATTCTGAATACCTTCCCATTCTCTGCTAAAAGCTAGTCAGCAGTGAAATGGAAGGAAAAGTAAAATAATCTATAAATTTGATAATTAGATCTGAAAAAAGTAAAGTTAATGAGCCTGATAACTGTGACCACACTTCTGGATTCATGACTCTAACATTAAATAATTATTTGGTGATTCAAGTCTGCTTATGGTTATATTTATAATAAATTTTCAGTTATGCTAAAAAAAAAATTGCAGTGGGAATGGACTCCCTGGTGGCACAGGGGTTAAGTCTCAGTACTATGAAGCAATCCCCAGCCACTGCAGTACAAGTTTGATCCCCCTTCAGGGAGCTGGCCCATGTGGCACAGCACACCTCTCCTGCCTCGCCTGCTGCTCCCCTCAGCAGTGTATTTCAGTCAGTCTGCCTGTTCTGTTACCCACTCTGTCTCTGGTGAATCCTCTCACTCCCCGTGTGCACCTCTGGCCTACCCCCCAGTTCTTGTATGCATAAATAAATAAAATCTTTTTTTTATAAATATTTATTTATTTATACAAGCACTGGGTACAGTCAGAAGCGCAGGAGGGTGAGAGAATTCACCAGAGCCAGAGCGGGGAGCAGAGCAGGCAGAAGGACCGAAGTACACTGCTGAGGGGAGCAGCGGGCAGCAGGAGAGGTCTGCGCACCATGTGGGACCCTCACCTGCGGCCCGGGATCTAAACGGCGCTGCAGAGGCTGCGGGCAGCCTCGCAGCCCAGCGCTCAACCGCTGCGCCACCAGGGGAGGCCCTAAATAAAATCTTAAAAAAAAAAAAAGTGCAGTAGAAAGGGCCCTGGGATGTGGGCACCACTGAGTCACCTTCCAATATTGCCCCTTTAGCTCTGATTTTTCTGTGCACCCCAAGTGGTGCCTGTCAGACAATGGTCTCTCCTGGGAGAGCAGGTACCAGTCCTCTAGTCAGGTGTGGAGTAGGGGGGAATAAAACATCTGGAAGAGTTAACTTAGGCCTTTCTCCATCACACTGCCTCTTGCTAAGGAGGGAGGCTGGGCATGAGGCAGGGAGCCCACCCAAACTCTCTCGGGGGCCACTTCTTCTCTTCCAGGGCTGTGCCTCATTCAAGCCAAACTCTCAGAGATGGAGGAAGTCAAACCAGCCAGGTAAAGTAGGAACTGTCCCATGGTCCTCTTGGGGTGCTACTGAATGCAGGGGGGAGGGGTCAGGAGTGAGGGTCAGGAGACTTGCGTACTTTTATTTTTATTTATTTATTTTAAAGATTAATTAATTTATTTATATAAGCACTGGGTACAGTCAGAAGTGCGGGAGGGTGAGAGAATTCACCAGAGCCAGAGCGGAGAGCAGAACAGGCAGACTGACGAAGTACATTGCAGCGGGCGGCAGGAGAGGTCTGCACGCCATGTGGGACTCTTGCGCTGCGGCTGGGGATCGAACCGGCGTCACAGAGGCTGCGGGCAGCTTCGCAACCCAGCGCTCAACCGCTGCTCCACCAGGGAGGCCCATGACTTGCATACTTTTAACGGGTAACACATGCTAGTTTTAATGCTTCCACCTGAAGAACTGAAGGACTTTAGAGAACAAAGTGGAACTCCCTCTTTTCCCAGAGGCCTCCCCACCATGTTCCCAGGCTCCATGTCAGTGCAAGTTTGTGTCTATGCACACTATGCCCACGTATACACAGACTTGTGGGATTTTACTAGTTTCTTTTTTAAAAAATGATAAATGGTTTTATGCCAGACACATTCTTCTGCCACTTACTTTTTTTTTTTCCATTGTACAGTATGTTTTAGGGAGCACTCTATGTCAGAACAAGAAGATATACTTCTTTTTTTTATGCTTACTGAGTATTTTGTGGTATGAACACAAAATGTGTGAACACGCTTGCACATATACCTCTTAGCACTCCTGCTCAAGAATCTGGTATGCTCAATTCTTAAAAGGGAGTTTCTGGAGCACAACACATGCTCTGTTTTATATAGGCACAAGGGTTCAAAGTACCCTCCAAAAAGGTGGTGCCAGCAGCAGTAAGTGCCCTCTTCCCATACCCATGCCAGCTCTGTAGCTCCATCACCCTGATGGATGGAAAGCTTGTTTAAATATGCATAGTTCCCTGAATAGTAGAGAGGTTGAGAAAAGGTTGCATAAAGTATTGTGTGAGTAATATTCATTCATTAGTGAAAACTTAAAAGAGATAGGCAAGTCTAAGGAATAAATTCACCTCAATCCCAATACCCACCTATAATTGTTACTACTTTTGATGCATATATTTGCAGATATCTGTGGGTTGTTTTTTTTTTTTTAATGAAAAAAACATGTGACCCACAGTCTTGACTCTCTTTCCAATGTCAAGAGACCTGCATTTTTTTTAAAGATTTATTTATTTTTATACACGAACTGGGGTACAGGCCAGAGGCGCAGGAGGGTGAGAGGATTCACCAGAGACAGAGTGGGGAACAGAACAGGCAGATGGACCGAAATACACTGCTGGGTGAGACAGGAGAGGTCTGCTGTGCCATGTGGGAATCTCCCTGGCCAGCAGGGAATAGAAGCCACGCTGCAGAGGCTGCAGACAGCTTCAAGGCACTGCGCTCAACCCGCTGCACCACCAGGGAGGCCCAAGAGACCTGCATTTTAATCCTGATCCTGTCCTGGTCTTGCTGTGACTAGTCATTTAATCCCATTTGGTCTTGGTCTCCTTCCCCATGGACGGGGGCTCATGTATCTGGCCCCACATACCTTTGTATGCAAAGTCCTTGAGAAGTACAAAGTACTCTACCCATAGAAGTGGTTTAAGTAATTACAGTAATTAACTGGCATATAGTTGACCTTTGAACAACACAGCTCCACTTATGCTCAGATGTTTCTCTATCCAAGGGGTTCACATCACAGATTCAGCCAACTACAGGTGTTAGTAGGTTGACTATGAAGGGGGATACAGGACCTGTGTATACAGAGGGTTGGCTATAATGTCTACGTGGATTTTTTTAAAAATTTATTTATTCTGGGCCTCCCCGGTGGCGCAGCGGTTGAGCGCTGGGTTGCGAGGCTGCCCGCGGCCTCTGCTGCGCCGGTTCGGTCCCCGGCTGCTCCCCGGCCACTGGAGGAGGGTCCCACATGGCGTGCAGACCTCTCCTGCCGCCCGCTGCTCCCCTCAGCAGTGTACTTCGGTCCTTCTGCCTGCTCTGCTCTCCGCTCTGGCTCTGGTGAATTCTCTCGCCCTCCCACACTTCTGACTGTACCCAGTGCTTGTATGTATGTATCAATCAATCAATAAATAAATCTTTAAAAAAAAAAAAAAATTATTTATTCATAAACAATCTGGGGTGTAGGCCAGAGATGCAGGGGGTGGGGGAGGCATGAGAGGATTCATCAGAGACAGAGTGGGGAGCAGAACAGGAGGATCTACTGAAATACACTGCTGAGGGGAGCAGCGGGCAAGTCATGAGAGGCCTCCTGCACCATGTGGTTAGCTCCTTGGCTGGCCACAGGCCAAGGAGTGGCTAGCAACAGCTTCATCATGCTGAGACCTAACCCCTGCATCACCAGGGAGGTTCCTACATGGATTTTTGTGTGAAGGGTTAGCACCGCAACCTTGACATTGTTCAAGGGTCAGCTTTATGTGTATGTGCTTGTGTGTGTGTGTATACATACATATGAAGTCTGCAGAGTCATGGTGGGTTGAATGACCAGGCTGCTCTCTCCCTCTGCCCTGCAGCTGGTGGGCACTGGTCAGTTACGGAGTCCTCTTGGTCACCCTGGGAGCCTTCATCTTCGGGCAGACCACAGCCAATGCCATCTTTGTGGATCTCTTGGCATAACCACCAGTTCCCAGGGAACACACGTTGACCATCGGCTGCAGGAACTTGTCACATAGAGCTGTGGGACCATCCAAAGTCTAGCATCATTCCCCTCTGCTGATGGGATGACATCTGGACATCCTCTTCCAGGGATAATTTTGGGGCCAAATCAGACCCCCACACCTAGACAGCTCAGACCCACCCTCCTAGCTGATCCCCTGCCCTGGCAGTGCCGAGGATGGTGGGAGGAGGTCTCATGTTGCAGAGGAGACTACACTACCCACCGCGCCAGCTCACCACATCTCCATGCCTGGAATCCATAGATGAAGGGATCAGCCAGTCTCAGAAGGAGGAACCCAGCCTGACTTCCCTCTGGAGAAAGATTGTGGGTAAAAGGCCACTGTCCTCCCGTGTGGCCTCTCCTGATTAGGGACTGTACTCATTACCCTGGGACCCAGAGCTGCTCGAGTCCGTGAGCAGCCCAGCTGGCAGTGTTCGTCTGGGACCTGTCTGGCAACATCCAAAGGAAACACTGAAGTCACGTGGATGCACAGAGGCAGAGTCATGCCTTGTCCACTCCCTCCTGGACCACAGTGAGCCTGATACCCCTCTTTCTGTGGCTACTTGGCATTTCCTCAGCCTTTCAGGGCCTCACCCTGTCTCTTCCTGCAAACCTGATGGTCCAGGTAGCTCTCTCCTCCTCCATCCCTGGACATCACCAAGTCTAATGTTTACAGGCGGTGCCAGCCTGGCTCTGAGCCAGGGACCAGGGCCGCCCGTGCCACGGTGCTGAGTACTCCTCCGTTAGGCCCCCCACAGGGGGAGTTTGCTTTCCTTGCTCAGAGTCCAGATGGGTCTTTCTTTTTAGAGGCACAGAGTGGATGATGGAAAAGATTGTGGGAACCTTTCAGACCGATGCAGGCTGGGTCAGGATCAAGGGGAATCTCTGAGACCTTCTTTTTCAGTGATTGCTTCTCTGCCCTGTGTGCTTCTTCCCCCTTCCCCATCCATCCATCCTCAGCACCACTGCTTCTCCAGAGAGCAGAAAGACAGCTGAACGCCCACTGATGGGGCAACATATGAGTGTAGTCATGCAACCTGGATCTCCTGCACACCCCCATCCCTTTTTCACCCCCACCCATTTTCCACATAGCTTAGTCTCCTGCTCGCCGAAGTGTGAAGGTGAAGGGGTACCAAAGTTTCTGTTGTCAACGTCCTCAGTTCCACCAGGCCCGACCTTGGCAGCTGCCCAAGACCTGTATTCCCCTCCCTGCCCAGCAGCGCACCACCTAAGGCAGTGAAATCAAAGCAGCGGAGACTGGATAGGCGTCTGCTCAGTCCCCAGACTGGGTGACGCACCTTTCCTCTCAACCCTGCTGTTGTCTTGCAACCTGCTGCCCAGCACCAGACCCCGCCAGTACCCATCCCTGACACGGTCAGGACAGCACAGTAAGCAGCTGGGCTGCACAGCCTCTAACTTGGTTAGTGGGAGTAGGGGACATTTAAAGGGTCATCACAAAGAACCAGTCAGGAGAAGCAGGAATCCAGCCTCTTGGCCTAACCTCAGGAGCCCACACCCTCCCCTCCCTGCCAGGCTCTTCTTCTGTTCCTGTTCTAACCATGCACATTCAAACCAGGGAGGATGGTTAATAAAAAGGGGCTTGTGCTGCTGAGCCATGAGACCTGTGTTTGGTGCTGGGACACAGTCCAGGCCACTGATGGGAGGACAATGGGCTGCAAAGGCAGGGTGTGTAGCAAGCCCTTTAAGCTTCACCACCTGTGACCCCCATCTCAGGAATGGGCACTACCACACTCTTCTTCCCACACCTGAAACTGTAAGTGGTTCTTGACAGCTCCCTTCTCTTCCCACATCCCATCAGCCTTTCTCTGCTGACTTGGGAATTTGTCTCTGTCTCTTGTCCTGCTGCCTGTCCCTCCCTGGCCTTATATTTGGGGATGAGTTAAACACCTGAGCATCAACATCCCCATCATGTCAGAGGCATGTGTGTGCAACCCTGGTGTCCCAGTGGAGGAGTAAATCACCGTGCAGAATCCTGGTGAGAAGATACTCAGTAAAACAAACACCAGCTTTGTTCTGGGTCTGCTGAGTCTCTGGGTCTATTGCTAAGCAAGAGGTCACAGGAATATTTAAAGCATGCACTGCAGAATGATGCTTTGATCAATGATGGGCCATGTACACTAAGGAGGTCCATGTATATCCTTAGGTATGCAGTAGGCTAGACCATCTACGTTTAAGTACCTTCTGTGACGTTCACACAATGATAAAATCATCTTACATTTCTTTGAATCTGTGGTTAAGCAACATATGACTTTACTTGCAAATTGTGTCAGTGACAGGAAAGGAAAACATAAATGTTGTTGGAGAACCTAGAGCTTGTCTGAGGAGTCAAGGAAGTCTTCCTGGAGCAAATGACATTTGAGCTAACCCCTGAGTGATAAAGAGGGGGAGACCTCCTGAGTAAAGAGAGGCAGGGAGACCTTTTCAGTTCATGAGACTTGCATGTGCAAAGGCCCTGTGGAGGGAGGAACATGGTTGGTTGAGACACTAAAGTGTGGCCATTGTAGGGGGAACATTGCCTGGGTGTGGGAGGGCAACTGGATTTGGGGGATACCTCACAAGTTAAGACTAAAACATTCTAAGATGATATTTAGTGGCTCTCCCTGGTCCTTGGAGTAAAGTCCAACCAGCTCATCTTCCACCCCACTCCTCCCTCTTCCAGAATCCTCTCTGGTGGCGTTGGGGACTCTATCAAGGACAAAACACTACCAAAGGGCTAGGAAGATAGGACAGCTTTGAGCCATGTTCACACCTATCTAGAGAACTAAACTTGAGGTTTGGTTTCACTTTCTGAACAGAGGGAAGAAAAGGCTACTTCTTTGCGAAAGCCAAATGCATCCATTTTAACTCCTGCCCTGTCTGTCTGTTGCTCACCATACTCACAAGTACTTGATCAGTGTGTCTCCCCCGTTACACTGTAAGCGCCACAGGAGCAGGGCCACATCCACCTCGTCCATCAGGTTTCTTAGCCCAGTACCTGGCATATGATAAGCAGGGTTCAGTAGTTATTGAATGGGTGGGTGTCACCTAATGTTCGTTGAACTCCTGTCTTATGCAGCACTTGCATCATCCTCACTTGATTCTCACAACTGTGAAGAAGCAAAGCTGAGAGGTGAACTACTTTGCCCAGAGATGCACAAGAAGTAAAATTAAAGCCAGAACATTCCTTCTATGCATGCATGAATAAAAGTGTGCAGAAGGCTCCCTTTGGGCCAGCCTGGTGATTTCTGACCCCAAAAGGCAGGCACAGGAATCTGCGACCCGCATGCTGGGAACCCCTGGTCACTCTCCCAGCCAGGCCACATCAAGCAGTTGCAGGCGGCTAACTAGGGGGTCTGGGCAACTTGTTTCAACTCTCTGGGCTTTTGTTTCTAAAACTGAGTTAAGGATGACAATCACTACTGTTATTTACTTCACAGAGGAGAGCTGATGTAAAGAATACATTAAAAATAAAAAGTACTTTGTGTCCAGAAATTCTCATTTACAAAGGGAGAAAACTCAGTCTCTCCACAGCACATAGGCAGGGGAGTCTCCAACCCTTCCCAAGAGTCTGTGCTTCTGTAAGAGTGAGGTGCATGCAACCTCTGTGCCACTGGGTGGTACCCAGGGCACTCACAGCCTACTCGCTGGTAAAAGGTGGTGCTTTCTGACTCCCTGAATGGGGGCTTCTGGGAACTAGAGCTGCAGCAGAGTCACAATGTGGACCTTAAATTACTCAACACAGGTCAGCTAGGCTCTTTCTTGGTTTCCACGTGCACCCCAGTTTCTGTTCAGCTGATGAACACATGCCAGCCAGTAAATTTTCTTCTTTTCTCCCTTAGGCCTCCCTTTTCCTCACTCCTAATGTAAATCTGCTTTTGGGTTTTGTCCCATTTTTTTAAGATTTATTTTTATTTATGCATACAAGAATAGGTATAGGCCAGAAGTGCAGGGGTGGGAGGAGTTTGAGAGGATTCACTAGAGACAGAGTAGGGAGCAGAACAGGCGGATCTACTGAAATACGCTGCTGAGGGGAGCAGCGGGAGAGACAGAATAGGTCTGCTGTGCCCTGATCAAACTCAGGTGGTAGAGGTGATCGTGCTGAGACTTATCCTCTACACCACCAGGGAGGCCTTTATCCTATATGAAGTGCCCGGTGATGACTCACAAACCGGGTCAACCCCCTCCCCCACCCCATCTACCTACCCCCATCAGGGTTTGCCTTTCTTCAACTGAAATGTACATACAAAATTTTTATCCCTTTAGGGTACAGATTCTGATTCAGTGGGTCCCCGTGTGCCCTTGCTCTGGTTCTCAGACCACACTTTGAATTGCAGGGGATTAGTGGACAGAGCAAACGTATGGATTCAGACAGACCTGGCTTGGATCTCAGCAACGCCACTCACACAGTGAAGACCTAGGCGTCTGAATCCTCTTTTTTTTCCAACATAAAATGAGAGTGAATGAGAGTGATAGAGCCCACCTTGTAGATACATAGCCCTCCATATTTGCAACTTCTAACTGTGCAGATTCAACCAACAGTGGGTTGAAAGTACTACTATGTAGTTAGGTCTACAATGATTTCATCTCTGCTGAACATACACAGACCTTTTATCTTGCCCGTATTTCCTAGACTGTAGAGCACAGCTACTGTCTACGTAGCATTTACACAGTATTAGGTATTAAAAATAATCTAAAGATGGTTTAAAATTTAGGAGAGGACGTATAAAAGGTAAGGCAAACACTATGACATTTTATAGAAAGGGGTCATGGAGCCAATCCTCCAGGGATCCTGAGGGACAACTGTAAGACAAATGACATAATACATGTGAAGTGCCTGGCAGATAGCAGGGATTTTGTCAGTCAATGAGTGTTCATTTGCAGTTTCTGCCTTTGACCAATAGAGGTCATCCATGTGTCATTTCTGTTAAGGAAAGTGCCGAGCCTGCAGCCTCAAAACTCCAAGCCTCTGAGTCAGCGGGCCTCCTGGTGGCTCAGCAGCTGCCCAGTACATCTGAGTAACAACCCAGTTTAAAAGACACACTTCAGGACCTCCCTGGTAGCCTCAGGTTTAGTGCTATTATCACTACAGCCTGAGTTCGATCCCTGGCCAGGCAGATAACCCACATATAGTACAGCAGACCTCTCCTGTCTCGCCTGCTGCTTCCCTTAGCAGTGTCTTTCACTGCTCCCCACTCTGTCTCTGGTAAATCCTCTCACTGCCCCCCATCTCTGGCCTACACCCCAGTTCTTCTATACACAAACACATGCTTCAACTGGGAAAATGCTAAAGATCTTGTTGACTTTATCCTATGATTCATGAGTTGGGCAGTCCATCTAGCACCACCTAGCAGACAGAAAGGAGCTCCAAGAAACTGTACAAAAAGAAAGGTTTTATAGGCAGAAGGGAGTGGGACAAGGACATGACACTGTTAAGAAGCAGAGTGGTTGTAATAAGGTCATCTCCGTTAGAGGAGGGCAGGGTTCTATCTGGCAGATTACCTCACTAATATTATCTGGGTAATTCTAGATTGACTCAGTTAAGATTCCATTCCAAGGAGAGGCAGAAACTGTCCTTAAGTTAGGTATTAAATCTCAGTTTGTGATATGGGACTTAGTGTAAAATTACTCCATTTTGGAACTGTTACCTCTTTTTTTGTTTGTTTGGTTCTTCTTTTTAGCATCCTGATTGTGGGACAAAACCACCTCAAGGTCATGCTCTGTAGTCTGATGGGAAGAATTAGATCAAATCACAGAAACTAATTGTGTAGGTACATATGCTAAATGTAGATTAGATATCATAAATCCAGATTCGCTAATGAATTACATTGCTGATACAATGGAAACTTTTTAAGTAGATGTGAAGTAAGGCCAGAGATATTTCACCAGGAGAAGGCAGACACTATCCTTAACCCTTTGTGTTGTGGGGGGAGGAAGGCAGATAGGCCCAAGATCCATTCGATTGGTCAATGGCCATTCAAAATGAAACTGATACTTCCAGTCTTGCATGTAAAAAGGTTGGAAATGGTCACTCTATCCTAACAAGTAAAAAGCTGAACAAACTGAAAATTCAACAACTTTTCTTTCTTTCTTTATAATAGAAGTAACATTGCATTCTAATAGCATTTAAGTTACAGGTGTGTATCACTGAGAATCAACTAGCATATATTACATTAAGTTCAGCCACTAAATCTCTAATTGCATCTTTTTTTGAAGATTTATTTGTTTATGTATACAAGAGCTGGGGTACAAGTCAGAGATGCAGGGGGGTAAGAGGATTCACCAGAGACAGAGTGGGGAGCAGAACAGGCAGACTGACTGAAATACACTGCTGAGGGGAGCAGCGGGTGAGACAGGAGAGGTCTGCTGTGCCATGTGGGTAGCTCCCTGGCCGTCCAGGTATTGAACTTATGCTGCAGGGGCTGCGGATAGCTTCACAGTGCCATCCTTAACCCCTTGCGCCACCAGGGAGACCCTCTAATTCTATCTTCTTAATTCTGTAATATAACTCCAGTTACAGGGCACATCACTAACCCAAAATTGGAGGGTGACAGGCAAATGCAGACACAAATCCACAGGCAGAAACCTCTGCAGGAATCACCCTCCCGCGCTTCTGACTGTACCCAGTGCTTGTATAAATAAATAAATCTTTTTTTTTTTTTAAGATTTATTTATTTATTTATTTATACAAGAGAACCCAATAGAGCCAGAGCAGGGAGCAGAGCAGGCAGAGGGACCGAAGCACACTGCTGAGGGGAGCAGCGGGCGGCAGGAGAGGTCTGCGCGCCATGTGGGACCCTCCTCCGGTGGCCGGGGAGCAGCCGGGGATCGAACCAGCGCTGCAGAGGCTGCGGGCAGCTTCGAAACCCAGCGCTCAACCACTGCGCCACCAGGGAGGCCCCAAACAAGGAATTTAAAATGACTGTGACTGATTCGCTAGGGCACTAGTAGCTAAAGTAGGCAGCATGCAATGTCAGCAGAGAGAGAAATGTTTAAAAATGAACCAGAAAGAATGCTAGAGAGAAAAAAAAAAACAACCCTAATGCAGATTAAGAATGCTTTGGATAGGCTCAATAGCAGATTGGCCAAGACTGAGAGGAAAAAAATCTTTGAGCTTGAGGAGCTATCTCTGATGCTATTTCTGAAACCGAAAAGCACACAGAAAGGAGGATAGGAAATCCAAGAACTGTGAAACAACTACAAAGGGAGTAATATATGCACAATAAGGATATCAGGAGCAAAAAAAAAAAAAGAGGAAATATTTGAAACAGTAAGTGAGAATTTCCCCCAAATTAATGTCAGAGAGCAAACCACAGATTCAGGAAGTTCAGAGAACACCAATCAGGATAAATGCCCCAAAATATAACACCTAATTATATCGTCATAGGAAAAAAAAATTGGGTAAAGAAAAAAATATTCTGATATACAACAAAAGAAGAAGAACACCTTACCTATAGAGGGGAAAAAAAAGTTTTACAGGAATCTGTTGTCCATAGATTTGCCTTAAAGGAGTGTTAAAAGCTCTTTAGAGAGAAGAAAAATGAAATAAAGATGATATTACAATCATAAAACAAGGAAAGAATGCTTTAAAAAATGAACGTGATAAAAAATGGCACTTGAACATTAAAAGAGTCAAAAAGTAAATCAAAAGAAGAGTTGAAGATAGTTAAGAAAATCTCCCAGAAAGCAGAACAAAAAGGCAGAGATAGAGAAGAAGAGATAAGAAAATTTGAGTTTTAACTCAGGAGAAAATTTGAGTTTTAAACTCAGGTCCAACATCTGATTTCCAGAAATAGAGAACAGAGAAGATAGACAGGGCCAGAGAGAAGGGGATATTATCAAAGAACCAATTTAAGAAAACTTCCCATAACTGAAAGACATGAGGTTCCACATTTACAACAATAAATTAAAATTTTAAGAACAGTGTACTAGACAGTAGGGGGCAGGGAAGTAATACTTTTTAGCATCACTTCTCAGCAAACTCAAAGATCAATGACTTCACAATCCTGAGTGAAAATTTCAACCTAGGGTTTCAGTAAACAATTGAACTCTCAATTAAGTGTGAAGCTAACATCAAAATATTTTCAGATAAATAAGGAGTAAATAAATTTGCATCCAATGCACCCTTTCTTAGAAAATCACTGCAGAATATGCTTCAGCAAAACAGAGCTTTATGCAACAAAGAGGAAGACAAAGCATTCAGGAAATAGATCAGTCTCAAAAAATTGACCACGGTGGTTCTGGAATAGCAGCTGGGGAGCTGAACAAAAGGTGGCCAGTTCAGTTGGAACACGAATGTGAAGAGCTGCAGGGAAAAATAAAGCTAAGAGGATGCCTGATTTGTCTAAGCATCTGGAATGAATGAATGCAGATCTGCTGGAACATTGGATAAGTATGTACATTAATAGCAAACGGGAAAATGTAGCAATTATTAACTCCAGGAAAACCAAAAAGCTTTACAAGAAAGTAAATGTAAGTTTAGTAAACCAGCAAAAACAATGAACAATATTTATGTGCTCATAATAATTTGCACACACTGATTACTTAACCCTAAAGGTTGCAGTATGATGTTTTAAAAAAAGAGAAAGGAAATTCAGGGGTCAAGTGTAACAAAGTTAAATCAGTAATTACTGCTTTTAACTTTAAAATCAAGGAATAGTATAAGTGCATTATTTTAAAATACTGAGATAAACGTTTGAACCAACTTAAAAGAGGGGAAGGTAGAGCAAAGGACTGGCTAGTGGCGGACAAAGACAAGGAACTGCTGGCATTTCCCCCCCTACAGTTCCCCATTCAATCTTGGGTACAAACTTATGAGGCAGACAGAAAGCACAAGAACACTTTTTTCTTGCATGTACTTTGGAAACCTTGGCACAGACAATAATGGCTCCAAGTCTGTCAGATAGATACAACTGCTGGCAATTATGTAAAAAGTTTTTAGTACCATTGGGTTTTTTTTTTTTTTTAAACTAGATTCATGACTAGTTTGCTTTTATTAAAGAGCTACAAACTATTTTTAAATAAGGGAGGTATATAGGTCATGAATTCTAGCTTTGCTACTTATTGTAGTAGGCAGTTACTGAAATCATTTGGCCTCTGATTTTTCTCACCTATATATTACAAAAGTTGTTGCAGTGAAGACTGCGTGCCCCCTTCCTCATTCAATAAAATGTGTGAAATAACAGAAAATACATGTATTGGTCTCTGCTCCCAGTTTCCGGCATAGAGTTTCTAAAACCCTTGCAATTTCCTAAGTGATAAGACCTCTGAGAGGATCTTTTGTTCTAATATTTGGTATCTGACCCCTATTGCTGACACAGAGCTTCTAAATTCCTAAAAATTTCCTGTGTGATCAGAGTGCACTGTGTTCCAGGAAGGTAACCCTTGGTGAGCTCCTGGATAGCTTCAGGGTGGGGGCTGGTCACCAGAAAGATCACGCCAAGATAAGAAGTTTGGGACTTTCAGGCCACCCACCCCACTTGCCCAGCCTCTAGGAAGAGGAGAGGAAATGGAGATTGAATTCACATCAATCATGCTGATGTGCAGAAACCTCCATAAAAGGCCCAAGGATGGAGGAATGAGGTGGTGTGTCCATTAGTTATTTGTTTGTTCATTAACTTACTCAACAAATGTTTGAGTAGTTACCATGAGCCAAGAATTGAACTAAATACTAAGGATATATAGGGGTCCCTGCCATCTAGAGGTGAGTCTTATGGAGGAGCAGTAAACAAACAATAAGATCAAGTAGTAACACACTCTGAGAGAAGCAGACTGACATGCTATACAATGATGGGGGCTCTAGTTAGATATTAATGACAACTTTATTGAGATAAAATTCATGTATCACACCATGCATTTAAGTGTATAAGTCGGTGGTTTCTAGCATATTTACAGACTTGTCCAATCATCACTGCAATCGATTTTAGAACATTTTCATGAAAGGAAACCCTGTGCCCATCAGCAGTCAGTCCCCATTCAAGTCCTGGGCAACCACTAGTCTTATTTCTGTCTCTATAGAATTCCCTATCCTGGATATTTTACATCAATGTGAGGTTTTTTATGACTGGCTTCTTTCACTCAGCATGTTTTTAAGGTTCATCCATGTTGTAACATGTGTCACTAGCCTATTCCTTTTTCCTGTCTGAATAATATTCCACGGTGTGAATCTTTCTATCACATCACACTACATAAAGATTGCTCAAAGTCAAAGCCTTGGGAGTGGGAGTCTGGGGGAATAGAGAGCTTTGGACTCAAAATGAAAGTCTTCTCCTGCCAGGCAGAGCTTCCCAAGTTGACAGGTTTCAACGCTGTGTAACAAGGCAATGCCAAAGTGACTCCCACAGTGGTTGCACAAACCACACTCTCTCAGAGTACTGTGGCTTCCTGCAGTTGTCCACAGCCTCTCCCAGGGAGACCCAAGGATGTGGGCCAAGGCTTCTTTCCAAACAGGAACAACTAGCTCTGGGCTTCTGGGAATAGAGACTATCCTGCAGAGGTCATCTTAGAGTCTTGCCTTTCCTTGATCCTGGAGAGAAGACAGTCTTTACCATAAATAATGATTTTTCATTATCACAGTAATGAACCTTGAATGGCAGGATGAGGGTGACCTACGAGGCCCTGAGAATCAGCCACAAAGTAGAGGAAACCACATGGCTGAAGGGTCAGGCACCAGCACACTCAGTAACAGGGCTTCATCTGGTCAAGGGGGTGGGGAGGTGGAAGGGTACAGGGTCCAGAGTCTGATCCAGATTCAAATTCCCACTCTAGGGTCTCCCTGGTGGTGCAGGGGTTAAAGTCTCAGCACTATGAAGTTATTGCCAGCCACTGTGGCAAGCTCAATTCCCGGCCAGGGAGCTGACCCACATATGGTGCAGACCTCTCTTGTCTCACCCGATGCTCCCCTCAGCAGTGTATTTCAGTGGATCCACCTGTTCTGCTCCCCACTCTGTCTCTGGTGAATCCTCTTACCCCCCACCCCACCCCACACCTCTGGTCTCATACATAAATAAATCTTTAAAAAAAAAAAAGATCACGCTTACAGAGCACTTAGCAGTAGCAAGCCCCACAGGAAGGCCAAAAACATTCCCTATTAGCGCTGTGGTTATGGTTGGAAGTCAAATGCCCACTCTCAAACCCTAATGGTTGGCACACCCATTTCAGAAGATTCTTTGGCAAAAAGAGCATTAATGATCCACATGGCCTTTGACCTAGCTATTCCATGTCTCACTACATATCCTAAGAAAACAGAGATACGCGCAAAGATTCATGTGCAAAACCATATGCAGAATTATTCATTGTGGGCCTCCCCGTGGCCTAGGAGTTAAGTCTCAGCTCTGTCACCCCTAGGGACTGAATTCCATTTCTGGCCAGGAAGCTACCCACATGGCACAGCAGACCTCTCTTGTCTGCCCACTGCTCCCCTCAGCAGTGTATTTCAGTGAAATTTACCTATTCTGCTCCCCACTCTGTCTCTGGTGAATCCTCTCACCCCCCGCATCTCTGGCCTATACCCCAGGTCTGTATGCATAAATAAATAAATCTTTAAAAAAAAAAAAGCCCTTTTTTTCTGTTACTTCCTTCTAATTTTTAGTATCCATATTATTTTCTTTTATAAAAGATAGTTGAAACTAGGTTTTATGATAATAGTAGAAATTATTATTTTTTTAAAATAAAATGCCCATACTTGCAAAAATATTTCAACACTGTATACATCTTAACCTTTGGGAACTGGGGGTAAAAGTAAGTAAAAGTAAGAACTTTTACTTTCAATGAAATTTCCAAATCTGGGTACCTGATCAAAACAAGCACCCATGCTAAAACAAGGAGGAAACTGAGGTGTAGTAAAGGTGACTTACTAAGGCCAACAGCAGTTAATGGCAGCCTGGAAATTCAGGCCTTGAGCCTCCCTGCCTAGTGTCTGATCTCCTCTGACTTATTGACTTACTCTGACTTACTTAGCTCCTTATGTCTTTAATGCTCACTCGAGAGGATAGAGGGATGGAAGATGGACATGACTAGGAAGGGAAAACCCTGGGGCCCTCCTCTGTCTTTTCCCCCCAAAAGAACAGAGACTCAGCAGTGATCAATTTGAAGACGAAGCTTGTCCATGGGTAGAAGTTGCAGAATGTGCCCCTCCTTGGTTTCTCCAGCCCCCTCCCCCCACTGCAGCTGTGGCCATAGGAAAAGGACTCCAGGGGGTGCTGACAGGGAGGCTCTGGTGAGACCCACAGAATCTTAGCTCAGAGGTCCTCTGAGGCCAGAGAGCCTAAAGCCAAAGGGAGATACCACATTCTCTGAGTATCAAGGCTCCCAGGTGTAGACAAATGATTATTTCCTTTCACCACCTGAGTTTACCTACGGACGTTCATTCACCTAAGAACAAAGGCACTCCATGTTTAGTAGTGACCGTCTGGATTCTTTGAACTGGGAACTCAGCCAAACGTGGGTGTAAGATCCATTTAAAAAGAATAAAGGGAAAGATTTTCCCAAAGCAAATGTCCAATGTGGACTGAGACACCCTCAGAATAGAGGTAGGCACCACCCGGAGCAGATGGAACAAATGACCAAGTCAGCAGGGCTGCAGCAGCTCTGGGCCTGAGATGAGTGAGTTAGGGTGCAAGCTTTATAAAGAGGGACTTGGTTGAGGAAACTGGGGTGCCCTCTGCCCTGTCTCAGTTCTCCATGTTCCCTCCAGATTAAGCCTGAGTTCAAGTGTCCAGGGCTGCCTCCTGCACTGCCCAAGGGGTCACTTCGGGCATGTCCTGCTACCTCTGGTCCCTCATCTGTGAAATGAGTTGGCGAGGATGATTCTGTGGTTTCTCCAGGTCTGGCTCCTTGTACTGTCCTCAGCCTTTTCCTCCCCAGATCCTCATCCCAAGGGCTGTAAAAAGAAACACTTGTGTGTATATTTTGTAAAAAGGAAAAGGAGAAGAAGGAAAATTAAAGAGAGAAAAGGGAGAGAGAATTTTAAAATTAAAAGTCATTACAGGGGGCCTCCCCAGTGGCGCAGTGGTTGAGCGCTGGGTTGCGAAGCTGCCCGCAGCCTCTGCAGCGCCGGTTCGATCCCCGGCTGCTCCCCGGCCACCGGAAGAGGGTCCCACATGGCGCGCAGACCTCTCCTGCCGCCCGCTGCTCCCCTCAGCAGTGTACTTCGGTCCTTCTGCGTGCTCTGCTCCCCGCTCTGGTGAATTCTCTCACCCTCCCACGCTTCTGACTGTACCCAGTGCATGTACAAACAAACAAACAAACAAATAAATAAATATACATGCCTCTTTAAAAAAAAAAAAAAAGATTTATTAAAAAAAAAAAAAGTCATTACAGGGCCTCCCTGGTGGCACAAGGGGTTAAGATGCAACCTATGAAGCTACCCGTAGCCACTGCAGCACGAGTTCGATCCCCAGCCAGGGAGCTACCCACATGGCACAGCAGACCTCTCCTCACTCACCTGCTGCTCCCCTCAGCAGTGTATTTCAGTCAATCTGCCTGTTCTGTTCCCCCCTCTGTCTCTGGTGAACACTCTCACCCCTCACCCCTCTGGCCTGTACCCTAGTTCTTATATGCATAAATAAAATAAATCTTAAAAATAAATAAATAAAAGTCATTACATAGAAACCCTGATGTCAGTTTGTCTGAGAAACTAGCTATCTGGTCACCTCAGTACTTTTTAGAAGTCACCCTCTAGAGCTGGATGGACACTGCTCTCCAGTTCACTACAGTGCTGACCTGTCAGCTTTTCACCTGTGTGTTCCCTGCCTGGTCCGAGGTATATCTAAGTTTGGGAGCTCTGCAATTTACTTGGAGCCAAATCAGCCAATCACAGCCCACCACTGTGCTCCCCCTCAACCTAGCATCTGCCCCCAGTCTCTGACAAGCCAGAGGATGAGCAGGTGCCTGAACCAGAGTCAGGTGTCCTACCAGCTTCTGTTCAGAAGCTCAGGCAAATGAAGGGACTGCACTGGCCAGAGACAATAGCCAGGACCGTGGAGGAAGTGAGGTGAGGTAGATGCAGCCTCCTGGTTTCACCATTGAACTTTGGCAGTTCACAGGGCCCTGACATCTTCCCTGCTTATCTGGCTGTTTGTGGCTAAGGAGCCCAGGGAGAAGTTTGACTCAGCCTTCTCTGGAGCCAAGTCCCTGGGCACCATGAATGTTAGTATAAGGGAGGCTTCCTCGAGGCTGTGTTTTATAGCTGGACCTACAAGTAGCCAGATCCAATGTTCAACCTTTCTGTTTACTGAATTCCTGGTTAATATGAGTTAATGCCTGAACCATACATACCGTACGTTTAAAATAAAAAAATTCTAAAATGTGTTAGGAATTCTTTCTTCTTTAGCAAAAACTATATTACAGATATAACTGAAATCTTTATTGCTCGCAAGATCTCGCTAAGCCCCTTCTTCCCTCCCTCCCTCCTTTCCTTCCTTACTTCGTGTTGTTTTTATTTTTTTTATATTTATTTATTTATTTATTTATACAAGCACTGGGTACAGTCAGAAGTGCGGGAGGGTGAGAGAATTCACCAGAGCCAGAGCGGGGAGCAGAGCAGGCAGAAGGGCTGAAGTACACTGCTGAGGGGAGCAGCGGGTGGCAGGAGAGGTCTGCGCGCCATGTGGGACCCTCCTCCGGTGGCCGGGGAGCAGCCGGGGATCGAACCGGCGCTTCAGAGGCTGCGGGCAGCTTCGCAACCCAGCGCTCAACCGCTGCACCACTGGGGAGGCCCCCATGTTGTTTTTAAACACCTACAATGTGTCACTCTCTGTCTAGACTTGAGGGCAGAAAAAGCATAGTGAGCTGGAGCAGGTGCTAACTGCAGAACAGCCCTGAGAAATTGCCTCATGGACTTATGAATCCTAGTTGTTTGTTGTGGATTTGCTTTTTTTTTTTTTTTTGACTCTTCTGAGTTGAAAGGTCAGGGGGAGAAAAAAAAATCAACCTAACTGTGAGCTTTAGGTGGCTGAGTTCACATCAGTAGAGGTTTAACAAGGCTCAGGCACTCAGCAGCTCTATTCCAGCAGGAAGACGAGTACAGAGTTGGCTTTGGTCAGGTCTACGTTGGAGTCAGACTCTCCCATTTCTGCTGGTCTTAGAGGCCCAGCCGTTACTGGGCATTTACTATGCATGTGGCATTGTGTCCAACACTTCATGCATTATCTCATCTGATCTGGGCTCTAAAAGCATTGCCTAAGAAATCCCACGAAAGGCACCTTACCTCCCTAATCCCCAATTTCTTCATCTGCAAGGTGGAAACAAAAGCAGTATCTGACAGGTTTGTTGAGTGGATTAAGTGCACTCAGTGGTAGAAAGTCCTCACTCAGCACTGGGCCTGGCCCAGGGTGTATGCACAGCTGATGTGGCAGCCAGGACATGCCACTCTGCCAAGCACGTTCTGCCGAGGGGCTCTGCTGGGTAATCAGGTTTGGATTTTGAATTTTCCTTTCTTTTTGTAATATCTTGTTTCTCCCCCACCTCATTTTTTCTCAATTTTCAAAGAAGCTTATGCCCAATGCACCCTCCACCTATACCCAGCTCCTCACCTGGACTGCCAGTGTCACAGCCAGGGCTCCCAATTTTTTTGCTCTAGCAAAGACAATCTGGGATGCTGAATAAAGGCCATGCTGCTAGAAGCATGAGCGTTTCAAAGGACTTGCTCCTATAGCTTTCCTCTGCAGAGACAGGAAAGAGTGGAAAGAATTGCCACCAATCCCAAGCAGCAAAGTCAGCAAAAGATTCCAGACTCAGGCTGAGCGTACCTTGGTGGGTACGCTACTTTCGAAGAGTATACCTGAGGGAGGAGATCCCATACTTTTTAAAAAAAGATTTATTTTATTTATTTATGCATACAAGCGCTGGGGTATAGACCAGAGGTACAGGGGTGGGGGGGGGTGAGAGGATTCACCAGAGACAGAGTGGGGAGCAGAACAGGCAGACTGACTGAAATACACTGCTGAGGGGAGCAGTGGGCGAGACAGGAGAGGTCTGCTGCACCATGTGGGTAGCTCCCTGGCCGGGCATCAAACTCATGCTGCTGATAGCTTCATAGTGCTGAGACTTAATCCCTTGTACCCCCCCCCACCCCAGGGAGGCCCCAGGAGATCCTATACTTCCAAAATACTAGCAACAACGTAAACCAATGGTACTACAATAAAATATTTGTTAAAAAAAAAATTCCAGGGCCTCCCTGGTGGCACAGGCAGTTGAGTGCAGTGCTGTGAAGTTCTCCACAGCCTCTGCAGTGCCAGTTCGATCCCCACCGGCCTCAGAACAACACACATGGCACTGCAGATCTCTCCTGTCTCGCCCGCTGCTCCCCTCAGCAGTGTATTTCAATCAGTCTGCCTGTTCTGCTCCCCATTCTGTCTCTGGTGAATCCACTCACCCTCCCATGCATCTGGTCTGTACCCGGGCTCTTGTAAAAAAAAAAAAAATTCCAACCACCCACCACGCTTGCTGGGTCTTTTGATATCACTTCGAAGAATCTCCAGCATTGTGACTATAGACCTAAACCTGAACCTATCAAACTTAGGATTCTCAGCCCTCTTCAGGATGAGAGTCACCCGGACATTGTGAAGTCACAGTTTAAAAATTAACTTTAGATTGTTTTTGCTGCAATTTTACCTGCAAAAATAAAATCTGCTCGTCAAAAAAAAAGAAAGAAAGAAAGAAAGAAAGAAAGAAAGAAAAGAACCTTTTACTCCAGTTTGGCCAGGCCTTGCTTTTTTTTTTTTTTTTTTTTAATGTAAGGCATAATTTAGGATTTCAATTCTTTTTTTAAATTTATTTATTATTTTTATACAAGCACTGGGGTACAGGTCAGCGGTGCGGGGGAGGGGGGTGAGAGGATTCACCAGAGACAGAGCGGGGAACAGAACAGGCAGATGGACCGAAGTACACTGCTGAGGGGAGCAGCAGGCGAGACAGGAGAGGTCTGCTCCACCATGTGGGTATCTCCCTGGCCGACCGGGAATCAAACCAGCGCTGCAGAGGCTGGTTGAGCTGCGCTCAACGCGCCGCGCCACCAGGGAGGCCCAGGCCTTGCTTCTTTTATTGAATCCTAGGCAGGGTTGCTCACAGCCTGCAGGGATCCCTCCTGCCAGGAGCTAAAATCTAACTTCACACAGTTTAATAAGACCCAGCCCAGCATAAAATGAAAGCTCCTCTTCACTGCTTGTCTGTCTCCAGCAGGATACAGGCAGAAATGAAAGCAGCACTCTGTTAACGCAAGCACCCCCTGGGATGCAACCTCACACACGTATCTTTCCTCTACAGTGGAAGGGTTCTACTAGATGTCTGCTGAGGTCCTCTGACTTGGGAACCCTGTGGTCCTAGTTGGAGTTTGCCACCAATTGACCTTATAGACCCAACCCCCTAACCCCCAACCTACCACATACGGCTGATGGCACTGCAGTTAGGCCAGGAACCATCTACAAGAACTTTTGCAATGCGAGTTCTCAGCAAGAACCCTAGAAAACAAAGGTGTCTTTGCCAAGCTTCCCTGGCCAACACAAGACTCCTGGGGGAAAAGCAAAGAGAGGCTCTCTTCCAAGCAGACGGGTGATCTCCTGATCACAGGATCTGCTGTATGATTTGTCGGGCCCTCGTTCAAAAGTTATGAAGAATTTCAAGACAATGACAGCAGAGCAGTAAACCAAGAGTGGGCACTTTGTGTGCACAGAGTCTTGTGACCGCACAATGCCCTCTCGCATGCTGGTGAAGTTGGCCCTGCCTGGCCACCCTGGAACACCAGGCCAGGGGATTACTTTCCCTTCAGATTTGGGGAGTCCCAAGAGAACCCTGCATCAGAATGTCTGGTGCATGGCTGAGGGGCAGTCCTGGCACTAGCCCCATGGAGGGAATTCTGGCTGAGAATGGGCCCTATTGGGGGTGTGTTTGTGGTCAGGGGTGTCTTCCTGCACCCCACCTCCCAGCACTGCTGGATCGGGCAGGAGGATCTGGCCTACTTTTCCCTGCTGATCTAAACCAGAGCTATGAGCAGGGCAGCTGAGGGGCTTGATTCAACCTGGTGCCAGGCAGTCAGGGCTGGAGGCGGGGTCAGTGAGGCTCAGAGCCACATACTCTGGGAGGGCAACAGAAGAGCAAGCCTCTCCCTGTGGTGGAAAGAGGCCTGGGCTTTTTTCACCCATCAATTGCCTTGTGGAAATTTTAGAATCAGGAGAGTAAAATTCCACAGAAAACAAACACTCTGGAGCAGTACTGAAAGCTGCAGGGTCAGTTCATGTGCTTGGATAAGACAGAGGTGGTGCAAACCCTACCTCCAGCACCTCTGAGCAGTGGGGAGCTTGACCAAGGTACTGAGCCTCGGCAGCCCTGAGCTTCCTCATCTATAAAATGGGCATTAAGAACATTAGCATGTGAAGATTTAGATTATTTAGGAGTTTAGCATAATGTGTATCCTGGAAACAGGCTGCTTAGTTCAAATTTGGACACTGCCATAGACTAAGTTATGTGATCTTGAGCAAATAAAACTGTCTGGGTCTCAGTTTTCTCATCTGAGAAATGGAAATAATAAAACTTACCTTAAAACTTGTTGTGAAGATGGTCTCACTCATAGCAGGAATCTAGAAAACTTAAATAAGGGACCAGGAAAATGAATATAAGAAAGTGAAAATCAAAATCAACAAAAAACTATGAACCAGAGACACTTTTTGGGGGGGGGGGGGCGGGAGGGGAAGGATTGGGGTCAGAATGGGGCGTTTGCAATTGTATGGGGGAATATAAAAATAAAATTTAATATTTAAAAAAAAAATTAAAAAAAAAAAAAAAAAAAAAAACTTGTTGTGAAGAGGGCCTCCCTGGTGGTGCAGGGGTTAAAGTCTCAGTGCTATCAAGCCAGCCACTATGGCATGAGTTCAATCCCCGGGCAGGAAGCTGACCCACATGGCACAGCAGACCTTTCCTGTCTCACCTGCTGCTCCCCTCAGCAGTGTATTTTAGTCAGTCTGCCTGTTCTGCTCCCACTCTGTCTCTGGTGAATCCTCTCACCCCCCCACACACCTCTGGCCTACACCCCAGATTTTGTGCGCATAAATAAAATCTTTAAAAAAAAAAAAAAAACCCAACTTTGGTTGTTGTGAAGAACAAGGATGTCATTCCCATAGCACAGTACCCAGCAGACAAGTGATCTGTCCACAATGCTCTCTCCTGATAGCTTAGGAAAGGACAGAGCCAGTTGGGAGCAATTTAGGAGCAGAGTTCAGGAACTCTGTTACTTGGGTGGTTGATAGATTCTCTCTGGAGGTGGTTTGGAGAGGCTGGAAGAAAAGAGGGCTTGATGGGCCTCTCTGGTGGTGCAAGGGGTTAAGTCTCAGCACTATGAAGCTATTGGCAGCCATTGCAGCACAAGTTTGATCCCTGGCCAGGGCCCAAACCCTACCCACATGGCGCAGCAGACCTCTCCTGACTCGCCCACTGCTCCCCTCAGCAGTGTATTTCTGTCAACCTGCCTGTTCTATTCCCCACTCTGTCTCTGATGAATCCTCTCACCCCCACAACTCTGACCTGTACTCCAGTTCTTGTATGCATAAATAAATCATTTTTTTAAAAAAAACAAAGAGGGTTTGTCTAGTCTCCCTTGTGGATTACCCACCAGGGGCTTTCCTGGAGCCACCTGCTCCCTGACCGGAGCACCCGCATCTGCTCCTCCTGGGCACTGACAAGAGTCCCCTGGGCACTCAGTCCCATGGAAGTCCCTGACCCTGCAGCCTCAAGGACACCCACACATCTTCCTCCTCCCTGCAGATGAACATTGAGGGATCCCTCTAGTTGGAACCTGGTAACCAGTGTCCTTACCCCGAGTCCCCTGCTGGTGTGAATTATTCCACTCTCTCAGTTGCTACTAGACCCGCAGGTGGGTGGCTGGGCCAATCAAGGCAGGGAGGAGGGAAGAGGAAGGAAGGGAATAAGGAGGGGGAAGAAAGAAAAAGTAAGACGGAGGTAGTGAGAAGACAGGAGAGCAGGAGCTGGAGGAAGAAAGGCCTCATGTCTCAGACTAGAGGCTGCAAACTGGTGGCTTGTGAGCTACAATCATTCAGCCCAGGGACATCTTTCTTTTGGCCTGCCTATTGTTTGGGGAGAAGAAAACTTGAATTTTCTGTTGCCACCATTTGGACAATTGGGTGGTTTCACTTCAAAGTTCTGATGAATGGTCCACGCTGAGCCTGAATTTCCTCTGGGGCTGAGGAGCAGCAAAGGCAGGTGCTGAGAGGGCCATGTGCTCTCCAGTTCACCACTGTCCCCACCATGCCCTGTTGTCCTACACCCATCTGCTCTACCATTTCAGGGCCTCCACCCAGCTCCTGCAAACCTCACCCTGGGGGTTGACAGAGAAAGGATAACAGCACCTCCCTCTCACAGAATGGGCAGGCAGTGGTTAAGAGACAGACCGCCAGGGCCTCTGTGGTGGCGGAGGGGTTAAAGACAGCACTGTCAGGCTATCGCCAGCCACTGCAGCACAATTTCAATTCCCGGCCAGCCAGGAAGAGGTCTGCTGCACCACGTGGGTATCTCACCAGTCAGCTGGAATTAAACCCACACTGCAGAGGCTGCAGACAGCTTCACAGCACTGCGCTCAACCACCTGCACCACCAGGGAGGCCCCCAAAGCGTCACACTCAAGAGGGAGAAAGTCAGAAGTTGGACCTGGCGAGGTCAGGGCTTTCATATATAAACATATATATATTTTACATCATTTTTCATTTTTGTACAAAGTCTGCATTTTCATCTTGGTTATAGCCCCCGTGAAATTCCCACCACCAATTCACCCATGAAGCATCACCATAGTCCCTAGTGCTCTTCCCACCCTTGTTTTGATCCTACTCCTTTCTCCCCCCTACAGAATGTCTCTGGTTTATAGCTGCCTATAGATTTTGAATTTTACTTTATTATAATTAGTTTTTTTTCCTGATCCCTTATGCAGATCTTCTACATTCCCAGCAGGGCCTTTAAAAAAAAAAAAGATTTATTTTGTTTATTTATGCATACAAGAACTGGGATGTAGGCCAGAGGTGCAGTGGTGAGAGGACTCACCAGAGACAGAGTGGGGAACAGAACAGGTGGATCTCCTGAAATACACTGTTTTTTGTTTTTTTTTTTTAAAGAGGCATGTATTTTTTTATTTGTTTGTTTGTTTATACATGCACTGGGTACAGTCAGAAGCGCGAGAGACTTCACCAGAGCCAGAGCAGGGAGCAGAGCAGGCGAAGGACCGAAGTACACTGCTGAGGGGAGCAGCGGGCGGCAGGAGAGGTCTGCGCGCCATGTGGGACCCTCCTCTGGTGGCCGGGGAGCAGCCGGGGTTCGAACCGGCGCCCCAGAGGCCGCGGGCAGCTTCACAACCCAGCGCTCAACCGCTGTGCCACCGGGGAGGCCCTGAAATACACTGTTGAGGGGAGCAGCTGGTGAGTCAGGAGAGGTCTGCTGTGCCATGTGGGTAGCTCCCTGGCCAGAGATGGGAATTCATGCCCAGTGGCTGGCAATAGCTTGATAGCACTGACACTTTAACCCCTGAGCCACCAGTGAGGCCCAACAGGTCTTAATATACAGGGTCTCATGAACCCTATCGGGGTTAAGGGGAAAAGGAAGCTCTAAGAGGATGTGAAGGCCAGGACTGCCTCAGTTCTGCCATGTTCAAACATCTCCCTCTGGCTACTGTGGGAGGAATGGATCAGAGAGAGGAAGAGTAGATCTGAGGGAGACCAGTAAATGATGCAGATGAGTAGATGATCTCTTCTCCCCCTTGGCTGGGGCAGGAGAGGTTTTGGTGATCTCTCCCACTTTGACCAGTCACTTGGCCCCACTCTCCATTTCAGTGGCTGCTGACAACTATCCAGCACTGCTGAGCTTCTTTGGAAAGTCCCCCACTGTTTCCAGCCTGTCGTCTATGCTTTTAGAGAAAGCCCCAGGCATGCCCTCCCTAAGTGCATACACTGTCAGAGGTCTGTTTTCCATTAAATTAAATGTAAGTCAAAGGCCCCTGCTGGCCAAACAGGAGCTGAAAATCAGCAGTGCCCAGAAATCCTTATTCTTCATGGAAAGGCTCCTCCTGCATTCGTCAGTTTTTTTAAAAAAAGATTTATTTATTTACGCATACAAGAACTGGGGTACAGGCCAGAGGTGCAGGGGGTGAGAGGATTCACCAAACACAGAGTAGGGGACAGAACAGGGAGGCCCTGGACCACTCTTCTTGAGACTTTCTTCAAGGTTCCTTCTTGTCCCTCAGCTGCTCTGTGTCCTTCTCAGGGAGGCTTCCAATGATGCTATCTAAAGTGGTCTTCTCAGTCCTTTGTATTCCATGAAATCACCCTCCGTGTTACATTTCTCTATTTCTCCCTTTCTCCCCTCCTCTGCCCTAGAAGTCTTGGTCTGCCCTATTCCCTACTGAAGAGGGCCTCCCTGGTGGCGCAAGGGGTTAAGAAGCAACCTATGAAGCTATCCGCAGCCACTGCAACACAGAGTTCAATGCCCGACCAGGGAGCTACCCACATGGCGCAACAGACCTCTCCTGACTCGCTCGCTGTTCCCCTCAGCAGTGTATTTCAGTCAATCTGCCTGTTCTGTTCCCCACTCTGTCTCTGGTGAATCCTCTCATCGCCCCACACCTCTGGCCTGTACCCCAGTTCTTGTATAAATAAATAAAATCTTTAAAAAAAATAAATCTTTCAAACAAACAATCAAACAAACAAAGAAGAGTGGTCCAGGCAGAGAGAAAATCAATGGTAAGCCTGAGGCAGGAAAACCTGGGCAGGAAGGCCACTGGGGCCGGGGCAGGATGCACAGGGAGAGAGCAGTTGAAACCATGAATAGGATCCTGGGGGCTTTGAAAGCCATGGCCGTGATGAAGATTCCACATAGGATTCGGTGGGAAGCCACTGGAGGAGTGTTAGCGGAAGGGAGGGAGGCCAGTAGGGCTTGTTCAGATGCTCCAGGCAGATATGATGGTGACACACAGACTAGAATGAGAGCACTGGAGATGGACATCAATGGAAAGATTTGGGAATATTTAGAGAAGAGAGATGAATCACTGACCTTGATCCTTATCCCCTCTACCCTCATTTCCCCATCTGCAAATGAGGTTAATCTGAAAGGTGTCAGCTGCCCTAGATTCTGAGTATGTTTCTGACTTCATCCTGTGTGAGGCAGTATAGGCAAGAGGCTAAGAGAGTGGGCCTGGATATGGCACCACCCTGGGTTTCAATCCTGGCTCTGTCCCTGACTGGTTGTGTGGTCTTGACTAACTCTTTTTTTTTTTTTTTTAAGATTTTTATCTATGCATACAAGAACTGGGGTGCAGGCCAGAGGTGTAGGGGGTGAAAGGATTCACCAGAGACAGTGGGGAACAGAATAGGCAGACCAACTGAAACACACTGCTGAGGGGAGCAGCGGGCGAGACAGGAGAGGTCTGCTGCGCCATGAGGGTGGCTCCTGGCTGGCTGGGGATCGAACTCTTGCTGCAGAGGCTGGGAACAGCTTCATAGAGCTGTACTTAACCCCTTGCACCACCAGGGAGGCCCCTCACCAAACTCTTTAGCCTCTCTGTGCCTTGGTTTCTTCATCTGTAAAATGGTGATGCACACAAGAGTGCCTGCCTCACGGGGTTACAGTGAAGAAAGGATACGATGAATGCGAAGAGCAGGGTGGGGCACTGGTGAGCTCTCCATCAAGGTCAGTCACCATCCTGTTACCATCGGGAGCAGGCTTCTCTGCAGTTGTCTCTTCTGGTGTCAGGGCTTTAGAGTAGGAAACAGAATGAGCAACGATCAGCTGAAGGATGATACACTGAGAGAGTTTGGTTACCACTGTGGCCTCGTTGGCAACAAGTAAGTCCTGTTCCTTCCACGCCTTGGCACATCTACCTGTGAGGCAGGTGGCTCCCTGCCATTCTTAGGCCTGAGGTCAGTAACGTCACCAGGCGGACCAGTTTAGATTGATACAGCAGGAAACGGGGTGACAGCCATGGGAGTGGAGATGAGTCCCGGGGGCACCGCCCTCACTGCCTGACTCTCCAGCTCTCTGCTCACAGCCTCAGGGCTTCCCTCATCACGTACTGCTCTGAGGTGCCTGCAACTTCACAAAGGACATAAGGAGGGCAAATGCTTCAGTGTGATGAGTCAGTCACCTCTCTCCTATGAGCACTGGAAAGAGAGGGCCTCTCTCCTTCTCACCTGCCAGGAAAGCAAAGAAAAAGGGGGCTCAGAACCTCGGTGCACAGCTCTGTCCCAACACACACACTTGCTTCCTGTTCCATTTACAAAGCCCAACACTGTACTTATCACTCAGCAGGTAGGTGAGTGGGACCTGGGCTATTGTTCAAAAAGGTTTTATTTTGGGGAGGGTTTGGGGCAAAAGAGTAAAGGTGGCCAAAGGTACTAACTTCCAGTTATAAGAGAAATGACTCCTGGGAATTTGACATACAAAACAGTAACTGTTGGGCCTCCCTGGTGGCACAAGGGATTAAGACACAGCACTTTGAAGTTTCTGCAGCTACTGCAGCATGAGTTCCATTCCCGGCCAGGGAGGTGTCCCACATGGTACAGCAGACCTCTCCTGCCTCTCCTGCTGCTCCCCTCAGCAGTGTATTTCAGTAGATCTGCCTCTTCTGCTCCCCACTCTGTCTCTGGTGAATCCTCTTACCCTCTTGTACTTCTGGCCTATACCCCAGCTCTTGTATATATAGAACAATCTTTAAAAAGTTTTTTCTTTTGGGCCTCCCCGGTGGCGCAGCGGTTGAGCGCTGGGTTGCGAAGCTGCCCGCAGCCTCTGCCGCGCAGGTTCGATCCCCGGCTGCTCCCCGGACACCGGAGGAGGGTCCCGCATGGCGCGCAGACCTCTCCTGCTGCCCGCTGCTCCCCTCAGCAGTGTACCTCGGTCCTTCTGCCTGCTCTGCTCCCCGCTCTGGCTCTGGTGAATTCTCTCACCCTCCCGCGCTTCTGACTGTACCCAGTGCATATATAAACAAACAAACAAACAAATAAATAAATAAATAAAACATGCCTCTAAAAAAAAAAAAAGTTTTTTCTTTTCACTGCTTAAATTGCAAAAACAATACATTTTTCATTAAAATTTTAAACAAAAAAGGGCCTTGCTGGTGGCGCAAAGGGTTAAGCACAGCACTATGAAGCTGTCTGCAGCCTCTGCAGCAGGAGTTCGATCCTGGCTAGCCAGGGAGTTACCCACATGGCATAGCAGACCTCTCCTGTCTCGCCCATTGCTCCCCTCAGTACTCAGTATTTCGGTCAGTCCAACTGTTATGTTCCCCACTCTGTTTCTGGTGAATCCTCTCACCCCCCATACCTCTGTCCTATACCCCAGTTCTTGTATGCATGAATAAATAAATCTTTTTTTAAAATTAAAGCAAAAAACCAAAATAAAAAACAAAACAAAAACAAAATTCAAACAATATGGAAGTTTGGTGTGCTCTAGACTTAATTATTATTTCTCAGAGTAGGCATTATTAACTCTGTTTTGCAGACAGGAAAACAAACTACAAGGCCTTTCAGAGAGTGAGAGTCAGTGAGGGTGAAAATTCAGGGGTTTTTTTGTGTCTAAGGATAAGATTTGTCCCCTTGGTATGCAACCTCCCAAATGGGCTCCCCACCCTGCCCTAATGAAGGAGAAACCCACAAAATCCTCCACAAAACATCAGCACAAAGGGGCCTCCATGGTGGTGCAAGAGATTAACATGCAACCTATGAAGCTATCCTCAGCCACTACAGCATGAGTTCGATCCCCAGCCAGGGAGCAACCCACATGGTGCAGCAGACATTTCCTGTCTCACCCACTGCTTCCCTCAGCAGTGCATTTCATTAGATCCACCTGTTCTGCTCCCACTCTGTCTCTGGTGAATCTTCTCACCCCCCGCACCTCTGGCCTGTACCTCAGTTCTTGTATGCATAAATAAAATAAATCTTTAAAAAAAAAAAACAACATCAGCACAAGGGGCTTGATCCACATCAGAGATAACAGTCACTCTGCAAGAGCTAGGATGGTCCCCAGTTCCTCCTGCAGCATTTACTGTTACTCCATACCGTCTCTCTCCCCAGAAGCTGTTCCCACAGAATGCAAGTGACTGAGAGCTAGCCTAGGGGTGACTGGGTAGGCTCTGATTTCATGACAAAAGTGATCCCTACAAATCTCCAAATTAACAGCAGAGGTCTCTCACCAGGAATGGTGATAATTCAGACGTGGCTGCCAGGGGCAGGTTTCCGACAGCTCCCTGGGCTTTTGTGGGTCCTCTGAGTTCTTAGCAGCCATTTCCAGAATCTGAAAATTCCAAGTGCCTCATGCTTTCATTTGTCCCTTGGCAAAGAGTTATAATACACACCAAATTTTGGTTTTCAAACAAGAATTTACATGTGAGGAGTATTTGCTGGGCACTCTAACCCAGATTTCTGCCAAGGAGTTTGACTGCCATTCAGCCTTGCACACACAGTTCCTGCTGTTTGTGCACATGTGGAAATGGTACTGGAATTGGGAACAGATGGGAGGACGACAGGGCCTTTGGCCCCATCTAAATGGCAGCTCCCCCAAAATTGTAAATTCTGACTGGAGTAGCTGGCGGTGCTTGGTAGCTCTCCCCTTGGGGAAGGGTTACAGCAATTCTCTTAGCTCCTCAGGTGTGGATGTGTCCCTTGGGATCAGCTCCAAGACTGCCCTCTGGCCCAAGAGGCCAGAGGGTACAAGCTTAGCTCCCATGAGATATTAGTTCTCATCCTGTTAGGTATGTAAGTAATTGGACCCTGTTGTCATAAATGCAGCAAACTGAGTTTTTATCCTCAATCCTAGAAGGACCTTGGTCTGACTCCTCTCTGCAGGTCCTGGAAGGGACCTGACTCAGAGCATTGGCTTCAAAAGCCATTACCTCTCCTCACCCTGCTGGGGTGGGTTATAGTACCCACCCCAGCAACCTCTTCCAAAGCTAACACATCAACATAGCCACCACCCTAAGTGGCTAGTCAGGTACAGTGTGAAATGGTGAGGCCTGCACTATAAATAATTATTGTGGGTAACCTCTCCACCTTTGCAACTAGTGGAATGCACTATGAAAAATTTCTAGAAATCCTATTTAAATGAGGTCAGGAGGCTAGAAGAGAGTTTCCACACATGCACAATCAGCAAACTACAGGACTCAATATGCCTTGCGTCTCTGAGGGGACGTGATGTTGCTTTCCTGCCCCAGCGGAAGGGAGAAGGAGGTCCTCTCAACCCAGCAGCAGGCCCTTCAAAGGCTTTCTAATAAGGGGGTGCTGGTTTTTAATCTGAAGAAGTGCATGTATGTCTGTCTTGGTATCTCACCATCAGAGTGCACATTCCAAATTTCCTTATTGTTGTTGTCCCCCCCCCTTTTTTTTTTTTAAGTTTTATTATTTATTTACACAAGAACTGGCGTATAGTCAGAGGCACGGGAGGGTGAGAGAATTCACCAGAGACAGAGCAGGTTGCAGAACAGTCAGGTGGACTGAAGACACTGCTGAGGGGAGTAGCAGGCAAGGTAGGAGAGGTCTGCCACGCCATTGGGTTTCTCCCTAGCCGGCTAGGAATTGAACCAGCGCTGCAGAGGCTGTGGACAGCTTCACAGCATGACGCTCAACCTGCTGTGCAAGTGGGGAGGCCTATTGTTGTTGTTTCCAAGTAAACCAATTTCTTGGTGGAATAGCTTATTACTTTTTTTTTTTTAAAGATTTATTTATTTATGCATACAACAGCTGGGGTACAGGCCAGAGCTGTGAGGCAGAGGTGATAGGAGTCACCAGAGAGAGTGGGAAACAGAACAGGCAGATTGACTGGAATACACTGCTGAGGGGAGCAGCGGGTGAGACAGGAGAGGTCTGCTGCACCATGTGGGTAACTCCCTGGCCACGGCTTGAACTCATGCTGCAGAGGCTGCAGATAGCTTCACAGGTTGTGTCTTAACCCCTTGTGCCACCAGGGAGGCCCGCTGATTATTTTATTTGAGGTTAACATATTTGATGGTTCAAATGGGGATCTAGAGAAAACCCCTAGACCTCTCTGAGGCTGGTAGAAAAAGGGGTGTTAGGGCCCATGAGCCCATGGGGTTCACTGCTTTCTAACCCACCCTGGAGCCTGAGGCTATCTTCTCTTGGATACAAGCTCCCACAATCGTGGTGTTGCCCTCGACAAAGGCTTATTTGGGAATTCTCTCTCACTCTTGTTGTTCTTTTGGTTAAGGCCTTGTTCTCTCTGGAGGTACTTGTGGCATTTCACCCTGTTCCACTCTGGAAAATAGGCCATTACTAATCGGAACTATGTCAGTCCTTGGTCTGATCCAAGAGCACACTCATCCTGCTGGAGTGATACACGCCTTCTGCTCCATCCTGTGCAAAGGGGCAGCTCCTCCCTGGGATTGTAGGTGTGTCTGAGTGCTCCACTTGATACAGCCTGCTCCTGATTGGAAAACTGTGTTGTCTCTGTGTGAGTCCAGTGTGATCTTTAACCCAATATCCTTCTAGAGAGGGGAGGTTGCCCAAACTGGATTGGCCATTTAGAAATTCCTGGCTATGATAACACAAGAAAATGGAATCCCAGTTATTTAAGTATTTTCCTTCTTGCCAGGTTAATGTATCAGAACCAAAGTCCTTCCTCATGCACATTTCTAATTAAATGGACCGAAGGAACTAAAGGTCATTTAGACCACCAATGATGGGGAACTTTTGACCTCCCCAATTTAGACAGCCTGAAATTGGCTCTGAAATTGCTGAAAATGAATGGAAAGCCTATATCCATTGGTATCTTGAGAGTTCCATAAGTGTCCAGGAGTCTAAAATTGCCTTTTTCCCCGCAAAGATTTATTTATTTATGCATACAAGAGCTGGGGTACAGGCCAGAGATGCGGGGGTGAGCAGATTCACCAGAGACAGAGTGGGGAGCAGAACAGGCAGACTGACTGAAATACACTGCTGAGGGGAGTAGCCGGTGAGACAGGAGAGGTCTGCTGCACCATGTGGGTCAGCTCCCTGGCCTGGGATCGAACTCATGCCACCAGCATCAAACTCACGCCACAGTGGCTGGCGATAGCTTGATAGCACTGTGTCTTTAACCCCTGCCACCAGGAAGCCCTAACATTGCCTTTCAATAAAATAAAGTTTTAAAACGGACCGAGGGAAGCAATTAAAAAAGGATAAGATGGCTTCCCAAGTCTTTCCTCTCCCCACATCCTTTGCCTCTGGATTTAGGGTTGCGACCCTGCACTCAGGCCCTTCCTCTGGCACCATTTTCTTCCTTTCCTTCTGTATCACATACCCTTCCTCTGTACCCTCAGTATTTCCATTTTAATCCTTTGGCTGCACCTCCTTCCCCCTGTGAACCTCTCTCTGATCCCTCTTCCTCTGTACTTATTCAAACCTCTCCCTTTAAAGTTAAACCTTCAAGGCTCCAGTCAAAGCTCAGATGGCTTATGTTCCCTGGACCAAGGTCGAATTCTGAGCCACAGTTAAACAGCATCCGAAGGTGACTAAGGACCCTCATAGATTTGCTGAAGACCTTAACATAGTTACTCAAACCTATCAACCTGTTTTTTCAAACTCGTATCAGTCAACTCACATACTTGTAGGTCAGGGTCAACTTGCCAGATGGGTAAAACCTGGAAAACATAAACAACCCCCTAACTTTTGGCAAGAGGTTAGGAAACTTGCTGATAAACTTTATCAAACTATTCCAGCAGCATTTTCCTAAGCCTAGCAATTGGAATGAAATTCAATACCGAAAATTTTGGTAAACCTGTTGGTGATTATTATAATAAGCTTCCAATTGTTTTCAAAGAAAACTCACGTCTTCCTTCTGATGTCGGATCTACTCCGAGAGGCTTCAGCTCTATGTTTGTTAATGGTCTGAATGGAGACCTTTCTCTGTTAGTCAAAAATAACCAAAGTAGAATGGGAAATCATGTCCACGCCACGTCTAGTTACTTTGGCAAATCAGTTTGCATGGACCTTACATGAGTCACCTAAAGGCAAGGGTGAAAAAGCCCTTAACCTTTGACCCTGCTAAATGAGGGTTCCCATTCAAAACCAAAATCCTCCAATTTCTATTATTATAAAGAGCCTGAATATCGGAGAAGAGTCTGCACTAACATAACTGTTTCAGTCTTCAGATGAGTCTTTCAAAGATTCACCAAGTTTGGGGAGTCTGGGCATAGAATAATGGAATTCTTGGGGAGGGGGTGGGTAATTTCCTGTCAGTCCTCTGGGTTCTTCTTCGGCTGGCTGAGTAATCAAATTAACATCAGATAGCTTAGTAAGAGAACAAAACCAATTTAATTATGTACATACAGGGTATCTATATAAAAATAAAGATGTAAAAGTAAAATGAGGAATAATGGGGTTCTGTGTTCTGAGCTAAGGAGTGTGACAGGGGCCTGGGATTTTAAGGAGCGAGGAGAGGAAGTGGTACGATGAGAGGGTTTCTCATATGACAAAGACCAGATGCTCTGGAATTGGATGTTTTGCCGTACCATACAGATAGGTTTCTCCAATGGGAAGGTTATTTCTGGTAATAGCTGTATTCTGGGTAAAACACCCAATTTTCATTCTTTTAGGAAGTTAAGGAAGTGGTAAAGGTTTCTCCTGATCCTTCAGGGCCTCAATTAAATTAATCCACATGCTAAAGAGGTGCATTGGGGTGCCCCTGGTGGCGCAAGGAATTAAGCACAGCACTGTATAGCTATCCGCAGCCTCTGCAGCATGAGTTTGATCCCTGGCCAGGGAGCTACCCACATGGTGAAGCAGACCTCTCCTGTCTTGCCCGCTGCTCCCCTCAGCAGTGTATTTCAGTTGAGCTGCCTGTTCTGCTCCCCACTCTGTCTCTGGTGAATCCTCTCACCCCCACCCCCACACCTCTGGCTTCTCTCTCAGTTCTTGTATGCATAAATAAATAAATCTTTAAGAAAAAAAAAAAAGAGGGGCCTCGTGTGAGGCTTGTCTGTACTATTGTTGGGAGGTCTGGTCTGAACATCTTGGGGAAACTGATCCTCTAAGATGGATCCTTTAAGATGGAGGAAGGAATATCTGAGCTTCAAGTTCAGCCTCCTAAACATCACATTCCTGGGTGCCCACATGTGTTGTGGCTGTATACTGCCATGTACATGGGGCTGAACTGGAACTATGCCAGACAGGCTTGCTGCAGTTCTGAACCTCTCCTCCCTAGAAACTGTGCAGGAGTGCCTGAGGAGAGCCCGTCATGACTGGTAGGGGCCTGATGGTGGTGTGATGCTACAGGACTGAAAGATTCTTTTTTTTTTTTTTTTAAAGATTTATTTATTTATACAAGAGCTGGGGTACAGCCCAGAGGCGCGTGAGGGTGAGAGAATTCACCAAAGACAGAGCCGGGAGCAGAACAGGCAGATGGACCGAAGACACTGCTGAGGGGAGCAGCGGGTGAGACAGGAGAGGTCTGCCGTGCCATGTGGGTTGCTCCTTGGCCGGCCAGGAATCAAACCGGCAGTACAGAGGCTGCGGACAGCTTCATAGCACTGTGCCCAAGCCGCTGCGCCACTGGGGAGGCCCTGGACTGAGGGATTCTTGCGGGGAGAGAGAGGACAGAAATAGCAGGCACTAAGATGCAATCCAGGGTAGAAGTTCACTGTTCTGATCCCAGCACCTGTAACAATGCCTGGAATGTAGTAAGCACACAAATATTTGTTGAAAGAAGAAATAGGAGAGGGAGAGGCTCAGGTTGCAATCAAAAGCTATGTGACATGTTACAGGGCAACCCAGATCTGAAGTGGGTTGCCTGATAAAACCTGTGTTTGTGGAGTTTGTTCAGGGCATCCTTTCCCCCTAACAGATCAGATGTAGTGGGGGTCTTATGGTCCAGGAAGATGGCATACAAAAGGGCTGTGATGCTGGAAGAGTGGACAGGCTCAGGTTTAGGTGCAACTTTTTGCCAAGTGAGAGACAGGGTCAAAAAGGGATTCTGGGAGGCCTCCCTGGTGGCGCAGTGGTTGAGCGCTGGGCTGGAAGGCTGCCCACAGCTTCTGTGGTGCCGGTTCGGTCCCCGGAGGGTCCCACATGGAGCGACAGACGTCTCTTGCCACCCGCTGCTCCCCTCAGCTGTGTATTTCGTCAGTCTGTTCCCCACTCTGGCTCTGGTGAATTCTCTCACCCTCCCGCACTACTGACTGTGCCCAGTGCTTATATAAATAAATAAATAACTCTTAAAAAAAAAAAAAAAAGGACTCTGGGGGCCCTCCCTGGTGGCGTAAGGGGTAAAGTGACAGCACTATGAAGCTATCTGCAGCCACTGCCGCATGAGTTCGATCCTCGGCCAGGCACGTGACCCACAAGGCCCAGCAGACCTCTCCTGATTCGCCAGATACTCCCCTCGGCAGTGTATATCAGTCAATCCGCCTATTCTGCTCCCTACTCTGTCTCTGGTGAATCCTCTCACCTGTAGTCCTGTACCCCAGTTCTTATATGCATAAATAAATAAATCTTTAAAAAAAAAAATAAGGGACTCCGGGAATTCTTATTTTCAGTTTCCCCGAGTTCCACAGTAGACATAGCTATGTGGCTTCTCCTGTGGCTCCTAGGTTAACTCTCAGTCTCAGAGGCAGAACATAGACACAACCACCTTCTGCCAAGAGCTGCAACAGTAGGACCTCTGTGCCCTGGCCTACAAGATACTTAGCCAGCTTGCATAAGGAATGATTTCTGAAGGCCTTGAAGTAGAGGGTGTGGTGCCCCAAGGGAAAGTGTGGACTCAGGGGAGGCCTGGCTGGGGTTGGAGTATCTAATCCCATCTTTCTTCCAGAGGTCAGCAGCCTGGAGAAGAGTCTGTTCCAGAACATCTCCTAATGGGGGACACATTCTGTTTTGGAAAACAACCATCAAGAAGAGGACTGGAGAGAACATCAAAGCCCAAGTTTTCTTCCTTCCTTTTGGAAAACAAAAAGATCGTCTGGCCAGCTATCCAAAGCAGAGCTCCACCCAGAACACTTCTTTTCAAAAGAACTTCATTAGCATTTAGATATAAACCAAGGCAATATCTCTATCTAAAACACAAACAAAACAGCTCAAAGCCCTGCCTGGCCTGCCTCTAGCTGCAGCACACCTCCTTCCCTCTCCATGCCAATCTGGCTTCTCCTTGCTTGACTGCTCAGAAACAGAGTCTCTCAGTTCTCTTCTGTGACCTCACAGAAGTCCTCGGGCCTCCAGGGCTGGGCTGTTCCCTGCTTGCTTGAGATTCTTCCCTCAACCAGGAGAATGAGCAATCTCTTCTTAGATCCCAGAGTCCACACTCTCTGAGCTGTTGCAAGGCCACCTGTAGTCAGTGACTTCAGTCTCCCAGAGCTTTAGCCTGTGGGGGCCACTTGACCTCCCCATATGAGTGAATCATGGGCACCTTGAACCCCCAAACTGTAATCATTCAACCGTACTCACTAATTCTTCAGTCTCTATTTCATGGGAGAAAGGTACTCAGCAGCAGCCAATTCTGCACTTTTTTCTCTCATCTTTCATACTCCATCATTTGCCAAAGTCTGATACTTGTATCTACCACAACTCTAGCGGCCCCACTTCCTGTGGCTGCCACCTCCCATTGACTCCAACAGTAGCTTCCGGTGAGTGTTCCAGCAACTCCTCTGACTGGGCACCAATCCTTTTTCGACAACACAACCAGCGTGTAAAACAATGCAAAACAATGCAACTGTCTGTTGTAAAATAATCAGCCACATGTGAAGGAAAGGAAGTTTATTTTTCAGAGTCAAGATTGAGAGTTAACCTAGAAGAAAGAGTGCAAGCAATCCAGTAAGAAGGATGTTCCTGGCTCCCCTAAGGTAGGACCCAGCTTGTATACTGTTGGGACAGGTGGGCTAATGTCAGTAGAAAAAGAGTCACATTAAGGCAAGCATATTAGAGTAGCAAAGCATTCATTTTTGTAGACGTGATAATTTTCTAGTATCCTGGCCAAATGAAGATATGCACACCTGAAAAGGGTGGGGGTTATCTCTGTGGCAGATGCAATCTATGTGTGAGGAAGGCAAGGACCTCAGAGATAAAATCTATCATCAGAGAATACTTATGTTTCGGAAGTGTCTGCTGGTCACTTCGGGGACACCATGCTGTAATTTCTTCAAGGCTGGGGTTTTGCTGCATACTGGTTGGCAAATTGCACGGTGCTATCACAGCAATTTCTCTGACATGCTGATGCAAATCTCTGCAGGTTATTTTATTTTTCCTTTGTGCCTAAACTTTGCTGACTTTGTTCCACAGTATGTCATTTGTTCCACCTAACCCTTCAAAGCCTTCCCAGAGCCTTAGGATAAGTCTAGATCACAGCTCTAGTAGCCTCTGGCTACCCTTTTGGCCTACAGTCTTCCTAACCTTTCAGTTCCTCAAAGATGCCCAGAGATGCCAGTATCATCTCTAGATGGCTTAGTTCTTTGCTGAAATGCCCTCTGTCTCGACCACTTTAACTATAAAACTGCTATTCCTTTCACATCCTTAGAGAGTTGTTGAATCCCTACAGTATTGGGGTCCCTGTGCTTCTCCATTTATTAATACTTATCACTCTTGTAACTCATTGTTCAACAGTGGGCTCCTCTACTAGTCTGTGAGCAACATCAACCATCACAGGCACCTTAAGAAACTACTGTTGAGGGGCCTCCCCAATGGTGCAGCGTGTTGAGCGCAGCACTGTGAAGCTGTCTGCAGCCTCTGCAGCACAGGTTCGATTCCCGGCCAGCCAGGGAGATGCCCATATGGCATGGCAGACCTATCCTGTCTCACCCGATGCTCCTCTCAGTACTGTTTTTGGTCCATTTGCCTGTTCTGCTCCCCACTCTGTCTCTGGTGAATCCTCTCACTCTCCCACACCTCTGGCCTGTACCGCAGCTATTGTATAAATAAAATAAATCTTTTTAAAAAAAGACTACTATTAAAAGCTATGGTCCAGGAAATAGGAGACATTCAATTGACAATTAATGAGAGTTTGACAGGGAGGTGATCGTAGAGTTGGGGGAGTTGCTTGCTCAGAAGTAACTGATTCTCCAGCTCTAAACTCTTGTCAACTTTAAGTAGCTAGTTATTTTTATCAGCGAAAGTGAATTTGTTTGGGAATAGCCAGAGGAATTGCAATTTGGGGAATGAATGCTATGACAGACCACATGTCTATGAACACAAGGGAGAAGGATTTGCTTTTGGAGAGGAAAAGAGGGGCGTTGGGAGGGGCTGCTCTAAATGACAGTCCATTGGAGGAGAGTGAGAGTCGAGGATGGTGATGACCTCTCATCAGCTTGGCTGCTGCACTTTGGTGGAGGCATTACTGGGCAGGGTAAATCTGCCTTTGGAGTAGTAGATTTCTTCCTGTTTGAAACTGTAAGGAAATGTTCCTTCCTGTTGGGGTATGCAAATGTTGGGGTGATAAAACATAAAACCTCCCCCATAAGACTTCCCAACTAAATTTAGTTGAGGTATTCTTTACTAATTTTCACAACCCCCTTTTGCCCCTCAGAGTCAGTAACTGTGAAAGGACACCCAAATAAGCATCAGTAGATCTGAGGGTTGCTTTAAAGAGGAACTCCTTTACAGAGGCCACAGAGAGCAGAAGTGGCTGAGAAGAACCTTTCTTGGTCCCCTAGATGGGGGACCATGGTGCCAGGAAAAAAGAGGTTGTTTGTTTCTTTAAAGAATATGAGGGGGCCCTCCCTGGTGGCCTAGGGGATAAGTCTCAGAGTTATCACCACTATGGCCTGAGTTTGATCCTGGGCTGGGGAGCTAACCCACATATGGTGCAGCAGACCTCTCCTGTCTCACCTGCTGCTCCCCTCAGCAGTGTAATTCAGTAGATCCACCTGTTGTGCACTGCACTCTGTCTCTGGTGAATCCTCTCACCCTCTGCACCTATGGCCTACACCCCAGCTCTTGTATGCATAATAAAGGAAGGCAGGAACAGGCATACTTATATCATACAAAACAGATTTCCAGTTAAAAACAGTTAACAAGAGAGGGATGGATACAATCTATATCATGATTAAGGGAATACTGCATCAGGAAGACATAACACTCACCAACGTATACTCATGAAATGAAGGAGGACCAAAATATATCAGACAGCTACTATGAACTCTGAAAACAGACACTGGAAAAAAAACACTTGTAGTAGGGACTTTAACACCCCACTCTCACTTTTGGATAGCTCAACTAGACAGAAAATAAATAGGGACACAATAGCCTTAAACAATTAGAGATGAAGTGCATCACTGAGGACTTCTCTAGCCTCTACATCTGGGGCCAAACCTGAGAAAAACTGTTTCCTGCCCTGGTTTGGCCTGGACTGACCTTGCCTCCATCACCCACCTAGAGCCCGTGGTCTGGTCTCAATTGCCTAAGCCCTTTGCAGTCTGCCTCCCTCACACTTATTATTATTTATTTCCTTTTCAACCGGATCCAGCCTACTGGAGAGGGTGACACTCCTCTGCATGTAACTATACACCCCAGAACTGGGATCCTACAGCCCAGAAATCCAGGATCTAGGGGGAGCCATGCTCCTGGCCCGAGTCCTTGTTCCTTAGAACCCCTAGACCCTGCCCACCCCCAGCACACACACAATCCCAAGGGGACAACCTGCTCTCTCCCATTTCTTCTACAAACATCCTAGAACACCCTGCTGCAGGGATGCATGGCCACAAGCCTTCATTCTCCCCTGAGGTACTGCAGTCACCCCTACCCCCATCTTAACTCCCCATGTCCCTGATTTCTCATTTGTTTTTCTCGCTGTTTTTCTTCTCAAAGATGGTTTGTGAGTGGATAAGAGTGGGAACTTCACTGTGGGTTCCCTACCTTCTACTTCCCCGCCCACTCTCCCCCCCCCCACCCCCAGGGGAGTCTGTGAGGCCTATCCCTTTCCCTCTCTTAGTTTCTTTCTTCTTCTCTCATGCAGAGAGGCAGAGGGGGAGAAAGCCTTAGAAGAAGAAAAAGTCAGATGCATCCTACACAGTATTGGGATAAAATTTCCCATTAAGGATAGGATCTGAGGATTTATATGTAAACTCCACGTGGAAAACACCAAAAATACAGCGCTACTTTCAGAACCTGTCTCACTCATGTACAACACTATCAGACTGTGCATCCCATTTGTTGGTTTGGGAAAGTATCTGACCACTAATGGGCCATTGAACATTATAGATGGGACCTTTAAGGACACCTGATTAAGGGGGTTTCCAAACCATAGCTTAGAGTGTGGTAGCTGAAGATGTAAGTCCTGAAGTAAGACAGCCTGGGTGCAACTCTCACTCCTCCATTGACCAGGATTCTGACCTTGGACAAGGGACTCAATCCCACTAGCCCTCAATTTTATGATTGGTAAGTTGGGGTAAATAACTCAGTCCTAGCTCACAGGGTCCTGAGAGATGGATGTGATAAAGTAAGTTAATTGTATTTTTCACTTTTTTTTTTATTGTGTGTAGGTTCTACTTTTCAAATAGATTAGTTGATTGAAAAAACAGGGCTTCCCTGGTGGCGCAGTGGTTGAGCACTGGGTTGCGAAGCTGCTCGCAGCCTCTGCAGCACCGGTTCGATCCCCAGCAGCTCAGGCGTGGGTCCCACATGGCACGCAGACCTCTCCTGCCACCCACTGCTCCCCTCAGCAGTGTACTTCGTCAGTGTGCCTGCTCTGCTCTCCCCTCTGGCTCTGGTGAATTCTCTCACCCTCTGGCGCCTCTGACTGTACCCAGTGCTTGTATAAATAAATAAATAAATCTTTAAAAAAAAAAAAACAAAAACAAAACTGCGTGCACATGATTACGACCCCAAGTACATCCTTAGCCTCTCAAGAGTCCACAGCAACACAGTTTGAAAGCCATCTAATGCTTGGCCAATAACCTTAGAATAGTGAAGAAGGAAAAATAGGTCCAGAAAGGAGAAGTACTTTCCCAAGGTTGCACAGAAGGTTAGGGGGTACCTCTGGGTTTAGGACCTGAGTTTGAATGGCTCAGTGGACTTTTTGCAATGGGGCTCCTTGGACATCCTCCTCTTAGGTAGAGCAACGAGGTCATACCAAAGTCAGGGTGCCCAGGGGCCTAGAAGGTTTGGAGCCAGGTGGTGGTGCTAGGGAATAAGAAGATCAGAATTTAATTAATTAATTAATTAATTTATATATACAAGAACTGGGTACAGTCAGAAGCACTGGAGGGTGAGAGAACTCACCAGAGCCAGAACGGGGAGCAGAACAGGCAGAAGGACCGAAGTACACTGCTGAGGGGAGCAGCGGGCGGCAGGAGAGGTCTGCGCGCCATGCGGGACCCTCCTCTGGTGGCCGGGGAGCAGCTGGGGATCAAACAGGCGCGGCAGAGGCTGCGGGCAGCTTTGCAACCCAGTGCTCAACCGCTGCGCCACCGGGGAGGCCCGAAGATCAGAATTTAGACTTAAGGCTGTCAGTGAGTTACTTTGGATAGGACAGAGAATGGTAAGGTAGTCAGGTTACTAAGTAATTTGATAAATAGGACTGAAAAGCAAGAACATGGAATAACAAGGCTTTGTGTTTCTGCTAACCTTTCTTCCAGGCACCTCCACATATTTTATAACATAGCTTGCACAGGTCTCAAAGTGTCTAAGTCCTTTGTCTTCTAGGTATTTTTCCCTTTACCACAACCCAATTCAATAAAGCTTTTGTTTCCTAGCACTTACATTTCCTTCTTCAGGTTATTTTGGGAAACAAAAGGATTTATAAAGTTCTCCCAGAGCCTAGGATGCATAGTTAATTGGGGGCAAAGAACTGCAAGAAGACTGAGGAGAGAGGCCAGGTGAATAATTAGCAGCTGGCTGAAATAGTCTGTTTCTATATCTGTTTGAACCCCAGGACACAAAATTGTTGAGTTATAAGGGGGTTCAGGGCCTCCCTGGTGGCGCAAGGCGTTAAAGCACAGCACTGTGAAGCTATCCACAGCTTCTGCAACATGAGATCGATCCTGGCTGGTCAGGGAGCTGACCCACATGGCGCAGCAGACCCCTCCTGTCTCCTCCTGCTCCCCTCAGCAGTGTATTTCAGTCAGTCTGCCTGTTCTGCTCCCCACTCTGTCTCTGGTGAATCCGCTCACCACCCCCCCACACCTCTGGCTTATACCCTAGTTCTTGTATGCCTAAATAAATAAATAACTAAATATATTAAAAAAAAACCCCACAAAAACGTAAAATTCAACTGAGTAAGTTTTAAGGATCTTAATGGCTTTATTCAGTGATTCATGAATCAGGCAGCCTCTCATCTAGCTGACAGAAAGGACCTCTGGGGAGCTTGAACACACAGTGAAAGAAGGGAGAGGGAATAGGAAGTGATCCTAGCAAAAAAGTGGATTGGTTATGTCAAGGTCACTTTCCTTTGGGGGGGGGGGGTCTTTCAGGCTGATGACTTCACTAGTGTTGCCTAGGTGCTTTTGGCCTCTGGAAGAGGCCAAACCTATAATTAAGTCTCAATTTGGTGACCTTTGGGGCTTATCATTAGTGACTCCATTTTGGAACTGCTGTCTTGTTTTTAACTGAGTGTCTCTGCTTTCTACTAAGGATAGAAGCCACCCAGAATTCCTGAAGACACACAGTTGAAGGACTTTGATCTCCACGCAATTGTGTAAATCTTCACTAAGTCCCCAAGGCAGGTTAAATCCTAGGAATGGTGTTGGTGCAGCTCTGGGGGAGGCGAAGCAGTGGGCTCAAGGGTCTCCCAAAGCAGCCTCCGTATGAAGCAGCAAACCATTTTTCTGGCAAAGACAGGCTGAAGTGGGGGAAAGGCAATTCAGATTTATTTTAACTTATTTCATTTTAGGAGATCCATATTTGAGACCTAAACTAGCAGAACTATAGAGTTGACCTTAGATTAGCTGACTTTGATGGATATCACTTTTTGTCTCTTAAAAAACTTACTTAAAAAAATGTATTTTTAGGCACAAGTAAGTGACACCTGGCTACTGAGTCCACCCTGAGGACTGGGGTGATGAGGGGATAGTTTATTTTTTTGTTTTTGCTTTTTTTTCAGACAGTAAAAGAGTCAACCCGTCAACATTTCCTTCTCAGTCCTCTCACCCTCCTTTAAGTACAGGTGACCACAAGAAGCTTACAATAGACTATAGATAATAATTCCTAGCAGAAGCTGTTTCTCCGCTTTTTCTCCACAGAACCCTTATAGGGTATAAGCCAAAAAGAGAACCTTAACATCCTACCTCTCAGTAAGGCATTTCTCCTTCAAATAGCAGAACTCCGAAGAGAAAGTTCTCCTGAGGAAACTTAGGTGGGCTAAGACCAGGGGAGAGCCAAGGAATACTACATTCCCCAGCATGCACCGCTTCCCCTAGGGCGCAGTTGGTGACGAATTACTGTTGTGACAGAAACGGGCTGGGGAACTACATATCCCAGGTTGCAAATCGGTCAACTCTAGTTACAGCCGGGCTTGCTTTCTGGTTGCTGGCGCTCCCCGCCAAAGAGACACGAGGAGAAGGGGATGTCTAAGCTTGGGAAGCCCCGCGGTCTACTGGAAAGAGAATGCAAAGCGCGGGAAAGCTGCTTCACTTTAACTCAAAGTACTTCCCTCGCAAGGAGGCAAGGGTTTATGCCCCACTACATTTATTGTTTCTCGGAAGCAACGCCAGACCCTTATTGGTCAAAGAATTCGAGGGCAGGTGGGAAGTCCGTGAACCCCCAAATCGAAGTTACTTGCATCTTCCCATTGGTCCTCACTTCGAGCGCAGGCGCGACGCTCCGACTCCGGTCCCCAGGGACTGCTGAGCGGCCATTGGCCAAAGCCCGCGAAGTAGGAGTCCGGATTGGTCGTTGCTAGCAGGAGCCTGATTTCTTCCTAGACTTCTGCAAGTGATAGAGTATGATTGGTTGAAATCCGCGGGCATCTACCGCTGATTGGGCGGGAGCCAAGGCAGCGCTCGCTCATTGGCTGATGCTGGGGTCATCCCTCCTCGGCCGGCCAGCGAATGATGAAATGGGAACGGGGAGGGGAAAGGCCGCGACGTGCGCGCGCGACCTCCGGCGCCATTTTGTCGAGAAACAAGCGGAGTTAACCGAAGAGGGGGTCGAGCAGAGCCGGAGTCGGGGACCCAGGAGTTTCCTGTGTCCAGCGCCGCCGGAGCCGCCTGAGGTGCGGTGGGTTGGGGCCGGGGGCTGCGGCAGGTTGGCGGTGTCAGCTGCGGAACGCGGGTGCCGGTGGGGGAAGCAACGGCGGTGGTCCCGGGGCCATTGGGAGCGTTTTCCCGAGCTCCGCGGAGTACGGGGCAGTCGGGACTGGAAAGTGGGGAGTCGGGAGAGGGCGGCCTCGCTCCCTCTGGCTCGCGGAGTCCTCGGGCTTTGAAGAGAAGAGGCCAGGCTAAAGGCTCCGCGGAGAGGCGCGCGGGGCTCGGGGCGAGACTTGGGCTGGCCCCCGGCCGGGGCCTGGAGGCTCCGAGGGCGGTGCTGGCGGCAGTTCGGGCGGCGGGGCCTCCCCTGGCGCGGGCTGCACCCCACTCAGACCCCACGAGGTCCTCAACTGCCTCTTTCTCCCCGGGCTCCGGGATGGGTGCAGTCAGCGGGCATCGGCCCCCGAGGCCTACCTCCTGGGGCGCGGGGACCGTGTTTCGAGGAGCTGCAGGCTCCCCACTTACTTTCCTCGGACCTGGAGTTGCCTACCCCCACCCTCTGCCCCCAGCACGTTGTCAAAACCCGGGCTGTTTCGGTGTTTGCCGGTGGGAGGGGCGGGCGGGAGCGAGGACTTCCTTATTACTTCTTGCTACAGGTTTTGTTCCACTCGCGCGCCGGGGCGCTCACACTTTCTCCAAAGTCGGCCCCCACCCACTTGGCCCAGTGTCTGAGCTGTAGTGGCGGTGCTGCTCACCCAGGGGAAGTGTCCCCCTCGTGCGATGAGCCCCCGTAGGCCTCAGTGCCCTTGTAAGATTTACTGCGAGTCTTGGAGGGGTTACTTAAGGCCAAACACAATTCTTTTTAAGGTACCAGCCCTTCTGCAGAATTCATCAAACCTGGCCCACACAGATTGTTAACCACCAACCCCTCCCCGCGCCCCCCCGTAAGAGTAAGCTATGTAGGTTTTAAAAAAGAAACTTCTTGATGTGTATTGAAAATGTGTTTCAAATAAACTTTGAGAAGTAAACTTTTCCCCTGAAGTCATTCAAGCAAATGTCACATTTCTTAGGACTGTCATAAAAAGGCTATTTTCTTCCAGAAAATAACCATACTCCCCCTCTTCCTCTAACTCGATTGCCTTGGGGGCTTATTTTAAAAGTCGGTAATTGCAGTTGACTTTTAAGTGGGTGCTTTTTGCCCCCACCCCAAATTTTGAACTTTCCTCTCATGATAATCTGTTAGGAATACATGGATGAAGAAATGGGAAGACAAGTAAATACGGACTCTTTGAAACAAAGAACAAGTGGTTTTTGTACAGATGTTTGAGTTTAATATGTTTGTGGTCTGTGCCACCAGTTGACATTCCTACACCTCCAAAGATTGGGAGCATGGTATTTTACCTATTAATAAGATAAATGGTAACAGTTTAAATAATGTTTTAGGGCCCTGCAAATTGTTACCTTGTCTAAGGAGAAAATGAGCTGATGATACATAAAGTTTGAGGCATCTTGTAGTGCTTTGACTGAAATGTTAGCTATTTGGAGAGTTGGTCCCTTTTCAACAAGTGTGGTTCTGAAGTCCTTTAGTGGAAACTTAAGTGTAGAACCAAGAGAGAAAGAGTTGACCATTAATAACTGAAAGTATTTCCTTTCTTACCTAAGATTGTAATCTTGGAAGTTTTAAGATAGGATTTTGTGGCAATATGGTGAACCAGAAATGAAATTCTCTTGATTTCTAATTCACTGGTATTGATCTCTGGCTTTCTAGTCTGTAAATTTCTCCAGGGGGTTTAAATCCCTGTTTTTAACATGGATCTTCTCAGGCTTTAAGTATGTTGACATCCTCCTAACTCTGGGTTAAGTCATTTAAAAAAAAAAAAAAAGCCTTATATGCGGAGGTCAGAAGGGAAAATACTTGCGCTCTCTTCAAAACATGTTTAAAGACTGATCTCAGATTGTCCTTGCATGTTGCTTTTTTCAAGTATGTTTTTGGTTGGTTTCTGACCTAGCTATAAAAAACTTATCAAGTTTACAAACTTGAATCTTTATTTCACACTGAGATAACAAATCTTTGGCACTGGGACGGAATTTGTCCATAATTGTAATTGAATGCTTACATTTTAAGATACTAATTTTTTGTAAAATGTTTGTTACTTGAATTAAAAAAAAAGAGCCTGCCATTTTAAAAGGCTGTATTTTATAAACTTATATGTTCTTTTATAAAAGAAAAAACTAACTCTTAAGCCATAAAAATATTAGCTGAAGCACTTCGTAAAGGCCCTTCTGACCACACAGAACTTCCTGTTGGGAAGTTTCAAAATGGAATCCCACTGAGACTTATTTTAAGATTTTATATATAGAAAAAGCCTGCAGTTCTTTCTCTATTTGCTCACAATTTTTAAGAAGCACGTTTCAAAGCTAAAATGGGATCAAAAGCCCTTTGCACTCCATATCCACAAAAGTTTTTTTAATGTACTTTTCACTAATAAATTTGTAAGAATGTAGCAAAGCAACAAAACAAATTATTCATTGAAATGCATTATTTGAAAAGTCAGTAATTCAAAGAATGGACTTAACCTGAACCTGTGTGTTGAGATTTGAAGGGGAAAGCGTGCAACCTTTGGGAGTGTAGATTTAAGAAACACATTTCTGTCCTAAATGCTAGAAAACTCATTGCAAACCTTCAGTATAAAAAGTCTTGGTGAATTTTGTTGACAGTTGTTAGCTGGGTATTCCTAAAATGTTGAACGAGATGTTATTCTGCAGGAAAGGTTTTTTTTTTTTCCTGTGTGATGGACTAATTATATGAAGTTAAAGTGGAATGAAAGATACTGTCTTACTGTTTTTAAGCTCCATATTAATAGCTCAGCATTTCCCTTTCAGATAAATATTTGGAAAATTTGTCACCATGAATTTATAGCTCCTAGTCTTAAAATGCAATGTTACTTTTAAATTTTTATGTAGTCCCATCGTAAGAGTAGTACTGCTTTGTTTCCTTTATCTTTTTTTGCAGTGTCTAGCTAATCTCCAGTATCTTTTCCTCATTTGTTTACACATTTTCCCCTCTACGTTGAGATTAGAATAGTCCTGTTGGGTAGGATTACCATGGTAGGTGATTTTCTGGGTCTGGGAATGCTCAAAAAATTTTTTTATATTAATTAATGGTAGTAGCGTTTTCAGAGCCAAAAAAATAATCTGCCAAATAGGAACATTCGTGGATTGGGGGGGGGGGGGAGATGTACTGTGTTGGGTTTCTTTATTACATAAGTAATATCTGAATACGTTCTAATTGTAAAAGATTCTAGGAATACAGTTAATGCTTTCTTTACTGCCAAATTGCCTTCTAAATTGTTGATTTGAAGATAGCCATCCTTTGCTTAAAAGTCCTTCAAGTGTTTTCCTGGAGCTGTATAAAGTGTTGATCCTTGATACCTGTGGTGGCATATTGCTGTTGTAGGCTATACAGTAAGTCCTCACTTACTATCTTTGATTGGTTCTTGGAAGCTGCAACTTTGACATATAATGAAATTAATTTTGTCACAGGCTAGTTGATATAAACAACAAGAGTCAGCTTCCTATGGTGTATTCACAAGAACATCACCAAACTTTGAAAGAAAGACCAAACACACTTCCAATATTAAGCAATCATTTGTACTGTTTCATTCATTTTCCAACCCACTTGTTTCCTAGTTCAGGGTCTTGGGTTCCCAGAGCCTATCCCAGCAACTCAGCAGTTGAGGATTTAGAACAGGAACCAGCATTTCTAGCCAGAATGCAGTTCCATTGGAGGGCACTCATACACTCACTCATACTGGGACGATTTAGACACGCAATGAACCTAATATGCACATCTTTGGAATGTGGGAGGAATCCAGGGCACCACACAGACTTGAGGAGAATGTGCAAATTCCACACAGTGGCACCAGTCAGGAATTAGTGTTCAAACAAGAACATTTAAACTTACCTGAGGACCTAGTATAGTCACAAAGGCTCACTGGTTCTCAAATACGTGTTTGCCCCTTTTATCTGGAATATCGTTGTTTGGATCTATCAAAATATTATCTATCATTCCAGTTTAAGCTCAGATTCACTGTATAAAATTGGTATCCTTAAATAGAATTGATTTCTTAAATTCCTCTTGGCCAGCTCTCACTGCCTTGTAAGTTTTTTTATTTTTAAATTTTTATCTCATTTTATAGCAGGTAACCTCCCCTCCCCCCCCCAATAAATATGCAGTTGCCCCAAATTGTAATTGAATAAGGCTTCATTTGTTACACTTGGGTAGATTTATAGGACATAGCATTCTTGGAAAACAGTACCCTGGATTTTGTTCTTTGAGGCACAGACTGCTTTTCTTGGAGCTATATACTTAGAATTTTGTTGACATCTTTTAGATGTTTATTTATTTTATTTTTTAAAGATGTATTTATTTATGCATATAAGAGCTGGGGTACAGGCCAGAGATGTGGGGGGCGGGGGGAGGTGGTGGTGGTGAGAGGATCCACCAGAGACAGAGTGGGGAACAGAACAGGCAGTCTGCCGAGGGGAGCAGCGGGCGAGACAGGAGAGGTCTGCTGCGCCATGTGGGTTTCTACCTGGTGGGCTGGGGATTGAACTCGTGCTGCAGAGGCTGCGAATTGCTTCATAGTGTGTTGCTTAACCCCTTGCGCCACCAGGGAGGCCCATCTTTTAGATGGTTAAACTTTGAAACCTAGTCATACAGAATTACAGTATTATCCTTCAGGACATTGAAGCCCAGGAAAGTGAGGTCTTCCCTAGTTAAAAGGTCAAGCCAGGTTTTCCTATTCTAGCTTAAAATTAATTCTATACTTCTTGAGCTTGATACAAGAAAAATTTACGGATTTGATCATTAAAAAAAAAAAAAAGAGAAAGATGGGAAGTTAGTTATTCATTAAAATCTCCGAAGGTTCATTTTATAGTTCAGGATTTCATTTCATGGATTGGATTTTATTTAGATCATCATCATGACACTATAATTCTGTAGAATTAATCAGTGTACATGTTGGCAATTCCTTGAATTAACTAGGGAGATTATTTCTCTACTCCTAACCTTCCCCCCCATCAGTTTTGCTATATAATTGATATACAGTACTTACAAGTTAAGATGTACAACATAATGACTTGGCATGCATGTGTTTGAAAAACTACTAATAAAGTTTTATTTTGGTAAGATTTTCTTAGTTATGACCAAAGCAAATACAGGTTTTCCCTAGTAGTTTTTTTGGAGGACAAGACAGATTTGGGTTTTTCATTTCCTTAGTGTAAGGATGTTAAACTTAGTCTGGCAAAAAATTACTCAACCTCAGTGCAATAAACTAGCATTCTGTTGAAGTGTCAAAAAGGATGGAGGGGCTTAACTTTTAAGATACTCTTCAGCAATGTAAATTGAACTCAGGCAGATACTTGAGTTAATTGTTTCTTGGTATAGTTATATTTTTAAAATTAAGTAGTAGGCCTCCCTGATGGCACTATGATGCTGTCAGCACTATGAAGCTGTCAGCAACCACTGCAGCATGAGTTTGATCCCCAAGGTGCAGCAGACTTCTCCTGTCTCACCTCTGTTCCGCTCAGCAGTGTATTTCATATTTCAGTACACGCGCCTGTTCTGCTCCCCATTCTGTCTCTGGTGAATCCTCTTACCCATGCACACCTCTGGCCTATACCCCAGCTCTTGTATGTATAAATAAAATAAATCTTTAAAAAAATTAAATTGCTTCAAGAAGGGTATTGTCTGCTCTGTTGTTTAGTAGTCTTAAGTGTATTACATGTGTAGCTTTAAAAATTTGTAAATGCTACTAGGAAGGTGGACCTGAATCCTCATTTGATTATAAATTAAGAACTAGGTTCCTATTCAGTTTTGGAATAAGCATGCCTTTCTGGCTCTCTTCAGTTTTTCAATTTTTAAAATAAGGGATTTAGGGCCTCCCCTGGTGGCGCAGCGGTTGAGCACTGGGCTGCGAGGCTGCCCGCAACCTCTGCAGCGCTAGTTCGATCCCTGGCCACCGGGGAGGGTCCCACTAAAAAAAAGGGGGGGATTTATTTGCTAATAGTACTTTGAATTGTGTTGATGTGTGGATTGGATTAATTCTTGTGAAGTATTGAAGATAGGCACACAAAGCTATTAAATGTTCTTTTAAAAGTTAGTATTAACTCCCTCAGGGGGAAAAAAAAAGTATTAAGGCTCAATTGCACTGAGTAAAATTGCTTGTTTAAAGTGACAGTGATAGGGCCTCCCAGGTGGCGCAGCGGTAGAGCCCTGGGTTGCGAAGCTGCCCGCGGCCTCTGGGGCGCCGGTTCGATCCCCGGCTGCTCCCCGGCCACCGGAGGAGGGTCCCGCTGCTCCCCTCGGCAGTGTACTTCAGTCCTTCTGCCTGCTCTGCTCCCTACTCTGGCTCTGGTGAATTCTTTCACCCTCCCGCGCTTCTGACTGTGCCCAGTGCATGTATAAACAAAACAAACAAACAAACAAATGGATAAATAAAAACATGCCTGTATTAAAAAAAAAAAATCTTTAAAGTGACAGTGATAACACCTATAAAGCAAGTCAACTCTTGATTAATTTATTTTTATCCTTGGCAAAGATTTCATTTCAAATCAATTTACGACCTGTCAACCATTATGCTATTGAATATTACCTTATCCCTTACTGAGTTTTTTTTTATTTTTTTATTTTTAGATTTATTTATTTCTGTGTAGAAGAACTGAGGTGTGGGCCACAGGTGCGGGAGGGCGAGAGGATTCACCCGGAACAGAGTGGGGAGGGGAACAGGTGGATTTACTGAAATATATTGCTGAGGGGAGCAGTGGGTGAGACAGGAGAGTCTGCTGCGTCATATGTGGGTCAGCTCCCTGGCTGTGGGTTGAAGTCACACAGTAGGAGTGATAGTGCTGAGACTTAACCCCTAGGCCACTAGGGAGACCCCCTTACTGAGTTCTTGAAAAGTTTTACAGTAGGGGGCCTCCCTGGTGGCACAAGGGGTTAAGATGCAACCTATGAAGCTTCCGCAGCCTCTGCAGCACTGAGTTCGATCCCCTGGCCAATCCCCTGGCCAGCCAGGGAGCAACCCACATGGCGCAGCAGACCTCTACTGACTCGCCCGATGCTACCCTCAGCAGTGTATTTTGGTCAATTTGCCTGTTCTGTTCCCCACTCTGTCTCTGGTGAATCCTCTCCACACCTCTGGCCTGTACCCCAGCTCTTGTGTGCATAAAGAAAGAAATCTTTAAAAAAAAAAAGTTTCACACTAGAACTTTTTAAGCCCATTAATACATGATTTGGGGATAGGCCATGTTTTGGATTATTTATGGTTGTGTTTTCACTCTTTCCTTGGGTAATGGAGACAGATGTACGTACCTTGTGTATACCCACTGTTACGGTAAGGATATTTGAAGAAGGTTCCTTTTTCAAACAGAAACTATACCAAAGTTTATAGAAGTTAAAGGTGTTTGTCCAAACATAAAATAAAAACAATGGCGTGAAAGTATTTAATTTTGAATTGTCAGTTATCTCCAGTTAGTAACCCTTTAAGGACTTTGGCAACCACAGACATTTTGGCATTATAAATTACTTCAACCTAATTTTGAAACATTAGTATATAGCTTTGTAGACTCCTCTGTTTGGGTTTCAGTGACTAATTGTCTCCTAGTGTACTATTATTTATGCTGCCTCTACTTTTACTTCCTTACAGCTTATTCTTTTTTTGTTTTTAAAGATTTATTTTTATACAAGAACCGGGGTACAGGCCAGATGCACGGGAGGGCGAGAGAATTCACTGGAGACAGAGCGGGGAACAGAACAGGCAGACTGACTGAAATACACTGCTGAGGGGAGCAGCAGGTGAGACAGAGAGGTCTGCCACACCATGTGGGATTCTTGCCTGGCTGGCCCCGATCGAACCCGCGCTGCAGAGGCTGCGGACAGCTTCACAGTGCGGTGCTCAACCTCCTGCGCCACCAGGGAGGCCCCCTCCAGATTATTCTTGATTCATTATCTGGAGAGATTTTTAAAAGTTTTTGATTCTCCATTTGTCTTCAGTAAAAGCAAAAGAAAGTCCTTTCATCACCTATAGGGTCTAGTCCTACCTTCTTCACCTTTTCCTTTAAATTTACTGTTTTCTTTTTTTAACCCTTTTTTTTTAAAGATTTATTTATTTATTTATACAAGTAGTAGGTATAGTCAGAGCGCGGGAGGGTGAGATAATTCACCAGAGTGGGGAGCAGAGCAGGCAGAAGGACCGAAGTACACTGCTGAGGGGAGCAGCCGGCGGCAGGAGAGGTCTGCGCGCCATGTGGGACTCTCCTCCAGTGGCCGGGGAGCAGCCGGAGATCGAACCAGCGCTGCAGAGGCCGCGGGCAGCTTCGCAACCCAGCGCTCAACCGCTGCGCCACCGGGGAGGCCCAACTTTCTTTCTATTTCTTTTTCCTATCAGTATTTTCTCAGCGAGAGCACTGCTGGCATTTGGGAAGGATAGTTCTTTGCTACTAGTGCTATCTTTCCTTGCACAATGTTTATTGAATCTCTAATTCTAATTGACTGTCAGTGGCTCTCCTGCTCTTAGACATTTCAGGATGCTTTTGGAGATTTTATTTGACAAATACTATTACAGTTAAAGGCAAAACCACTTGAAATGAGATTATGGAAAGTTGAAGGTGGAAGAAATTTCCTGAACTTTGACTACTTTTTGTTTTCTATTAAAAATTCTAGCCAGTAAAATTCTAGTCAAATTCTATTTTAAGAACTTAGAAATTGGGGCCTCCCCTGGTGGCACAGCGGTTGAGCGCTGGGCTGCGAAGCTGCCCGTAGCCTCTGTAGTACCGGTTCGATCCCCGGCCGCTGGCGAGGGTCCCACATGGTGTGGCAGACCTCTCCTGTCTTGCCCACTGCTCCCCTCAGCAGTGTGTTTCATCAGTCTGCCTGTTCTGTTCCCCGCAGTGGCTCTGGTGAATTCTCTCACCCTCCCATGCTTCTGACTGTACCCGGTGCTTGAATAAATAAATAAATAAATCTTTAAAAAAAAAAAAAAAAAAAAACCTAGAAATTGAATATTGATATTGGACTTACCAAGGTTCTGGAAGTTTTCAGGGTCTACAAAAACGGGTTATTTGGTTGGGACTTGTGGTAAGGAAGAGATAGGAAGAAACCTGAGGTATGTCCTTGGAAACTGATGAAAAGGAAAATACACATGAAACTATATTGAGCAGTGTGATTAAATTTTATAGTGCATCATGCTTGCTGAAGGGGAGGGGGAGGTAGATCAGATCAGCCCATAGATGTGGTTGGGAAGTTTTAGAAGGGCTGAGGTTGAGGTTTGCATGAGATGTTTTGGTCTTATTATCTGAAGCTTTTTTGTCCCCTTTAAGGAGTTTTGGCCTCCCTTTCAGTAAGGACTAACTTGCCTCTCTTGAAGGTCTTTACTGATCTCATAGTTGATAATTCTGATAATTTATAATAACTTCTTGGTCTTTTCTATACACTCCCAATTATAACTGTCTTTTAAAATATCTTTCTCTTTCCTGTGGTTTCTATAGACAGTGAATATATTCGTTAATCAATTCCTGCTTAACAAATTATATCCAAATTTAGCTGTTTAAAACTTTCTTCCTCTTACTATTTCACGGCCACAGCTTAACTAGGTGCTTTTGCCTCAGTGTTTTACAAAGTTGCAATACAGCTATGACCACAGGCTACACTCATCTCAAGACTAGAATGTGGGGAGATCTTACCGACTCACCCACGGGACAGTTGATAGGCTTCAAATCCTTGCTGGCTGTTGGTTAGAAGTCATGAGCCCTTGCACATGTGCACTCTTCATAGGGTTGCTCACAGCATTGTAACTTGCTTCCTTCCAGGCACAGACCCAGAGAGATAAAGAGAAATCAGCCTTTTTGTAATTTAATCCTGAGAATGACTTACTACTTTATTCTTTCGAAGCCACATTTAAGGGCCAGCCTGCATTATGAGGAGGGAATTATATAACTGTAAATATCAGGCAAGACTCATCGGGGTTATTTTATTTATTTTTCATAAAAGATTTATTTATTTATACAAGAGCTGGGGTACAGGCCAGAGGTGTGTGGGGGGGTGGTGGTGGTGGTGAGAGGATTCACCAGAGACAGAGTGGGGGAGCAGAACAGGCAGACTGACCAAAGTATACTGCTGAGGGGAGCAGCTGGCGAGTCAGGAGAGGTCTGCTGAGCCACGTGGGTCTCCCTGGCCAGCCGGGGATCAAAATCATGCCGCAGTGGTTACGGATAGCTTCCTAGGTTGTGTCTTAACCACTTGCGCCACCAGGGAGGCCCAGACCTGGGGGTTATTTTAGCGTATGGCTACCACAATGGCTATTTCCCAAGATTAGTCCTTAGATATCTCTTGGGGACATTGTCCATTCTTATGTTTCACTAAGTAGAGAATGCTTCATGGTTTCTGATGCTCTGCACTCTTAAGCTTCTCCCCCCTCTCCACTTTCCTTCATTTCCTATTTTTGGTTTCTTTTTCTACTTACTTTAATATATTAAGCTTCTTAGAGCCCTCTGGACTCTTATTCTCATTACACAGTCCTTCTGCTTCCATGTTGATGACTCCCAGTTCTGTATTTGCAGCCTGTGCTTGTTATGTCCCCAGACTGTAAATCCACCTGTCAGTAGATTTCATCTGTATCCCTCACTCCAGACGTGTCCTAAATTGAATTCCTCATTTTCTGTCCTGCCGTTTAAACTTCCTCTTTCTCAGTTGTTTCATGTCAGAAGTGGAACCCATGTGCCTAGTCTGGACATGGGTGTTTGGCTCTTCCTTTTCCTTGACTTCCTTATTTTTCATGCAGTTTCAAAAGTCCTTGCAGTTTCCTCTTAAATGCATTCATTTCCCTTTTCCTCTGATATTCTTAATTTCCTTATGACTTATTTTCTTTCTCAGTTTTTCACACTAAGTAATTTTAATTTTTGTTGTTGTTGTTGGATCATGTCCTCTCTTCAGCACAGCAGGCTAGTGTAACAGACAAACTGCGAAGTACCAGTGACTTAACAGAAGAGACACTAATACTGAGATAGCTTTCCTGGAGTGTTTATTAGGTTGCCTTCTATGCAGACGGCTTTGCATCTTGTGGTCCCAGCTTCCTCTAAGTCTTGAGGGTCCTCTTCAGCTGGCAGATGGTGAAAGAACTAGCGGTTTATGACTAGGAGGTTTAATGTACAAGGCCTGGAAGTGGCTGGTATCATTTTTTGGTCTACATTTCATTGAGTTGAACTAGTTTCTTTGCCACACCTGTCCAAGAGAGGCTGAGAAGTATAGTCTCATTGTTTAACTAAAACATGGAAACAGATTTGATGAGCATCTAGCCGGTCTCTGCTACTCTAGTGCCTAAAACATACCCAAGCCAATTCAGAGAGCTTCCAGGATTGTCTTTAGATAAAGTCCAAAATTCTGAAATGGATTCTGCATATAATAGAGCAAAAATCCACAAATTGGGTCCCAGTTACCTTCAGAAGACATTTCATCCTATTAGGGTGTGTCGTTGGTCCCTGAGACTACCATCTCTGGGGTTACTGGGAGGACTCCATGTTGGAACCCAACATATTGTTGTACTCAAGCCTATGATTTAATACAGCAAAAGAATGCAAAACAAAATTGACAAAAGGAGAATGTATATAGGGTAAAGTCCAGAGGAAACTGGGAGTCCTATTCCAGTGGAGTCACTTAAGACACACTTAATTCCTCCAGCATGGAATTATGAAATGTAAAATGGTGCTTGGCAGGGAAACTCATCAAAGAATCAGTGCCCAAGGTTTAATATGTATGCACCCTCTGACCACATACCAATTTTAGACTGAAGGAAAGCAGGTACTTGACATAAACCATGTTTTGGGGTCAGTTAGGCACAGTGAGCCACTCTTATTCTAGAAGTGGGGATTTTCCCCAAATCCAAGTTCTTAGACACCAGCCAAGGGCCAACCTGGCAGCCTTCTTAAGGTTAAGAGTCTCAAGCCTTCTGTGTTAAAACTTCCTGCACAGTGAATGAAGTGAATGGCCTCCATAGATTGAGATTTTTTGTTGAGAATCTTGGAATATGTAAAACTTTATTGATTACCTAATATGTTTTTGAAAGTTACTTTTCTATTTCAATCATTCCTTTCTCTGCTCTTGTCAGTGAAACTTTTCAGATATAGTTAATTTTATCCTTCTAGATACTTTCTGTAGAGTCATAAACATAGAATGCAGTTCTGTAGTTTTCCTTTTCTCTCCAGTAGCTGATTTCCAGTCTTTTTGCTACTTATTTTTTTAAAGATTTGTTTATTTATGCATGCAAGAGCTGGGGTACAGGCCAGAGGTGTGTGTGTGGGATGGTGGTGAGAGGATTCACCAGAGACAGAGTGGGGAGCAGAGCAGGCGCATTGACTAAAATACGCTGCAGGGGGGAGCAGCAGGTGAGACAGGAGAGGTCTGCTGCACCATGTGGGTCTGCCCCCTGGCTGCAGATTGAACTTGCAGATTGAACTGCAGTGGCTGCCCATAGCATATAGTACTGAGATTTAACCCCTTGAGCCACAAGGGAGGCCCCAAATCACTGGTCATTTTTAAATGAAAGGAATGAATTAAATATCTCCTCAGTATTTTGTGCAGCAATTGCGGTATAGGTGCCTAAAACTCTTATCATTTTCTACAAGTTTGGAGATAGTAATAGCAGTGGTATTAAAACAGTTGTTGGGGCTTTTAAAAATCTGATTTTAAAGCTGTAACACAAAGTTTATAAGTTACTGTGCCTTTAAATTTTTTTTTAAAAGATTTATTTCTTTATACAAGAACTGGGGTACAGGCCAGATGTGTAGGAGGGTGAGAGGATTCACCAAAGACAGAGTGGGGAACAGAACAGACAGACTGACGAAATACACTGCTGAGGGGAGCAGCGGGCACGACAGAAGAGGTCTGCTGCGCCACGTGGGACCCAGGCCGGCCAGCGGGGATTGAACTTGTGCTGCAGAGGCTGTGGACAGCTTCACAGCGCTGCACTCAACCGCCTGTGCCACCAGGGGAGGCCCTGTGCCTTTAAAATTCTAACACTAACTTCAGGTTAAGCTCCTTTGTAAAGTTTTTCTTCCTCAAAGAGTTACCGGGTTTGTTGATTATATCCAAAAGGGCAGGTTTATTATAAAAAGGGAAAGGAAAGGACGCTTGCACTGACACAAGTGGACAGAAAGAGCTGCCAGAGTTATCAGGTACAAATAAAATATGTAAGGGCTTTCTTGGTGGCCTTGGAGGTTAAGTCTCAGTGTTGTCACTGCTATGGCCTGCGTTTGATCCCCAGCCAGGCAGCTACCCACATGTGGTGCGGCAGACCTCTCCTGTCTCGCCTGCTGCTCCTCTCAGTGTATTTCAGTAAATCCGCCTGTTTTGCTCCCCACTCTGTCTCTGGTGAATCCTCTCACCACCCCGCCACCTCTGGCCTACACCCCAATTCTGAAATAAATAGAAATAAATCTGAAGTAAAATAAAATAAGTAAAATGTTTACAACAGTTCTGTTTAAGTATTTGTTATTACACTTGCATAAGTTATCCTACTATATATATACACACACACAGTAATTATAATGAAGATTTTAATATATGAACCAGTATTTTGGAGAAATAGATTGGGGAAATATAATTTCTGCCTCTTGGAGGGATAGTAAATATCAGGATGAATATTTTACATTGCTGCTTAATTGGTCATAAACTCTCACACAGAATAGTGAGCTCTCCCTTTTGAAACCAGGGAGAAAAGTGGGGCATCTGGAAAAAATGAGCTTTGGTTGTTTCTGTCAAGAACCCACCACTCAACTTTTCCATATCAACATTGTGGCCAGTAACATCTTGGTCAACCTGGTTATTCTCTTTGGTGTGTAAACTTCTCCAGCAGTTCGCTTTAGATGGGCAGTATCTTTTCTTCCAGCACTTAAAAAATGTTGCAGTGGTAGAGTAATATTTGTAATATACTGATTCACCTGATTTTATCAGAACAGAATGGTTTGAATTGTTCCTGGAATAACTTGAGGCTGCCTTATGGGTTTAAAAGATCCATTTCTGGACTTTTAACAGTGAAGTTGGGAAAGCTGTGATTAGTTGAGTCCTTATATTACAGATGGTGTAAGGTAAAGCTTAGGGGTTACTTGTTCAAGGTCATTTAGACTTATGTAATATATAGTTGCTAGTGCTATGACTTTGTATTTTAAAAATTGCTAGGACTTGAACTTTCATTTGTAAAATTTACTCAAAAATGAAAATAAAATTGAGTGAAATGTCAGTTTTTGGAAATGTTACACTATAGTTGTAATCTTTGCTTTAAATGATAAAAGTAATACATGCCTTCTAATCCCACTTAATAAAAGAAAAATTTCACATATACAAAAAATGAATAGTATGGTGAACAGCCACATAACTTTTAGATCCAACATTTTGCCATACTTGTTTTCTCCATTATTTGATCCCAAATGCTTCAGCCTGCATCTCCTACTAATTTAGATTTCATTGCACAACCACACCATGCTTAAGAATATGAAATAATTTAATAATATCCAGCCAACTTTATTTTATTTTTAAAAAGATTTATTTATGTATACAAGAACTGGGGTATAGGCCAGAGGTATGGGGAGTGAGAGGATTCGCCAGAGACAGAGTGGGGAACAGAACAGGCAGATTGAAATACACTGCTGAGGGGAGCAGAGGGTGAGACAGGAGAGGTCTACTGCGCCATGTGCGTTGTTATTTCCCTGGCTGGGGATTGAACTCGTGCTGCAGTGGCTGCGGATGGCTTCATAGTGCTGTGTCTTAACCTCTGGCGCCATCAGGGAGGTCCCCTCCAGCCGACTTTAAAACCTTCCCATTTGCCTAAACAATATCTTTACCAATGGCCTGCTGGGCCATTGTAACTTTGAAACAAGGTCTCACTAAAGGTCTTATTATCCCTTTTCTTCTTCTTCCTTTTTTTTTTTTTTAAAGATTTATTTATACAAGAACTAGGGTAAAGTCAGAGGCATGGGAGGTTGAGAGGGTGAGAGAATTCACCAAAGATAGAGCTGGGAGCAGAACAGGCAGATGGACCGAAGACACTGTTGAGGGGAGCAGTGGGTGAGACAGGAGAGGGCTGCTGCGCCTTGTGGGAATCTCCCTGGCCTGCTGGGAATCGAACCAGCACTGCAGAGACTGCAGACAGCGTCACAGCATGGGGCTCAACCTGCTGTGCCACCGTGGAGGCCCATATATTATCCATTTGCATTTGAGCTTTGTAATTTAGAAAAGGCTTACTCCCCGCCCCTTCATCTTCCTGCTGACCTTTAGATGAGCCCAGCAGGCCATTGGTAAAATTTTCCAATACTTGATTTTGTCTCTTATGTTCCTCATGTGTAAACTCGTTTTTTTTTTAACTCATTTCCTTTGAATGGATAGGTGTAGAGGTATAGATAGGTTTGCATTAAACATTTTTGGCAAGAACACTTCAAAGTGATATACTTCATATTGCAACATATCAGTTGAGTCATGTTGGATAGTCAGTCTTACACTTGGTTGAGTTGGTGACTGCCATATCACTATCGTTAAAGGGCATTTTTTTTCCCTTATAATTAATAGGTAATGTGTTGGGTAATACTGTCCAAATGTTTCAACCTCTTTCCACCTAGTTTCAGGCAATGGTGATCCTTGACTTGAATCCATTTATATACCAGTTAGGGGCATAACAAAGCATATTTTTTTCCAAACTTTTAAAATTTATTAGTACCTTTCTGTAAGAGATGTATCTTGTCTTTGTAGTCTTTGATTCAGGGGATTCTTACTCATTGTATTACAGTTTTTTTGCACTGTGATTTATTATAAAGCACTTACCCGTAGTATTTTACTGGAACTACATATTAAAGAACACTTTATCACTTAATCTTCTGTTTATGCAGAATGCTTAACTGTTGAAATTTTTTTTCATGTGCACATATATGAAGAACTTAGAATGTGTGGAAAGAAAGTTGTGGCTGCACATAGTAAACTTTGGCTTGCATTCAAAAATGTTTGTGATAAAGAAGTTGGAGTGGCAGTAGTTAAATACCATATTGGGCCTCCCTGGTGGCGCAAGGGAGGGGTTAAGGCGCAGTGCTATGAAGCTATCCGCCACCACTGCAGCAGAGTTTGATCCCCCATCAGGGCCGTGACCCACGTGGAGCAGCAGACTTCTCCTGTCTCGCCCACTGCTCCCCTCAGCAGTGTATTTCAGTCGATCCGCCTGTTCTTTTCCTCACTCTGTCTCTGATGAATCCTCTCACCCCCCACACCTTCTGGCCTACACCCCAGTGCTTGTATGCATGAATAGATAAATCTTTAAAAAAAATTAGAAAAAAAAATAGTATCATATGCTTCCCTTAAGCATTTCTAAATGATACTGCTTTTGGGGCGAATTATACAAACATTGATCATAGGTCCAATTAACTCAAAGTTAATGAGAACCTCTTTAATTGGTTCTTATGTTCTCCTGATACATTCCCCTAAGAATTTTGAATGTCTCCTCCTTGTCACAGGATGACCCCAACTCACTTTGTATCCCCCCTCCCTCCCCCCCCAGTCTCCTTGACTTCTTGTTTCTCTAAGGAGCTTTGGTTCTTTTTATTATTCGAAAACCAAGACCCAGGACTTTGATGGGCTCATTGCTTTGGGGGTATTGTTTTTTTGGAGGCATTTCTTTTTTGGTTTGTTTATTGAGAAATAATTGATATACAATGTTGTGTAAATTTAAGGTGTACAACATACTGATTTGATACTTTTATACAATATGATTATCACTGTAGTAATAACTCTGGCATTAAGCAAGATCATTTAATCTACAGATGGAAATAACCATTCTACTATAGACTTAACTCAGATGAACAAGAGTCACTTTGGCATATTTCTCATTTCACAAACATAACCAAACAGGACCTCAAAATACTTCCCATAAACATTGAAGTAAATGTGAACTATATATACATGTAAGAAGATTAATAAAAGCAAGCATAACTACCCGATTTTTGGTGAGCTGGTGAATAATGGCAGTCAGTAGTGCTACTGGGTGGCATAGAGAGGGAGACTTGATCTTCATCACTGGTGATGGGCAAAGGTGAGTCTGGGTCCTGTTGTCGAGGAGTGAAGAGGCAGCATGGTCATTGTCACAGGTGAGGATGAGAGTGTTTCAAGACCTTCAGGGGCCTGGTGTTGCCTGAGGTTGCAGTGGAGTGATATTGATGGTGGTGCTGTCACAACTGCTCAGGCTCTGTGATTAACTGGGGTTTTAAAAACCATGTCCATCGTTTGTTGTGCATGTTTATTCATTGGTTTGTAAAATTCCTTGTAACATTGTTATGCGCTCATTATCTTGTTTGCTTCTGAACTTTTCTTTGTTCATCTTTTTTGGGTGAAAATGACTATGACTGGATCTAACAGCAGGAAAGCTTCAGATAAGTCTTTAGTTGTTCAAGTTTATGGTGGTTCTGCACCCTCCCGTTTCATCAGCTTCCTCCTTTGTGATTTTTGCACCTACACAAAATTCTCATTAGATAATTTTTAACCATGTGTTTCAAGTAACTCCTTTACATCTTCATATATTTCATTATATCCAGCCTGTGGTGCCAACCTAACAATCTTCTTCCTGGTGAACTTTTTCTAAGGGCTGCTCAAGGTCTGCAAATTTATTTTCTATAGGTTTTACTCCAGACAAGATTCATGGAGGGTTTTTCATTTCCTGCACTGAAATTGTCAATAGCGTCCATGATAGGTTTACCATGGCAAAATTCTCTTATAGTGGGTTTAATTTCATATCTAAGAACATAATCATTTGCTAATAGGCTTTGAATATTGCAGCAACACTCTGATTCGTAGGTTGAATCAAGCTGTTTGTGTTGCAAGGCAGAAAATTAACTTAAACATCTGTTAGGTCATTCAGGTTAGGTGGGAAACTTGAGCATTGTCCAGAAGGAGCCAAGTTTTTTCAGGGTTTTTAGTCCAATAAAAATGTTTGACAGCTGGGCAGAAATACGAAGTAAACTTTTCTGGTGATCCATACCTTTTTTGACTGTCAAATAACAGGAAGGTGAGATCTAGCGTAACCTTTCATAACTCTTGGTGTTGCAGAATAAGTAGTCACTGGCTTGAATTTCAGATCTCCTGAAGAATTATCACCAACTAGGAAAGTCATACAGGGTTTGGCAGCCTTGAATCCTGATGTTCTTTCTTTGGCAATGTAGTTTGTTTGGCATGTCCAAAAAAGACTTTTCATCTATGTTAAAATTTTGCCTGTGTTGTGTATCTGGGCATGCAACTGTGATTTCTTTGTTGGCACTTGGATACTTAATTGTTTATGGGTTATGCAATTGTGAATGATTCTTAAAATGCTCAAGCCATCTTTCTGTGAATTTTTCACTGCAGCACTGGAACTCTGGTTTTCTTTATGTCTTCAAATAAACTTAAAATTTTCATTTGTATGACCATTAGCAAACATGGAGCATTCATGCTGATGTTTGTCCCCCATCCAGATGTTCAAAAGTCTTCTCATGTTTTCCATTATGCTGTTTCTATTCTGAGTTAATTTTGTAGCAGCTAAGGTATTACACTTGTAGCTCAAATGGTAATTTTTTCAATATTATTGCTTCTTTGTACAGTTGTTGGTAGACCAAGAGTTCTTCCAGTATCTTATCTACACCTCTGTTCATTATCACACCTTTAAAAATTCTAGTTTTATTTCTCATGTCACCCTTTTACTCTGTTTTATATTTACGACATCAGGAGTACACAGTGCAGCATTATCACTCATTGCTACATGATTAAATCAAGGAATAAATATTTGCTAAGTGAAAATTGTAAGAAACATCTCCTACCACCATGTAGTTCAAAAACAATAACAGATATGGATTTGCCTTACTGCATTCATTTTTTGTGCATTTGCATGTTTATGGTATGCTTTGTGAAGTTTTATTTTCTGACCTGTTTATTCCAGGTCAGGGCCTCAGAGGTGACTGAACCTAGTCCTGGCAGCTCAGGGTGCTAGGCAGTAACCAACCTTGCGGAGGGTGCCATTCCATTGCAGGGCATTCTCACACACCTGCACCTAGTCATACTAAGACAGTGTAGACACCAGTGAACTTAGACTTTGGGATGTGGGAGGAAAACAATACAGGAAGAAAACCCTAGCACATGGGGAGAGTGGCAAACTCCACACAGTCAGTGGTCAGGAATTGTTTTTCCCCTCATCAACATTTGAAGTTGAGAAGTTGAGAACCTACTGTACTATAATTTAAAGTTATCTTTTCTTTATTTTTTTTAAAAGATTTATTTATTTATTTATTTATTTATTTATTTATTTATTTATTTATTTATTTATACAAGCACTGGGTATAGTCAGAAGCGTGGGAGAGTGAGAGAGAATTCACTAGAGCCAGAGAGGAGAGCAGAGCAGGCAGAGTGACGAAGTACATTGCTGAGGGGAGCAGCGGGCGGCGGGAGAGGTCTGCGAGCCATGTGGGACCCTCTGGTGGCCGGGGAGCAGCCGGGGATCGAACCGGCGCTGCAGAGGCTGCGGGAAGCTTCGCAACCCAGTGTTCAACCGCTGCGCCACTGGGGAGGCCCAAGTTATCTTTTCTTTAAGCAATACTTCAGTGAAGATATGTTTCCTTTGTGTTCTTGTGACAATATATCTGGAGAAATAGTCTTAACAGTGAATTATTGGTTCAAGGGTAACGCAATAAACAACATTTTTTGGTACTGCCAGTTTGACTTTCAGAAAAGATTATACCAGATGATGCTGTTAACAGCCTGGAAAGTCTCTGTTTACTTTTTTCCTCATTACACTGTGTCCTCAACTTGGATTTTTTGGTTGATTTGATATAGAAAATATACTATAACCATACATGAAAGAAACAACTTGGCTCTGAATTCATTGGAGGCAAGTTTAGTTACTTATAATAGAAGCATCACTTATCTTTAACTCTTCATGTGTTATTACTTTAGAATAAGTTAAAAAAATATCTGGGGGCATTCCCAAGCTTCTCTTTCTCTGTCTCTCTCAATTTTAGGAAAGTGGAGGGATAGCATAGGTAGAACCTTTGCTTTGAACAAAACAGAACAAAATAATGTGGTCTTTCTACATTAAGAAATTGTTAAAGGTTTAAATGCCCTTTACCAACTTTTAATCTTCATAAGCTTTCTATACTTTATAAGGTAACTTCCGATCCTAAGGAAATTAGGAACAACTTCAGAACATGAAGATACAGATAAGCTTAGCATTCAAAGAATTTCATGTTTCAACATTGGTGTTTGGTGAATTCATAAGAACAAAGGCACGTATAACCTTCTTATTTGGATGAAGACAATTCTGCCTCAGTTGGTGGAAGGAATTAGGCCATCATTTTAGCTATACAATTGCTGCCTTGAACGTACTTTTCTAAATTTTCCAAGTAAACAGCTTTTACAATGTAGCAGTGAATTTGGGTCCTAGAGTCCTAACCTGCTTTTCAGACAGCCATTCAGACTCTTAAACATACATACTACCTTACAAACTTTAATTCCAAACTATCTGATTTTGAAGCAGTACATAAAGAATAAAGTGAATAAATGAAGTCTTGTAAATAAATATGTTGTAGATGAAGTCATCAGTGGTGTTTTAGTACTAAGAGAGCGATATGGAAGGTTATTTTATTCCCATTTCCCTAATAAAAATTTATATTTAAAATTCTGAATCTTTTTGTTTTAAACAGGTGCCATGTTTCAGAACAGATTAAGACCCCTGGTACAGAAGAACTGAAGACATTGTACAGACAGCAGATATAGGCTAATTACAAAGAAAGCATTAACCTGCCTCTGAGGTGACTAAAGGGGAATAATGGTGATTTTGCGCCGGGCTCGGCCGCCTGCTTCCGCCCCAACCAGCAATGAATCTTGACTCGCTCTCGCTGGCCTTGTCTCAAATCAGCTACCTGGTGGACAATTTAACCAAGAAAAACTACCGAGCCAGCCAGCAAGAAATACAGCATGTAAGTAAACTGGTAGAAGAAAAATAACATTAAAGGACTGATTATGTAGTGGAAAGAAAACTGGAAATTTACACAAGTATGTTGCATGAAAAGTAACTCCACCCCTCCCCCCCCCATTTCAAATATTTTCTCCTTTATATAAAAGAGAACCTATCCTAGACTCCATTCCACCTTTTTTGGGATTCAGAGATTTCTATTTTTCTATAAAAATTATGAAACAGGGGCCTCCCTGGTGGTGCAACGGGTTAAGATGCAACCTATCAAGCTATCTGCAGCCTCTGCAGCACGAGTTCAATCCCCGGCCAGCCAGGGAGCTGCCCACATGGCGCAGCAGACTTCTCGTGTCTCGCCCGCTGATCGCTCAGCAGTAGTGTGTTTCATTCAGTCTGCCTGTTCTGTTCCCCACTCTGTCTCTGGTGAGTCCTCTCACCCCCTGCATCTCTGGCCTGTACCCCAGCTCTTGTATGCATAAATAAATAAATCTTTAAAAAAAATTATGAAACAGGATCTTGTTTTGGTCTAGTCCCATTTTTTCCCCTTTTCTGTTTAAAAAAATTGAAATATACCTTGCAGACCATAAAATGTGTCTCTCTGAAGTGTAATATTTGGTAATTTGTAGTAGCTTCACTAATTGTTCAACCACCACCATCGAAATTCAGCATGCGTTTATCACCCCAAAAAGAAACACCTGGATCCACTAGCCGTTGCTCTCCTGGCAACACTAATCTAGTTTCTGCTGGTATGGATTTGTCTTTCTGGAATTTTCATATAAATAGAATCATACCATGTGTGGTCTTCTGTGTCTGCTTTTTACTTCCTATAATGTTTCCAACTTCGGCTATGTTGAGAGCATGTATGAGTAATTTGTTCATTTTTGACTGAGTTTGATTATTCATTCCACAATTTGTTTATCAGTTGATGGATAGTTAGGTTAGTTTGTACTTTTTGGCTACTAAAATAGTGTGACTGACAGTATTTATTTATAGGTTTTTGTGTGGATGTTTTGAGATTTCTTGGGTATATACCAAGGAATGGAATTGCTGGCTCATGGTAGATTTGTCTTTAAATTTCTGAAGAATGGCAGACTGTTTTTCAAATCTCTGTATCACTTTTCATTTCTATGAGCAGCATACGAGGATTCCATTTTCTTGTCATTCTCAGTTGATGCTCATCATCGCATTTTGCTTTTAGTTTTAGTCATTCTAGTGGGTGTGAACTGTTAATGTCATTTTGATTTACAATTAATGTTCAGCATCATTCTGTGCACTTACGTCTATTCAAATCCTTTCCTTTCCGTATTTTAAGATTATTTTTCTCAAGTTAGGTTTTACTTGTAGAGTATTTTATTCCAACTTAAATGCTATACTTGTAGTGGTAATACTCGCTCCCTGTTTTTATACATTAGACATGCAGTATACATTTTTATACATTATATTTTTATACTTAGAATTAGGATATGTAAATTACTATAATTTTTGAACTTTTCTGAACATCATATTCTTTATGTGGTAATAGACTAGAAACAGTTAAAATTTACCTGACATCTTGTTAGGATTAAATAAAATTAAATACAGCACGTTTCCTGTCACAAGAATTTAAAAAATGCAAATTCACCTTTCTCTACAGTATAAATTATAGTTTCTATATAAGGTAGTTCATACACAAATACAAACTTGTGAATAAAACAGGGGCCTAATTATTTGAAGTAAATCTAAGAATTGAGAGTGTTTCTATGGGAGCCCTTTTTCTCTTTGCTTTTGGGACATGTATATAGGCATAGTTTGATTTTTAAATTTTTAATATTTAGTTTGATTCAAACATTGCTTTTAATATGATGCCAGTATCAGCTGTGGAAAAAGAACTCTGTAGAGATGTTCATAGCAACACATGCCTGTGGTTCTTTTTCAGTTCTGGAGGCTCCAGGGCAGCCTGTATTACTTGATGCCTTTCTTTGTGAACACAGACACTCCACTTACTTGACAGCCTTCAGGTCACAGGCCAGCTTTTTAACAGTCTCAGGAGTCATAGCTTCTGTTTGTTCTTGGCAAGTTTCCCAACACTAGAGCAGTTATCTCTGAGATCCGTTTAGGTCCAACAAGAAAGAACAGATCTCGTGAGTTATATCTCAGGCACCCACTTTTCTTTCACATTTTCAAATGAGGATGAAGACACCACTGGTGAACAGACTAGAAGTACATTTTTGTGGATAACTCAGTGATTGTAATCTATCATAATCCTCTTGTGCTACAGTCTCCAAAAAAAGTATGTGTCTCTCCATTCCTATTGTCCTCCAATAGTTGTCAAAACAGTTGGTACATACTCAGGTGGAAATTTGTTTTCATATAGGATATTGAGAGAAATGTTTTGCCAATTGCACCACCAACCACAACAATGCACTGAATTGTCTGCATTGCTGAAACAGTTTGTATCCACCTTAAATATTTCCGATTCAGTGATGACCTGAGCTTCTCTACTTGGGCATTGGCAGCACTGGTTAATTTTATTTTTAAAATAGATAATATATCAACCTGATTACCCCAACTATTCATGTTTGCTGTCCCCAGGCATCTGATTGTTAGTTGTTTGTTACCTATTCCTGCAAAGATATTTGCATATAGAAAATAGAGAAATATTTCCTATCCCTTTTTATAGGGTGGCATGTGATTCATACTGTTCTGCATCTTGATTTTCTTTTTTTTAAATTTACCGGTCTTATCTTGGAAGTCATCCAAACAAGAAAAGCGCCTTCATTTAAGGTTGCACAGTAAATCATTATATGGATAATCACAATTTACTTAACTATTGCTGAACCTTTAGGTTACATGAATTTGGTTTTTGTTTTGATGGTGCTGTTATGAGCTTGTTTCTTGCATGTATGAGTTAGTAAAGTTGTAGGATAGAGTACTAAAAAAATTAAAGCTTGCGTAACTCTTTGCTTTCTAAAGCAGAAGCTCAATTCTTAGGATCATCTAGTTCTTATGGGATTTTCTTTTCATGTAGTACTATTTCTTTGGTAGATTGAAATACCAACTGGTCTATATAGTTACGGATTTAGTGCATTTGATTTTGCATTGATGAAGTGTCATGCTTAAGTCGATTGCTTTAATATGTTCAGTAATTCTACTACAAAAAAAAATTCCAGGCTCCTCATTCTGAGTTTCAGGGTTCCTTTAGTCCAATTCTAAATGCTCTTCTTGGAATTCTTATTTTCAAGACCCAAGCCTAAGACCACCTTGCCACTGAAAGCTTACTCTTGGGTTAACTCCTTAGAATAAATTCTGAAAGCAAGTTGGTCAGAATGGGATCCGATAATTTCATGCAGCTACTAGTTAGATATGTACTGTGGACCACACATTATTATTTCTTTTTAGTCTGCTTTTTTTTTTTTTTAATTTACTTTATTTACTTTTTTTAAAATTTACTTTATGGGGCCTCCCTGGTGGTGCAAAGGGTTAAGTCTCAGCACTATGAAGCTATCAGCAGCACAAGGTTGATTCCCAGCCAGGGAGCTAACCCCTTATGGCACAGCAGACCTCTCCTGTCTCGTCCGCTGCTCCCCTCAGCAGTGTATTTCAGTGGATCCACCTGTTCTTCTCCCCGCTCTGTCTTTGGTAAATCCTCTCACTCCCTCACCGCCCCCCCCAACACCTCCGGCCTGCACCCCAGCTCTTGTATGCATAAATAAATTTTTTTTATGGGAGGTGTAAATCTAACGTTACTAAATCTTTTTATTGTTCATGGAAAACAAAGAAGTAGAAGAAAATTAGACTCTTGACGGGAAGCCCTTTCTGTGCCAGGTTGAGTGACTGACAGCTCTTACTCTAAAACATCTCCCACTGTCAGAGTAATCATTCTAAAATATATACTTAATAGTCTTTTTGCTATGTTAAAATCTTTTGTGTGTCTTTGTCCCACTCAGTTTAAAGCTAGGCTCTTATACTGGATCTGTATTGCTGTTGCTTGGAATGTCCTCTGGAAGGAGATATGAGAATGTTTGAAATGCAGGGTATTTATGAGATTTCAACACCTGTAGTGGGAGAGGAACAGGGAAGACAAAGAATTAGACAAAAGAACTGTGGTGGAAGCCCAACAGAGCCTTGGCCAAAGTCTGTGGGGAGTTCCCGGAAGGTATATCAAAGTTGTTCTGTGGCCACAACTGGCCAGGTTGCCTTTGGGTAATAAGTTTGAATATATGACAAAATGAGGGAGCTTATTGCTGGGTCACTTTGAACTTCCTTGAAGTGGGGGATCTGGTGGCACTGCCCATCTTTGTTTTCATTTTAAAGATTCATTTTATTCTTGCATACAAGAGCTGAGGTGTAGGGCAGGGGTGGGGGGCGGTGAGAGGATTCACCAGAGACAGAGTGGGAAGCAGAACAGGAGGATCTGCTGATAGCTTGATAGTGCTGAGATGTAACCTTTTGTGCTACCTGGGAGGCCCAGCTTTACTTTCTTAATAAGACTTAGTGTGATATGGTTAACTTAATTTTATATTGGTTTAATCATCTTCCTTACTCCAAAGTCAACTTTAGAACTGAAATAAATGAAACAAAGAATAGAGAAAAATCCAAAAGTTGATTCTTTAAAAAATGTACAGGGGCCACCCTGGAGGCGCAGGGGTTAAGTCTCAGCACTATCACTGTTGAGTTCCATCCCCGGCCAGGGAGGCCATGGAGCTGACCCACATATGGCACAGCAGACCTCTCCTGTCTTGCCCACTGCTTCCCTTAACAGTGTATTTCAGTACATCTGCCTGTTCTGTTCCCCACTCTGTTTTTGATGAATGCTCTCAATTCCTCACACCTCTGGCCTACACCCCAGTTCTTCTATGAAAAAAAAAATTGCTATAAAAATGTTTTATATCCTATTCGTAAGATATTAACTCAAATCTAATTTTAAATTTTTATTAAATTTTCAAATTTATGTATTATATAAAGTAAGAGTATAAATTTTTTGATTAAATTATAAGATAACTTAAAATTTTTACTGAATATAATTTTAAGCACACACAGAAGTTAGCAGGTTAATATGAGCTCCATGAATTTGTCATCTAGTTTAATTTTAAGTCATGGAAAATTTTAATTTTTTAATTTCATCTAACCCATTCCCCTCAGTTGTTTTAAAGCATCCAGACATAATTTCATCTGTCTACATGTTAATATAAATCTAGCCACAAAACTTATCACATCTTTTTTATAAAAAAGCGTAGTATTTCTAAACCCTGTGCTTGGAGATGTGGTCTGCCATTTAACATTCTCATATCCTCTCTTTGCTGCATATAATAAATTTTTGAACAGCTCATGAATCAGAACCCAGATAAGATAAATCTGTTTTATTGACCTAGGTCTCTTAAAATCTGTCATTTTCCCTCCCTCTTTTTTTCTTGCATTAAAGAAATCAGATTGTCCTATAGTTTTGCCCACAGTGTGAATTTTGCTGATTTTATCCCCAGGGTGGTATATTTAATGTGTCCCTCTGTCTTGTATTTGCTTTATTTTTTTTTTTTAAACTTTCCATACTTTTTTTTTTTTTTAAAATATTTATTTATTTATTTATTTATACAAGCACTGGGTACAGTCAGAAGCGCGGGAGGGTGAGAGAATTCACCAGAGCCAGAGCAGGGAGCAGAGCAGGCAGAAGGACCGAAGTACACTGCTGAGGGGAGCAGCGGGCCGCAGGAGAGGTCTGCGCACTCTGCGGGACCCTCCTCCGGTGGCCGGGGAGCAGCCGGGGATCGAACTGGCGCCGCAGAGGCTGAGGGCAGCCTTGCACCCAGCGCTCAACCGCTGCGCCACCGGGGAGGCCCTCTTGTATTTGCTTTAAATTGGTAGTTAAATTTAGAGGTTTGATGACTGTTTTTTTCCCCCTTAGGATAATTTAATAGGTGGTAGATATAAACTTTTATCAGGAGGTTTGTAATGCCCAGTTGTCTCCATTTTTGTAGTTTTTAGCAGATTATGTTCATTGACTAGATTCGTTAATTTGTTAGGGATTGCAAAATGACAAGACACTCATTGTTACGCATTCTTTATTAGTCGAAATAATTCTATTAAGGAAAACATGATCATGCAGACTGTACGGTTAGTACCCTGAGGTACATTTTAGATAGGAAAGACAAGATACATACTTGATTCTCTTTTTATCTGCCTGTTTTCAAAATGAATTACTTCTTAGCATCCTCCAGACATTGCCAGTGAGTATTTTAGTATTCTTAGGAACTCGTACTTTTAGCATATTTGATGTGTTTGAATTCATTGAAAGTATTATTGCTGTTTATCCTGTCTCCTCTGCTTTCCTAAGTGAAAGCTTAAGCATGTTGGCTTCCCAGTTCTTAAGTATTTTTAACTCTTAATATGTCTGTGAGGCAGTGTAAAAATTGGTCTTACTTCCACATTTTCTGATGGGGAAGTTGAGACTGACTTAAGTTAACTTAGCCAGCTGTCACAAATTATCATCATACAATGGAAACTGCATAGACTTTGGAATTTGACTGTGCAGCCATATTCCTCCACTCAGACTGTGGGCTCTTAGTCTCATGCTGTCTGTTTTAAGTGTACACCTCCTCATCTGTCATATGGGAGCAGTCTTCAGCAGAGTTGCTGACTAGCCAAGAAAGCTCTATACCATATCTGTCCCTAAATGGATAGTTAAATGTTATATACAATATGTTAATATAGCACTTAACAAATGATTACTTTGTATAGATGGTGAAGAAGGGAACATAGCCACATACACTGGTCTCGCAGCTTAGTCTAGTGAGGGACACAGAATAGTTGGTGGTGTTACGAATAAAACTAAAATAGGGCAAGGGAGTGAGTGAGCACCTGGAGCTTTCCTGTTTGAAGGAATAGCATGTACGGGCATCACTATGCTTGAGGACTGGCAGGAAACGAGGAGCTCAAGGACAGCAGCTCACATACTGAGTCATACCAGCTCCTCTAGGGCCTGGCCTTGTATGCCTTAAGGGTCACTTAGGTTAGATTTCAGGCTGAATTTTTAGAGTAAAAATAATGCTTAGAAAAATGGTGTTCTTGTGAGTTCACTTTGTTATAAAATTCTTGCTTTAACAATTAAAAAAAACAAAAAAACTATTCTTACTACATCTCATATATGCTACTGGTAAGTTTGATAGAGGGGTTGACCACAGTACACAGTTATATGTGCTAGTTACTGGTAGTTTTTCTTCTGTCCTTCTAGTGACTATAAGAAATATTTAGAGAACGTGTAATAATTCCTATTCCACGTCAGTAGCTCCTATAACTGTTAATGCAAAGTGACCAGTGTAACTTGAGATTTTGCCCCAGATATTGGTGTTTTTCTTTTAGATCCCCCTCAGTGTTTACAAACCTCTACTTTTATCTTTTTAGATTGTGAATCGGCACGGTCCTGAGGCAGACAGGCATTTATTACGCTGCCTATTTTCGCATGTGGATTTCAGTGGCGATGGTAAAAGCAGTGGCAAAGATTTTCATCAGGTATTTGAGATTAACAGTTTGTTTATTTCAGTCCAATTGTTGAATGAATTCATTTTTGGCCACAGTATATACAGCAAATGACACTTATAAATAGCATCCAGAAATGATCTTAGCTGAATGGCTAAGAGGTATTGAGACTTTTCTTTTTTCTTTCTTCCTTTTCCGTTCTCCCTTTCTTCCTCCCTACCTATCTCTGTCCTTCCTTCCCCACTCCCTCCTGGCTACAAACCATTACATTTACCTAGTTCAGGCTTACAGAGCTGGGGATCAGACCTGGCTAAAGGAAGCAAGAATGTAGAAATTCCTGCTTGAAAAGGCAGGGCTTCTCTTATCCTAGTTTCTTTGGCTTGATTCCCAGTCTGGTAAAGGTTTGTCATCCTATGTCATTCTTTTTTTTTTTTTTTCTATGTCATTCTTAACAGTTATTTTGTCTGTGGACTATATACTATAGAGGTTTTGGTATAACTTGTTGCTAATAGACCTTAGGTAGTATAAATGAAACTTCTAAAGATCTGATTTCTGTAACCTAGAAACAGTATGCAATATTGGATTACACTTTAAAATTTTGCTAATGTTTCTGTTTGCACAAGAAGATAACTGTTAGTGCTAATGGAAATTCATTTTTTATTTTTAAAGACTCAGTTTCTGATTCAGGAGTGTGCGTCGCTGATTACAAAGCCAAATTTCATCTCGACGCTGTCCTATGCCATTGATAATCCATTGCACTATCAGAAGGTTGGTATAGTTTTTATCTTTTATAAGTATGTGTTGTCTCTTATTAGGCTCTCTAAAAAGCCCTTGAACCATGATCTCTTAATGTTATGTCTTAATTTTAAAATTTCATGTAGTTTGGGACTTTCATAGCTTCCTAACAATAGCAAGGCAGTTAATCTGCTAATAATTACAATCTTACTAAGACGAGGTCATGTGAAGACTTAAATGTATTAGCCAGTAGTTCTGAAACATGGTATATTGAATCTAGCAGTGCTACAAATTATGCTAATGCAATAAAGTTCCATAATTGGGTGAAAAGATGCTTTTATAAACTGGAAGATTGTAACTTCTTATTTTGAGGCAAAGTTTATGTTGTTGTTACTGTTTTTTTTCCTCCCAGAGTTTAAAGCCTGCACCCCACTTATTTGCCCAGCTGAGTAAAGTTCTGAAGTTAAGTAAAGTACAAGAGGTAAGTGGTTTAAGGAAAGATACATACCGTTATAATTGAAAATAGCTATTTCACTCTTTGATCACTCTAACCCTTCTTGTTTCAGGTAATTTTTGGCCTTGCCCTCTTGAATTCTTCCAGCTCAGATCTTAGAGGTTTTGGTAAGTTCCCTTCCCCCTAAAGATATAGTAAAGTGAACCTCTTTAAAATCCTCTTTTGAATCTTGACTATCAATAGGTTAGATTTACAGAGCTAAGATAATTGAAGATTATTTTCTGCCTCCTGTGTACATGTATGGTAAAAACACAAAATTTACCTTAATAACTATTTCAATGTATAGTTCAGTAATGTATAGTTCATATTGTTGTTTAACAGATGTGTATGTGGAACTTCATTTTGCAAAAGTAAAACAGTCTACCCACTGAATAACTCCCCTCCCAATCCCCCAGTGCCCCGCAGTCCCTAGCAATTGGTCTCATATTTGTGAGACCAGTTGAAAGCTTTGGAGGGTTAAGAGTGAATTGGTAACGCCTCTCTGGTGGTACAAGGGGTTGAGTTTCAGCACTGCAGCCACTGCGGCATGAGTTTGGTCCTCAGCCAGGGAGCTAATCCACATAATGGTGCAGCAAACCTCCTGTCTCGCTGATGCTTCCCTCGAGAGTGTATTTCAGTGGGTCTGCCTATTCTGCTCCCCACTCTGTCTCTGGTGAATCCTCCCTCTCTCTCTCTCTCTCTCTCTCACACACACACACCCAGCACCTTTGGCCTACACCTCAGTTCTTGTATGCATAAATAAAAATAAATCCTTGAAAAAAATTGTTGAATGAGAAAGGTGGCCATCTATATTTTGATGATATGTGACATTTTACCCACTGCTCCTCAAAAATAACTTGTGTTTTGATTTACTTGATTTCTAGCTGCCCAGTTTATCAAACAGAAGCTTCCAGATCTTCTGCGTTCTTACATTGACGCAGACGTCAGTGGAAATCAAGAAGGTGGCTTCCAAGATATAGCAATAGAGGTCCTACACCTCCTCCTCTCCCATCTCCTCTTTGGGCAGAAGGGAGCCTTTGGAGTTGGACAGGAACAGATAGACGCTTTTCTTAAGACGCTGCGCAGAGGTAAAGGACTGTTTTTAGCTTAACAATGATCTCATTTTTTTGGACGATCACAAACACATGACAGAATTTTAGTCTACAAGTAAAGACAGTGATTTACCTTTTTGTTGTTAAGTTGGTAATCTTTTAAGGAAGAGAGTTTATATATGAAAGTGATTAAAAATCTCATAGGGTATGAAATAAACTTAACTGCACATAATCTTAATGTATAATCACAGATAATAAGATTTAGTATATCTCTAATCTCATTCAGGAGGGAGATAACATAACTGAACTATCTAGTTTAAAAATTGGTCACTTGATATATTCATCTTACCTCTTTAGTTATTGTTATGCTAAATAACATTGTTGCCATTTTTCTTCCTCTGACCGTTTTAGAGTTTGTGAGACTGGGCGAAACAAATCTTTGATAGTAGATATTTTTAGTGTTTTTGTTTTTTCCTAATGTTTATATAGCTTAATTTTAAACTGCATTAACTTTTGTAGTGATAGGAAATTTTCTGTTCGCAGTGAAATGACACATAATTCCGATTGTTTCTTATGCCTTCCTTTGTATGGAAATTGATAGCCTTATTTTGAAATTCGAAAGTAATATTTAGTGTATGAATTTGTCAATATGTTGGAATCCTAATATGAAAAATAAAAATCTACTTATGAGTGGTTTTTGTGCTATAAAAGCATTGAAATTTTAGGTAACTGGTGTGAAGTCCTAACTTGGGCTAGATGGATTAGAAAAAGCAGAATAAACTTTGCTTTGACTATGAACTTCTTGTGGAAGATTCAGTCTTAGGGTGCTTTTTAGAATAAAAGAGTCTAACTTATTTATAGTTAATAACAGTTGTAATCTTTTTTTCTCTTTCAGATTTTCCCCAGGAACGCTGTCCTGTGGTGCTTGCACCACTTTTATACCCTGAAAAACGGGACATTCTAATGGACAGGATCCTGCCTGATTCTGGAGGGGTAGCTAAAACCATGATGGAGAGCTCTTTGGCTGATTTCATGCAAGAAGTAGGCTATGGCTTTTGTGCAAGGTTGGTAGGAAGATATTAAACTTCTCATTACTTTTGTGCTAATTAAACATGATATAATTCTTTAAAGCAAGTTCCTCAAATTCTTTAATGTGTCATCTTTACCTCTCAAGAATTTTGAGAAGTCTTCTATATAATCATTTTAGTGGCAGCTATAAATATCCTGGTGGCCAAATTTCTCTATCTATACCCCCAAATTTCTCCAAGTTAGGAATAAGAGGTTTTAGCCTCGTTGCTAAATTAGGCATTTTTAACTTTGAGCATGAGAGAGCATTGAGGCAGGTGTATCTGGAATTGCATCATTTCCTACCTGGTTTTCCTGCTCCTCTCCCATTTCCTTCATCTTCTACCACTTTCTTGCCTTTTTTATACCCTCCTTGCATATTTTTCTCCCCTGCCAAGGGACACCAAAGGAAACTTGCAGCATGTTCACTTATGAGTGATAGAGTGGATTATTAATTTTTCTGAGAATAAGTTGTTAAAGGACATTAAGGTGCTTTTGCTTTACCTTTAAATATAACTTTTAATGTTTTTACAACTTACCAATCGCCATTTCTACTTATGTTTGAAATAGTATATTTCTCGTATGTGGGCCTGGCATAAAACTTTTGTTTAATTAAACTTCAAAATATAACATCAACAGTATTGCATTTTCAAGGCTTTGTACATATCAGAATAATCAAATTCACCTTGAGTATCTTTGTTTTGAAGAGTAACTTGATTCCTACTGAGATTGAGGCTAACTGTGTATCTTTGTGAAAGGTATTACTACTCTTGGTTCATTGACTTAAATTTTTCCCATTTTCTTAACCTAGGTAGGTACAAGAAATGAAGCTTACTGTTCTTTAGTAAAATTCTAGGGATTTTGCTCTAGGGTTCATTTCGTACTAGCACATCTTAGTTTTGGTATTGAAGGTGGTAGTGTTTTTCTGAAGTTAAATTTCTGTTTCAGTGTTGAAGAATGTCGCAATATAATCATGCAGTTCGGTGTGCGGGAGGTCACAGCTGCCCAGGTTGCAAGGGTTTTGGGAATGATGGCTCGAACTCATTCAGGATTAACAGATGGTATTCCATTGCAGGTAAATGTGGAATTCTTTTAAAAATGAATTAGTATTCTGCTCTCTTTATTTTCTTAAATTACAGTGACTGATCTACTTACCAGAGTAGAACACATAAAGTAGTTCAGTTTGTTTAATTCAAATTTTAATTCTGCAGAGTATCTCTGCTCCTGGCAGTGGGATCTGGAGCGATGGAAAAGATAAAAGTGATGGAGCTCAGGCACACACGTGGAATGTGGAAGTCTTGATTGATGTTCTCAAAGAACTGGTGAGTACATGTAATCTTGTTTTTTCACTCGTGGTATTACAGAATATGACCTAAAGAAAGTAAATGTTAATGAATGAAATACCCAGCTGAAAGACAGTAACAACGTTTTGTAATTCCTCACTTCATTACCTCAAAAAGTATTGCAGTCAATCAAAACTACCATGAGATACCATCTTACACCAGTGAGAATGGCACATATTAAAAAAACTAGCAACAACAAGTGTTGGCAAGGGTATGGAGAAAAAGGAACTCTTCTGCACTGTTGGTGGGAGTGCAAACTGGTCCAACCACTATGGAGAGCTGTGTGGAGATTTCTGGACCTACTAAACATAGAGCTTCCATATGATCCAGCAATTCCACTCCTAGGTATTTACCCAAAGGACACAGAAACACCCATTCCAAAGAACACCTGCACCCCTATGTTTATAGCAGCACTATTTACAATAGCTAAGCTTTGGAAACAGCCCAAATGCCCAAAAATAGATGACTGGATCAAGAAGATGTGGTACATATATACCATGGAATATTACTCAGCATTCAAAAAAGATAAACACATGCAATTTGCAGCAACATGGATGGCGCTGGAAGGGATCATGCTTAGCGAAATAAGCCAGAAAGAAAAAGAAAAATACCGGATGGTCTCACTCATAGCAGGAATCTAGAAAACTTAAATAAGGGACCAGGAAAATGAATAACTATAAGAAAGTGAAAATCAAAATCAACAAAAAACTATGAACCAGAAACACTTTTTGGGGGGGGGGGGGGTGGGGGGGGAGGGATTGGGGTCAGAATGGGGGGGTTGCAATTGTATGGGGAATATAAAAATAAAATTTATTATTTAAAAAAAATAAAAATTAAAATTAAAAAAAAAGTATTGCAGTAATGATGTGCTCAAAAAGTACACAATCAAATTCCAGTTTTGATCTTCAGTTGTTGCTGCTCTGCAGTTCACTGCTGTGGCAGACTTTTGTTTTTGAGAACTGAAAAGGTGATTTTTAATTTTTTATACCTTTTTTTTGTCCTTTTTTTGATCACATCATTCCTATCCTGAGGAAATGAATCATGTGAAAATCTTCATTATGCTGATGTTGGGGTTCAGATGATGAGGTTTGTTGTGGGTGGGCTTCTTGGGTCCCCCTCAAAAAGAATTCAGCAGACATTCACATTCTTCAGTACATGGCAATGTTTACTGAGGAAAGGAAAATAAAAGGAAAGAGAGATACAATGCCTGTATATTCACAGGCAGGCAGTCTTTTTTTTTTTTTTTTTTTTTTAAGATTTGTTTCTTTATTTATACAAGCACTGGGTACAGTCAGAAGTGCGGGAGGGTGAGAGAATTCACCAGAGCCAGAGCAGGGAACAAAACAGGCAGACTGACGAAATGCACTGCTGAGGGGAGCAGCGGGCCGCAGGAGAGGTCTGCTCACCATGTGAGACCCTCGCCGGCGGCCGGGGATCAAACCGGTGCTGCAGAGGCTGCGGGCAGCTTTGCAACCCAGCGCTCAACAGCTGTGCCACCAGGGGAGGCCCAGGCAGTCTTGTCTTAAATGACAAGAACTGCTGGAGATTTATTGAAATATGCTACTGAGAGGAGTAACATTCAAGACTGGAGGGGGCCACCTGTTGTGTGTGACTTTTCTTGAAGGGACTAATTTGTTGCTAAATCGTGATTGTAGGAAGAATTATTTAGGAGAAAGGAGGCCTTCTTAAACATTTCTGGAAAATGCAATAAAAATCCTGTTAAGCTTTTTTATGTCAGTGAGACATGAGATAGAGAATTTGTGTATGTCTTCCTACCACTTCTCAAAACATAATAATTCACCCCCAGTAAACCAAGTACCTCTTCTAAAATGTTAAATATGCTTAAATAAAACATAAAATAAAACTTTGAGATTTAAGAGGGTAATATTTAGTCTGAGAGAATAGTAGAGTCACAGTGAATATGTTCTGTCTTGTTCATAAAATGACAGACAACAGAATACAACATTAAAGATTACATGTACAGTTGCCCTTGTAGTGAACAGTACAGGGAGTTTGGGGTGCTAGCTTCCATGCAGTCTAAAGTTAGTGTAATTTGGCCTCCCCGGTGGCGCAGCGGTTGAGCGCTGGGCTGCGAAGCTGCCCACAGCCTCTGCAGCGCCAGTTCGATCCCTGGCCGCCGGGTGAGGGTCCCACATGGCGCAGCAGACCTCTCCTGCTGCACCCACTGCTCCCCTCAGTAGTGTATTTCGTCAGTCTGCCTGTTCTGCTCCTGGCTCTGTCACTGGTGAATTCTCTCACCCTCCCGCACTTCTGACTACCCAGTGCTTGTATAAATAAATGAATAAATCTTAAAAAAAAAAAAAATAAAGTTAGTGTAATTTATAGTTGGCCTTCTGTATAGATGTCCAGGTAATACATGCATCCACATATGTATGCATAAACACACATATGGGACATATATATATATATATATAATCTCTCATAGTTCTCATTTTAAGTTTTTCAACTTATAGATAAAATTGAAATAGAGAATTAGCTGTTTTCTATATGACCTTCCTACAATGATTTTCCTTTTGTTGTTTTCTTATTAGTGGATAGACAAAGGTGTTCAAACCTGTTTTCCTTTAGTAATGGAGGGGAAAAATAATACAGGGTCATGGCATTAAACTTAGAAAATGAAAAGAAAAGCAAAATAAAAAGCAGTTTATTTACTTATGGATAGCTAGTTATTGTTCTGTTTTTGTCCTGTGATTGTCTTGCCGAACTGAAATAATGCTCTTTTCACTTTGTAACTTCATTGTCCTGTTGAAAATAGTCTTTTTAAAAATTGCAGCCAAGTATGGTATTCCTTGTTATCTGAATATGTTTTGTTCCTGATTTCAGAAACTACTAAAAGGCTCTTAAGTTGAGTGCTTGTACTGTGGATTTGAATCAGTAACCTCTTCTTCCTACTTCTTTTTTCTTGTATGTTAGATTTATCAGTAGATACTTTTGTAGGCAGGGAGCAGAGAACAGTTTCAGATTTATATTGGGCCAATTTGTTTCATTCACTTACCCATAAAGGATAACAACACAGGTATGCCTGTGGTTTTGCCAAACGTCTATATCTAGGATAATTTCTATTTAATGGTACATTTATGGTTCTGTTCTGTCACAACAAATTTTCCTTCAAAGAAATTTTAAAAAGAAAAATGTTACTTTCTGAGTGTTACAGTTGCCTTGGAGTGATAACCTAAACTTGAAGTTTGTTCTTTTTATCATATACAAAAACAAGCATTAAGGTCTTACTAGCTCGAAAGGAGTCACCTTTGGCCAAAACTAAACCTATGCTTTGATTGGAGACTTAAATATAAAATGCGAACAGCCTTTTTCCTTTCAGGCATAGAACATACTTATTACTTGTTGCAGTGTTTGGTAAATTGTCTTCTATAAATTTGTTTCCTTTGCCTTTAGAAGACTCTGGACCACTTTTCCCAATACTAGATTGGGTTGTTTTTAGGGAAGATCTTTAGTTAATTACCAGTGATGTTTGAGATAATTGATAATATTGCCTACTTTGTTTCAAGACTGTAGAATCTATGTGTATAGTCCGGAGAATGTGAGGCTTCCTTGTATTATAAAAGGGAAGAGGGCCTCCCTGGAGGCACAAAGGGTTAAGCACCAACTACGACGCAATCCGCAGCCTCTGAAGCAAGGACTTCCATCCCTGGCCGGACAGGGAGCAACCTACATGGCGTAGCAGACGTCTCCTGAGTCCCCCCCTGAGTCACCCCCTGCTCCCCTCAGCAGTGTGCTTCAGTCAATTTGCGTGTTCTGTTCCCCACTGTCTCTGATGGATCCTCTCACCCCCTGCATTTCTGGCCTGTGCCCCAGCTCTTGTATGCATAAATGGATAAATCTTTTTTTTTTTTTTTAAAAAAGGGAAGAGACTTTCCCTTCATTATGTTTCCACAAGTATTAGAAGTATGTCATAAACTGAAAGATTGGACTACCTTGTCTAAGAGGGCACAACTCAGGTATCTTTCGAATATTGAGCATTTACAATCTTTCTGAATCTCTTTGGAAATGCCAGAAAGTCAGGTGAATTTAATTTATAATTAGAACATCTTGGGCCTCCCTGATGGCATAGGGGTTAAGTCTCAGCGCTAAACAGCTATCACCACTGTGGCCCAAGTTTGATCCCCGGACAGGGAGCTAACCCACATATGGCCTCTTCTGTCTCTCCTGGCTGCTCTAATTAGCAGTGTATTTCAGTCAGTCCATCTGTTCTGCTACCCACTCTGTCTTTGATGAATCCTTTCACTCATCGTGGCTCTGGCCTACACCCCAGTTCCTCTATGCATAAACAAATGTTTTTAAAAATCTTGATTGGTTTTTGGATTTGATTAGTCTCAGGATAAAGCATCAAAATATGTACAAAATGTGTTAATTAAATTTTTAAATGCTTTTTCTTTTTAGAACCCGAGTTTGAACTTCAAGGAAGTAACTTATGAACTGGACCATCCTGGATTTCAAATTCGTGACAGTAAAGGACTTCATAATGTGGTTTATGGCATTCAGAGGGGTCTGGGCATGGAGGTGTTCCCAGTAGACCTCATATATAGACCTTGGAAGCATGCAGAAGGCCAGGTAAGTGAATGGTGGTTAGCTATAGATTTGGGAGGAGGGGAGGTAGAGGGGTGAGTTATTCTTTATATAGTGCTATCTCCTATATTATTTTAAAGTAGACTTTGTCATACTCGGTTGAATTATAGATTGTCCTAGAAGTTAAATGATAGTTTGCATGGCAATCTCATCGCGTACCTTTCATCTCTCTGAATTGTTTTTTGTAGAACAGATAAGATTATAAAGGAAATCGTCATTCTAATTAACCTTGAGACTGAAATTTGCCCAATGGAAAATGTTTTGAATTTCTGTAGCATTCACAGTCATTTGTCGTGTAAGGATGTTTTTCTTTTGTTCTAGCTCTCCTTCATTCAGCATTCCCTTATAAATCCAGAGATCTTCTGTTTTGCTGATTTTCCCTGTCACACTGTTGCCACTGATATTCTGAAAGCACCACCAGAGGATGACAATCGAGAAATTGCCACATGGTAAACATTGTTGTCTAAACTTTTTTTGATAGGACCACTTCTCTCTTTTGAAATAAAAAATTAGCTATGAGCAATTACATATTTAACAGGTTTAAAGGAAAAGGTATTTTTAATGAACCTTAGTTTTTATATTGGAGTGTTGGCAGATGAAAATCTATTTTTAATCCAGTTTTTACTAGTTATCTCTCTCCTCTTGTAAAGTCTGCTGTAGGTGTTTTCTGAAACTATCAAGTGTTTGAAGAGGTTTGTATTTCTTTAGTGTTAGATCCCTTTGTTGTCTCTGCAGATTTGCTTGCTTTCTTTCTTTTGCAAGTAGTTCAAGATGGCCAACCCATCGAACCTAATATTTTCAACTAACATCTAGTTTTTCTGAGTTTCAATTACAAACTTTTGAGGTTGACACTGACACTGGTTTCTCCTGGAGCTCTATCCAGACACATCCTTTCTGGGGATGGGAAGTAAGACTGAAAGTACTGCCATCCTGTTGAAGTATACACATGGCTGCAAGGGGGTGTAAACTAAGTTGGTCCCTAAATCATGTACCTGCTTTAGACTTTCTTAAAATCTTTTTCCATCTATTCTTTTGTGGTACACTTTCCAAATAGGGAACAGATTATTGTCTTTATTTGTGAGTGTTAGTTTCAGGACAGTTTAAAGCCCTTTAACAGTTGTCCAATCTTCTACAACAAAGGATGATAAACTTTGCTTGTGAAGAGTTAATTTCCATCTGGTTTCACAGCCTGGATAGCCTCAACTATACAGTTAGGTAGCAACTACTTTAACTCTCTTTGTAGCACAGTATAAATGATTGTGGCTATGTTTAGTAAAACATTGTTTAGAAAAACGTGTAGTGGGTGGGATTAAATTTGTGGATATAGTTTGCTGAAAGATTGACCCACGCAATGACTTATTTTAGAGTATGTCCTTTTCCCAGGTGCCAGCTAACATTTGCTCTGCAGGCATAACTGATTTTTCCCCACTAAGCCTTACGTATATGGCAGTATTTTTCTTCATTTTATTTCAACAGATAGAGGCCCTTTTCCATTTTACAAAACCAAAATGTTACCATATTTAACAGCTCCTTAATATAGCAGTATACTCCAAGTTTCCCTAATTGTTTCAAAAATGTCTTTTAACAGTTTGTATGATTGAGAGTCTGGACAAGGTCCACATGGTTTCTTTTATTCTGTAAGTCTTCCTTCTCCCTCTTTTTTTTCCCCCCTTAATTTGATGGAGAAATGGGAATATTTATCCTTTAGTTTATCCCATGTTATGGGGTATCTGTTTACTATTGGATTTAATTTGTTCTCTGTCCCCATGTTTTTTATACACAATGGGTAGTTTAAGGTTTTGAGGCTTGATTAAATTCATCCAGATGTAGCATCTTGGGGCAAGAATAATTCATAGTGGGGTGTTGTGAACTTTTTGAGCTTGTGTAACATCAGGTATTATCTGAGTTACAATTTTACATTAACAAAGTAAGTTTTCAGTCTGTTATTTGGGGTAGAATTTTTCTTATTTGTAAATTATATTTTATTTATATTTTTGCTTTTTGACTGTTCCTAAACTCCGTGATGTTGCTTGTTTTTCACACTAGTCAACAAAAATCTTTGATGACATCTCTTTGCTACGGAGGCCCATGATTATGTATATGGACAGTGCTGTCCCCTCTCCTTCATCATTTATTCCTTGTTTTAATTTGAACTGCCTTTGAAATTAGTCTGCAAGCATGGCAGCAAATATTTTTGACATGGACATTACCAACTTGAATATTTATTCAAGTATTAAAAAATGACAATTTGATTTTGTTTGATCACTGGTATCATTTATTTGGAAATGAATTTTGTATACTTAGATTTTCATTGATAGAGCCTCTTACCTCCCTTCTTGTTAGGAAGAGCTTGGATTTGATTGAATCTCTACTGAGGCTCGCAGAGGTGGGGCAGTATGAGCAAGTCAAACAACTCTTCAGCTTCCCTATCAAACACTGTCCAGACATGCTGGTATTGGCCTTACTACAAATTAACACCTCCTGGCATACCTTGCGCCATGAACTCATCTCCACTCTGATGCCAATTTTCCTTGGGAACCATCCTAACTCTGCTATTATTTTGCACTATGCATGGCATGGGCAGGTAAGACAAGATCATTTCTTTGTTAGTCTTGAATTATAACAGTCTGGAATTCATACTTGAATAAAGATTATTTTCTAGCATCATGTGGAAATTGTAGTATAACTTTAAAGAGCAAGGGACAAGGCAAGTTTAAAAGAAAAATCATTATTACCAAAGCACTGTGTAGTTAGGGCAGCAGTATCCTTTTGATAGCAGAAGGAGCTTTATCATTTATCATGTGTCCAGAAAGCACTTCATAGGTGCTATTTTCTGCTTTATCCAAATCCTGCATTTATTTATTTATTTTTAAAGATGTATTTATTTATACAAGAACTGGGTACAGGCCAGATGCGTGGGAGGATGAGAGGATTCACCAGAGACAGAGCGGGGAACAGAACAGGCAGACTGATGAGATACACTGCTGAGGGGAGCAGCGGGCAAGGCAGGAGAGGTCTGCCTTACCATGTGGGATTCTCCCAGGCCAGCTGGGATTGAACCTGTGCTGCAGAGGCTGCGGACAGCTTCACAGTGCGGTGCTCAGCCACCTGTGCCACCAGGGAGGCCCCCAAATCCTGCATTTAAATTTTATTTTAGTTTTACTGAAATCACTTTCAATCCCTTGTGTTTTCCCCTACGAATTTTGTAGAATTTATTTGATAAGTAAATACTCTTTTGTCTGTTGATTATTTTTTTCTGATCGCCTTTTTTTTTTTTTAAAGATTTATTTATTTATGCATACAAGAGCTGGGTACAGGCCAGAGATGCAGGGGGTGAGCAGATTCACCAGAGACAGAGTGGGGAGCAGAACAGGCAGACTGACTGAAATACACTGCTGGGGGGAGCATTTATGTACAGTTAGATTTAGAATATACATGCTCCAATCCCAGAAATCCTAATAAAACTATACTCTAACATAAGAGGTGATTACTTTATATTACTTTGCTTTTATTTATAGACCAATTATTTGTAGTTTAATTTTAAGGAATTAGGTAAAAACTTGATATGTCCTCATTTTCATACTGTGTTCTATTCTAGCTTAGTGTCTGAAAATGCAAAGGCAGATTTTTTTTTAAAGATTTATTTATTTATGCGTACAAGAGCTGGGGTACAGGCCAAGGGTTCAGGGGAGTGAGAGGATTCACCAGAGACAGAGTGGGGAACAGAATAGGAGGATTGACTGAAATACACTGCTGAGAGTAACAGTGGGCGAGTCAGGAGAGGTCTGCTGTGTCATGGGGTAGCTCTCTGACCGGGGATCGAACTCATGCTGCAGTGGCTGCGGATAGCTTCATGGGTTGCCTCTTAACCCCTTGCGTGACCAGGGAGGCCCCTGCAAAGGCAGAGTTTTGATATCTATAGGAGAAATAAATTTGTTGAAGGAGTATATGACTAAGGCTTCCTTTGAACATAATGGAAATAACTTAGCTTTCCCAAAAGGATGTCATTGCAAGGCACTGCTTGAGGTTTCAACCTAAAACATGTGCTGATGGGGACCTCTTTGGTGGTCTAGGGGTTAAGTCTTAGTTCTTTTTTTTTAAAGATTTATTTATTTATGCATACAAGAGCTGGGGTGCAGGCCAAAGATGAGGGCGTGTGAGAGGATTCACCAGAGACTGAGCAGGGAAAAGAACAGGCAGACTGACTGAAATACACTGCTGAGGGGAGCAGCAGGCGAGACAGGAAAGGTCTGTTGCACCATGTGGGTAGCTTCCTGGCTGGGGCTCAAACTCATGCTGCAGTGGCTGTGGATAGCTTCATAGGTTGTCTTAACTCCCTGTGCCACTAGGGAGGCCCCTAAGTGTCAGGATTTTATGGTCTTAAATGCATATGCTAGATTAGGCTGGATTAAAAAAATTAAAAAACAATGCTACAGCCAGAGTTAGATACTCCTTTCCTCATTCTCTCTCTAGTGAATCCTCTCACTCTTTGCACCTCTGGTCTACACCCCAGCTCTCATATGCATAAATAAATAAAAATAAATCTTCAAAAAAAAAAAAGCACTAATATGCCTACAAGTAAAACTAGCTAGGCATTCCCCATATTGCCTATCAAAATGTTTAGCAGTACTTCAATTTAACCTTCTTTTTCTTTTCTTAGGGACAGTCTCCCTCAATCCGGCAACTTATCATGCATGCAATGGCAGAATGGTACATGCGAGGGGAACAATATGATCAGGCCAAATTGTCTCGAATACTTGATGTGGCCCAGGACTTGAAGGTGAGCTTGAAGAGATACAGAATATGTGCATTTGTTTATTAATGGTAAAAATACCAAACATGTTTATGTAGCACCGGTGCTAAATAATGCTCATGTAAATAGCTCTTAGCTAGACGAGAAGATATTCAAAATTTTTCCTTGTAACTAGAAAGGGATTGGATTTGGAAGCAGAGTGGTTTTAGGTATACAAAGATGTTTTTATTTATATTTGATTGGATTTTGTTGGTTATCTATATTTGCAAGACTATATTAAAATAAGCTACAATTGAGCACTTCTGAGATTAATCTGTGATATAATTTATTGGAGAAACTATCTAGATTTCAACCCCTTTGCAAATCTTACTAGCATTAATAGGATCTTTTGACAGGTAATCTGATCTTGTAACTTTGATCATTAAATGATCAAAGAATATTCCTTAATTTAGGTTTTTTAAGTGGATAAGGATAATTTTCTATGCTTTGTGTTTACTCTATGCTTAGTTATTTGGAAAAGCACAGGGCAAAGTCATGGGTTGTGTGATCTTATTTTATGGAAGGACTGATATTACTACTGAATTGTATTGAGCTGTTAAGGATTATGAGCTAGAAAACACATAAGTTTTATTTATAATTATTTATGAAAATAAAAGCAGCAAAGTAGGACAGACAGAAAGTTACTTAACTTTGTGACTTGCAGTTTATATGTTCTTTTTCTTTAGGCTTTGTCAATGCTGCTAAATGGTACTCCATTTGCTTTTGTTATTGACCTTGCTGCACTTGCTTCACGTCGTGAATACCTCAAACTTGACAAGTGGCTGACAGATAAGATTCGAGAGCATGGAGTAAGCAGGATTTGTTTATTGCTACTTTTCAATTTGGATGGCTAGAATAGCTAAAGAAATAACTTTTTTTTTTTTTTAAGATTTATTTATTTATTTGCACAAACACTGAGTACAGTCAGAAGTGCGGGAGGGTGAGAGAATTCACCAGAGCCAGAGCGGGGAGCAAAGCAGGCAGAAGGACCGAAGTACACTGCTGAGGGGAGCAGCGGGTGGCAGGAGAGGTCTGCGCGCCATGTGGGACCCTCCTCCGGTGGCCGGGGAGCAGCCGGGGAACGAACCGGCGCCACAGAGGCCGCGGGCAGCTTCGCAACCCAGTGCTCAACCCCTGTGCCACCCAGGAGGCCCAGAAATAACCTTTTTAAAGTGCTTATTAAAAAAAGTGCTTATCAGATGTTGTTATATTCTGCTTTTAATACTAGTACTAGTCTTTAATCTGAAAGTAATTATCCTTACTCTGAAAACAACATCAATTTCAAATACCCTAAGAGACTTTCTCTTTTGCAGGAGCCTTTTATCCAGGCATGTATGACTTTTTTAAAGAGACGGTGCCCTTCTATTTTGGGTGGACTTGCCCCAGAGAAAGATCAACCCAAAAGTGCTCAACTTCCTCCAGAAACTCTGGCAACAATGTTGGCCTGTTTACAAGCTTGTGCAGGGTAAGAAAGCGTGCTTGGAAATGACTAGTATTGGAGTTCTGTTGTTATACATAGTGATGATTTGCAGAAAGAGGTTGAATGATGAAAAGTGACAACAATGAGACAATCCAGTGGTTTTTTTTTAAAAGTCCACAGTATTTACTATTTAAAGTAAATTTTATCCATTTTATTTTTTCATCTATGAAATAGTTAAATTTTTCGTTGTTTCGCATGTGAACAGTCAGTTATCACAACACCAGTTGTTGAGAAGACTTGTCCTTCCTTTTTGAATTGCCTTCTAAAAAAGTCGTCTTCCAATAATGTGTGGGTCTATTTTTGGACTCATGTCTATTCCATGGATCTGTATTTCTTACATAATTACCACACTGTCTTGATTACTATTCTTATTTACTAAGCTTTTTTATTGGTGTGAGGCCTTTTCAGATATTTTAGCTTTCTGGAGCCCTTGAATTTCCACATGGATTTTAGGATGAGCTTGTCAGTATTCACAAACCCACAGGATTTTGATGAATATGTTGAATCTTTAGACCATTTTAGGGAGTATTACTGATTTTACAATATTAAGTCTTCTAATTCTTGAATTTGGGTTTTTCTGTTTAGGTCTCATTTCTTTCAAGGATCTTTGTTGTACTTTCAGTGTATATCTTCAACTTCTTTTGTTATATTTATCAATCAGTATGTTAATGTAAGTCATGTCATCTTCATTATTTTATTTCTTCCTTATCCAAATCCCTTTTCTTTTTTCTTACCCAGCTGCTCTAGCATGAGCCTTCAGTTTAATGTCAAATAGAAGTGGCCAGAGCAGACATCCTAGTCTGATTTTCTGTCTTCTTGAGTATGGGTCAGCTGGTTGGGAATCAAACTCAGTGGTGATAGTGCTGAGATTTAACCCCTGAATCATCAGGGAGGCCCTTGTACTTTTTTAGAAGAACCAACTTGTGTTTTTTTCCTCTGTTTTCCATTTTGTTTATTTCAGTTCTAAACTTGGTTATTTTCCCACCTGTTTATTTTGGATTTAGGTTGAACTTATTAAAATTTATTAAGATGGAAGATTAGAGGTTTTATTTTGAGATTTTTCTTGTTTAATTGGGTTGTGACTTTGAACTTCCAAATGCTTGAAGTTTGGTATGTGTTTTTGTTTGTTTATTTTATTTATTTATGCATACAAGAGCTGGGGTGTAGGCCAGAAGTGCAGGGGCGGGGGGCGTGAGAGGATTCACCAGAGACAGAGTAGGGAGCAGAACAGGCAGGTTGACTGAAATTCACTGCAGAGGGGAGCAGTGAGTGAGACAGGAGAGGTCTGCTGCACCATGTGGGTTAGCTCTCTGGCCTGGGGATCAAAAAGTGCTGCAGTGGCTGTGGACAACTCCATAGTGCTTAGGCTTAACCCCTTGCAAGGGGCCCCTATGTGTTTTTATTTTTATTTGAAAGTATTTTGTAATTCTTTTGACTCACTTCTTGTCAGAGTGTATTGTCTATTTTTTTAAGAGAAAAGGCCTAAAAGAGGTTTAATAATAACATGCATATACCTCCTGTGAATTTACTATTTAGACCTAGTAAAACTGAGTGACTCCTAGAGTTTGTTGTTTAATTTCCACATATTTGTGAAATTTTCTAGTTTTACCTTTGTTACCTTTTTTTACCTTTTTTACCTTTCTAGTTTTACCTTTTTTCTAGTTTTTAGTTTCATTCCATTGAGGTCAAGGAACAGTTTATTTGATTTCACACTCTTAAATTTATTGAGAATTATCTTATGTCCTGTCATGTTAATATTATGGAGAATTTTCCATGTGTACTTGAGAAGAGTGTATTCTGCTGTTGAGTAGCACATTCTCTATATGTCTGTTAGGTTAGTTAATTTATAGTATTGAAGTGTTCTGTTCCTTATTTACCTTTTGTGTGATTCTGTTCTTAATTTTCTAAAATTTGAGATATTACTGACATAACATTGTGTAAGTTACACAGTATTTGACCCATATATTGCAATATATGATTATCATTGCAGTGCTAGCTTAATAGGTATCATTCCACATAATTGTCTTTTTTGTGTGTGGTGAGAACAATTAAGTTCCAGTCTCAGAAAAATTGAAGTTCATGCTATAATATTATTGACTATATTATTGAAAGTATGGGGTATGGAAGCCACCAAGTATTATTTTTAGATTCTTTTTCCCTTTTTATTATAAAATGTTTTACTTTCTTAAAACTTTTTTCCTTAAAAAAATTTTTTTTTGCCTCTAAAGATTATGTTGTCTGACATTGGTGTAGCCATTGTAGTTCTTTTGGTTAAAGTTCACATTAACCAAATAGCATAACTCATTTTGCTTTCAAATCATGGGTGTCTTTCAGTCTGAAATCTGCCATTGGTTTTTGTTTATTTATTTTCAAACAGACATATAAAAGGTTTTATTTCTCTCATGAAAAGTCTGTAGTCACCACAGATAGAGATACAGATAGAGTCATTGCAGAATGTTTATTCCTTCTTTTTGCCAGCAGTTGAGGGTGGGCATGAAGTTACTGGTCCAGATAGTTATTGTGTCACTCATGATGGCCATAAATTTTCAGGCAGCTATGGAGGAAAAGAATGACTTTTATTTTTAATCCATTTTTGCTACTTCTGCTTTTTAATTAGAACATGTAATTAATAAGTCAGGTTTTATCCCTGCCATTTTGGTATTAGTTTTTCCATTTGGTTGGTTCTTGTATTCCTCTACAAATGTCTTCATTACTGTTAAATGTGTATTTCCTGGGGTACAATTTTGAGTCTTTTGTTTCTTTGACTATATGTTGTTTTTTTCTCAGTAGTTTACCCTAGGTATTAAAAATAGCATTTTAACTTAAAACAATGTAATTCTGACTTTCACTAAGTTTCAGCAGGGTGCAAAATTTTCTCATAGCTGTGTTCCTTCCTTTCTTCATTGTGCTGATACCAAGTCATTACATTGTGTACCATCAAAAGATTTATTGTTACCTCATATTGTCCTGCAAATCAAGCAGAAGGTAAAAAGATTATGAACAAAATATATTCATACTGTATATAATGTTCACTTTCTTGGTACTCTTTCCATATGGATTTTAGTATTGGGTAGTATCCTTCCATTTCAGCCTAAAGGATTCCTTTTATTATTTTTAGGGCAGGTATGTTAGCAATGAATTATTTTTTGTGTATCTGGGAATATCTTAATTTCTTCTTTGTATTTGGAGGATAGTCTGTTGAAGTTTTCATTTCATTTATACCTTTTTTTTTTTTTTAAGATTTTATTTATTTATTTATGCAAGCACTGGGTACAGTCAGAAGCGCGGGAGGGTGAGAGAATTCACCAGAGCCAGAGTGGGGAGCAGAGCAGGCAGAAGGACCGAAGCACACTGCTGAGGGGAGCAGCGGGCGGCAGGAGAGGTCTGCGCGCCATGTGGGACCCTCCTCTGGTGGCCAGGGAGCAGCCGGGGATCGAACTGGCGCCACAGAGGCTGCGGGCAGCTTCGCAACCCAGCGCGCAACAGCTGCACCACCGGGGAGGCCCTCATTTATACCTTTTAACTATTTTTTAATTGCAGTAACATCAGTTGTCTTGAACATATTTAAAATAACAGACTTACCAGTCTTTATTAAGTCCAGTGTTTGTCTCAGGAACAGTTTCTATTGATAGCATTATTCCTTTGTGTGTGGACCATTCTTTGTTTTGTTTCTCCACGTATCTTGTAATTTTGTGCTTGAAAACCAGAAGTTTTAGTATTTGGTCAATCTTGAAATCAGATCTCTTGCCAGGTTTTGTTTTGTTGTTGTTGACTTTTTCTTTTTCTTTTTTTTAATATTTTATATAATGCTTACATCATTTTTCATTTTTGCGCAATGTATGCATTTTCATTTTGGTTAGATTCCCCATACAATTGCACCCCCCTTATTTTGACCCTAATCCTCCCCCCCGCCACCCCCCAGTGTGTCTCTGATTTATAGTTGCTTGTTGGGGTTACAAGCGATCATGCTCAGCGAAATAAGTCAGAAAGAAAAATACCGCATGGTCTCACTCATAGCAGGAATTTAGAAAACCTAAATAAGGGACCAGGAGAAAGACTAATTAATACAAAGTAAAAATCAAAATGGACTTTTTTTTTGTTTGTTTAGAGACATTTTTAAACTAATTTTGTAAAGTCTGTGTTCTTTGTCATGTTTTGGCCACCTAAGTCCCTGCTTCTTTAGCCTTTTTCCAGCCAAGATTGGCCAGATTTTCTTAAACCATGGAATTTATTAGCTGCTCTTTCCTTTGTAAAACTCTGCAGGTTGAGACACATCGTCAACATTAAGGTAGTCACTAGAGAACTCCACTTAGCCTTTGCTTTCTTCTTAGGCAGAGCCTAAAGGTCGATTTGAGATAAAAGCTTGGTTCTGCCCAAGTATTTAATGAGAATGAAGTAGCTTTAGATGTTAGCACAGTCCTACATCTGTGTGAGACCTTCTAGACTCCCCCCAAATAGAAGTTTTTGTACATCCCACCCCTGGGGCACTTATTCTCAAGTGTTCTTTTTAAACCTGTTGTTTGAGGAAACTATTATCTTCTACCTCAGGTAGATAGAAAGTTAAAACAACTGCCATTAAATGTTTTCTATGGGGTCTCCCCAATGGTGCAGCGGTTGAGCACTGGGTTGCGAAGCTGCCCACAGCCTCGGCAGCGCCGGTTCAATCCCCAGCTGCCCCCTGGCCACCAGAGGAGGGTCCCACATGGCGTGCAGACCTCTCCTGCCGCCCGCTGCTCCCCTCAGCAGTGTGCTTCGGTCCTTCTGCCTGCTCTGCTCCCCACTCTGGCTCTGGTGAATTCTCTCACCCTCCCGCGCTTCTGACTGTTCCCAGTGCTTGTATAAAAAAAATAAATGTTTAACAAACAAACAAACAAACAAACAAATAAATAAATAAATAAATGTTTTCTATAGATAACTCCTGAGAGGAAGGCTATTTGTGTTGAACCAACTCTTGGACAAAGACAACATTGTCATTGTGGCCTCACAGGGAATCTTCATATAGGTGAAATCAATCACAACTCTCTTAGAATCAGACTTTGAAAATGTTCTAGCTGTTTTATTCCTTTTCTAGAGCTAGTCAAGCTGTTGGTTTTCACTATGATGTGGGCTTTTAGTTTTTAGTGCTGCTATGTAGTTGATAAGGGCGCTTGAGAATGAGGAAAATTAAAGTGCCAGAGTTAACAATTTTTACTAAGGTACAGTCATCATTCTATAATAAAAGCTTCACCTGATTTTTCTAAGACTGCTCAATTGTCTTTTTTTTTTTTAATCATTTTTTTATTTTAAAGATTTATTTATTTATACAAGCACTGCGTACAGTCAGAAGCGCGGGAGGGTGAGAGAATTCACCAGAGCCAGAGCGGAGAACAGAACAGGCAGAAGGACCGAGGTACACAGCTGAGGGTAGCAGCGGGCAGCAGGAGAGGTCTGCGCACCATGTGGACCCCTCGTCCAGCGGCCAGGGATCCAACTGGCGCTGCAGAGGCTGCGGGCAGCTTCACAGTCCAGCGCTCAATGGCTGCACCACCGGGGAGGCCCTGGTTAATTTGCAAAGTTCTGAAAAAGTTGCCTCTGACTTTTGCTAGTTTTCAAATTTCTTCTATGGGGGAGAGAATATTTGGAGATTATTACTCCATCATTTTTGCTTAAGTCCTATGTTTTTTTTTTTTTTTTTTGTAGAATATGAAGCATAATGAAATGAACACTTTGATTCTACTGAGTAACTTAAAGTATAAGTAACCTTTTTGAAAGTTACCTTTGTCATTTTTTTAATCTTGTTTTCTCACCCTTCCCACATAGATTGCGAAATTTTTTACCTTTTCTTGTTTATAAAAAAAAAGCAAACCACATTTTTCACATGTTTGTCTTTAAAGTAGTGTTTCTCAACCGGGGGTGATTTTGCTCCCTCAAAGTCATTTGACATTGTTTTTCTTATAATTGGAGAGAATTGTGCTATCATTACCTACTAGATTAGAGGCCCGGGATGCCGCTAAGCAACATGCATAGACTCCCACAACAAATTTCATCCAGAACAGAGTGCTAATTGTGCCATAGTTGAGAAACTTTGCTATATAGCTTCTAAATATTCTAAAATTTTTAACTTTAATAAAAGTTTTCCCTTTCACATTTATATATTTTTATCTGGAATTTAACGTTTTCTTGAAAAACTATGTGTTATTAAAATTGGGTAAGATGTTTTCCATTTATATGTAGAGCAGTTTACTCAACTCTGGGTTTAGAATTCTTCCATTTATATATTAGAAGTACCTGTCTTTCAAAAAATAAATATCAAAGAGGGAGAGTTCTAACTAATTGATAACAGGAAGTAATTATAATGTGGGGTATAGTCTTTAGTGGATATTAAAAGTTGGGAGTGAATATTTGATAAACAGGATAATTAGATAATTTCAAAGTATCACCCTACAAATTATTTAATAATCAAAAAGGAGGGGGAGTACTAACTTGTTCAAATCTAGCGTATTCTACTTCAATGGTATATCATGTGCCCTATGATAAAATGCACTGAGAAGAAGAAGTGTAACTTACACGGTAGGCCTGTCATAAGTACATAACCTGAATTTGAAATATTAGACAAATTCAAATCAGTACTACACTTTTGTCTACATGTCTGTATTTTATAGATGGGCTGTGAAATAATTAAATTAAGCTTTCAAGAAAGACAAAAACTGATGAATTCTTCCAGATTAAAGACACTAAAGACATGTGATAACTCCACATGATGGCGTAATCCTGATACAAGGGAAAAATAGTACTGAAGGACATCACTACTGATGTTTGAATGTGGCCTATTTTATTTATCACTGTTACTAACTTCCCAGTCTTTATTACTGCGGTTAGGTAAGAAAATGACCTTATTCTTAGGAAATAGATAGTGAAATATTTAGAGATAAGGGATAAATATTGCCTCTAAATTTTTAAAATTGGGGGAGGAGGTATGGGTGCAGGAAGAAGGTAGGGAATATAGCAAGAGCAGTTATACTCTTGGGGAAATAAACTAATTGGTGAGTGAAGTGTTTATGAGAGTTCCTTACAGTATTTTTCCTCTTTTAAGTTTGGTATTGTGTCAAACATTAGTTTTTTGAAATAGTAAGGAATAGTATTTTAATTGACCAAATTTAGCAATTCTAAGATACTCACCTTTTTAAATATTTTTTTTTAAAGATTTTTAATTTAATTTATTTATTTATACAAGATATATTTATACTGGATATAGTCAGAAGCGCGGGAGGGTGAGAGAATCCACCAGAGCCAGAGCGGGGAACAGAACAGGCAGACTGACAAAGTACACTGCTGAGGGGAGCAGGGGGCGAGGCAGGAGAGGTCTGCATGCCATGTGGGACTCTCGCCGGAGGCCGGGGATCGAACCAGCGCTGCAGAGGCTGCGGGCAGCTTTGCAACCCAGGGCTCAACCACTGCGCCACCAGGGGAGGCCCCCTTTTTAAATATTTTAATATTTCTGAAATAATGCATCTCATTGATTAGCTCTTATAGTTAGCCAAATTATTTTCTTTTTGTATAGTATATAATGATGTGGCTTATCATAACATTTCAGATTCAATTTAACACATTAATGGTTATCTATTGCTGTAGCATAGGCATCCTGGAATAATTTTTTTTTTTAATTTTATATGGTTTTGTCTTTGGTTGGTTTTATTTTTATGCTATAACAGATACGGTTTCAGAGTCAACTGTACAACGAGGTACATTTAGAGACATCTTCCTTATCTTTTCTCTGTTCTATAGGTAAGGTATATTAGGTATATATATATTTTTTTTTATTAACATTTTTCCATTAAAAAATACACACCTGTTTGCATGTTTCCCTCTTCCCTGTATGTAGAAAATATATGCTCTATTGTGTTATTCTTCTTTCACTTGATCATATATTCTGTAGTTCATTCCATAGAATTAGAGCTTCTTTAATCCTTTTAATCACTGCATAGTACTCCATAGGATAGATATTTTGTGCTTTAGTGAACAAGTCTTGATTGGTGAGCATTCTGATTGTCTTCACTCTTACAAATTGTGATGGCATTGAATAGTATTTTATATTTATCATCTTTGTTGGTGTACATTTGTGACCATTACAGGTGGAACTGTTGGGTTAATGGGAGATGCATGTATAATTTTGTTAGATACTGCAAAATTTTCCTCCACAGGAAGTCTGTTATTTTGTATAACTACCAGTAGTGTGAATGCCTGTTTCCCTTAGCTCTGCTGATGGGGGATATGCTAATCTGAAACATGAAACATGGTATTTCCATGAATTTTTAAGCAGCTTTATTTATTTATGCATAGAAGAACTGGGGTCTAGGCCAGAGTTGGGGTCAGCGGATTCACCAGAGACAGAGTGGGGAGCAGAACAGGTGGATCCACTGAAACACACTGCTGAGGGGAGCAGTGGGTGAGGCGAGAGATGTGCTGCTCCATGTGAGTTACCTCCCTGGCCAGGGCTCAAACTCTTGCCACAGTGACTGGCAGTAGCTTGAAAGTGCTGAGACTTTAACCAGGGAGGGCTCTTTTCCCGGAAGTTTTAATTGCAGGAAAGGAGCAAGTATTTTGAACCTAGGTAACATTTTGAAATGATGGTAGAGAGAGCTATTTGTGTGGTTAATATTTTAAATACCTGTAATTTTTTTAAATATGTTTTGGAAATTAATAGTTCCCACCCCCCCCTTTTTTTTTTAAAAGGTAAATGAGTAGACCCATACCTTTTAGGAGTAGATATCACAGTTTTCTCTTGTCTGTCAATGTTTTTCTTCCTTAATTTAATGAGTGAAAAAGTACTCATTATTCATAGTCCATGTTTGTATACTTGTTTTTTTCATGTTGTCACAAGTAAAAATTTTGCATATTTTGTTGTGTTGATTTAATGTAAACATTTATTTGGTACTTTTAACACCCTAGTCTTTTTTTTTTTTTTTTTAAATGTGAAACAACTTTGCTTTTCTGAGTGACTGCTTTTACTTTTAGTGCAGGTAGTAAGATTTGTAAATTTTAGAAGGCATGATGATCTAAGACAATACCAATTTCTGGTAAATTTTATGAGTACAGGGGTTCCATAGTTTTCTGAGACAGCAATACCCTAAGATAGAAAGATCAATTTTCTATTTCCTACTGTTACATTTTAAGGATCATTCAGTTCTTTCTCTGTGTACCAAATGTAGTTACTATGTGCATGGCATTTTAAAGCTGTCTTTGACTATATTAGCCAGTATTAAAAAATTACTGTGTTTCCTTTGGTATGTTCATGTTTTGACAAAATTTTAAATAAAGTGTTTAAGGGTATGGCATGTTTCTTGGAATATTTTATTTATTTATTTTTAAAGATTTATCTATGCATACAAGAGCTGGGGTACAGACCAGAGATGCAGAGGGTGAGAGGATTCACCAGAGACAGAATGGGGAACAGAACAGGCAGACTGAGTGAAATACACTGCTGAGGGGAGCAGCAGGCGAGACAGGAGAGGTCTGCTACACCATGCGGGATGCTCCTTGGCCAGCTGGGGATTGAACTCGTGCTGCAGAGGCTGTGGATTGCTTCATAGTGCGATGCTTAACCCCTTGCGCCACCAGGGAGGCCCCTCTTGGAATATTTTAAAATGTATTGGTTGTACTGTACACAGGTGTAGTATCAGAGATGCAAATTAGATACTTTTGGAGAGAAAACCAGAAATTCCTAATGATTGATGATAGATGGAAAGACACCGGATATGGTAGAAATTTTGTCATGTGTTCTAGCAAGTTTTCGTTATTAGAAAAGCATTTTTGTTTATCTAGGTGTTGTGGGGAAATAACAAGTGATATTTTTAACTTCTTTCTTTAGGAGTGTTTCTCAGGAGTTATCAGAAACCATCCTCACCATGGTTGCCAATTGCAGTAATGTCATGAACAAGGCCAGACAACCGCCACCTGGAGTAATGCCAAAAGGACGACCCCCTAGTGCTAGCAGCTTAGATGCCATTTCTCCAGTTCAGGTAAATGAACACCACAATTGGTAAATTTGCATTTGATCGTAGACTTGATATAGAATAAACTTCTACATCATCATTAATAACCTACTCAAAGGCCACTTTGAATTGATTATGTTTTATTTAACTGCATGTCTTGAATCACTCCTGTATTTTAAAGGAGATCCATAAATAGGCATTGTAGTTGAGAATAGATTTTAATCATTAAATAGAACGTGACTGAGAGGAAAGATACAAACCAAATTATTTTAGGTGGATGGTAAGGATTTCTTTTTAAAATGAGTATAACTAGACTTGAGAAATAAGCACTGCCTTTGAACCTGATATGTCTTGTTTATAGCTTCACGGGCCAAGCAGCAGTGCTAGAGCATAAGGACTTGTTATAACTGGGGCTCTTCAGCTTTCAACTGAACTGCTCTTTTAAAAACCAGGTACATTTCAGTTACTCCCTGACACCAACCATCCCTTTCTTTCTGGGAGCAACATATTCCATTTCTATTTTCAGTTGCATTGAATGGCAGTCAGAATGGGTCTTAGGAAAAGGAAGGTATTTAGTGATTCTTCAGTGACCACTTCATAAAAAGGCATTTTGCTTATCATTTTCTATAGCTGCGAAGGTCTGAAGTAGTGCTAAAAATATAAACTAGGAGACTTGGAAATACAGGTATTAATATTTTTTTTTTTAAATCTTTTGGTTAATAGCATACCTTTTTGGTTGGTTTTTGTTTTTTGTTTTTTTTTTTTGTTTTGTTTTGTTTTGTTTTGTTTTTAAGTAGAACTGTTCTTCAAACCCAGGATTCTCAAATTTAGACTAGATTTATAGATTTATAATTTTTAATGCTTGTATGGTGCTGAAAATAAAATAACATACCATGAGAATTTTTTGTTTGTTTCAAAAGGGATTATTGCAATTTGTTAACAGCCTAATAACTGTCCCATGTCACTACTAAGTGTTTAGTAGTACTACCTACCATGGGCCAGTTCATCTTAAATGTTATTCTTGAAGTTTGTAACCTTCATTGTTACTCTCATGCTTCGGCAGGGGCTAATAACTCTTTAAATGTACTCTATGTATGATATATTAATAGCATTTAAAAAAAAGACCAACATGTCTGACTTGATTTTAGGACTTAAATATCATGATTTGTGTGAAGTTTTGCACCTTAAGAATTCAAAGAAGTTTGCTAAAAATTACTTTATTTTTGTGTCATATGTTTTCACTTGAGGTATGTTTAATATATTTTTATAATGTTTTTCTTTAGATTGACCCTCTTGCTGGAATGGCATCTCTTAGTATAGGTGGTTCAGCTGCCCCTCACACCCAGAGTATGCAGGGTTTTCCTCCAAATTTGGGTTCTGCCTTCAGTACCCCTCAATCACCAGCAAAAGCATTTCCACCTCTTTCAACCCCAAATCAGACAACAGCTTTCAGTGGTATTGGAGGACTTTCATCACAACTTCCAGGTAAGAAGGGGCAGTTGCAGGGTGCAGATTATTTTTGTTAGTATGATCAGGTGTATAGAGTCACTGTGATAAGGAAACTGCTTAAATTAAATTGTGAAAGTTACTTCATCCTCCAAAGTGGGAAAAAGGAAAAACATGTTAATGTTGTAGAATTGCAATGAAGGTAAAATAAGTTGAATTATGCATTAAGTACTCTATATTATCAAATGATAGTCTAAATAGTAACAAGTGTGTCAATTAAATAGTGTAAAGGGCTTTGCCTTAGATCAAGAACTTGTAGCTTTATGAATTGAAAGGTTGATAAAGAAAGGCAGAAAATAATTCCACACATCATACTCACTACACTTTACCTATCTCTAAAAAGCAGTCATTTTTATAAACTATTTTGGCTTTTAATGTTGAAGTAAAGGTTACATTTCTTACAAACTCACTTCTCCTAAGCTTCTCTGTACCATTTATCTCTAACAGTATAATTTTAGATTACTTAAACCTAAGGACTAAAAAATATTGTGCTAACTCTGTAACCTGGTTAACATTGCTTTCTATTATGGTCTTGGCCTTGATTATACATTTAAACTAAAGTTTAAATGTAAGATTCTATGTGCTAGTGTTAAGAGGATTAGGGAAGCCCTTTCTCACACTATCAGGTAGAAGCTTGGAAGTATTCTCGATTTTAAGCAGTGAGGAAAGCAAGCCCAGTTGTTATTTTGACTTCCTTATATCACATGTGAGTAGAGTTTTTAGAGAACTCTTACCAAGAATGTAAATGAACCATTAATTATAAATGCTGAAGAAATTTTGGCGATGTCTATTTTTTACTACTCTTAGGAATTTAGATTCTCTATAAAATTGAATAGACATTGTAAGAAAATTAGTGGAGGACCCTGACTTTAAGTAGGAATTGATATCTAAGATACATATTAAAGTCAAGGATATAAGTAATGATAAGATTTCTGGCTGCCTTCATTCTTTCTAGTAGGTGGTCTTGGTACAGGCAGCCTGACTGGTATAGGAACTGGGGCTCTTGGACTCCCTGCAGTGAATAACGATCCTTTTGTACAGAGGAAATTGGGCACCTCTGGACTGAACCAGCCTACATTCCAGCAGAGTAAGATGAAACCTTGTAAGTGGTAGTGTTGTCTGTGATTGTGAAGTGTGACTGATGCACATGCAGTTTTTTTACTCTATGTTCAATAGTTGTCCCTAGAGTTAACATGGACAGAAACATCGACTTCATATATTGTTAGTAGGTCCTCCTAAATAAGTGGAAGTAAATTAACACATTTGATTTATGAAAACAAAAACTTGAGGTATCACTCCACCTTTGATCTAGATTGCCAGAACAAAATGACACTTAATAAGAGGTAATCATCCTATGGGTGTTATCCTAAAAGAAAGAAGTAAGTATAGTAAGAGAAAAAAACATTAGGTGGTTAATTAATTTTAAGGTAATAGTTTTATTTTATATATATATATATACACACACATATGCTTATAGAATACGCCCATATATATAAAATAAAACCTCCAAAACAGTTTTTAAAAGGTTAACTTCCTTAGTTATTATCTCATAATCAGAGAAGTCTTTTTTATGAATATATTAGTATCATTGTCTTATAAATCTCTCTCCTGTCATTGGGACTAAATATTCATACCAGATTTGAAGGGTACCAATGACTTGCAAATGTTAGCATGCAAGGCTTGTCTGAATGTTATGTTTTGTAGCATGCTTGTGTTTATATCAGTCTGTCATGCCACATACATTATTAAATCTTTATGTTAAATGTGATTTTATTATAAAATGGTAGAGACTTACTAAACTTGAGTGAGATTTTTTTGAGGGTAAATGCATCAGGGATTTACAACTAGGGAATTTTCATGATGTACTTAGTTCTCTGATGAAAAAAAGTAATAAGCTAGAGCTACAGTTGTTAGGACAATTTTGTTAAACTCTTATGTCTACTTAGAACACTTGGATATTGAAATTGCTACTTAATACTTTCTTCAGTTCTTTATTTTTTTCCTTCAAAATTTAAAACTATATTGGTCTCTGTGTGTTTTGTGGAGGAGTAGAGAAAGCTTAAATGTCTACTGGTTGCTTTTCTGTTTCTAACAGCGGACTTGTCTCAGGTATGGCCAGAGGCAAACCAGCACTTTAGTAAAGAGATAGATGATGAAGCAAACAGCTATTTCCAGAGAATATATAATCACCCACCACATCCAACCATGTCTGTTGATGAGGTGAGTACCCAGGATGATCCAATCCTTTGCTTAGGTAAATCTTGAATAAATGCTTTTTTCAAGGTTTTTAGAGATCCAGTTCAAAGTGTTTCGATATTTCTCTGCACATTTTCAAACATGTTTCAATACTTAACAAGTTTATTGTTAAATATTCTGCTTAACAGTATTTCTATTAAAAATGTTTGATCTTTTTGTGTGTGTTATTTTTACCTGTCTTTTCGCAGGTATTAGAAATGCTACAGAGATTTAAAGACTCTACCATAAAGAGAGAACGAGAAGTATTTAATTGTATGCTGAGGAATTTGTTTGAAGAGTATCGGTTTTTTCCCCAATATCCTGATAAAGAGTTACATATAACAGCCTGCCTTTTTGGGGGGATAATCGAAAAAGGACTGGTCACTTACATGGCACTAGGTCTGGCCCTGCGGTATGTTCTCGAAGCCTTACGCAAGCCTTTTGGATCCAAAATGTATTATTTCGGGATTGCTGCACTAGATAGATTTAAAAATAGGTAAGTGGATAGGTTTCCTTTAAAGCTTCTCTTTTAATATAATGAGAAATAATAACTGTCATTTGTCAATTCTTGGTTGGCCCCCATCATCATACATATGTAAATTAATCTTAATGATTATGAGTACAAGTAATGAAAGCCATTAAATTCATTCTAATTACCAACTAAGTAATAGGAAAGATAAAAAATGAGATAGTGGGTTTTTTTTCTTATTTGTTTATTGGGGTATACTTTATACAATGAAATCTGTCATTTTCAGGTGTATAGTTCTTTGATTTTGATTTTTTGACAAATTTATATACTTAACCACTATCAATATCAGATATTGACTATTTCTATAATCCCTCCTGCTCTCCCTTTGTGGCTAGTATTCTTCCCCTAACTATGTCTCCTGGCAGTGACTGATCTGGGTTGTGTCTAGTTTTTCCGGTGATATTTAAATGGCATCATACACACAGTGGATGACTCTCACTTCTTGCACTCAGCATGAGTGTCACTGCATATTTCAGTAGTTTCTTTTTATTGCTGAATAGTAATATTTTATTATATGGGTTAACTACAAATTGTTTTTCCATTTACATTGTCAATGAACATTTAGAGATGTTTCCAGACAGGGGTTCTGCTGTTTCACTAATTTTGAGTAAACTAGTTCCTCTAGAAAACAAAGATACCACTTTCTAATATAAAAGGGATGAAGTTCATAAATATTTCCCCCTTCTACTTCTATGTTGTTCTCTTTGACGTTCTCTATAAATAAGATATTTCATAGATAGGATGGGAGAGGTAACCCACAATGGCATTTGGAAGAAAATTTATGGTAATTGTGCGGCTTTTGTTCTTAAATGAAATATGAATGAATGAACGGTTTTGTTGGCAGATTGAAGGACTATCCACAGTATTGTCAGCACTTGGCTTCTATCAGTCACTTTATGCAATTTCCACATCATTTACAGGAGGTAAGTGTCTTTAAAACCTAAAGCCTCTCTAGAAGTTGAAAAGTTCATTTGTTGATTTTCAATTTGCTAGAAGTGGCATTAAGAATTCTTAGTGATTGATGTTAATGATTGTTGCTCATTTCGCTGCTTACTAATACATGGAAAAAAAGTCACTGGATGATGTCTTTTCTAAGCAGATTTTGTAAAAGACTTTTACCTAATATTATTAAATAATAAATATCATTTAATATTGTTAAATATGATACCCTGATTCCAAAAGGGATCTGATCTGAAATGGGAATTTTAGATTAAAAATAGGTTTTTTTTTTTTTAAATCAAGTCTTTCTCTGATTTACATGTTAATATGAATCAACGCTATTTCGTATAAGGCATACCAGTGTTTATTAAAAATACAGCTTTCCTGCTACCTCCTTGGATTTATTTGAGGCACTTGTTAAAATGGAAAGAAATGGATGTAGAGACTATACATCTTTAAGCCACCTTGTGTTGATGATTCGTGAACTTTTGTCAGCTATTGTTTTTGTGGCTGATTTTGAAGTTGCTTGGTTAACATTGTTCATACCCTTGTCTTGCCTTTGGTCTACAGTCAGCTTATAAAGAAAACATGAAAATTGATTAATCTTTAACTATTTTACAAAATTAAAAAGCAGATAGGTGGCTTTATAACACCCATTTTAAGGAATCAGAGATCAGAATTTGATTCTACTATAATTCTAAATGCTAATTTACTCCAGTGTTTTCTGCCTCATCATGTTGGATTTGTGTTTTCAAAAAAAGGGTTACTGTGATGGCTTAACCTAGGAATCAGTGGAGTGTGGGAGGCAGGATATACTCAGTTAAGGGAGAAGGTTGGGGAAATATGCAGTAACTAGCATACTAAAAACTACACAGGAAAGCAGGGTTTTGAAAAGATAGGAAGGATTGTTGGCCAGAAGCCTGCCACAGTAAAATGTGTTTGGAATTCAAAACTGGGAATGTGGGCTTTGGAGAGAGATGTTGTGGAAATAATCACACAAAGAGCAGTGGCCAGTGGTCCCTAGTACTCGTAACAAGATAGCTAGAGAGAGAGGGTGTGTGGTCATTGTTTATATTGCTATACTTGGCCAGTTTAAAGACTGTGCTTTCTTTATTTTGTCCTTTGAATAAAATTGTTGTATGTTTAGATAGTAGTTTTTGTTTTGCCAGGTAAAGACTATTTAAATAGTATTGGGAATCCTATATCCTTTCTCTAATGCACGAGTGTGAAAGGGAGGTTTATTGATCTTTGAAGCGGGTGGGACAGGGAGTGGGGACAGTTTCTAGAGAAACTGCCTAGAACATCCAATATCATTATTTACCATCCAGATGACTTGTCTATATATATATACATTCGTGTTTTTATTTAGTAGTACTAGCTTTACTGAGAGATACAACTCATTGCAGTGTGATTTTTAGGCATTAGGTTTCTTATCAGCAAATAAATAAGAGATCAGTTTACTATATAAATGTTTAGATTATAAGGATTACATGTATTAAGGGATTTAAAAAATTTATGTATAGGCAACTGTAGTTCCTTATTTAGGAATTTGTTTTGCTAGATTCTTTCTCCCATAAATACTTACAAAATATTCAAATACTTTAGCTCCTAAGGAGACCATGGTATTCACTTGTATAGTCACTGTGTGGGAATAGGGATTAAGATAGGGCAAGAAGTAGGAAGATAGATAAGTGAACAAAAGTAATCTGAAATGATACCTACCTTCAAAAGCAAGGGGAATGTAATTCAAAATATTCAATTCCTATTAACTCTTTATTAATGTGTTTCCCTTTCCTTACCCCTATAGTATATTGAGTATGGACAGCAGTCTAGAGATCCTCCTGTGAAAATGCAGGGCTCTATCACAACCCCTGGAAGTATTGCACTGGCTCAAGCCCAGGCTCAGGCCCAGATTCCAGCAAAAGCTCCCCTTGCTGGTCAGGTTAGCACCATGGTAACCACTTCGACAACCACCACTGTTGCTAAAACGGTTACAGTCACCAGGCCAACCGGAGTCAGCTTTAAGAAAGATGTGCCAGTAAGTAGGTTTATCTGTTTTCCTTTCCAGGATTTGTTATTTTGTTGTAGTACAGCCAGTAGTGACCAGGTATTTTAATTTTATTTAAACAGTAACACATGCCTACTAAAAAAGGTACAAAGACCAGCATTTGGCCCTTTATATCTTCCTTTCCCATATTTCCCAGAGCAGCCACTATAAATAGATTAACATAGATCCTTGCCAAACTTTTACAATATATAGTCACACACACCACGTGCATTTTTGTACTTAACAATTCTGTTTACATTATTTCCTGGGATTTGTCAAGCCAGTATTTCAATTTGTATATTTTATGTACTTTATTTCTATAGCCCTCTATTAATACTACAAATATAGATACGTTGCTTGTGGCCACCGATCAAACTGAGAGAATTGTGGAGCCCCCAGAAAATATTCAAGAGAAAATTGCTTTTATCTTCAACAATCTCTCACAGTCAAATATGACTCAAAAGGTGAGCATGATATAATATCACTGTGTATTCATTCTTGTTTTCCATATTGAATGGGGGAGTTATTTTTGACATTCTGCACCCTTTTTAATACTCTAAAGGTAGAGGGGTAATAGAAGCAAAATGAAGGGAATGTGGATATACCACTAGTGGTTGTGGTTTTAGTAGCTGTTAAATAACACTTGTTTTAAATGTATTGTTTTGCAGTGAGTTTACAGGCTTTCAGTAACAACCTTGATACCATAATGATAGCAGGTTTCACCAGTACTTCTAGTCTTAACGCAGTTCCTCCCAATGACCATTCAGAGTATTTATTAGGTACCTGATAACTGAGGTAGACTTTGTGAAAAGCATAAGGAATGATGTTTGCTTTATGAGGTTCTGTGCTAAGACATTTGAAATTACCTGTTTTAGTCACAGGGTTACTTTAATAAATGAATTTTGAAGATATAACACAAGAACTGTCTTTGAAAATCCTACCAGAATTAGAAGAGTAGTTACAGACTTAAGAGATGATTCCTGGAAATGGAAATTTAGGAAAACATAGCTCTGGTGATAGTTCTGTTAATGGCAAGTTGTAAATTTATTCTCTTTTGGTCAAATGGAGAGTGGGGTGATGGGGCTGAGAAACTACTTTTTTTTATAATTTTAAAGCTGAAAGTGATTATAGGTGTTCAGTCCTAATCACCCACAGTTTGAGGCATGACTAACTGTAATGCAGAACTGAATGCACTATACTTCATAGCATCTCTGCCTTGGGGGGAAGATGGAGCATGATGTTTGTTGTGTAATTATGCAAAGGGTTATGTGCTAAAGTTAGTTCACAGAAACAAATTATGAAACCATATTTATCATATTTTGTGTACTTCCCATATTATGTTGGCTAACCAGGTTGAAGAACTAAAGGAAACTGTGAAGGAAGAATTTATGCCTTGGGTTTCACAGTACCTGGTTATGAAGAGAGTCAGTATTGAGCCAAACTTTCATAGCCTGTATTCAAACTTCCTTGACACACTGAAGAATCCTGAATTTAACAAGATGGTTCTAAATGAAACCTATAGAAACATTAAAGTAAGAGTTCTTCTATTTCGTTTTCAATTACTGCTTTGAATATGGAAATGTGTGATTGTTAAGGTAAATTGTTAAGGTGCTTGCTGTTTTCCCCATATTTGGTGTTATCTGTCTATACTAGGTATCTATGAAAGTTGCCGTAGAGTTTGTTTCAGATAGAGAAGTGAATTTCCTGAAGAAATTCTGTTATAGACAAACTATGTATGGTTTACCTTGAAAATAACCACTCTTCTGAATTTGTTTTCAACATTCCTTGCATCGTTTTAAACTTTTATCATCTGTCCACACAAACAATACTGCTTTGCACATTATTTGTATGGCATCACCCCTTGGTTTATTATTATTATTTGCAATATGCTTTTAGGTCTATTCCCTTTTTTTTTTTTTAAACAGTCCTATAGAAATCCATTCTATGGACTTAAAATTCTAACAATTTTTAGGTTGCTAAAAACTTGTTATTATAAAAACAGTGCTGCAGTGAATGTTTTCACTTACATGTTAAAAGGCAGCTATCTCTGAACTCCAGATCTGTTTGTAGGATAGCTCTTTGGATTCTCATAGTTTGTCAGACTCATCCTAATGAAATAACCCTTGTTTCATAAAATTTAATTCAGTATTTTAATGTCTATTTTAAACAAGTATTTAAAATAGTTAAACAAGTGTTTAAACAGTATTTTAAACAAGCATCTTCGTGCACTTGTTTCTTTGGAGGAATAGCTTTTTGAGAAATTTTGAGAAATTTGATCTAGAATACAGCTGTGATCGTTCTTGGCTGATTACCTTGGGACATTGCCTTAGGAACCAGCACTATATTTAAACTGTGGATGGGAATCTCCCCCATTCTTGGTTACGCTGTAGTGCAAAAGAATTCCTGACTCTTCTTTGCACAGCTGACTTTTTGCCAATCAGCTGTTGGTATACAGAGTTAAGGAACATCTCTTTATTCAGCCTTTATTTAATAGCAAAAATGGTTGGGATTTCTGATAGTTTCCACATACTCTGGAGTAAAATTCCCAAGATCCTTTCTACACAAAATTTTAAATATAGTCAAAGGTTAAGAGGTACCATGTAGTGGAGAGGGATGTGTGGGAAGCATAAGCATGCTCATGTGATGGTTCTCTACCCCCGAGGAAAGCAAATACTTAGAAAATTAGTAAAATGGATTAGGTTTTCTAGAAGTATGAGAAGTGTATAAACAGTATAATATACTGTATTTTAGAAAGTTATCTTAGATGTTTCCAGAGATGTGTAGAGACCTAAGTTGTGCTAAAGATTGCAATAGATACTGTAGTCTTGGTTACATAAACCTGTTGTCTTAAAAGACTTTATTTTTGCATAGAAGAACTGGAATGTAGGCCAGAGGTGTGGGGGGTGAGAAGATTCTCCAGAGACAGGTAGGGAGTAGAACAGGTAGATTTATTGAAATACACTGTTAAGGGGAGCAGCGGGTGAGGCAGGTGAGGTCTGCTGTGCCATGTGTGGGTCAGCTCCCTGGCTGGGAATCAAAGTCAGGCCCTCGCTGTGATAGCGCCAAGACTTAACCCCTAGGCTACCAAGGAGACCCAACCTGTTATCTTAAGGCACACACAAGGCACAGTTAAAGTCTTCATTGTAATTAAATTTACCTCTTCAAAGTAGATTTGCAAAACAGATTAGCTCTTCAAAATAGATCTATGTCAGATGTAAAACTCAAGGTTTTATACTTTTCTGTGACCATACATGACATTCTTAATCTTGTGTACTTTGTATTTTATAGTTTTTCACAAAGTAAAATGTAAGTACTTTAAGGCACTATTGCTTAATGAACACAGCAGATGATATTGCTATGATAGTGAAGTAGATCTAATATAGGAGCATGTTAGCAGAATTGATGGCTTATTTTTTAACTAGAGTAATGGAATTTTCAAACATTTAGTTAATTTTTTTTTTTACAAGCATATTTTCATACTTACTCTACACTATTTCAGGTGCTCCTGACCTCTGATAAAGCTGCAGCCAATTTCTCTGATCGCTCTCTGCTGAAGAACTTGGGACATTGGCTAGGAATGATCACACTCGCTAAAAATAAACCCATCTTACATACTGTGAGTTCCTGCTAAAGGCTCATATAAAACTTGAAAATATTTATACAGCATATTATATCTGAAACTTTGGTTTTATTTGAGACTATTTTAATGATTATTGGGTATTTTATGAGAAATATATTTGGCCCGTATATTGAATCCTATCACATCTTCATGACCCCACATCATTTAACAGAATAAACAGAAGTCATTAAAATTGACACATCTTCTTTTTGTAAGGCAAGAGTTAGTTGTTATATTTATTCCTATTTTTAGGATGAACCTGACAAGATGCCTTTCTTTGGGATGTTGTGAGGGTTTTAAAGTATATTCCTAACTTTTAAAAATATTTTTATTCTTTTAGGACTTGGATGTAAAATCTTTGCTGCTAGAAGCTTATGTTAAAGGACAGCAAGAGTTGCTCTACGTAGTGCCCTTTGTTGCCAAAGTCTTAGAGTCTAGCATTCGTAGTGTGGTGAGTAGATTTTTATGTTTATTGATAGCTAATTTGATCTTTTAGTGCAACATTGATAGAACATACCCTTTATTTTTATGAACATAAATCAAGTTCAGTTTTCCTTATTAACTTTAATTTTCATCTTGAGAATCAGAATAGGTTTATGGAACTGATTGTAATGCGTGGTTTTGAGTTTGGATGTTTTTCTTCCTATATATATATATATATATATATAGATATATATAGATAGGGATACTAGGAGTTTTGTTACAGCCATATATGTATAAGTGCTTAAGTGTGTTAAAAAATACAAGTAAAAATGCAAAGCTTAAAGTTTTGAACTGTTTTTGAACAATACAAGTTGAAGACTGAAGTTTAACTTAATAGTTTTTCTTTAGGTTTTTAGGCCACCCAACCCCTGGACAATGGCAATTATGAATGTATTAGCTGAGCTACATCAAGAACATGACTTGAAGGTAAATTTGTTATCCTTCCTCATCCTTTAGAATGTTCTCTACTTTCACATTATGAAATTTTATAGTACTTCTCCCCAAATACTCTATTTTTCTGAGTAGTGTATATTATGAATAAAGCTAAATTTTTATTTTTAAAATTCTAAACAAATATTGAAATTATGCAGTTAAACTTGAAGTTTGAGATTGAAGTCCTCTGCAAGAACCTTGCATTAGATATCAATGAACTGAAACCTGGAAACCTCCTAAAGGATAAAGATCGCCTAAAGAATTTAGATGAGCAGCTCTCTGCTCCAAAGAAAGATGTCAAGCAGCCAGAAGAACTCCCTCCCATCACCACCACAAGTAAGTATGATAATTAGTTCTCTTCTTACCAGAGTGTTCTCTTAAATGGTAATCTCCATGCGTATAGCAAGTTTTTTTGGTCCAACATATGTGGTGCTGAAACTTTGCAGATTTGAATTCTTAAGGAAAAATCAGGGATATGGAGGCATTGTCTCACCTTGCTAGAATCTGTACAGAGTAATTCATGATATTAATGTCATTAATTAGTCCTTCACAACCTGATTAAGCCAGCTTGTCTTTTGCATTATTTGATGGCTTAAGAATTGCATGGAATGATGACCTCTTGTTCCTCAAATCTGGGGAAACCAGACTAGCTAGAACTGCTAAGGGTGAGTGGGTTATTACTTATTGTTCAACAGGATGGGAAATGTGGGGAGGATACTGCAAGGATTTTGAATGATTAGGAGTTGTGGTTAGAATAGACAAGCTATTCTTTTCCTCTTAATCCTCAGGATCTAAGAATCCCATGGTGGAACCAGGGAACAGCCTAGGTTGAAATTAGACATCCGTGATAAAGCATGATCTAATAAGGTTTTGGCCTGCTAATGTGGCATGGCCCCTCCTTTGATTTTTTTTTTATCAGCTGCTGCTTTAATCTCTTCACATTTAGCAACTTCTACAACACCAGCTACCAGTACCACCTGTACAGCCACGGTTCCACCACAGCCACAGTACAGCTACCATGACATCAATGTCTATTCCCTTGCAGGCCTGGCACCACACATTACTCTAAACCCAACAGTAAGTAAACACTTCCCTATTTCCCATTACCTGCTTTGTCACGAAGTAGACTGATCACCTTCTTTTCCCTTTTGCTCTGGATTCCTAAGTTGTAAACTTTCTGTTGCAGAGGATGGAGGGTTTGGGAACTGCTGTGTAGTTAACTAAGTTCTCACTTAACTTTCATGATAGATTCTAGGAAACTGCCAATTTAAGTGAGTCAAGATATAATGGCGCCAGCCATGATTGAAGTTTTTCGTGTATTGTACCAAAAAACAGTTTTCAAGGACTTGCTATACAACTGAGAGTTTTTTCCCTTCTCTGCAACGATGTGATAGATATCATTTATATTAATTCCTCATATCCACAACCCATGATAGTACAAATTAAATCTGGAGATCCTTAGTGTGTACCGTAACTTTTTACTTCTTGTTTTCATTGCGTCAGTTTAGCTGCTCACTAGGCTGTTAATTGTTGATAGCTGGAACTGAGCTGATTCCTGTGTGTGTGTGTGTGTGTGTGTGTGTGTGTGTGTGTGTGTGTGTGTGTGTGTGTGTGTGTGTGTGTGTACTTTAGCATTTGTTGCATGCGCACGCATGGGCGCATGGGTGCTTATAAAATCTTTAGGCCAAGGTATTGAAGTGGAACTTAGTGCTTTCAGTTATGTTTCTTGGAAGCAGTCTTATCTAGGATCATAACCAAATAACATTCCATCAGTCCTTTTCTTGCCCCTAAAGGTAGTATTTACTCTGTATAGTCCAGGTGACAACTTGGCTACCTTCAGTGTTTTTTCTGTTTAACACTTACTTGTTTTAGGATCAGGTACTTGAAGTTTTCAGGTACTTGTGTTTTAGAAACTGAAAATGTTCACAAATATAAGAGTAACATTAATTAATTGAGTTTTGGTATTTGAAGGACTTGAAGGAATTTTAACAAGATTATTTTAACTTGGTCTTTCCCCCCATCCCCAGATCTGGTACTTAGTCTCTAGGGGAGTAAACTCTTACAAATTCAGTAATTTGAGGACAAACAAGTGAATATTGGTACATAGTTTATACCAGAGGCAAGAGACGAGAAACTCTTCAAAGTGAAACAAAAGGCTTTATGGGTACTATGAAATGCCCAATATTTTGAGGAATTATTTGTAGCAATACTAGTTTTTATGGAAGGCCTTTTCTCTGTATACTTGATTCTTTTTTGCTTTTCCACACACTGCTAAAGAAGTTACTTTAAGAATACCTGAGCCACAAATTTTATCTAATCTAGTAGTGTATCTTTATGCAGGTAATGTAACTTGTAATGAACAATTTGCCCATTAAAATTAAAAAGAAATTTTACATGAAAGACGTTATGTATCACTAGGTATTTTGTAGCTGATCTTGTTTCCTAAGCTTTTCATTGATTATTTGAAAGTGGAAATTGGTAGTTAACCTTGTAATAATTCCATAATCCTGGGTATGGTTACTGATTGAAATTGGGTTGTTTCATTTTAAAGTGGAAATTGGTAGTTAACCTTGTAATAATTCCATAATCCTAGGTACGGTTACTGATTGAAATTGGGTTGTTTCATTTTAAACAAGCTGTTGACTTAACTTGTTTTTCCCCACATAGATTCCCTTGTTTCAGGCCCATCCACAGTTGAAGCAGTGTGTACGCCAGGCAATTGAACGAGCTGTCCAAGAGCTGGTCCATCCTGTGGTGGATCGTTCAATTAAGATTGCCATGACTACTTGTGAGCAAATAGTCAGGAAGGATTTTGCCCTGGATTCTGAGGAATCTCGAATGAGAATAGCAGCTCATCATATGATGCGTAACTTGACAGCTGGGATGGCTATGATTACTTGCAGGGAACCTTTGCTCATGAGCATATCTACCAACCTCAAAAACAGTTTTGCCTCAGCCCTTCGTGTAAGTTGATTGTTTCCTTGGTGTAATACAAAGCTTACTAATGCATGTCTGAAACTGTAGCAGTGGACATTGTCACTTAACCCCGATAGTAACCATATTTGTTTAATGTCTTCCTTCCTCTTAGATTGTAAATTTTGTGAGGAGGTGCATGCTATTTTATTAGCTCACTGTTGTATCCTGAACACAGTGTTTGGCAAGTAGTAAATACCCAGATATTAATTGGTTTAAATAAGTGATATTTTATTTAAAGATGTATAAACTAACAATTCTCTTTGCCAAGAATAATTTAGGTTAAAGCACTTGAATAGAATGTTATTTATACACAAGCACATTCTCTCACCAAGAAACTCAGATTCACTTTTGCATGTTAGATGTCACAGTTAATAAATAATGCCTTTGTTTGCTGTTTTGCTGTTCTGTATTGTTTGCTGTCTTCACAACAACTGTTGAAATGTTGATGGTGACTGGTATTTTCATGTTATAGATGAAGTCATTAGACTATTTCGAGCTTATAGCTATGAATCATAAATAGAGCCAGAACTTTAAAAAGTCATTTGTCTAAGCACTGCATTCCCTGTTATCCTATGTTTTTTGTCTTATTTATTCAAAGAAAACTTCAAATATTTTCCTTTCTGTCTCTCCCCTTTGAATAGACTGCATCTCCACAACAAAGGGAAATGATGGATCAGGCAGCTGCTCAGTTAGCTCAGGACAATTGTGAATTAGCTTGTTGTTTTATTCAGAAGACTGCAGTAGAAAAAGCAGGCCCTGAGATGGACAAGAGATTAGCAACTGTAAGTGTTTAGCATTTGTCTTTTAGGTATTTTTTTTTCCCGTTTAAGAAAGTGCCTCATAACATGAACCTCAGTTACTTTTTTTTACTTGCAGGAATTTGAGCTGAGAAAACATGCTAGACAAGAAGGGCGCAGATACTGTGATCCTGTTGTGTTAACATATCAAGCTGAGCGGATGCCAGAGCAAATAAGACTGAAAGTGAGAATTGGGGGACTCCTGTCTCTCCCTGCCTTGTTTTTCCTTCATGTTCTTTTTGTTTAAACACCTTACAGATCTAGGATGGCAGAGCTATCTTCTCTTCATGACTTTTTATCTGAAGACTCCGTTTAGTAGTCATAGAAATAGGCAGTCCTACCATGATTCCCCCCCATTGTTGAAGCACCATTACAAAGAATTTATGTGCCAGTTAGTTATTGTTTCCCGATTTGATCTTTCTTCTGATACTTGTGTTTGAGGTTTTTCCCCCCCAAGATTTATTTTACTTATTTATGCATACAAGAGCTGGGGTGTAGGACAGAGGTGCAGGGGAACAGAACAGGCGGATTGACTGAAATACACTGCCGAGGGGAGCAGCGGGTGAGACAGGAGAGGTCTGCTGAGCCATGTGGGTCAGCTCCCTGACCAGGGATTGAACTCGTGCTGCAGTGACTGCAGATAGCTTCATAGTGCTGAGACTTAACCCCTTGTACCACCAGGGAGGGAGATCCCTGGTACTTGTGTTTTTATTGCTACTTGCTTATTGGTGAGAAATAATTTTTTACCTGGTCTGAGGAAAATTTTATCTGCAGAATTTTCCAGTGGAAAATTTCTTCATGAATTTGTCAGGGTGATTGTCAGGATTCAGGGCAATGGGAAGGCCTCTGAATTGCAGCACACATGCATACTCAGTTTGCTGTATATGTTGTGTTACTCCTGTGTCCCTTCGCAGAACCCCTGTTCTTACTCACATGCAGACTTTTCACTTTCAAAAAAATTCTTCCTTTGTGAAGGGCATCCTGTCAAAAAAGGTTTTTTTCTTTTTTTTTTTTTTTATTATTTTATTTTTTTTTTGTTATTTTTTTTTATTAGATAATAAATTTTATTGTTATATTCCCCATACAATTGCAGCCCCCCCATTCTGACCCCAATCCCTCCCCTCCCGCCCCTGCCCCCCTAAAAGTGTCTCTGGTTCATAGTTTTTTGTTGATTTTGATTTTCACTTTCTTATAGTTATTCATTTTCCTGGTCCCTTATTTAAGTTTTCTAGATTCCTGCTATGAGTGAGACCATCCGGTATTTTTCTTTTTCTTTTTGGCTTATTTCGCTGAGCATGATCCCTTCCAGCGCCATCCATGTTGCTGCAAATTGCATGTGTTTATCTAAAAAAGGTTTTTTTCTTCCCAGGTTGGTGGTGTAGACCCAAAGCAGCTGGCTGTTTATGAAGAGTTTGCACGTAATGTGCCTGGCTTCTTGCCTACAAATGATTTAAGTCAACCCACAGGATTTTTAGCTCAACCCATGAAGGTAAAATACAAAAAAATACTGTTGTGTCAGTTTATCATTTGCTTTCTGGGAGCTTAAGTTAGAGGGGGAAAACTTAATCACAGTTGAGCGAGGTATTTTTTGTATCAGATCAGCATGGCCTACAGGGGATTTATTTTATTTTTAAATCCATGATGTTGGTTTAATTATCATATTTGGTCTAATAAGAGGGATTTACTTGGTGACTTTATAGCTTACCTCTTTACTCTGTAAAAAGATATTACAAAATTTAAAACATTTATTTATAAAAGAGTTGAAAATGTATAGATGAGAATTTCCCCCAACCATTTGAACCTTTGTTGACCCTAATGTCTACATTGAATCCCTTTGCTCTGTTTCCTACAAAGCCTTTCATTTTCCTACGTGACTATAATACAACCATGGAAATCAAGATATTAACACTGATACATTAATACTGTCTAATCCCTAGAGTAGTTTTTTGAAGTATATCAAAATTGTCTTTTTTATTGTAAATGCAGATGTGTTTCAAAATCATGTTTCATTTAGTTGTATGTATTTTTTTTTTTTTTTTAAGATATATTTATTTATGCATACAAGATCTGGGGCACAGGCCAGAGGTGCAGTGGTAAGAGGATTCACCAGAGAGAGAGCAGGGAGCAGAACAGGCGGATTTACTGAAATACACTGCTGGGGGGAGCAGGGGGCGAGTCAGGAGAGGTCTGCTGTGCCATGTGGGTAGCTCCCTGGCCAGGGATCGAACTAGTGCTGCAGAGGCTGTGGATAGCTTCATAGTGCTGGCATGTAACCCCTTGTGCCACCAGGGAGGCACCTAGTTGTATTTTTTTAAATTTACCTCATTTCACTCTGATATGACTCCCAATTTTTTGTCCTCTTTCATAACCATGACATTTTAAAGTTTATAGACCAGCTTCTCCCTAGTGGCTTAATTTGGTTTTGTCCAGTACATTCACATGACTAGATTCAGATAGTGTATCTGGATAGGCATATTACAACAATGATGCTGTGTTCTTACCCTGTCAGCTTTGCAAGTTGGACTGAGTACCAGTTTTTCCATGGCTTGGATTACTCTTATGGTCTATAGAGATTTTTAGATGCCACAAGTGGTGCTGCTCTCAGCCTATCCCATTATTTTTCATACTATTTTTGATCACTTGATTATGTTGTTATTTGCCAGATTTTGCTGTCAAGTGAAATAGCTGCTCTCCCCTATGCTTGGCTTTTGCCACCCACCAGATGACTTTAAAATTGAATAAATATTTCAGGAAGAGGAATAGAAGAGCTCTTCCATGTTTTGAGCGGGGGAAGGGGAGAAAGTTGTTAAACTTTTCGGTTGCTATGTGTATCAATGAAAAACCTTTTATGGTGTTGCTTATCTTGTGTTTTGGTTGTTCCCTTCTCTGTAAAACAGCAAGCCTGGGCAACAGATGATGTAGCTCAGATTTATGATAAGTGCATTACAGAACTGGAGCAGCACCTACATGCCATCCCTCCAGCTTTGGCCATGAATCCTCAAGCCCAGGCTCTTAGAAGTCTTTTGGAGGTTGTGGTGTTATCTCGAAACTCTCGGGATGCTATTGCTGCTCTTGGATTGCTCCAGAAGGTTAGTTCTTAATTTGTTACTTTTAGAAGAAACCAGGTTTTACTAATCCTGTGACCTGTAACGTTATCTACTTAAGTTATGCTTAAGATTTAAAAAATTAATATGAACCAAATTCAATAATGGTTATTAGAAATATCACCCATTAAGGTAAAATTTTTCTGGAAACATTATTTAAGAAATTTTACTAGATAGCCCTTAGATTTTGAGGGACAGGTTGATCCTGGTACCCAGGTACTTGTATCATGGGGTGAGGTAGAAAGGTGAGGGGCGATACATTTTGCTTATGTAGGGACAGTGGAGACTTTAAGACAGTGAAGAACATAGAATGAGCAATAACAAGATATAACTTACAGAGTATGTCTATTAGATACGTGAAAGGATTTTTCTGAGTAAAGAGATTGTTGATTGAAGGTTTGAGACAGTATGTTGTGGTTTGCATGAAGGTTCAATTTCTGGCTTAGATAGTTGGCTTGAGCAGCTTATTTTCCATCATTCTGAACACCCTTCCTTCTATAGGCTGTGGAGGGCTTACTAGATGCCACAAGTGGTGCTGATGCTGACCTACTGCTGCGCTATAGGGAATGCCACCTCTTGGTTTTAAAAGCTCTTCAAGATGGCCGAGCATATGGGTCTCCATGGTGTAACAAACAGATTACAAGGTCAGTAGCCACCTTAGGTTTACCTTTTTTTCTGGAAAGTAAATGGAAAACTTTGAATTCTGAATGTTTCCATCTGGTATCCATGATGGAGTCAGAAAACAGTCCTTTTTGGGGGGAATAAATTGTAGATAATTTGTTTTTAAAAATTTCAGTGATTTCAAACAAGTGGTGCTCATAATACAGATAATGTCTTAAATGAAGACAAAACTTTGTTTTCTAGTCTTTGATAGCAAAGCTTGAGTTTTAACATTGGGTTGTCACTGGGAACTGATTTGCAGTTGGTTTTCAAGGCATTTTGTTCTAAATGGTATCAAACTTAACATTAAATAAAAAGGACTTTTTTTATTTTAACTGATGGATAACCAGTGGTTGATTAGACTTATTTGAATAAATACTGATTTTTTCCTAGGTGCCTAATTGAATGCCGGGATGAATATAAATATAACGTGGAGGCTGTGGATTTGCTAATTCGCAATCATTTGGTTAATATGCAACAATATGACCTTCACCTAGCTCAGGTATGAAGGAACTTACTGAAGTTGAAAAAGGAGCTCTGGTAGTTTGGAAGTGTGTTTGCTCTAAATGTAATCTTTCTTATTGGTGCTTTTTATGTTGCCAGTCAATGGAGAATGGTTTAAACTACATGGCTGTGGCATTTGCTATGCAGTTAGTAAAAATCCTGCTGGTGGATGAAAGGACTGTTGCCCACGTTACTGAGGCAGATCTGTTCCATACCATTGAAACTCTAATGAGGATTAATGCTCATTCCAGAGGCAATGCTCCAGAAGGGTGAGAATGAAATATTTCATGATCCCTATGTGTTTTTAGCAGTCAAAGAGAGAGCTTAAGGAGTGAATACAGACTTACTAAGAAGTCCTGTTAATAACTGCTTTACCAGTAACATGAGGAATTTTGGTGAGGCCTGATAGTGTCCCCTGAAGTATGAAAGTTTAACTCACCACCAGGCCTTCCTTGGTGTAGAGCAGTATGTATAGTGCTAGACCTGGTGTCAAGGACATCCTGTGCTCTGAAGCCATGATTCTAACATTTAAAATATCTAGGATTTTAGGCAAATTGACTTGCTTACCTCTTTCCATAAACTTTTTCTTTATGTAAAATGAAAATAATATCTTAAGACACACAGTGAATATTTTAAAATGTGAACATCAGTTCCCATTTCAGCTGACACCAGTTTTTTGTCAAGAAGTGATTTAACTGAGGCATGTTTTGTGCCCTCTTAAGTACGCAGAAGAAGAGACTAAGGATAACTACTTAAATACTGAAGTGATATTGGTTATCACACTTATAGTATGTTAAAATAAGCGCAACTGTCCAGTTGTATAATCTGGTTTTCACTCTGGATTTATTGTACTAGATTGCCCCAGCTGATGGAAGTAGTGCGATCCAACTATGAAGCAATGATTGATCGTGCTCATGGAGGCCCTAACTTCATGATGCATTCTGGGATTTCTCAAGCCTCAGAGTATGATGATCCTCCAGGCCTGAGGGAGAAGGCAGAATATCTTCTGAGGGAATGGGTGAATCTCTACCATTCAGCAGCTGCTGGCCGTGACAGTACCAAAGCTTTCTCTGCGTTTGTTGGACAGGTAGAGCTTTTGGAAAGAAAGGTGCTTTTTATTCAACATAAGTAGGGTGTGATGCCTCCAATATTAAAACTCAGTATTATGTATCTGTGATCAGAGAGTTACCTCCATACTCATGTAAACCAAAAATATCATCATCATTATGCTGTTAAATTCTAACTTGGTTGTTTCCTCATTGTTGGTCATTAAGCAATAAAATCAACATTTCCCCATCCTCTTTACTTCTATTTATCCCATTTCAATTGTCACAGCTACAAAGTACAATGGGTTCAGGTCAGATAATGAATAATGAAATTGCTAGATAATATGTATAGTAATATTACTAGCTTGATAATTGGTGGTGGGATTATGAGCTATTTAAGGAAAATCTCATAGCACGTGTATAAAACATAAACAGTAGAAGTTCTTTACCCAAAATTTATTAGCAGCCTCTTTTGGAAAATAGTTACTAGTATTTATGTTCATTCTAGTTCATCTAAATTTGACTTACAAAGTGTTAAGAAGTGATTTAATACTTGCGAATACTTGTGAACTGGATAAGCGGAAAAAATGTAGGAGGAAAAGCCATAGTATCATCTGGTATTTGTTATTGATCATCACTGACGATTTTCTGCCACTGAGAAATTATGACTGCGTTGTCAGTATATCCCAATCACATTGTCTGTAAGAGGAGTATTTCTTGAACTGACCTTAGAATTCCTTTAGTTGAACAGGTGAAATGTTTGTTCAGGGAGTGATAGCTAAGTATTTTTGCAGATTGACCATTATATTTTTTCAAACTGAGATCAAAGTTAGGTGCACCACCAAAGAAAGATTACAAATTAGATTTTTTTTTTAAAAATGACAATTGAATGTGGAACAGCTGATTTGAATTACAGAAGTTGTTAGATTAACATTTCAAGATAAATGCTACTTAGTAAATCATACTAAGTAAATTTCCCTCCCAAGAGTCACAGGAATTATAAAACATGCCCTATTAAAAAGATGTTAGATGTTTATGGTTTGATTTCTGATTTGGATGAAAGAATTTTGAATCAATTGAATCAGTGTCTGCTATAGATATTTCATGGGTATGGATGTGGCACCTGTCTTAGCTCTTCTTGCTGGCTTATTTGCTCTCCTTTTCCCCACAGTTTAAAAAGATAATATATGATACTTTCTGTTCTGCTCTGCATCCTTTTAAGAATTGTTTTTCTTCTTCATGCTACCAGTTGATCCCAGCAGTCTATCTTTATTTCCTCTCTTCACAACCCACGCTCTGTTTCTTAGATTTCAATGTACAAGAGTCTCTTTGCTAACCTTCCTTCTTTTGGTAGGGCACAAATTCATCTGTTTTATTGCTTATTAAGGCAAAGTTAAATCATTTAAAAATTTCCAAGTTTCCATTCTGGACTTGGTTTCTTTAATATTAAGCACTGACCTCTTTTCCCTCCACAGCCTTTGTACTCTTCCCACTGTCTTCTTTTTTCTTTCTTGTGCTTGCCAAAGCTTTCTGTTCTGCTGCACTTCCAGATCCTGTCATAAAACATGCACTTTATCTTATATCTTGCCCTTTCCACTTTAACTTATATTAAAATTGCTGGATATGATCTGTGGATATTTTCATTTGTTACCTATTTATTGTAGAAATTACAATTTGCTTTTTCTTGTGTCATGGAGTTTCACAACTTTGTAATTGGTTAAGTTGGTTGGAGAAAGTTATCATAAATTCTGTGAGAAAATAAAACTTTTGTGTAATTTAACCTTAGGGTTATACATTGATAATAGTAGCTTAATATGACTTCATGGGTTAAAGTAAAAACTAGAGGATCTGTGATGGGTTGTTAATGGGAAAGTAATTTTCATGGCTTTTTTTTTTTTAACAAAATAAGAATTAGAAACATGACATAAGGAATAAGAATACCTCTTAAACATGAAAATTAAATGTTTGTTCATGTGTATTATCTTAAAGTGTTTTATGCTCTTGTTTCCGTGATAGATGCACCAGCAAGGAATCCTGAAGACAGATGATCTCATAACAAGGTTCTTTCGTCTGTGCACTGAAATGTGTGTTGAAATCAGTTACCGTGCTCAGGCAGAGCAGCAACACAATCCTGCTGCTAATCCCACCATGATCCGAGCAAAGTGCTATCACAACCTGGATGCCTTTGTCCGACTAATTGCACTTCTAGTGAAGCACTCAGGGGAGGCCACAAACACTGTCACTAAGATTAATCTGCTGAACAAGGTCTGAAAACCTTTTTTGAAAAACCTTTTTGCCTTAGTCTACAATAGTAATCAACCCTACAGGACCGGCCAGTTCTCCAAAACATTTTATAATATCTTCTTTTTGCCCTGAGATTAATTCAGTGATAACATGTGAAGATAATTACTGAATTTTAAGAATAGTTTAAAGAAGGGGAAAAAACCCGTAATGTATTTCAACATGTTAATGTTTGGTAATGACTACACTAGAAGATGTTTAGGTGTTGTGAAAACTTGCCCTCTACACAGAATCACTGTGACGGGGATGGTTAGAAATATCCACTGATAACAAATAGATTGGCAACTCAAATCCAGTGAGTGAAATTGTGGTCCTTGTTGTGATTTTCTGAAAGGGAACAAAGTACAGTTTTTTTTTTAAATTTATACTGAAAACTTTCTAGAAATTTGAATAATAAAATTGTGCAAAATGGTATTGAATAATTACAAATGGGCTACCACACCCCACCTCACCCCCTTTTCAGTGGGAATATTAAATGGTGTATAGGATGTTTCTTTGTAGCCTCATAGCTTCCCTGATCCCCATCTTCTAAATGCCTGGAGAAGTACATTGTCTCGTCAGTGTCATGTCAGATCAGAAAAATTAGTTTGTTTTAATATGATAAGTTAATTTGATAAAATTATGTTCTATGCTGATTTCTAGAGCTTTAGAAAAACTGTGGACACTTTTAGAAAGGATACATGTCTGGTACAAGATATCGAAATGCATAGAACTAAACCAAAACTGCAGCCAAATCAAAACAGTGTATGGCTCCATTGGCTGAGAGCATATAATTTTGTATTCAAGTAATATTTATCCTTTAACGAGAGTTTTAAGAATAAGGAGAAAAACATTATTAGAGAATAGTAAGTTATCTTCATGACTTACAAACTCTAGTGTGTGTTCTGTAGGTCCTTGGTATAGTGGTGGGAGTTCTCCTACAGGATCATGATGTTCGGCAAAGTGAATTTCAACAGCTTCCCTATCATCGAATATTTATAATGCTGCTCCTGGAACTCAATGCACCTGAGCATGTATTGGAAACTATTAATTTCCAGACACTCACAGCCTTCTGGTGAGTATTTTTTAACTTAAAAAAGGTCTCCTGCCAAGGATTGCTCTGTAGTGTAGTAAAATTTGAGAAGTAGAACTCTTAATAGATTTTGAGGCATGTGGATTTACATGTTGTCTACTTGTGTGTTCACCGTATTTAAGTTGGACTGTGCTTCTGACCTAAGGTTTTCTTCTTTCAGCAATACATTCCATATCTTGAGGCCTACCAAAGCTCCTGGCTTCGTGTATGCCTGGCTTGAACTGATCTCCCATCGGATATTTATTGCAAGAATGCTGGCACATACGCCACAGCAGAAGGTGTGGCTGCAGTTTATCTCCTACAGATGAAGATTCTAACTTCCTGGGGCTTGTTAGCACTGCTTATAAATTTCTCCTAGTCATTCAGTACTTCTTCCAGGCTTACTTGGGAATTCTTTATAATGTTGAGTCAAATCAGAGGGAGAGGCCTAACAAGTACTTGACTGCCTCTGCCTGAATTCTTCAGTGATTTGGGTATTGTTTTTCCAAGTATGTTGTGAGCTACCTGTGTCAGCCTCTTAATGACTTTTTTTCAAAAAGTCAGAACCCTGAAGCATGTATGTAAAATTCTGGGTAATGGAGCTCTAGAATCTGCCGTTTTTATAGGTTCTCACTCTAAATGCACTATGGGTTTTCACATTAAAGGTTCAGGACCACTGGTCTCTACTGTGTTTGAAGAAATGGAGATCAGGTTCTAATAAAGAGTTTTTAGTCTAGTTGGGAATAAACACAGTTAACATGAGAAATTTCTTTCCCATGTTGCAATTAAATGATCAGTGAGTACTGTAGAAGTATCCTTGTTTGGCCCTTCAGATCAGAAGGAAATGTGCTTGGCAAAAAAGAAAGGGAAATAATCTTTAAATAGAGAGTTGGTTTTGTTTGATGGAGAAGTGAGGAAAGAACAATCTATTGAATAAAGTTACTCAAGAATGAACATAGTGTTACTGGGGGGTGGCAAGTAAGCCAGATCTGACTGAAAATAAAGGATTTGTGTTATAAACTAGATAAGGTTATTTGCCAGGAGTTGGGAGTGGGAAAAGATCCATAATTAAGAGGGAGTTAAGAAAACAAACCTCTAGTCAATTTCACTGGCTGTTTTTGTATTCTCTCTGAAATTTCTTCAATTTCTTCCATCCTCTCTTTAAATTTTGCTACAGGCACAAGAATCTGTACATCTTGGAATTTTTGGAGCCAATTTGTTTCACATATCATTTGTGTTTCACTATCTCCATGATTATCTTCCCCCTTTTTAATAGCTATCCAATTTTAAGAGAGCTACTTAAGCCAGTATTCTCTAGTTAAATTAGTGTGAAGAAGACAGTAATCAAGTCACAGTGTCACTGCTTGGGCAACTTAGTTTTGGTGGCACAACAGCAGCTGAGTATAATTATGACTCATACGTATTTCTTTCAGGGATGGCCTATGTATGCACAGCTACTGATTGATTTATTCAAATACTTAGCGCCTTTCCTTAGAAATGTGGAACTCACCAAACCAATGCAAATCCTCTATAAGGTAATTAATTTGGATATATAAATTAAAATACTTGAAACTTGTAAAACACTTTAAAAAACACTTTCAACTGGGAATATATGACTATTACTTGATTTTATTAAGCTTTTAAAATAGATATTCGCTGAAGTCAGAGGAACTTGTGTAGCCAGTAATCAGATCATAGAATATTTCTGTGTTCAACTTAGTGCATAATACAAGTTCTGCAAAATGTTGTGCCAGTTAACTCTTTCAGTAGTATGTGAGATTTACTAATTTTCCACATTCTTGCCAATATATGGTATAGTCAGTTTTTCATTTTAGCCATTTTGGCAATTGTGTATTTGGATCTCAGTATAGATTTAATTTGCATTTCCTTGATTTTCTTTGGTGGTTTCTTTTTTACTTATTTTTGCATACAAGAACTGGGGTATAGGCCACAGGTGCAGGGAGGATGAGAGGAGAGCAGAGCAGGTGGATTGACTGAAATATACTACTGAGGGGAGCAGCAGGCGAGACAGGAGAGGCCTATTGTGCCATGTGGGTTGCTCCCTGGCTCAGGATTGAACTCCAGCTTTACTGACAGCTCATTGCTTCATAGTGCTGAGAAATTTAACCCCTTTTACCACCAGGGAGGCTGCCTTAATGAGACTTTAATGTGTAGACCAGTAAAAGACTGAATGAGTCTTTTGCTCGTTTCTATAAGGTGGTCTGAGTTTTTCTTATTTCAGTAGAATTTTTTGCATATTCTGGATATTGACCCACTTTTTTTTTTTTTTAATTTTAAAGTTTTATTTATTTATTTATACAAGCACTGGGTACAGTCAGAAGTGCGGGAGGGTGAGAGAATTCACCAGAGCCAGAGCAGAGCAGGCAGAAGGACCCAAGTACACTGCTGCGGGGAGCAGCGGGCGGCAGGAGAGGCCTGCGTGCCATGCGGAACCCTCCTCCGGTGGCCGGGGAGCAGCCTGGGATCAAACTGGCGCTGCAGAGGCTGCGGGCAGCTTCACAACCCAGCGCTCAACCGCTGCGCCACTGGGGAGGCCCTTGGCCCACTTTTGTTTTTTTTTTTTTTTTTTTTTTTTAAATTGTGTTCTTTTTTTTTTTTTTCCTTTAAGATTTATTTATTTATACAAGCACTGGGTACAATCAGAAGCGCGGGAGGGCGAGAGAATTCACCAGAGCCAGAGCGGGGAGCAGAGCAGGCAGAAGGACCGAAGTACACTGCTGAGGGGAGCAGCGGGCGGCAGGAGAGGTCTGCGCGCCATGTGGGACCCTCGCCCGGCGGCCAGGGATCGAACCGGCGCTGCAGAGGCTTCGGGCAGCTTCGCAACCCAGCGCTCAACCTCTGCGCCACCGGGGAGGCCCTTGGCCCACTTTTGATACATACATTCAAACATCTCCCACTCTTGTGGCTTGTCCTTTTTCACTCATTTAAAGTAAGGTGTCTGGAGGAAGCCTTAAAATGTCAAAATATGTGTGTCTTACATAAGAAATCTTTACCAGTCCTAAGTTGCATTGTATTTTACATGTGGCTTGCCTTCTATTCAGAAAGCTTTATATTTCTGACTTACATTTAAATCTATGGTCTCTCTCAATTTTTTGTGTATAGTGAGGTTTATTTCTTAGCCCTTTCCCCAATGAAAATAAGACTTTACAGCAGCATTTTATTCCCCACTGATCGGATTTGCCACCTATGTTAAAATTATTGACATTATGTATATGGGTACCTCTTTAGTTGATCTGTATATTCTTATTCTTAGGCCAGTGTATCATGCTGTCTTGGTTGTAAGAATTAGAAAGCTTGATTAATTAGGTAGAGGACTATAAGTCCTCTTCAGTTTTGCTCTTTTAACATTATTTTGGCTAGTCTTGGTCATTTGCTGTCCCATAAAAACTTTGCATTCAGCTTAGGTTTTAAAAACTTGCTGGGATTTAGACTGAGATTGAAGTGAATCTGTAGATCAGCATAGACAAATGGACATCTTAATGACCTTTCAATACACAAACATATATATTTCCATTTATTTTAATTCTGCAATGCTTTGTAATTTTCGGAGCGGTTTTGAGCATCTTTCCTTAGGCTTATTCCTAGATATTTGATGTTTTTTCCTTTATGAGATTGTAAAAGATAACTTCGTAAAATTCTCATTTCTTTTTTGATGTTGTTTTGAAATAAAACTGATTTTTGCATGTTGTCTTTGTATTCAGGCACCTTGCTAAATTAACTTTTTCTGAGGGTTTTTCTTTATATTTGGGGCAGAAAAGAGGTATTCTTTATGCAGTCATTTTTCATCTACACGTAGCTGTAGGTTTTTTTTTTTTTCTTGCCTACTGCACTGGCCAGTAACTCCAGGATAATATTGGATAGAAGATAGTAATAATGGCATGCTTGTCTCATTCATGGTCTTGGGTGAAGCTTTCAGTAATTCACTATTAAGTATGATGCTTTTGTAAGACAATAGTTAGGGTTTTTTTCCCTAATTGTGGATATAATTACCTGGCTTAGGAAATTCTATTATTGAATTTTATCAAAACATTTTTTGAGCTCAACATGTATTTTTTTCCTGTTAATATTATGGTTTTGTCATGATAATATAACTGATTCCTATTTCTTGTATTTAGGATTTTTGTATTTGTGCTCATGAGAGATTTTTTTTATGTTAGTCTCACTTAAAAGAATTGGAAAATGTACTTTCTTAAGATTGTGAAGATCAGGTTAGTTTTTCCTTAAATAAGGTTTTGTCAATAGAATCCTCTAGGTCTGGAGCTTCTTTGTTTAAAGCGTTTTAACAATATATTTAGCTTCTTTGAAATAAAGGACTTCGGATTTTTTTGTTTGGGATTTGTTGTGTTTTCATGTGATTTGTATGCTTTATTTGAATTACCAAATTTATTACCATAAAATTGTTGATTTTCTTAAACTTTCATATCTGTAGACTGTAATGATGGCCCTTTTTCATTCCTGATTTTGATAAATTTGTGTTTTCATGGATTTTGGTGGGAGCTGTCAATATTTTGAATCATTTTATTAATCATATAAAAGAACTAGTAGCTTTGGTTCCCTCTCCCTTCAGTGTTTTTCAATTACATTTTCTTTCGTTGGTTTTCATTAGCTGTTTTTCTAACTTCTGAAGATAGATGCTTATATCATTGTTTTTTAATTTTTTTAATCCCGCCTAATCTAGCATATATGCATTTAAGGCTATAAAATCCTGACACTTAGGGGCTTCCCTAATGGCGCAGGGAGTTAAGACAACCTATGAAGCTATTCACAGCCACTGCAGCATGAGTTCGAGCCCCGGCCAGGGAGCTACCCACATGGCGCAGCAGACCTCTCCTGTCTCGCCTGCTGCTCCCCTCAGCAGTGTATTTCAGTCAGTCCACCTGTTCTGTTCCCCACTCTGTCTCTGGTGAATCCTCTCACCCCCCAACACCTCTGGCCTGTACCCCAGTTCTTGTATGCATAAATAAATCTTTAAAAAAAAATTCCTGACACTTAGCTTTTCCTGATTTCCAGATATAAATATTTTGATAAGTCATTGTTAGTGTTGATTAAAGCCTATAAATTTGTTGTTAAAATAAACTTTTGCTCCCTGAGTTAAATTTGTAATTGTGAAAACATTATTCCTATTTTCTTTATGTAGAACTACCTTTTTTTTTCTTTTTTAAATAGGGCACTTTAAGAGTGCTGTTGGTTCTTTTGCATGATTTCCCTGAGTTCCTTTGTGATTACCATTATGGATTCTGTGATGTGATCCCACCTAATTGTATCCAGCTAAGAAATCTGATCCTGAGTGCCTTTCCAAGAAATATGAGGCTCCCAGACCCATTCACTCCTAATCTGAAGGTAAAGTTTCAAACAGTTCAAGGAAAAGAAAGTTATATCCTAACATTTAAGCCCTTTGTCTGGTAAATGGACTATTTAACTCCTTTCCCCCCAACATACACATACACAAGTTATTTGTTGGGTAAGGTGCTCTTTGGGAGAAGTAATCATGATATTAAGTCTGGTAATGGGGTATATTACTGCTGAATATGGATTCTCAGTATTTATGTAGCTATTATTTTAAGTTAATTTTATTAAGTTTAGCTGTATTTACAGTAGTGTAATCTAAATATGTTGAGCCATCATTTGCTGGTATGGCAAAGAATTGCAAAATAGACAGACTTTTGTAATGCCTATTTTCATTATGTGAATGCTTGTGTGTTGTTCTAAATTGCCAAAGGGGAGTAATGGCTTAAAATCATACCAGCCTGGCATGGCTACTGTAAATTTATATGTACTACTTTTCTCCATTTTTTTGTTTTTGTTTTTCTTTAAAGTAGTTAGTGTGACTTTAGTAGTCTTGTTCTGCTGGGTCTTCTCTTCAGAGATTAGGACTCTTGGTGAGGAATCTCATTCTGTACTCATATTTTGAAATCCAAGTGCAGGAAAAAATAGTGCTATGTACTAGATCGTTCCACAAAAGACCTGTCCTGCTTTATTTTAGAAAGGTAAAGTATTTATAGAATGAAACATTCCTATCATTTTGTATATAGATTCTTCTGGCTATTATTGAAGAGTGACAGCTCTATTTTAAGACATTTGTAATGTGTTTTAGGGAAACAATCTACTTTGTAGCATAGATACCACTTTGGTAACTCCTATGGATCTTTCTAGTTGTGACTCTTGCATTTCTCTGGCAGGTGGATATGTTGAGTGAAATTAACATTGCACCCCGGATTCTCACCAATTTTACTGGAGTGATGCCACCTCAATTCAAAAAGGATTTGGATTCTTATCTTAAAACTCGATCACCAGTCACTTTTCTGTCTGATCTTCGCAGCAACTTACAGGTTAAATTGGTTTGGCTTAAACGCTCAGCTGTGTCTGTCATAGAAAACACATTTTATCATAGAGTTGTGTGTAACCTTTTTGGGAGTTAATCTTTACAACCTGATTTAAAAACAAAAATTATAATTTCTAATGGTTGGATGAGATTGATTTCTCTTACTAGTTCATGTTATCAGTGACACAAAGCTATTGCCTGGGAAGAGACAATCAGGAAATGGACTGATTTTAAGACTAGACCTCTGGTGGTCATCCCTGTCACTACTCCCTAAAGGATTCTGTTTTAATTTGTTGTGTAGAATGACTTGAAATTGTATTATCTTTCCATACCAAGGAACTACAACTTTTTCCCTTTTAAGTCTTTTTTTTTTTTTTAATAAATGAGATAGTGTATATTTTAACTTTATAAACTTCTATGCCTGGTTACCTGTTAAAACTTTAGCTTCCCAGAGGAAATCCTGTTTCCTGTGTTGACACAGCCACTTTTGGGCAACTGTGTATTTGTTAAATAGCCTCCAAACTCAAGCAAATTCCTACAATTTAAATGTTAGAGTAGTTCAGTTTTTCTATGAAGGCAAAAAAGTGGTTTTAGAAATACTGGTGCCAGAATCAATCCTCTGTGTGAGCTTTCTCTTTTGCTCATTTAGGTATCCAATGAGCCTGGTAATCGTTACAACCTCCAGCTCATCAATGCACTGGTGCTCTATGTAGGGACTCAGGCCATCGCACACATTCACAACAAGGGCAGCACACCTTCAATGAGCACGATCACCCACTCGGCTCACATGGACATCTTTCAGAACCTGGCTGTGGACTTGGACACTGAAGGTGAGTGAAGCCAGCCAGTTCTCATTGTCAGGTTTTCTACATTTTTCCAGTCTTTTTGTCACAATGAATTTTTTTTTTTAAGATTTATTTATTCAAGAACCGGGGTACAGGCCAGATGAGCGGGAAGGTGAGAGGATTCACCAGAGACAGAGTGGGGAACAGAACAGGCAGACTGACGAAATACACTGCTGAGGGGAGCAGCGGGTGAGACAGGAGAGGTCTGCTTGCCATGTGGGTTGCTCTGAGGCCGGCAGGGATCAAATCGGCACTGCAGAGGCTGTGGACAGCTTCACAGCGCTGCGCTCAGCCGCCTATGCCACCAGGGAGGCCCCTCGCAATAATGTTATATCAATATATTTATGGGTCGGGCTGGTTATCTTTAATTGAATAATAACTGCGTAATACAGAAAGTATAGAGAAGCATAAAGGAAAGAATTGTCAGAATTTTTACCACGTCAGTTAATACTTCAATGCAAGTGAATTTTTACCACATCAGTTAATAGTTCAGTGTGAGTGCAGTATTTTTTTCCTAATGGGAAAGTAAATACCCCATTGTTATCAGCTGCCTTGCCCCCAGCCTTTTGCTACCTTTTTGCTAGGCAACATGTTAAATGTTAAATACTAGGTGCGTAAAGATTAATAATGAATAGGACTTCTCCCTACCTGCTCTGCAAAAAGTGCACAATGTAACTCCTGTTGCAGTTTGCAAACTTTTGTGTGGTCGAACTACATTTCTTCTGGTGTTCTATATTTACTCAGTAGGTGCTAACCAACTATAATAATCCTGGTTTTAGTATGCATATACTTTTTGTTTTTAGATTTATTTATGTGTAAAAGAACTGGGGTCTAGTCCAAACGTGCAGGGGCTTGAGAGGATTCACTAGAGACAGAGTGGGGAGCAGAATAGGTGGATCCACTGAAATACACTGCTGAGGTGAGCAACAGGCAAGACAGGAGAGGTTTGCTGTGCCATGTGGGTCAGCTTCCTGGCTGAGAATTAGATTCAGGCCTTAGCAGTGATAGTGCTGAGACTTAACCTCTAGGCCAACATCGAGGCCCTGCCGTGAGTATTTGAAGCGTAGTTAATACTGAGTTGTATGTATTTGTAGAAGGGATTTGACACAACTACCTACTATGGTAGAAACTCTCCAGGAGGGTAGCCTTGGGGGAGTGAAGGCTTATTGTGATTGCCTTACAAACATGAGTAATAAACAAGTGGGGGTAGACAGCCAAACCCAGTATCATTTCAAGATCCTCTTTGAAGGGCTGTGAGGTTAAAACTATTTTCATAACAATAAGGCAACATTTGCTTTTTTTTTTTTTAAACATTCTTCGTATACAGAATGTATGTAGAGGAGCTTCCCAGAAGCTACAGGAGATACAACACGGAACAGACTGAACACTGGCAGAAAGGAGAGCCCAGCTGTCTTCTCTTAGGCGACATTGTGAAACATTGACACTGTTAACTGAGGCGTTTTTTAGAAAATACTTTTTATTAACATGTTAAAATGCAGTGGTTCTGGTTTATTTAAAAATGCTAATGTTGACAATATTGAAATAAAACCCACAGAAATGAAAATAATTTGGGTCCCTGAGAGCTGCTAGTTTAAACAAGCAAGAATGACTTGAAGGCATATGTCAGAAACCCAAGCCCTACCCAATTGGCGTGATTTGTTGTGTCATATTGGGCATGCAGCTCAAGTCCTAAGCTGAGTTTTCTTAATTTTCTAGGTCGGTATCTCTTCTTGAATGCAATTGCAAATCAGCTGCGGTACCCAAACAGCCACACTCATTATTTTAGCTGTACCATGCTGTACCTTTTTGCAGAGGCTAACACAGAAGCTATCCAAGAACAGATCACAAGGTAAGCGAGGTTTGCTTTGCAAAATGGTGCTTTATCCCCTTTGTGTGAATTTTCTAATATTTCCCCCCTGTACATTCAGTGTAAATTGAACTTCTTTTACGTGTGTTAAGACTGAGCACAGTTGAGGAAAAAACGGACCTGGTTCCTGCCCAGTTATTTTGATGGAGACACACACAAAAATCACACATAGGGAATTATAAATCATTGCTGAAATTAAAAAGTTACATGAAAAGGTGCCAACATTTTGATTCAAGATCAGGAATTTCTCTGAGGTGGTACTGTTTTTAATTGGAGTCCTGATTGCACAGGCCTGTTAAAGGCCATGTTGGAGAGCTTAAACTATTTTCTTCATTACTGCTGGGTTGAAAAGGTTTTAGACTATCAAAAATTGCTATCACTGAATGTCTAGGTTATATATAGTGTCCTGGTTTTTGTGTGACTACATACAAAACTACTGTGAACTCCCTTGTACTTAGATCTTTGTTCTTGTGTTTTATTTTCAAATGCGGTTGATTATGTCAAAGGTGATGAATATTTAAGCAAATACTGTTTCCTTCCAGAGTATACATTTTTTTTTTTTTAAAGATTTTTTTTTTTAATAGAGGCATGTTTTTTTTTTTTTTATTTATTTGTTTGTTTGTTTGTTTTGTTTATACATGCACTGGGTACAGTCAGAAGCGCTGGAGGGTGAAAGAATTCACCAGAGCCAGAGTGGGGAGCAGAGCAGGCAGAAGGACTGAAGTACACTGCTGAGGGGAGCAGTGGGTGGCAGGAGAGGTCTGCGCGCCATGTGGGACCCTCCTCTGGTGGCTGGGGAGCAGCCGGGGATCGAACCGGCGCCACAGAGGCCGCGGGCAGCTTCGCAACCCAGCGCTCTACCGCTGCGCCACCTGGGAGGCCCCAGAGTATACATTCTTTAAGTGATTACTTTGTGTGCCATGTAATCTGATTTATTCTAAGAAAAGAGAAGCTTTAAAACCTAGGCATTCTAATACCAGAATCCATCTGCATTAACCATGCTGTGCAGCCAGTGAATACCTACATTTAAACAACTTATATGTAACTTTTATGTAAAGGGAGAGTAGTCATGACTTTGCACCTCTGCACTAACTTTTCTCTTCTCTAGGGTTCTCTTGGAACGGTTGATTGTAAATAGGCCACATCCTTGGGGTCTTCTTATTACCTTCATTGAGCTGATTAAAAATCCAGCATTTAAGTTCTGGAACCATGAGTTTGTACACTGTGCCCCAGAAATTGAAAAGTGAGTTAAAATTAATTTTTTTGTCTAATGTGAGAATCATTTGATGGCTCAGCTTGGGTGGGTGATTAAGAAGACAGCAGTAACCAGAATGTAACCAGCAGTAACCAGCTGAATGTGCCTCACAGACTGACTGTTTCCCTTCTCTCTAGGCTATTCCAGTCGGTTGCACAGTGCTGCATGGGACAGAAGCAGGCGCAGCAAGTAATGGAAGGGACAGGTGCCAGTTAGATGGAACCGCATCTCCGTAAATGTGTCAGCCTGTACCAAGTTCATAAACTGGCTGAAGATTCCTTTCAGCTCTTCCTGACTCTCCCAGCCCTTTGGTTCTTGGGTATCCGCCCCAAATGCTGTTGGGGTCAGCTTCCTGTCTGTCTGGATACCTTCCAAAGTTTAATGCATTTTTTGACTCAGCCAAATTTAGATGCTGTGAATATAATTTTGAACTTGTGTAAATATATAAAAGAGAAAACCTTTGTCTGGAACTTCTTGATGAACTGGTACCTCCCCAACTTGTAATTGAAGAGGCTGCTTGATGCCATGCACTTGGTCTGAGGTCCTAGCTCCATGTGTTCTGACATTCCTGTTATCCCAAACATCAGCCAAAAAGTCAGTAATACAGCTTTTCTAATGTGGACAAGGGACTTGAAAAGTTTTCACAATTGTGGCTATTCTAGAATTTGGTATGCCAAGGAATGTGGGGAAAAGCTTGAAATTCAGATCCCTTGGGTTGGTTTTGCCTCTTTACTAAATTGAAAGCTGATTACTGGGAAGATATTTTATCGAAACACCACAGGCCCTTGTGACAGTTCTTAAAAAGGGAATCATGCTTAAAGCCTCCTCATCTCTTCTGATGTTTGTGGGAAATCGTGGGGAAAATGAAACCAAATCATATGAATTGCCTTCCCCCATTATCCCAGTGAATGGCCATACAGGCTAAGTGGAACAAGAAGAAAATCAAAAGGACCAACATAGCTACCCCCTTTTGTAAGGATCTTGAATGTTTTTGTAAATATTGGTCTTTTGTAGCCGTTCTAGTTCCTGGGCTTTAGCTCCCCTACTACTTGTATGTGTGCACACTGTAGCTCAACATTAAAGTCCTGACATGTATGCCTGAGTCCACTGTGCCTTTCTCAGTCGCAGCAGCCTGTGCTGGTGGTGAGGAGGAAAGTGGACCACAGAGCCCCAGGGCCATAGGGGAAACAACAACTTTTTTGTTGAATGATTGGTCTTTCCCCTTACTAATCTGGCATTTAGAAAGGATTTTTGCATAGTATTTTATTTCTTCCTTTTCCCCTTTAACAGAAAATTGTTAGAGCAATTATATAATTCTGTCTAATTATAATTAAACAGAATTATAAAGTACCTATTTTTGTTAGAATTCTTGACGTTTATGTTTTTGATACCAGTTTTTGATGAGAAGTTTGAATGTATTTAAACTTCATGCCTTACCTTTAAAGACTGGCAAGTTTTATGGCCACAGAGGACATATTAAATAGAAGTCTTACTGTGAATGGGGCTTGAATGTCATTGGTTTCTTTCCTGAATGGTGAGTTGTACCATGTACAACCAATTCCAACTGCTGTGGAATTAAAACAGTTGCTGAGTGCCAGTTATAAACAGCTTATTAAATCCTCTAAAAGCAAAAAAATAAAAATTGAAGTTAAAGAAACTTGCTCAAAATAGACCAGGATTTGAAGTAGGTCTACTTTGAGTCCATGTTATTAAACACTAGACTGACTGCCAGACTTAACTACTATCATGTTCCTGCTGCCTTTGATCAAGACACCAAATAACTACAAATGTATTGGTCTTAATGACAGTTAGAAATAATTCCCAAGTGTGCTGATCCCCATCATTCCACATGAGAACCTTACCTTAGTGTTACTACTAGCACACCACCTTTGCTGCTTTTCCTTTTGGCATTTAATAAGAAGCAAACAATCCAAGTTTTCTTTTCAAGCATCTGTGGGTAATACCAGTTTAGAATAAAGCTCTTCTTGTGGATGTTCCTTCAGGCAATAGGGAGTCTATTAACTTGTCAATTCCAATAACTGGTGTAAGATCATCTTCTGGCCATAACGAACCTGTAAAGCCTGTTGTTCCCTCCAGCTGAGTTTGGTGTATACCTCTTTGTTACCGAGTAAATCTTGCTCAGTTTTTAAGTCTGTGGCATAGGTTTTCAAGGTCAACAGAACACTGTCCCGAAGGAGCTGTCTCCATGATGCTTTGAGCTTGGGAATATTTGTGATTGCCAGGCTGTCCTCTTCGCTTTTATCATCTTCCCACCCATCCTGGTCTTTAAACTCTCTGAAGTCCTCAGCGGGCATGCACAGTACCTGGATGCAAACATAGGCTCCTTTAATTACGATGAGCTATTTGTATCCCTGAAACTGATTTAGAGAAACCAGCCTATTGGCAGTCTTCTTCCATGACCCCTTCCTCTCTTGCTAGCTTTATCTCAGTGGAAATGCTTAAAGCTATTTTCAGTGTTAAATGATGACTCTCAGCCCTTTACCTTGAGAGTGGTGGTCAGTTCCTCTTCAGTCAGCACCTCCTTCCGCCCAATCACGAAAGCCCCTTCTTCCCCTACCATCTCCAGTTTGCATAGGAAATCCCAGCGTTCATACAGTAGAAGCCTTTCAGCTTCCACCTTTATTCCTGTGGGTAGAAAAGTCTGTGAAAGTCTCAGTACAGCCAAACACTCATTTCTCCCACCTAATCCCACAAAGGGGGCGACTGATACACAGAAGAGCACAGTGAGATGGGACAGGTTCGCCATGGCCCAAGGTTGAGTTACCCTGTAACGCTGCTTCACGGACTGTCACCATCTGAATGTCAGCTGTGTCGTCCGTGTTGTCAGGATATGGTTCAACAAAACCGTACATATGAATCAGTTGCCAGTTAGCCATTTGACCATAAGTGTTGAAAATCTCATGGCCTTTAGGAATGGGCTGAGTGGCCACCATCCGAAGACAATCCTGGGATAGAAGAGAGACATGAGTCAGGCTCTTCCCAGGCTGACCCTCTGTAAAGTCCCTCTTAGTCTCACAGGTGTGTTGTGATGGGACTGGCCCTCTGTCCACCAGCATCCTGGGAGACCCTGCGCTGTAGTGGGGGTAGCCAAGGTCAGCCTTCGTCCTTTCCTAGGTCAGTCCCTTTGCTTAGTTTTCTTCAGCACTGAAAAAAGTTGCTTGTTTTTAAAAATAAACCCAGATCAAACTAGGAAAGGCAAAAATAACAGCCATCTCCTAATTTTTAATTCTGATCTTGCAACTTCCCACAAAGCAAACAATCCCTGAGGTCATCTCTAACCACTGGCCTGGGAACATCCCTCTCCTCCAGAAAAGGACTGAGCTATTCCCCTCTGCTGTCCAGTGTCCCAACACCATCTTGGCTTATTGGCACAACATCAACAGCTGACCTCTTCCACCGACTAAATGGCAGTGTATAGTTTTATCAGAAGATTAACCACAACCTGCTTTGAAAGCTCTGACATGTTTCATGTCCAAACTGTCACTAGAATATGCAAAGTACATACAGGAGGCTCTAACCACCTCGTTTTTTAACAAGAGAATGAGGTCTAGTATTCAGCCCAACTGCGAGGGCAACATAAATGACACTGGTTTGAATGAAATGCTCAAAGCACTTAACAAGAACTGCAGGGGACCCACTCACTGGAGAGTATTCTAGATTGGCGTTGTGATGGGCCACGTGGTTTAGTATGTCTGCAGCCGGCACCATCAGAGGGGGTTGGGCTCCTTGTCGTCGTCCTCTTCCTCCAGTGGTTCCTGAAAACTGCCACAGAGAGAACATGGCTGACGTCCAGGGCTGGTGGGAGACTGGGGGTGGGGTTCACTGTATTTTCCCCTCTTGTCCCTCTAAGAAAAAGGCCCTTTTCTGCTCGCTCACCTGTAGGCCATCACAAGAGCCACGAGCTGCCGGTAGAGTTCCAGGGAGCGAACCCTGGGGCTGAAAAGCTCAGGGTGGGCTTCCATGAAGGGCAGCACGATGGAGTTGTACTCGCTGCGGATGTTGTCCAAGTCCTTCTCCACGGCCTCAGGGACGCCTGTGCCCTGCAGCAAACGCCGGCGCTCCTCCTCCGGCCTGCAGTGACACCCCATGCAGGTTCCCTTCACACTGCCGGGGCAGGCGTCACTACAGGCGGCTGGGCGGGCGCCCCCAAGTCCCTCCGAGGGTCCTCACCAGAACATCGGGTGCTCCAGGCGGCCCAGCTCGGGCCAGAGCGCAAAGTAGGGGCTCCAGGGCGACGTCGGCGCCTGCAGCTCGTGGAGCAGCGCCAGCAGCAGCGGCACCCAGCCAGACTGGCTCTGCAGCGCGTCTCGCTCTGAGGGACACCCAGAGGTGAGCGCCCCGCGGGGCGCAGCCGCGGGCCCGCTCGGCGCCCCCGACTCCCAGCCCCGCGGCGGGCCCACCTCGCTCCAGCAGGCCGCCGATTGAGCAGGTGTGCTGCGACAGGAGCGCGGCCCGCGGCACCGCGAACAGCAGCTCCCCGGGCTGCACGCTCTCCCGGGCCACCATGCCGTAGCCGGCCACCGTGCCCTGCCGGCTCACCGCCACCTGCCGGGAAGCCGCCGTGAGAGCCGGCCCCTCCCGCACGCGTCTTCCTCCACCCGCCGCCCGCCCTCCACTCACCTTGGGACTCAGCTCCAGCCCCACCTGCCCGCACCAGCTCAGGAAGCCGGACACCGGGTCCGGGTCCGCGGCCGCGTCCGCGTCGGCCCCGCGCACGGGCCCGGCCACCTAGGACGATCGAGCGCAGTGGCGAGGCCCCGCCGGGGGGAGCTGGAGGGGGCGGGGGCCCGCGGGGGGCGCGGGGGCGCGGGGCAGGGGCGCGGGGCGGCGCGGCGGGGACCGGGCGCGGGGGAGGCCGGCGCCCCGAGCGCGGGCCGCGGGCCACTTACCCGCCGGCGCTTCGCCTGCGCCGCCATCTCGGAGGTGCTTCCGCCTCTGGCCACGCCCCCGGGGCGGGCTCGGGGCGGGGCCTCCGGGCCACGTGGGCTGCGCTTCTGCGCCGGCGCCGAGCGGGTGGGGCGTGCACGTGGGTGCTCCCGGCCTCTGGACACCCCCCTCCAAGTCCAGGTGACCCCGATTGTTTAGAGAACTTGAGGTGCGGAGAGACTGGTCCCCGAGCCGCCTGTGGCCTGGTTCTTGGCCAGGCACAACCCTCCCCAGGGGCTTCCCCGCTGAGGCCTCTCGGGGTAGGAGGGGTTGTTACAGGGCAGGGGGAGGGGCCGCCCAGACCCCGCAAACCTGCCTGTTCTATATAGGGTTCTGCCATCCGCCGGATCAACACAAAACATGAGACTTTAATGGGAAGGAACTTTTATACAACTAGGAAACAATACAGGAAAGGCAAAGAGTCTAGTTTCTAAATGAAGCACCCAAAGTTACCCGTCCCCTCGTGGGTAAAACTCCATCCAAATGGGATCGGCCCAGAGCCAGGCCCCAAAGCCTGCCCCAAGTCTCAAGCATCTTCCAGAGGGGACCCACAGAAAAGGGTCAGAAACAACCAGACAAGCCCGGAAGGAAAAGAGCAAAATCAAAATCAAGATAAAAGCTGCCATTGTCACCTCCCCACGGGTCTCACCCACATCTGTGTCACCCCGTCCACGACCAAAAGACAAGTGCAGTTTCTTCACGTGTCTCTCGGCTCCATGTGCCTCCCCCAGGTCTCCTTCTGGCTCCATCCTGCTTTCTTCCTCAGTCTCCTCTGCAGCTTCTTCTCTTCCTGCTCAGCTCCACCCTCCCTTGGGTAGGGCAGGGAACCTGGAACCTCCCCCTTTCCTGGGGACCCCCCTGTTACAGGGTGAGGGAGAACACAAGCCAGTTTTCTGGATGTGAAGTCCCGAGGGCCCCGGAGCTGACCAGACCCAGGTGGGCGACCCGCCTGCCTGTCTTATCTCGACCCCTCCTTAGCCACCGCCACATATTATCGGCCCAATTGGGAGTGAGGGTGTGTTTTGGGGTGATGTGTAGAGGGTACCCAGAAGACTCCCGGCCCGCACTGCTCTAAGTCCCTCTGCTTTTGCATAAGACATGTTGAGTTTTTCATCATTGGCTTCTTTATTCGCACACACAGCAGGCACTCGGTATCTGTTGGCTAAATGGCTGAGTGAATGAATCAGAAAGGGAAGGGCTGCAAATGGGCCACGTAGCATGCTGTTAAATTAAAGTTGGGGGCCTCCCTGGTGGCACAGGGGTTAAAGACACAGCACTGTTAACCCACATGGCGCAGCAGACCTCTCCTGTCTCCCCCCTCTCCCTTCAGCAGTGTATATCTCTAGATCCGCCTGTTCTCCTCCCCACCCTGTCTCTAGTGAATCCTCTCACCTCTCCCACCTCTGGCCTACACCCCAGTTCTTGCATGCATAAATAAATAAATCTTTAAAAAATTAAGTTTTGGGCCTCCCCGGTGGCGCAGTGGTAGAGCGCTGGGTTGCAAAGCTGCCCGCGACCTCTGCGGTGCAGGTTCAGTCCCCGGCTGCTCCCCGGCCACCGGAGGAGGGTCCCACATGGCGCGCAGACCTCTCCTGCCGCCCGCTGCTCCCCTCAGCAGTGTATTTCGGTCCTTCTGCCTGCTCTGCTCCCCGCTCTGGCTCTGATGAATTCTCTCACCCTCCCGTGCTTCTGACTGTACCCAGTGCATGTATAAACAAAACAAACAAACAAACAAATAAATAAAAACATGCCTCTATAAAAAAAAAAAAAAAAAAAAATTAAGTTTTGGGGGGAATAGAAGGGAACAGAGAGCTTTCAAGGCACAGATTTTAAAGACAAATAAGGCCAAAACCAGCTCCCTCCTGGATCTCTTATTAGGGCAAACCCCTTACCCTGAGCTTCAATTTCCTCAGCTGTGAAATTAAGATAATCATCTATGATGAAGAATAAATGTGAGGACTGGAGACTTGTGTGACGAGACTGGAAATAGCAAGTTGAATAGAATGCTTGTGACCTTGCAGGCTCAGCCTCACCAAAACCCAAGGCCCCGCAGCCCAAACACCTTCTTGCAAAGCTCCCCAGGATGGACGCTGCAGCACAGACTTGAGTTCTTAGTTTATTAGTTTTTCAGCGCAGTTAACTGTCTACATCAACAAGGGTTCTTATGTTTTACATCTTGTCATCTCAAAGTCTCATGACATCAGCCACCAAATACACAAATTTAGGCTCTTCACGTTATACAGAGGAAGATAATAAACTCCATTAAAAGTTCACTTTGACCAAAGAGACAACCTCCAATGGAAAACCACACATGGGAGGACCCAATGTACATACATATATATAATGTATATTTATAGATATCTCATCTGAGAGAACACAGCAAGACAAACAAACAAAAACTCCAAGATTTGAAGCACTATCTACAGTAAGGGATTCTACCAGCTGCTGAGTCACATTCAATATTCAAAGGAAGCACATGAGTGAATAGAACTGGGGACAGACACCTCCACCCGGCTCTAGCAGTCTAGTAATGGCTTCAAATAGTGGGGTGATGTGTGCAGAGGAAATGTGGATGCAGGTGTCCTCTCAACCTCAGAACACCCCGCACACACACTGCCCCCCCCTCCACTGTCCTGCAGTTTTCATTGCTCTCCCCTTTCTACCTGTTTTAGGGTGCGAGGCAACTGATTTAGGCTCTGAGACAAATGGCTTCTGGTTTCTGGACCAGGAGATTTTACCCGATGGGTGATGGGGGGCAGGAAGTATATGGCAAGTACTGGGCTGCAGGATGGAGGAGGGGCTGGGTGTGGGGGGAGCCTCTCTCTACTCTGCCCAGCCCCTGACCACTTCAGGAACTTTCACCTCCCATTCGAAGCAAGGCCCAGAGTCCCCCCAGCAGGCTGATATGGCTATGTGGGCCTGAGGAAGTCTTGCTAACTTGAGTCAAAAAACTCCTTGTGAGACCTCCATGAAATGTGGCACAGCTTGACCAGAACTCTCCCTAGAAACACATTTCCAGTGACCTTGGCCACGCTGCAGCTGATTGGGTTCCACGGAACTGGGGCCAACAAGGGTCTATAGGAAGCTCACTCACCTGCCTGCTGGTTCACCATGAAGTTCTCAGGGGGTGTGTGCTCAAGGGGTATCTCAGCCTTTAACCTCAGCCGCTCTTCTCCCCCACCCCCACCATCTGGAGATGGAGGACCAGGCCATTTTCTGCCTCAGAATCTCGGCTTCCAAAATGAGACAGGACCAGGAGGTGATGGAGTGTGTGGGCATTCTGTGGGGTTCCTGTCCTAATCCGTAGGCAGAGAAGCCCTTCCAGCCTCTGCCAGCCTGACCCTGCAGGACCAGCCCAGCCCAGAGAGCACCAGGAAAACCACAACCTGGTAGGAGCGCCCCCTTGTGGCTGCTGTGCAGAAAGCTGCCGCGTAGAGGACAGACTGATGTACTGGTGCACAGTGAGCTGACCCTGTGCACCTGCTATCCCAGCACCCCCACCTCCGAACCCCCTCCCATCTCTAAACCATCCTGCCGGCCATCCATGCTTGCACCAACCTCAGGTACTATCCTGCACCCTGACTAGAGGATTCAGACTTTCCTTTGCTAGCCAGTCCTCCTCATTCCTGGACCCCACCCTGACTGTGCCGAGGGGTGGGGAGTTGGAAGACAGGGTCTATGTCCATTTAACAACATGGGTGAAATGGGGGTGGCGAGGAGTGAGCCCCTCAAACTATCTGAAGACGGTTCTGCCACATCGAAGATAGACCCCCTCATATTCTAAAACAAACGAGAAGTAACCCCATTTTCTCCCCTTCACCCTCACAAAAATAAACTAAAGGGAAATGAGCCGGCTGAGGATGGCAGTGGGACGTCGATGCGGGCGGGGGTAGGTGGGTGTCTTGGAGGGGACCAAGGGCTTCAGCAGGACACCTCCATGGTGTGGTTGACCTGGCCCAGCCCCTCGCTGCTCTCCGAGTGGGTGCAGGCCTGCGGGCGGCTGCCGTCCACCGAGCCGGCGCTGGTGAGGGACGCGGTGCGGGAGCGGGCGAGCCGGGTCATGCTGGCCGAGGGCACTGTGGACAGAGACCGCATGGGCATGAGGGGTGGCCGGCTGGGCGAGGCGACTGCGGGCAGGACAAGATTTATGCAAGCAAAGCGGCCAGCAAGACCCCTTCTTCCACCGGCACAGAGGCCCACCCCAAGCCAGGGCCCTGGAGTCTGCTGTCAAGCCTGAGGCATGCAGCGCCAGCAACGTGAGCAAAGGTGGGGGGCCAGGTCTCCCCAGAGGCCAGCAGAACCCTTCTCTCAATAGCCGACCAGAGCTGTGGCCAGAACTGGGTGAGCGGGTCCCCGAGCTGGGGCAGGCATGGTGCTCAAGGATGGTGGGCAGAGGGAGGACGACCTCTGTGAAGAAGGACAAGGCATGGTGGTCAAACTGCCCTCAATGCAGCTTCCGCCCTCATTCAGGGGTTCGCAAGCAAGACTTGCAGGGGGCAACCTCCACTGTCCTGAACGCATCGAGCTCAGGCATGGCCGGGCCCGGTGCTACCTCTGAGAGGTTCTGGCAGCCACGGCCCATGGCAACCTTAGAAGCGCAACTGCTCGACAACCCAGTCAGCCCAGAGTCCTCAATGGGGTGCAGCCCACTTGGCCCAGGAGCTCCGGGAGAGCAGGGCTCTGCAGGGGAGCAGGACACAAGGCTCCGAGCCACCGCAAGACGCAGCCCGGCTGCAGCGCTCACTGCACAGAGGGCCACGGAGCAGGCGAGGCCGGGGGCATGCATGGGGCGGGGCCGGGCTACCTGCTCCTCCACTCAGCCTTCGGTCCTTCAAGTGTGCGACTAAGAGAGAAGACAGAGCCAGAGAGGGGCGGGGTGGGGGAGACACAGAACAGGGTGAAGAGGAAAGTCCTGAGGCAGGGGTGGAGGCAGGCCAGAGATGACAGGAAAGGACTAGATGGCCGGGCGGGGCCTGAGCTTTGAGCCCCACTCCAGCCACCCACCATGGCAGGCCGGGGCCCTCGTTTTGCCCACCTTCTCCAGCCTGGGCAGCAGCAGGGAGGGCCCGTATCATTAGCCCCAGGGCCCTCGCCTTCCTGCTGGGCCTCAGTCTACCCCCCCCTTGCATAGAATGGGAGAGGTAACACCCCCGAACCCCTCCCCCTTGGCACTTCTTAAGGGCCCTGAGAATACCTCCCAGCCCCAAGTGCAGATGCCCCGAGCACCTGTGCCCAAGCCCCGCCTCAGAGGCCTGAGGCCCATGTCTGGTGTTCGCTCGGCCCCTCTGCCTGAAGTCTCCACAGGAAGCTAGAGGGAGTTCTACTCCGGGATGTTCCCCTGCCCTCCCCCGGCCAGACCCCCATTTCCTGGGGAGGGAGAATTTATTGAGAGGAAGTTTGATTTTGGCAGGAGAGCCGGGTACGGGTGCCAGGGGGGTGCTGCGAGGGGAGTGTGTGTGCCCAATGGGCTCAGGGGCAGTCTGGGTGGCTCATCCTGGCACAAGCAGGAGTCTGGAGTGAGAGGGGCAAACAGGGGGCCAGTTCCAGCCCACAGCCCCTGTCACCTGAGGGTCTTCAGGATGCCACCCCAGCTTCCCTGGCTTCAGTCCTCCTAACACCTGATGGCCCCCTCAACCAAGACCACTCCTGGGGCTCCCTGGGACTCTGCACCTCCATGGCCAGAGTCCTCCTCAGGTGCGTAGGACTAACGGGGTGTGTGGTATGTCTGACAGGCCTTCCCCAGCACCACACAGGCCAGGCTTGGTCCCCCCAGACTGAGAGGAGAGCCCCCCAATCCAACAGCCCAGCACTGCACGAGAACATGGTTCCAAGACCTCCCCAAGGCACAGGAGTGCAGGGCACAGCCTGAACGACCGACTTTGTGGGTGTCCAGAGATGGGGGCACATGGCCCAGCACCCCGCCCAGTAACACAGAGCTCCCACACCCACAGGGGGCACAGGTACACCTTCTGCCTGGTCTCTGGTGGGGCGGGGCAGGGAGGTACACTTACTGTAGCCCATGCCTTGCAGGAAGTATTTGAAGGCCTCAGTCAGCTTTCCGGGCTGCAGGAGAGGGATTTAATTAGTGCTTTAGCTAACTGCCGGGGTGGAAGGTGGGGCAGAGGCTCCCCCACCCCAGGCTAGTGAGGAAAGGAAGGCCAAGTGTCTCACCTGTGTGACCTGGGGGAGCCCTCCGGAATCTGCCATCTGTAGGGAAGAGAGGGAGAGCTGAGCAGGGCCCCTCAAGTACCGGACAGGCTTGGTGACCGGATGCAGCATCCCATGCCCACCCCAGCCAGCACCCCAGGAAGCCCCTCTCTGGGGTGGGCCCATGGTGGGGAGCTGGCCCTGGGCTGAAGGGAGCTCACCTTCAGGAAGGTGGTGGTGGTTGGGTCCAACTTGGAGTTGCAGTCAACCTGGACACAGGAGCGAGACTCAGCAGAGCCAGGGACAGAGCTGGGGCTTCAGGGCAGGTTCTATACTCAGAACTGCTGGGAAGGGGTGCAGAGGGCAGGCCCAGGCCCAGCAACTAGGCCCTGACTGAGGCTATCCCTCCCCAGGCAGCTTTCTAAAAGGCCAAGCCCCCTGGAGATCAGGAAGCAGCCCCCCAAGACTCAGATTCATTCCCATCTGCGGAAGAAACTCGGCAATATCCTCACAGAAGACCGGGCCACCAGGGCGGGAGTGGCCTGGGGCCGAGGGTGTCGATAGTGAGGGGTGGGAGTAAGGGGCCTTGGCCTGGATCAGGATGGCTGCTGCGGCTCCCAGCTCTGCTCCCCCAAACCCTCAGGCCAGGGTGGCAAGCAGTAGCTTCTGTATAGTTGGGCACTGTGGGGTACTCTTGGACCCAAACCCCCAGGGTCCCCAGAAGAGGTGACACACGGTCTCCAAAGGTAAAAGGTGCCAGGGGTGATCAAGAGGGGCCGCTGCTGTGCTGGTGAATTACTCACTGCGTGACGACAAATAACTCTTATTTTAGAGAAACGTGTCTCTGCATCTGAAGTGGGTAGAGATGAAGGTAGGGACCCTGATGGGAGGGCCCCAGTTTCTTCCCGCCTCCAGACCTCATCACCTCAAGGAGGGGGGCTTATGCCATACCCTGATGCCAGGTCAGATGATGGATAAGCAAGCAGCCCACCGGACCAGTGCCTGTCCCCGAGGCTTCCCTGGGCTGGGTCAGGAATTGGCCCTGGGGGCCAGGGACTCCCTAACTCCTGCACCCCACCCCCTATCAGGGCCCATCCCTCACTCACCACCCCGTCCTCAGCAGGCGCATTGTCCCCAACCACCAGCATCACGGGGCAGCTGCAGACAGAAGAAAAGGGCTGACTGGCCTGGCGTGGGGGCAAAGGTGGGGCAGGCGGCAGGCTGAGCGGGCACTCACCGGAGCGTCTTGGCATTGGGCACCGTTCCGGGTCGGTTGATGTCCAGGTCTCTGCGGCTGCAGGGAGAGGGGAAGGTGGCATCCCAGGACGGCGGGAATGAGGGGCGTCCCCAAGCCTGACTGCTGCTTCAGCCACACCCCAGCTCCCTGTGTGGCAATTATGACCCAGGACACTTGGAGGCCCCTGCTGGTCCCAGATTGGGGCCACCGCGGCTAGTCAACTCACAGTGAACAGGATCCAGCCGGGAAAACAGGGAGACAGGTCTGCTCTGCACAAAAGGGCCTTCAGGGCTCTCCTCAGCCTTGACTTCTCTGGACCCACAACTCATGCCAGGGGACCCTCAAAACTGACTCTGCCCCTGCAAGCACTGGGGAGCTGTACAGCACCTCCAGAGCTGTGAGATTCCTGGCCGCAGGGGAGGCAGGGCCTGGGCCTCAGCCCTCCCTTGTTTCCCCAGTACCGCACACACAGCAGGTACCTAATAGATATTTGTAGGAGAAAAGAAAGGAGGGCGAGCAGATGGGGCAGGGCCTGACTATTCCCCCGCAGGTCAACCCCAAAACCCCAAAGAGCAGAGTTGGAAACCCTCACACTTCCTCCCACCATCCCCCCTACAGATGTCAGCACACAGGGGTACAGGGAAAAGACATGTGGTCCACATCCATCACTGCACCCAGTGACATGCCCCAGGAAGGCCTGGAGGAGCCCCCAAAGCAGAGCCCAAAGCCCTCCCGGTCCTCAGCCCCTCTGGGGGTGTGACCCTGGGCAAGAAGCGCTGTCTCTGGCAGGCTCTGTAATCAGCTCCTCAGCAAAGCGCAGTGAGTGTGTCCATTCCCCATAGGCGGCTGTAGGGGTGGGGGTTCCCCAACAGAGGGTGCTCCCCGCCACTCGGTGCCACAGACCCCCGCCCACACCTGTTGTACATGTTCCAGAAGAGCTGCAGGTTGGCCTGGTTCACCACGTTCGCGATCTGCTGCCGGTAGCTCTGCACCAACTCTGTGTTATTCACCAGCTCTTCCTGGGCATAGAGGGGTGCACGGGGTGTGCGAGGGGGACGCACAGAGGACGCGTGGGTTCAGAGGGGTGTGCGCGTCACCTTCACCTCCAGAGCAGCCCTCGCCCCACTCCCAGCACGGGGGTGGGGAGGATGGGGGACAGTGGGGGGGGTGAACAAGGGGGCGCAGTATCGTGGGGGCCGGGCCTCAGGAGCCCAGAGAGGCTCCAGACCCAACCTTGTGCTGCCTCATGACCAACCCCAGAATAGGGGGTGTGATAGATCGGATGGCACATAACCCCGCACATCCCCACACCCGCCTGGCTGAGGGGGCGCAGAAGCAGGGCGCCCCTGAGAGTGGGAAGACTCGGGGCCTGGGGCTCCGCGAGAGCCAGGCCAGCCCCACTCCCACTCCCGGGGTGAGCGGACCCCCTCACCTGGCTGAAGAGGTGGGAGAGCACCGTGTCGGGTAACGTGCTGGTCAGGCCGGAAAGCTGTGGGCCGGGCAGAGGGCAGGTGTGAGGGCCACCCTAACCCCCAGCCCCACACCCCCAAGGGGTGCACGCTCACCTTGGTGGCGGCCCAGTCGATCCAGCCTTTGCCGTTGGGGTCGATGTTCATCAGCACCAGTCCTTCCACCAGGTCGGGGAAGATGAGCTGCCCGGAGAGAAGAACACAGGGCAGGGGGTGATGGGGAGCCCCAGTCCTCGCGCCTAGAAAATGCTGTAGAATCCTGGCTTTGCTGATGTGTGGGAGGATGGGCAGGAGCAGAGAGCCCACACCCGCAACTGGCCTCAGGTGGGTCCTGCCCCATGGTCGCGCCTGCTCCACCTGCAGCCCCTCAGCGCTTCAAGTTGACTCTAGGCCTATGCCAATGAGTCTCACTCCTTTTAACGTAACTTTGAAGATGCAGCTGTTGTAAAACAGGATGAAACATTTTGTTTCTTTGCTTTTGTAGAAAGTGAAGTCCAGGAGATGCTAAGAAACTGCTTTAGGGGAAACAGTAATATGCATGCCCAGTGCCAGCCTCCATCTGGGGTGGCATGAAAGGGCTGCGGTTCCAAAAGGATTAAGTGCTGAGGACCAACCGGAGCCGAAAAATCCACTTAAAATTCAGTTTTTCTTTCTAGAGATGAAAAGCTTGTGGGGTCCTACCCGGCAGGATGTTTTTGAAATGTGACTTCTTTAACCCTCACACACTTAATAGATTCGTGTTTAAATAGGGCCCTAGTTAGTGATGCGTGAGCAGGATGACCCTTATCATGTGGTTAGAACAATTAGTTGTATAGTTTGATGCTCACAGGGATCTTGGCTTTGGATAATAGTTAAGTTTATAGTCTCTTGAGGAAATATGAGAAAAGTAACCCTTTTAAAGTTTTCTTGAAGGAAAAAAGTTAAAAAGTGAGGAGATGGACGAGGAGGAAGGCAGGAAGACAGGGAAGGTTCTTGCGTTGAAGGGAGCAGCCCAGCAGAGACCAGCCCTGGGGGGGTCAGGAGGATGGGTGGGGGACACTCACTGCAAACTTGGCCAGCACGTAAGCTCCGGCTCCCACTCCGATGCCAATCACGTACTTGAACCTGGCGGAGAGCACGTTGGTCACTCGAGGGCCCGGAGTGTCGGTTCCACAAGTGCCATCGGGAGCAGCCCACGCCCCAGCCCGCAGTCCTCAGCTGGAGCCTGGGGTGCGTTTGTGCCCCAGGGACCCCCAGCACAGGCGCAGGGCTGGACTCACCCAAAGTGCTGTACCACGCTGGGAAGCATGGCCGCGAGCTGCTCCATGGAGGGGAACTGGTACCTGCCGGCAGAGCTCAAGGTCAGGCCCAGGTGCGGCCTGGGACATATGCTGGGGAGGTGGTGAGGAGGGGGATCCCGGCTACCTACCCCTGAGGGAACTGAGACGCCCCCACCTGCTGACCAGGGGCATCCACATGGCACACCACAAAGTGCTTGGTGATCTCCTGCATGTCCTCGAAATTGAAGAAGGTGTTGAAGCACAGCTTGTCTGCAAGACACACGCCCCAGTGCTGAGCAGAGGGGGAGCCCATGGCCCAGAGGGGAAGTGAGGCCCGAATGGCTAAGGGCACAGAGCCGGGGCAGGTGAGGATCCACGGGGGCCTGTGAGGAGGGAGGGAGTCCCACTGCTCCGGCAGATTCGAGACATGGTGGGGGGGTGGAGGGAGGCTGGATAAGGCTGGGGTGTACTTACGGTTGAGGCCCACATCATGGTAGGTGAGGATGGCTGGGCGGTTCCCCTTGGGGGAACCCCGGATCACCACGTGCAGAAGGCCATAAGGCGTTTCGATGTCATGTTCCTGGAGGGGAGACATGGCGCTGGACTCTGAGCAGCCCCCACTCCTGGCTCACCTGGGGAACAAGGCTGGGGAACAGCTGGGGGGCAGGTGTTGGACCTGGGGTGGGGCATCCACCCTACAGTGGTGGGGTTTCTCATTCTCATCAGCTCAAGCAGCTCCCAGAGAGGACAGGCCAGATGGAGCACCCCTTTCCCATGGGATTCAGTTCAGGGACAACGTGAACTGGCTGTGCAGGAAAGTGCTGGTCCCCTCTGCAAAGAGGGGTGGGGGTGTGAGCCCAACCGGGCCTTGCTGTGCTTAGTCCTCCAGGGTACAGAGACCCATGTTTTCCCTCCCCACAGCCCCTCCAGGACAGCTCTGCCCCCCAGCCTGAGCCCCACCCTCACCATATTCCTCCCCCACCCAGAACCTTTCAAGGGCTTGGCTTCTGAAGGGGAAGGGCCTGAAAAGCTCTGCCCAGAATCCTGGGTAAACTGGGAGGTAAAACTACCATGCCAGCAAGCCAGCCCCCAACTCCCACCCCAGCCTGGCCCCCACCTCCAGGCTCTCCCTCCTGCTGTTCCTTCCACCTGGAGACCCCCTTCCGTGATGCCCAAGGCCTCCCTTCAGCAGGGCCGGGCTAGACCGCCCCCTCCCCCACCCCAGGCCTCCTGCAGTGGCCGCCAGGATCATCCTGTGTTCATGCCCTTGGCTGAGCTCCTACGGGAACAGGAGCTGGAGGCTGCAGGTTCAAGACCCGCTCTGGCCCTTACTGTGTGACTCTCAGCAGGGCAGTCACTTCTCCGTGCCTCGGCCACCTCTGCCAGAGCCATCTCAGAGCAACTCTGTGAGAAGTAAAGAAGCGGATGTCTCTGGAGCGTTCAGCACCTGGAGGGGGCCCCAGAAAGGGGGCTGTGGTGCTGGCCTCTCCCTGAGCCCTGGGGAGGTGCCCCCCTAGCTGGTCCCTCTGCAGACCGGTTGCTCTTGGCTACCCAGTGGGAAAATTCCAAGAGCAGCTGAGACCACAGGCTGGCCCTGTACTGCAAGGCACCCTGGAAACCACAGGGGGTGGCCCAGTGATCTGCAGGGTCATGGGTAAGGGGTGACAGGAACATGACTGAGCACCTACTGTGGCTTCTACATTATACAAGAAGACCCCATTCCCCCCCATTTTGCAGATGGAGATCACAGAGGTTCACAGCAAAGCTAACTTCCTACCTCCAAGGGGAACGGGGAGCCTTGGGGTAGGAGACATTATTGGGGACTGGCCTCAGGCCTGGGTTCAAAGGACCACTGTCTGGTCTGTGTCTCCGGAAGGGAATGACAAAGTGGAGTCAACCTCAGGGTCAAAGGCCACACCCTGGGAACTACATTCCTTCCATGAGGCCCTGTTCAATCAATCCTGATGTCCTCCAGGTCCATCATAGCCTCCCGGCATCCCAGGCCTGGCCTCCCTCAGGGCCATCAGAGCAAGGAGCACTGCCTGCTCACTGGCCACTGGCCGCACGCTTTTCTTGTAGCTTCTCGTCGGCTCTTCACAGGGACCCAAGCCACAGGAAACTGAGGCTGGGAAAGAAATGACTTGCTCAAGGTCAAGTGCAAAGTAGGCAAGGTGGGCTGTGCCAGGGGATATACCCCAGGCTGCATTTTCTGAGGAGGAGCTCATGTTCCACCCAAGAGACTTCTGAGCAGGCAGGCAGCCTCTCCATGGTGGCCTGTCCCTATGGGGAGCTGGGGGGCCCTGCTGTATCCCCACCCTCTGTGCTCTCCTGGCCTTGGGAAGGTGAGGGCTGGGGCAAGAGCTGCAATGCGCTTCCTGCGGCAGATGGAAGAGATGACCCGAGAGGGGTCTGCTCCAGCCCTGCCGGGTCCTCCACACCCAGACTTCCACTGCCCATGGGTGTGTGTAGGGGGAGCTCCCCCCTCCCAGGCCTGGTGGGGCCACCCTGGTTCTCTGAGACAGTGGGACTCAGCCAAGGGCCCGCCTCACTGAGGCTCAGGTCCCCAGAGGCTGGAAGGGCAAGGCCCTGGGCAGGACATAGGTTCAGTCGGTTACCCAGTGACCTTGGCCCAACCCTCCTGCCCACCTCCCTGCGCCTCCTCTGACCCAGGAGCTCAGGCCCAGCTCAGCCTGATAGAGGCTAAACACCCTGTCCTTTGGGGTGCTGCACAGGGTGAGGGGCGTCCCAAGTACTCGAATCCCCCAGCCCCCAACACTCCCATTGGCTCCTGGTGACATCAGAGCCCAGCCTCCCATCTCCCGGAGGGCTTCGGAGCAGCGGGCGGGCTGCACTGCGACAGCAAGGGAGGGGGCCTATGGGTCTCACCTCGCCCGTGACCTTGAGGATTGGGGGGCCTCCAAGTTGGGCTTCAGTGCGCAGCGGGAGGTGGGGGGGCTAGTACAGATTCCCGTCAGCCGCATCAATAATTCAGGGGACGTGAGCTGCACCAGCGGTAGGCGCTGACGTCGCTGCCTGGGCTGTATTGGACCGGGCAGGAGGGTGGGGATGGGGGACAGGCAGGTCTCCCCTAGCCTCTCCCTCCATGAGGAAGAGCAGCACAGACCCTGGGCACCTGCTGCCACGGGCAAAGGAGGCGTCCTGGTCCCCCAGGGCTCACGTCTCCAGCGTTATCTTTCTCCACCCACAAAAGAAGGCACGACTCTCTCCTCACGCCCTCCCCCATGGAGCCCCAGTCTGAAGGCCGAGTTAGCACCATTACCCAGCACCATTACCACCCAGTCCCTGCCAGGCCGGTGCTGCAGTGCCCTGGGGACCAAGGAGGAGTTGCAAGCAACTCCCGAAGAAGGAAGAGGCCATTGGTCGTGTTGGCACTGCAGTGCGGCCAGCGAACAGCCAGGAAGCCCCCCCAGACTCAGGAGGGCAGACGCCCCCTCTGCATGCACAGACACCCAGACACAAGCAGGGCACCCAACCTCCCCCCTGCCTCCACCTGGCTGTCCCAGGGATGAGGCAGATGCCAGCCGGACATGTGTGGGGCGAGGGCCTCCAACAGTGGGGTGCTCAGGCGGGCACCCTGGTCCACCCTGGCTTACAGACACCCAGCCCTCCCCGCCCACCCCAGCCCCATCAGCAGCTACCGCCGCTACAGGCCGGAGGCCAGGGAGCCAGGAGCCTGCGGGCCCCATGGTGAGCCATCGAGGCAGATCGGCCACCGGAGGTGGGCAAAGGATGCCCCCTGCTCCCTGCCCGCCTGGCAGCTCCGAGCGCGCTCACTCACCCCATCCCAGCACTCCGGCATCTTGCCGAGAGAGGCCACCTGCCTCGACCACGAAGGGCAAACAAAGGCCTGAGTCACCGGGGCTCAGGGGGAGGGGGCAGCGTCAGTGGGAGACCCGAGGCTCTGCGCTGGGGCACCGCTCCCGGGCCATTTATACGCCGAGCCTGGCCCGGCCTTGGCCGCCCCTCCCCGCCGCGGGGTTTCTGAGCTGCCACTCGCTCACCCGGAGCCCCGGCCGCCAGATTGGCTGTCGGGAGGCAAATGTGGCTGCAATTGGCTCCCGAGGCCTTCCCTCAGCCCAGCCTCTGCTCTTGCTCCTCCCACTCCCTGCCAGACACATCCCTCCCTGCTGGCCCCCAGCCCCTGCATCTTCCGCCCCCCAGCACACAGGCACACACCCACAGCTGCAGCTGCACAGGGTCCTGGAAGGCAGGCCAGGAGGCCGAACTACAGGTGCACCCTGGGCCAGGTACACAGACACCTCCTGCCGGTGTAGGGCAGGATGGGCACACCCGCGTGCCCAGGGGACCCTACCTGAGAGGGCCCCAGCCCCAGTCACCAGATCTGAAAGCCTGGATCACTTAAGCTTGAGGGCAAGCGGGGAGCCACTGCTGTCTGGGTCAACCTGGGTGGTGACTCTGTCCCAGTGTTTGGATCCTTTCCTGCTGGCCAGGGTGTCCCCTAGGGCTCACGTTGCGGAAATGGGGATTCGAGGCTGGGGGCCTGGACAGAGTGCTGCCCTGCTCTCCCCACCCCCGTGCTGGAGGCTACCAGAGGGAGGAGGGGCAGGAGGCAGCCTGGCAAAGTGGGCATGCCACTCCTGCAGACCCACCCAGCTCCAGTGGGGCCTGGTCCCAGGGCCCTGGGGAGCAGGAGGCAGGGAACTCCTCAGGCTCCAGGTTCTGTCCTCCTGAGCAGCAAGGATTATTTGGGTGGGGATCTGGCTAGAGACTCCCAGATAAACAGAAAAGGGGAGGGAGAGCGCAGAGGAGAGGAAATAGGCCAGGGAGGTGAGTGGAGGAGGGAGCCCAAGGGCTGGGAGAAGCAGGAGCAACAGAGAAGGGAGGGGTGCTAGGCGCCTGTGCCCCCGTTCTGCCTCTTTGGTGAAGGAACGTGCCACTCACCCCAACCCAAACTGACAACCCTGCACCCTGGCTGGCTGCCTTGGGGAAGGCGGTCACCTCCCAGCATGCCCAGTGACCCGGTCAACACCTGCCATGCACCCTATTCTTGGCACATCCTCTGCCCATGGACACCAACTTCCCCTCCATCTCTGACCTTCTGTGCTGGGGGGCCCAGAGTTAGGGGGCTGGACCCTGTCTCTCCCAAGGCAGCCAAGCTGTGGACCTGGGGGGTCCCCCTGGCCCCTCATGTTCTGGCCATGCTCAGCAGCCACTTCAGCACAGAAAGACGCTTGAGTAACTGAGGCAGCCAGCCCCTCACTGCCCACAAATCCACCCTTGTCCTTCTTGAAGTGGGGTGGGCTTTCTGTCACCAAACCCATCCAACCCATGCCCACCCCAAACTCTGACTTCTGAGTGGCTCTCCCACGTGGGAAGCTGACACTGCCCACGCCAAGCCACAGGCCCTGCTTCTCAGTTCACGGGCTTCAAATCCACAGAAATGAGTTGAAGTCCCGGCTTCCTCACCCACCAGCTGGGTGACTTTGGCCAAGGTGTTTTAACATCTGTGTGCATCAGGCTCAAGTGTAACGCAGGAACGTGCCTGCCTCACAGAGGCCCCATCGGGGTGAAGGAAAAGCTGCATAAATCACACTAGACCTGACCCCACCCCTGCCCAGGCTGGCAGATGCCTGGTAGAAGAGAAATGGTGGGTCCATGTTTCTCCTAACTGCTGGCCCCTCCTCCAGAGGCCACTACTGTGGCCCAACAGCAGCCTCGTGTCCTGTTCTCCAAGCCCAGCACCGGCCACAGCTCTGCCACTTTTCTGCTGGGTGACCTTGAGCAAGTCAGCCGACCTCTCTGAGCTCCTGCATTGTAAGCGGGAGAACCGCCGTGCCCACTGCAAGCATACCCCATAACCACCACACGAGAAAGGATGAAGAAACCAAGAAAGGATGAGGAAACAAAAACACAGTTCATTTCCCACTTGGCTATCCAGGCAGGAGGGGAGCTGACCTGCCTCTTCGGGCTCTGGGCCTGAGGTCACATTATTCACGGAAGTAGATGTTTAGTAGCACGTCTACAACATGCCAGGCTCTAGTCAAACGTTCCACGTGTTACCTCATTTTAACCTCTTAAAACCCACTTTACAGGTGAAAAAAAATGAAGCACAGAGAGGTTTGGTAACCTGCTCGACATCACACAGCCAGTGGCACAGATATAGGAACCAGGGTGGGAAGGGACACTACTCAAGACCCTGGCGTTGGTGGCCACTACTCTCTGTCAGCGGGACCCTGAGCACCCAACCTTGGGCACCATCCTCCACCCTATAAGCCCCCAGGGAGGTCTGAGCTGCCTGTCTAGCCATTCAAATGAGGGCCTGATGTTCTGGAGGTCCGGTGTCCCATACGTAAAGGCAAGACCTGGACACAGGTGTGACTCTTTTGTCCTCTGGCCTCTCCCCTGGCTGGGCCCACTGAGGCCAGCCACCTGCCACCTTGAAATGGACTAAAATCCCTGCCAGGCCTTGGCTCAGATAAGGACCATCCTTGAAACCACTTTTTCTTAAAAAAAAAAAAAAAAAAAAAAAAAAAAGGGTAGCCCCCTTTTGGTGCGATGACTATAAGGAAGGCCCCCTTTACCAAGGCCTGGATTTTGAGGACCAGGGTCCCACACACCTGGGGCAGGAGCCCCCCAGGCTGGGCATAGCACCCAGGTATGAAGGACCCAGGATTCCCACTCTCCTATAGCACCCCCGCTGCGTGTGTGTGTTTGGGGGCTAGAAGTCAGCACCCTAGGCCTTGGCTGGTCCCACTGGGTATCAGGCGGGGGTCGGCTGCTCTGAATTTGTCCGCAGCCCAGCCTGGAGAGGCGGGGACGTTTGTCCACACATACTCAACCTCATTCAGAGCAGGGAGGACAAAGAGAACCCCTTGAGTGCCTGTCCTGACCTCCACTGGGGCCATCTGGAGGCCACATCCCTCCCCCTCAGCTCTCTCCACCCCCCTCCAGCCACCCCCCAGCAGCCCAGTCCCTGTATTTGGGCTGACACTCCCTGGGGACCAGAGCAGGCACAAGGGCCACCTTGCTGCCTCTGCTGACTTTTGTCCTTGAGGGGCCTGGCAACCCAGGGCCAGACACCGAGCCCCATCGGATCCCTGCCGCTCGCGCCTGGGGGAGGAGCCCGCCAGCCGCCCCACTTCCACGTCACCCCTTGCGTCCAGACCACGAGGCTGGGGCTGTCACGGGGCTCAGAGACTGACCCAAATTGAAGTCAGGCCCAGGCAGGAGGAGTGGCCGGGGCTCGGCCTGCTGAGTCGGATGCTCTGATGGCCAGAGGGCCCCAGAACCCAGTGAAAACTCAAACGATTTCAGAGACCTGGAAATAAACTGTCGGGCTCAGAGGGGACAAGTGGTGGCCAGTGAGCAAAACCATCATGCGGAGGCACAAAAACAAAGAACGATCTCAGTTTTCACAGGGAACCTGGCATGGAGCTAAAGAGACACGGTTGTCCCGGCAACAGCTGCCATGGAAACAGGAGCTATTTCAGAGCATCAACCTGGCTTTCATTGGAGGAAAATGCTGATTCAGATGCAGCACCCCCTCACTCCCCTCTCCACCCTCACTCCCCATCTTGTTTAGGTGGAGGGGGGTTCTCTCCACCTGGCAGGGGGCAGGAAGAACTGTTGTCAGCAAACTGGGTGGTCCTGGAGGCTTCTGGTGCCCAGCCCCTGACCTGAGGATGGCGGCACACGAAGGGCTGAGACCCTCCTCTGGGACAGGTTGGGTGGGGCGAGGGGCCGCTCGGCTGTTGGTCCCCCATCTCCAGAGGCTGAGCAGAGACCTACCTTCCAGTCTGTGTCCTCAGTCAAGAGGAAGGTGTCGGAGTTGTCCTAAGGGACACAAACAGAAGGAGTGGAACATTAGGCCCCAGCTGCGGGATGGGGTGGCATGAGACAGGCCATAGAGGCTCCCCCCTGAGCAGACTCCCTCTGTTCCCCAAGTCTATCTTTATGTTAACAAAAGCAACCCAGGGCTTCCCAAGCGCCAGCACTGGCTTCTGAGTGCCTGGGGGCTGAGCCTCCAAGCAGCAGCTCACAAGGCTCTTACCTATTAGCCTAAATGGCCAAGATTTCCATTTCACAAGTGAGAAGGGCGAGGCTCAGGGAGGCTGAATCACATGGCTAGAAAGTGGCAGAATCTCTAACTCTGCATCCTTGCTATTGGTCCCCCACTTTGCCTTGCTGCCTCCCTACCCCCCACCCCACTGTGCCTTTTCAAGGTCTGGCCATCAAGGGTAAAGGCCAGAGGTGGGGGAAGGAGGAAAGAAGTGGGCATGACTCTCACCCCCCTCTTTAGGGATGGGGGAGCTGAGGAAGAAAAAGAGGGATTTCTGGTTTTTTTATTTTTGCATAGAACTGGGGTGTAGGCCAGAGGTGCAGGGGGTGAGAGGATCATGAGAGACAGAGTGGGGAGCAGAACAGGCAGACTGACTGAAATACACTGCTGAGGGGAGCAGCGGGCGAGGCAGGAGAGGTCTGCCGCGCCATGTGGGTAGCTCCCTGGCTGGGGATGGAACTCAGCCAGTAGGAGTGATAGTGCTGAGACTTAACCCCTAGGCCACCAGGGAGGCCAGAAGGGGATTTCTGACCTGCACCAAGGAGCCGTCTGGCTGGGCCTGTGGCAGCTGCGCCAGCCTCTCCAGCCCCGCCTGCTCCCTGGTCTCAGGGCAGCGATTTCCCTGCGTTAGGCTCATTTGCACTGGATGGAGAGTCTGGTGCCTTCCCGCTGGCCTGCTGGTGCTGAAGGTGGGCCCACACCTGGCTCTGCTTTCAGCATAAAGCCTGGCATGGGCTCCCCAAACACACAGATGTGGATGAGCAATTCTCACTTTGCAAATGAGGGAACACTGCGGGATATACCCACTATTCACCCAGCTCCAGAGGAATGGGGATTCAGTGTGTCAGAGTTACTAGACTTCATCCCCCCCCCCCCAAACCCACCCTCCACACACACCACCTGGGCCTCTGTCTTAACTTCTTACTGAGTCTAGAATCCTCTCTGGTTCCCCCAGCTCAGCTACATCAGGTCACTGAGCCTCAGTGTTTGTGGGAAGTCAACGAGAAGCACATGTTAGCTGTTCTTCCCTCCTTGAGCTCGGGAGTGGGAAGGCAAAGAATGAAAACCAGTAATTCTGATACTTCATTCTCATAAGAAGGAAAAGTTCAACCCCCGAATTCCGGCAGGTGGGAGTGGTGGAAAAATCAGATGGCACTAGAGGGTCTCACACCCAAAGAGGAAAGGCCCTCTGAGACTGCGATTAAAAATGGCACGGCTGAGCCTGGCCCATGGGTTCATCGGGGCCTGGGGGTCTGCATGGGGGCGGGAAGAGGAACATGGAGGCGTTACCTCCCAGAATCCCTAGGAACCGGGAAGGAAGGGGCCGGGCCTGGGGAAAGGGGACGGGCTGGTTGTTGATGAAATCTGCTCACCTGAAGACCTTGCACAAGGTGGGGAGTGGGAAGGGACATTCCTCAAGACTCTGGTGGGGGGTGTAGTTATCTCAGAGAAGGACATCACTGAGGGTGAGGCAGATCATGGCAGGGAGCTGTGTGCTCTTGGGGCGCTGGGGGAGGCGCAGGAGACCAAAACCAAGAAACAGTAGGAATAACGCAAGCCAATCCAGGGACAAACCCCGCTCCCCTTTTACACACACAGGCCAAGGAGGAACATTCCAGGAAGACAGGTAAGAGCCCGGTCCAGGTGCTGCAGCAGTTCTCCCGGAGCAGAGGACACCCCAGGCTAAGTGTCAGGCGCGGTAAGTCCGGCAGGGGTCATGGGTGGAGACGGCAGGTGGCGGTGGACATAGACCCTCCTCACTCAACGCAGAGGCTTGCACCGAGCAGGTGTGGGAGATTTAAAAAGGGAAAAGAACAGGTTCTTCCACACGCGGCACATGGCAAGGAGGGGATCTGTCTGCCAGGGTAACGGCCTGGGGAGGCGAGCAGAAGAGCTCCAGCAGGCACTGGTTACTGGGGAGAGCCTAGGAACTCCAACACGTGGAGTCCCAGCAGCATGAGGCAGGACTGCACCGCGTGCCTGAAACCTGTAAAGGCCATGCTGGGAGGGCCAAGGAGGCTTTCTTGAGGTTGGGGCAGGGCTGTGAATCGCCTTTGGATACAGCAGAGGAAAATGGGTCTCAGGGATGTGGCTCAGGCTGACGGAAAGAGGAGAGAAGCTGGGCTGGCTTCCCAGGCCTCCACAGAGGACCGAGTTGGGACCTTCAGCAGGGTGAGGACATTCAGGGGCAAACTCTGGCCCAGGGTCCAGGTGGGATGAAATGAGAGATGCCAGATACAGCAGAAAGAAGGCAGAGCCGGGGCCTCCCTGGTGGCACAAGGGATTAAGACACAACCTATGAAGCTATCAGCAGCCACTGCAACACGAGTTCGATCCCCGGCCAGGGAGCAACCCACATGGCATGGCAGACCTCTCCTGACTCACCCGCCGCTCCCCTCAGCAGTGTATTTCAGTAGATCTGCCTGTTCTGCTCCCCACTCTGTCTCTGGTAAATCCTCTCACCCCCCACACCTCTGGCCTGTACCCCAGATCTAGTATACATACATAAATAAAATCTTTTAAAAAAAGAAAGAAAGAAGGCAGAACCAGCAGGATGGGTGAAGGGGCCTGTGCTCAATGAGCGAGGGAGTGGGCAGCGAGGGGCCCTGCCAGGCTGGGTGGAGGAGAGGAGCTCTCTCGAGGTAAGGCATGGAGGAGACACACTCCATACAGCAGGCGGCACCTCGGATGGGCTGCGCCATTGCCCCACACCTCAACTCTTGTGATGAGGTGTATGGGTCCTCAAGGGCCACCACCCAGCCCACGAAACCCTCTCCTCTGAGGGAGACTGCAGTCACTGCAGAGTTCAAGCAGAAAACTGACCTGATGTCTTTGCAGAGAGCAAATGGGGTGAGGGAAGTTTGGGGGATTCCTGCAGGCTCTGGGAAGGTGGCAGGGGCTCGGTACAAGCAGGGTGCTGAACTAGATAAAGGTCTGCTGAGTGAATAACACGTCCCCTGACCATGCCTGGGGGCTGGCCTCACATAATCTTTTAAAAATATATATATATTTATTTTATTTATTTATGCATACAAGAACTGGGGTGCAGGCCAGAGGTGCGGGGGGTGAGAGGATTCACCAGAGACAGAGTGGGGAACAGAACAGGCAGACTGACCGAAGTACACTGGTGAGGGGAAGACACAACCTATGAAGCTATCAGCAGCCACTGCAGCACAAGTTCGATCCCCGGCCAGGGAGCTACCCACATGGCACAGCAGACCTCTCCTGACTCACCCGTTGCTCCCCTCAGCAGTGTATTTCAGTAGATCTGCCTGTTCTGCTGCCCACTCTGTCTCTGGTAAATCCTCTCACCCCCCCCACCTCTGGCCTGTACCCCAGTTCTTGTATGCATAAATAAATAAAATCTTTTAAAAAAAGAAAGAAAGACACGGGCAAGACAGGAGAGGTCTGCTGTGCCATGTGGGTCAGCTCCCTGGGGAGGGGATCAAACTCAGACCGCAGTGGCTGGCGATAGCTTGATAACGCTGAGATTTTAACACCTGCGCCACCAGGGAGGCCCTCAGATAATCTGTCTTATAAAGTAACTCAAGGTTCTGTCTTTAAGACAAGACTGGCCTTCTCAGGGGGAAGCAGGTGCTGGCCCCGTCCCTACACGTGCCTCAGTGGATCTCTAGCTCACCTTCTGACAGGAGGCGGGCAGTGCAGAGACCTACATGCTCAGGCTCGTGACACCTCCACCTTTAATTAATGGGGCTAGGGGGCCTAACCAGCAGAGACCCCCATGATGCTTGATGCTCCAGAATTCTCCAGGCAGGGGATCCACAGAAAGAAAAGGGCAGCAGGAAAAGGGGAGGTGTGCCGCCCTGGCACCACAAACAAGAGTGGGGTGGAAGTAGCTTCGGCCTAACACCAGGAGCTGGGAGGGAAGGTCCTTTGGACCAAAATAACCACCTCCTGCTGCCCAGGGCAGCACAGCTGGTTATACTTGTCCTTGAACCTCAGAGGTTCATGAGGAAAAGACAGAGAAGCTGCAGACCAGGAGAGGCCTGGAAAATAAGGAAGCCCCATGTGCCTGCTGGGGCAGCACTGCCCAGAGGGTGCCCTCCCTCCCTGACAGCTGTGTGACCTCGGCCATGTGTGTTAACCTTTCTGTGCTTCTCTTTTCTCATCATTGAAAGGGGAACAACTCCCCTAAAGAGTCTGATAGCTCCAAAGACGGTCAAAGCCGCAGCGAGGTTGGCTGCGTCTTAGTCTTGTGGGCACCCAGGCCATCCAAGGGGCATGCAAGGCTTCTCGGGGGCCCAAGGTACCCGGGTACCCAGCGCAGCTGGCTCTGGTCAAAACCAGAGGGCAGGCGCGTCGTTTCCTCCTTGGCCACAAGGTGGCGCCCTCCGCCCCCTCCACGACCGCGAAGGGGCGACTCACCAGCTCAGAGGCGTCCAGACCCCGGAGCAGCGGCTTCTCTTCGGGGAATCGCAGCTCCTGCAGCCCGGCCATGGTCATGTCGTGGAGCAGGAGCCCTAGGGAGGGAGGGCGAAGGACAGGGTTGGGGTCTGCGGCAGCGGGGACGCCCGGGCCCTGCACTGAACCTACGGGGTCGAGGAGGGACCCTCACACCCATCTTTCCCTCCTCGTGTCCCCAGGCACAGACCGTCGCCCCACTTCACCATGCATGAGCTGCGAGCCTCATCTGCAGAGCTTGCTGCTTGGCTCAGGGGTGTCTTTATATCCTTTCCTCTTAAAAATTAAAATGCATTGCAAAAAATAGGAGAGCAACACAGAATGACCCCTGAAACAATTAAAAGTAAAATTCTGCATTTATTGAGAGGCGTATGGGAGGCCAAACCCTGGGTCAGACACAGACAGAAGCCTTCTGGTGGGAAGTGGACAGTGGGGTCCTGTCGGACATCAGGGAACAGAGCAGAAGGCTGTCCACCCGGTCATGAAGGACCAGCCTGGGTGAGGAAGGCTGGGGCACACTGGCAGTGTGGCAGGCTCTAGTTGCTGGGTGTTCCTGGGAGACCCCTGGGCTTGGAAAGTAAGGGTCCTCCGTGCTCTTGGGTGGATACACCCCTGTGTGCACGCATCTGGAGGAGCCAGTGGTCAAGGAGTCAGAGACGGTCGCACCCCAACCCCACCTGGCCTGGCACCACCACCCCTCCCTGCCTTCCAGGATGGCAGAGACCAGCATGCAGCATGAGCAAAGCTGCCAACGACCTGAACTGAAAATTCATAAAAGAATTAAAATCATGGAGGGCCTCCCCCGTGGCGCAGCGGTTGAGCACTGGGTTTCGAAGCTGCCCGTCTGCCTCTGCAGCGCCGGTTCGATCCCCGGTTGCCTGGTGAGGGTCCCACATGGCGCGCAGACCTCTCCTGCCGCCCGCTGCTCCCCTCAGCAGTGTACTTCGGTCCTTCTGCCTGTTCTGCTCCCTGCTCTGGCTCTGGTGAATTCTCTCACCCTCCCGCGCTTCTGACTGTACCCAGTGCTTGTATAAATAAATAAACAAATCTTTAAAAAAAATTAAAATCATGGGGAAAATATGGAAACTCACTAAAAGCCAAAGAAATTCAAATGAAAACAAGATCCTATTTTTCTTTGGCCAATGGAACTGGCAAAGTCTGCCGTGCTGGCAAAGATGCACCAAAAGTGGTGCTTTCCTTGCACGGCCTGTGGGTGTATAACTGGATCCATCTTTCTGGACCGCAGTTTTGAAAAGTGAATTAATTTTTTTTTGAAGGTTCATACTGTTGGACTCAGCAATCTTCTCTCTGGGAAAATGTCCTAAGAAACCAGAGAGCACCAGAATGCTCAGCAGAGTGCCCTTTCTAAAAAGAAAATAAACAGAAAAAGCTAAATATCCATGCACGGGGCACTAGACAAACTATGGATGAGTAGCTTGTAAGCGATTATTTAGTAATCTGGGGAAATAACTATTTAAAGTTATTAAATAGAGGGCCTCCCCGGTGGCGCAGCGGTTGAGCGCTGGGTTGCGAAGCTGCCCGCGGCCTCTGCGGCGCCGGTTCGATCCTCGGCTGCTCCCCGGCCACCAGAGGAGGGTCCCACATGGCGCGCAGACCTCTCCTGCCGCCCGCTGCTCCCCTCAGCAGTGTACTTCGGTCCTTCTGCCTGCTCTGCTCCCCGCTCTGGCTCTGGTGAATTCTCTCACCCTCCCGCGCTTCTGACTGTACCCAGTGCATGTATAAACAAAACAAACAAACCAGCAAACAAATAAATAAAGCATGCCTCTATAAAAAAAAAAAAAAAAAAAAAAATTAAAAAAAAAAAAAAGTTATTAAATAGAAAAGGTGGCTATGAAACATACATTCTTATCCAAATCATGAGAAACCCAAATAGTCCCACCCAGCAGCTGGGACAATTTACAGAGGTAATAGGGTGACCCCAGCATGGAGGACTGAAAGCTGGGGTTCACAATCTGAACTCAGGAAAAAACACACTCAAAGAAAAATGATAGGGTTGAAGATCAATGACAACTCCTTACTCTTACAAAGCAATTCAGGGCTCCCCAACTGCTTTCTTGTGCTGTGTGATTTTGCCCTGATGGAAAGTGAGGACCAGAGGCAGGAGCAGATAGGACCAGCCCTGGAAATGGGGTGCACACCCTACAAGCCACGAACCTCACCTGGGAGGATGGATTCCTTCCTTTTACCTGCCTGGGCTGCCAGCCTCCTCCCCACCCCCACCCCCAATTCCTATTCTTTTTTAAAGATTTATTTATTTATTTATTTATTTATTTATTTATTTATTTATTTATACAAGCACTGGGTACAGGCAGAAGCGCGGGAGGGTGAGAGAATTCACCAGAGCCAGAGCGGGGAGCAGAGCAGGCAGAAGGACCGAAGTACACTGCTGCGGGGAGCAGCGGGCGGCAGGAGAGGTCTGCGCGCCATGTGGGACCCTCCTCCGGTGGCCGGGGAGCAGCTGGGGATTGAACCAGAGCTGCAGAGGCTGCGGGCAGCTTCGCAACCCAGCGCTCAACTGCTGCGCCACCGGGGAGGCCCCCAATTCCTATTCTATTTGTAGCCTTGCTTAAGGGTGAAACCCTCTTCTACCCTGTAAAGTTAACAATTTACTAGGTAGTTGGTCTGAGGATACAACCCCCCGCCCCCCAACACACACACACACACACACACACACACACACATATTCCACTCCTGCCCATCCCTGCTCCTTAGGGGAAGACCTAGGGATCAGCACAGAGGTCGCCTGACCCAAGGGCGCGGGGCCCTGCCTGGAGCCCTCTTCTGTGGCAGGGCTACTGTGCAACTGGGCCTGGCTTTCTTCCCTCCTGTCAGAAGCAGGGAGCATCAGTCCTTCAGAGTCACAAAGATGGTGCCTCACGAGTGCCAGGAGGTCCCTGCTGGAGTCTAGTCTGGAGCCCAGCTGTGCGGAGGCTGGGCTGGGGAGCTGCTGGCTAGCAGGCCTCACAGAGCTAATCCAGCGCTTTGAAGCCTCCTGTCTGGGCAGAAGAGGCCAGGCAGGGAGGCCTCTGCCCGCCAGGCGCCCAGGTCCCGCACCTCCCTGCCACTTGGAGCTTTCTGTTCCCAATGGTTTCCGGGGAAACCAGCTAACACAATGCAGATGGGCTGTATTTTTAGAAAGGAGTCCTCTCCCCTCTCCACCCCCCTTCCTTGCCATCCTCTCTGATGTGTGCACATTCATCCATCCAGCTGGGTAGGGAGTTGAAAGAAGGGCCCCCACCTTGGAGCACCCTTCCCCCAATAGGACATTTTTAGCCACCTGCCTCCTTGAACACCCAAATCCATGAAAGGCCTTGGTGTCTTTCATGTGCTGGAGTGTCCCCGCCCTACCCCAGGCCTTTACAAAACCACCCTGGAGACCATCTTCCCCAAGGGCGATGCTATTAAAAGGCTGAGAGTGGGCAGTACAGGGACAGATGGCCTGTGATGGAGGGGGTGGCAGGGAAGGGGGCTGGAGAGGAACCTTCATCATCCAGAGGAGCTGGGGATGTCTCGGAGAACACCCTGGGTTCCCCAGAAATGTGGGGCCCCAGACCAGAGGCCAGAGCAGACATTCATACAGGATAGTGGCACACAAGTTTCTTTCTAAGAAAACGACCATTTTTTTTTTTTTTAAAGCAGCTAGGTGATGTTATATAAAAAATGAGATTCCCATCAACCTGCAGCAAGGAAGCCTTGGGAAGGCTGTCAGGGAGTTGGGAGCACAGGGTGGGGACCCCAGAAGTCTGTGCAGCCAAACACAGGGTCCTTTTGATTGTCAATTTTCCCCCTTTATCTCTAACAGGAACATGGATTGTTTGAACCAGGCCCACCTGGAATGAAATCCAAACTTCCCCTCCCCAGTGGTCAGGCCCTGGGACTTTGAAACCAGGGCCAACGTTTCCTCTATATCACTCACCACCGAGCTTTATTTTGGGCAGATCACTAAAAAAGATTGTCTATATGCAGACTGGAAGCATTAGCCTTCCTCTGTCCACCTAGAAAGCTCTGAGGTGCAGCAGAGACAGTGGATATAAAAATGCCTCGTACATGAAAGAGTCTTGAACCCATTTGAGTGGGACAAAAATATTCTTACATAGGTGATGAGGGTCTTGTTTTCCACCCTCCGTCTACTTAAGACAGCTCTGGTGTTTGTTATTGTTTTTTTTTTTTTTTTTTTTTATTTTTTATTTATTTATTTATTTTTTTTTAAAAGATTTGTTTTTATTTATTTATACATGCACTGGGTACAGTCAGAAGCGCGGGAGGGTGAGAGAATCCACCAGAGCCAGAGCGGGGAGCAGAGCAGGCAGAAGGACCGAAGTACACTGCTGAGGGGAGCAGCGGGCGGCAGGAGAGTTCTGCACGCCATGTGGGACCCTCCTCTGGTGGCCGGGGAGCAGCCGGGGATCGAACCAGCGCTGAAGAGGCTGCTGGCAGCTTTACAACCCAGCGCTCAACCGCTGCGCCACCGGGGAGGCCCTTGTTTTTTTTTTTAAGATTTATTTATTTATACAAGAATCAGGGTACAGGCCAGAGGTGCAGGAGGGTGAGAGGATTCACCAGAGACAGAGTGGGGAACAGAACAGGCAGATTGACTGAAATACACTGCTGAGGGGAGCAGCAGGCGAGACAGGAGAGGTCTGCTGCGCCATGTGGTATCTCCGTGGCCAGTGCAGCTCTGGTGTTTCTTTTCCTTGTGTCTTAAGGTAGAGGACCCTGCCTTCTGGCACAAAGGGGAAGCTAATGTTCGAAATATAGGGGTGGGCCTCCCTGGTGGCTCTGGGGTTAAAGTCTTAGCGCTATCAAGCTATCGCCAGCCACTGCTGCCTGAGTTCAATCCCAGGCAAGGGAGCTACCCACATGGCGTAGCAGACCTCTCCTGTTTTACCTGCTGCTCCCCTCAGCAGAGTATTTCAGTAGATCTGCCCTTTCTGCTCCCCACTCTGTCTCTGGTGAATCCTCTCACCCTTCACACTTCTGGCCTGTACCCCAGTCCTTGTATGCATAAATAAATAGAATAAATCTTTAAAAAAGGGGAGGGTGGGCAAGGAGAGGGAACAGGGGCCTTGAAAAATGGGACCTGGAGAGTGGTGAAGGGGGCTCAGATGTGGGTGGATTCTTTAAGAGGAACTGCACTGCTTTGTAATTACTTTTGGTTGCTGATTTGTGCTTCTTTAAATGCTAAGACCTGGACCATGTGAACCCTTGGCTTTATTAGGGTTAAACATGTAAGTAATTACCATAATCATTCTCAAAGCTATTCAACAAGTGCTTCCATTAAGTTGACCAGTGGATCATACATATTACAGAACAAAGCAGTTGTTGACCAGAGAGTGGTAGGGGGTCTTTGATTTGTCTCAACAAGTTGGGGGTTCCTGCCAGCATTTAGAGCCCAGGGCTAGAGGTGAGAATCACACAAAAATCACTCCCCCGGCCTTCCTGGTGGTGCAAGGGGTTGAGTATAGCACTGTGAAGCTATCCTCGGCCTCTGCAGCACGAGTTTGAGCCCTGGCCAGGGAGCTACTCACATGGCACAGCAGACATCTCCTGACTTGCCTGCTGCTCCCCTCAGCAGTGTATTTCAGTCGATCTGCCTGTTCTGCTCCCCACTCTGTCTCTGGTGAATCCTCTCACCCCACACCCCTGCATCTCTGGCCTGTACCCCAGTTCTTTTATACATAAATAAATCTTTAAAAAAAAGAAGAATCACTCCCTACCCCACAGACCCACAACTGTCCCAAGGAGAAAGGCAAGAATTGAAGGAGACAGTGACAAGACATCAGCACAGTAAAGTTGGCATATGCGGAGAAATCAGACTGCAAACTCTGAAAAGACTGATCACATTCAGTGCTGGTGAGTTCATGGAAACAGCTCTCCTCTTGGCCAGTGTTTGACTTGCAGTGGGCTCCACTTTATTTGCATGCAACTTGGTCATTTGGATAAATGCAAATGTCTGTCAACTCTGCTATTCTGTCCCTAGGAATTTATCTTAAAGAAAAATGCACACACGTAGACTAAGAAGTCACGTGCCAGGGCCCTGGCTGCAGTGCAGCTTGGAAGAGGAAACAAGAGGAGACAGCCAGGGAGCAGCAGGAGTTGGTAAGATCACCTATGGGACGCACCACACAGCACCAGGCAGCACTTAAGAACTGAGGCAGCTCTATCCCAGCAGGCAAGGAAAGCATCTAAACTATGCAGTAAAGAGCAAAAGGCATGTCACAGAATATTTATAAATAAACCCATTTATGTAAAAGAAAAAAAAAGCTCTAAATAGATACAACGATTCAGAGGTAACTGTAACAAAGCTTATCTCAAGAAGAATTTGGGCCGGGAAAGTGTAAAAGCAGGTTTTTATTCCACTCAGCAGACTTTAACACATCTAATACTATTGATTTGTCCATACTAACATTTTATGTACCAACAGAACAGAAAAAAACACTGCTAACTAAGACATAACACTCTGCCCCTCTTTTAACTTTTTTGATTTCAGACTCAGAAAAATGGAAGAAAAAACAAAACAGAAATTTTCCTCAGGCCCTTCACTCACCCTTTTCTGTTATCAAGTTACAGAACCAGTAGGAACTCCCTGGTGGCCTAGGGGGTTAAGTCTCAGCCCAATCACTGCAGCAACCTCAGTTCTATCCCTGGCCTGAGAGCTGACCCACATGACGCAGCAGACCTCTCCTGGCTCGCCCGCTGCTCCCCTCAGCAGTGGATTTCAGTCAGTCCTCCTGTTCTGCTCCCCACTCTGTCTCTGGTGAATCCTTTCATCACCAGCACCACTACCCTACCCCACACCTCTGGCTTGTAACCCAGTTCCTCTACACTACAAATAAATATAAAATCTTTTAAAAAAACCACGAAAAAATGCAATTAGTAAGACCAGGAAGTAAAGCACATGCAATACCGTTACATAATGTACAGACCTCATGTGAATTTCACCTGTTTTCCCAATGTTGTCCAGTCTAAGGGGTACCTGCCTCCTTAGTTGGCTCTAATCAGGATGGTTCCTCATTCTGTCTTTCATGGTGTTGACACATTTGAAAAAGACTGATCAGGTAAAGTTCTAGAATGTCCCCAAGTTTGGGTCTGTCTGCTCTTTTCTTAGGATTAGGCCAAGTTCAGGCATTTTTTTTTTGAGGATTTTATTTTATTTATTTGTGTAGAAGAACTGGGGTATAAGCCAGAGGTGCAGGGGTGAGAGGATTCACCAGAGACAGTGGGGAGCAGACCAACAGATCTACTGAAATACACTGCTGAGGGGAGCAGTGGGTGAGGCAGGAGAGGTCTGCTGCGCCATGTGGGTCAGCTCCCTGGCCGGGGATAGAAAGTCATGGAGGTGACAGTGCTGAGAACCCCTAGGCTGCCAGGGAGACCCAGTTCAGGCATTTTTGGAAAAAGGGAACAGAAGTGAAGTGCTCTTCTGGTTGCATCCTACAGGGGCTGCCTGATGTCAACGTGTCTTGTCACTGAGGATGATGAACTTCATCACTGGTGAAATTGTGTTGCCAGTTTTCTCCCGCGTGAGGTTACTGTTTTTTCCCTTAGTCATTCATAAGTATTTTGTAGGAAGAGACTCTGAGATCAAGAAAACATTCTGCTTCTCATCATACCTTTGTCTGCTAATTTTAGCAGCCATCAGTGATCCTTGCCTACAATTATTCCCGTGGTGTTCGCCTAATGATAATTTTCATTTTCCATCATCCCTGCTACATTTATTAATTGCCATTCTCCTGTAAAACAGATATATCCTTTTGCCTCCCTTTACTTATTTAGTCATTTATTTCTTAGTATGCACTCGGACTATTTCTTTTCCTCTGCGGGTTATCATCCATTCCCATCACTACTTGTTTCATTGTTCAAATTGTGCCAACTTTGGCCACTGCGGTTCCATCAATGTGGCCCTCGTGTCCTTTCACCAACCACTTGTCATTTTTTAAAGCGGCTTCTAATTTTTTAGCCCCAGGATGTTCCATACTCATCTTGCATTTTCTCTGTCTCCACCCTGGAATCTACCAAGTCTCCAAGAAACCTGGCTCCATTCATTGGAGAAGGCTCTTTAAAAGCAGGATCTGAGCTCTAGGTGTGCTCCTTGCTGTTGGGCGTCACTGATTTGGGTTGTCTCAGTAGGCAGAGCTAGAAAGTGTAAGTTCTCCCTCTTTCTCTCTCCCTAATATCCTTCCATACATATATTAAATAAATTGGTATAAATTCCAGATTTTATATATATATATAAAATTAGATAAATTGGTATTATATATATATAAAATCTGGAATTTATACCACTTTATTTACTTCCAATGCAACATTACAGTTCATTCTAATTTCCTCCTTGGTTTATTTGTAATTTTTTCTCCCATGATAAGAAACCTGATTCTCTTGGCCTTGTGTTATGTGGAGGAAGAGGAGAGGCAGAGAAAAAGAAAGGGTAAGGGAGGGGCGAGGAAGGAGGAGGAGAGAGAAGCGTGGCCCTCACTGTACTTTTGCTGGCTCGGTCATCCCCAGCATACACACAAAGTAACTTTAGAGTTGTTGCTCACATGAGTTCTTATCATTCAGAATTGTTTCCTGCTTGCTATCCTTTTTTTCTTGCATGCCTCACTCTTTTAGACTTAGACCCAGATTTTTAAAAGCATCTGTCACTCTTGTGAACTTTTTTTTTTTTTTAAGATTTATTTATTTATTTATTTATACAAGCACTGGGTACAGTCAGAAGCACGGGAGGGTGAGAGAATCCACCAGAGCCAGAGCGGGGAGCAGAACAGGCAGAAGGACTGAAGTACACTGCTGAGGGGAGCAGCGGGCGGCAGGAGAGGCCTGTCGCACCATGTGGGACCCTCACCCAGCAGCCGGGGATCGAACCGGCACTGCAGAGGCTGCGGGCAGCCTCGCAGCCCAGGGCTCAACCACTGCGCCACCAGGGGAGGCCCTTGTGAACTCTTCAAAGGAAAGGTATAAGCAAAATAATAATTGGCTATTGTCTTCCTTAACAATTGGCTAAGGTCTTCCTTAACAGTTTCATATCCAGGAGCCCATGTATCCGAATCACTATCTAGAAGCTTTTGCTGCCTGAGCGGGGCCCTGGTGCTCTAAGCCAAGCACATCCACTGCCATTGGCAGGATTTCCCTCCAAGCTGCTGAAACCCAACCAGCCCGCTCTGGTGTGCACGGGACACCCACGACAGCAGTCCTGATGCTCACCTTGCCAACAGACCGATTTCTGAGAGGTTAAAGCACAGTGTTGACTCGCATCAACAATTCTTTGACAAATGGCTCAGTGGCTCGCCTATTGAGATACAGCACCAAGGCGTGAGCTGTTTCCATACACAATATGGCTCCAGGTATCAAGCTGAGACATATTGAACCCCTAACTCCCAGACCAGGGGCAGAAGTAGGGGCAGAGCAGGGGCAGAGAGAACTGGATTCCAATAGAACATGCCATGGGGCAGCTTCCGTAGGAGCCAGAGGAAGAGTCTTACTTTGCTGACTGCTCATTGTCCCCCAATAGCTATTTCCCCCTTTTTCCTTTAATATCCAATTCCCGTATTTTAGATTGGCAGGTGGACCACAGGAATAGCACCTATTTATGATCTCGTGACAACATTCTGCCAGTGAGATGTAAATGGAAGCCTGTGACTTTGGGGTGGTGGTTTTATCGGGAGGAGACGAGCCATTCTTTAACCCTTTCTCTTTCCTGCTGGCTGGAATACGGATGTGATGGTGGGAGTCTGAATAGCCATTTTGGACACTGAGGCAGGGCACTAAACTAAACGTGGCAGAGTAAAACATAGAAAAGTCATGGTCTGGGGGCCTCCCTGGTGGCGCAAGGGGTTAAGATGCAGCCTATGAAGCTGTCCGCAGCCACTGCAGCACGAGTTCAATCCCCGGCCAGGGAGCTACCCACATGGCACAGCAGACCTCTCCTGCCTCGCCTGCAGCTCCTCTCAGCAGTGTATTTCAGTAGATCCACTGGTCTGCTCCCCACTCTGTCTCTGGTGAATCCTCTCGCCCCTCACACCTCTGGTCTGTACTCCAGCTCTTATATGAATAAATAAATAAATCTTTAAAAAAAAAAAAAGAGAAGCCGTGGTCTGGATGGCCAATCTCCAGATGCAGCTTATGAAAGTGGGAAATACACTTGTGTCTTGTTTACTATTATCCTCGTTTTCTTGTCATGTAATCGAAATCTGGGTCATTTTTTCTTGGAGACCCATCTTGATATGCTAAAGGCACTCAAAGAAAAACAGAAAGGATGAGGCTTGCCCACAGGAACTGGAGCTGATCTAGGAGAACAATCCACGAAGCGATGGTCCCATCTCCATAGGCTGAGCCGGCCCCTTCTAGCCTGCACCTCACAAGCTCACAACAACTGTATCGACATGGTAACAACGACCTACATTAAACAGTTCAGAAGATCAGTTTGTCACTTTCTACCACAAATTCTCAAGTTTCTTTAACACAGGTGTCTCAATTCAGCTGTGTATCTTTGCCTAATTTGGCCAATTTCCCAGAAGCAAAGATCCACTTGTCCTGGATCTTCTTGCAAGACTCAAAAGAGGAGGGCAAGGCATTTCTGCAGCACAGAAACACAATCTGGTCTGCAGTAATGAGAGCCCCGTGGAGCAGCTCGCTGCTGGGCATTTTTCTCACGAAAAGTCCCTGACTTCTCTGAAATGTCTAATGTATTCGTGCTTTGAGGAATAACCTGGCAGAGAAGAATCGACTCCAAACAACTTCCAAAGTCTTCCCGCCTCAAATACAATGTCTGCAGAGGGGGCCCTGCGTCTGCCGCTCAGCACCTCGATTTACCCTGGGAGACGCTTCCCCTGCCCCAGCCTCAGGCCATGTGGTTCAGGCAGGAGTGACCTACCCCCGGGGTGGCCAAACGGTCTGGCCCTAAGTCACTCATTCATTCACCAGATTTGATAGATACGTGCCAGCCACTGTTCTAGGCACTGGAGAGAAAATACCACTATAGACAAAAGGTTCAACTTTTGTGTAACTTTCATGGTGGGGAGGCAAACAATCAACAAATCTCTGCAAGTCTGTGGTGTGTCAGCAGGGAAGCAATGTCAGAGAGGGGACAGAGAGCAGGGCCAGAGATGCCCTCAGAACTGGCTGAAGAGTGGGCCTCACTGAGAAGGCGATATAAGCAAAGGCAGGTATGAAGAAGGGGAGGGAGTGGCCTTGGTGTGGCAGGTGCCAAGGCTGCAGGACAAACACTCGCCTGGCCTTCTCAGGTACAAGGGAGGAAGCCAGGGTAGCTGGAGCAAGGGAGATTGGGAGAGAGGGGGTGAGGATAGAGGTAAGAGCAAGGCAGCAGGCAACCTTTATCCAGGATGGTGGTTAGGAAACTGGTTTTTCTCTGAGTGAGTGCTTTGAGGGGTTTTTTGGGGGGAGGGGTGTTAGGATTTCCATAGAGGGTCATGGGGGGTGAAGAAGGAGACAGGGATCCCCACTATTACCGTTATTCAGAGGAGAGATGCTAATGGCTGGTGCACAGTGGTGGTGGTGGAACTGGGGAGAGTCCTGGTTTTAGGAAGGTTCTGGAGGCAGAGCCCATGGGGGCTGCGGACAGGTCAGGTGTGGGTATGAGAGACCAGTCAGGGTGACTTGGGTTTTGTTCTGAGTCGTGAGGGAGCGAGTGCTTGGGGAAGGAGTGCTGGGGGAGCTCAGCCCTGAGCCAGGTGGAGCTGCCGGGGCCAGGAAGATGTGGGGTGAAGGAATGGAGACAGCCCCACGGTGGTGGTACCTGAAGCTGAGACCAGTGATCTGCTGGGGAGTGAGGAAGGCTGGAGAGGGCCTACAGAGAGGAGATGAGGAGAATGCCCGCGAGCTGGGAGAGGGAGTGTGGACACCAAGTGGACACCCAGAGATGGTTTGGGGAGGGGCACAGTCCCCAGTCAGGGTCAGGCCTTGGCTGGAATCCCTGGGGAACAGAAGTCCTTTCCTAGGGTGGCGAGTAGGGTGGGCTGGGAGCCAGCAGCCCTGTGGCCATGGAGAGCAAGGCCCTGACTTAGAAACAAGCCAGCCCAAAGAACTGCACCCGCAGGAGTTGGGGAGACAGAGACAGAGCCTCACTGCCCTCTGTGGCTCTAGGTCCACCATGCTGTGTGCACCCCACATTCCCCCTCTGTGTAAGTTTGGCTTCTGTCACTTGCAGTCAAGAGACCTAACATGACATTGAAGATCCTTTGATGCTACACAGTTGGGAGGAACCGGGTGAAGCCCAGCACCCATTCCCTGGTCCCTGGACAGCCCCCACAACGGCAGCCAGCCCAGGTGTGGGGTCAGAAGGCTCAGGGACTTGGAGGCGGGACTCCCCACAGTCCTAGAATGGCAGCACCACAGCCGCCAAGCAACAGGTGTTTTCCCACCCGATGCTTCCCTCAGAGGAACCAGTGCCGTGATGGTAAAGGTGTCCTCCTGGGTGACCACCCGACGGCAGGGACCTCGCCGCCCCATCCCTGTTTGCCGCATTAGTATGATGGCCCTGGAGGGGCCAAGGGCTCTGCCAGCAGTGGGCCTGGAGCTCTTGCTTTATGGGTGAGGCAGAGATTTGTCCGGAGCCCCCGGATGGGACAGGATTCTCCAGGCCGATGAAGGACAGTCCACCAGCTTCCCCGCCCCGCTCCCAGGCCCCAGAGCACCCATGTGGGCAAACTGTCCCAAGCCACCCCAGCATTCACAGCCCGCCTCTGGAGCAGATTGGCAGGGAATAGTTTCAGCAGCACAGGGAAGGATCCTGGGGGCTGCAAACCTTAGACTTGGGCATGGAATCTCCTCACCCTCCCCATCCTGGGCTGCCATGACAGATCGCCCCACCTTCGTGGCTTGAAACTGGACACATTTGTGGTCTTCAAGCCCCAGAGGTCACAGGTCTGCAATCAGTTGCACTGGACAGACAGCAATGTGTGGGCAGCATCACTCTTGCTCTCCGGGTTCTCGGGGGGCACCTGTTCTCCTGCTTTCCCCAGCTTCTCGACCCATGTCCCTTGCCTTCCTTGTCCAGTCCCCCGGTCAAGGCCAGCAGAGATAAGCGAGGCAAGCCTCTGGCTGAGAGTCTCACAGCACCACCTTCCTCTGCCTCCCTTATGGGGATACACGTGGTTGCATGTAGGTTCCCCTGGACAATTAAGGATAATCTCCAGCTCTCAAGACCCCCAACTTGAGTCCACCTGCAGCATCTCTTTCAGTGTAAGGTCACATTCACAGGGTCCAGGGATTCAATTGGAACATCGTTGGGAGTCACGCACGCTGCAGGCATGTAGGCAGGCATGCACGCGATCGCACCCACTCGCACCCCTGCCTGTGCCCGGGTTGCTCACTGTGCCCACAGCGACTTTCCTCTTCCTGTGCTGATGGGGAGCCAACTTCATTATCACCTCGCGTGACTCCCCTTGCCTGAGTTTCCGGGAACACACCCCCTCCACACTGAACTTGACCCAACTCACAACTCCTACTGGTGGGTTCCATCAGAACCCCAGCACTCAGTACTCTCCTCTACACGCTTGCTAATTTCTCATTTTTAAAAAGCAGAAATTTGAATTTCATACGATACACATTCACTGAGAAAAGCCAGAAAAACAGAAGTGCAAGAGGAAAGTAAAAGTCACATATAATCCTATTAACCAGTGGAAATCACTAGTTACATTTCCGCAGCTGTCCTGTCATTCTTTATTCAATGCTAATCTATACACTGAAAAAGACATTTTTTTCCCCCAGCAAAACCCACTGCTTTGACATATCTTTTGGATGGTGTTGATGGTATCTCAGTTCAAATTCCACCCAGTCGCTCTCCACCTGTGTGACCTTTGGCAAGTTACTTAACCTCTCTGAGCCTCAGTTTTCTTATCTGCGAACAGGAGGAAATAATCACACATACATCATAGGGTTGTGATGGGGATGAGCTAATGTACAGAAAGAAGGCTCTCGGATGGTGCCCGGCATATGGCAAATGCCACAGAAGTGTGAGCTGTCATCACCGCTGTTTATTACATGGGTATGAGGACATCTGTTCAGAGGGACAAGTAACCTTTGGCAGCACCCTTCATAGCTGCCCGGGTTCCCTGGTAGGAATGCACCTCATTTACTTAACCACCTCTGTTATTGAGCATTTAAGGTTGTTTCCAGTTATTTTTTCCCTATAAACAAGGGTGGCATAAACATCCTTGAACAAACACCTCTGCACACATCTATATATGTTCCTAAAAATTCAACTGCTGAGACACAGATGGTACATATTTTTAAGTGTGTTTTTTTTAATATAAAGTCTTTTTAAATTTTTTTTATTTTTACGTAGAAGAACTGGGGTATAGGCCAGAGGTACGGGGTTGTGTGAGGACTCATCAGAGCAGAACAGGCAGATTTACTGAAATACACTGTTAAGGGGAGCAGCGGGCAATACAGGAGAGGTCTGCTGCGCCATATGTGGGTCAGCTCCCTGGCTGGGGATCGAACTCAGGCCATAATGATGATAGTGGAGACTTAACCCCTAGGCCATCAGGGAGGCCCTTTTAAGTTTTGGATGCATCATCATCAGCTTGCACTTCATAAAAGTTGGATTCCCATTAGGTTACCCCTGTGCACAGTGGATCATCTTGTCCCATACCTACCACAGGTCACCCAGGACACAGGTCTCACCTCTCCTCCAGAAGACCCCTCCTTACTCATCTACATGTCCCCCAAACCCATGGCAGCACCCCAGGGATACAGTGAAGTTTACTGAAATGGCAATGAGGATTCAGGGTTCTATTTTCAGCCTCTGGGGGGGATGGGGGGGCAGTAAATCTATGCTTCAGTTTCCCCCATGTGTAAAATGTGGGTCAACACACCTGCCAACGATCACACACTATTTACGTGCAGTCTATGGGATTGTGGGAGCCACATCCTCGATGCATTAAAATTAACAACAAAATGCCAGTCAGAACCAGCAAAATGTTTGCTTTTTAACCACACATAATCAAGGATATTTTCTAAAGTTTCCAAATTCCAATCCAGCCCAGAGGCTCCCAAGGGACCATTTCAGAGCCCCCAAATCTGCCCTCTTAGAGCTCTCTCCAAGCCACCTTGGAAAGATACTGCTTGAGTATAAAAGCACAAAACCACCACCTTCCTACCTGCAAGCGGACTAATGTCCCACTTTCCCACATCACATTAAAAAATTCAAAATCACCCAGCCAAGAGCCTGCCCTCTGCGGACTGCCCAGCTCCCGTGCAGGGCTGAAGGTGTTCTGGTGTCCTCAGAAGCTAAGGAGACAGAGCCATTATTCCCCTTTTACTGATGAGAAGACCAAGGCTCAAAGAAGCTAAGAATTGGCTAAGGAGCAAAGAAGGAGACCTCGCATCTTCTGATTCCCAAAAGACCCTTGTGGAATCTGGAAAATGGTTCAGTCACCTGTGAGTCTCCTGAAGCAGCCCCTCCAAGCCTCTCTCAGGAATGCAAAGGCAGGTTCTCACTGGGCCTGACCAGGCAGGGGACCCGGTATGTGAGGGGCACCTGGATTTCCCCACCTGGCATCAGAGCTGTGGCTGTCTGGTGGGTAAGGCCCAAGCCCAGGTGTTGTGTCCCACCTTGTCCCACTGGCAGGAAGCTGAGGTCTAAGCAGATCCCGCAGAGGCACAACTCAGGGAGGCCTAGACTGTGAGGAGAAGCCAGAGTAGTAGCCAGAATATCCCAGGGGTGACCAAAGCAAAGGGGAGGGGAGGACACCAGGATACGGAGGGAGCAACTCAGGAACGACAGGCCTGTCTCCCACTGCCAATTGCTGACCACCTGCTGGACACCACGGCCCACAGGCTCCACACATGCTCACATCTAACTGCTGAAGAAGCGGCTAGGTGTCATAGTGACCCCATTCTGCAGGTGAGGAAAGTGAAGCGTGGGGCAGCCAGCAGGTGAGCTGTGGATGATACTGAGCCCAGGACTCAGCCTGGAAACCCACCTCCTCATGCCCCTCAGCTGAACGCTGACCTCGCTGTAAAGCATGAAGTGGGGATGATCAATACCTGAGAACTGAGAGGTCTGACTACACGGGTCAGTGAGATGATCACCTGAGGCTCATGTGGGGGCAGAGTTACCCTGAGAAACAGCTGACGGGCTGGACAATCACTCCCTGACCTGCTCCTTCTCCTTATCCTCCAGGGGACACCAGTTAAAATCCCATGAATGTAAGGGAAGAGGAATCAAGTGCAGACAGACCCAAGCTCCCCAGTGGCCAGAGGGGACACAAAGATGGCCAGATGCCACCAGGGCCAGGTCCCAACCCGGTCACCATGCTGACTCAGTGAGCTCTCAGAGGGACGGTCAGCAGTTCCGTAGTCTCTAACGTGGAAGAACGGAAGTCAGAGATGGGAAGCAACCTGTCTGAAATCACCCAGCAGTAGGGGCTGGGATGGGAAGCTACATCTGTGGGACGAGGAGATCGGAGGGAGTTGGAGAAGGAAGGTCACAGTGACCACCTCGATGGCAGCCGTCACCCAGGGCCCGGGGAGCGGTGCTGGAGGAGCCTGCTCCTGTGACAGTGAAGGAAGTTCCCGTTCTCACCTGTTCAGGGACTTAGAGCATCTGCCAGAAGCAGGCAAACAGTCTGATGAGGGAAAAAGGCCTTGACCCCGGTGCCCAGAAGATGAGAGCACAAGGCCTCCAAGCCCGGGCCCCCACGAGAGCCCCCCAAGCATGCCCCCTGTGAGCATTCTTCCTGCAGGGCCTTCTGGGGAGGAGAAGGGCAAGGATCCAAGGACTCTGTCCCCCATGCGTGGCTCTGAGAACCCAGGGGGTTGTGAAAACTTCCCTCCAGGGGAGGAACACGGTCAGCCACCTGTGCAGGGCCCCATGAAGTCAGGCGGCCACTGGCCGCAATGAGTGCTACAAGGAAAAGCTGGCAAGGAATTGAAGGAGAGGTGTCAGCCCCTGGCTAACTGAGCTCAGATTGGGGTACTTCTGAGCACTTGGCCACAGTTTCCAGAGCCTCGGGGATAACCCCCACCTTCTCTTCTCTCTGAGTCCCCCAGGAGTCCCCCTGAGCAGCACAGACTGGAACTCACAACCTGAAACTTCCCCAGATGTGCCCCCACCCCCAACTCCAGGCCTTGGGGCCTCCACATCCCTCCCAGTTCAAGCTTCTCTCCAGGGCCTCTGCAAAATGACGGTCCAGGCTTCCCTCAGCAATGCCACCTCCCTCTCCCTCTCCATGAATAGAAATCCTGCCTTTTAGAATACAATACAAACGCTGTCCTCAATCTCTCGGCTCCCCTCCCGCCCCCACTCAGACTTCACCGTTTCCTGAGTGCACTCCTTTGCTGCCTTGCAACAGGACTCCGGTGTTCTGTTCCCTTGCGCCTGGACAGCAAGTCTGCCAGGAACAGGACCAAACCTTCCAGGGACCAGAGAACATTTACTGGAACTCACATCCATCCAGTATACAGGGACCCAGCCCCTGCAGCGGCCTGGTGGGATCCCCAGGCTTCCCCCTCCCCAGCCCTTCCTCCTGTCCTGCTGGCTCCACAGCCTCTCCTCTCAGGCAAGAGCACAGACACCACCTGTGCAATCTGTGCTCCAGGCCTGGGGTGTCCCCCACCCTTCGGACTCCTGGCTGCAGGTCCCTGCTCCCTTTCTCACTCCCGTGGGCTTAGCCCATTGCCCTGCGGGGACCCCCAGCCACTGGCACCCCAGATGTGGGCGTCCAACCAAGTCTCTGGCCACTTCTCCAGAGGGCCCAAGGCTTAGGTGCCCCAGTGAGTCCAATTTGGCTCCCTATTTCCCAGGTCACTTGGTCTTTACTCCCAACAAGAAACTTCTAGGGAGAGTGGCCTCTGGTCGGGAGTCCAGGGGTCTCCTTTTCTTAGGGGACCAGCGACACCGATCGGGGGGCAGTGGCTGAGCTTGCTTTTAGGGACCTGCCTAGTGCTGGGCTTGTGGAGACTCGGGAGACGCGCCCTGGCCCGGACACTGTCCCCGGGGCTCAGCGCCCAGCGCCGGGCAGCCGGGCGCGGCCCTAAGTCCTCTCGGGGCCCCGCTGCGCCTGGGCGCAGGCAGCGCACCAGCTAGGGGTTGGCCGGCGTCCTTGCCCCCGCTCCCAGGGCCGCCTCCAGCCCCGGCTACTGCACCCCACTCTCGCTCCAACTCGGGCAGTAGCGCGGCCGGGGCGGCGCGGCGGGCGGCCGCGGGGACGGGCGGGGGTACCTGTCAGCAGTTCGAACTTGTGTCCCAGCACCTTCATCTCGGAGCCCGGGGACCGGCGGGAGCTGGCGCGGCGGGGAGCGCGGGTGGCGCGGAGCAGCAGCAGCAGCAGCAGCGCGAGGAGCGAAGCAGCAGAGGCTGGAGCGCTCTCGCCGCCCCCCGCGCCGCGCTCCCCCCTCCAAATCGGTTAAAAAAAATCCACCAATGGCGCGACCGCGCACCCCTAAAAGGCGCCCGCCGTCGCCACCTGGTCGGGGCGAACTTCAGGAGGCGGAGGGAGCGCACGGGTGGGTGCGGCGACCCCCGAGAGACGACGGGCAGGGGGCCTGCGCGCATAGGCACACCCGCTCGTCCCCGGGGGACGCGGCGGGGGGATTAGGGCGACTGCCCGGTTGTCTTCTCGGGGGTCCCCGCGTCTGGCCACTAGAGCTAGGAGGGAGGCAGGCGGGGGGGGGGGAGGTGCCGCCCTCGCGTGGACGACAGGGGGTCCCGGAGTCGGGGTCGCGCGCGGAGGCTGCGCTGGGGCGCGGGGCTCGCCGAGGGCGCAGAGCGCTCGCTGGGTGCTCGGGGGGCAGGGCGGAGGGGCGCCGCCGACTCACCGAGGGTGATGTGGGCGAGGCAGAGGCTCAGGCGGGGTCCCGGCCCCGGCGCCGCCGCCAACGCGCGGGGGCAGGTGCGGGCAGCCCGGGAGCCCCTCCGCGCGCGGTGCCGGGGGCGCAGGGCCGGCCGGGGGTGGCGCGCCGCAGGGGGTGCGCCCACGTGGGTGTGGGGGGCGCGGGGCTGGGGAGGGGGGCTGGGTCGGGCCTGCGGGCTGGACCCGGGAGGCGGTGCCTGGCGCTCGGCTTGTACCTCCTGCATTGGCAGGAGAGCCGGGTGGGCAGCAGGCGCGCCTGGGAGACCCCGCGACTCTCCAGCTTAGGGGAGACCCCGGCCGATGCACAAGCTGTTCTCACCTCCCGCAGACGCCCGGAGGAAGGGTGCCCGCCCGCCCCGCGGGCTCCGTCCTAGCCAAGCGGCGGCGTCGGGTTCCTGGGAGGGGGCAGGCGCTACTTCAGTCTTTGTTTAGATTCCCAAGGGAACCCCAGCCGGTGGCGTCAACTCGTCCTTCACTCTCCTCCCACCCCCTTCCCGCCTCTGCCGCCTCCCGGGAGCCGTGGGGAGAAAGCCCCAGGGGTTCAGGAAGAACCAGGTGCTCAGGGGCCCTTGGGGCGTCGTCTCCCGTTTATTTCTGAGCTGGAGGGTTTCCGTAGGGAATTTGTGCGGGATTGACTCCAGGCAAAGGTGTTCTGAGCCCTCACAGTCCTGCCCGGGAGTGTGGTGAGGTCTCTGCTCCCCTCAATTCACGCCACTCCCATTACCTGAGCAGGAGAGGCCCGGGTCTTCCTCTTGCTCACTCTGGCCTGGCCCAGTGTCGTTGCTCCCACCTGTCACCCTGAAGGACTGAGCGCCACAGTCTCTAGATGGAGCCCCACTGTAGGGAGCAGTGGAAATCTGCTGACCTGAGACCCACTGGGGCAGGTTAGCCCCTGAGAAGCCTCCTGGACACGTTGCTATTCAAGCTCTCCACTGGTGACCTTCCTGGGGCTCTGCCTCCCGCATACCAGCTCTCCCATGAGGCCAGCATGTTGGCCCAGATCATTAGGGATGGTAGTGGGGTGCAAGGTGGAGAGGCTCCTGCAGGGCCTCCTCCTTTGCAGGACGTTTTTCTGGCCTGGTTGGGGTGAGGTCCCTGCTTTCTCTTAGCCCCATGCTGCATGGAAGCTGCTTTCGGAGTTGAATGAACCCACTCGCCAGTGTTGAGGCACCTCTAATGGGGCTGCCTGTTCCTATTGGGTCGCAGTATATAAATCGCACAGGTGGGGTTCTCTTGATGGCTCTGGACCTCATTGTGGGGAAATCCCTGCCTCTCAATTTCCTTATTTGTAAAATGAATCAGGGGAGAGGTGAATCGTGGTGCAGCGAGCCTGATGTCCAAAATTTTCCTGGGGCTGTGGTTGTATATACATGTCTGGAGCGGGTCCATAGGAGCGCAGGCTGGTTCAACATTTTTGTAGCTGTGTGATGTCCAGAAAGTTACTTACCCTCCCTGAGCCTTCATGTCATACTCTGTGAAACTGATGAAGCTGACCTCAGAGGGTTCCTGTAAGAATGAAATGATGGAACATAAAGAAAAACGCTTACGATAGTGTCAGACACATGATTTAAGTGTTAACAAGTAGTTGTGATTATTATTGATGATGAATTATTGCAGTAGAGATCCTTTCAGGCATTCCCGAGCTTTATCCTTTTCAATAACTTCAGAAATAACCATGGAACCAGTCGAATCTTGATGTTCTAGTGACATAATTATGGGGCCTAGCCTGTCTGAATTCCTCGAAGAAGACTGCCTAGCAAGAGGATGCAAAAGGCTGCCTAGCAAGAGTTCTGGAGTCTTGACATGTCTGCGTGTGGGGAATAGTGTCTCGATGCCGTTAAAGTAATGTAGACAGTCCACTGGCTCAGGTAACTCATGACCCCAAGTGCGCATTCAGGTGGGTCAGATTTGAACCTTCAAAGTGGAGATTTAAGTGGGGACAGGGGGTGGCTACTGCATCAAGCAAAGGTGCTTAGGGAACTGGCAGGTGGAGAGGGCCCTGTCTCTTCTGCAGGAGTCAGTCCTGCCAGGTTAAGGGGAGTCCTGCTGAGTCAGCAGAAGGGCAAGCTCCGTCCCTTCTGCTCCTGGACTCTCATCTTCAGCACCCTGCAGAGGAAGCATGATGTTCGGGGCGGTAGGGTGGATGGTAGGGTTTTGATCAGAGGAAAGCAGAGCATGGCAGGGGGCTGGGACCACCTGCTCCCAACTACCCGAAGATGCTCCCTACGTCACTGCCTTCTCTGGACCTCCCTTTCCCATCTGTAAGATGGGAGGTCGGGCCTCCGTCTCGGCCTTCTGAAGACCTCTCTGAGTCTTCAGTAGTTCCCCATGTGGAATCCGGCTAATATGTCGGGGGTGGGGGTGGAGTTTCCAGAACAGACACTTGCTCTGATTAGTTTCAGTAGAATGGAGCTTTGTTGAAAGGAGAACGGGCAGCTCTCAGAACCTTGGTCCTCAGTGCAGCATTGGCCTGGGGTCAAGGCGACTCCTGCTACCCCCAAGCAGAGAGGCCGTGGTTGGTGTTGAACCCAGACAAAGCCGAGCAAGGACATGGACCCTGTCAAGGGACCAGCGTTGTGTGGAGGCCAGAGGTGGTGCTGCTGCAGCTGGATTCTGTGTGATCTTGGCTTCCTCCTGTCACTAGTTTCTAATCCACAGTCAAGGATGAGTCAAGGCACCTGTGAGCAGAAGCACCCAGATCAGGTACTCACTCAGCCAAAGCCACGAGGAAGCGGCAAAGGTGTCTTCAGGTCCTCTGGGGGAGGTGCCTATTGGGCTCTGATTTGCTGGAAGGGGCGGATCAGATGCTGGTGGCTAGAAGAGCAACCAGTGTCCATTTCAGATAACAGAGGACTTGCTGTGACCCAGCTGTGAGATGGCACTCATGGGCCCTTCACCTGGAGCCTGGTGGGGAGGGAATGCTTTCTCCCTGCTCTGTGAGATGCATCCTGCAAATCTACGATGGGTGGTGCGTCTGCATACTTTAGTCTGCTTTTTCAGCGGGTGAAAGACAAAAGGACCTTGAAAATAGTATGGCTTGTTGCCCTTCCAGATGCAGAGGCAGCTCCGGGTCCCACTGCCAGGAGGACAGGTGACTGGGTTTTTCCATTGTGGTGATGAAGTGGGCTGAGTCACCATCCCTCGCCAGTCCCCTCGTGACCGTGACTGGTCGCAAGCACACAGAACTAGCAGGTGGGGTCAGGGCACACAGGAGCCCTGGGGCCATGAAAGCTTCCTCTCTCAATGGGGGGAGGGGAGGCAGGGACTGAACACCCCGCCCCCACTAACACTCCCCACTAAATCTTGAGTCCAAGGATCTCAGGGAGAGGAGAGTGTCCTTCTCTTCCTTTATTATATTGGCTGAGAGCCTCGGGTGCCACACCCAGTGCTGTAGGGTGCAGACTTCCTAGAGCTGCCCGGGGTCTTCACCTCACCTTTCAGGTTTGAGCACTGCTGGAGGGAACCAGCTCAGAGTCCCGTAATCTGGTTGCTGGGCACCTGCTCAGATGTGTGACTGAGGTTACCACGCAGGACCATGAGGGCACAAGGGCTCAGAAGGGCTTCCTGCAGGAAGCATCTGAGTCCACGGAGAGGTAGGTCAGCAGGAGGAGATGGAAAAGGGGATGGGTGGGAAGAGCAGCACCAGCCATCCACCCTCCAGTGGGTGATCTAAGTGGGCTACGAAGATGTAGCGAGCTCAAGGAGGCTGCTCCTGGATTGAGGTGGAGATGCTGGTGTGTGTAAGTGGACAGTGAAGAAGCTGGAACAGGGAAGCAGGCAGGGGGACAGAGTGCGTGGACTCAGCCTAGATCTAGATACAGAGGGAAACATACACGTCACTTATAATTCCATTATCTAAAGATAATCAGTGTCAGGCCTCCCTGGTGGCGCAAGGGGTTAAGCACCGCACTATGAAGCAATCTGCAGCCTCTGCAGCACAAGTTCAATCCCCAGACGGCCAGGGAGCAACCCACATGGCCCAGCAGACCTCTCCTGACTTGCCCGCTGCTCCCCTTAGCAGGGTACTTCCGTCAATCTGCCAGTTCTGTTCCCCACTCTGTCTCTGGTGAATCCTCTCATCCACCCCCTCCCCACCCCCAGCATCTCTGGCCTGTACCCCAGCTCTTGTATGCATGAATAAATAAATCTTTAAAAAAAAATAAAGAAAATCAGTGTCAACATGGTAACATTGCTGGGGTGGTGTGTTTTCCAGCATTTTATAGATGTGCATGTATTAGTATGTTATGTGCATGTACACACACACACACACAAACACACACATATATATATATATATTTGTGGGTGTGGGTGCTACACATATTTTTGGTGTTCTTATTTCACTTGCTGGTATAACAGGAATATTTATCCTGATAAAAATTATCCTTCAACAGTGTAATTACAATGGTTGCACTTCTTCATGGTGTGGGTGCTTCATTATTATCTTAGCCAATCCCATCTCGGATGTTTCCAGTTTTTTATTCTTGGGAAGTTTGTAAGCGATCCACCAAAGAAGCTATTTGCTCGGGTCACGTGGGTACCTCCCCCTTTGCCTGGCTCTTTGGTTTCTGGCCTCCGCAGATACCAGCCCATCCGTCTCCAGGAGACCAGACCCCTGGCTGTCTTCACACTTACACAGGTTCTGGGGGGACTCCCAGGGAAGGAGCAGAGTTGTGTTCGACCCCCATCTTCCTGACTGTGCTAATCTCATTTTAAAACCTGAGGTTGTGATCTTGAACTTACACTATTTGTATGATGTTGCCATCATGGGAAACTGAGTGAAGGGGACAGAGCCCACTGTACTTTTTTTTTGCAACTTCCTGTAAATCTATAATCATTCAAATAAAAATAAACAAAAACACACCTGAGGCAGGCCCAGGGGTGAACTATTTAGTTCCAGACTCAGGAACAAATGTTTTTGGTTTTTATTTAAAGATTTATTTATTTATGCATACAAGAACTTATTTATTTATGTACACAAGAATTTATTTAGTCATGCATACAAGTACAGGCCAGAGGTGCAGGGTGTAAGAGGATTCACCAGAGACAGAGTGGGGAGCAGAACAGGTAGATTGACTGAAATACACTGCTGAGGGGAGCAGCGGGTGAGACAGGAGAGGGCTGCTGCGCCATGTGGGACACCTCCCTAACTGGGGATCAAAGTCGGTGCTGCAGAGACCAAGGATAGCTTCACAGTGCTGTGCTTAACCCCTTGGCCACCAGGGAAGCCCAGAAACAGTTGTTTTTAAGTCTACATTTTGTCCCAAAGAGCAGAGCTGAGATGTCCCTGAAGGATGGAAATTGTAGAGAAAAGCAACCTCCTGCTGGGGGATCGGACACCTCCAGGCTTCCTTCTGGCCTGACACCCCCACTGAGTAGTGCTAGTAGCAGTGGGGCTGAGAAGCCTACTCTGGCAGGAAGGCAGACCCAGGGCACAGGTGGGAGGTACAGCTTCCCCTGTGGGCTCCAGGGAGCTCTGTAGAAGCCAGGAATCTGGCAGAGGGCAGACAAAAGGCTGAGATTTTGTCTTTCAGGAAAGCAAAGACCTTCTTTACCAAGAGGATACACACGTCCAGAGGAGCTTCCATCTTGAAGCTCTGGGGAGAACTGGCCCCCTTTCTGCAAGCTTAGGCTTCTCTGGGTCACTGACCCAAGCCCTCCCCCGCCCAGGGCCTGAGCTAGAGCCTCTTACAGAGTAGGGCATGTGCAATGTGCACTCCAGACCTGGGCCAACTGCCCCTGTGCCGGGTCCCTGGGGGCCATGCTCCTCTCTTGGGGTGCAGTGTTCTCACCTGGCGGGGTAGGCTTGAATCAGAGGTTCCAACTAAATTTCCAGATAGTAGAAACCAAGGAACTGACTTAGGCAGCAGGGTTGAGGGTCCCCAAGACCACCTCCAAGGGCTCACAGAACTCAGAAAAGTCATGACCCTCACAGTGACCACTCATTGCAGTGGAAGGACACAGATCAAAACCACTAAAGAGATCAAGTGCACAAGCAAAGCCCAGGAGTCACCAGGTGACCCCTCCCAGTGGAGCCGCCCGGGGATACACTCTCTTTTCTGGCACTGAGTGTGACAACACATGCAAAGTGCCAGCCTGGCCGCTCACCCGAGCCTCACCAGCATCCAGGACTTTTACTGGGAGTCAGTCACAAAAGCCTGCAGCGTCCTTGTGACTGACCCAAGCTACTCAGTCTCCAGACCCCTGGAGGTCGAACAGACAGAGCTTGACCAGGCTGCATTCCCCATAAGTCACGTGGTAAACCGTCTGTCAATCCAAGGCCTCAGACAGAACACTGTCAGGGAGGAGGGTCCAAGCTCTCAGAGTTTAAGTTCCAGGAGGGGTCAAGGATCAGTCCTTTCTTTGGAGTTTGCAGGATTTGAACAACCTCAGCCTACTGGGGGTTACCCCCTACCCCACGGACACCAACCATTCCCTACACACATGCAAACGGTTGTCGGTTATCACCATGATTTTATAAGAGAAAGGAGGTTTAAATCCAAGAAGGTAGGCTGGCTCTCATGACATGGTTTGGGTCCGCACTGCCCAAGGGAAAGGCTTTGGGTTGACACTGTTAGCTTTGAAGATGAGGGAAGGGGCCAGGAGCCATCAGTGTACACTATTATCCACACGCTTCGTTACCAGTGTTGGAACAGATGACTGAGAGGGTCTCTCTGGTTCCTGCACTGGCTCTGGGTCAGACGTCCCTGCTTTAGGAGGTACAGGCCCTGCTGGAGGGCTGGGCTGAGGTGGGAGGGTGGGGTGTCCTTAGCAATGACACCAGGAGCCTCCAGGAAAGGAGGCACAGAGAGGAGAATGGGCAATGATGCTGGCAGGTGGGCAGCATCCTGGACCACCCATGGCTTCAGGCATGGGGGTGTCATCCCTGAGGCCACACCTGCCACCTCCATCATCATTAGGCCACACATCAGGTCTCTAAATCTTCTAGGCAGGTCCTAAACCCTCCCCTTACCCCCAAATCTGCCCAACAGCTCTATCTTAATTGGTTCCAGCTACTATGGCAAAATACCATAAACTTGGGGGCTTACAAACAGTTCTGGGGGCTGAGATCAGGGTGCCAGCAAGGTCAAGTCCTGAGGAGGACCCTCTTCTGTTTCTCCTGGTGGAGAGCAGAGAGAGCTCTGGGGTTCCTTTTTAGGGGCATTAACTACCCCCACTTATGAGGACTCCTCCCTCATGACCTCATCACCCCTAAAGCTTTAATGCCACTTAATGCCACTTTGGATGATAGGATTTTAACATAGGAATTTGGGGAGATGTCAACAAATATTTGGTCCATACTAGGCTGAGGCCAATCTGCCAGAGGAGGGAAGAGCCAACTCTAATCTCCCCACTGTGCTGGGCGCCCTCCTCAGGGTTCAGATCCTTAACCCAGGCAGCCTTCTAGCAGCTTCTAGGATATGTGCTGTCACAGCCCCATTTTACAGAGGAGGAAACTGAGACCCATGTGCTCACTCAACAGCCAGCCACTGGAGCTGAACAAAGGCCAGGGCTCCAGGATCCCTGTCCTTCCCCACAGCCTCTCTGAGGCTGTGATAAAAGCATGACACTACCTCGCCTTTGGAAAGCCTCTTCTGTCTGCATGCCTCTCATCCTGTTTTCTCCTGTCATTCATGCTCGCAGTAGCTGGCCTTTATGATCAGTGCCCCAGCTGGCTGCCCTCCGAAAGGGAGGCATCCAGTCTTTCGAGGCAGGGTGGGATTCCTTCCCCGATCTCCTGGCTCCACATCCAGTCTTCCTCCCACCAGCTGCCCCCTGCCTTACCTTGATACATTATTTATAGCCCATTACTTGCCTCCTGCGTGGCCCAGATGCTGCCTGCCAGAGCTCTGACCTCTGTGTGTCCCCTGGAGAGGACCCAGGGCAGCTTCTTCCCGCTCCTCCTTGCTCTTCTCTCCCCCTCACCCTGGTAGCCCCTTTGGGTCTCGTGCCACCCTGCTGGGTAGCACAGCCTGGCCCCTCTTCCCACGAAAACCACCTTGTGAGCAGTTTCCTCTTAGCCAAGCCAGCCGACACACTCAGCGAGCTCCCAGCTTCCTGAGCACAGCAGCGGCAGTAGTGGAGTCCAAACTCACCAGGCCTCACCCTGGCCCTGGTTGGTGGCCAGTGTGTGCACAGGTGGATAGTTGTGTGCACATACGTGTAGGTGTGTGGTGAGTGGAGGGTGCATGTGTACAATACAGAATGGAGAGAACTTAAGCACTCAGAGTAAAACACAGTTGAGTTGTATCTTCTGGGTCTTATAGCTAAAAGTGTAAACAGTAAAGATCATTCTCTTCTTCTGGACCTCCCTGGTGGTGCAAGGGGTTAAGATGCAGCCTATGAAGCTATCCACAGCCACTGTAGCATGAGCTCAATCCCCCGCCAGGGAGCTACCCACATGGCACAGCAGACCTCTCCTGTCTCACTTGCTGCTCCCCTCAGCAGTGTATTTCAGTCAGTCTGCCTGTCCTGTTCCCCACTCTGTCTCTGGTGAATCCTCTCACCACCCCCCACACCTCTGGCCTACACCCCAGTTCTTGTATGCATAAATAAATCTTTTTTAAAAAAAACATCATCTTCTTCCTCTCACTCTGGAGAACGAGAAGAGATGCTTAGGGCTGGAGTTAAGAGCAAGACCCCTGAGGGGCCCTGATGCCCACCCCTTTAAAGCTGTGTGTCATTGAGCAACTTGCTTAACCTCTCTGGCATTATATTCCTCCTCTTTACCTCACTGATTCCCTGCAGGACTAGAGAAGACACTGCTTACAAAGAAATCAGCACAGGACCTGAGTGGCAGGTGATGCTGCTAGTGATGCTTTGACAAGGCACCTTCTTCCTCCCTCTAGTCAAGGAAGGACCAGTTCAGGTCACCCACTCTTGGAAGAAGTCAAGGGCTTGACAGGCTGAACTTATTGGCAGCAGCTGGGTCACCTTCATCCAGCTTCCACGTCTATAAAATGGGCAACAGCTGAATTGAGCAAGTCAGTAGCATCATGGTTATCACCACGAATTCTGGAACATGCAAGTGAAGACCCCAGCTAATTATAAAAGTCACCCCTTGGACTGAACTCTCCCTGCTTTCTGCAGAATTTAAGGCATTTGGTATGTTTTAGCATGTGAAGTCAGAGGCACATCTGTTACTTTGCTTTTAAGCTCAAAGCTCCCAGGTCCCGCGTGACTGGTGGAAGGTCCTCAGAATCATCTGGAGGTCCCGCGCCCACAGAGTCCCTGACAGCTGACCCTTGGACCCTGGTTAGGAAGAACTGGGGCCCCAAAGAATCTGTGCATTCCCAGAGAGCAGGTGGTCCACTGTGAGAAATTAGAGATGAAGCACTCTGCCGGAGATTGTTCGAGATGCTCCTGGAGTGAGTCCCAGACTTCCAGAGTCCCATCCCTCAGAGTCCTTCTCCTCTATCCTGAGACTGACGATGGAAGGAAGGGCTTCTCCAAACCTCACCATCTCCCACCTTCTCTGGCTTAGCATCCTGCTCAATTTCTGTATCTTGATTAATTTCCAGTCACTGTGATTCTTAGACATAGAACAATGGACATTTGTTCTGCAGATGTCCCACCCCCTGGAAGCAGTAGGGGTGGAAGAGCTGGGTCTAGACCAGTCTTCCTCATATCTGGGAGCACAACTTGAAGAGCACACCCCACTGGCAATGCTACAATTGAGGGGTGATCAGTGTCCATTGAGCCCCGATTGCCAGCATCCTCATCATTATACCTGGCACTTGGTACAGCCAGAGGGTGCTTGGTAGATGTTGGGGCAGAGAGGGGATGGAAGAATACCTAGAAACCTGGCCTGCAGCTCTGCTTATTCCAGGTGTGAGAGACTGTGGTATGGGTCAGAGTGTTCACTGCCCTCTTCAGGTGTCCGTGCCCTGCTTGGCCAGTGCAATGTTTGCTTGGCACTTGCTCTCCCGCCAGTGGACACACACCGGATAGCCACTGTCCAGAGTGTCTGGGCCACAGAATGAATCGCCAGGAGCAGACCTGCCATTCCCCAGGGTCAGTGGGCAAACCCCAGAGCAAGAGAAACCAGCATTTCTGGTTGTAAGCCCTGAATTAGGAATGGTTTTTTATGCAGCCTTCCTGCAGCAAGAGCTGATTAGTTCACCAGTTCAATCTATTCTAAGTTAACCCGTTAACTTTTGCCTCTTTAAATTTCACTTTGTTGATTTCTTGCCTATAATGAATTGGCAAGAATCTAAGGTTCCAGGGCATTTTTGTGACTTTGGGGGCACTAAGTCCCCTTCTCCAGAATCATCTGGGAGCCTTCTGGACACACACCTGCCCTGCTTCTGTCTCATTCACCCAAGGAGCAACCATAGTCATCTGCTGGCCTTCATCACCCACCTCAGAGTGCTGATCTGTCTGAAATGTTCTGTTTGTCACCAAAGCCTTTTAAGTAGGAATTTCTATTATCTCCGTTTAGAGATGAGAAGACCAAGGTTTGGGAAGCTAAGAAACTTGGTGGCAATCTTACTGCTGGTCAGTGGTGGGGCAAAGACTGCAGCCTGGATCTCCACGTCCGTCCACGTTGGTAGAAATGCCTGCTTTTCCAGGACAGCCTCTCCCCAAATCCTCTTCCACACACCCCTTTCAGCAGGGCTGGTTCCAGTTTCAGTCCTGCAGTCACTTCTCACTGTGGCAACTAAACTCAGTCCCTGATGCCTGGAGTTAATTATTTCCAAAAGACATTTGGAAACTCGGGGCTGCTAGGTCTAATGTGTTCCCTTGTGCTAATCTAATCATTCTGTTTTTCAGAAATGAGAGTGCTTTTTAAACGTGTTCATTGGACTCTGTCATTTCGTTCCCATCCAGATATTTTCCCATTGTTGATTTTTTTTTTTGAACTGACATTCAACCAGCCCCCCTGGATTGCAGAGCTGAGACCCGAACAAGGTGAGGGGGTGTCTGCTGTCTGAGGGCAAAGCCTGGGCATGTGTGAGCTGGCTCAGCAATTAGGCAGAAGGACGGTCTGAAATCACAAAAATTCTCAAGTACCAGATCATTTTTTAAAAGAGGCAGCTTGGGTTTTTACTGGTGCATTTGGTTCACCAAATGCTAAGAATGGTTATTTCGGGGTGGCGGATTTTAATGGAGTTTAGTTCTATTTTATGTGCCTCATATCTGATTTACTCCATATTACTTTTAATTTACAAAAGCATATCTCATTTTAATTATAAGAAAGTTATTGTCACGAAAAATAATGGGCATCAGATTCTGAAGGACTCTTATCTTTCTCACAAAGCATCAAGGCAATTCTAGCTTTTATGAATTTGTTAAGAACTTTTATGAACTTGTGAAAGTCATTCATTAAAAAAAAAGCAGAATTCTGTGCAAGAAGGGAAAATAAGATCCAGGCTAAGAATTATGCTCATAAAATAGTTCTTACATTAAAAAAAAAAGGAATGGAATTTGAGTTTTAAATCTGTTGTTCAAGCCACCAGTCAGTGGTACTTTGTTACAGCAGCTCTAGCAAACTCATACAGCCTCACTGAGAGCAGCAAGCCTCTTCCATCACCATTATCCATGCCAGCAGCCACAGTTCTCAGTGCCTTGGCCTTGTCAACAAAATCAAGATCCTCCCCTTGAACAAATCTGGGGCAGAATTATGATCCTTTTTATTTTATGATTGAGCCTCTGACCTAGCTACTCCATTTTCTGCATCCCTCTTGCTTTGAACCAGATCTAGGGGAAGAGAAACTTCCATCGCCCATCCCTTAGCCTCACAGTTGCAACAGATGTCTCAGCCAAGTGCCCCACTGATGGGTTTCCCCAACAGTGATGTGGGATTATCAACCATGCCAAACTGGAGGCCACCTGGATTGTGAGACCAAATGAGACAAAAAGCAGTGTAGCCCGGGTTCTAGAGCTCGGATCCTCATTTACACTGCCTTTAGGGTAGACATGCCAGTAGCTTCCGGGCTGCTGAGTAGTTACAGAAACTGCCACTGAATTGTCATCTCACACAGATCCCACTGGTACAGACCACCTCAGACTCGCCTCCACCTGACTGCTGTTGCCCACATGGCCCATGAAATCCTGGGGGACGAGGGTGTCCTCTGTTTCAGGCTAGATGGAGGAAGACACCAGGTCAGGAACATGTTAGGCTGCTTTCCTTCCCAGACAGGAGAGGCAGCCAGCTTCTGCCCTTCCTTTGAGCAGCCCTTGTAGATTCACCCTTAGGGCACTGTTGATGCTTTTCCTGGGCTTTGAGAAACTTGATGATCCCCATACAGCATGAGGACAGAAGCTATTTTTGACTCCTTGAGGCCTAGCCAATTCTAGACCCTGAGGCATTTGATTCCCAGGTCTGAACTAGGCTGCTCTGATTAGGGGCCATCACAGCATCAAAGAGGTGGGGAATGGAGTAGTGTCCAGGCCAAGCTTCTAAGTCTCAGCTCTGTACACCCCAGCCCCGGAGTCATTCAACTGGTCATTTGACCTGCCTGGTCCTTGGTTTTCTCCTCTGTAAAATGGGGATACCACCACTATCTCAGCGTTGCGTGAGGAACATTGAGGGCAAATCACACGGAACCCTGCTAGAGCTCTCAGTCCCAAGTGGTCTGGCCTTGGGGCAGGGTTTCAAGGAAACAACCCACTAAAATTCCAAGTGATGAGGTCTCTTAAAGAATATAAAGTGGGTTCAGTACATAAAGCACAGCCACTTTTGCTCAAATCACTGTCCTCTGTACCACCATCTAGCTCCCATGAGATGCTCACTCTCCAGAATACCTCCCCCTCACCATGTGCCCCACCCTTGCCAGGCTTCTGCACTGCTGCCAGGTCCAACCCCAGAAGGCACTACCCACAGAGTACAATGCACAGGTCAGAAAAGTGGCTCTTGTTGCCACCTGCCACAGATTGGTTGGTTCTGATGGTTCTTCTCCTTTCTATCTCTCAGAGCTTGTCCAGCAATGGCAGTGTCCTCCAGGGTGGGTAGGGAAGGAGGCGGAGTGAGCAATGCCAGGGCCCTTGCTAGCAGGCCTGGGACAGCTGGGCATAATCCCACTTGAGCACCTGTGTTTCTGTCTCTCAGGTAAAGCCCTCAGCACAGGTGAGTCCATGATTGTCTAGGTGGCATTTCTAAAACTATTTAATGGAAAGGTTCTCTGTGATTTTCCACCTACGCTAACGATGGGATTAGAGAAGGTCTCCAGTCAAGGAGGAAAGAGTTAGAATGAAGCAGTCGGCACCCCCTCTGAAGCAGTCTGCCCTGTGGGAACTGTGTGCTTGAATGGCCCCATGCAAACAGGACAGGATGGTTCGTGGTATTTTCCAGATGAGGGGTTTAGATGTCTCTGCAAACTTTTACATTCAGCTAAGAAGTCTCATGAAGGTTCAGAACAAGCAGGGCAGCAGCAATGTTTTGAAACCGAAGGACACCCAAGCATGCAGGCTCCTCGGGCAGCGAGGCCTGGAGGTGGACAGCCTCAGTCCACAAGGCCAGGAGCCGCAAGGAGAGCGAGGATGAAGGGCTGGGCCCCAGGGAGCTGCTAGGATGTCAGTGCGTACAGGCACCATGACACATCGGAAACACAGTGAGAGGAAGAAGAATCGTTTTAATTAACTTGAATTCTCAGGGGGGAAGCCCTGTGTGGGCTAGGAAGGAGAGTTTGGGGAAGCCTCTTGGGGTAAGAGCTGAGAGATTCCATAAAAAGCATGAATAAGTAGCAACAATTGCTAATTGGCTCCAGAGCAGGAGACTGAGAAACTTTGGGCTTTCTGTTTTGCTGAGCAGGAGAGGCAAGTTTGGGCCTGAGTGGGCTCTCACATCTCAGCCAGGTTCTGGCTAAAGACACCCTTTGGGGGCCACCCTAGAGGCACAAAGGGTTAAAGAAACAGTGCTATGGCCAGCCATTGCAGCTTGAATTAGATTCTCAGCCAGGGAGCTACCCACATGGTGCAGCAGACCTCTTCTGTCTTGCCCTGCTGCTCCCCTCAGCAGTGTATTTCAGTAGATCTGTCTGTTCTGCTCCCCGCTCTGTCTCTAGTGAATCCTCTCACCCCTCCACACCTCTGACTTCCCCCAGTTCTTGTATGCATAAATAAATAAATCTTAAAAAAAAAAAAAAAGACGGCCTGTGGTGCTGGGCGTTTGTCACCAGCTTCATTCTGTCACCTGGTGGAAGGTATCCATTACGATTTGAATCATGTCCTTACAATCTATGTTTAAGGCCTAACCCTTGTATCTTTGAATATGACTCTCTGTGGAAACAGGTCCTTGCAAAGGCATCAAGTTAAGAAGAGGTCACTAGTATGAGCCCTAATGAAATATGTCCGGCAACTTCGTAAGAGGGGAGATTGGACACAGACTCCCACAAAGGGGAGATGACGTGGAAAGCCAGGGAGGACACCACGTGGTGACAGAGATCAGGGTGACAGGTCTACCTGCCAAGGATGCCAAGAGCCTCCAGGTGCTGGAAGGGGCAAGGAAGGCTCTTCCCCTGCGCCTTGGAGAGAATACAGCTCTGCCAATACCTTTTCAGACCAATAGTTTCCAGAGGTGAAAGGCCGTGCATTTTGACTGTTTTAAGACACCTAGTTTGTGCTGTTTTGCTACCACAGCCCTAGGCAACTAATTCAGCACCTTGACAGTGTGTGAGAGTGTGTGCACTTTTTTCTCGATCTGGCCCAGCACACCCGCCAAGGTCCAGAGTGAGCAATGCCCTCAGAACTTGGCCACAGGAAACCCACATCACACAATCTAGAGCATTCTGAGGTCTACAAAGTCCAGCCTTGCTGCTCTATCTCCGAAACTGGGAAGGAATTATCTCTTCTCAAGCTCTTAACTTGCTTCAGAGTAGGAAAATCTCCCACCCCCAATCAGACAATAAAGAGCAAAGGGATTGTCAGTCCTTGAGAGCTTGCTCAGCCACTTCCCGGGCATGGCTTCAGGGCACTCACCGGTGGTGCCGGTCCCCTGGGTTTGAGGCTGTCTGCTCCCAGGCCCGCAGCATCTGCGCTGCAGCATTTGGATGGCTTGGCTACTCCAGCTAATGACACAATAAATTCCCAGGGTAAATCCCGTCCATGCTCTGAGCTCGGGCTCTTGTGAAGCTTTTTCACATAAATCACATTTCGGCATTAAAAGCCTTGAAGTTGCGTCATTTTTGATATGGAAGCTTTTACCCACTCTATTATTTATGATGTTGCCTCTATTAGCTTCCCCTCTCTCTGAGATTTAGGGGGCCAAATATACCTGCTCTTTCCATTCTCCAAAAGCACACAGACTCAAAATGGCAATAGAGAACTTGTCAGTAGCTTGATGCTGGAGAATCTATTATTTCACTGTTTAGCCAACACTTAGACATTTAGAAGGGATAAAAGTATTGTCCCACAGTCAAAAACAAAGCAATGGCACAAGAGCAAGGCAGAGGAGATGTGGCTGAAGCATAATAGTAATATTATAATAATGAGATGAGATTCCCAAACACACAGCCTAAAGCTAATGCTTACTCTGCCCTGGTCAGCAGTCTGGGGAGGCACATCATTCTGGGCTTGACATTTTGAGAGGGACACGGGCATATTAGAAATAATCTGGCTGGCAGACACTAGGCTGGAAATTGGCAGAAAGGTTTTCAATTGCGCACAGAACACTCTCAGTAAGACTAATGTATCTTCCTAAGATCATAAATAGGTCATTAATCTGATTTCTTCAGAATAAGGACCATGATGGTGATGTAGCTGAACCCACAGAGCACAGCTTCTCTGAACACTTTATATCAGGAAAGGATTCACTAGGGATTTTTGAGTCTTAATTTCCCTCAAAGAAATTAAATGCTATTATGCAAAATACACATAAGACAGTAAGCTAAACTCAGTTGATGATGTACCTTTATTACCCAGCAATAAAGAGTTGCTGGGTAAATGATGAAACAATGAATTCTTTTCGGGGCTGGGATCAACTTCAATTCTAGCATATCAGGCCTCCTCCTTCATTCCCAAGGAGGGCTGCAAAGCCTATGTTCTGGGAATAGCTTGTGGGAGGCAGGGTTGGCAAAAACGTGCCCTCTAAATCCTGGAGATCAGTACTCTGAGCACAGAATGCAGCTTTGACCCCAGAAATTAAGACAAATAAGCCTGCAGCAGTTGAGACTCCCAAGTATCCTGGTAAGCTCCACCCCTCGAGTTGAAGAGACTTCCAGGAAATATAAAGGGGCAGAATCTTTTCACCTACTGCCCCCCTTCATTTTTCTATTTTCCTCCCCTGGGACCCAACATTCAAGATGACATTACCCTGTGCTCCTCCCTTATTTTCAGTTTCATTTTCCTTGGTTATAGGCACTTGCAGTCTGAAATACTACCTATCATATGCTTTAGAGAAAGAGAATGTACAAGCATGTCCACATACATTTATTACACTGCATTGTTACGGCTGTTAAATTTTATTATTAGTTAGTGTTGTTAATCTCCTACCATGCCTCTTCATGTTAAAAATACTCAAAAAAAAAACAGAAATAGAAAAAAAACCTACCTCCAAATAATAAAAGTCATATATGAAAAACCCACAGCAAACATCATACTTATAGTAAAAGACTGAAAAGTTACTTCTCATGAGCATCACACTGATGTTTTAGCTGAGGTAAAAATAAAAAAATAAAAGGCATCCAAACTGGAAAGGAATTAGTAAAATTATCTATGTTAACATGTGATAGATCATCTATGTAGAAAACCTTAGAGATTACACACACACAACAACAACAACAACAACAATCACCCTGTCAGAGACAATAAGTGAATTCAACAAAGTAAGCAGGACACAAAATCAACATATACAAATCACTTGCATTTCTATACACTAACAATGAACAATCTGAAAAGTTACTAAGACAATTCCACTTAAAATGGCAACAAAAAGAATATTCAGGAATTAATTTAACCAAAGAGGTGAAAAAATTTGTACAATAGAAACCGCAACTCTTTGTTGAAAGAAATTAAAGGAGTCATAAGTAAAAGGAAATATATCCCATGTTTGTTCAAAGAAAACAATACTGCTAATATGTCCATATTATCCAATGTGACCCAGGTTCACTACAAATCTCTACCAAAATCCCATTGTTTTCTCTTTGCAGAAATAGAAGTAGCTAAAATAAACTTGGACCAAAAAAAAAAAAAAAAAAAAAAGCTGGAGGACCAAAACTTCCTACTTCAAAACTTACTACAAAGCTGTATTAATCAGGGGCCTCCCTGGTGGTGCAGCGGTTGAGAGCTGGGTTGCGAAGCTGCTGGCAGCCTCTGCAGCACCGGTTCAATCCCTGGCCGCCAGGTGAGGGTCCCACATGGCAAGCAGGCCTCTCCTGCTGTGCCCGCTGCTCCCCTCAGCAGTGTAATTCGTCAGTCTGACTGTTCTGCTCCCCACTCTGGCTCTGGCGAATTCTCTCACCCTCCCACGCTTCTGACTGTACCCAGTGCTTGTATAAAAATAAATAAAATCTAAAAAAAAAAAAAAACTGTATTAATCAAAACAACGTGATATTGGCATGAAGACAGACATATAGACTAATGAAATTGACTAGAAGGCCCAGAAAAAAGTACTTATATATATGTTTAATGATTTTCTTTTTTTTAAAAAAAGATTTATTTATTTATACAAAAACGGGTACAGGCCAGAGGTGTGGGGAGTGAGAGGATTCACCAGAGACAGAGTGGGGAAGGCCCTGATTAATGATTTTCAACAAATGGAACAAATGGTACTGGGAAAATAGGGTATCCACCGCAAAAGAAGTCGGAACCCAACTTAACACTACATATAGCAACTAAGTCAAAATGGGTCAAGGATCTAAAATTATAAAACTCTTAGAAGAAAATAAGTGAAAGCTTTGTGGCACTTGTTTGGCAATGTTTTCTTGGATTTGACACAAAAGCTATAGCCAACGAAAGAAAAAAATGAGTAAACTGGATGTCATAAAAATTAAAAAAAAATAAGTTTAAAAGTTTAAAAAATTGAAAAATTTCAAGTCTCTCCCACAGAATGGGAGCGAGTAGCGGCAGTCATGTATCTACTAAAGGTTAAGTATCTTGACTATATAGAAAACTTTGAAGGGCCTCCCTGGTGGCACAAGGGGTTAAATCATAGCACTATGAGGCTGTCTGCAGACTCTGCAGCACGAGTTCTATCCCCGGCCAGGGAGTTACCCACATGGCACAGCAGACCTCTCTTGTCTGGCCCACTGTTCCCCTCAGCAGTGTATTTCAGTCAGTCTGCCTGTTGTGCTCTCCACTCTGTCTGGTGAATCCTCTCATCCCCTGCAAATCTGGCCTGTACCCCAGTTTTTGTATGCATAAATAAATAAATAAATCTTTTTTTTTTTTTTTTTTTTTTTAAAGAAAACTTCTAAAACCCTACAAAAACAGTATGGCAAAAAAAAAAAAAAAATGAGTGAAGGACTTGAGTAGACATTACTTTAAAGATGCTATCAACATGACCGATAAGCACAGGAAGATATGCTCAACATCAGTAATCACTGGGGAATGCTGATCCAAACTATACTCAATACCAGCCTGCCCTAGGATACAAGTGTCAGTGAAGCTGTGGAGACATGGGAACCCTTGTGTGCTGAGTTGCTAGCAGCATAAAACGTTGTGGGGCCTCCCTCGTGGCGCAAGGGGTTAAGACGCAACCTATGAAGCCACTGCAGCACAAGTTCTATACCCGGCCAGGGAGGTATGCACATGGCGCAGCAGACCTCTCCTGACTCGCCCGTTGCTCCCCTCAGAGGTGTATTTCAATCAATCTGCCTACTCTGTTCCCCACTCTGTCTCTGGTGAATCCTCTCCCCCCCACCCATACCTCTGTCCTGTACCCCAGTTCTTGTATGCATAAATAAATAAATCTTTAAAAAAATGATATAGTTGGGCCTCCCTGGTGGCGCAGCGGTTGAGCGCTGGGTTGCGAAGCTGCCCGCAGCCTCTGTGCCACCGGTTCGATCCCCGGCTTCTCCCCGGCCACCGGAGGAGGGTCCCACATGGAGCGACAGACCTCTCCTGCCGCCCGCTGCTCCCCTCAGCAGTGTACTTCGGTCCTTCTGCCTGCTCTGCTCCCTGCTCTGGCTCTGGTGAATTCTCTCACCCTCCTGCGCTTCTGACTGTACCCAGTGCATGTATAAACAAACAAACAAACAAATAGATGAATAAATAAAAACATGCCTCTATAAAAAAAAAATGATATAGTTGTTACTGAAAACAGGTTCCTCAAAAAATGTAAACTAGAATTAACCTATGACTCAGCAATTCTGCTTCTGGATGTATGCCCACAAGACTGAAAGCTGGGGTCTCAAAGAGTATTTGTTCAGTCATGTTCATAGTATAGCTGGACTCCATTCTGTAGCTTCAAGCCTCTTAGAATAGGAAAGTTAAACTAAGAAGAATCAAACACTAAACTCTCTTTGTTCTTACTTCTCCTTCATTCCCCAACACCCCACCCCCCCCCCTGCCCTGTGATTCATACCCCAACTGCACTCCCGAGAACCTTGAAAATTATGTTCCATCTCTATCAGAATTCTGTGTCCCTTTGAGGTTAGTGATCGCATCAGAGCAAGCATGTGCTGGTCGTTACAGGCTGATAACCCCAAAGGAACACTCTCTGCTAGAGAAGATAAACACCTTAACTCATGATGTCTGCGCTGCCAAGATCCTCATTCCCTTCAAGTCCTGCACCTCCTCACATTCCTTCCCGCAGGGGAATCAGCCCCAGGACACCCCTGGTGGCCACCTCATGCAGGGTCTCTTTGGGGAGGGGGAGCTGGTGCCTCATACAAAATGAAGATGTTCTTGTTCAGTTTGGTTTTCTGGGCAGCCAGTGAGCAAGAGACCTGGTTTGGTCATTTACAACTGCAGCATTATTCACAAGAGCTAAAACAGAAGCAACCCAGTTGACCCACCGACAGAAGAGTGGATAAGCAAACTGTGGCCTATAGCTATGATGGAATAATATTCGGCCTTAAAAGGCAGGGAATTCTGAAATATGCTACAGTGTGGATGACCCTTGAGGACATGACACTAAGTGAGGTCAGTCAGTCACAAGAAGACTCATACTGTATGCTCCATCATGGGAGGTCAGAGTAGTCAGGATCATAGAGACAGTAGAAGGGGTTGTTAGGGGCAGGGGGAGGCGACAATGGGGAGCTAGTGAATAATGGGCAAAAAGTTTGAGTTTTACCAGATGAAGAAAGCCATGGTAATGCAAGGTGTTGACAGCTGCACAACCTCATGAATGGTACACTTAAGCATGATCATGATAGTAAATTTTATATGCATTTTTATTTTTATTTATTTATTTATTTATTTATTTTTAAATAATAAATTTTATTTTTATATTCCCCCATACAATTGCAAACCCCCATTCTGACCCCAATCCCTCCCCTCCCGCCCCCACCCCCCTATATGCATTTTTAACACACACACATACACCTCACAAATTGATTACCTTACAGTTTTTTTTTTAAAGATTTATTTTTATTTATTTATGCATACAAGAACAGGGATGCAGCCCAGAAGCACCTTACAGTTTTGGAGTTCAGACATCCAAAATGGGCCAGCAAGTCTGGATTCCTTCCCAAGGCTGTTTCCTTGCTCTTTCCAGCTTCAGAGGCTGTAAGCGTTCTTTGGCTCACGGCCTCCTTCTGGCAATGGCCTCACTCCAGCCTCTGCTCCCCCACAACCCCACATCATCTGCTCTAACTGTGAACCTTCCACCTCCCTTTTAAGAAAGTCTTCCCGTGACATTTGTTCCACCTGCCAATCCAGGAGACTCTCCCCATCCCAGGAGCCTTAATTTAATCATACCTACATGTTGGGCCTCCCTGTGGCGCAAGGGGTTAAGACGCAACCTATGAAGCTATCTGCAGCACGAGTTCGATCCCTGGCCAGGGAGCTACCCACATGGTGTGGCAAACCTCTCCTGTCTTGCCTGCTGCTCCCCTCAGCAGTGTATTTAAGTTGATGTGCCTGTTCTGTTCCCCACTCAGTCTCTGGTGAATCCTCTCACCTGCCCCCCCACCTCTGGCCTGTACCCCAGTTCTTGTATGTATACATAAATAAATCTTTTTTAAAAATCATACCTACATGTTCTCTTTGTCATGGAAGGAAACAAATTCACAGGTTCTGAGGATTATGTTGCGGGTGTCTTTGGGAAGCCAGTATTCCGTCTACCACAGTTGCCTATAGAAATATTCATGTGAGGGTGCACCAACTTCAAACACTGAGAATGGAGAGACAGCCTGATGTCTGACAATAGAGTTCTGGTCCAACAATGATACTGATGTTCTACAGAACAGACGCAGCCATATAAAGAATGAGGTCAAACACATGGAAGGATGAGTTGGGGTATTTCAAAATGCCCCCAGTTTCAAAAATGGTAATCATTTGTTGAACAAATATGGAAAGCGCCTGACCTGGAAGTAAACTCTCAGTGAGTAACTCGGGAGAGGAAGAGCAAGGATTAAAAGCAGAGAGAATTTATACTTTTTTGGGGAATGTTTTCATATCGGTTTATCATTTTCAACAAGCATTTATTATTTCTGCCAAAAGATTTTAGGAACAAGGGTACAGTTTTCAGGACAAGTTGCCTATTATGTCTACTCCTATTTCAAAATGATAAAATTGTATCATCTGCAAAACAGAAGGAATAGAAAAGAAAGAAGGGAGGGAAGCAAGGAGAGAAAAGGGGGGCAAGGAGGGAGGAAAACGGGTTAGGGGAGGAAAGAACAGCTTATTAGTGTTAACTTGGAGGAGGCAAGGCTGGTGGGGCGATTAGCCAATGTGCCCCTCCCTTCCCTGGCGGAAATTGGCAGCTCCCCCAGATCCGATTCTTTATATCCTCTCCTATGGCACCCAGCCCTGTGCCTGTGCATGGCCGGTGACCAGTGGCATATTGTTGACAAGCCAAGTAACAAATGGGAGCATCGGTAAAGGTGTAGATGATGCCTGGACAGCAGAAGCTAGCATTGTGCTGCGGTCTACAATTTTGTTTCAAGATTGATTTATTTATGCATACAAGAGCTGGGGTACAGGCCAGAGGTGTGTGTCTCTGTGAGAGGATTCACCAGAGACAGATTGGGGAGCAGAACAGGCAGACTGGCTGAAATACACTGCTGAGGGGAGCAGTGGGGAGACAGGAGACATTTGCTGCGCCATGTGGGTAGCTCCCTGCCCGGGAATCAAACTCATGCTGCTGTGGCTGCAGATAGCTTCATAGGTTGCATCTTAACCCCTTGTGCCACCAGGGAGGCCCCATTTGTCAGCAGCCACATCCACCAGCCTCCATCCCCCATGCCAAGATTCATCCCCCCTCATTTACAGCCACTTCTGCTCAGTCTTTCCAAGCTCCTGAACTCCCAAGTGTATTTCAAACACAGGTTCTGCAGCTGGGAACATGGGTGGAACTTCCAGATTCCCAGGATGAACATAAGGTTTGCTACTTCTTTGTCCAAAGCGGTATACTCTTGAGCTGGCCTCTCTGCCTCTGTGTGTATTTCAGGGGCTGATGTTTTGTGGCTGTGGGGTCCGGGCTGTGAGCTGTGGGATCTTGGACCCCGGATCAATGTCATTTCACATCTGCACAAAGTCCTCAATTTCCCTGTCAAATACTGTTTCAAAGTCACACACCTGGCAAACAGGCTATCTGAGACTCGGTCCAGCAACAAACAAAACAATCCTGTGACTTCATTCTACTCTGGGTTCTTAGTGTTCTAGGAAAAAAAAATGACTTGACTTGAATATCTGAAATATTCATGTTTTATCAAGAAAGGAAACTCTGACTTTCTTGGGGAGCAGTGAGAATTATTATTTCCTATTAGTGCTCTTGAGTAGAAATTGGAACAAGGAAAACATACATTGGTTATCATTGTCTTCTTCTTTTTTTTTTTTTTTTAAGATTTATTTATTTATTTATACAAGCACTGGGCACAGTCAGAAGCGCGGGAGGGTGAGAGAATTCACCAGAGCCAGAGCGGGGAACAGAACAGGCAGACTGACGAAATACACTGCTGAGGGGAGCAGCAGGCGTGGAAGGAGAGGTCTGTCACGCCATGTGGGACCCTCGCCAGCGACCGGGGATTGAACCAGCGCTGCAGAGGCTGCGGGCAGCTTTGCAACCCAGCGCTCAACCACTGCGCTACTGGGGAGGCCTTCTCATTGTCTTCTTGATCACCTACTTCATCCTGCCTAGAGGCCTAGGCCCTTCACTCCTTCCAGGTTCCCCCTTCATGCATCCTCTGACACATCTCTGCCCCAGGCCCTTTGCACTTGCTTTTATCTCTGCCCAAAACTTTCCTCCCCCAGGATCCTCATGTTTCCCTTTCTCCTTCAGGTCTCTGCTCCAAAGTCACCTCAGAGAGTTTCCCTGGCCACTCTCTTTAGCATTGCAATCCCCACCCTGTCCCTCTCAGCCCATCCCCCCATTTTTCTCCATAGCACTTGTCACTTTCTAATAGATGACTTCTTTATTTTGTTTACTGTTTACCTCCTTTCTAATGTAAATCCCAGCAGGGCAGGGATTTTTGTCCATTTGCTTACCATTGTAAAACCAGTCTTAGAATAATTATTAAATCTGACTCTTTATAGAGGAGTTTGCATTATGTCCTCCAAAGTCTTATAATTATGCTAACGATTCTATCCAACTATTCCACGTCTAGGAATTTATCCCTGGGAAGTAATCACAGATGTGTGCAAAGATATAGTTAGAAATGTTACAGACGCAAAACACTGGAAATAATAAGAGCTGACATTTAATTAGCACTTACCATGTGCCAGACCCTGCTCTAAACATTTTTACGAGTATGTACTTTTCTAAAGCTTGCAACAACCCTGTGAGCCACCTATTAATGTCTGGATTTTACAAGGGAGGAAACAGACAGCGGGACTGAAGAACGTGCCGTCATCACTACATCCTCTCGGTTCCCTACACTATATTTTCTCCCCACTGCGGCACCCCTGGATCCAGCCACCTTCCTTTTAACTTCATTGTGACTGTAGCCTCCAAATAGGTTCTCCTGTTTCCAGAGGCCATTGCTCCCCACCTGTCCCTGCCACAGCAGCCAGAATGGACCACTCTGATCTTTAAAAAAAAGTAACTCCCTATTTCCCTGTTGCTTTTATTTATTTTTTTAAAAGATGTATTTTATTTATGCATATAAGAACTTGGGTGTAGGCCAGAGGTGTGGTGGGTGAGAGGATTCACCAGGGACAGAGTGGGGAGCAGAACAGGCAGATCGACTGAAATATACTGCTAAGGGGAGCAGCAGGCAAGACAGGAGAGGTCTGCCATGCCATGTGGGTAGCTCTGTGGCCGGGGATTGATCTCATGCCGTAGTGGCTGGTAATAGCTTCATAGCTGAGACTTTAACTCCTGCACCATCAGGGAGGCCCTCCCTGTTGCTTTTATAACATCGCCAGGCTATGATATGATCTGGCCAGAACCTCCCTCACAGCCTCATCTGACTTCCCTCTCTGTCTTCCCTCACTGTGCTCCAGTCACCCTGGCCTTTCTATGCCGTCTCCCTTCCTGCACTGCCAGCTCCCCATCCTCGGTGTTTCTGTGTGCCCGGCTGCTTCTTAGCCTCCCCCACCACCTCCAGGCCCATCTAAAGCACCCCCTGTGGCCCCCAGTCCTCTATCACATCACACCAGCCTGTTTGTCTCCCTCACTGTTCAATGCTTATCTGGAATCTTCATTTTTACTAGCTTAGCCCCAGTCTCCCCCACCACCCAGCGCTGAGGTCACACACCACGCAGGTCTTCCCTAACTTTACCTACAGCCCATTTAGTGCTCCCACACGAACATGACCACTCTGATGCTCATTTTATAGATGAGGAGTGTGCAAAGTTGGAGTCCGAATCCAGATGATGTCAGCCCAGAGGCTGGTCCTGCCCAAACTGAGGAGACGGTGACTTTCCGAAGATATGAATGGGCTGGAGGAAGCCAGGGGACAGCACTGGTCACTCTGGTGCCGGGCAGCAGGTCCCACTAGGCACCCCATCCTCTCTGCTTTTACTGCCTATGGGGCTGGGGGAGGAGGGAGAGACAGTATGTAATCAGTTTGCTCCCAGATTTGTGCTAGAGCTGTACTGCTTTTTTGTTGACTCTCAAAATATCGAATCGAGGAGCTCATGCCCCTTATGTAATTCTCAACAGGGTCCTGCTGCATAAAGGGGACCAGTCCTAACACCTGTGGAACTGAAACCCTGGCATGCCCGCGGTTGCAAAAAATAGGGGACTCAATGCCTATTTGGGTTCTATTTTTATTAAGACCCCATTAACTTGTTTCTATCAGAGCAATTAAAGTGTCGAGGCCTGCTGCTCTGCAGGCTGTGGAGGAGGCGCTTTTTACAGTGAGTGGCTGTTGGCTCATAAAGAACTTTCTTTTCAAAAGGACCCCCGGGGGTTGAAGTCTCAGGCTTATTCCCAGCCTGAAGGTGGGGTTTGCTTAGCAGATAATTTGGTAACACCCTCTGCAGCTGCTCTGGAGTTAACTGAGGTTGAAGATAACCTATTTTCCCTTCTACCTTTTTTATTCCCTTCTTCCTGATTTTTGTAACTAGAAACCAGTTTAAAGGCTTCCAATCTGCTCTAGCAAATGTTAATTCCTTTCACACCTTGTAAAAGATTAAGCACCGCCCCAGGCACATGGAGGCCAAGTGTGAAATTTCACTTGGCAGAGCTGTAGAGAGGCAATCGGGCTCCACCTTTGCAGCCTGAAACCCGCCAAACCCACGTGAGTTGGATTCTGACCTCATTCCGTGAGGAGTGGGCATGACTCTGGTTGCCCCGGGACCCCTACCACAGAATTCCGCTCTTTAAACTGGGATGCATTCTGGAACTGGACAGCTTGCAGTTCAACTACTCAATAATGGAGTATCTGTGGGGTACAAGACTAGGAACTCTGCGTTCTGGGGGATTCAGCAGGTGTGGGGCGGGCCCTGAGGATGTGCATGTCTAAGTTTATAGGTGTCCTGGGAACCACGACTGTAGGTATTTGCTTAAATGTGACTCTCCCCCTGGAGGTCCTCTCTGACACCACTCACATACACCCCTAGCCTTGGAGATGTTTCTGCCTGAGAACAGGGTCTCAGGCAACCTGTAAGGCCCTTCCTGGCCTCTTGCTAGTCACGATTTATTAATACTCCCCCACCTGACCCTAATAGCCCCACATATGGGGTCAGGGGCTGTTGTATTTACACCTCAAAGGTTCTGGCCCTGGCTTCCTCCCTCACCTCATCTTGCTCTTATGCCTTCCCTCCCTAATCCTGACGCCCCAGCCTGCTTTCCTCCATCAGAACTCCCCTAGCCACAGACCTGGCCCTTTCCAGCCCCAGGACCTTGGCACCGGTTCCCCTCACTGGCTGGAAGGTTCTTTTCTGGGCTCTTCATCTGGCTGTCTCATGTCACAGATCTTGTCGTTTTCAGATCTGATCCCCCTTTATTTTATTTTTAAAAAAGATTTATTTATTTATGCACACAAGAGCTGGGGTGCAGGCCAGGGATGCGGAGGGTGAGAGGATTCACCAGAGACAGCGTGGGGAACAGAACAGGCAGACTGACTGAAATACACTGCTGAGGGGAGCAGCGGGCGAGACAGGAGAGGTCTGCTTCGCCATGTGGGTTGCTTCCTGGCCGGCAGGGATCGAACTCTTGCTGCCGAGGCTGCGGATTGCTTCATAGTGCGGTGCTTTAACCCTTTGCACCACCAGGGAGGCCCCTGATCCCCCTTCAGAATATAAACTCCACAAGGGCAGGGAGGAGAGACCCTTCCAGTCCCCATTGGAGACCATGTGCCCAGCACTGGCACAGAGTGGACCCTCACTGGAGGAGTTTCTGCTCTCAGTGAAATCCACAATGGAGGCTAGAAACCAGCCAGCCTTGCCCTGTCGGCTCTTTTCCCTGCAAACCCCCCTTCCACTAGGCCAGCCACAAGCCAACCATACTTTGTTTTGACCAAGGGAGTGGGGTAGGGAAGGAGGGAGCCAGGGGAGTTCTTAGAACGACCAGAGTTGCAGATTAAGCACATATAATCAAGTCCAGAGGGCTGTACTGTGTTCTGCCAAGTGAGATACCCAGATTGAGCAGGCCACGGGCCCCTGGGCAAGGTGCCATGCAAAATAACTTTTCTAAAATAGCAACTTGCAATCTCAGGAATGAGCATGAATTGTCAGTGACATGAGCAATTGCTGTGAAATAGAGGAGGTGCCCTATTTATATTGCCGATAAGGGCTATGTGACATGGGCATAGCTTGGCTGATATTCCCAAGATGCTCAGGAGTGATGGATGGTGTGGTGATGCTTTCAGGAGCTGAGTTGGAGGAAACTGGTGATGGAAAGGAGGGCATCCACCCTCCAGGTGTGACCCTGCTGCTTCCCTCCCACCACAGCAGAGCACATAATAGCTGGACTTCAGGATTAGTGGGCTCTGGTTCAAGCACTTGTTCCTGTGTGACCTTGGGTAGTGACTCACTGAGCCTCTCTCTTTCTGGGGAAAAGGAGGGGAAACAGTAACAGTCCTTTAGAGTCTTTATGACAAGTAAATGAGATGATGCCTATAAAGCTGGCATCACAGTGCCTGACACAGAATAAGCGCTCAATAAACAGTAGTTAATATTAGCTACAACGTACACAGAAAATTTTAATTGTAAAGAAACCATAAAAGTTAGCATCTTGGGGCCTGCCTGGTGGCGCAAGGGGTTAAGGCACAACCTATGAAGCTATCCGCAACCACTAGAGCATGAGTTCAATACCTGGCCAGGGAGATACCCACATGGTGCAGCAGACATCACCTGTCTCACCCGCTGCTCCCCTCAGCAGTGTATTTCAGTCAATCTGCTTGTTCTGTTCCCCCCTCTGTCTCTGGTGAATCCTCTCACCTGCCACCTACCCCTCCCCCGCACCCCTGGCCTGTACCCCAGTTCTTATATGCATAAATAAATAAATCTTTAAAAAAAGTTAGCATCTTAACCTCCTTTAAGTTTATAGTTCAGCAGTTGCACAACAGGTCTCCAGAACTTTTGCATCTTGCAAAATGGAAACCTTTACCTTTGAACAACTCCCTACTCCTTCCCCCAACCCCAGCCACCATTCTACTTTCTGTTCCTAAGCTTTTGATATATATCTCAAATAAATGGAATCACACATTATTTGACCTTCTATCTTTCTTTCTCTCTCTCTTTTTTGAAGAGATTTATTTATTTATGCATATAAGAACTGGGATGTAGGTCAGAGGTGTGGGGGTGAGAGGATTCACCAGAGACCGAGTGGGAAGCAGAGCAGGTGGGTCTACTGAAATACACTGATGAGGGGAACAGTGGGTGAGACAGGAGAGGTCTGCTGCACCATGTGGGTTATCTTCTTGGCCAGGGATAGAACTCATGCCACAGTGGCTGGCCATAGCTTGATAGAACTCTGTCTTTAACCCCTGTGCCACCAGGGGGGACCTGTTTGGCCTTTTTCACTTACTATAATGTCCACAAGTCCACAAGATTATTCCATGTTGTAACATGTGACATAATTTCCTTTGTTTTTAAGGCTGAGCAATAGTCCATCACATGACTGTACCACATTTGTTTAACATTCATCCACCGACAGGCACTTGAGTTGCTTCTACCTCTTGGCCATAGTAAAAACATGAGTGTGCAAAGTCCTTAGAAATCCTTTTAATTCTTTTGGCTGTGTAGGGAGATGTAGGATTGTTGGATGATAATACTAAATTTTAATTACTTCAGGAAACTTCACACTATTTTCCACAGCAGCTGTTCTATTTACATTCCCACCAACAGTGCACATGGATTCCAATTTCTCCTCATCCTTATCAACACTTATTTTCTATTCCTTTTTATTTTCATAGTGGCCACTCTAAGTTGGTGGGATGTGGTACCTCATGGGGTGTTGATTAGCATTACCATAGTGACCAGTGATGTGGAGCATCTTGTCAGGTGTTTGATGGTCATTTTATGTTGTCTTTGGAGAAATGTCTATGCAGTCCTTTGCCCTTTTTTTAATAGGGTTATTTGATTTTTTTGTTGTTGTTGTGGAGTTGTAGGAAAATTTAACAGAGTCCGCATATTAACCTCCATCAGATATATATGATCTACAAATATTTTCTCCCATTCCCCAGTTGGCCTCTTTACCCTGCTGTTTCTTTGATGTGCAGAAGCTTTATGTTTGATCTAACCCCATTTATCTATTTTTGCTTTTGTTGCCTTTGTCTTTGGTGTCATAGCCAAGAAACCATTGCCAAACCCCAGTCATGAAGCTTTGCCTGTATTTTTTTTCCAAATAGTTTTATCGCTTTATACCATACATTTAGGGATTTTAATCTATTTTGAGTTAATTCATTTTTTAAGGATTGATTTATTTATACAAGAACTGGGGTACAGCTTAGAGGCACTGAAGCGTGAGAGAATTCACCAGAGACAGAGCAGGAAACAGAACAGGCAGACAGAGTAAAGACACTGCTGAGGGGAGCAGCGGGCGAGACAGGAGAGGTCTGCCACGCCCTGTGGGTTTCTCCCTGGCAGGCCGGGAATCGAACCCGCACTGCAGAGGCTGCAGACAGCTTCACAGCATGGCACTCAACCCGCTGTGCCACCAGGGAGGCCCTATTTTGAGTTAATTCTTGTGTATGATGTTAGATAAGGGTCCATCTTCATTCTTTTGCAGTAACACTTACATTGAGGAATTACTATTACCTCTTTGTGCCTATTTTCTATTTTTTTTAAAGTAAGTTAATAACTTCTATATTCATCAGAAGACACCACAAAGAAAATGAAAAGACAAACCAATCTGAGAGATTCTTTTACAGCACAGACAACTGACAAAGGATTAGCATCTGGAATATTCTTACGAATCAGTAAGAAAAAGAAAAATGATCTAGTAGAAAAATGGACAAGACAAATTGAAAGGAATTTCACAGAAGAGAAAGTGTGAATAGTCAATGAACAAATGAAAAAACACAACCTCATTAGTACTCAGGAAAGTGCAAATTGGCATCACACCAGGCATCATTTTTATACCCATGAAGTGGGCAAAAATTAAACTTAATAATGGGGACTCATATCTTGCTGATGGGAGATCATTTAGGGAGATCATTCAAGAACTATTACTCCACCATTGGCTTATTTTAGAAAGAGTTCCAGGAGCGGATATGTCACTGCCTTTGAGGTCTCCAAGACTATTTCTGGGCACAAAACGCTGAGTGGAGGTTGTAGGCTGAGAGGTGGCAAAAAGAAAGATCCCCCCAGCCAAGAGAACTCAGAACACTGAACTGTCCCAGGATTGAGAAAATTGCCCAGCCTGCACTGCGGCCTAAGTCAGGTAGGAAATGAGTGGGCATCGGGCAGACACCTGCCATCCATTACATTCCAAAAAGGCGAACAGAGGAGGCCTCAGTGAACACAGGACTCCCACAGAGAATACAGACAAGATGTCTCCTCTATATGAGTTCTCTTTCTTTGGCTTCCAAGAGTAAATGATCATCTTGGGGCCTGAAGACAGAACCTGTTTTGCAGAGATTTGTTCTATAATGTAGGTCTCTGGATGATGCTGAGGAGGTGGGTGCACTTGAACTGTCATCAAGCAACACAATACTGTCATCTCTACTTAACTCAGCTAACCCTGTTCTCTCCACAGACACATATACAATAATCTGAGACACATTTTCCCCCACGGTTTCCTTGTTTTATTACAGTGAAGAAAAGCCCTCTTAAAGCATACCGATGTATGGAAAATAATAGTCTTTCAAAATGGAGTTAGATTTTCCATTTTATTGATTTCTTTTTAAAATGCCTTAAAATTAGAGAGAAGAACAAAGACCCCGGGAGACGCGCACACAGCCGGGCTGCCGGTAAGCTTGCGCGGAGAAGCGGCCTCGTCGGCGCGCTTGAAAAGCAAGTGCAGACCTGGATCCCGGCTGCCCAGGTCCCCGCGCCTGCGACCTAGGCTTGCGGGGAGACGCGCGGAGGTCCTCACTGAGGTGAAGGTTCCTCCCTGAGTGAGCAGGAACCAGGCGCCCAGGCACAGGAGCTGTGCAAAAGGCGCCATTCCCGCGCCACTGAACTGGGCTACAGCCCGCATCCTGGAACTGAGGGCTTGAACTGAGACCCGGGGCACGAAAATTCGGGCGTGGTTCTCCACGACGGTGGGGCACAAGGCAGACACAGCACCCCAAAGCTGTTGAGGTGTACCCTACCATTCCCGCTCTGTTCTCTGTCCCACGGGTGGGGGAGGCGAAAAACAGCCCCCAAGGACAATAGGAGAGATCTCTGGCGCCACCTAGCGACCAGGAAAAAAAAAGTCACTAACACCCTATAAAACAGGACATTTCTTAAGACTGCTTGAAAAGGGCAGAAGGTTTCTGGAGGACCCAGTGGCCAGCCGGGAAGTTATTCCACGCCAGGCCCCTTCCGACCAGCAGTCTGAGCCCACAGAGGGAGCAGGCACCCACGTCCGGGGCAGACCGGGTGCGCAGAAGAGTGTGCCTGAAACCGGAGGCGCAGGGAGTGCATCCCGCTTCGCCATTTGAGAACAGGGACATTTCTTCAGTAAAAACTGCCTAAAACCAGCAGAAAGCTCCCCCAGAAGACAGAGATGGCTCCTGGAAGAGCCAGAGGGGAGCGGAGAAGTTCACCCAAGATGTCAGTCAGTCCGAGCAACACAGTGTCCCAACGCATACGACAAATTAGAAAACAGACAGTAGGGAGTAGAAGAACCACACGCAACCTAAAAACTCCTCAGGAAAGAAGCACACCACAAAAAGAAAACCACTCCCAGATTGCAATGACAGCAACTTGGAAGAACTTCTGAGCCTTCCAGAAAGAGAATTTAAAATTGCCATGATTAAAAAAGTGATAGATCAGAAGAAGGAAATTGAGTCCCTAAAGAGGGAAGTAAGAGAAATGCAGGAGATCAAAGAATTAATGGAGGAACTAAAGAACTCTGGGAAAAGCAATGAAAGCAGAATAGATGAAATGGAAGAACGAATAAGTAATCTTGAAACACAGAAATAAAAAGAACCAAAACAGAAAAGGAAAGAGAAGTACGAAGGAAAAAGAATGAAGAAAGACTTCGGGAACTATCTGACTCCATGAGGAAAGGAAATATAAGAGTTATAGGAATTCCAGAAGGAGAGGAGAGAGATGTAGGAACAGAGAAAATATTCATGGATATAACTGAAGAGAACTTCCCAAATGAGAAGAAGGAGCTGAAAATTGATATACAAGAATCAAGAAGAACACCAAACTTCCACGACGAAAGGAAAAACACAGCAAGACACATAATAGTAAAGCTCCCAAGAATCCAGGACAAGGAAAAAATAATGAAGCTGACAAGAGGGAAGAAACAGATAACATTCAAAGGAAAACCAATCAGGCTGACATCAGACTTCTCTGAAGAAACACTACGGGCAAGGAGAGAGTGGAGGGACATAGTCAACAGACTCCAAGAAAACAGATGCCAACCAAGAATACTCTATCCCGCAAAGCTCTCTTTCCTCCATGAAGAAAGAATATGGACCTTCCCAGACAAAGAGAACTCCGGAATTTCATTGCGACTAAACCCCCACTCCAAAAAATACTACAAGGAATCCTAAAGCCAGAACCTCAGAGGGACGAATAACAACGAAAGAAGACCAAAAAAAAAAAAAAGTTATTAAAGAATAAATAAATAAAATCAAAGGAAAGACAAACATAATGGCAAATACAGATGCTAACATATCAATATTAACTCTAAATGTAAATGGACTAAACTCTTCAATAAAAAGACACAGAGTTGCAGCCTGGATTAAGAAACAAAACCCAACCTTTTGCTGTCTCCAGGAAACACATTTAGCTACAAAAGATAAAAATAGGCTCAAAGTCAAAGGATGGAAAACAATCCTACAAGCAAATGGGCCAAAAAAGAAAGCAGGAAACAGCTTATACTTATATCAGATAAAACAGACTTCAAACTCAAAAAAATAAAAAGAGACCCCAATGGTCACTACATTATGATTAAGGGGACAATACTTCAAGAAGAAATAACACTCATTAACATATACTCACCAAACGAAAGAGCACCAAAATATATCAGACAACTGTTGTCCTCTCTGAAAACAGACATCAGAGAAAACACATATGTAGTGGGAGACTTCAACACACCACTATCAACAATGGATAGATCAACAAGACAAAAAATAAGTAAAGAAACTAAAGCTCTAAATAAGGACCTAGAGCATTTGGGCTTAACAGACATCTATAGAACACTAAACCCAAAAAAAACGGAGTACACATTTTTCTCAAGCGCACACGGATCATTCTCCAGGATCGATCACATACTGGGGCACAAGACAAACATCAACAGATACACCAAGATTGAAATCATACCAACCATCTTTTCTGACCACGAAGGCATCAAACTAGAAATAAATCATAAAAAGAAGGCAAGGAACTATCCTACCTCATGGAGATTAAAAGCCACACTACTGGAAGACCACTGGACTAACGAGGAGATCAAAGAAGAAATAAAAAATTCTTTGAATTGAATGACAAGGAGGACACCAATATCCTAAATGTATGGGATGCAGCAAAAGCAGTAATAAGAGGAAAATATATAGCAATAGAAGCTCACATCAAAAAACAAGAAAGAACTCAAAGAAACAACCTAATCTCGAAGCTCAAAGATCTAGAAAAAGAACAACAAAAAAACCCCAGAACCAGTAGAAGAAAAGAAATAATAAAACCAAAGCAGAAATAAATGAAATTGAAACTAAAAAAACAATCCAAAAGATCAATGAAACCAAGAGCTGGTTCTTTGAAAAAATAAATAAAATAGACAGCCCCTAGCCAGGCTCACAAAGGAAAAAAGGGAGAAAGCACAAATACACAGAATCATAAATGAAAGAGGAGAAATCACAACGGACACAGCAGAAATCAAAAAATAATCAGTAACTACTATGAACAGTTATATGGAAACAAGTTCAAACATCTAGAGGAGATGGACAAAATCCTACAACTCTACAATCACCCAAAGCTAGATAAAGAAGAAATAACACCTAAACAGACCAATTACAAGCAGCGAAATTGAAATGGTAATTAAAAACCTCCCCAAAAACAAAAGCCCAGGACCTGATGGATTTACAAATGAATTCTACCAAACATTCAGAGACGAATTAGTCCTATCCTTCCACAAACTCTTTCCAAAAAATTGAGAAGGAAGGGACAATACCAAACACGTTCTATGAAGCCAATATTACACTAATACCAAAACCGAATAAGGACAACACAAAAAAGGAAAACTATAGGCAATCTCCCTAATGAACATGATGCAAAATCCTCAATAAAATTTTAGCTATCAGAATCCAACAATGTATCCATAAGATAATTCACCACGACCAAGTTGGATTCATTCCAGGGGCACAAGGATGGTTTAACATCCGAAAATCAATCAACGTTATCCAACACATCAACAAAAAGAAATATAAAAACCATATGATAATATCAATAGATGCTGAGAAAGCTTTCGACAAAGTGCAACACCCATTCATGATAAAAGCCCTTGAAATTCTTGGGATACAAGGAATATACCTCAACATCATAAAGGCCATCTATGACAAGCCAACAGCCAGTATCATTCTCAATGGTGAAAAGCTGAAAGCAATTCCATTAAGATCTGGAACAAGACAAGGATGTCCACTCTCACCACTGCTTTTTCAATATAATACTGGAAGTCCTAGCCAGAGCAATAAGACAAGAGAAAGACATCCAAGGAATCCAAATAGGAAAGAAGAAGTCAACTATCACTATTTGCAGATGATATGAAATAATGAGAACATCAAAATGCACCATAAGAAACTATTCAATCAAAAAAATATCAACTCATCAATCAATTCATAAGTGGCAGGATACAAAATCAACACGCAAAAGTCAGTAGCCTTCCTATACACAAACAATAAATCTGAAGAAGAAGAAATCAAAAAAACCACCCCTTTATTATCGAAACAAAAAAAATCAAATATTGGGAATAAATCTAACAAAAGAGGTAAAGGACCTATACAAAGAAAACTATAAAACACTGTAAAAGAAATAGAAGAAGACACAAAGAAATGGAAGACATCCCTGCTCATGGATTGGAAGAATAAACATTATTAAAATGGCCATCCTACCAAAAGCAATATACAGATTCAATGCTATTCCAATCAAAACTCAATGGCATTCTTCAAGAAATAGAACAATTATTGATGAAATTCATATGGAATCACCAAAAACCCCGAATAGCCAAAGCTCTACTGAAAAAAAAAGAAGGAATGGAGGCATCACATCCCAGACTTCAAACTATACTACAAAGCCATAATCATCAAAACTGCATGGTATTGGAACAAGAACAGACATACAGACCAAAGGAATCGAATAGAAAATCCAGAAATAAACCCACAGATTTATGGTCAACTAATCTTTGACAAAGGAGCAAAGACTATGCATTGGAGCAAAGAAAGTTTGTTCAATAAATGGTGCTGGAAAACTGGGTCGCTACATGCAAAAGAATGAAGCTTGACCACTACCTCACACCATACACAAAAATCAACTCAAAATGGATTAAAGAACTAGACATAAGACCTGAAACCATAAAATACATAGAAGGAAATATAGGCGAAACACTACGGGATTTGCACATCAAAGACATCTTTACAGACACATCACCCAAAGCAGTGATAGTGAAGACAAAGATAAACAGCTGGGACTACATCAAATTAAAGAGCTTCTGCACAGCAAAAGAGACAATAACAAAAACAAAGAGAAACCCACCAACTGGGAGAACATTTTTGCACCACACACTAATGATAAAGGACTGATCACAAAAATCTGCAAAGAGCTGATGAGACTCAGCAACAACAAAGAAAATAATCCAGTCAAAAAATGGGCAGAAGAGCTAAAAAGAAACTTCTCTGAAGAGGAAATGCAAATGGCCAACAGACATATGAAAAAATGTTCAACATCACTTGTAATCAGGGAAATGCAAATCAAAACTACCATGAGATACCATCTCACACCAGTGAGAATGGCACATATTAAAAAAACTAGCAACAACAAATGTTGGCGAGGATGTGGAGAAAAAGGAACTCTTGTGCACTGTTGGTGGGAGTGCAAACTGGTCCAACCACTATGGAGAGCTGTGTGGAGATTTCTGGACCTACTAAACATAGAGCTTCCATATGATCCAGCAATTCCACTCCTAGGTATTTACCCAAAGGACACAGAAACATCCATTCCAAAGAGCACCTGCACTCCTATGTTTATAGCAGCACTGTTTACAATAGCTAAGCTTTGGAAACAACCCAAATGCCCAAAAATAGATGACTGGATCAAGAAGATGTGGTACATATACACCATGGAATATTACTCAGCATTCAAAAAAGATAAACACATGCAATTTGCAGCAACATGGATGGCACTGGAAGGGATCATGCTCAGCGAAATAAGCCAAAAAGAAAAAGAAAAATACCGGATGGTCTCACTCATAGCAGGAATCTAGAAAACTTAAATAAGGGACCAGGAAAATGAATATAAGAAAGTGAAAATCAAAATCAACAAAAAACTATGAACCAGAGACACTTTTTGGGGGGTGGGGGGCAGGAGGGGAAGGATGGGGTCAGAATGGGCGTTTGCAATTGTATGGGGGAATATAATAATAAAATTTAATATTTAAAAAAAATAAAAAATAAAAAAAAATAAAATGCCTTAAAATTAGAGAACTGGATTTTCACTGCTGGTTACATGAATATGCTCTAGCATGTTACATGATGACCTCTCTCTAAAAACCTTTGATATGATCTAGGACTTCAGATAGTAGAATCCTCTGAAATGTTAGTCAAGGTCTGAGCTGTTTCAAAAGCTGAAAAAATACTTCCTGGGTAGTGCAATTATTTGCAAAGCAGCACATTGCTCAATATTTACCTGGAATGTTGGATAATGAAATGAGTGAACATAAAATGCTAAGTCAGAAAGTAATCTGGTCTTTTGAAAAGTGTATATGTTTTGCTCCTGGACCTAAAAGATAGCCAAGTGCCATGCCCTCTTGTCCCCTGAAGATAAGGTCACCCTCTGGGAAGGGCTGTCATCCTTATTGGACGGCTCTGGCAATGCTGCTTTTTAATATTGGTGTCTGTCTCCGGTCTTCAAGCATCAAAACGGACCCTCACGACTCTTCTTTCAACAAATCACACCACCCTTCTCTCACCTGTCTTCTCTGCTGCTCTTGAATCTATGTCTATACTCCTTAGCCACACACTTGTTTGCCGGCATCCAAAGAAAAGAAACGTCTTCAGAGAATTTTATTTTCACAAAAGGAGACTTGCAAATCAGGTGGGAATCAAAGCCATGTCTCTCCCAAGGGTGATACAGAAGCAGCGATTGTCACAGATTTGAAACTCTGGGCTTTTGGTTTTTTTTTTTTTTTTTTTTTAAATTGCCCATAGGTGGGAGATGTTTGCAAGAATTAGCTGGTTCTTTGTGTTCCCTTTGTGGATTTGAAACACTAGCAGTTCCCAGGCACTATTTTCAGAGCTGTGGTGACACTTGTTAATAATGTTGGTGCGTAAAGCCGTGCTCATTTTAAACTCGTGTAGACACAGAAAATTAGCTAGTATGTGGGGGGAAATTATGTTACCACTGAGAGAGAGAAAGAGACAGGGAGAGGGAGGGAGGCAGTGGGAGAGATAGAGGGAAGGAGCAAGGGAGGGAGAGAGGATGCTAAAAATCCTAAGAAAAATGAAAGATGTGAGTGCTGGGGAAAAGTAAAAATTTCACGGAAAAGTAAACACTCTCACTTGTGAGCTGACCAGCAGCTTGTTCCTGTACAGCCCCAACCAGGCCCTAGATGGTCCCAGTTGCCCACCCCACCCTTTCCAGTAAGCTTAATTTCTCAAATTCATGTAGGGCAGAGTCTGCTTTGCTAATTGCTTTCAAAAGTGACTGCCCTGAAAACACAGAGTTTTGGATTAGAATCTGGAGCAGGAAAAGGACATCAGTGGCAAATGTGGTGAAGTCAGAATAAAGCCGCCGGTGTTTCATCAACATTTCATGATTAGACAAGATCTTAGGGAGAGCTGGGTGAGGGGTACATGGGAACTCTTTGTGACTATTCTAGAAATGACTTTATGACTATTCTAGAAATCGAAAATTATTTCCAAATAAAGTTTTCAAAAATGATGCCTCTTTGATTGATCTTTGAAAGGCAGTCACAGCCCTCACCCCCCCAACCCCCACCCCCCACCGAGGTGCAGGGGTTAGCCAGCACTATCAAGCTATCACCAGCCACTGAGGCATGAGTTCAATCCCCACATGGCATGGCACAGCAGACCTCTCTTTGCCTTGCCCACTGCTCCCCTCAGCAGTGTACTTCAGTAGTCTGCCTGTTCTGTTCCCCACTCTGTCCCTGGTGAATCCTCTCACCCCCCACACTTCTGGCCTGTACCCCAGTTCTTGTATGCATAAATAAATCTTTAAAAAAAAAGAAAATCGGTCACAGAAAGGAAACCTCTGGCTTAAGGGTGGGGTTTATTTGTACCTCCCCCTGGACTACACACAGCAAAAGGAAAGCAGACCCAGGAAGGAGAAGGCTGTGTCCTGCAGGAAGGCTGCTTGGCAAGCTCGCTGTGTCCTGCTGCCCTGTGTCTCCTTTGATTAGGCAGAAATGCACAAGTCTGGAAAAATCAACAAATGAACTCAAACAAAAGCAGGCCAGGCCTGTCTTCTGAGTTAATCATTTGCTCTCAGGAAGAGGGTGACAATAAGATTTTCTCAGATTTGCCCTTCATTCACTGTAAATTTTACTCATTACTCATTATGGATTGGGGATTTATTGCTTATTCAAAATAGCCATAACAAGAGTTTGTGACAGAATTCTAAACTTTAGATACTTTAGGTTCAGACTTTAAGCATCTCTTAAAAATTGTTTCTCAGTGTAGTTAACATTAAAAATCTCAGATGTGTCAGCCTGCTCTATGCCAAGCTGCACATTCTCTGAGAACCATAGAAGGGGCCTGAGTTGCAGGAAACATCATTTCCTAGGAATGCATGGTGTGGTAGGTGTTAGGAAAAAAATCCTCTGGAGTATAAAAGTGCTTCTCTCTTTTTCAAATTTAACTTTTTTTTTATTTTTAAACAATATTTGCTTCCCCCCACCCCCTCAGATTGAGTCCCCATAGAATTTCCTTCCCCAAGGCACCAGTGCACCATCACCACAGTCCTCTGTTTCTCCCTCCCTCTGATCCCTCTCCCTCTTCCTCCCCTGCAGTATGTCTCTGATTTATAATTGTTCATTTTTGCTTTGTTGTGTTTTGTACTGTTATTATTTATTTTATACTGATGTCTTATTCGGTTCCCCGATAATCCTGTTATAAGTGAAACCATCTGATATTTTTCTTTTTCCTTCTGGCTTATTTCGCTGAGCATAATTCCTTCTAGCTCCATCCACATTGCTGTGAATGGCATGAGTTTATCTTTTTTGATTGCTGAGTAATATTCCATTGTGTATATCTATAACTACCACATCTTCCTGATCCAGTCATCTATTTTTGGGCATTTGGGTTGTTTCCAGGTTTTACCTATTGTAAATAGTGCTGCAATAAACATAGGTGTACAGGTGTCCTTTTGAATCAATGTTTTTGTGTCCTTTGGGTAGATCCCTAGTAGTGGAATTGCTGGGTCATATAGTAGCTCCATTAAAAATGCTTCTCTTAATTGAGTAAAAGTGTGGTTCCCCTCCTCCAAAAAATATTTAAAACAAAAAAAATTTTTTTCAGTTATCTAAACTAGCTGAGGACAGTTGAAATTAGGGTTCTTAGAGAAATTATTTTGGTTAAGCAACTAGCCTACATTTTGTTTGCTCACTTCAAGTATAGATTTTTCTCTAAAACACAAAGATAAGTGCTTTCAGAAACACACAGCAGCTTCTGTTATTTTCTTTTGCTGGGATCAGTTTAAAAGAGTGTATTTTCACATAGACACTATTGTTACAAGTATAAATATGAAAAACTCAGCTAGGATTTCTTGAAGGATAATGGGATAGGAGAGAACAGAGGTCAGAGCCAGATTCATTTCTGTATGAATTTGATTGAGACACCAGTACTTCTGCATTTCAGTTTCACTACTTCAGACACAGTATTCCAGAAACTTCTCAGGCCCAGTGGTGCTGAGAGATTAATGAGAAGCTCTGTAAGATGCTCAAAAATCTTACAGGCAGTGATGATACTTTTATTTAAAAGAAGACACAAATGACTCATGCAATAAACACATGCATTACCTGTTCACTGGAATAAAGACGGACTTTCAGTCAAACAGTGCTGGGACAATAGAGGGGTCTTCTCTGAGCTGGAAGGGTTTTGAGCAGAGAAGTAACAAGATCTAACTTATTTTTGAGCAAGACCACTGTGGCTGCCATGGAGACAAGAGAGCCAGTGGTTGGGAGGCGACCACAACAATCAGGACAGGACTGGAGGCGGGGAAGAGGCGAGCAGAATGTGCAAAAGGTAAATCCAAAAGAGGACAAGAAGGAGGTTCCACACACAGAGGACAGGTTTTTGTCCTAGGAAATAGGGAAGGATGGTGCTGCCAAAACAGAGTTGACAAAGATTATAGGAGTAGACCAAAAGGGTTAAGAGATCGGGAGCCCAGTTTTGGCTGATGGCAAATGTTAAGTCAGGTGCTGAGCTGAAACTACAAGTCAGGAGTTGCAGAGAGCAATGAGCAGGAGATGCGAATTTGGGAGTCAACAGGATAGAGATGGTATTGAAAGCTTGAGACTTTGAGATTTTCAGAAAGGAAAAATGGCTAGAAGAGACCCAACAACTGAACCTGCAACCATCTGCGGTCCAGAGGAATCGACTCAGGAGACCTATGGTTGTCCCAATTCTCTGGCAGCGCAGACTATCCCAGGAAACACCTGAACATCAACAGGGAGGTCTTTTGTACATAAGTCAGGCCAGAGAAAGAGCACACATCCTCCCAGCCCCTTGATGATAAGAAAAATTCAGTAACTGAGTGTAGGGTAAATGAAAAAGTATCAGGCTTTTCTGCCCTCCCGCCATTAGTATTGATGATGGATTCTTGCGGTTCTGACTGCATGCCCAATGGCGGGCACCTGGAGTAGGGTGCGGGCATGCGTAAGTGGGTACACCTGGGCTAAGGCTGGGCTTATAAGGGTGGCATCATGGTGATGCCAGAAGAACCACGAGAGCAGCAGAGAACAAGGCCACCAGAGAAGGCCGGAGAGCCCAGGTAGAGTGAAGTCTTGCTGGGGGCTAGGAGGCCTGCCGTGTACCTGGTAAACTCAATAAAAGCCTGCAAAAGCCACTGAGGGCTCCAGGACTCCTTCACTTGTCTGCTCGGGTTATAGAGATCCTGCTCCTGTTCCTCCTGCCATTACAATTGGCGTAAGTCGGCAGGATGATCCATGCAGACGGCTCCGAAGACCTTTGGAGGGACTGAGGAGTAGCAGCCCAAGAGCCTGTGACAATGCTGGAGGCGTCATGGCAGCACAGCAGGTGGACAAGGTCCGGGAATTATGGGAGGAGACCTTGCCTGGAGGAGATGGCCCGAGAGGACCAGCCAACGACCCCTGAGGCAGCAGAATCATTGGGGAAGAAAGGACCATGATTCGGAGCTCACCAGTGCTGATGCAGGGAGAGGCCAACGGACTTGGACTAAAGTACTTGGACTGACAATCCCACCAGAAGGCGGAGGAACCTTGGTAGGTTGATACGTTTTGGGGCCTTGGGGGTAGGTGGTATCGTTTATAAACCCCAGGAGATAAAAATCAAGGCATGGCCAGTGGGCCTTGGTATAAGAGCCCAGGTTGGCTGAGGGAGGAAGCCCTCGCCAAGTTCTCTGCAGCCAGGCAGAGAAAAAGCCAACTTAGAAAGGCTAAAGCTGGTGCTGAGATTGGGAAGCCCTAAGTGGCTGTTAAGCATCTTGAATATGTTGAAGAAGGCCAGTGAGTCTCTTAAAATCACCTGTGGGTGACGCCCTGCTTATTGTTGAGTAAGGGTAAGGAGCTGAGGAACCCATCCTTGGGGAACATGGCTTGTGGTGGAGCCCACAGCCAAAGAGGGGACCCAAGAGAGGCCGCATGTGGAGCTTGTATCCACAAATCCCCGGCCCATGTGCTTGTGCAATGGGTTGGCCTGAGTGCAGGGGTCTGTGTGTCACATTGGTGGCTATGAAAGCCAAGTGTTGGAGCAACAGCAGACAGAAACACTGAGGATTGGGCGATTACCCCCAAAGTACAGAATCGTCAATCCCAGAGTGAGTGCATCCTGGGGGTGGATGAGGTGTGGCTTGTGGCCAAGACCACAGCTGGAGAAGGCCAGGAAGCCTGATGGCTCCTGGCAAGCGAAGTCAAGTGCCTGAGTGGTTCCCCTCCCTTGTGTGAGCAGTGCCTTCGGCAGCAAAAGTGGTGGATCATCTGCTGGTGCCAATGATCTTGTCTTTTGCCGCTAGGTTGGTGCCCTGCCTGGACTCATTTGTGTTCTGTTGTATTTTGTTATGTGTTTCATTCGCTTTTGTGGGCCATGGCTGCAGTGTTCATATTACCATGAGAAATGTATATGACATGTATATAGACTTTCTGGCAGAAAACCCTGAGGGGGTGGATTGTAGGGTAAGTGAAGTATCAGGCTTTTCTGCCCGTCCGCCATTAGGACTGATGATGGATCCTTGCGGTTCTGAATGCATGCCTGATGGCAGGCACCTGCAGTAGGGTGCGGGCATGCCTAAGTGGGTACACCTGGGCTAAGGCTGAGCTTATAAGGGTGGCATCATGGGGATGCCAGAACTATGAGAGCAGCAGAGAACAGGGCCACCAGAGAATGCCGGAGAGCCCAGGTAAAGGGAAGACTTGCTGGGGGCTGGGAGGCCAGCCAGCCTCCCAGCCCCCCGGCACCTCTGCCTGCCATGTACCTGCAAAAGCCACTGAGTGCTCCAGGACTCCTTCACCTGTCTGCTCGGGTCATAGAGATCCTGCTCCGTGTCCTCCTGCCATTACACTGAGTCAATCCATTGACTTGAAAAATTCACCTCTTTGAAGGGACCAAATGTAATAATCCAAAAGATAATTGAGGGAGAGTTGCAGGGGAGAGGGGTTGTCATTAACAGGCTTGAAGGCAAACTGGAAATTGGAAAAGGGCTTCAGAGGCTACAGACTTCAAAATTTAGAACAAGGAATAAATTCTCCTTTACTCATGTATTCCTGGCACATGGCCCCTGAGCAAATTTATTTTAATAGTGGAAAAAAATGGCAACCGCCTTAGGACTGACTTTAAATGCAAAGCTCTCTGTGAAAATAACACATCCAAGACTTAAACGATTTTTTTCACTTGATGAATTATTTCCGGGAGCCTTGGCTAAAGGCGAGTGCTGTGGTAGTAATGGAAGCCCCACCTTCCCAGTACATGGCCGGTTCCTCTGGAGAAGGAACCTGGGATTAGGAGTACCGAACAAACAAAAGAGGAGTGGCTGAAACATGGATCTATTTGGACGTTATTGTTAAATACGATCAGAGACAAAATTCTGATAGCCTTGCATGATCATCTGTACTACTAGAGTTCAGAGATAGTATTTGCATAGTATTCATGTGCAAATGGATCATTTATTTAGCACCAAAATGCAATTATAAAAATATCAATTCCATCATAAAACAGGCATTTTAAAAGCATCTCTGACATTCTTTGTTTGCACCAAGACATCTACACAATCTGGATACACAAATCTCTGTAATTTCCAGCAACAGACAATTTTCTAGTTGCAGAAAGTGGGAAGGGGTGGAGAAAACTGCCCTTCAAACAGTCCTGCAGGTCCCAGGGAAAGCTGTGTCCTCTCAGCCTGAGGCTCCCGCTTTGATCTCCAGAGGAAGGGTTCTCTGCTTTTGCTCAAATAGATTTTCAGTAAGTGATCAGGGATCCTCTATGTAATATTGTTGAAAAATTACTGACAAAATATATTCGGTGTTCCTTGCCCACTGACATGGGCCACCTGAGCTTCTCAAACAGGACTCTCCATCACTGGCAACCGTTAAGTCCTGATTTCCTGATGTAATAAGGGTAAGGGCTGGTTAACACCCTTTAATAACTACTTTGCAATTCCAAATGACTCCCTGACAGCTTTTCTAGGAGGGGGATGGAGTAACTGGGGGTGCTCTCTACAAGCTCAGTTTAATCATTTCGCCTCTAGGTAATTACAGTTACATGAAGTCCAGTTCACAAAGCCCTGAAGAGAGAGAAGAAAAGCAGTGTCTTCCCTTCAGTGAACGTCATGCCATTCATTTACTCCCCCTTTTCATTCCCTATTCTTGGGGTGACTTATGCAAAAGTGAGATAACTCCCCACAGACAGGTGCAGGAGATATTTAAAATTAAGGCCAGCATTCTGAGGGTACTGTCCTTTGTGCAACCATGAGGAAGATTAAGCTTTAGTCTTAAGCAATTTGGCTCAAGAGAACAGTTAGAGAACAGACTAAGATGGCTTGAGTTTCACCTGTCCTTTGGAGTCAGTGAGTCAGGACATTTGACACACAGGGGCCCCCATCCCAACACTATTGTGATGTTTAGATCAAGGATCCGTACTCATGGAGGACTCTGATTTCTCCTCAACTCTGGGTTCTTGGGTTAAGTAGGTCTAGACCACAGGTCAGCAAGGCAAGATAGTCCTGGAAGAATCAGAGCTAGGAAAATCCTCTGGGACATCCTTTCCTAATCAGATACCACTTCCGAGACAGCTACAGGAAGCCAGGCAGTAGATGGGACGTGATTCTGGTCCATTATGAGGTCAACCAGGCTCCTATCAGACACAGAGAGGGGTAAGTCTCGAAGATCCATTCTGGCCTTCAGTTTTCCATGTCAGTGAATTTTCTCTTCTTGTAGTTCTGAACGAGGTTGGAAGCTGTGATCTGAGAGGCCTGCCCCCTCTCCCAGCACTGAAAGTCATTCAGTCCTTTCTGCCCTGTTTGAAATAAGCCTCTCTCCAGCTCGTCGAGCCGGGCTACCAGTGCCGAAGTGTCTTCATTGTAAGCATTCTGGGAAGAGTCCATGATGCGGCGAAAACGTCCAATAAATGTCTAAAGAAGGGGATTAAAAAGCATGACCCATTATTGTGATTGGTAACAAAGACCATGATAATGTACTGTGGCGGGGGTCTCCTTGGTGGTGCAGGGGTTAAAGACAGCTCTATCAAGCTACCACCAGACACTGCAGCATAAGTTTGAGCCCGGCCAGCCAGGGAGGAACCCACATGGCACTGCAGACCTCTCCTGCCATCCCCGCTGCTCCCCTCAGCAGTTTATTTCAACAGATCTGCCTGTTCTACTCCCTACTCTCTGGTGAATTCTCTCACCCCCACACCTCTGGCTTACACCCCAGTTCTTGTAAGCATAAATAAATAAATTAAAAAAAATATACTGTGGTGACATGCAGACAGATTTCAACTAGAGAAAACTAAGGATTCAGTTGAATGCCATTTCTTTACAGTATGAGTGCTGAATGGAGAAGCCTAAGGTCTACTCAGGGTACCATTTTACCACAGGGTTCTGGGCCCAAACCACAATCCCTGCTTCAGTTTCTCCAACATCATGGGGATGTAACCTTATACAGAAATAACTAGTCTGCAGCACTTCAAAGCAGTGATGGAAAAAAGAAATATCATTTACAAAAAAGGGGCAGTTTTTCAATTCAAGAATATATCCTGGTGATATTAAAAGGCAAATGGATCGACCTTATTTTTAGGGCAAGTTTCAGAAGCTCTATCTATAGTCTATGTATTAACTTCTTTTTCTGAATAAATAGCAACAAAGTTTTTCCTTAATATCTTCATTAAAAACAGCAGTAGGCCAAAGAACCCTTAAGCTTTATGGAGGGCATCAGCGCAGTCTGGGAGGGCAAACATATTCTTATAAAGCTGGAAATGCGGAAGTAAAACAATAGGTAGAAAGGATAGTTCCTCCTAATAGTAACAATAAAAAAAAAAACCACTATGACAAGGTATAATTGTATCATAAAGGATGGCAATATATGTATAACATCATTTTGTCCATGGAAAATAATAATAAAAAGTTTCACTTGTTACATGATTCTCCATAATCTTACTGCAACTGTATTATTTTGGCATTATATCTTCACTTAGTGGAGAAGACTGATGCCAAGAAAGGTCCAGTTGCTAAGCTAAGTCACACAGCTAGTATATGGCGGAGCCAGGTCTTAACCCCAGAGCGAGGGAAGGGAACAAATAACTAAATAATGCTTGTATTTTTGCAGTAAGCTTCAGGCCATTCCTGTGAGAGGGCTGAAAATGTCTTCCAAGTGCCTGTCACCTGTAGCCCAGGAAACCCTTTTATTTCCTAAATTTCCTTAGTGCCAACTCTTAGCAAGAAATTCTGAAGCGTAGCAGATAAGTCATACACACATACATATACACACACATCTGTAAATTTAAACACCATATATTAAAACTAGTCAATAAAAATATTTAATATTTATGTAAACATCAAATATTTTTTAAATACATAAAATTGTGTGTGTGTGTATGTATGACTGATAAGCATCACCCAGTTGTAGAGTGACCTGGAGTAATAATAAACTATGTGCAAATTACCTACTTTCCCCGGGGAGAGCAATGCCCACAGCTGGCTCTTTAGACTGTGCAGCACCACAGGTTTTATGCTTTACTTGCCTGCAGGAGAGACTGGGAAATGTCTGCATTCTCCGGACTGTCAAAATGCAGGAGTTGGCAGCCAAAGCCATAGAAATGCGGTCCCATTTTGTGGAGGTCCACCACATTGGCATCTGCACTGAACACGGTCCTCCAACCCTCTTGGTAGATCTTGGGAAGTTCTACAGAAAGGATCCGCCGCTTATTGTCAAAAAGTCCTTTCGCCAGCCACAGAGGGAATTCAAGCTTTGAGCCCTGCATCAGACAAGAATAAAAACACACAGTGCGTGTGACACATCATGTGAGCGATAGTGCCTGTTCTCAGGGTGTCAGTTTTGAATCATGGCCTTGTCCACCTGCTTCTGAGTAAGGGGCCTTCCTGTTACAGACTATGATGGCTGGTAAAGGAAAGTGCAAATGTGCATTGTGGATGTCAATCTGAATGCTCTCAACGGGTCACTGTGAAAAGATGGGGAGAAGGATATTCCTGGACTAACCCATCACCCAGAGCCCAAAAGAGCTAGCGGAATTCACAAACTTTTCACCCTCTTTAAAGAAGACAATGTCCACCAACATGTGTGTGAGAAGGTTTTTAAACAGAGAAGTAAGAAACTTAGAACCAAGTGCCCAAGATTCAGCATCTTGTTCCTCCAGGTCCTGTAATACAGCCACTGATGTATGGCCTTGAAGAAACAACGTACTAATAAAAACAAGAGGTCATACACTAAACTTTTGGCCAAGAGGGTGAAAGAGGCCAAAGAAAAACAGCAGTAACAGATGGCCAAGAGACGGAGACTGTCTTTTCTGGGAGCTTCTACCTTTAAGTCTGAATCCAGTGAAAAATGAGATTTTCTTTTTTTTTTTTTTTTTAAAGATTTATTTATTTATGCATACAAGAACTGGGTTACGGGCCAGAGGTGCGGGGCGGGGATGGGGGTGGTGAGAGGATCCACCAGAGACAGAGTGGGGAGCAGAACAGGCAGACTGATTGAAATACACTGTTGAGGGGAGCAGTGGGAGAGTCAGGAGAGGTCTTCTGCACCATGTGAGCAGCTCCCTTGCCGGGGATTGATCTTGTGCTGCAGTGGCTGTGGACAGCTTCGTAGATAGTGTCTTAACCCCTTGAGCCACCAGAGAGGACCCAAAATGAGATTTTCTATATATAACACATAAATGAGGGCAAACATTTAAAAAAAATAGGAAAAAAAAACCAGATAGGAAAAAATAGTAGGGAGGTAAAAATAAGTACCACTACATAAATAATTAAATGTAAGTGAATTAAATACACCAATTAAAAATGGTCAAACTAAATAAAGATAAAACCCAACTATATGATACTTACAAAAGACATATCTTAAGTATAAAGACAGAGAAAGGTTGAAAACAGAAGGATGGAAAAATTATAAACTGTAATCAAGAAGGGAGAATTACTAGAGATAAAGAGGGACATGAACAATGATAAAAGGAACATTATATTCACCAGAAAAATATAAATATCTACACTGACAAGTAAAAAGAGAAACAGACATATCTATAATCATAGCAGACTTTAACATATCTCTTTAATAAATGAGAAGTAGCAAACAAAAAAAGAATGTAGAAGAGGTCGAAAAAGGAAGTAACAAACTTAATTTACAGATATAGATTATTTATTGCACACTATGACTTCATAGTACACATTTTTTTCAAGTATATATAGAATGGTTAAATTGATTTTATGTTGCGGTGTAAAGCAGGTCTTAACAACCTCCAAAAGACTGAAGCCAATTCCAACTGTTTTCTGGCCACAGAAAATTAGAAAACTCCTGAACTCAGTGATAATGAAATTATAACTAATCGAAACTTGTAAAACGCAATTAAAACTGTGGTTAGAGGAAATCTGCAGTTAAAAAGGCATAAAGGAAGCTTGAAAAATCCATGACCTAGCTATCCCAAGTCTAAGTGGGGTAAAAAACACCCCCTCTGGACTACACCCCAGCTCTTGTATAAATAAAAAATCTTTTAAAAAAATTTAAAAAGTCGGGCCTCCCCGGTGGCGCAGCGGTTGAGCGCTGGGTTGCGAAGCTGCCCGCAGCCTCTGCAGCGCCGGTTCGATCCCCGGCTGCTCCCCGGCCACCGGAGGAGGGTCCCACATGGCGCGCAAACCTCTCCTGCCGCCCGCTGCTCCCCTCAGCAGTGTACTTTGGTCCTTCTGCCTGCTCTGCTCCCCGCTCTGGCTCTGGTGAATTCTCTCACCCTCCCACGCTTCTGACTGTACCCAGTGCTTGTATAAACAAACAAACAAATAAATAAATAACATGCCTCTATAAAAAAAAAAAAATTTTAAAAAGTCAATCCTGAAGCATCAATACATGAGGGAGGGGAAGAGAGGGCGGGGCGAACACTGCTGAACCCCAAGTTTCAAAAATGCAAGCCTTGCTAGAGGGAGCCTGGACCCTGGCCACGTTTAGTTTCCCCAAGGCCAGGTAGGGAGGACACTTTCGCCCGTGGGCACCTGCTGACCCACGCTCAGCAGCGTACTGGGCCGCCTCCCGCCCAAACTACAGATCCCAGCGGCCCCCGCGCGCCCCGAGCCCCCGCGCCGCAGTGTCCGGCGGGAAACCGCGCCCACAGGCTCACCTGCGGGAGGGCGTCGTCAGCCTCAGCGCCCCCGGCCCGCTCGTGGAAGAAGGCGCCGAGGCGCGGTATGGGGGTCTCGGTGCGCACCGGGAGCTTCTCGTGGGACATGAGGATGTCGTCCAGGGAGAGAAAGTTCTCCTCAAACCCCAGCGCTCCCGACTCCACCCGGAAATAAGCCTCGGACATGGCGGCGACGTGAGCTGCGTTTCCCTGGGGCACCTCCGGGCGCCCGGAGGGAAAAGGAAAGCGGGGTCGGCGGCCGCTTCGAGTTCTGAGGGACCAAGCGGGCGCCGCGGCCGCCAAACCGGATTGAAACTTTTCCCGCGCTCGGCGACGCGCCAGACAGGAGCAGTCGATCCGGATGGGTCGGTCCAGGCAGAAGCAATCGACAGCCTGTGGCTTTGGATCAGCGCGAAGCCGGGGCGGGGCTGCAGCTGGTGAGTTGGCCAAAGTTTTTTTCCTGCGGAGTGTAGATCTTAAAACGAAGCTGAAATCTTTTTTTTTTTTTAAAGAAGCTGAAATGGTCATTGAAGCTGCAAGCTGTATTTGTGCTAGATTGTGTTTCTATGAAATTAAAAGCACTTTGCCACACTTTTGGGGACTTAAAAAAGGCATCATTGTGCCCTGCATCCCAGACTTGATCAAATCTGAGCGATTTATAGTTTTGTTACTGTGAATCTCTTGTTAATCATAGTACTTGAGAGAAACATTAAAGAAAACAAGCAAACAAAAATAAAACAGCTAGCAAGTATACTCCGGCACTAGCTCCAGATAGGTTGTGATGGGTTATTTGTAGTATTTTGGAGGGGATGTGGGGTACTAGAGCACACATTGTTTGCAAGAGTCTTGAATATACTTCAGGGCCTTCCAGTTCACCTTGCCATCAACTAGTGGTTTCCTTTTCTTTTGTGGCTCTTAGTTTAAATCCTCAGGAAAGGTGGATGATCTACTGCATGTTTTGAGGCTGTTCACAAGCATAGCTTGCCAGCCACCTTAAAGATTGGCTGCCTATGTCACTAGCTTTAGTGGGGAGAAGGGACAATGAAGGGATCATAGTAGCATAGCATCAGATTTTGGGGTGCTACTCAGGATTATGGATGATAGCAGAGTGTTACATAACTTATAGAAGGCCACCTTCTAGGGCTACTAGGAGTATAGGCAGCGTCCATAGGAAGTGTGAATTAGCCATGTTTTTATTTTATATATTTTATGATGCTTTGGCATCTTGAGGGGCACCCAGGGAGGAACTAATTCTGAGGGTAGCCAATACACCTTTCATACATGGACCAACCAATCCAAATCCCAACCCCCCAACCAGCTCCTTTATATAATTCTCACACAGCAAGTCAGTATTTGCACTCAGTCACCCCAGGGCCACGTACTGGATAATCGGAGATCACCCTCTAGCCCAAAACTTGCAGATATTATTCATACTCCCTTCCTGAGCTTGCTCAAACTTCCCACTCTGTCTCACCCATGCTTTCTCAGAAACCACAATGAAGCCTTTGGGTCATATTCTCTCCCAGTTCCTCTTCCTCCTGACTGATCTGGCACTTTGCCAGGTGGTCCTGTGTGGGATTATGCACAGTCTCCTGGGAACTATGAGCAGTCATACTTCTTTGGACGGTGCTGGCCACTCTATGTCATCACTCACTCACTGCTATACATTCAGCCCTGGTAATAATCAAAACAAAAGAAGCAGTTGTGGAGTCAGGGTCAAAATGTCGGAAGCCCTGCGTACTTTGCTAAGTTTAGGCTATTCCAGACAAAATGGGAGATAGTGTGTGAGGTTTTTAAGCAAGTACTATCAATACATAAATCTGAGTGGTATGAATTCAGGCAGCTGGGAAAAAGAAGGTGTCAGTTGCAGGGGGGCCCATTTGGAAGTCGTTCCATGGACAGTACCTGACGACTAATTGAATATAAACAGTGAAGGATAGAAAGGGGTCAAAGATGATTCAAGTTTTTAACCTGGTTGACCAGGTGGATGGGGATGTAAGTGACAGCTATACAGAGCACAGAAATAGAGGCAGCTTGAGGCAAAAAATGAGTTTGACTTGGCACTGGTGGTTTCCAGGAAACTGTCACACAGGCTTGTCTGCAGCCCAGGGGAGAAGCCAGCTTTGAAGCTTCAGAATTAGGAAGTATCTATTTAGAGGTAGTCACATGAGAGTTTTTTCTTTTATCATATTGTAAATGTTCAGTTTGCTACACTAGCCAATGCAAAAGTAAACATACTTCATAGTTAAAACTGATGTTTCTGTGATGAAAAGGATGTATTGTATTAGATATAAATTGCTTTATATGTTGAAGGCAAAGCAGGTTATTTACTAATAAGGATAGTAAGTTATTTTTTATGTTGAAACAAGTAAGATGAGTGCTTAATGATTTATCAATGTCAAAGAAAGACATTATTTTTCTACAGAGACCAGAATATTGGCTATAAACGTAAATATCACCGCTATTTTATTTATTTTTTATAGAATTATTTATTAATGAATACAAGAACTGGGGTATAGGCCAAAGGTATGAGTGTGGGGGTGACAGAATTCACCAGAAACGGAGTGGGGAGTAGAACAGGCGGAAATATACTGCTGAGGGGAGCAGCGGGTGAGACAGGAGAGGTCTGCTGTGCCATGTGGGTTAGCTCCCTGCCTAGGGATGAACTCATATTGCAGTGGCTGTCGATAGCTTGATAGAGCTGAGACTTTAACCCCTGTGCCACCAGGCAGGCCTTATAACAGCTATTTTATTACTAAAGTAACAAGTGAGCTTTTAAAATAAAATCAGATTACCTTGTTTTTCTTACTGTCTTGGCTCACATGAAACTATCATTCATTGCCTATTCTTTTTTGTTTTACTCTATTTAATCTGTCCTCTCCTTGAACTAAGTGTAAGTCAGAAAAAGTAAAATTGGTGAAAGTCTGAGTTTATGATGCTAAATAATTGCACTAATTCATCTGACAAAAGTAGCAACTAGTTTGTCAAGTATAGATCTCTTTATAACCTAAATTTTAAGAGCCAAGAATGCTTCTTTCCTCTGAGAAAGCTTGTTTTCCTCAATAAGCAGCCACCGTTCTATGTACCAGAATTACACTAGCAGAATTTCAGCGTATTTATGCTATTCAGAGTATATTTAGTCTATTTATAATATATAGAATCTCAGTATTCTGAAATTGAAGGCTGAAAACCGTTCTTCTAATGTAATCATTCGCGATTACAAAATCAGAACTGTGAAGCACACAGATGTTTTTCTTTTCTTCTTTCTTTTGATTTAGGTAAACAAAACAATAAGCAAGGTTTAAATCTCTTCTTTTGAATACCAGTACTTTCTAAGTTTCTTCCATTGAGTGGGGAGAATGTGATGTAAGTGACAGAAATTCAAATCTGGGAGGTGAGGGAGGAACGAGGAGTGGTGGAAAAAGGGAAGAAGGAACGAAACATTGGACTCCATCCTTTCCAATTGCTTGCTCAGGTCAAAAGTCTTAGGGTTTTCCTTCATCCCCCACCTCTTGTACTGTGTATATACACCCCCCCACACTGTCTATCAGCAAATGTTGGCTCTACCTTCCTATTTCCAGAATCTGATCATTCCTTATCTTTCTGGTCCATGCCACCATCATCTCTTGCTTGGACTGTTGCAGTAGCTTCCTATCTAGTCTTGCTTCTGTCCATGACCTCTTTTTCCTTGGACACCCAGGCACACTCATTCCTCAGGGCTGGGCACTGTTCCTGCTACCTGAATTGCAGGATTTCCTTGGATTTTCTCTGGGATTCCCATGTGGCTGGTCCCTTTCAGGTCTTTACTCAAAAGTCACCTTCTCGGAGCACACATTAAACTGGCAACAACAAATGCTGACGAGGATGTGGAGAAAAAGGTGCCCACTGCTGGTGGGAATGCAAACTGGTCCAATCGCTATGGAAAGCTGCATAGAGGCTCCTCAACTACTAAAAATGGCGCTACCATATGACCCAGCAATTCCACTTCTAGGAATCTACCCAAAGGTCACAAAAACATTAATTCAAAAGGAAACCTGCACTCCTATGTTTATTGCAGCACAATTTATAAGAGCTAATATATGGAAACAGCCCAAATGCCCAAAAATAGATGACTGGATCAAGAAGATGTGGTACATATACACAATGGAATATTACTCAGCAATCAAAAAAGATAAACTCATGCTATTTGCAGCAACATGGATGGGGCTGGAAGGGATTATGCTCAGTGAAATAAGTTAGAAGGAAAGAGAAAAATATTGGATGATTCCACTTATAGGATGGTTTCACATAGGGAAAACAAACAAGGGATCAGGGAAAAAAGAGACAAAACCAGTAGGCGAACTATAAATTGGAGACATTCAGCTGGGGAAGGAGAGGGAGAGGGATGGAAACATGGGAGGGAAGAGCACAAGAGTCTATGGTGACGGTTCAGGGGTGTCTCGGTGGTGGGAATTTTATGGGGACAACATCTGAGAGGAGAATGAAAAAGTCACCTCAGTGAGGCCTTCCCTAGCTGCCCTATCTAGAATTTTAACCCTTCCATACTGACACTTGCTGTCCCCTTCCCTTTTCTTCCTTTAGCATGGATTACTCTCTAATACATTTATTTTGTTTATCTTGTTTATTGTCTGTCACCCCTCTGTGAGGGTGGGGGTTCTTTAGATCTGTTTTTCACCACTGTAGCCCTACTACCTAGAGCAGGTAAGACACTTCACACCTGATTGTGAATGACTCTCGGCTCTCTATTTGAGTAGTGATATTATTATTAGTTTTCTTTGAAATATTAAGGAAAAGCAATGAGTTAATTTTTTAATTTTAATTTTTTATTTTTTACATCATTTTTTAAAAAGGTTTATTTATTTATTTATACAAGCACTGGGTATAGCCAGAAACGCAGGAGGGTGAGAGAATTCACCAGAGCCAGAGCAGGGAACAGAACAGGCAGACTGACGAAATACACTGCTGAGGGGAGCAGCGGGCGCAGCAGGAGAGGTCTGCATGCCGTGTGGGACCCTCGCCGGCGGCCAGGGATCGAACCAGCATTGCAGAGGCTGTGGGCAGCCCGGCATCCCAGTGCTCAACCACTGCGCCACCAGTAGAGGCCCATATCATTGTTCATTTTTAAACAATATTTGCTTCCCCCCACTCCCTTAGGTGTAGTCCCCATAGAATTTCCTTCCCCATTGCACTTGTGCACCATCACCCCAGTCCCCTGTGCTCCTCCCTCCCTCCCTCCAATCCCTCTCCCTCCTCCTCTCCTGCAGTAAACTCATGCCATTTGCAGCAATGTGGATGGAGCTAGAAGGAATTATGCTCAGTGAAATAAGCCAGAAGGAAAAAAGAAATATATCGGATGGTTTCACGTATAGCAGGAATATGGGGGAACCAAATAAGACATCAGTGTAAAAAAAATAATAACAGTGCAAAGCACAACAAAGCAAAAATGGACAATTAAGCAAACATAGTACAAGGGTGTGTGGATATCACAGCACTTGCAAAGGATGGCAATATTAAAAATACTGAATTAAAGTGGTAAAAGACAGTTTACCAAGGCACCGCTGTATCACATCATTTTCTAGATCCATGAATGTATATCATTAGCAATGTCACAGTGAGAATTCATCGGCTAGGATCTATTTAAATTTGTTAAAGATTTTGTAGAACTGAAGTGAATTTGACCTTTACACCAACTATAAGAATTTGCAAAGCAAAGAGTGAACAAGATTTAAATGACAGAGTCTCTTACCTATGAAACAGTTCCAGTAGCCATTTATACCCAAATGTTGTGTTGCTTCTGGAATCTTATAGGCCCAGAGTGTCCAACTTCCTTTATTGGCTCTGTGACCTTGGGTAAGTTACCTCTGGGAAGGTTAGTTTCTGCATCTGCAAAACAGGAATAATGTGACAGCTAAGAATATAGCAAGAGTGAAATAGAAATGAGTCAATGTACACAGGGCACTTAGCTCAGGGCTTGCCTCCTACTAAGAGCTCAAGAAACACTCTTCTTCGGGTCACTGATGTATCCTCAGTATCTCAGATAAAACCTGGCACAGGGCAGTGCACTCAACGTTTATTACATCTGTCCTCATCATCCATAATTAACATCATAGATCCAGGCTTGGCTACTTTTACTTTCTCCCATCCAATTCAAGTTTCTGAATGTACTAGAGGGTGATAACTACTTATTCTTCAATTCAACTTTTTTTCCTGCAAAAATTGAGATAAGATTGATCTCTCATGAGTTGAAATTATTAAAGTTATTTTTTGTATTTTGAAATGACAGTGCATTGTTTGAAAGCTTATTATGTAAGGTTAATGGATTTAAATCACCAGAGTTCATCTTTACATAATTTAAATGTTCTTTTGGTGGAGCTATTTCTTGAGCATCGCTCCAAAACGCCTTCAATGAGATCAAAATAAATTGATGGGCATGATGCGACCTTATGTGTGGGTAGTGCCGGTTTTAGATTCTTCCCACAGTCTTCGGCAGCACTAACAGAAATTGTAAACCCATCTTCTATATCTAGAGAGGTTTTGTGTATGTGTGTGCCCTTCACCACTTGGCCAGGAAGCAACTTTCATATCATTATGATGAAGGTACTTCAGTCAACTTTTATGTGTTCCCAGCTGCCCATTCCTGTACTTTCATCTATTGCTTATATTTTATAACTTAATCCATGATCTGATAGCTAGAGGTTTCCCTCAGTCCACAGTGGATGGAGTAGCAAGTACGTACATTAGTTTGGGGAGAATATGGGATATGGGAGAGACCTGTCCTTGTTTTTAAAGATTTATTTATTTATGCACACAAGAGCTGAGGTGTAGTAGGCCAGAGGTGCGGGGGGGTGAGAGGATTCACCAGAGACAGAGTGGGGAGCAGAACAGGCAGATTGAAATACTCTGCTGAGGGGAGCAGCGGGCGAGACAGGAGTGGTTTAACTCCCTGGCAGGGGATCGAACTTGTGTTGCAGTGGCTGTGGATTGCTTCGTAGTGCTGAGACTTAACCCCTTGTGCCACCAGAAAGACCCAAAACTGTCATTTACTCGAGATGTTCACACGCCTACAGATGCCCCAGGGCTGTGGGCACGGACAGGGCAAATATTACATCTTCTGGACTGTTAAGCAGGTTGGTTCCCAGTAGAGGAATCAGAATGCGAGGCAGTAAAAGCTATGATAGGGCTATGGTCTAAAGGGCTACAGCCAAAATACCATGGAAGCTCAGGGGGCAGTGGTGAATTCTGACCTGGACAGAGAGGTGTACACAGAGGCTTTCCTGGGAAGGAGCCTCATAATGGGACCATTTGAGTTAGGACTTTTCAGCATGTCCACAAATATGGGGAGATGTCATTCCAGGCCCAAGATCAACTCTGAGCAAAGATGCAGGATTGTGAAGGCTCAGGATGAAATTGTTTTCCTCCTTCTGCCTTTCACGTGGTGATAAATGGCCCCATCATCCACCTGGTCTCCTGTATCCTTAGATGGCAAATAGCAGGAAAATCCAATTCAAACCAACTTAAGTGACAAGGGGATTTCTGGGCTCTCTAATTAGAGAGCTCAGGGCTTCATGGCTAGTTAATCCAAGGGTGTCACTGGAATCATTTTTGCTTTGTGTGCTGTGCACGTGGTCAGCTCATCTATGGCTCATTCCCCTGGGACACAGCATGTTTGCCAATGAAGTCAGATCTTTAAGCTCCTTGTTTATGCCTAGTAGGGGACACCATCCAGCCTGGCATTCCCGTCAGGAGTTATGCATTCTGGACCTCCCTGGTGGCTCGGAGGTTGAAGTCTCAGTGCTATCAAGCTGTTGTCAGCTGCTATGGCATGAATTTGATCCCCAGCCAGGGAGGTGACCCACGTGGCACAGCAGACCTCTTCGGTCTCGCCCACTGCCCCCCTCAGCAGTGTATTTCAGTAGATCCGCCTGTTCTGTTCCCCACTCTGTCTCTGGTGAATCCTCTCACCCCATGCATCTCTGCCTATACCCCAGTTCTTGTATGCATAAATAAATAAAAATAAAAAGAGTTCTGCATTCACCCTTATTAGCAGACTGAGCTCACATGCTCACACCTGAACCCAGAACTATAGCATGAGCAATGAAATGTGCTAATTAGTGTGAGTCAGTCAAGGCTAATTAGTGTGAGCCAGTCTTCTCTTTGAGATAGAATTGACATACATCACTGGTAAGTTTAAGGTATACAACATAATGACGACTTACATAGATCATGAAATGATAACCATAATAAGTTTAATTAGCATTCATCATCTCATATAGATACAAAAAGAAAAAATATTCTTGTGATGAGAATGCTTAGGATCTATTCTCTTAACAGTTTTCATATGCACATATATGAAAGCTGTTAAGAACATATATATGTTGGGCCTCCCCTGGTGGCGCAGCGGTTGAGTGCTGGACTGCAAAGCTGCCCGCAGCCTCTGCAGCACTGGTTTGATCCCTGGCCGCCACCGAGGGTCCCACATGGGGCGCAGACCTCTCCTGCCACGCCCTCTGCTCCCCTCAGCAGTGTATTTCGTCAGTCTGCCTGTTCTGTTCCCCGCTCTGGCTCTGGTGAATCCTCTCACCCTCCCGTGCTTCTGACTGTACCCAGTGCTTGTATAAATAAATAAATAAATAAATCTTTAAAAAAAAAAGAACATATATATGTAGGGCCTCCCCAGTGGCGCAGCGGGTTGAGCACAGCGCTGTGAGTGCAGCGCTGTGAAGCTGTCTGCAGCCTCTGCAACGACAGTTTGATTTCCGGCCAGCCAGGAAGAGTCCCACATGGCACGCAGACCTCTCCTGTCTCGCCCACTGCTCCCCTCAGGAGTGTACTTCGGTCCTTCTGACTGTTCTGCTCCCTGCTCTGTCTCTGGTGAATTCTCTAACCCTCCCATGCCTCTGGCCTGTACCCAGTGCTTGTATAAATAAATAAATCTTAAAAAAAAAAAGAACATATATATGTATATGTACATATAAACACAGGGGTATTAATTTTAATCATTATGTTCTATATCACGTCCCCATCCCTTATGTATCTTACAACTGGAAATTTGTACCATCTGATCACCTTCCTCCAAATCTGGATCTTTTTCCTATGAGTTTCTTTTTTTAATTAAAGATTTATTTTTATGTATTTATGCATACAAGAACTTGGATGCAGGCCAGAGGTGGGAGGGGGGTGAGAGGATTCACCAGAGACAGAGTAGGGAGCAAAACAGGTGTATCCACTGAAATACACAGCTGAGGGGAGCAGTGGGTGAGACAGGAGAGGTCTGCTTCATCATGTGGGTCACCTCCCTGGGGATCAAACTCATGCTGCAGTGACTGGCAATAGCTTGATAGCACTGAGACTTTAACCCCTGTACCACCAGGGAGGTCCCTGAGTTTGCTTTAGATTCCACACAAAAGTGAGATCCTATGGTATTTTTCTCTCTCTGACCTATTTTACTTAACATAATGCCCTCAAGGTCCATCCATGTTGATGCAGACACCAGCAAATGTTGCAATTTTCATGGCTGAGTAATACTCCATTGCCTAAACACACACCTTTTTTAGCCATTCATTTCCCCTTGGACACAGGTTGTTTCCATGTCCTGGCTATTGTAAAAAATGCTGCTATAAACATGAGGGTGCGGATGTCTTTTCTAGCTAGTTACAGAATAAATATATCCTTTGGCTAGATTCCCAGAAGTGGGATTACTGAATCATCTGGTAGTTCTATTTTTAATTTTCTGAGGCTCCTCCATACTGTTTTCCATGGTTGCTCTGCCAGTTTATGTTCTACCAACAGTGCACAAGGGTTTCCTTTTCTCCAGATCCCTGCCAGCATTTGTTATCTCTTGTCTTTTTGATGACAGCCGTTCTAACAGGCAGGAGGCGATGTCTCATTGTGGTTTTGATTTGCTTTTCCTTGCTGAATGGTGATGGTGAGCATCTTTTCAGGTACTTGTTGAAGACTCACCATTAAGACTGGGCTGGGGGGCCTCCCTGTGGTGCAGGTGGTTGAGCGCTGTGCTGTGAAGCTGCCTGCAGCCTCTGCAGCCCCAGTTCGATCCCCAGCCGCCGGCAAGGGTCCCACATGTCACGCAGACCTCTCCTGCCACGCCCGCTGCTCCCCTCAGCAGTGTACTTCGTCAGTCTGCCTATTCTGCTCCCTGCTCTGGCTCTGGTGAATCCTCTCACCATCCCGTGCTTCTGACTGTACCCAGTGCTTGTATAAATAAACAAACAAATAAATAAATGAATCTTTAAAAAAAAAAAAAGACTGGGCTGTGGTCCACTTCCCCAAAGTACATGGGATCTACAACAGGGGAGATGTTTAGATGTCACTAAATTCTACGGATTTTACCTTCTTATCATATGTCCAGTTCCCTCTGTTCAAGCCTCTTCATTTCTCACCCATGCTCTCTTTCAGTTGCTCCCTGCCTGGTTTCTCTGCCACTCCCCTCTCCTTGCTGTGAAGTTCCTTTGTACATCTCTCAAAATGATCTTCCTACCCAAGAGATCTGCTTCAGTTACCTCCTTGCTTACAATCCAGATGACTCTCCGTGGGTCACAGAATAAACTCTAAACTCCTTGGTAAATCATATGTGTCTTTCATGATCTTTGTATTCATTTGCTAGGCGGCCATTACAGAATAGCGCTCACAGCCTGTGTAGCTTAAACAACAGAAACTTCCTCACGGTTCTGGGTGCTGAAAGTCCAAGATCATTGTGCTAGCAGGGCTGATTTTTCCTGTAATTTCTCTTCTTGGTTTATAGCTGGCCGCCCTCTTGCTATGTTCTCATGTGTGGTCTCTCCCTTTTTGCTTATACAGACACCCGTCTGATTGGAGTAAAGATACCCCTCCCCCATCTCCCACCCCCGCCATTCTGAATTCATTTAAACCTTAATTGCTTTTTTATGGACATTATTTCCAAATGCAGTCACATTGGGGGTTAAAACTTTGACATATGATTGGGGGAGTGAGGGTAGGAAGGGAAACTTTCAGTCCATAATAATCTGGTTTGCACTTTCACTCTCTGAGATTTCCTCATTGTTACCCTACGATACAATTTCCTAGGAGCAAAGATGGACTACAAATATCTGGCTGAAACAAACACACACCAACATTCCTACTTCCTGCTTCAAATCTCACGAAACTACACATTCCATCTCTTTGTGGGCATTTTGTAAGTACACACAACACCCAGAATGCCAGAAATATACACGCACCTGTAAGCTGGAAGACAGTTGGGATCAGGTTGATAGAAACATTGGAGCAAGGGAAAACAGCTTAAAGCTGGAGAGACAAAAACTACTCCCAAGGAAACTAGATCAGTTCAGGGATAGTCTAAGGTACCTGGAGCAGGAAGAGGAGCTGGGGCAGGAGAGGGAAGACCAGTATTCGTGAGAGCCAGGTCAGGGAGTATTTCCATGGCACAGCATAACCTTGGGAGAATTTTGGAAAGATTAACATGGCTCCTGCACAGGATGGTGGGAATTTGTGAAGCATTCCATAATTTTTTATAGTATCACCCCACGGATTACATCACGAAAAAGGGACATGTATTTGTACAATGGAGAGAGCTGGTGGTGACCATCATATGGACGTGACTAGCCCTGGCATGGTAATGATGAGATAACTTGGGCTGTTTGCCTGTAGCTGTCAAGCAGTATGATGTGCCCTGGGTCCCCCAGAAAGTACTTTTTTAAAAAAAAAAATTATTTATTTATGCATGCAAGGGTACAGGCCAGAGGTGTGTGTGTGGGGTGGGGGGGTGAGAGGATTCAGAACAGGCAGACTGACTGAAGTACACTGCTGAGGGGAGCAGCAGGCGAGACAGGAAAGGTCTGTTGCGCCATGTGGGTAGCTCCCTGGCCGGGGATCAAACTCGTGCTGCAGTAGCTTTGGATAGCTTCATAGTACTGAGATTTAACCCCTTGCGCCACCAGGGAGGCCACCCAGAAAGTATTCTTACCAAATATTTAACCTGAATCCAATCAAACCTCCACCCTTAACTTTATAGGAAATACAAGGAGGAGTGGGGAATTTGAGAAAATGTTAAATGACACCAAGAGGACACAAGTCGATAAAATTAGAATATGAAGAGGTTAGTAGTCTTAAAACAGGACTACTAATAAAATATTATCTCAGGGAATCCAGTGCATGACTCTAAGACATATTTATGAGCTCAGAAAGACATTGAATTGTTTTTAGCCTCAGTTATCCAAAAGGCTCCCTAAGAATCTTTTTAAAAAATATTTGTTTATTTATGCATACTAGAGCTGAGATGTAGGCCAGAGGTGCATGGGGTGTGTGTGTGAGAGGATTCACCAGAGACAGAATGGGGAACAGAACAGGTAGATCTACGGAAATACACTGCTGAGAGAAGCAGCAGGCAAGACGGGAGAGGCCTGCTGTGCCAAGTTGATTAGTTCCCTGGTTGGGGATTGAACTCATGCTACATTGGCTGCAGATTGCTTCATAGTGCTGAGATTTAACCCTTTGCACACTAGGGAGGCCCTTCCCTAATAATCTTAAGGGCCTGCCTCATACAATAGCTCCTCTCAGCTGGACAGTAGTGCTTCTACGACTCATAGGATGTGATCCTACAACTTCACAGGGAACCCAAGATTCTGAAAGGCCTGATCCTGATGTCATAATGGTGTAGGAGTATGGAGGAATCTTAGAAAATGGTGTGTGCCTTTTGCACATGAGAGAAAGGCTATTAATCTGTGGCCACAGGGCAGGCTAGGGCAGTTTTTAAGATATAGCTTCAAATTCTTTGAATCTGGGTGGACTTTGTGATTACTTGAACAGAACAAGATGAAGGTGATGCAATCTGGTATCTATCGCTTATTATAAAAGGTAAGGCAGCTTCTGTCCTGTTCACCAAAACACTCATTCTCAGAGCCACGAGCCAGGATATAAATAATGTGACCGCCCTGAGGTCACTGTGCTAGAGACAAGGTCTGGTAGACACCCCCGGCTGAGCCCAGACTTCCTGCCATCCAAACCAGGGTGTCGGACATGAAAGCGAGGCCATCTTGAACCCTCCAAATAGTCCAGCCGCTAAGTGAATACCACAATGAATGGCATGTGAAACAGAAGAATTGCTTGCCTGAACCCTGCCTGAATTTGTGATCCACAAAAATTGTGAAATATCATTGTTTTTAAGTCAGTAAAGTTTTAGAATATTTAACAACTTTTTTAAATAGACAACCAGGAGAGAATTGGGCTCTTCAATGGTGTAGCCTCTATAAAGAGAACATAGTTTGTGATGAAGTAATTGTATTTCTAGAATTTTTTCTATAAGACCCTGTCAATGTCATTGGGTGGAGGTGCGGGCAGAGATGGTGGGTCTGTTAAAGGACTGCAGCAACCAAATGCAGTAAGTCAGCCTTGATCAGCTTTTGGTTCAACAATCTAGATGGTGAGTACTTTGGGGACAACCAGAGAGACTTGAACACAGACTACTAAATGATATTTTTAGAAAATTATTGTTACTTTTGCTAGATATAATCATGGTATTGTGGTTATATAGAAAAATGTTTTTATTACTGGGAGATAATTCCTGAAGTAATTATGGATCAAGTGTCACTATGATTGCAACTATATGAGGGTCAGCAAAACCATCTCTCTTACACCTCCCGCATTATAGCAAAAGGTTAACAGTGCTTGATTCTAGGTACTAGGTATATGAATGTTCATTATACAATTCTTTCAACTTTTCTGCATGAGAAAGTGTTATAATAAAAAAAATGAGAAAAAAAAAGATGAGGGAAGTTAGCTTATGAAATCGTTTCCAACTTCATTAGTCATCAAGGAAATGCAAATTAAAACCAAAATGCAATACCACCCACTAGAATAACTAAAACGAAAAGGAATGAAAAGTGTTGGCAAGGTTGTGTAGCAAGTGGAACTCCTTTGGAGACCATTGATGGAAGTGTAAAATGTGCAATCACTTTGGAAAACTGTTGGCAGTATCTACATATATACCTACCCCATGCCAACACATACCTTCCCCAGGACTCAGCAGTTCCAATTCCAAAAGAAAGCCATAAACACGTGCTTCCAAAGACACGAACATGCCACGCTATTGATAATGGCCTCACACTGAAAACTACTCAAACAAATATACATCAAACATCAACAGGAGAATGAATAATACATATAAAAACTGTTAGGAGAGTAGATCTTTTACTTCACAGCTCAGATGTTCTCAGTAGAGAACATGCCACTTTCTCAACAGCTAGATTCAGTTGATTTCCTTTTCTGACCTATACAGTAAAGATAGCAGCCACTTTAGACATTTATACTGATACTGTATTACAATGAAATTATTTGAACTCCCCTGCAAGGCTACAAGCTCCTTGAATACAGGAGATTTATTCATTGGCTTATACCAGTGTTTGGTGACATTTGAGATACATATAGTATCTCAACTATAGCTCCCTGGATATCCATAAAGAAATGCTTACCGAGCCATACCTTATTTTAAAAATACAGCCAAGAGAACTGGATTGAATAAAAAATAGCGATAATATAGTCCTATTTTTAGAAAGTCACCTTTTAGTGTTATTTTTGTTTGTTTGTTTTTAAAGATTTATCCATTTTTAGAGAAGAATTGGGTACAGGCCAGAGATGCTGGGGTTGAGAGAATTCACCAGAGACAGAGTGGGGAACAGAACAGGCAGACTGGCTGAATACACTGCCGAGGGGAGCAGCAGTCGAGACAGGAGAGGTCTGCCCCTCCATGTGGGTTTCTCCCCCTGGCCGGCTGGGAATCGAACTCATGTAGCAGTGGCTGCGGATTGCTTCACAGGTTGTGTCCCAACCCCCGTACCACCAAAGAGGCCCTTAGTTTTTTTTAAAAAAAGATTTATTTATTTATGCACACAAGAACAGGGCCACAGGCCAGAGGTGCAGGGGGTGAGAGGATTCACCAGAGATAGAGTGGGGAACAGAACAGGTGGATTGACTGAAATACACTGCTGAGGGGAGCAGCAGGCGAGTCAGGAGAGGTCTGCTGCGCCACGTGGGTTGCTCCCTGGCTGGGGATCGAACTCATGCTGCAGAGGCTGCAGTTAGCTTCAGAGATTGCGTCTTAACCCCTTGCACCATCACGGAGACCCCACCTTTTAGTTTTTTAAACTTGATTTCATCTTAAGCAAAGTTTAAACTCTACAATTCAGCAACTGTAACAAAAGATATTCCTGTTTAATCTCTCATATTGGCAAGGATTTTTAAAATTTGAGAAGATTCCATATTGGATAAAACTGTAAAATGGTGTAGCCTCTTTAGAGGACAATTCAGTTACTATCAAAATATAAAGAGAACATAGTTTGTGATGCAGTAATTGTATTTCTAGAATTTTTTCTATAAGACCCTGCACAAGGATGCAAAGATAGGTGAAAGGACATTTACTAAAGCATTGCTCCTAGTTGCTAAATAAATAAAGGTGCTTTTATTATGGAGCGCTACAAAGCCATGAAAAAGAATGAGGTAGATTAATAGTACTGACCCAAATGGATAGCCAACTTACATTCTTTCTCTGTAATTGTTCATAATTTTATTGATTAGGCTTTTAGGATGTAAACCAGAGGTACACTTTTGAAAATATCAATTTAAATTTGTATTTACTCAGCACTAATTTAATAATATATTAGGTAAAATTAGTGATACAAGCCAAATGATGCAGGAACCAAATCCAAGTGCATAATGCATTTTGCAGCATCAAAGGAATTTGTCAAAGAAATTCTTCGAAGAAAACCAGTGATTGTGTGTATGGAACATCTGAAGCTAAACAAATTGCAGAATCTCTTGATTTTGACACCAGTGTTTCCATAAAATGAAGATCTTCAAATGAAAATCTCATGACCAGAAAATTATCAGTGGAAAAAAAAAAAAAAAAACCAACCCTGAAATGAGGGAGGGAGGGAGGGAGGAAGAGGAAGACATACAGCTTGGAAAGTAAGAAATAAAACTGCTTATTTGCAGAAAAAATAGTGATAATACCAAATGCTGGTGAGAATACAAAGAAACTGTACTGCTGGTGGGAATGTCAAATGGTAAAATTTCTTAAAGTTTTTAATTTCTTACAAAATTAAACATACAATTACCATATGAACCAGCAATTCTATTCTTGGGAATTTATCCAAAGAAAATAAAAATTTGGGTCTCCCTGGTGGCGCGAGGGTTAAGTCTCAGTGTTATCAAGCTATCGCCAGCCACTGAGGCATGAGTTTGATCCCTGACCAGGGAGCTAACCCACATGGTGCAGCAGACCTCTCCTGCCTCAGCTGCTGCTCCCCTCAGCAGTGTATTTCAGTCTGTCTCTGGTGAATCCTCTCACCGCACCTCTCCCCTCCACCACACCTCTGGCCTATACCCCAATTTTTTACAAAAACAAAAAACTGTCTAGAGCTACATACACGTAAAGTGTACAAGTCAAGGTGGGGAAAGCTGAACGAGGTGGATGGAGTATATCAATGTCAATATTCTGGTGATGACATTGTAGGACAGTTCTGCAGGAGGTTTTCATTGAGGGGAACTGGGTTAAGAGTACTGGAACCCTCTGCATTACTTCCCATCATTGCATTATCTAAAAAGGTTTAATTTTTAAAAAGCAGGAAGTAGCATGCTACCATTTTTGTTAGAGTGGAGATTATCTCATTGTGGATATGCTTGTATTTGAGGGTAGTATTTCTAGAAAGATATTAATAAAAATAGTCATAAAAGCTGTTTCCTCTAGGAAGAAAGAGGGGCTGAGGGTGAAGGGTGGTAGGAGACTGATTTATCACTGTGTGGTTTTTGTACAGTTTGACATTTTAAACCTGCACATATATTGTGTTTACATTAAAAGCTCAAAGAAATTTAAAATAAAGTAAGTGTGTATATATGTACATATATATCTAAAAGTGTACATATACTTTTTTTCCTTGCAAACAAAGACAAGTGCTTTCAAACTAACAGTTTTGTACCACAAAGAGGCTAAATTCCTTTTAATGAGGGAAATCTGGCCTTTCCCTGGAAGGAGGGTGAATGGATCCCCAGGGCAATGCCAGCAGCATGCACCCCCCGCCCACCCCAGGAAACCACCTGTCTCTCTTACTTGTGGGTGTGGACAGGTGTCACTGCACTCCATGAAGCGCAAGAAGCACCTGTTGTTAACATACTGCTGCCGGCTGTGTAGACAGCTCCGTGATTCTGCTTCAAGCCTCCCTGGCTCAGCCCCAGGGGAGGATTTTAGCTTCTGAAATATCATTACAGTAATTTAAAACTTAAAATCAATCATTAGTCCCTGTCACGTAGGTGTTCTTATGTATTAACATGTTGAGTTGGAGGGTGAGCTGAAGGTAAAGAAGGCCTACGCTTTCAGTGGGACCAGAACACCCCCTGACAGTCTGATCCTTGGAAAGGAGCTACTGATGGCTGTTCAAGCTGTGGAAATGGACCCAGCTCCTTTACTCATTTCCTCAGGATCAGTGTCACATGGTTATTGCTGAGTTCATGAACTTCCTAATAGTTGAGCACGTTTACCTCATCTTGGCTGGTGAAACTTTTTTTTTTTATTATTTTATTTTATATAATTCTTACATTTTTTTTTTTTTTGCACAATGTATGCATTTTCATTTTGGTTACATTCCCCATACAATTGCACCCCGAAACTTTTTAGCAGATAGATTTTATTTAACCAAAATGGAAAAAAAATTAACTGCAGTCCATTGAAATACACTAAAAAAAATCCTGCAGCCTACACGACATCTCCACTATTAGACAAAAAGCAGTATCGCATGGTTAAATTTTTAAATGTGAGGTTTAGAGTACAAAAAGTATGGTTCGATTCCACAAACACATCCAGTACTTGTTGTAAAAATTCTGTTTCCCTCCCCCATCTCCAGCCCCAAACCCAATACATTTCAGACCTGAAAGATGTTCAAATCTGTTAGCACTAAACAGTTGGGGAACCAATGCAAATAGAACATTACACCTCCCCAAAACCTACTGTTCCTGTTCTTATCACACAACGAGCGACATTCCAGACCATGAAAAACAACAGCCTGTTGACTACACTGACAGTAATACCAGAAACTATATCGAATGCCATGTAACTGAGCATTCCATGTCTTGCAAGTGATGCAGTATAAAAATTTGCATCACTTTGGCAGCTAGCATGTTTAAAAAATAATGCTGAAAAACACAAAGGAAGACATAGAGCTTAGATTTACTGAAAATGCATGATTTTCAGAAAGTTTCTTGTGAACAGAAAACCCTCTTGCATGTGTGGAAATGTGAGCTCCGATGCACTTTGGTTTCTACAAATGAGGCCAGGAACCTTGTGGGGTGTCTGTGAGAAGTGACCCTCAGTGTCCCCTTGGGGCACAGATTCTGTCCTACCCACTGGGCACCCTCTGGCAGACCTCTGAGTCTCACCTTTCTGTTGGTCCTTAGAGGCTGCATGGGAAGTTGCCACCTTCCCTAGAACACTAAAGTCATGCTCTCTAGGTGGTGATGCCCTTGCCTGCTTGTGCTGATGTCTGGCTTTTGGAGTGTCAGCTGGACCCATGACTAGGGTGACTGACTGTCCCAGTTTGTCCATGATCGAGGGGTGTCTTGGGACATGGGACTTTGAGTGTTAACAGACTCAATCCCAGATTAAACACTTAAGCATAAGCCCTGAAGCTATAAATTTCCCGGAAGAGAAGAGAAAATCTCCATGACATTGTTCTTGGCAATGACTTCATGGGTATGACATAAAAACATGCAACACAAACCAAAATAGACAAGTAGGACAACATTAAACTAAAAAGCTTCTTCATGACAAGCAGAACAATCAACAAAATGAACCTCTGGGATGGCAGAAAATATTTGCAAACCATAAATCCGATGGGGTGTACAAGGAACTCATGCAACTCAATAGCAAACCCCCCCCCCTAAAAACCTTATTTTAAATGGGCAAAGTATTTGAATAGATGTTTCTCCAAAGAAGAAAAACATATGGACAAGTGGAACATGAAAAAGGTTTCAACATCACTAATCATCAGGGAAATACAAGTGAGACATCACCTCATACCTGTTAGGATAACTATGGTCAAAAATATATACATAACAAAAGTTGGTAGGGATGTGGAGAAACTGAGAATGCAAAATGACACAGGCACTATGGAATGCAGTAAGGAGATTGCTCCAAAAATTTCAAAATAGAACTACCATATGATTCTGCAATCCCACCCCTGAATATAGATCCCCAAATACTGAAATCAGGATCTCAAAGAGATAAGCTATACCCCCTATTTACTGCAGCATGATTTTCACTAGTGAGAATACAGAAACAAGTCAAATGATCATGACAGATGATTGGGGAAATTATATATATAAAATGGAATAGTATTTCCTTCTTGAAAAGGAAAAGAAATCCCACCATTAGTGATAACACAGAGGAACCTGGAAGGTAGGCTAAGTGAAACAAGCCACAGAGTAACAAATGCTGCGTGATTGCTCGTATATGAGACATCTAAAATAGTCAAACCTATTAAAGCAGTAAACAGAATGGTGATTGCTGGGGATGGGGATACAGGGAGTTGTTCAGTGGGTATAAAGTCAGTTACACAAGATGAATCAGGGTTAGCTATCTACTGTATGATGTAGAGTCTGTAATTAACAGTATGGCATTTGCTATGTCATGAGATATTTCTGGTTGCCGCTATGGCCTGAGTTCGATCCCCGGCCAGGGAGCTGACCCACATGGCACAGCAGACCTCTCCTGTCTCGCCCGCTGCTCCCCTCAGCAGTGTATTTCAGTGGATCTGCCTGTTCTGTTCTCCGCTCTGTCTCTAGTGAATCCTCTCACTCCCTGCACCTCTGGTCTACACCCCAGTACTTCTACACAAAAATAAATAAAACAATAAATAAATACAAAGACAGAGATGATGGAGGACATGAGTTGTTTTTGTTCAGAATCTCCCCACTATAGATTTGTCCTTCAGAAACCATGCTTCTCTACTCTCAGTCCACATGGTTCCTATGTGTTTGACCTGGTTTTGGGGGGGGTGGGGGTCACAAAACTCAGCTGGCCCATCAGAATATAGACACCCCCCTCCATGCTCAACAGTGATCAGGTAAAGAGATGGGTACATGACCGGACCGGTAGCCTGCTCTTCCAGTGGGGGACACTGCAAAGGTGACTCTGAACTGCCGGTCATCTGCTGGGGCTGTCTGCTCTGGGGGCCTGCAGAGACAGGTGAGCTGAGAGGTGGGGGAATGAGGCTGTGTTCTCTTTAAGATGTTGGATCTAGCTCTACCACAGCCACCCCTTTCAATTTTCAGGGACTAGAGCTGGTATATTCTAATTTTCACTGAAGTCATGTGAAGTTGGGTTTCTGTCACTTAATCCTGAAAGAGAGTGGTTTCGATAAGACCTCTGTCATAGTCTTAGCAAAGCCTAGGAAAGACTCTGGTGGTGACATGGAGTGTTTATGTATATGTATAGGCACATAAGCATATACACAGATATATACCCAGACAGACGAATATGCACATATTCAAATATGCATTTATCAATGTTATATGCATAAACGGTATTCATGTAGATGGCATCCTTAAGCAAATATGGATATGTAATCTCCATTCTATTTGGAGTTTGCTTTATTATTTTTTCCAACAGGAGATCCACACTCCTTGCCCCATTCTAGCAACCTCATTCCCTGTTGGCCTCCTCCCAATAGCCTCTCCTCTCCTGAGTCACATTCATTATTGGCTTCAGCCTTTTGTGCCTGCAGTTCCCATTGTACCAACGCTTACTTGCTGGTCCCTAAAAACAGTGCTGGTTCCTGCTTACTGAGCCCCTCCTAGGTGCCATACACCTGACACGCCTGGCCTCATTTGGTTTGCATAACAACTCTCTGTGCTATTATTTTTCTCATTTTACAAAATAGGGATTTACTCATGATCGCACAGCTCATAGAGGTCTATCTAGGATTCAAATTCAAGTTGGCTGGGTTTCATTGCCTGTGCTCTCAACTACTATACCACACCGCCATTTATTTCTTTTTTTTTAGAAAGATAAATTATGCAACCAGGAAAAAAATTTTATGGAATCAAATCAATACATTTCTGAGTCATTTCTTTTTCCCTACGGAAGCTTAGAGATGAAGAAAGCTGCAAGTTTTCTGTGTCTATGGATGGACTTTTATAGTTCAAGACATTTTTCTAATCAAAAACTGGTTCACGAAGTTTCCAGAAAAGGATATATAACTTCCATAGCTCTGGGCTGGCCTGCCAGCTATACACGCAAGCTTTTAAATCACCGTTTGACAACGCGTAAGTGATGCTTAGTAATGTATGGTGCCACGTGGCTGTGTGTCAGCATTTCTGAGTCACGGCTGAACCTCTAACAGTCAAGTGACATCTGCTCTAAGGGTCTGACTCGCTTATGTAAGCTTCATTAACTTGACAGGGTCTAAGTTTCTAAAACTGAAGTGGGCTCTCCCAACTTTGATTTTTTTTTTTAATCTCTTTATATAACAATAATCTGAGTTCAAAATTATCCCTATAGTTTCATGTGATGTCATTTTCATCCTTGCTGTTAACTGCTCTCCTTTCATCTGAGTGTAATTTTTAAGTGTAACTGATGCTGGCTGCACCCACTTTTTGCTCCATACTCACTTTGCATCCCTGCAGCCAGGTTCTGTGTCACTGACCTTACCTGTGACGTCCTGGGTCCGTGGGCCTTTTCAGCTCTTGCCTGACTGACTTCTTGGCAGCACGCTCTCTGCCACTCCATGCTGCTTGATATTTTCTCTCTTCTGATATTTCAGGAGTGCATTCTCCTTGGTACTTTCCTTACCCTTATAGTCTCTGTTGCTGGTTATATTTTTCCCAATCCCTCTCTTTCCATGGAGATCTTCCATCCTTACACTCCTTGCCCTTTCTATTCAAAACACCATCTTCCATGCATCTCTCCTCTATCCCACTGACTTGGGGATCTAACTAACCTGAATGAATCTTTGGGTTCCCAGTGCCTGTCTCAGCAAGGTGTGGCGTTCAAAGAAACACCCCAGTGACCAAAGGTCACTAAAGATACTTCCAATGTAGGTACTTCTACATCTTTTTAAAAAAGATTTATTTATTTATGCATACAAGAACTGGGGTACAGGCTGGAAGTGTGGGGGGACAGAGACAGAGTGGGGAACAGAACAGGCGGAATGACTGAAATACACTGCTGAGGGGAGCAGCGGGTGAGACAGGAGAGGTCTGCTGTGCATGTGGGTTGCTCCCTGGCCAGGGATTGAACTCTTGCTGCAATGGCTACGGTTAGCTTCATAGATTGTGTCTTAACCCCTTGCGCCACCAGGGAGGCAGGGTACTTCTACATCTTAAAGAACATCAAAAAAGTCTTATTCTTAATCCCAGACACTGCTTCCCCAAATCCTCTTTCCCTATTATGTAGGCATTTAAAAATAAGGTAAATTTATATGCATTGGCCTTGAAAGGGAAAATGATTAGCATACTCATAAGTTTAAAAAAAGCAAGTTGTAGACAAAAATGTATACCACAGTTCCATGAATGTTTTTTAAAAATGTATATGTAAGTCAATGTAAGGAAAAGCTCAGGATGAAATGCTTAAAACTATTGTTAGTCTGTGGTAGATTCGGGACAAGAGGCAACTTTACCTAAGCTTCAGGGTGGAGAAAAGGAAGAAAATTAGAGGCATGGATAGTTTTTACACACACACACACACACACACACACACACACACACACACAGGTATTATGAATCATTTTAACTTTTTGTGTTATTCAGTAGTTTCCCCAGCCACTTTCCCCCACTCTCAGAGAAACAAGAAGCTTCCCCACTAAAATCGGAACCAGGTCCCCTAAAACTGCTCCTGTGAGCATCAGAATGAAATCCTAGCTAGGGGAATAAGACAAGCAAATAAAAGGCAAAGCCACTGGGAAGGAAGGAACAAAACTGTCTCTGTCTGCAGGTGACCTCTTTGTCTTTGCAGAAAATCTAAAGGAATCTAAAAGGAACTGGAACTAATAAGTGATTATCACAAGGTTTTAGGATACAAAGCAAATATGTAACAATCAATTGCTTTCCTCTATACCAGCAATGACTAAGCAGACTCCAGAACTGGAAATACAATACTGCTTATGTTAGCACTTCCCAAAATGAAATACTTAGGATATGTCATTTCCATAGTTCTAGATAAATATGGAAAAATTATACAAGAGAAAAATTACAAAATTCCGATGAAAAAAATCAAAGAAAACCTAACTAAATGGATATTCTGTGTTCATGGACAGGAAGACTCGGTATTATTAAGATGTCAGCTATTCCCAACTTGATTTATAGATTCAGTGCAATCCCAATCAAAATCCCAGCAAGTTGGTTGAGAGGCAAAATTAAAGCTTCATGCTCTTTTAACCAACTAATCCTTTGAATATTTTCACATTGAAAATTAAAATGTTTTGGGCCTCCCTGGTGGTGCAGCGGTTGAGCGCTGGGTTGCGAAGCTGCCCGCAGCCTCTGCAGCACTGGTTTGATCCCTGGCTGCTCCCTGGCCCCCGGAGGAGGGTCCCGCATGGTGCGCAGACCTCTCCTGCTGCCCGCTGCTCCCCTCAGCAGTGTACCTTGGTCCTTCTGCCTGCTCTGCTACCCGCTCTGGCTCTGATGAATTCTCTCGCCCTCCCGCGCTTCTGACTGTACCCAGTGTTTGTATAAATAAATAAATAAACAAATAAATAAATAAATCTTTTAAATAAATAAATAAATAAATAAATCTTTAAAAAAAAAGAAAAGAAAGAAAATTAAAATGTTTTCTGTCTTTTATCTAGGCAGAGAGATAACTTTATATTTCAGAATGTATTGTTTTGATTAGGGAAAATCCCTATCAGATATTTTTTCCCTAGAAAAAAAATTCTTAAATAAAACCGTTTTCAAGAGGAAAAAACAACAACAAAATCCCAGCAAGTTATTTTGCAGATCCGACAAACTGATTCTGAAGTTTGTCTGGAGAGGCCAAAGACTAGGAACTCAGGACAGTGAATGCAATAATGAAGGAGAGGAAAGAAACCAGAAGATTAACATTGCCTGATTTCAAAGCCTTTAAAGTTACAGTAATCCAGCCATTTCCAAAACTTGGAAGCAACCAAAATGTCCTTCAGCAGGTGACTAGCTAACCTGTGGTACATCCAGACAAGAGAATATTATTCAACACTGAAAATTGCTGTGAAGTCGTGAAAAGATATGGAGAAAAGTTAAGTGCATATTCTTTTTTTTTTAAGATTTATTTATGTATGCATACAAGAACTGGGATGTAGAGGTTGGGGGGTGAGAGGAGTCACCAGAGACAGAGTGGGGAACAGAACAGGCAGACTGACTGAAATACACTGCTGAGGGGAGCAGTGGGCGAGACAGGAGAGGTCTGCTGCGCCATGTGGGTAGCTCCCCGGCTGGGGATTGAACTTTGCTGCAGAGGCTGCAGATAGCTTCAAAGCACTGTGCTTAACTCTTTGCATCACTTGGGAGGCCCAAGTGCATATTCTAAGTGAAAAAAAGTCATCTGAAAATTTTGGCTGCAGATTATCTCCTGGGAGATCCAACTGTGAAATACAAGGGGTACAAGATTAGGCACAAAAGCTGAAAAGATGCATGGCAAGAGGGCATGGCACTGATGGTTCTGAATAAAGAGAAGCAAATCTGGTGGAGAAAGGTGCAGAGTGCATTGCAGTGTGGATGATTGGGAGCTGTGGGCGAGCCCTGAGCAAGGGCACTGAACGTCAGGATGAAGGAAGAACCACAGCAGCCTTCCCACCACAAACAACATTGATCTTGGCTATTTCTGTGAGGTCCTGCAGGGGGCCTGGGAGAGAACAGTCTTCCCTGCTGCCCATGCTGACATTGTATGTCCCTGATTGTTTACCGGCATCTTTGTCCTTCCAAAATTTGCCTAATGCCTGTGCTCTACATTGCCACGTGGGTGAATTTTCACAAGGATATAGAGGCTCCCAGAAGCATCCCCCCCCAAGTGAAGTCAGTTTCCATTCCAAAGCCCATGTGGTTGGCTCTGCCAGTGGCATTCTAATGTCTAATGTCCAGTGTCTACTGCCTTCATGGATAAGGCAATGAATAAAGATAGCTGTCAACCCGTCTCTTTCCAGGTGATGCATTGCAGGCTGTGAATTCAGCATCCTGACTTTGTAGAAATCATATGTTTCTCCCTTTGCAGAAACCTCAACTCTTCATTAATCTTCATAGTGACTGTACCAGATGGTATCCCCAGCCCTGTGTGTATGCAACCAGCTCGGTTTCAACTTGGTGACAGTGGTAATAGGAGAGGATTAGGACAGAAAACACTAGATCGTAATTATGGTGGTTGAATATTGGACTATTCAGTCATTGTTTGGTCTGCTCTGAGTCTCTTCCCACCCTTGTCTGAAACTAGTTTCTCTGCCTGCTCCAGCTATGTGGTTTGGATGAACGTTGGCCATGGCAGATTCCACACACTGGATTAGAGTTAACAGGTTTGGGGACAGGTGTCTGATCTCTCTTCTTTGCTGGCAGCCTGGGAAAATCACATGCCCCATCCTGCTTTGTTTGATTGGTTCACACATGGGCATATCAAAAGCCTGTCCAAACAGCTCTTCCTAGGCTTATCAACCTGGGATCAAGTAAGAGGGATGTTTATGTTTGCAGATCATTCACTCTCACACAACTACAAATGAGGTGAACCCTCTAATTCATTTGATTGTGGTAAAATACACATAACACACAATTTACCACCGTAACCATTTTGAGTGTACAGTTCAGTCGTGTTAAGTGTATTCACACTGTTGTGTAACTAACCTCCAGATCGTTTTTCTTCTTGCAGAACGGAAACTCTGTACCCACTAAACACCAGCTTCCATTGTCCCCTCCTCTTAACCCCTGGCAACTGCTACTCTACTTTCTGCCTCTATGAATTTGATTCCTCCAGGGACCTTGTATAAGTGGAATCATACCAACTCTATAGAGTTTTGGAGTTGTCATTTCTACAAAAATAATGGTGTAAAGAAAAGGAGCTTTGCTGAACTGAAATTGCTTACAGCTCACAGACACTCTAAACATGTTGAAGTCTGATTATTATTTAACCAGTGTAGGAGCATCAGCTCATACTTGGTAAATTTGGACTTTCCCAAGTGAGCCTCAGTAGACAGCTTCTTCATCAATCTTCAGTGATTACGCCAGATGGTATCCCAACTTGTGTCTCATAACCAACGGAGTTTCAACTGGCTGACAGTTTCTGCTTCAGTGACTGACCCTGTACACCAGTGGTCTTCCACCAGGGACAATCTGTCCCTCTGGGGACATCTGGTAATGTCAGGGGACATTTTGGATGTCACAGCTGGGGGTCAGGTGCTCCCAGTGTCTGGTGGGAAGAGGCCAGGATGCTGTCAAACATCCTAGAATGCACAGAGCAACCTCACAATAAACCCCACAGGTCTACAATATTGGAATTGAGAAACTCTGATCTACACCATGGTGGCCTTTCCCTGGTCCATACTGACCCACTTTTCAGTTGAGGAATCACTGCTGACATAAATTGAGAAGTGCTCCCTTCCCTGAAAGGGAAGGGAGGTGATTGAGGGAGGTTCTACAGTGTCAGTCTGCTACCAATAAAATTACTTCTGAACAGTAAGTTATATCTAAAAAAAGAATCTTTTCCCTACTTAGTAATTCCAAAACCTGACCTTCCATGATGCTTTTATAACCCCTCCCAACCTCTTACTTTACACTTTTTGGCATTTTACAGTGGAAACCATAAGTGGCAGTAGTATTCCAGCTTTTTGGAGAGGTGATGGAAATTCCTAGCTCTCAGGCAGTCTGGAAAATGAATAGAATCCACAAATTTCTTTCTTTGGAGCAAATATGTCTACATTAGTAGCACCAGGTAGCAATTAATCTGAAACATACTGGGACCCAGATAATTCTTTCCATTTGGCAGCCACATCTGTCCTTTGATAGAAATCCTTGAAATCCCAAAAGAGGACATGAAACCAGACACTTTAGACATGATTTAAAAGTGCTAAGTTAGAAGTAATTAAGACCAGTCCCAGGACCTATGAATGAGTCTGGGTTTAAATTAGATGCTTCATGAGGTACCTCACTTTCTCCCCCAAGGCTGCTCGGTACCCAATGCCAGGTTACTGAGTGAGTGCCTGGTCAGTTAGGTTTCTTGCTACTGTTAGGTTTTCTTGGTGAGATTCAGAAGACCCAACCCAAATTGGCTTAAACAAAATGGTAATGTGTTGCCATAGCTAAGCAGCTTCAGGAGAGCTGGATTAGGGAGGAGCAGCTTTAGGGCGCAGTTGGCTGTTAACAGCAATAGGGAGTTGAGGCTGACCATCAAAATAGCAAATGACCGCTACTAGTGTAACACACACACACACCCCTCAATGATAAAACAAAAGAAACCCTTGGCCCAGCCCACTGTTTAGCATTTGAGCTTAAAAAAGCTTAAATATATTTTATTTATTTATACATAGAAGAACTGGGGTGCAGGCTAGAGTTGCAAGGGGTGAGAGGACTCACCAGATACAGAGTGGGATGCAGAAGAGGCAGTTGTACTGAAATACACTGCGGAGGGGATCAGCGGGCAAGACAAGAGAGGTCTGCTCTGCTATGTGGGTCAGCTCCCTGGCCGGGGATCAATCTCGTGCTGAAGTGGCTAGCAATAGTCTGATAGTGCTGAGACTTAACCCCTGCACCACCAGGGAGGCCCAGCATTTAAAACTTCTCAAGTATGCTAATTATCTTCTCCTTGGCTCTCCTAAGTGATATTCCTGTGACTCCCTCTTTTGGGGAAGGAAACAAAAGTCCCCAGAGGCTTGTCCGATGTTCTGGGTCACTCTGGGGCAGTGTCCTGACTAGGAATTCCTAAAATTGCTTTAACTCATCCTGAGAACCGAAGGGCTCTGTTTACAGATCGTTATAAGGGATTTTTTTTTAAATTAAAATTTGTGGTAACATTGGCTAAGTTTCTACTTCAGGTAGTGCGCGGATAGGCTGCCTAATGCCTTGTGTGCTCTCTTGATGCACCGAGAGTGCCTTAGGAAATCACCGTGTTTCCAGAGTCTGGGCTGGGAGAGTATGGTGCAGAGGGAAGTGACACATGCTGGACTTTCAGATTGTCTGTGAAATCTGAAACATGTGGGTAAATCATAGAAAGCATGAAAGTCTTTCAAGAGCTGAATAAGCGCTGCCCTCTGCAGAGAAACGGGCCTGGACTCCGTGAGCATCCAGGTTTGGGGACATGAACAGCCACGGGGAGATCATCCTGGCAGGAGCTGTTTGCCCCATACTCCTTTAGAGGTTAAAGTCTTCTGAGAGGTGCTGGGTGGATGAAGCCTTTGTGATTTGTTTGGTGGTGCTCTGAAAATTTCTTGTCTCTGTTCCTAATTTTAGAGCTAGCAGCTGTCACTGCTTTGTTCTAACAAGTCGGTAATTTTCCATTCCCCTTGCTTACTCATATTCCCTTTATATATCTAATCACTCACTCTGCAAAAACTTCTAACTTGGTCTTATCACTTTTTAACCCCAAGAAAGGATGTGTATGTCAGGTATCTTACCGTTTCACTCTTTGGTCCTTTCTGTAACTTAGTCATCACATTCCTTAAAGAGGTTTCTCTCCTCTCCTCCAGACATAAAGTATCACCTTTTATTTCACTTCTGTAAACTCTGCCTATAGAATACAAATACGCTGACAGTATTTGATAGCATTTTAGCACACCACGTTTGATAGGATATGGCTTCTAGTACTTTCTATTTTCTTAACAGGAAGGCTGCACCTTGTTTGTTTCTTGTTTAGTTTTTAGGACCCCTTGGTACTTTACTGATGATGTCATGACTTTCTTTTTTAATTAGTATTGTCTGAGATTTTGCTTCAGAGTCGTCCAGTTGGAACAAGACTGGCCCAGGAAACTGTTGGAAGTGGGTGGCGGGCACCTGGTGGGTCAGGACCCTACTCCCTCTACCTGTGCACATGCCTGAAATGTTCCATAATAAAAAGTTTAAAGTCTTTTTGCAAAAATCTTTTAATAAAGGTGATGTTGATAGTAGAAATATTGCCACCTGTAGGTGGAAAATATATTACATTTGTTTTTCTTTGTCTTGAATAGGGTACACCATCAAAAAGAGAGGAAACAATTATTACATTCTTCACTCACCTGGTGAGTAGTAACTCTAAAATATTATTATCATTTTATCAGCACTCTCCATGACTAAGAACCTTAAGGTATAACTTACATACATTTATTTTAGGACTATCTTTCTTCTACATATCAATAAAATGTGTTTGGAAAAGGTTAACATTTATTTTAATAGAAAAACTCCTGAGTTTTAAAGTTTGAAAATCCCAAATGTGAAAATGTGTTTTTGAGACTTCAAATGTTTTTGTCAACTTGAGAATGTTTAGGTTTTATGTGGGGGAGACATTTTTATGTGAGCCCACGAAAAGAAACACAAATTTGGGGGGAATGTATGAGAAACTTCTTTAAATCACATAGAATAGATGTGGGCAAATCATGGATGCCAGATATGAGTGAAAAAACAAGTACGTGGGGTTAAGCAGCATGTTCTGCACATCATCCTTGAAGTTTTGGGTAGTTCTGTTACCAGTAGAAGCACAAAGTCGCCCTCCAAGCACCCTGGGGACCTCCCTTCCTCTCCTTTATGGGCGTCTCCTTTATGGTGCTCACCGAATCCACCTTTGTTTTCTGAAGCATAAATTTTTTTTTAATTTAAATTTTATTTTTATATTCCCCATACAATTACAACCCCCTTATTTTGACCCCAATGCCTCCTTTCCCCACCCCCCATGGAGTGTCTCTGGTTCATAATTGTTTGTTGATTTTGATATTTTCTTTCTTATAGTTATTCTTTTTCCTGGTCCCTTATTTAAGTTTTCTAGATTCCTGCTATGAGTGAGACCATCCGGTATTTTTCTTTTTCTTTCTGGCTTATTTCGCTGAGCATGATCCCTTCCAGCGCCATCCATGTTGCTGCAAATTGCATGTGTTTATCTTTTTTGAATGCTGAGTAATATTCCATGGTATATATGTACCACATCTTCTTGATCCAGTCATCTATTTTTGGGCATTTGGGTTGTTTCCAAAGCTTAGCTATTGTAAATAGTGCTGCTATAAACATAGGGGTGCAGGTGCTCTTTGGAATTGATGTTTCTGTGTCCTTTGGGTAAATACCTAGGAGTGGAATTGCTGGATCCTATGGAAGCTCTATGTTTAGTAGGTCCAGAAATCTCCACACAGCTCTCCATAGTGGTTGGAACAGTTTGCACTCCCACCAACAGTGCAGAAGAGTTCCTTTTTCTCCACACCCTCGCCAACATTTGTTGTTGCTAGTTTTTTTAATATGTGCCATTCTCACTGGTGTAAGATGGTATATCTCATGGTAGGTTTTTTTTTTTTTTTAAAGGAGAATTCTTGGTTTTTTTTTGTTCATTTATTTATTTATTTATACAAGCACTGGGTACAGTCAGAAGCGCGGGAGGGTGAGAGAATTCACCAGAGCCAGAGCAGGGAGCAGAGCAGGCAGAAGGACCGAAGTACACTGCTGAGGGGAGCAGCGGGTGGCAGGAGAGGTCTGCGAGCCATGTGGGACCCTCACCCAGCGGCTGGGGAGCAGCCGGCGCTGCAGAGGCTGTGGGCAGCTTCGCAACCCAGCGCTCAACCGCTGCGCCACCGGGGAGGCCCTCTTATGGTAGTTTTGATTTGCATTTCCCTGATTACAAGTGATGTTGAACATTTTTTCATATTCCTGTTGGCCATTTGCATTTCCTCTTCAGAGAAGTTTCTTTTTAGCTCTTCTGCCCATTTTTTGACTGGATTATTTTCTTTGTTTTTGTTGAGTCTCATCAGCTCTTTGTAGATTTTTGTGATCAGTCCTTTATCATTAGTGTTGTGTGCAAAAATGTTCTCCCAGTCGGTGGGCTTTCTCTTTGTTTTTGTTATTGTCTCTTTTGCTGTGTAGAAGCTCTTTAATTTGATGTAGTCCCAGCTGTTTATCTTTGCCTTCACTATCACTGCTTTGGGTGATGTGTCTGTAAAGATGTCTTTGATGTGCATATCATGTAGTGTTTCACCTATATTTCCTTTTATGTATTGTATGGTTTCAGGTCTTATGTCTAGTTCTTTAATCCATTTTGAGTTGGTTGTTGTGCATGGTGTTAGGTAGTAGTCAAGCTTCATTCTTTTGCATGTAGCGACCCAGTTTTCCCAGCACCATTTATTGAACAAACTTTCTTTGCTCCAGTGCATATTCTTTGCTCCTTTGTCAAAGATTAGTTGACCATAAATCTATGGGTTTATTTCTGGATTTTCTCTTCGATTCCATTGGTCTGTGTGTCTGTTCTTGTTCCAATACCATGCAGTTTTGATGATTATGGCTTTGTAGTATAGTTTGACATCTGGGAGTGTGATGCCTCCATTCCCTTCTTTTTTTTTTTTCAGGAGAGCTTTGGCTATTCGGGGTTTTTGGTGATTCCATATGAATTTCATCAATAATTGTTCTATTTCTTTGAAGAATGACATTGAAATTTTGATTGGAATAGCATTGAATCTGTATATTGCTTTTGGTAGGATGGCCATTTTAATAATGTTTATTCTTCCAACCCATGAGCAGGGGATGTCTTTCCATTTCTTTGTGTCTTCATCATTTTCTTTTAACAGTGTTTTATAGTTTTCTTTGTATAGGTCCTTTACCTCTTTTGTTAGATTTATTCCCAAGTATTTGATTTTTTTTGTTTCGATAATAAAAGGGATGGTTTTTTTGATTTCTTCTTCTTCTGAAGCATAAATTGTATTCTAGTCATGTATATGCATTTCAGATAAATTTATACTATTTGTTCTGTTAAATTTTCAAAAGTAACAGTCTTAGACATTCTCTTTTTTTCTTGTTTTTTTTTTTTTTAGATTTATTTATTTATGCATACAAGAATTGGGTTGCAGGCCAGAGGTGCAGGGGTGAGAGGATTCACCAGAGACAGAGCGGGGAACAGAACAGGCACATTGATTGAAATACACTGCTGAGGGGAGCAGCGGGCGAGACAGGAGAGGTCTGCTGCGCCACGTGGGCAGCCCCCTGGCCAGCTGAAGATCGAACTCGGGCTGTAGAGGCTATGGACAGCCTCAGAGTGCTGTGCTTTTTCCCCACATTTTGTCAGCAGAGCCATGCCTCACCCTTCTGCTCCTTACAAGATATTCTGAAAAGGACCGAGTTTCACCCAGTAATGAAACTGTGTTGCATTTATGCTGTGGGCCAAGTCTATTGATTGAGAGAGCTAGGACACATATTTTTACATCTTCCGGGGAAGACTGATAACTGGCTGACTCAGGTTCTCTTATTACTCATGGGGTACAATGCAAAGATAATATTCAAGCATTTTCAGTAATAGCAGCAAACTTCCTTGTTAAAACCACATTTACCAATTCAATTCTCCTGCAATTTTTTAAATGAAATAGTGACATTTCCTGCTTGAAGATTGACATAGAATTTCTAATAGTTTAGGGGTAGAGAACCATTTTGGAAAACTGCGTTACACTGTCAAATCATTAGGTTGTTCTTAAAGATGGCTCCCAGAGCACAGGCAGCAAAAGAAAAATAAATAAATTGGACTATATTACAATGAAAAACTTTTGTGTGTCAGAGGACATGATCAACAGAGTGAAAAGGTATCCTAGGAAATAGGAGAAAATGTCTGGTCAGGGGCTACTATCCAGACTATTTAAAGAACATCTGCAACTCAACTACAACAAAATAATCTCATTAAAAGTCAGCAAAAGAGCTGAACAGACATTTCTCCAAAGACCGTGTAAAGATGGCTGTTCAGCACATGAAAAGAAACTCAGTCTCACTGATCATTAGGGTTGCAAGTCAAATCCACAGAGACATTGCACTTCATACTCTGTAGGATGACAATTCTAAAACAAAAACAAAACCCAAACAACAGAAAATACCAAATGTGATTAAGGATATATGAAACAGAAACCCCTGTGTACTGCAGGTGGGAATGTAAAATGGTGTAGTCCTGATGGAGAAAAGGATAGTGGTTCCTCAAAAGATTGTACCCTGTAACCCAGGAAAGGCACTTCCAGTGTCGACCCAAAGGAAAAGCAGGAACTGGGACAGATATTTGTATACCCATGTTCAGAGCAGCGTTAGTCAAAATAGCCAAGAGGTGGAAGCCACCCAGGATGGATAAATGGACAAGCAAAACGTGTGAACATATAATGGAAATCCATTATATGCTACAACCTGGATGAATCTCAAGGACATCATGTTAAGTGAGATTAAACCAAATACAAAAAGATAAATAGTATAGCATCCCATTCCACTAATATAAGGTACCTTGAATAGTCACATATATAGAGACAAAGTATAATGGTGGTTGCTAAGAACTAGCAATTGTTTATTGATTATAAAATTTCAGTTATTGCCAGGTAAGAAAAGTTCTAGAGATGGATGGTGGTGATGGATGTACAATAATATGAGTGTATTTAATACCACTGAACTGCACATGTAAAAATCGTTTAAGTGTTTCATTCATGGAAGAATGGATAAAGAAAATGGAATATTTATTCAATCACAAAAAATGATGAAATCTTGCCATTTGCAACAATATGGATAGGCCTTGAGAGTGATATGCTAAGTGAATTAAGTCAGACAAAGAGAAGTAGCATATGAGCTCACTTACATGTGAAACCTGAAAAATAAAAATAAAGCAAGCTCGTAGATACTGAGAAAGACTGGTGGTCAGCCAGAAGCTGAGGGTCCGCTGTAAGCAAAATGGGTAAAGGTGGTTATAAGTTACAAACTTTTATCAATAGTTATAAAATCATAAGTCTTGGGTTATAAATACATACAGCATGGAGACTATAATTAATAATACTGTATTGTTTTTTTGAAAGTTGCTAAGAAAATAGATCCTGAAAGTTATCATCACAGGGAAAAGTCATTTTCTCAGTATGTGTGATACCAGATTTTAACTAGACTCATGGCGGTGATCATTTCATATTATAGAAAAATCCCAGAATCATTGTTATACCTGAAACTAATATAATGTTATATGTCATTTTACTACAATTAAAAATAAACCTAAAATATAAATTTGAATAAAATTTGTGAGTTAAAAGGGTTGGCTTGTGAAAAAAAGGAATAATTTTCAAAAGCGTTTTAAAATGTTATTTAAAATACCCCGTGAATTTTTACAAATGCTAAGACTGTTCTTTTCAGTAGTGTTTTCAAATTTCTCTGTGGGCCTGGCACTGCACCAGATACTGACCTGGATGTTGTAAGTGCATAAAGCATTAGCCTGGCCCTTGAGGGGAGAAAACCTTGGTGAGAAAATAAGACTCTGAATAGGAAAAGGCTATGTGACATTAAACTCCAAATGAGTGATAACAGATAATATGCATAGGACAGAAGAGAAATGTTCCAGGGGTCCTGGTATAGGGAAAAAGCCTAAAAATGACAGCTATGAAAGAAAAATCTTGACTGGGCTGTGAGTATTTGAATCCAATCTTCAACTTGAAACTTCCTCTCTTTATTCAATCAAAGAACAAATGCTTATAAAACACCAACTCCCATCAAGGGGGATAACAGGATTTGTTGCACAAATAAATAAGATACTTTATCTGTTCCCAAAGTTAGGAAATATATACAAAGAATTATATACATAAACACACACATGCGTGCGTGCATGCTTAAAAAAATTATAGCCATGCAAAAAAACAACCAGAATGTTATGAAAACTCACTATTCCTTTGGTTTTCAGATCATAGGAAATAGGGTCTATCAGTAGCCAAGAAGAATTCTCTGGAGACTTAGCCAGAAGAGGTTCCCAGGCACTTGTCAAAGGGAGTGTCCACTGAGTTGGCCTTAAGACACTTGGGATTCAATGGGGGAAAAATATGTTGACATCTGATCTGCTGGCCAAAGTGACAGGTCACTAACCCCCACTCCTGTAAATGAAAGGAACTAGACCATCCGGGGTCTGTCCTTTCCATTCCCAAAGTTGCCCATGGTAGTTCCTTCCTACTTCTCAGGACTGGAACAGAGAGATGTTAGCTGTGGTTTTCCTTGAGACAACAAAAGTGGAACTCAATCTATGCTTGTGGGCGGCAAGACCACCACACCGTGGAGAGCTGCCCCACTGCCAGCCAGCTGAGGACACAGTTTCCTCCCAGGAGAATGGCCTGAGTTCTATCCCTAGGGAGCTACCCACATGGCACAGCAGACCTCTCTTGTCTCACCCGCTGCTCCCCTTAGCAGTGTATTTCAGTAGATCCACCTGTTCTGCTCCCCACTCTGTCTCTGGTGAATCCTCTCAACATGCACCTCTGGCCTACACCCCAGTTCCACTCAAAAATAAATTTAAAAAAATTTATAAATGAAACAAGTGACACTCAGCGTCATGCCCCACATCAGGGAAATCCTTGCACAAGTTGCCTGTCACCCACACTTCCTGACTTCTCGGATGTTCTACTCACATTGCCAGGCATGCTACTGAAGAGACTCACCTGTGGTCTAGCAGCCACATCCACTATCGTCTTTCCAGATGAGAGGCTGGAATATGTCTAACTTGTGCAAACCCAGAAGGGTTGTGTGTTGGTCATCTGTTAAAAAAAAAAAAATTATTTTAGTTTTTTGCTCTGAAGTTTGGGCTTCTTAAACTTTTTGTTGCAATTCAAGCTTGCTGACACTAACAGTTGAGAATCTGTTCCAGTGGACCACAAAGAGATTTACACACCATTTTTGTAAAGGGTGGTGTCTTTTCCCAACTTATTTTTTTTGGAGTTAGGAGACTTGTACTTTAACTCCCAGCTGTCACTGCCACTTGACACCTTTGGACATTTGTGGATGTTGAGAGGTTTTTTGTTTGTTTTTCAGAATCATTTTCCATCATGGAATCTGACCAGCAACTCCATCTAAGAGGTCCCTTCCAGCCTCTAGGTCCATGGCTAGTTCTTTTTTTTTTTTTAAGGATTTATTTATTTATGCATACAAGAGCTGGGGTACAGGCCAGAGGTGTGGTGGGTGAGAGGATTCACCAGAGACAGAGTGGGAAACAGAACAGGCAGATTGACCGAAGTACACTACTGAGGGGAGCAGCGGGTGAGGGCAAGTCAGGAGAGCTCTGCTGCGCAGTATGGGTTGCTCCCTGGCAGGCTGGGGGATTGAACTCGTGCTGCAGTGGCTGTGGATAGCTTCATAGGTTGCGTCTTAACCCCTTGCGCCACCAGGGAGGCCCCATATGGCTGGTTCTTAAGGTACAACAAGGGGAGGCTGGAAAAGGATGGAGGAACCCTGCATTTCAATGATTGGCGCAAAGTCTTCTAAAGGTCCACTCCTCCACCCCACCCCACCCCCAGTGCCTGTGCAGGCACTTTCCTGCAGGGACAGCCCTTCTTAGCCTTTGCTTTTCAAGTCAGGTTTCTAAGCTGCCTTGGAAAATGAAGCAAGTGAAAAAAATACCTGAAGGGGGAAAAAAAGCCCTACATTTTAAACTTTTGAGATTTTTCAATAGTTTGACAAAAAAAGTAAGCAGCTTTGTTTAATTTTTAAAAAAAAGGCAATTCCTCCTAAAAACCAGACATCAGAACCAGGGGAAATGCTTCTGCTTTGAGCACTTTTCTCTTGCTACTTCCAAATAGCAGCTCCTCTGCCAAGGAATCCTCTACCTAGAACCCTTTCCAGGTTAATTTTCTTGCGCTACCACGGACTAACCTTTGAGAAACTTGGATATGCAAGCAAGATCGCCACCTACCGGTAGAAAATATCCTTGCAAGTAAGCACAGTTGCGGGGTTGGTTGGAGGGGCGTTTAGGGGAAGGCAGGTGTGTTTAACTGCACAAGTTTCCTGGCTGGACTTTCTTGGACAATGGATGGATCTTGACTGCATGTTAGAATCCCTGGGACAGCCTTAGAAATATATAGACGTCCAGTATATACCCCAAAGGATTGAAAACAGCTGGTAGGTGGGCCTCCCTGCTGGCGCAAGGTCTCAGCACTATGGAGCTATCGCCAGCCAGGGAGCTGACCCACATGGCGTAACAGACCTCTCCTGTCTCAGCCACTTCTCCCCTCAGAGGTGTATTTCAGTCATTCCACCGGTTCCCCACTCTCTCTGGTGAATCCTCTCACCCACCCCACACCCCCACACCTCTGGCCTACACCCCAGCTCTTATATGCATAAATAAATAAAATAAATCTTAAAAAAAAAAAAACAGCTGATAGATACTTGTGTGGGAATGTTCATACCGGCTCTGTTCACAACCAGCAAAGGTGGACACAACCGATCAGCCAAAGATGTTTTGGCACCAGAGGTGGTGGCTGTGGGACATTGTAACTTGAAAAGGTTAATTTTGTTGTGTGAATTTCACCTCAATAAAAAAATAGAATTTTTTAAAATATATAAATGCCAGACCCCACTGCAGATGAATGAAACCAGATTTCTGGGTGGGAACACACATTAGTGGGATATCAGGGAACAGCCCAGGCTGAGAACCACAGGCACATGGCCTCTGCTGCCTTCTCAGAAGTGCAGTGCAATGCTTGGCTCACATCTGGTCCTCCCCGAGGAGGGGGTCCCTTCTTTCAGAAATCTGGGTGTTCCTTCCTCTTGCCTCAGACTAGGTGAGGCGCCCCTTTCCTGATTGCTCCAGACACACAGAACATAGGCACACGAAATTTTAAAAAATATTTATTTTATTTATTCATGCATACAAGAACTGGGGTGTAGGCCAGAGGTGTGGGGGGTGAGATTATTCACCAGAGACAGAGTGGGGAGCAGACGGATCTACTGAAATACACTGCTGAGGGGAGCAGCAGCAAGACAGGAGAGGTCTGCTGCACCATATGGGTCAGCTCCCTGGCCAGGAATGAAACTCAGGCTGAAGCGGTGATAACACTGAGACTTAACCCCTAGGCCAGCAGGCCCGACCACACAAGCTTTCTCAAGAGAGGCACCACACCTTTCTACCATCTTGGTTTCCCCAAGGTCAAGCACATAGCAGAACCTAAGAAATGTTGAGTAGATGAGTGAGTGAATGAATGAAGGCAGAGGGGGTGAGTGAATGAACAACAGTAAGGTTCACCTGTCTCCTTGCGTTTCTTCCTTCCATTTAGCTTTTGTAACAGAACTTCTGGAGGGTTCTTTTGGGAGCAGGACTTTGATTCCTCCCAAAGTTTATACCTGCTAAATTGAGCTGCTTGAGTATTGGCAGATGGAAGATGTGTCAGACTTCCAGTCAAGCTTCTCAGGACTTTACCTCCAGCCTTGTCTGCACAGTGGAATCACTTAAGGGCTTTAAACACTAGGATATCCATGCCCAGCACTGGATTCAGTTTGTTCTGGGTGGGGCTGGGCCAGGAAGGGCTTGGAAATCCTGAAGATGACTAACATGCAGCCAGTAGCACAAGCTGTCGTATGAATGCTTGGCTGCAATATTCTTGAATAATTTCATTTCTGAAAGTCCCAAACTATTTAGAAACTGACCGCTAAGGTCCCTCACATGAAGCAGAAGGATGTTTAGCCCAACCTGGTGGATGCCTTGGATTTGCACTACGATTTTATTCCATTCCCTGCAATGTTATCACCTTTAGGACCAGACAACCCTTGGGTATTTGCCTCCTCTTTCCCCCACAGGCTGAACCCCACCAGGGTCCAGAGGGCTAGGAAAGAAACTTGCTGTTGATGTAGCTGACTGCTGCTGAAGGGAGAAATCCTGAGGGACTTGGGAAGCTGGAGGTTCATCTATCTTGCCTGGTTAGAGTAAGGAAAACAGAGAATTAGGTGAGGCCAGCCTCTTAACCTGACATTCCAGTCTTTGCTGTAGCCCTCAAATAGCAGTCTACTGACATGCAAAACAGCACGTTGCATATTTATAGCAAAAACATTTTTAAACTCCTTATGCTTGTTTTGTTAAAATTAGTATACCTTGTTGAAGAAACAAAATGCCTAAACCCCTTGTTTTAGTTAAATGAACTAAAATATTTGTTGTTTGAGGTGATATTTCACTGGTAACGTTTGCTGTTTTCTCTTAATACAATGTGACACAAATATGCATGACTAATTCTTAAATTAGATCTCATTGTGTCCAATGACTTCACAAATACTACATTTTTTATGATTACAGGAAAGAACACACAGTCAAAAGTGACCATTTTAACGCGTACACGTTAATCGTGTTCTTGTGTGACCACCCAGCTGGAGCCATCTGGTTCTAGAACTTTTTCAGCACCCCTGAACCAGTAAGCAGTCACTCTCTACTCTCCTCTACCTACAGATAATGTGATGCCATTTATATGAAGTGTTCAGACTAGATAAATCCACAGAGACAGACAGCAGATTAGCTGTTGCCAGGAGTTAGGTGGGGGGTGGCTATGGTTTTTTTTTTTTTAATGGTGCTGAAAATGTTCTAAAATTGATGATGGTGGTGGAAGCATGAATCTGTGAATATTGTGAATATACTAAAAACACTGAATTTTAAACTTTAAAGTGGGTGAAGTGCATGTGGTATGTGAATTATACCTCAATATACATTTTGAAATAAACAACCAGGCATTTAATATCTAACTTTCTGAACTCTATTGATATTTATTGTTTTGCATCTTTGAGTGTTTGGCCTAACTAGAAACTTGACTTTGGGAAGATTAACAAAATCACCACTGCGGGGAACTTGTGAAGGAAAAATGATGCTTCTTGGACAAACTGCTATGGTTTAGTGTTGTTGTTTTTTTCTTATTCAGTAGAGAGTGTTTTAAGGCTAGGCATTTTCCTCTGCATGCAGATCTAGCTCTACCCATGGATTTTGATATGTAATGTTTTCACCAGCATTATTTCCCAAATGGTCCATACATTTATTTTTTGTTCAAGAGCAGTTTGATAGAAAATCTTCACATTCTCAAAGAGTGTACATTTTGCTTCTACTTTATTCCTTGGTTTATCATGTTATGATCAGATATTGTGACTTGTACTATTTCTAACTTATGTATCATGGGCTTTCCCTTATTTTTTTTTATATTTTAAAAGAACAGGCTTATTAAGAAAAGGAGAAAGGAAAACAGAGAGACGCCTGCATAGTCACAGGCGGCAGGGAGGAGAGCTGTTCTTTTAGGTTTATTTTTATAATTTTCCCATCCATGCTTAAAAAGAAGCCTACTTTTCAGGGAATAGGTTTTAGAATTTTAGTTTATTATTAAGTATGTTATTGTAGGTTATTAATAATTTTTCCAGACTATTCATATACTGTGAATAAAATATAGTATTCATATAGTACATATAAGAACTCAGTTCTCTTATAGATGACATAAAATACATTGAAATACTGAATTGTTTCATTTTTATATTGTTATATTTAATGTCCTCACTTCTTTCCCTCTATCTAGTCCAACAAAAACTGAAATAAGTGGGTAAAAGTCTACCACTGTGGCTATATTTCTCTTGGTTCCTCCTCATTATTCCTGCAACTTGTCTTTATGTTGGTGCAAGATGCTAAATGGGTCTCTCTCATTTCAGCTTCAACTGATGACCCAGGGTGAGGTTAGATCAATGCCAAGAGCCCCACCTCCTAAAGTGGAGGCGAGACGGTCTGTGCAGGACAGGCAACAGGCTGTAAAAGGTGAAGTGTAAGAATTAACATCTTAATCAGTATTGCCATTAGGAATAAACAAGACAAAGTATAAAATAATTTGTTGGTTTATAGGATAGGATTTTATGCAATTGTCAAAAGTTATATTCAAAGAATGATGATATGGAAAAAAGATCATAACAGTGTTCTAACTTTATGCAATAAATACGTGCACAGGAAAAAGACAGGAAAGAAATACCCCAATTGAGATTGCAGGTACGCTTGTCTTGATAGTTGTCTGAATTTAGAGATTTTCTTGAATGAAGGTATATTGGTTTCTTTTCTAATCGTTATGTTCATGATTGGGGAAAAAAACAGCTATTTTTTTAAAGATTTATTTATTTATGCATACAGGAACTGGGGTACAGGCCAGAGGTGCGGGGTGGGGGGGGGGAGGTGAGAGAATTCACCAGAGACAGCATGGGGAGCAGAACAGGCGGATTGACTGAAATACACTGCTGAGGGGAACAGTGGGTGAGTCAGGAGAGGTCTGCTGCATAATGTGGGTAGCTCCCTGGCTGGGGATTGAACTCTTGCTGTAGTGGCTGCGAAGAGCTTCATAGGTTGCATCTTTGCCCCTTGTGCCACCAGGGAGGCCCAAAACAGCTATTTTTTCAAAGAGGTCATTCAAATGCCCGGGTAATTACCTTCTTATGCTACCTTTACCCTCCAGCTTCAGGCCAATACACAGATGAAATGGATGGGATTGGAGACCTGGGGGCCTGTTTCATTAGCAGGCAGTTTTATCAGTAGTTTTTATTGCTTATCTTCCCAGCTCTTGGTGGCGGTCATCCAAGAGGATATGAAAGGCTCACCTACTTTCTCAAGTACTTATTTGGGACTGATGCTTAGACTAATACAGGAGTTCTAGTTTTATGTGTAATCACATTTCAGAATTTCAGTTGCCACAGATACAGAGACCAGGATGATGTCACTGTTGCCATTTGCCTCATCAGTTGCTTAAAACTGACCTTTAAAACTTAAGCTTAATTATCCTTACTGCCAAAACAGGCTCCTGGGGGAATGCCTTGATGAATTTATATTTTGACAATCTATTTCCTTCTCTCCTCATCATTAAAACTTATTTTCTCAACCTGTCACTGAATCCAAAGGCCTCTCTGACTTGCACATTTTCCAAATCCACATAAGACAAAACAGCCTTATTTGCACTCTGCCTTCTCTCTGGAGAGGAGGGAGTGAAAGGACACTGTGGAAGAAAGGGCCCTGCTCCTTCTCTTAGTCCTCCTTCCGTGACACTGTCCATCAGGAGCAAAAGAGGAGGGTGAAGAGGAGATTGTGAGGATCTAAGACAGACCCCACTTCTCCCTATTTCTCTCACTCAACACAGAAGTATCTTGTCTTCTAAATGGTCTGGAAACTAAAATTCTGTATGAAGCTTACCATGGTTTGATTTTTCAGAAAAGAATCTTTACAAATCATGCCATGTACCAGCCACGCTCCATGCTGCATGACCACACACAGCTGCAGACCCACAGCTGGTAACTTCAGCTGGCCCACATACAGTTAAACACACACCTTCAGTCACTCATGTTTTCAATACATGTTCTAGAAATTGAGGATCTAGCAGTGAAAAAGCGAAACAAGGAAACTAGCCTCATGGAGCTACTTTGAATGGAGGAGCCTGAGACAAAACTAATATTCTCAGAAGTTAACTCTGTAATCCCCTGTTACTAGTTTTTGGGAGGGAGGGAGAGAGTCAAGGTGCCAAGAGTACCTATTCTGATCTATGAGATGGAGGAAGGGAGGGGAGATTCAGGAAAAGTCTTCCTGATGAAGCATCATTTAAATGAAGATTAAACAGTGATGCTCATATTCTGGTTAGAGAAAATGACAACTGTCACTTCTCTGACAAATGTCAGGAAAGGAAGGTGATGGATAAGGCTTCTCCAAACACCCCTTTATCACGAATACTAGAACTGGTGAATGAGGTAGTTAAAGGGAGCAAGTGCAAAGGTCCTGAGATCAGTTTTCTAGTGGGACATTCAGATAAATTATCTAATCACAAATTATTAGCTCTAGCAATAATAATTTTCACATGAAAGCCCAACTTGTATCATTATCAACACACATTTCAGTTGCTTTCCTTGGAATAATAGACTCGCTTCATTTACTTTCAAGAAAATGTTTTCCAGATATGTAAGTCTGAATAAACACACTTTGGAAGTCATTCTCTCAACTAAAAATGTTTCATAATTAATAAAGGGAGCTAGTTTGGCTGGTAACTCAAACACAAAGTACTTTTTCCCCAAGAGAATCACTATCCTTCAGTTATGGGAGAAATGTTTTATGGTTACTTCCTATTTCATCATGCAGAATATTAAAAAAGCACGCACTCAAAGGTCAATATTTAATAAACTTAATAATTATAATGGCTTCATCAAAGGCATTATTAAGTGAAAAATTTCCTGCCATGAGAATGATTGTGAAGAACCAGGCCAAGTTTGTTTTTAGGTCCCTCTTACTGTGTTACTTTTGAAATATATCTCAAGTCCAGCTGCTTCTCGCTAAAACCCACTTTTCCCTGCTTGGTCTGAACCTTTGCCATCTTTCCTGCTGCAACAGCTTCCCAACTGGAGCACTTGCAAGCCCCTCCAGGTGGCCCAGGTCCACTTGCCTCAGAGCAGCCTCCTTCCCTGAATGCCCTTTCCGGAGTGGCACATCATCCTTCATGCTTTCTTCCTAACACTTAGCATGGACATTATGTTCTATCCTATATCTGCTTTTACTTTTTTGTCAAGGAGCTGAGTTCAGTGGGCAGGAACTTTATTTGGTTCATGCATCTGTAGTTATATCTGGCACAGGGCTGCTCAGCAAACATTTGTTGGATGAATGAAAAAGTAGTGCTCAGAGGGGCCAGTGCCCAACTATCCCCAGTGACCTCCCAGTAAGAATCCCTTCTCTTCCTCCTGCTCACCCTCCTGGCCTTGGCATTACTGTCAGGGCCTGTGCTCGGCCTTGGGAACAGGAAAACAAATAGGACATGCAGCCTCTCTCTTTAGGAACCTCACGTTTCCATACAGAGGACAAAAGGTTCCCCAAAGTTTTTCATGTGACTCAGTGAAAAAAAGCCCAGGACTTGGAGAGAGAGAGAGAGAGAGACCTGGGTTCAGAGCCTCAGTTTCCCCATCTGTAAGATAGCAATAATAATAGTATTTGCTTGTGTTTATTTTTCTGAGAATTAATGATCTAATAATAGACTAGAAGAGGTGTCACAAACTATTAATAATGGAGGTTTTTCAGTGGTGAAGGTAGGAGGTGAGTCTTAAGGAAAGATGTGAGTGACAGAATTAGTCAGGGATGGAGATGGGGGTGCGGTAGGGGAACCTTTCAGGAGGACAGCAGGTGGAGTCATGTCTGGAGCACAGCTGACATGGTGAGATTTGGTGAGGTGGGTGCCCAGGAGGGGTTCGCACCAAAGATTGTGACATTTTGAGGAGGTGGGAGTTCTTGACTATGGGCCAGAAGGAGAGAGCTAGGCAAAGCTGTGGAGCAAGAAGATGAGCAGAGGTGGGGAGGGTGGTGAGAGGAGGTAGTGGGGGGGCAGAGGTGAGGGGGCAAACGAGGTGGTGCGGGAAAAGCCTGCATTGGGGAGGACCTCAAGAGCCAGGCAGAAGACTTGGGCCACAATCGAGACACTTGTCACCTTTTTCCCATTTCATATAAATGGCAGTTGAGGTATTCGTTGTCTCAAACTTCCCCCCTCCCCTATCTGTCTCGGGAAATTGATGTGTATAAATCCAGGATGTCTATTTCTGTCATGAGGCAGAATATCTCAACAGCCAGTCTGACAGATGGGTCACTCGTCTCTTAAACGGTTTTGTTTTATAGCGAGGGACACTTTGCGTCCTTCCTTAATGAGCTGGTTGGTTTAGACACATCACACTTTGTTCCAAAAAAGGTTCTTCTCATTCTAACTCTTACTCAGTAAGTGCTTATTGACACATAAGTGTTAAAAATAGGATGCATTTTTTGACGTACAATAACCTTTGTTAATAATTATTTCTAACAGAATATTTTTACAATGAACTCTGCTCCCTTGGGCCTCACAGAGGGGCTGGAAGAACGGCACACAGCCTGTCCTCTGGAAACGTTCCTGCCTATATAGAAAGTGACAGGTGTTTACTCAAGAGAAAGTAGACAATGAAATGAAGCCCAAAGCCAAAGGTCCTATCCCCACCCACCTCCTCTGCGCTCTTAATCTGCTCCTCAGAGGTGTGGGTGGGGTCTGTCGGATATTTTCTACATCTGTGTTTTTATACTGTGCTTTAAAAACCCAAATCAGAAATAAGCTCACCTCCTACTGCTTGTTTTGCAATGTGATTATCTCCCTCAGCAATAAATGGCTAAGGCGCCTTTTGGAGATCTAGGCACTGAGCGGCTCCCCACTTTCTGCACTGGCTGAAGAGCCCCTTGCATGCAGAATTTATTTTTTTGCTTTTCTAAAGGCATCAGGAGCCTGGGGCACGGTTGCCTTTATTAGAAAAGGCAGACCTTAAAGCCATCAATGCAATTTGTAAGGGGATCGAAGCTTGGGAAAGGGACATTTTTTGTTTGTTTGTTTTTGTCCTTTGTAAAGCGCCAGCCTGTGGCTGGATGCCATGTGCCCAGCTCTCACGGAAACCTCAAACCTCTCCGGACAGCAAAAAGGGCCTGATGCAGTTGGGCAATGTTCAGCCCCAGAGAGCAGCGGGGCAGCCTGTGGGTTTGCTGTCAGATCAGATTCCTGCTGTAGGGAATCCCAGAGCTCGCAACAAAGGAGTTTAGTTCTCGGTCTTCATTTCCTTCAGGGCTTGGTCACTGGCATTGAGAAATAGAATGACAAGTTGATTTATTTTATGTAGAGGAAACGTTCCAGGAACTTGTAACATCACTCAGCACAGCCAAGCAATGAGTGGAATGAGTTAGTCCTACCAACACCAAGTCCTTCATCCTTGCATATGGAGACCTGTGCAGAAACATTTTCTGCGGGGATATTTGTGACTATTTTTAAAATTGGAAACAATTCAAGTGTCCATCAGCAAGAAAATGAATAAAGAGTCACATTCATGGCAGAGAAAACTTGACAGCAATTACAGTGAATGGACCAGATTTTAAAATAATGTTGAGGGAAAGAGCAAGCAGCAGAACGTTACATATGGTGCAAGACCGTTTTAAAACACAAAATGCTGCCTCTTGTTTATGGATATGTGTGATTCACAGCATGTAAAAACTACCAGGAGTCAGGCAGTAATGGCGGGGGTGCAGGGAGCAGAAGGAGAGACACTGCCCGCCTGGCCATAGCAGGGACCTTACCTGCATCTGTGGAGTTAATTTCCCTTTTTTAATTATAAAAAACACGTGACAGAATTTGCCATCTTAACCATTTGCTAAGCATACAGCTCAGATCTCCAGAACAACTCCATCTCATGAAATCAAAATTCTGTACAGTAACTCCTCTCCTTACCTCCTCCTCCTGCCTCCCCGCCCGTCTCTGCTGAGCACCACAGTGCACCCTGCACAGGACTACTCTAGGCACCTCATGTAAATGGGATAGTACTATAATTATCTTTTGTGGTGGTTTTATTTCACTTCATAACATATTCACGATCCACCCATGCTGTAGCATCTGACAGGACTTTGTTTCTTTTTAAGGATGAATGACATTCCATTGTATGTTCCACATTTCCTAAAGAAAAGTCCATCTGTCAGTGGACACTTGGTTGGCTTCCACCTCTTGGCGATTGTGACTGTTGCTGCTCTGAACACGGGTGTGTGGATGTCTCTTGAGACCCTGCTTTCAATTCTTTTGGATCTGTATCCAGAAACGGGATTGCTGGATCATAGGGTAGTTCTATTTTTAATGTTTTGAGAAACAGCCATACTGTTTTTTCGTAGCAGCAGCACCATTTTACATTAACATTTTACCGTCACCGTTTTATAGTAACAGTGCACAAGTGTTCCAGTTTTTCCACATCCTTGCCAACACTTGTTACTTTCTGTTGTGCTTCTGTTGTTACTTTCTGCACTGTAACGAGCATAGAATATCTCATCTCATTGTAGTTTTGATTTGCTTTCCCTAAAGATTAGTGATGTTCATCTTTTCCTATGCTTGGAGGCTATTTGTATAGCATCTTTGGAGAGATGGCAACACAGCTCATTGCCCCTTTTTAAATTAGGTTATTACTTGATTTTTTTGTTGAGTTGCAGGAGTTCTTTATATATTCTGGATAGTAACCCCTTATCAGATACATGACTTGCTAACATTTTCTCCTATTGCCTTTCACTGCATTGTGTTAATTTCTTTTTTGAAAGGAAAGATATCCTTTGTGCTTTCATATTAAATATTTTATAATTAAAAAGGACAGGAGAAGGTTTGAGGGTCAGAAAGATGTGGGTTAAAGTCTTAGCTCAGGTTATTTATCTTCTGAGTCTGTCTTATAAAATAGAAATAATAAAACCTACTCAGCAGGATAAAAGAATGAATTTAATTGTAAGAATTAAAATAATATAGAGAGCACAGTACACTGCTCCTCTGTCCAATAAACAGTGATTACGATTTCAGTGATGATTCAGGAAGGATAAAGCTTTTTTGAATCACTCTGTATGCCCCTGGAAGCCTGAGGCATCCACTGCATATTCTTCTTCTTCTTTCCCTCTCTTATTTCCTTCTGCTTCAGGCTCTGCTCTTAGGTTATTCTTTCCTCATTCCCTTTATTTCAAGGCTCTCCACACAACCTACCATAATGTGGCAGACTGGAGAAAGACAGTAGGGAGTGGTGGGGCCTGTGGCAGTCTGAGAGCATGACTTGTGTGGCAGGGGCAGCCAACCCTGTACTCCAACTTGCCATGCTGGAATGTGGGCCCAATATTACCATATATTCTGGTTTGGTTTTTTGTTTGTTTTGAGAGAAATTACAAATCTATATTTTTATAGGAAATCTTTGCATTTTTTTATTGTTGGAAATGATTCCATTTTTATTTATCGTTATAAGATCCAAATGAATCTCCAGTAGGCTAGATCTGCCCTAAAGAGTGCCAGTCAGTAATCTCTAATTGATGAAGAAGTTGCGTATGTGGTGGTGGGGAAGGGGAATAGGAAGGAGAACTCCTCTGGGTGTCTTTATCTTGTATACCATGTGTCTGTATCTGTGCCTGCATGTGTGTGTAGATGTGTGAGCCTGGATGTACAGAGGCACACGTGCATGGAACATATAGGTGTGCATGTGTGTCTTTGTCGCTGCCCCTGCAGGTGGATGTGCAATGTATGCAGGTGTGTAGATGTATATTTTACTGTCACCTCCAGTCCTGAACAATGAGAGGCTAGTTGGTCATCTTGGAACATTTGACTTCTTCCTTCCATTTCTTGGAGGTTGCTGGGGCACTGGCTGTATGGGCCACATTTGTGCATGGGGTCACCACATCTGCTGTGGAGACCCAAAGCTGCATCAGAGACTACCCTGGTCTAGGAGGTCTCCAGAGCAAACATTTTAGGGAATTAGCATTATGTCCCTAGTTTCCTCCTGCCCTCTGAATCTTTAAAACCTGATACACACAAACTCATTACTGCTTTGGGCCTTTCTTTCCTTCTGAGCTGTGGGCAAGATTTTCTTTCTCACACAAGCTGCAAACTGGTGGTCACCGACAGGATCTGGCCATGGCTGCTCCCTTTAAACAGGGTCCAGCTTTCCAGTCATGCCAGTTCCCACTGCTCCTGATTTATCTCTACAATACTGACAATGGAAAATGGTGCCTACCTTTAATTTTTTGATTTTTTTTAAGATTTATTTATTTATTTATTTATTTATTTATTTATTTATTTATTTATACAAGAACCAGGGTACAGGCCAGATGCGCGGGAGGGTGAGAGAGGATTCACCAGAGACAGAGCAGGGAACAGAACAGGCAGACTGACGAAATACACTGCTGAGAGGAGCAGCGGGCAAGACAGGAGAGGTCTGCCTCGCCATGTGGGATCCTCGCGGGCCGGCCAGGATTGAACCAGCACTGCAGAGGCCGTGGGCAGCTTCACAGCACTGCGCTCAAATGGCTACCGGCAAGGCCCGGGTGCTTCCCTTTTATATGGAGGTGTCTCTGTTACAATGTGAATGACCAAATATACACATATTTACTATAAATCACAATATGGCAGTCCCACAAAACCCAAAATATTGACTATCTGGCCCTTTACAGTAAGATTTGCTGCATTGTAAACTATTTCCTTGCCTTCCTTCCAGCTAACTTCTTTGTCTTTCCCTTTCTTTCCTTCTGTGACTTTTTTCATTTCTCCCTCCTCCCTGGGTTTCCATACAACTCCTCCCCTCCTCCAAGACACAAATATTTACTTTTTGCACTGTAGGAGTAGGGCTAGAAACTGCCTATAAGGCCAATGGCTACAGATAAAATGTTTTGAAACTCCAACATGGCCTCCCACCTGCCCATCCCTCCTTTAACTGAAGGCTTCACCCTTTTAACTGCGATCCATCCCATCATCTCATTTTTGGGGTAGTGGTGGTGGGAGGGGGTTATCCACAGTGAGGTAGTTTCCACCTCCTTACAATCTCTGGGGAGAACTCACACAAGGAAATGGGTGCACATCCCCCAACCCCTGTGTGTAACTCTTTAACCATCTCTTCCTTAAAACCAAAGACTGTTTTGTTTTGTTTTCACTGCTAAGTATGCATTGTTCAGACTGCAGGAAGTTCACATTAGAAGATACTTTCATATTGTCTCAGGAAATCTAAAGATTTCAATCTAATGAATATTAAGTACAAAATGAAAAAGTACCCTTTGTTCAAGTATCATTTTACTGTGCTACTTTGATGAAGCCACAAGTGATAACCTTACAAATTTTCCTCTTAAATAATCTAAAAATGTTTACTTTTGAAATTAATATTTGATTTTGTAGTAGAACTTGCCATTGGTATGAGATGACCTTGTTTTATAGGATGAAGATTACTGGATAGAAATGTTTTTTCTCTGGAAGGGAAAATGAGTCTGCTGATTTTACTTTAGGGTTTTTGTTGCGGAACAACTATGATTGATTGGTAGTGACTACCTGTTCTGAGAAGTGGTCTAAAGAAGAAATTGAGGATTAGGGGAACTCAGAGTGCAAAGTTAAATTAGTGATGCCTGCCATGGTCATGGAATATTTGAATAATTGTAGTATAGGTACCAATTATTTACAAACCTAGTCAATCTCTTTATTTGCTTTTATCAAATGCCATGGAGAGTTTAAGAGGGATGATGATTCATTATTTCCAAATAATACAAAGAGGATCTCTTTAATTTGGATAATGACCAAGGAGGACTGAATGACTACATCTCCTTCAAACGTATTTTGGACTTTTTTGAAGAACAATTTGATTTTGACAAAGTTTGTGTTTTTAGCTAGTAAATCCCTATGTGCCTTTCATGTTCTGGTAGAAATTGCACTTGACATTGTAAATATAATTGTAGGTAAAAAATGATGAAGTCAGGTGATGAGTTTACAAAATTGTATTTTTAATTCTCTTCATGCCATTTATAAAGCATCTGGTGAGTGAACAATATACCTTAGATCCTCTAACTGCTTTTAAGTTGGAAAAGGCAGCTTTCAGCTCTGAACAGCTGAAGTTCTATAGATGACACCAGGGATGTCTTGATCTGTGGAAGATAAATGACAATTAGGAACCTTGCATTAGGGGGTGAAAATCTTTAAGATCCTCAGAAATAATTATCAACTGGGGAACACCGATAAACCTGTAGAAATGTTACGATTCTAAACTTTTTTCTCTTGCCAAAAACCTCCTTATCTTTATTTTGAGCCTTTTTGTATTTTCTCAGGCAGATTGTAAGGACAGAAATAATTCATTTTCAAAACTCTCTTTGAAAAGGAGCAGTAGTAAAGAGAACATGTACATTTGCATTTTTTAAAGATTTATTTATTTATGCATACATGAGCTGGGGTACAGGCCAGAGATGCGGGGGGTGAGAGGATTCACCAGAGACAGAGTGGGGAACAGAAAGGCAGAATGACCGAAGTACACTGCTGAGGAGAGCAGCGGGCGAGTCAGGAGAGGTCTGCTGCGCCATGCGGGATGCTCCCTGGCTGGCCAGGAATCGAACTCGTGCTGCAGAGTCTGCAGATTGCTTCATAGTGCAGTGATTAACCCCTTGCGCCACCACTGTTTTTAAAAATTCTGATTATGAGATTGAGGTAATAGGGTAGTTGAAATGCTATTGAAACAGATGATGTATAAAGTGAAAGTTTCTCATAATCCCAGGCCTTTATTCCACCTCTCAAAAGCCAGTGTTAATCCTTTGGTATTATGTGTCCAACTTCCTCTAGTAACATCTAATCAATGTTGATTTTATAAATGTGCAATCATATATATATAATACTTCACCCCCAACATCTTTCAGCTCTATATGAGTTATGTCATTCTGGCTAGCATCTGTGTGGTGTTTTATAGTACTGTCATTTATCTTGTCAATGCCCTATTGATGAATTTTGGATTACTCCCAACTTGTCACAAACGTAAACAGCACGGTGATGACATGACTGCTTGCCTTAAAGGGGCTCCTGTCACTTTGCAACACTACCAGTGTGTTGTCTGAACACCCCTCTCAGGTGTGGAGAGGCAGACAGTGGCCCAAGCTCTGGCCCAGGTTGGGGTTCAAGAGTGAGTGAATTGGCCTATCGCTTCATTTTATAACCTGGGTTAAATGAAACATTTGTACAGGAATGCTCATGCCAGGGACTCTAACATTTATTAATAATTTTATTTTGTTCAGGCTAAGTTGTAATAAAGCATGTTGATATATGTGACGGGATTAAGAAAAATCTATGGGGTTACCTTGCTGGGAAGGAAGAGGAATGTTAGGGGAAACAGCAAACAAATGGCTTCGATCCTCTCCTGTTCTACTCTAGTTCATGATCTGGGATTGTGGAAAGCCGAGAATGTTGTTCTATTTGTGGTTGTGATCTAACTGTGTATACTTTAAATGGGATCCTTTTGCATGTGCAAAATATTTCACAATGCATTTTTTTAAAGATTTATTTATTTATACAAGAACTGGGGTATAGGCCAGAGGCGCGGGAGGTTGAGAGAATTCACCAGAGACAGAGCGGGGAGCAGAACAGGCAGATGGATGGAAAGCACTGCTGAGGGGAGCAGTGGGCGAGACAGGAGAGGTCTGCCCCGCCATGTGGGCCTCTCCCTGGCCTGCTGGGAATGGAACCTGCGCTGCAGAGGCTGCAGACAGCTTCACAGCGCTGCGCTCAACCTGCTGTGCCACAAGGGAGGCCCTTCACAATGCATTTTTTAAAAAAATTACTCTGCAGACATTGGGACATCGACCAAAATGAAACTCAAGTCCATGCCACTGGGTTACTGTTTTTCAGTCACTGTCATGTTCTTAAATTGTTGAAGAGGCCCTGTTAGACAATAATCATGTGTCAGACATTGAATAAAAGTCCTTAGGCATAATAGATACTCCAAACACTAAACCAACAGGTCATTCTAGTTTTCTTTGGTCAGAAGCAATGGAAACTACCTCTGAGTCTTATGCAGAAAAGCAGCTTACTGGCGGGATCTGAGCTAGTTCACAGAAGAACCAGGTCTTGGGGAGATGGGGTTGGGAGGGACCCTCATTTGAAGGCAGGGCCGTTCTTGGCCTGTCTCAGCAGCTCCAGCTGTTTTGATTCAAGCCCCTTGGTTCAAGACTCAGATTCCAGGGATGGGAGTAGCTGATGGGCCTGGCTAGGGTCATAACTCTACCCCTGGGCCTATGGGAATAGCAGGCCCTTGTGATGTTCCAGCCCAAACTCAGAAAAATGAGGGCCTGGCTAAAAGAAGTTCGGGGCAGTATAAAAATTGTAATGAGAAGTAGAAGTGTAAATATTGAAACTCAAGAATAGAGTGGCTCGAACTCAAGTGGGATTCACTTGTCTGGGATAACTGTAAATTGCCAACAATCTATTTGAATAAATCTCAACACAGCAACCAAAAAATCCCAAAGTGAAATGTGAAACACCAGGATGACTACCTGGAAATTACATCTTGCTCTACAGGGAATCAGTTAGTGTAGCTTCTAAAGCCTCTCAAAGCCAAACAGTGCAGAGGACACACCCCCTGAGTTCTCTTTGCTCTCACAAACTTTAGGGGAGGCTTCTAAGGAAAGCAAGCTGAGGTCAGAGCTGTTAACAGCAGGGAGAGGATGGGTTGCCTTAGGGCAGGTGCTTTCAGCAGCACAGCTGTTAAAACACAGTCTTCAATAAGGGGGGTGGGAATTGTATGGGGACTATAACCAAGATGAAAATGCGTACATTGTGCAAAAATGAAAAATGATGTAAAAAATATATAAAGTTACAAAAATAAATTGAAGAAAAGGAAAAAAAAAATAAAGTCCTCAACTGGTGCAGGCAGGAAGCCAAGCCAAAGTCCCTGGTAGTGGTGCCCTCTGGTGATCAGAGGCAGAATCCAACTCTTGGGAAGAAAGTATCCTGTTTAGATCCACAGGATAGATAACCACAGATTAAGAACTAACTCAGAATCATTAGTGGTGGGAAGGTAAGCCACCATGTGTAAGAGTTAGGTGATAAAACAAAAACATTGTTTAGAGTTTCTCCACCCTCAAATAGCAAACCTTGGAATTGTCAGACACAGTATGGATGGATGGACAGACTGATAGACACTATGGATAAAGGACTCAGTGACAAAGATGAAGACCAACAGGGTACAGTCAGAACCAAAAAGGGGGACTTAGGGCCTCCCTGGTGGCGCAGCGGGTTGAGCACAGTGCTGTGAAGCTGTCCACAGCTCCTGCAGCACAGGTTCGATTCCCTGCCGGCCAGGGAGATTCCCACATGGCACAGCAGACCTCTCCTGTCGCACCCGCTGCTCCCCTCAGCAGTGCTTTTGGTCTGTCTGCCTATTCTGCTCCCACTCTGTCTCTGGTGAATCCTCTCACCCTCCATCACCTCTGGCCTATACCCCAGCTATTGTATGAATAAAAATTAATTCTTTAAGGAAAAAAAAAGGGGGACTTAAAAAAAAAGTGGGTCTTGTAGAAATAAGTATTTTTTTGTTGTCTTGGAAAAAACCTCCAGAGGGTGGTTGAATAGAAAATTAGAGAGAGATGAAGAAAGAATTAGTAAACAGGAAGGTATGTACACATTAATCACCCAGAATGCAGCACAGAGTGACAAAATAATAAAAATATGAAAGTGATAGTAAGCAATATAAAAGTTAGAGTGAGAAATTCTAACACAGGTCTATTTGGAGTCCTAAAAATAAAGAATGGAGAGATGGAAGAGGTGGCAATATTTGAAAAGATAGCTGAGATAGTGCCAGAATCTATAAGAAAATATAAGTGCACAAAGTCAGGAAGCCTAACATGTCCTACACAGAATGAATAAAGAGAAATCCATGCTTCAACTCACCTTAATGAAAGCATAGCATACCAAAGACAAGAGGCTCTTAAAAAGGGCCAGAAGGGATAGATAAAACCACAGCAACTAGGTTGCAGGTTATGAAAGGAATAGAATTCAGAAGACAGGGAAAGATCATCTTCAGAGAACTGAGAGAAAATAACACTAAACCTAGAATTGTGTGCTATCAAACTCATTTTTTCAAGAAATGAGTATAGAGACAGACCTAGGCTAGTAAAATTGAAAACACTTACCATCGGGAAAAAGTTCTAAAGAGAATTCTAAAGCATGTTCTTCAGGGAAGAGATATAATATATAGATATAAGATAGAAAAGGGAATGATGAGTGATTAACATAGTTCATATTATTCAAATTCAAATGATTATTGTCTGAGTAAAATAATGTATGTGAGTTAGTAAAATAACTGCAATATAAAACAAGAATAGCATGTAAATCATGGTGTGTGGGGGAAAAAGCAGTTAAAGCATTTTGTTGTTTTTTTTTTTAAGATTTATCCATCTATACATACACGGGGATCGAACTCGTGCTGCAGAGGCTGTGGACTGCTTCATAGTGTGGTGCTCAACCCCTTGCGCCACCAGGGAGGACCAAGAAGTTAAAGCATTTTAAAGTTGCAGTATCATCCCAGGGTAGTTAGGATAATAGTTAATGTTAGAGGTGACTGTGCATTGTAAAATTTCAATGCTGTCCCCCATAAGAGTAAAAATAAGTTCAAATTCACCATCATAACAAGAGGTACCTTTCTTAAGTATTGATAGGCCAGCTAGACAAAAAACTTGGGAAATATAAAGAAGACTTGAACAGAATAATCAGCAAGATCAAGGTTAATTGGTGAGTCTTGACAATACATTTTCCTCAAGCGAACATGAAGAGTTAAACAATTTCTTGTCATATACTAGGTCACAAAGCAAGTCTCAGAGATGTTGAAGATTCATTATCACATAGATCATAGTCTCCAGCCCATTGGGTTAGAAATGGGTATCAAAAGTTAAGTAAAAGAAGTTATTTTAGAAAATTAAAAAGCACGCCTCTAAAGTAGGTTCAAGAGCAAAAAATAATCATGATGGGGCCTCCCTGGTGGCGCAGGCAGTTGAGCGCAGCACTGTGGAGCTGTCCGCAGCCTCTGCAGTGCCGGTTCGATCCCCACCAGCCTCGGAGCAACCCACATAGTGAGCAGACTTCTGTCGTGGCCGCTGCCCCCTCAGCAGTGTATTTCGTCAGTCTGTCTGTTCTGTTCCCCGCTCTGTCTCTAGTGAATCCTCTCACCCTCTCCAGCATCTGTCCTTTACTCCGATTCTTATGTAAGTAAAAGAAATCTTTAAAAAATAATAATAATGATGGAAATTTTAAAATATCTAGAATAAGGAAAATGCAATATATCAAAATTTAAGAGGTGCCAAGAAAGTGGAAATTAAAAGAAATACATATTCCTAATGCTTATTTTAAAGAAAGAGGGCAAAAAATAATAGACTAAATGTCTGGGCCTAAGATTTAGAAAGAAGGCATAAGTTAAACCCAAAGAAGGTGGGAGACAACAGATAATAAATACATAAAAAAGCAGAAAATAATTAACAGGAAGACAAAGATATAAAGTAATAAACCAATACTGGAACTAGTAATAACAAAGATGCTAGTATTACTAGAAAACAAAGATTAAAATAAATTACCAAAAAACAAAAAGAAGATCACGAAGGACAAAAGTTTATCCTGAAAAGACAGATAAAATGGAACTCTGGAGAAACAGAAAAACAGATGGAGGCATGAGTAAACAGTATTAGGAGTGAAAAGGGAATTGACCTTTACAATAGAGATTTTAAGAGAGAGTGAGCCCTATGGTCCTTATGTTCAATAAATTCGAAAATGAATATAAAAGGTAAAATTTCCTAGAAAACCATAATCTACCAATGCTGCCTCAAATGAGTCTCAAATTACAGGCTAATTTGAAGAGCATTAAAAAAAAATTACCAGCTGTTAGTGTAAAAAAATAATAACAGTACAATACACAACAAAGCAAAAATGGACAATTATAAATCAGAGACATACGGCAAGGAAGGAGGAGGGAGAGGGATCAGAGGGAGGGAGGGAGGAGCACAGGGACTGAGGTGATGGTGCACGGGTGCATTGGTGAAGGAAACTCTATGGGGACTATACCTGGGGGTGGGGGAAAGCAGACATTGTTTAAAAATGAACAATTGTGTAAAAATAAAAAAATTAATATAGGGCCTCCCCGGTGGCGCAGCGGTTGAGCGCTGGGTTGCGAAGCTGCCCGCGGCCTCTGCGGCGCCGGTTTGATCCCCGACTGCTCCCCGGCCACTGGAGGAGGGTCCCACATGGCGCGCAGACCTCTCCTGCCGCCCGCTGCTCCCCTCAGCAGTGTGCTTCGGTCCTGCTGCCTGCTCTGCTCCCCGCTCTGGCTCTGGTGAATTCTCTCACCCTCCCGCGCTTCTGACTGTACCCAGTGCCTGTATGTATGTATCAATCAATCAATCAATCAATAAATCTTTAAAAAAAAATTAATATATAAAAAAGAAAATAGAAACTAGATAACTAAGTTATCCAACCCTATGTGAGCAAAAAATTACCAGCTGTTAGAAACCTCCTCATAAATAAACACCAGGCCTAGATAGTTTTCAAATGAGTTCTGTACATTTTCAGAGAACAGATCATTTCCAGCTCCTCAACCAATTCCACAAGCCATAAAACTGATCAGGACAGAACAAGAAAGGAAAATTAGAGGCTAGCCAAATTCACAAAAATAGACATCAAAAATCTTATACAAAACATTGGTGAATAGTAGTGTATAAAAAGATAAACCCCTGGCGCCTCCCTGGTGGCACAAGGGGTAAAGCGGCAGCATTATGAAGCAATCCACAGCCACCGCAGCACAAGTTCAATTCCCTGCCAGGGAGGTGGCCCACATGGCAAAGAAGACCTTTCCTATCTCACCTGCTACTCCCCTCAGCAGTGTATTTCAGTGGATCTGCCTGTTCTGCTCCCCACTGTCTCTGGTGAATCCTCTCTCACCCCACCCCCCACCCCCGCATTTCTGGCCTGCACGCCAGCTCTTGTATGCATAAATAAATAAATCTTAAAAAAAAAAAAACCATTAATCCCTAAAATTCAAGAGGGCTATGATTTGAGAAAATCTATAAGCTTCATTAGTCATATCAATAAAATGAAAGAAAAAACATAATTGAGGCCAAAACTTACTTGACAAAATGCAATCCTAGACTTTTATTAAAACAAAACCTAGAAATAAAAAGTGGTTAAACTAATTAAGTAAATATATTTAGCAATTTCTGTTGTACGTTATTCTACATGAAGAAGTATTAGAAACCTTCCTTTTGACTAACAGAATGATGCCCACTATTACCTGTTTGATTCAACTTTGTACTGGAGGAATTAGCCAGGGACGTGAGACAAGGAAAAAAAAAATAAAATCTAACAGAACAACAGAAAAAGATGAAACTAAATTGTCATGATATGCAAATGTTACACAATTCTTTACATGGAAAAGTCAAAAGAATCTTCAGATAAACTATTAGAATTAAGATGTTTTGTAAGAGATGGTTAAAAAAGCATAAGAGAAAATATCATTTAATTTCAACCAAAAAGTGTAACACACCTAGAAATAAATTTTATCAAGAGATGTACAAGACATTTTTTTAATTGAAAAATCTTAAGAGACCTAATCAAATTGAGAGATATTGTATGCTGCTAGAGAAGATTCAATAGTGTAAACATGTTAATTTTTCTACAACTTGATCTAGTGATATAATGCACATCATTTTTTTAAGATTTACTTATTTATGCATACAAGAACTGGGGTGTAGGCCAGAGGTACAGGAGGTGGGGTGTGAGAAGATTCACCAGAGACAGGGTGGGGAACAGAACAGGCAGATCTACTGAAATACACTGCTGAGGGGAGCAGCAAGTGTGACAGGAGAGGTCTGCTGCAGCATGTGGGTAGCTCCCTGGCTGGACAGGGATCAAACTCATTCTGCAGTGGCTGCGGATAGCTTCATAGGTTGCATCTTAAAACCCCTTGCGCCCCCAGGGAGTCCCTATAATGCACTCTAATTCAAATTTTATTTGTGTGAGTGTGATTATGTATGATTGTGTGTGTGTGTGTGTGTGTGTGTATTCCAAGTTGATTCTAAAACATATGAACAGTGAAGACATTAATAAAGGAAAAGAATCAGGTGGGAATACCTGCCTTCCTAGATGTTAAGTCTTACACAAAGAAATAATACGTACGATTTCATAAGGAAATAGCACTGGATCGACAAAGTGACCAGTGTAACAGAAGCAAGATCTCAAACAGCCCTAAGCACATTTGAAACTTCTCTGTGTCTCAGATCACACTGGAGACCCATGGAGAAGTGTTGCTGCTACAACTGGATACCCGGATGTGCATCTACACCACACACAAAGACGATTCCAGACAGACTGCAGAACAAAACTTTAAAGTTTGAAAAACTGAGAAGCTGACTAGATCTCTGATGCCGAGCTTGGGAAGGGGTTCTTAAACAAGACAAACAGCCCTACGTGTATAAGGATAATACATTTGATTTTATTCAAATGAAGGCCTCTGCTTATTCCAAAACACCATAAAGAAATTGAAGACAGGGGCCCCGCTGGTGGCACAAGAGGTTAAGACACAGGACTGTGAAGCTATCTGCAGCCACTGCAACATTAGTTCGATCCCTGGCCAGGGAACAACCCACATGGTGCAGCAGACCTCTCCTGTCTCACCCACTACTCCCCTCAGCAGCGTATTTCAGTTAATCCACCTGTTCTGTTCCCAATCTGACTCTGGTGAATACTTTCACCCCCCACATCTCTGGCCTGCACCCCAGCTCTTGTGTGCATAAATAAATCTTTAAAAAAAAAAGAAATAAAATTTTAAAAATGTTTCTTTTACATTGAATAGCTTCAAATCCAACATTTTCATTAGAGAAATTTATATTAATGGACACAGCTTTACGTGGTGCACCTGTTCATTCTCAGCCAATCTTCAAGATTGTTGATTGGGTAATGTAACTCTCAGTGAGTGTGTTTAATGAGATGCATTTCATTTTGATAAAAATTGAAAACCTCTTGCCCACAATTTCTTTTTTTGGGAGTTAAGAATGTGATAAATATGATAGTGTTTTAAGCCTTTTTAGGAGGATGAAAACAGTCCATGTTTCTACATGAAAAACTTGCAAATCCGCATAGATATCTGAAAATAAAATTGGCAAGGCATTTTTGTCATTTTCGAAGCAAGCTCAGTGGCCTCTTTGGTAAATAAATTATAGATTCCCTCCTAGAATGAGAGCATTAGAATGTTTTCTTGAATTTAAAATTCTTGATCATTTTTTCTAAAGTGAAGATATTTAAATGACAAAAACATGATTCAAAGTTATGCTCCTCATTGTACCCATCCTACCATAGTTAGGAGGCTTTCAATGAGCATTGACATTAATGAAGAGAAGAAGCATAAGCTAACGACAAAATTCCTATTCAAAAGTATCTGTAGGATGTTGCAAATATCAAAGACCTACCGTGTAGGTGAGTAATAACAGTGACTTACTTGAGCTAGTAGACATTTTGCTTAACAATCCAGCAAACCAATGATGATGACGAGGAAGGAAACAACACTTGGAAAGTACTTGATTATTTTGTTATTGCTCTAATTTGACAAGACTTTTTGAAACAGAGTAGAGCTCTACCTTGACAGGTTTAAAAACCATATTCCAAAACTGCAATGAAACAGATAGGTTTTCGAGAGAGAAAAGCAACCAAGTAGACTAGAAATCCAACTCTGTCTCCCAGAAGAAATCTTCACCTTCCAGGTTTTGAGCACCAGCAAGCAGGCACCAGGGAGAATGCTTGACCCCTGCCAGGCTCTGAGTCATTCTTACTGAAGTTCTGCTATATCATTCCTGTGAGAACAGTTTCCGTTGGCCTACATGTGACTTCTTTGCATGGAGGAATGTAAACAGGGATCTAGAGAAAGTGGGGGACTATGCACTGACCTCATCATCCCCACTCACTGACAGCAGCCCCTGACTTTGTCCAGTCATCATTTCAGCCAATGTCCCCTAAACAGGCAGTATGTGGTCCAGGTTGAGATGCTCAGACTTGAAGGTGGTCATCACCCTGGAGTTGGAAGGAACTGGGTAAGAGTCCTCCCTGCAAATCTGTAGGTGTGTGGCTTCCCCACTCTGAACCACCAGGTCCTCATCTGGAAGGCTCGGGTAATCCCTTCATCTGAATTGTGAACAAGAAAATATCTGCAAAAGTTGGTTTGAGGCCAGCGATGCGGAACAGATTGCCAGATCTGCTCCATACCTCCCTCTGCCGAAGTCTTGCCCATTCTCTCCTCCCGGTAGAAGACAACCCCCTGCTCAGTGTTAAGGTGATGGACACACAGAGGGTAGGGGGCATTGCAAGGGGGAGGAGATAGCCAGGCTTCACTTTCTACCCATCCACCCTCCCCTTCATTTGTCATTCACTGATTCGTCCAATAAGTATCTCTCCCGCAGCCCGAGAAACCGCTGGTTCTGCAGTTATATTTTACCACAAAGCTGTCAATACTTTCCTCGAGTCTGGTATTTTTGCTGAAACCAAAGTTGCTCGCAGTGGCCAGAGCACAGATCCCATCTGGCCCAATGATTTAGCCGACTCACTTTCTTTGCTTGGACCTGTGAGCCCTGGGGCTAGAGAAAACTGGGCTGGGCCTCCAGGAAACCACACTGGGAGTGTAAGAATGCTGACAGGGTGGGAAAAACCCCACCCTGGCCGTGGGCTTCCTCCATGTAGTCTGACACCAGCGGGTGCTGGGGAGGTAGCGACCCAGCCTCACGGGGCAGGACTTCGTGGTCGTGTGAAAGGATGTCTTCTCAGCCAGACCCAGGCACAGCCAGGCTTCCAGAACAGCCCTGCCAAGATTAGAAAATAGGCAGTCTTTTCATCCTGGCTCCTCCTGAGTCCCCATGTCTAGACGTTTGCTTGGTGACACCATGGTAACCGTGATGCCACAATGGAACATTCTCCCGAAGGTGGTAGAAGATATCCCTCTTTTGAGCTCTGCTGTGTAAGGTCAGAGTGAGTTCATTTCTCCTTTTCCAGGAGCAGTTCATGGAACTCTAGAGAACCATCCTGACGATGAGAAGCACCCGGTATCAGGAGGGGAATGTGGTGACTGAGCACAGCACACGGGCTTCCTGAGGCGGCTGTGTACGGTCTGAGGCCAGGGTAGGTCTGCAGGGGCACAACTCACATGGACTGTGATCAGGCAGAATGAGCTGGAATTCCCACTGCCCGGTAGGCAGCTTCATGACCTTGGCAGGCTTCTCCATGTCTCTTAAGTGTCAGTTTCTAAATCTGTAAAATGGGGCTAATGACAGTGTCTACCTCATAGGGTTCGTGGACAGATGAAGTGAAGTGCCAGGGCCATTCCTAGGTGAAGAAACCATTCCCAGCTAAGAGAAACCCCTCATTTACTCAGCTGAGTTTAGAGGGGCTCAACCAGCTGCCCTTGCACTAACACCCCCCCCCCACCCCCTACTTTTCTTTCAGCAGCATTTTATGGCTACTGAATTCAGGCAAGGGTTGAATTCCACAAGTCAAAAACCAACCCCTTTCTGAGAGCCAGCTCGCTGGGCAGCCGGGGACCCTGGCTGGACGGAGGAGGACACTGACAAGCCTGGGCAGCCTCCTCTTCTCGGAACCTCTTCCCCATCACGAACTGACCACCAGTGCTCGCGGCTGGTCCTGGCCTCCTTCCTGCTCAGAACCCACAATAGGGACGTGATAAGTCTGTACCCCACGTCTTTGTTAGTGAAAACGAGAGAGGCCAGGCCTCTACGTGGGGGTGGCGGTGGGATGGAACCACCCCTTCGGGAGGAGAGGAAAGAGCCGTGGTTTGGATGCTCTGTTTCCACAGCTGCCCATGGTGTCTGCTGCGGTTCTCTCTGGGGATGGTAGAGATGAGAGGGATGCTCTTAGTGCTGCTCTGCGTCTCCCACTCTTCTGCCAGTGAGTGTGCCGCTTTCTTCCCCGATGTCGTTAGCCCAGCTGGGACAGGGCAGGGGTATTGTCGCAGAAAAGCAAAGAGTCTTTAATGTCCAGCGAGACACTCAGGGAAGAGGACTCACGGTGCTTGGCTCTGGGCAATGAGAGTGGGCGGTGGGAACGGGCAAAGTGGCATGTGGTGTAGGGAACTGGGGTGTAGGGAACTGCGGCCCCAGCAGCCCAATGCCGGGCTGGTCCTCCAGTGAATACGATTAGAAAGTAAGACTTGGGCCCTCGGGCGGGGATCAGCAGGAGAGCGCCCTATACGGTTGCGGGAAGCAGGTGGCACATGTCACCCAGCTGGGGGCTGGGAGTTTCAAGGCCCTTCCTACTCTGCTGTCATTGTAACACTCTCCATGAACCTATGAATAGGGAACTTTTTTTTAAAGATTTATTTATTTATGCATACAAGAACTGGGGTACAGGCCAGAGGTGTGGAGGGTGAGAGGACTCACCAGAGACAGAGGGGGGAACAAAACAGGTGGATTGACGGAAATACACTGCTGAGGGGAGCAGCGGGCAAGACAGGAAAGGTCTGCTGCGTCATGCGGATAACTTCATAGGTTGCATCTTAACCCCTTGCACCACCAGGGAGGCCTTGAATAGGAAACTTTTTAAATAGCAGGGCACTAAAATCATCTTCGGCCAACTCAGGGCTTGCAGGGGGAAAGTTTTACTTAAAACTTTACTCAACATTTAACAGCCATTTGAAACAAAATCCACACTGCCCAAGATTGTCCAGTTAGAGGTGACCCACTGGAGGGTTCAGGAAGGCAAAAGGCCACGCAGGCCTGGGTGGAGCCAGAGATAGCCTCTGCCTGGCAAGATCATTGAAACCCTTGAGAAGATGTCAGGGAGTGCTTGGTTGGCATAATGCAGTAATTACTGAGGGTGCTCAAAGGGGTTTTGCTTGTGGAGCTATGTCTTTCCACATTTACCATATTAGAGATGATTTGAAACACAGGGATATGCCTGCTCATATATGCTATTAGCCAACAGAGTGAGGACATCAGGTAGCTTCTGGAAAATTCCACTGTACACTCATGAGGGTGAAAAGCAAATACTGTCTTAGTATTTCTATGAAAATAGTGTGAACCTTGCAGACCCCGGAGGGGCCTTGAGGACTCCCAGACCACATTTTGAAAACCACAGGTATCTACCAAAAGTTTCAGGTACCGCCTACAGTGAACACTAGTGCCCAGCAGATGAGAGCGATGATCTGTATTTAGTATTTTTAGATTCAAAGATGCCACCAAGCGTCTTTTATGGGGAAGAAGACCCATTGGGATAAGAAAGAGACAGGGGTGGTAGAGCGAGAGATGAACCAAGACAGAGAGAGAGTTGGAAGGAATGGGGAGCCAGCAAGAGGAGGGGGAGCTGAGGTTGGGTGCGGTGGTGGTGGTAGCAGACCACCAAATCCTTTGCAGTAAGACCCCCACATCCCCTCTTCAGGCTGTGGCATCCAGCACATCGAAACTTTAGCAACTTCCGAGGAGGGCATGGTCCACGGCAAGGAGTTCCCATGGGTGGTGTCGCTGCAGGATTCCCTGTACACCCACCTGGCTTTCGGCAGCATCCTCAGTGAGTTCTGGATCCTCAGCATCGCATCCATCTTTAAGAACAGGCCAGTACCCCTGCCTTTGGGGCCCACACAGCCCCCTGGGATGGCGCAAGGGGCGGGGGCTCTGTTTGCAACTCATCTTGGGGAGGCCTGGAAGGTGGTTTCCTGGTGACAGGGCTTCAGGGCTTTTTACCTGCTGTGTATTTGCTCCTCAGTCAAAAAGTGGGGGTGGTGGGGGTCCTAAGATCACCAGTTGCAAGGTTGGTGCATCGGGTGTCCCCCTGCATAATGAGGACTCCCCACTGCACAACAGCAAAGTGGAATGATTGCCTCCTCTATCTACAGGCAGGATCTTTGTCCCCATTTTACTAGGATCACAAAGGCTCTGGCCCTTAACACTAGACATCCTTACTCATCTTGCTCAGTGAATGACAGGAGTCCTCACCTTAAAACTCTTACCTCAGGCCTTAACAATGCATCTGCCACAAGTACATGTATGAAGAGAAGATGCCAAGGAAATACGAAAACACTTTGTCTCTGGGTGCTTGGAATTCACAGGATTTCTGTTTGCTTTCTTTGTCCTCTGTAGTATCCAAATTCTATACAATCAAGATGCATTTTTTTGAATAAAAGAAAAAACCCCAAGTGTTGTTATAGGAAATTTCTTTTAAAAAAAATAAATTTTTGACCCAATAATTTCCCACTTTTTGACCCAATAATTTCACTTTTGGGGATCAGTATTAAGGGAATAACTTTAACCACTGGGGAAGTTTTTTGTCCAAGTTGTTGATAGGATGGCTAATTATACAAAAAATAGTAGAAAGGTAATATCCAATTATAGTGGATAAATTATAGTATAGTTACTTTTTTACATATGTACTATATAATATATATGAAGTATAATATAGGTAGCTTATGTATTATATACTCACAAAGTAGGGGGCAAGAACCTATTACTATAATTGGCTAGATTATAGCAAAACCTTTGGAATATTGTGCAGCTGCTAAATTTTTAACATATGATCTAAATTTCTAATAGAAAACGCATGTATTTAAATGAAGATGTGTGCCTTCAGTCCCTCCTTTGAGCCATATCACATCACCAGTTTTCTGGGTACCCTCTTTAAATACTCAGTATATTTATGTATAGCTGTAGACCTACAGACCTACTTGTATTGATCCTTTTCTTTTTTAATATTTATTTATGCATACAAGAACTGGGATGTAAGCTAGAGGTACAGGGGGTGAGAAGATTCACCAGAGACAGTGGGGAGCAGAACAGGCAGCTGTACTGAAATATGGAGCAGCAGGTGAGACAGGAGAGGTCTGCTGCGCCATGTGGGTAGCTCCCTGGCCAACCAGGGATCGAACTCCTGCTGCATGGCTGGTAATAGCTTGATATCGCTGTCTTTAACTCTTGTGCCACCAGAGAGGCCCCTATATTGATTCTTAAATCTACTGACAGAGAGCCCTCTCTCCTTCCTCCCTTGGTGACCTGCTAGGGCTGGCATAACAAAATACCATTTCTCACCATTCTGGAGGCCGGAAGTCCAAGATCAAAGTGTTGGTAGGCTCGGCCTCTCCTGAGGACCCTCTCCTCAGCTTGCAGACACCACTTTCTCACTGCATCCTTGCCTGGCCTTTCCTCTGTGATGCAAACTCCTGGTGTCTCTTCCTCCTCTTGTAAAGACATAGTCCTACTGGATTAGAGTCCCACACGTCTGGCCTCATTAAATCTTAATTACCATGTCTTCTTGATTCGGTCATCTATTTTTGGGCATTTCAGTTGTTTCTATAGCTTAGCTATTGTAAATAGTGCTGCTATAAATGCATACATTGTGCAAAAATGAAAAATGATGTAAGAATTATATAAAATAAAATACATTATAAAAAAATAAAGAATGCAGAGCAAAAAAAAAAAAAATCTTCATTACCTCCTTAACAGCCCCATTTCCTTCCAAACCCAGTCACATTAATGTGACCCAGTCACATTAGGTCTTCACTTAAATATTTGGGGGGACACAGTTCAGTCTATAAAACCCTCTCTCCCAATAGCTGTGGCCTATCACACACAGTATTCCACTCTTAACTTTCTTCACTCTGTTGTGAGTGCTGGGGAGGGGGGTGTCTTTTCTTTTCTTTTTTTTTTAAGATTTATTTATTTATTTATACAAGCACTGGGTACAGTCAGAAGCGCGGGAGGGTGAGAGAATTCACCAGAGCCAGAGCAGGGAGCAAAACAGGCAGACGAACCAAAGTACACTGCTGAGGGGAACAGCAGGCATGGCAGGAGAGGTCTGCGCGCCATGTGGGACCCTCACCCAGCAGCCAGGGATCGAACCGGCACTGCAGAGGCTGTGGGCAGCTTCGCAACCCAGCGCTCAACCGCTGTGCCACCAGGGAGGCCCCGGGGGTGTCTTTTCTTATGGTATGAATACCACATTCTTTCCATCAGCTACACAGTTATCCTTTGATAGATGTACCATAGTTACACAGGCCTCAAATGATGGACATTTGTGTCGTTTCCAACCTTTTCCTGGTAAAAAATCTACTTTGCACAAACGTTCCTTCACATACATGTACACATATATAGCATGAACAACCTAGGTGTGGAACGACTGGGCGAAACTTCAAGTGCTATTGCTGACTAACCCTCCAGAGAGCTTCTGAGTTCTGGTTGTATTCTCATTATTGCTATTTTCTATTTAGTCTGCTGTTTTGGTTTTGACTTTCTCTCTGACTCACAGTTTTATGAAACAGTGCTTTTAAATATCCAAATGGTAGGGGATTTTCTGGTTTGGTTTTTTTTCCCCTAACTTTTTAATTTTGATTTCTAAAACAAAGCAGACGTGTTCAGGCATTTGTTGAAGTTGTCCTGGTGGGATTTGTGGAAGTGACTAATATGTGGACATTGAGAATTTAAAAGGTAAATTTAAAAGTTCATTCTCTGTCCCTGGTGTACAGTATGTAAAATCACAGAGGGAGGCTATTTGATCTGTTCATGATTAAGAGATGAATTAAAATCCCCTGTCATGAACACACTCCTGGCATTTTTTCCCTCCGATTGTCTGGAGTTTTTGCTTTGTAAACTTTATGTCACTTAGTGCAGGGAGTAATAACCATGAGGTCTTCGCTGTAGACTGAACTCTTGATCACCATGAAGTGACTTTCTTTGCCTTATTTAATGCTCCTCTGTTCAGAATGAAACTCCTGTTCTTATTTTTGGCTTAGGTTATGGTTTCTATTTTTATTGCTTCTTGTTTCTTTTTTCATGATAGCGCCTCTGTATGTCTCTTCTGACAAATCTGGAAAGTTTGAATTTTGGTTCAGGTGTCCATCTCAGAGTTGTAATTCTATGGATGACACCTAAATCCTTCATGTCTTTCTAGACAGGCCTCTCTAGACTCAACTGTGACCAATGTCAGGATCTCAATCTTTTTATTTCTTTCCTCCTCCTTCTCCACCACCCAATTTATTAGACTGTTTTTGCTTTAATGTTTAACTTGATTCATATACACATTTGCACACTCCATGTTATCCATAAGGGATATGTTTAGACATCCTCAAAAGGTGAGAAAAATCGATGTACACACCTCTCTCTTTTCAAATTTAGTTATACCATTTGCTTATTGCCAGGATTAACATTTTTATTCTAATCTCTAATCTTAAAACCTTTTCCTTTAGTTTTATTTTAGTTCAATAGTATAATTCAACATTAGTCCTTTCGCTGGGTTTTCATTCAGTAGAACTGGCCAGAATGTGTCTTCAGATTTTTCAAGGGCTCCCAAGAACTCTATTTCCTTCGCTTTTGCATCTTTAGAAATATGTTGCTGCCCTTTAGCTCAAGTGGCCACCTCTTATGTAGAATGCATAGATCACACATTCTTTCCTTTTAGGGACGTAATAAGACTTGCCCTCTGCCTTTTGGTATTAAATCTTTTTTTTTTTTTATAGAGGCATGCTTTTATTTATTTATTTGTTTGTTTGTTTTGTTTATACATGCACTGGGTACAGTCAGAAGCATGGGAGGGTGGGAGAACTCACCAGAGCCAGAGCGGGGAGCAGAGCAGGCAGAAGGACCGAAGTACACTGCTGAGGGGAGCAGCGGGCGGCAGGAGAGGTCTGCGCGCCATGCGGGACCCTCCTCCGGTGGCCGGGGAGCAGCCGGGGATCGAACCGGCGCTGCAGAGGCCGCGGGCAGCTTCGCAACCCAGCGCTCAACCGCTGCGCCACCGGGGAGGCCCTATTAAATCTTTTTTTAAAAGATTTATTTATTTATTCTTACAAGAGCTGGGGTGCAGGCCAGAGGTGTGGGAGGTAAGAAGATTCACCAGAGACAGAGTGGGGAACAGAACAGGCAGACTGCTTGAAATACACTGCTGAGGGGAGCAGCGGGTGAGACAGGAGAGTCTGCTGCGCCATGTGGGTAGCTCCCTGTCCGGGGATCGAACTCATGCTGCAGTGGCTGCAGATAGCGTCATAGTGCTGTGTCTTAACCCCTTGCACCACCAGGGGGGCCCTGGTATTAAATCTTGCTGTGAAGATTTTGGAATCCATTTTGACTTTTACCTTTCTATGTGGGTAATACATCCAGGGATGCTTAAATCTGTTATCCTAGTATCCCATTGCACTGTCACAGATTCCCTGGGACAGGCAATAGATTATCTGGCTAAGCTTAAAAGGACTTCATATGTTATCTGGATGCCTAAGGACTCCTTCTTCATCACTGAAGTCCAGCAATTTTACCAGTTGGGATGGATCTGCCCCATTTACCCATGGTGATCCCTTTTCTTTTCCACTCTGCTTGCCTTGGGAGGCTGGCCTGCATGGGGTACACCATTAAGCTCTCTTATCTTTCAGGTTCCAGTTGGGTTTAGCCAAGGGGTGCACTGGCAAGAGATCAGAAGGAGGGAGGAGAGTAGATCAGGATGCCTGTTCCCAACAGGTACTGCAGATGGCTGTTCCTCCAGCCAAGTTACCCACTGCCCACAGCTCTGTCTGACCACTGCCTGCTCTCACGGGACCAGCCTCAGCACCGGTTGCTATGTCATCAGGAAGTGGCACATACCCAGCCCACAGCACCGTTCCTTGTGATTTCCCTACAGCCTGCCTTTGTAAAGAGTCTGTATTAGGCTTCCCTCAGTTTACCATATCTGAGTGTGACTTCTTTTTCCTCCTGCTGGGAGATGACAAGGAAATGTCTTCATGTTGATCACTCTATCTCATTTCCTCCCCTAGGATATGGAGTATCCTTCTAAACTGTAGGTTCAAGTTTTGCTCCAGAAAATTTTCTTTAATTATATTTTGAAGTATTTTTTCTGTTTAGTTGTTTTGGTCTGCTGCCAGGATTGTCATTTTCCTCTCTAGCCTTTAAGAATCTTTAAGAATCTTTAATGTTCATTTCATTTGGTTATTTTTCTGTCCTTCCTTCTGTATCCTTTATTATGTTTTCTGTGGTCTCTCTTCTTCATGCTGTTTCCAGTTTGGGCTTCCTTTTAGTGATGGTTTTATTTCCACTTCTGTGCTGAGAAATGTGTTTGACCAGCTTTTACTCACCCTCTGGCAGGAGGTGACATCTACCTCCCTTCACTGCTTTCATCCAACTTCCCTGATTCTGAGTGTTTCTTAGTTTTATGATGTTTGCATTTGTTTCTCATTCTTACAGTTCTCTGGGTGACTCCCAAAAGGAAAATACCTCACTGAACTCCATCATTATTAAATTGGAATTTCTCTGGAGTGTTTCCAGAGTATATAATATGGAGCAATGGAATGATGGTTGAATTAAAATGTTAAAAGCTAATCAAGAGTCATGATTAGTCTTTTGCTATCACTACAACTGTTTTAAAATATTATGCATAGAAAAAAATGATCAGCAATCACATATTAACAGATTCTCTTTGGGTGGTGGGATAAGGCATTAAGATAGAAAAATCCTGATCCCTTATTTGGGTCTTCTAAATTTCCTGCTATAAGTGAGACCATCCAGTATTTTTCTTTTTCTTTTTGGTTTATTTCACTGAGCATGATCCCTTCCCGCTCCATCCATGTTGTTGCAAATGCCATGAGTTTATCTTTTTTGATTGCTGAGTAATATTCCATTGTGTATATGTACCACATCTTCTTGATCCAGTCATCTATCTTTGGGCATTTGGGTTATTTCCGTAGCTTACCTATTGTAAATAGTGCTACAATAAACATAGGGGTGCAGGTGTCCTTTTGATTTAATGTTTTTGTGTCCTTTGGGTAGATACCCAAACAAGGTATCAGGAAAAAGACTAATTATGACAAAGTAAAAATCAAAATCAGCAGGCCGCTATAAACCAGAGACACATTAAAGGGGGTGGGGGGAGTAGGATCAAAACAAGGGTGGTGGGAATTTTATGGGGACCATAACCAAGATGAAAATGCATACATTGTACAAAAATGAAAAATGATGTAAAAAATATATAAAATTAAAAAAAGATAGAAAAATCCCCCAAGATTCTGTGGGCCTCCAAAGGAGGCACAAGCCTAAGGATTCAGAAAAGATATCCTGAGGACTGGATCCAATGGTTTGAGCAAAGTTTATCCCAGAGAAGATGAACTGGATGAGTGTTTTAGGCCAAAAAATCAGTAAATATGAAAACGGGGAAGTGTGAAGTTTCCTCAGTGCCTTGGTTTCTCAAGATTCCCTTGCTCTCTTTCCAGGAAGGATGCTATTGCTATAGTTGGTATAGCTAAGATGGATGCCAAAGTGATTTTTCACAAAGAGTATCCAATCAATACTATCATCATCCACGAGGACTTTGATAATGACACAATGGCCGATAACATAGCCCTCCTGAAGACAGACACGGCGATACAGTTCAACGACCTGGTCAAGCCCATTTGCTTCCTCGGCAGAAAGCTGCATATACCACCAACCTTGCAGAACTGCTGGGTGGCAGGATGGAATCCCACATCTGCAGTTAATGGCTTCCTTCTCCTAGAGAAGGCTGTGTGTGTGCTAGCAATGGGGTGACTTGGAGGAACCGTTCTAGGGCTTATATTAATTCAGGTTGCTTGAGGGCTTAGAGTTGGGCTCACCCAGTCAGTCTTAACATATCAGTCAGGATTCCCAGTGCTCACCCTTTCTGTGGCTGTTGTTACATTTGGTCCTTTTACTCCTAGTCCTCTATCAAAATTGGAAATATACAGGCAGCAGACAGCCTGAAATGAATGCAAGGTTGTGGAGGGAGTAGGGGGCATTGTTTCCTGAATTAGAGCTGACTGTTCTCTTCTCTAAGCCACCCTCGTTTTCCTTTCACCCTGGGAAATAAACAAGGAGATGTAGTCTCTACAGATATAGAGGAAGGGGGAATAGGTTCTCTGCCTATTTTCACATTCAAGTTCAAAGCAAAGGTAGTTTTCAGTAAAAACTCAGACAGAAGTTCTGATTTCTATGAGGAAAAGGGGTTTATCAGATTATTTTCTACTCATTCCCATCGGGATGTGAGTTTCAGTTGAGCTGACTTAGGGAATGTCTTCTTGTTAATAATTCTTGGGCTCTCTGTTGCATGGTCCAGACAGGACATCACATGACGATGAGTATCCTGAGGAAAATCTCCGTGAAAGACATGAACCTGTGTCCCTTAAGCAAAATCCAGAAATCAGGATGTGGCAATCATGCAGAGAATGAAATTAATTCTGTCTGCTTGGTAAGAATATGATGGGGTAGAAGCTAAATGCTGAGAGCAACTAACAGTCATTTCAAGGGGAGCTTCAGGCCTCCCCCTGGCTGATTGGTGAACACTGTGAGGGCAGCAGCTGTGACTTGGGATTCATGGCTGTTTCAAGAGCATTTGGCTATATTGCTCAATAAAAATCTGCACACTGGACTAGCCAGTCGCCATTTTTAGTGTGACATGATTAAGAAGGGCTACATTACAGATGTTTCTCACTAATTACAATTTTTAAAGTGTAAGTCCAAACCAGACATGCAGATATATTTTAAGTCTGTCTCTAGTGTAGGATCCTAACATTCAACTTCTATTGAACCTAGACTCTGCTGCTATTGTGTATCTATTATTGGGTTGTTTCTTTTTTCTGTAAGAAGTCCTGTCCTCCACCCAGATGAAGCTATCCTTCTACCTAAGGAAACTGTGTAGATTTCACACACACCCAATCCGGGTCCCCTCATAGCCTGCCACAGGGAAAGTATGACTCACAGGTCGCACAATGAATGAACATTAAATGTTAAATCTGGAGATCTACCAGATTTCCAAGCATAGTTTCCCTGCTCTAAAATTGCCTTTCTAGGATGCTGATCACTCACTCACCCTCTAAGTAACATTCAGGATTCCCCCTAATGGGGATTTTCCCCCTGCCTCGGATGACCTGGGGAAAGTTTTTTTTTATAAAAAATACATGTATGCATGCATTTCTTTCTAAAAGTCATTTTCTTATAAAATCATGAAGGACTGCCTTTCATGAAGCAGTAAGTTTGCCCTTCCAAAGGTGATTCAATATTTGGGTGACTACTTTGTACTGGGCTCTCTGCCAGATGGACAACCTTAATGGCTTTTTAAGTTAGATAATGTGTTAAAACATAATAGAAGGCATAGCTATTTAATAAATCCTGCCATCTGCCATTCCAACAATCTAGTACCATACTTCATCAAATCGAAGGTGCTATCAATTGTAGAATGCACCCTTATTTGATGTAATACCAAGAGAGAAAAAATTACTGCCAGTCAAACCCTGATATTAATCGGAAAAAAGTACCCCATTTCAGAGATGTTAATTTTTTAAGTGCATCTTAGATACAAAGGAATATGCAAAGGTAAGATAAGCTGTTTCTACTCTAAATGATGATCACTTATTTAAATCTACTTGCAAATCAGATCGTTGTTAACTGCAGCACATTTGTAGACAATCCCTTTGCTGAACAGAATCGTGTATGCAAATCATCTCAGACAAATAAACCATGATTTGTCTACCTAGGAGCCTTTCCTCTCTCAGAAATGTGTCCTAGCCTCCAGAGGTCCTCAGAGTCATTCTTCTCACATGGAGAATAGACGGCCCAGGTTCAGCACCTGCCTAACTGGTCCTCAGAAGCTCAACAAGAGCAGAATCACTCTGAACTCACTCTCAACTAGAGTTGCGATGGTTTTTTTCACAACTGTCAGGACCTTTGCTGAATGTCAGGATTAGGCAGGACCCATGAAAGAGCGCTCCTCGCTGGGGCTTCACCCCAGGGAGGAGGGGTAGGACTGCTCCAATATAGCGCCTGGTACTTTTTGTCTACACTGCTTGTGCAGTGTAGATTAGGTTGCAGCCGCAGATTAGGAGGAAGAGAAAAAAATCATCATCTTCTGTCCTGCGAGGTATGCAGCAATAGTTGGGGTGTCTACCACCATACAGTCGTTCATCAAACTGTCCTAAATTGCGTTCTTTTTCTTCCTCAACCCAGTTAAATGGGAATGAGGCTGGTGAAAGGAGGGGAGAGATCATGCCCTCTTGGCCAGGCAGCAGATAAGGGCCTGCCCTCCAGTCCTAAGATAACAATCCAGAACGCTGGGATGAACGCTCCACCCCCTCTGTCATGTGGCAGCACAGGGTGAAAACAGTAGAGTGTGAAAAATCAAGCCCTCTGCACCAGGCACTCCCTTTGAGAAGCACAGAGTGAAGTCCAGAATGCCATCCCCATGTATCTGCCCTGAGGCAGCCAGGAAACATGGTGGCCTTGCAGAGCAGGATTCTCTTGCTGCCCTGGCAGAGTCACTCCTGTCTTTTTCCATTCACCTGTGTTACTGCTCTAGTGTGGCTTCCTCAGGACAAGGGAGGTTTAGTGAAAAAGGATGCACGCGTTATAGAAACCCCCAAATGACTGAACCACCCAGGCCTGGGGATGGGCAGGGTATAGGGCACCCACTGTCTGCCTCTCTCCTCCATGCTGTTGAGTCTGCCTGGATTGTTTCCTGTTGTCATCTGCAACCCCCTCCATGCCCAAGTCCAAAAAGTGAGAATAGTATGTGACTGTTCCTCTTTCCCAGGCAGGTAGGCCCCCAGGTCAAAGGTGACCAGTCACACTATGGATGACACTTCCTCTTGGGGGAACCACGATGGCAGACCGCAGGGCAGGGTGGGTTAGGGGTGTAGGTATTCCTCCAGAAAGGCAGCTTGGGGTGACAGGGCAGGTAAGGTCAATTACATTTAGTGGTTTCCTCATTGCTTTCCCCATATATCTCAACTTTTCACATAAAGATGATGGCTTTTTCTTGAATATGGCTAGTTTTTTAGTGCATGCACACAGCCTGACGGGCATTGTGCTAGGTGTGCTGCATGGGTTCTGGGCAACTGTACCCAAACTTTAGTTGAGAGAGAATTTAAGTGTGCCGAGCTTCTGTCCCCCTCACCCGAAGTGAGGGAAGGCCTCTCTGTGGCACAATTCCCGCCCCCAGAGAGCTGCTAGCAGGACGCAGGGGAAGCCGTGAGTATGCAGGGCCCGGGAGCAGATGTGCAGACAGGTGGGTGGAGGAGCAGCGGGCCTCCCTGGTGTGTGCTCCTGGGGAAGTCTGACTCTGACCCCAGGGGGAATCTGGGCAAACAGCTTAAACAAAAGATGGAAGCAAAATAGGGAAAATGTGAGCATTCTGGGCCAGAAAGGAAAGGAATGTTAACATTTGCGGAAGGAAAAACCAAAAGAGAGGGAGGATTTAGTCCGAGTACGGGAAGGAAGCAAGAAAATGAAATGTGAACCAGGAAGCTACAGGCAAACTGCAAGGCAACAACCTCCGTGTATAGTAAGAGGAAAAGCCGTCTTGCTGGAATCTGTGGTAGTGGCTGCCTAGTTTGGAAATAGTATCCTATAATTTACCCCGTTTCCAGTTGAGAACCAGTCTAAAACATTCCTAGTACAAATTGCACGAGGATGTATTTTTTTTAGGAGTTTTTCTAAGACCTGAAGACCTCTGTCCTTTGCCACAGGGCGACCCAGGGAACCCAATGATGTGCCAGCTCCAGCATCTGAATGTGTGGGTGCTGAGAGGAATCCTGGCCCATGGTGGTGAGGAGTGCCCCGGCCTCTTTCTGTACATCAAGGTGGAAGACTACAGTGACTGGATCACAGCCAAGACTAAGAGGACCAGCCCGCCCCTGTCTTCCTTCCACCACTGGAACAATCCGATTCCCTTCTTCAACCAGTTGGCCCACACCACCGTGACAGAGAAAAAATACACTGGGCTGTCCCAGGTTGGATTGTCCCAACCATTCTTCCAAGGACAGAAAGGGGTGACCATACAATCATGGCCAGCGAACGGCTCCAGAGAGAAAGCAGACTTTAGGGGAAGGGGTGCCATGTTGTTGAGCACGTCTCCTGACATGGCCGTACAGCCCATGTACTATGACTATTACGGTGGGGAGGCTGGGGAGAATGGGGCTGTGTCAGGTCAGAACTGGTTACATCAGCCCCAAGAAATTATCTTGTTTTTCTTTGTGCTCGTTTTCTTTTGCAGTGGTATCGAATCTAGGAACTAACGCTCTAAAATGAAGAGTAAGCTCAGAATGCTGAGTGCCAGGCATTCACCGTGCTATTTTTGGTGCGTGTTTTGGATAGTTGCACACCGGGGCTGCCACGGACAGACCCACAGCACGTAGAGGGACGGCTCTTCCTTCTCTGCCCCACTCCCACATTCGGGAAGGTCACTTTCATTTGTGCTTGTGAACTAAATGTGGGCTAACAAGTGTCAAACCATTCATTAGAGTGCCCTGTGGTTCTTTCAGTGTTAACCGTTCCAGGGGCCAGCCTGTGAAAACTCTCCACGGGCAGATGTGGCCTGGGAGGTGACCATATCAGCCTGGCTGGAGATCTTGGGCACCAGCCAGCAGTGAGAGGATCCCATGAGAAGGAAGGAACGGATTACTTTAATGGATCACTTTTTGGTCTCCAAGTGTGCCCCTCCTCTGGCTGTTTCCTAGGGGGGTAACTTCCTGCAACTGTTCGTTGGCTGTTTTCATTTTATTCCAAGCCTTGCGGTAGCCTTTTAAAGACATCTGTCAAAAGGAAATGGGAGAGGGGGAGAAGAGAACATCATTTGGGAAAAACTGATTGTGACTATTCAGAATGCAACCCGCATCCAGTCCTATGACGGTGCGGGCCCTAAAGTGTTTGTTTCTGTTCAGTGAAGTGAGAAGTTGCAAGTTCCTGATGTTCCTCTGCTACTTTTCGGCTCCAGAGCTGACGGACCTAAGTCTGGATCCTAATTAAGGCCCTGTCACAAGTCCCGTGGGAAGTGCGGCTGGGGTCTCGATGTGGAAACACCAAATCAGCCAAGTGACCTGACTGGATGTTTAAGCTACTCCAGGGCTGTCTAAAGTGCCCTCAGCATGCAACTCTGTGGCCTGTGGCATCTCTGGGTTTCCTTTTTTTCTGATGCCAGCACAGCGTTTGCACATTCCCCAGGCCTCTTCGCAGCTCACCGGGGGTCAGGGGGCTACTGTGCACACTGTATCTTATGAAAAGGCTGTGGGCAGAGTCAAAACATGAAAAGACCTATGTGTAAATGCAACTGTGTAAATGCATGGAATCAGGTTCTGAGTGACATTAAAAATCCATTATTACCTAATTTTTTAAAACACTGGCTTCTCCATGTATAAAGTAGCAATCACTAACTCATCAATGGTGGGGGGAGGTGTTCAGTAATTTCCAGAATTCATCAAAAAAACATGCAACTACAAATATGCTATGACTAGAGTCTTTTCCTGATAAACGAGGAAAAGTTTGTCTTAAGGATGAAAAGGAAGCTTTAAGGAGAAAAAGCCATCCTTCATTTTGGTATAAGTTGAAGCAACTGCTGAGACATCTTGCTGATACTCTAGAGTCCAGAGAGCAGTGTTCTTAGCTCAAAACCAAATCCTAGCCAAGAATGCAAAGGGCATGAAAGACTACCCCCCCAGGGGTCTCTGGACTGACCTCTGCAATCTCCACTTTCCTCTCCCACATCTTAATGGTCTTCTCCAGCTCTCCGTTCAGGATCTTCTCGTGGACATACATCATCACTGGCGGGGCTCGGAACTCTGCCAGTTGCTTCCGGAGTTTCTTGTTTGAAGCCTCGGCTTTGGCCCGGTCCTGGTGGGGCAGGAACAGTTAAATCCCGGGACCCCTGGCAGTTCCCGCTTGCTGGGCCTAATTGGCCCCAGCATCTCTTCCCAGTTTTAATGTGTACTTCTAAAAAACAGTGTTGACATTTTCAAAGGAGTGGGGGTAAGTCACAAAATTCTGATTCTTTATAGATCATGAGGTTTCTACCCAGTTCAGAAACACTAAGCTCAATCTAAAACAGTCATCTCTTCCAGCATTAAGAAATGTTTTATTTATCTTGATTTCTTAGGTTAGCTTTTTTAGAAAAATTAGTATTTCAGTACACTTTGATTGGGTCAGTCTCAATTCACATTCCTGTCTGGTTATTTTTTTTTTATAAAATATACATAACAAAATTTGCCATTTTAACCATTTTCTTTTTTTAAGATTTATTTATTTATTTATTTATACAAGCACTGGGTACAGTTAGAAGTGCAGGAGGGTGAGAGAATTCACCAGAGTCAGAGCAGGAAGCAGAACAGGCAGACGGACGGTGTACACTGCTGAGGGGAGCAGTGGACGGCAGGAGAGGTCTGCACGCCATGTGGGACCCTCGCCGGCAGCCGGGGATCGAACCAGCGCTGCAGAGGCTGCGCGCAGCTTTGCAACCCAGAGCTCAACCGCTGTGCCACTGGGGAGGCCCCATTTTAACCATTTTCATGTTTTCAGTTCTGTGGCATTAAGTACATTGTTGTGCAACTGTCACCACCACCCAGCTCCCCAGCTGAACATCTGTACCACTGAAACACTAACTCCACATAACCCTCCCCTCCAGCCCTGAAAACCACCTTTCTACTTCCTACTTCTAGGAATTTTTTTTAATCACCTTTTTTTTTTTTTTTAAGATTTATGCATAAAAGAGCTGAGGCACAGGCCAGAGATGTGGCGGGTGAGAGGATCCACCAGAGACAGAGTGGGGAACAGAACAGGTGGACTGACTGAAATACACTGCTGAGGGGAGCAGCAGGCGAGACAGGGGAGGTCTGCTGCTCCATGTGGGTAGCTCCCTGGCCGGGGATTGAACTCATGTTGCAGTGGTTGCTGATATCTTCATAGTGCTGAAACTTAACCCCCCTGCATCGCCAGCCCTGATAATTCCCTTTTTTGACCCAAACAGTAGCATATTCAGTTTTAATCAGCCAGCTTTTTTTTAATCTCAATAAATCTTGAAGGTTCTTCCTTAACAGCACATAAAAATTTTACTCATCTTTTTTAATGGTATAATTTTGCATAATTTCACAAGGCCCCAGAACATTCACTTAGTTTTTCCAATCTCTGGCTATTACAGCAAACAGTGCTGTGATTACTAATCTTCTGGGTCTAAATAATGTTGTAAATATGTAAATGTATCAGTAGGATAAACTATTAAAAGTGAACTTGCTGGTTCTCAAGCATTGGTTCTCAACCTGGGTCATTCTGCACCCAGGAGATATTGACTGGAGACCTTTTTTTTTTTTAAAGATTTATTTATGCATACAAGAACTGCAGTACAGGCCACAGGTGTAGGAGGTGAGAGGATTCACCAGAGACAGAGTGGGGAACAGAACAGGCAAACAGACTGAAATACACTGCTGAGGGGAGCAGCAGGCAAGACAGGTCTGCTGCGCCATGTGGGTAGCTCCCTGGCTGGTGGGGGCTCGAACTCCTGCTGCAGTAGCTGCGGATAGCTTCACAGTGCTGTGCTTAACCCCTTGCACCATCAGAGAGGCCTGTGACTGGAGACATTTTTGTCACAAATGGGGACTGCTACTAGCTTCTCTTAGGTGGAGACCAAGAGTGCTATTCATCACCAGACATTGCACAGGACAGCACCCACAATGAAGAATAATCTGACCCAAAATGTCACTAAAGCCTCTCTGAGAAACCCTGCCCTAAGTTATGTGCATGCTGGGTAAAAAGTGCCAAATCGTCATCTGTACCATGCAAGCCAGTTACATTATGGCAGCAATATCTGCAACTGCATGTTTTTACCCATTCTCTCAACAGCCTTACCAGCTTTTTGATCTTTGTCAAGATGATGGGAATATCTTGTAATAGTTTTATTTTGTGTTCCTTACATTATGAATGAAGTAGAATATTTTCACATATTTTTGAGGCTTTTTCTGCAAAGTGTTTGAATATTTGAATATTTTGCCCTTTTTTTTCTATTTTCAGATTTTTCTTAATTTATAAAAGTTACTTATGTTTTAAGAACATTAGCTCTTTGTGATACTCGATACACTACTTTTCAGTTTATCTTTTGGCTTCACTTATGATGGTTTTTGTCACATAGAAAACTTTTCATTTTGTAAAACTAGCTTCACTGATGACTTGGTTTCTGGGTTTTATAATTTAAAAGTGCCTGACTTTAATTAGATCAGAAGGTGGAGCAATTAAGTTGTTGCTGAAAGCAACAGAGTAATCAATGAGCAATTAATGGAGGCTAACAGCTGGATATGATACCAAAAAGGCAGACCAGCCCAAAACCTTTGCTGGAAGATGAAGAGTCAAAAAGAACTCATCCCTAATTACTAGGAAGATTATATCCATGTTCAAGGTTGTATTCTGAGAAGCAACATCAGAGGCTACTAACAGCAGGAGAGAGAGATTTTACTGAGTTGGTCCAGATGAATCAGTAAACAAGCAAAAAATAACAAGTCCAAGAAAGAGATGGGGGGATTGTTATCTACATTTACCATAATATATTATCTAAAATGTCCAGTTTTCAACAAAAATTATAAGCAAAAACAAAGCATGAAACAGGAAAGTATGACATCCACAGGGAAAAAAAAAATGGGCAACATAACTGCCTTTGAGGGCATCCAGATGGTGGACTCAGCAAAATCCTCAAAGAAGCTATTATAAATATGTTTAAAGAACCAAAAGAAACTATGTTCAAAGAATTAAAAGCATATATTATAATAATGTCTCACCAGAGAACATCCATAAAGAGAAATTCTTTTTTTAAAAATAACCAAATGGTGGAAAATCCAGAATTTTTCAACATAACAATTGAAATGAAAAATTCACTAGAGGGGATAAATGTAGAGTCAAGCCAGCAGAAGAATCAGTGAACTTGAAAATAGTTTGATAAAGATTGTGTAGTATGAGGAACAGAGAAAAAAGAAAAACAAAAATGATTCCCAGAGGAATTTGAGACACCACTAAATACACCAACATATGTATTATGTATATACATATATATGTGTATATATATACATATATAATGGGAATAAGGAGAGGAGAAAGAGAAAGACAGCAAAAAAATTTTAAGGAAATAATGGCTGAAAACTTCCCCAATTTTTTTTCTTACATCGTTGCTCATTTTTCTACATTATTTGATTTCGCCCCTCAGGTATAATCCTCATAGTTCTCCCACCACCATATCACGGGTGAACCATCACCATAGTCCCTTGTGCTCTTCCCTCCCCTGTTTTGACCCTCCCTCCCCTTCTCTTGCTGTATGCCTCTGATGTATGGTCAGCTTGCAAAAAACTTCCCAAATTTGATGTAAAACATTAAGCTACATCTCCAAGAAGCTCAAAACTTCAAGTAAGACACATGGCAAAGAAATCCTCACCCAGACGCATCATACACAAAATGCTGAATCACAAGACAAAGATAGAATATTGAAAGCACAACAGAAAACAATTTATCACATAAGTTGACCGCTCATCAGAAATAATGGAGGCCAGGAGGAAGTGGATGAATAGTCTAAGTGCTGAAAAAACCGCTAACCAAGAATCTTATATACAGCAAAACTATTTTTCAAAAATGAAATAAAGCAATGAGTACACTCAGATCTTGGTTTCTAATGTTACTCTCAAGAGGAACAAGTACTCTGGAGAAATGGCCGATTCTAGGGCATGGGCAGCAAATATACAAGATGAGCCTGGAGCATCTTCTAATGTCGGAAAGCAAAGTGCTCAAAAATCAAAATAAAACAAAACAGGGCCTCCCTGGTGGCACAGTGATTGAGCACTGGGTTGTGAAGCTGCCCGCAGCCTCTGCAGCGCCGGTTCGATCCCCGGCCACTAGGTGAGGGTCCCACATGGCGTGCAGACCTCTCCTGCCGCCCGCTGCTCCCCTCAGCAGTGTACTTCATCAGTCTGCCTGCTCTGCTCTCCACTCTGACTCTGGTGAATTCTTTAACCCTCCCGCACTTCTGACTGTACCCAGTGCTTGTATAAATAAATAAATAAATCTTAAAAAAAAACCCAAAAACACAAAAAGCCTCCCTAATGGCACAGGGATTAAAGACAGTGCCATTAAGCTATTGCCAGCCACTGTAGCACTAGTTCAATTCCCGGCCGGCCAGGGAGCAACCCACATGGTGCAGCAGACCTCTAGAAAAGAAGTAGAAGAGAGAATAAAAGACAGATTAGTGGGTTTTGATTTGCATTTCCCTGATTACAAATGATGTTGAACATTTTTTCATACGCCTGTTGGCCATTTGCATTTCCTCTTTGGAGAAGTTTCTTTTTTGCTCTTCTGCCCATTTTTTGACTGGATTATTTACTTTGTTTTTGTTGAGTCTCATCAGCTCTTCGTAGATTTTTGTGATCAGTCCTTTATCATTAGTGTTGTGTGCAAAAATTTTCTCACAGTCGGTGGGGTGTCTCTTTGTTTTAATTACTGTCTCTTTTGCTGTACAGAAGCTCTTTAATTGATGTAGTCCCAGCTGTTTATCTTTGCCTTCACTATCACTGCTTTGGGTGATGTGTCTTTAAAGATGTTACTGGTATGTCATGTAGTGTTTCGCCTGTATTTCCTTCTATATATTTTATGGTTTCAGGTCTTATGTCTAGTTCTTTAATCCATTTTGAGTTGGTCTTTGTGCATGATGTGAGGTAGTACTCAATCCACTCCTAGGTATTTACCCAAAGGACACCTGCACCCCTCTGTTTATAGCAGCGCTATTTATAATAGCTAAGCTATGGAAACAACCCAAATGCCCAAAAATAGATGACTGGATCAAGAAGATGTGGTACATATATACCATGGAATATTACTCAGCAATCAAAAAAGATAAACTCATGCAATTTGTAGCAACATGGAGCTGGAAGGGATCATGCTCAGAGAAATAAGCCAGAAAGAAAAAGGAAAATACCAGATGGTCTTACTCATAGCACGAATTTAGAAAACCTAAATAAGGGACCAGAAAAAGGACTAATTATAATGAAGTAAAAATCAAAATCAACAAGCAACTATAAACCAGAGACACACTACAGGGGGGAGGAGAGGAGGGAGTAAGATCAAAACAAGGGGGGCGGGTGGGAATTGTATGGGGGACTATAACCAAAATGAAAATGCATACATTGTGTAAAAATGAAAACTGATGTAAAAAATTTATAAAATTTTAAAAATAAAAATATAAAAATAAAAATAAACAGATTAGATTAATTTAGACTTCATCTAAATTAAAAATGTTTGTTCTACAAACAATACAATGAAGAAAGTGAAAAAAAATCCCACAGAGGATTGTATGCAAAGCATGCATCTGATAAAAGATTTGAATCTAGAATACATAAAGATTCTTACTACTCAGTGATGAAAAGATAAGTAACTCAAATAAAAACTGGGCATAGGAGTTGAATATTCAACATATACTCAATGTCATTAGTTATCAGGGAAATTCAAATCGAAACCACAATGAGATACTACTTTACACCCACTAGGATGGGCACAAAAGAGAAACAAACACACGAAAATTCCCTGAAATAACAAGTGTTAGAAAAGATGTGTGGAAATTAGAACCCTCATGCTTTTTTGGTATGGATGTAAAATTGTGCAGTCAGGCCTCCCTGGTGGCCTAGGGATTAAGTCTCAGCATTATCACCCCTAAGGTCTGAATTCGATCCCCAATCCCCGGCCAGGGAGCTACCCACATGGCGCGGCAGACCTCTCCTGTCATTCCTGCTGCTCTCCTCAGCAGTGTATTTCAGTCAATCCGCCTGTTCTGTTCCCCACTCTGTCTCTGGTGAATCACCCTCCCACACCTCTGGCCTGTACCCCAGTTCTTCTGCACAAAAATAAAATAAAATGGTATAGCTGCTTTGCCAGACAGTTTGGCAGTTTCTCTAAATGTTAACATAGAGGTACCATATGCAACCCACAATTCCACTTTTAGCTGTTATGTCCGAGAGAAAAGAAAACATACATTCACACAAAAACTTGCACACCATGTCCATAGCAGCACTATCCATAACAGCCAACAAGTAGAAGTAATGTCCATCCATATGTCCGTCAACCAATGAGTAGATAAAAGGTCAGGTATATCCAACAAGGAAATATCATTCAACCATAAAGATAAACAAAGCAAGGATGCGTGCTACAACACAAGTCTTGAAAATATTACTAAAATTAAAGAAGCCAGTCACAAAAGACCATGTTTTTATGGTCCCCTTTACATAAAATGTCCAGAACTGGCAATTCAGGGATGTCAAGTAAATTAGGAGTTGCCTAGGGCTGGGGGGTGGGAATGAGGTGAGGCATGGAGAAGGATTGGGGTCGGGGCTATTTCCTGGGTGATGAAAATGCCCCCAAATTATTATACTGATGGTGACACAATTCTGTGATTCTGCTATAAATCAAAATGTACACTTTAAATGAGTGAGTTATATGGTGTATGAATTTTATCCCAATAGAGCTGCTAAAAAAATTAACAAGAGGCGCAGGAGACCTCTACTGTCGCACCCGCTGCTCCCCTCAGCAGTGTATTTCGTCAGTCTGCCTGTTCTGTTCCCCACTCTGTCCCTGGTGAATCCTCTCACCCTCCCATGAATCTGGCCTGTACCCCAGTTCTTGTATAAATAAATAAATAAATCTTTAGAAAAATTAACAAGAAAAATACAACACGCGAGGCAGTGAATGCCAGGCTTTTACAACTTCTGTCTGATTCTGCACGTTTTACCCTCCCGTACCTCCTCTACTTGAATAGTTTCTTTTTCAATTTTTTCAAGTAAGTCATTTCTCAGCAAGATCTCCTTCTCCAGACTGACAGTCATTTCCATTGCATGGTGCAGTTTGCTCTGAAATAAAACAACAGGTTAAGGCTTGAGCAAAGGTGACTGCTCAGAACTATAGGAAGGAGAGATGGCTCTTTATTAAGCAGGAGAAAAGCAGTGCTGTCCAGGAAGCTGGGCCTGCCCGTCTCATGGCGGCCCAGATTTTCAGTCTGTGTGGTATGGGAGAAGATGCTCTGGGGAGCCCTGTCCTCACCTACAGAGTGATCATGCACACCAGGCTCCAAAGCCCACCATACCACTTACTAAAGAGAAACTTTCAGTTCCAGAGTTTCTCTAAACAGAGCACGAAATGTAGTTAGTTATCAAAAGTCAGTGCATACATATGATGCAGGGAATTTAAACCAAAAAAAAAAAAAAAATGCATGGCCTTCACCCCCTTGTTCATTTAGGGGGTCTAGAGCATCGTATAGCTTTCAAAAAGGAAAAAGAAAAATTACCTCTTATGATTCTAATGTGCTTCCAGGCATCTGGAGCCATTTAGAGAAGTTCAGGAGACATAGCTTTGCTGAGAGAAAGTAGTGAGCAGTGGGAGAGTGAAGGACACCTAACCTTTTGCATGAAACTGCAGGGTACACAGGGACTCAACATGGCCAGAAAGGTGGATGGGGAAGCCTTAGGGACCTGGACAAGGGGCAGGTCTTACTTTGTATGCATTGAGGACCTGCAGGGTGTTTCCAGATGCCAATTTTAGCTGGATCAATTCTTGATTCTTTGCTTCAATCGCCTCTAAAAACTGAGCATTCTCGATCTTCAGTTGCTGAAAATCAACATCATGGAGGGCCTCGCCCACCTCTTCCTTCTACAGCTCAGGAGGGAAAAAAATGATGTGAGGTGTGGTTTCTGAAGAGCCGGCTCACATCTTGCAAAAATTGGCTCATCTCTTGCATATTGGCTCACATCTTGCAACTCTGGGTGAGATTTGGAAATTTAACATTATTCAGTCATTCAACAAACATGAATTGGGTATTAGCCTGGTGCCAGGGCTGGTGCTAGAGATAGGGATTTGAGTGCATATGATATTCCCTGACCTCAGGCAGACTCAACGAGAGTTTATTAACAGGTGACTCTGACGCTCATCCTCCTGCCTTCCCCTTACAGGTTCCTTTTGATTACACTGGACCCACTGCAGTAAACCAAGATGATAGCCTCATTTCAAGAGCCTTGACTTAGTCACATTGGCAAAATCCTCTTGCTATGTGAGATAACATACAGATTTGAGGGATTAGGACATGGAGGGAGGAAGGAGAACAGGAGGAGTAAGGGGGTGGTGCTAAGGAAGGAAGGGCAGGAGGAAAGAAGACTAAAAGAGCGAAAGCAAGCAAGCCGCATACCTGCCTCAATTGTAAAAGCACTTTTTTCCTCTGGACTTTGAGAGAAACATTCTTCAAACGTAATTTATCCTTTATGTTATCCTAAAAAATAAAAGCATAATTTAACCCCTTTCTCTTCTTCTTCCCTGTTGGCTTGAAAAAATTAGTAGGTCTGGAGTAAAAAACCAAACCCTGAACCCCAAGAATCAGTCACTTATTTTCCAGTCATTCTGCATCCCCAAGCTGGTGTTGCCATGACGTTTCACTCTCCAAGAAGCAGAGGAAACCGGGTCAGCTCCATGCAAATTTTCCATTGTTTTGAATTCAAGAGAATTTAGGTATATAATTTGGGTCTAGGGCCCTTTCCTGACAAAATGATGTGATGATTCTTTGTTTTTTTAATTCTCTTGGCAGTTGACATAATTTTTACTACTTAAGCTTAGTTTCCCTACCTATCTTCAGGATCCAAAGCTCGATGGCTATAAAATCTTTGGAATTGAAGAAGCATTTTGTTCCTCATTTTTACAATGGAACTCAGAGAGCTTGAGATTTACCTGCCCCATTCCATGTAGTCACGTGACTAGTAGGATCCCACCCTTCTCAGAAATTCGTCAGATCTTGAAACAAATCGCAATAAAAGAAGCTGATCTGAGAGACTATGACTATCCATTCCACTTGGTTGATTTTAACTTTCACAGACCTGAATTGTGAAACACACACACGCTTCTGGGGATGCAAAATATGGCTCTGAAGGTGATATTTACAGCAAACCCAACAAAGCAGGGCTACCTCATGTGGGTCATTTTCATGTTATATGAATCCACTCTCCCCTTCTAAGCACTAATCTGCTAACTCACCCTTCGGTGGTTCACGTCTTCGATGTACTTCAACATTTTCTGAGTGGCCAAGATACTCCCTTTCTTCCTGGGTATGTTTCTTAGAATATCTTTTTCAAATTCATACATTGCTCTCTGAATTTCATTCCATCGGATATCAGCCTCCTGGATGATAGCCTGGGGGAGTCAGCCCAATGAGAGAAGAGAATCTCCAAAAATATCCTCTAAAGAAACCTAAATTCTCAGGCCTCTTGGTGTCCCAATACATTAGGTTTCTTCTTAGTATTAAAATGATGGTCTTGGGCCTCCCTGGTGGCACCAGGGTTAAGTGTCATTGCTAACAAGCTACTGCCAGCCACTTCAGCACAACTGAAATACACTGCTGAGGGGAGCAGCGGGCAAGTCAGCAGCGGTCTGCCGCACCATGTGGGTCACCTCCCTGGCCAGGGATCGAACTTGTGCTGCTGTGGCTGCCGATAGCTTCACAGTGCTGCATCTTAACCTCTTGTGCCACCAGGGAGGCCCAATGTATATTTTTATAAAGAAATTCATACATGCATAGAAAATAAACTCTAAAAGGAGACAAATGCAAGGTCAGCTACAATTTCCTTTAGGTGGTAAGATGGTGGGTCTTTCCAAAAGTTCTTCTTTTTGCTTACCTATTTGTTTAAATTTTGTGGCAACACAGATTGCCTTTAAATAAGGAAACACACACATTATTTTAAAGAATGAAATGAGAAGGTATCTGTAGCTGCAGAGCAAATCATCCTAGTTCATGTTTTTTTCACTGAGCTTTATGCTAGAATTCAACAATGCATGTTTGGCAGGAGAGAGGAGGAGATGGGGGTGCGGAGGGAGCAGATTGGGAAGGAGAGAGAGATTTATACAGCACACGTGGTTCTGTTAATGGTCACCAACAAGCAAAACTGTCTTCCTTCACTGGCAGGCCTCTTTCCTCCAGTCATCTTCATATGTCAGAACATTAGTCCACCTCAGATGCTCTGTCCACACATCTCTCCTGAACACTGACCTGCACTGGGGGTTTTCTAAGCTATCCAAGATAGACTCCTCTGCCTGCTTTTCAAAGTCTCACAGGCCTATTCAATCTGTTTCCTAGTACAATTCCCCAATCACCCTTTTCTCTAATTACACTGGCCCCCACAATGTCATGAACTTTTCATGTTTATTCCCACGTTCATGTCATTCACCTGACCTAGGGGACGCTTCTTTTCATATTCCTTTTTTTTTTAAGATTTTTTATTCTTGCATAGAAGAACTGGGGTACAGGCCAGAGGTGCGGGGATGGTGGTGAGAGGATTCACCAGAACCAGAGAGGGGAGCAGAACAGGCAGATTGACTGAAATACACTGCTGAGGGGAGCAGCGGGCGAGCCAGGACACATCTGCTGCACCATGTGGGTAGCTCCCTGGCCAGCGATCGAACTCAGGCTGTCACAGTAGGCTTTCATTGTGGTAGTGCTGAGACTTAACCCCTAGGCCAGCAGGGAGGCCCCTTTTCCTATTCCTTAAGCAAGTGCTATCATTCTTCAAGGTCATGCCAAGTTCTATGTCCAGCCCCAATTCTTCAACAAAGTCTTCTTTGGCCATTCTAGACCACACCATGACATTGAATTCACACAACCTGGCATATCAGGTTCATGAGCTCCATGAACTTGCTAGAATTCAACAACGCGGGCCTCCCCGGTGGTGCAGCGGTTGAGCGCTGGGTTGCGGAGCTGCCCGCAGCCTCTGCAGCGCCGGTTCGATCCCCGGCTGCTCCCCGGCCACCGGAGGAGGGTCCCGCATGGCGCGCAGACCTCTCCTGCCGCCCGCTGCTCCCCTCAGCAGTGTACTTCGGTCCTTCTGCCTGCTCTGCTCCCCGCTCTGGCTCAGTGAATTCTCTCGCCCTCCCGCGCTTCTGACTATACCCAGTGCTTGTATAAACAAATAAATAAATAAATCTTTAAAAAAAAAAAAAAGAATTCAACAACGCATGTTTGGAAGGAGAGAGAAAGAGACGGTAGAGCAGGAGGGAGGTACAGCGAGAAGGAGGGATCTATTTATGCAGCACGCATGGTTCTGTTAGTGGAGACGTTAGTCCACTAATGTGTCCCTTTTGAGGCAATGAGTGTGATGCCGTGTGTGTCCACATGGAGAAACAGAAAAATTGAGAAATAGAGCAAAGCATCAATTTTTCATACAATAGGGCTCTCAAATGCAAGCCAACAACTTCATCCCAGGAACAGCTGAACTAATGATGATATTTCTTCTCTGGAGAAAAAGAGATTGCTGATTTCCAACATGGAGCATGGCTATGTGCTGCATATAAAGGATAATGAGGGATTTTTTGCCCAATTCACTGACTTAAACCTCAAACCTCTTGTATTATTAAGAAATTATTATAAATGTTAGGTTCTATTTTTTAAAAAGAATCCATATCTTAGATACACATACCAAAATACTTGCAGATACACAATGTGTCCAGGATTCACTTCATAATAGCTCTGAGGTCTATGATGAGTAGGTGGTAGGCTATGCAGGAAATAAGAGTGGCCATATGGTAATGACTGCTGCATGTGGGTGTTGAGTGCATAGGGGTTCACTGGGCGAGCCTCCCTATGTTAGTGTAGTTTTGAAATTTTCCATTTTAAAAAAGTTTAGAATGTGTTGTCTCCCCAAGCAGGTGGTAAGTTCCTTCAAGGTAGGTCCTCAACTTGTCCAATCCTACTTGTGTTTCTTTCAAAGTACCAAACAAAGATGAACATGCTATAGGTACTTCTTGATAAAGGACAACTGGGGAGCCCAGAGGGGTGGCCTCCAGAGAGAAAGGTGTACCTCGTGGTGCTGCAGGTCCCGTTCGGCATTTGCCCTCATGTGCCTTATTTCATCTTTTGTGTCTTCCAGCTCCTTTTGCACAAGCTCGAGTTTTTGATCAACAATGAGACCTCTCAAACGGTCTGTGTGGGATCTGGATCTGTATCTGCCTCGAAACTGTCGTGCAAGAGAAACAAAACCATTGTTAAGTAGGAACTCACAATGAAGCAGCGTAAGGCCCTGTACTAAATGCTTCAAAGTCTTATGCTTGACAATGAACTGAAAATAAAAAAAGAAAAGTGTTTTGAGGGGAAAAGACTGTGAACCTATTAAAGACTAGTATTCAACTCAGTGTCAGGGAAAGCCTGGAGTTCAGGGCTTCCCAAACTGAATACAGAAAAGAGGTTAAATATGGGAGCGGGCCTCCCCGGTGGCGCAGCGGTTGAGCACTGGGTTGCGAAGCTGCCCGCGGCCTCTGTGGCGCCGGTTCGATCCCCGGCTGCTCCCCGGCCACCGGAGGAGGGTCCCACATGGCGTGCAGACCTCTCCTGCCGCCCGCTGCTCCCCTCAGCAGTGTACTTCGGTCCTTCTGCCTGCTCTGCTCCCCACTCTGGCTCTGGTGAATTCTCTCACCCTCCCATGCTTCTGACTGTACCCAGCGCATGTAAAAACAAAACAAACAAACAAATAAAATAAATAAATAAAACATGCCTCTATAAAAAAAAAAAAATATGGGAGCATGGTGTTCAGCAAAAAAAAAAAAGATAAAAATTTTGTACTTCCTATGTGTTTAAGCTACAGGTCACACATAGGCAGGTGGCCCCAGGAATATGGTCCATCAGAAGATAGAACTTCATACCGTTTTATTTTTTTTAATTTAATTACCCCTATTAAAAATCAGGACATCCCACCCAAATAATCCAGATTTCCAGCTTCCCTTAAAAAAATTTACTGTGCTGGGGACCTCCCTGGTGGCGCAGCGGTTGAGTGCTGGGTTGTAAAGCTGCCTGCGGCCTCTGCAGTGCCGGTTCGATCCCCGGCCGCAGCAAGGGTCCCACAAGGCGCGCAGACCTCTCCTGCTGCCCGCTGCTCCCCTCAGCAGTGTACTTCGTCCGTCTGCCTGTTCTGCTCCCTGCTCTGGCTCTGGTGAGTTCTCTCACCCTACTATGCTTCTGACTGTACCCAGTGCTTGTATAAATAAATAAATAAATAAATAAATCTTTAAAAAAAAAATTTACTGTGCTGGTAATACCAGGTCTCCTGTCTGGCCCTTCTAAGTGAGGGAGGAATGCTCCAGTGCCAGATGGGGTCCATTTCACTCCATGTGGTTGACTGGGCTTTGTAAACAGTTGAGCGGCCCAATTTTAGAGAATCATTTCAAACACACTAAGATATTCTGAGTAAGTCAATTCATTCTAAGTTAAAGCGGATTCCTTTTACACTCACTTGAAAGAGAAACCTTGTAGGGGAAAGAAGAATCAAAAGTAAAATAGGAAGAAAGTCATATGCCAGTTGGCCAAGGAGAGAACATTAAAGGCAGATAATCAAATAGCACTTACATCTAAAAGGACACAGAATGAAAGAATTCTTAGATCTTCATTGCCTACCTGTGCAAATTCTGGTCCTGTTATTTTAATTTCTGGTAATCGAGAATATTGAGGCTCCCTGGGCTCCAATTTATTGTAATATTTCTCAAACATTTCTGTCTCAGTTTTGAGAGCAGAATTTCCATAGCTGCAAGACAGAGGTACCTGAATAAGTTCTACTAGTAGTAATTGAAACCACAAATAACTAGTATTTAACATATACTAGCCATGTGTCACCTTCTGCAAGATACTTTGGTGCCTCAGTTTCCATATCCATAAAATGGGAATAATAATACCTATTTTTAGGGTTGTAACAAAGAATGCAAAACTTGGGGCCCCCCTGGTGGCTCAAGGGTTAAAGACACAGCGCTATCAAGCTAGAGTTGGATCCCTGCTGGTTAGGGGGAGCTAACACACATGGCCCAGCAGACCTCTCCTGCCTCCCCTGCTGCTCCCGTCAGCAGCGTATTTCAGTAGATCTGCCTATTCTGCTCCCCACTCTCTCTGGTGAATCCGCTCACCCACTGCACCTCCGGTCTACACCCCAGTTCTTGTATGCATAAATAAATTTTTTAAAAAAAAAATGCAAAGCTTTTAGTGCTTTTTAAGCAGTCGATACTTAAAAAAGTAAAGTGCTATTTAAGTATTCGATATTTAAAAAAAATACCTAGTGAGTCATAAAATTCTGAGTACTGGAGTTATATCGAAGACTGTTGCTGAGCTGAAGCTACATATTTCTTCTTCAAGTATTTCTAACCCATTTGTGAAATTCCTCGTGAATGACTATATTCTAGGAGTTACACATATGCACAAATTTCAGATGTTTCCTTTGGTTTGTGTTTTTCAGTTTTTTTATTTCCAGCACCCAATAAAATAGCCACTGGAAGTTTATTATAAATGGTAGGAAAGCTTTGAATAGATGTTTTTTTAAACAACTTGAGATAAACCTAATTTATTCTGTATGTGCCAAGATTATCACCTAACTCCTTAACTTCACAGAAATATAATATACATGCTACATATGTGCGTGATACACACATGTATATGTATATAGAAGAGAAAGAATAGCCTTGATATTTTCCTATATATTTCCTATATATTTTCCTATATATTCCTGCTTGGGTGAATTTTAAGATAATTGGAAAAGTCTCAATGGAATGCCCGACAAATCAATGAGTCTTTCTTTTTCAACATATGTCATTTTCCCAGAGTAAGTATCATCCTGACTAGCTATGTGATCTTAGGAAAGTGACTTAACTTCTGCATCTTCTGTTTTCTCATTCACCAACTAGGATTACTGTGCCTTATAGAAGATCATATATGTAAAAGAGTTGGCACATAATAAGCACCATATTTATTAGTAATAATATCCCAACTCTGACCTAAACTATTTATAGACATACAGAAAGTAAACCACTTGAGATCACAAAACCTAATTTATCTTGTATATGCCAAGCTACCAGCGCCAGGATATTCAGTGTGAGACCAGTAAGTTGTACAAATAACCTCAAGTGCATCATGAAATCTTGACATCTAATTTATTTGCTATGGTAGCTATAAAACTGCTAAAAAAAAAAAATACAAAGGATAGGGCCATTCTTTGCTGTTCCTTTCCATGCTTCTACTCTGCATCAGTCATAAATTGCCTCACACTAAAAATATCTCAATCGCTTCCTATCTTGCTGCCACGTCATTTTGTTAAAGAATCTTTGCATAGGAAAGGGGCTTAGACGTCACCTGGTCCAACCTGCCCCGCAGAGCCCAGGAGCAGGTGGGCACTTGCTTTGGCACCAGATCGGCCCCAGCACGCAGAAGCTGGGGCTTCACCAACGCCCCTCCCCGCTGGCCACCCCCACCCTTCGCGTCTCCACCCAATTCCGGCTCCATTAACGGTTTGTTAGCTCAGTGGCGGTGGAGATAAAGAGATAAAGAGCAGAGGCGAGTTGCTCCCCCACTTTGGTGGTGGTGGTGGTGGGGGGGGGGGGTGATGCTGGTGTGAGTTTCCTCCATGTTCAATGCGGATTCGGAAGTCTCCGGGCTGCAGCACCCAGGTCCCGGCCCGCACGGTGGGAAGGGGCGGTCCCCAGAAGCCGGCGGGCTGGTACCTGAGCTCTTCCACCAGCCCGACCAGCTGGATAACAGGCAGCTCGTGGTCCCCGTCTGCGGCATTGGCCTCAGAGTCTACGTCACTCATCACCGCCGAAGTGGCCCTTGCTAAAAGCCAAGCGAGGCCGAGAGCGACGGGTGCAGGCTGCCGCGCGTCACTCCGCCTGCGACCCTCCGAGCGTTGCCGGGGCGACCCGACGACAACCACGACGCACGAGGGGAGGGGCGGGGCTTCCGCAGTCCCCGCCCACCGCTCCCATAGGCGAGTGTATGTGAAAGGCTGACTCAGCTTACAGTCTTCCCATAATAACCATGATAATTACTGTTGTTATTTCTTAATACAATTATTACCAATTGGGTAATATTATTGCTTAATAAAAGCACTTGTAGCAATGATTGTTGCAGTTACTATTTATTGAGGGCGCTCTGTGTGCGGGACACTGAACCTAGCACGTTCTGCATTGCATCAGCATGGTGGGGCTGGGAGATGCAGGTTACTGCTTAACTCCCATTTTACTCAGGAGGAGTCTGAGGTTCGGAGAAGTTAAGCAACTTTCCCAAGATCACGCTGCTGTTCTGGGATGGGGCGGAAATCCAAACCTAGGGTCTTCCTGTTCTGCTCCGTCCTCTCATTATATCTGCAGTTATTTGAGGGGGAGGTGGGGGAAGGGAGCTATTTTGCTCTCCCCATCAAGGGGATATAGGGCCATGTCTGGAAACATTCTGTTTGTTGGAATGGAGGGGGGCACTATTCTACCCTTCAAATGAGAAGCAGAGGCGGTGCTTGTTTAAGCTCCTCAGGGCTGCCAAAACAAATTGCCACAAATGGGGTGACTTAAAACAACAGAAATGTATCGTCTCACAATTCTGGAGGGTAGAAGTCCAAAATCAAGGAGTTGGCACACTTTCTCTGAAGGTTCTGGGGAAGACTCTTTCCTTGCTTTTTCCTAGCTTCTGACAAATGGGCATTCCCAGCAATCCTTGGCATTCTTTGGCCTGTGACTCTATGGTTCCAATCTCTGCTTCCATCTTCACCTGGCCTCTTCTTTGTGTCTTTGCATCCTCTCCTCTTCTTATATAAGGATCCCAGTCATGATATTTGGGGCCAGTCTTGAGTCCAGGATGATTTCATCTTAAGATCCTTAATGTCTGTAAAGAATCTTTCCACATAAGACCATGTCCTGGGGTTCCACATGGGCATGAATTTGGGTGGGCACTTATTCAATCCATGACACTGCAAAACACCCTGCAATGCACATGGCAGTTCCCCACAACAAAGAACTATCTGGCCCCCAAATATCAATAGTGCCAAGGCAGAGAAACTGTTTTGGAGAAAGGCATTTTCTCAGGGTAGCAATTCAGGTAGCTAATTCAGATAGCTGCAGACAGAAAGGGTCTTAGAGTGTCTTCAAGTCCAAAGACCATGCTCCCCCCTCCCCTTTTCTGGAACCACTTGTTCTGACAGCCTCTGAATCTCCTTGTACCCCCTCCTGGCATTTTTGTAGCATTTTGCATTTTGGCTTAAGAATGATACTATCAGGTTCACTCAAAACTTCACCATAAATAAGAAATGCCTGGTCTTTTCCTGCCCAAGAGGAAAGTTGTTAAAAAACAGAAATCGGGTAAAGGAACTTGGGCTCAAGTGACTGACGATTTGCATGATATGGGAAAGGGACCAGCCCTACGAGGTGGACCATCACTAGATGGTTCCCAGAGCATTTTCCTCATTCTTTTAACGAATATTTATTGAGCATCTACTATGTGCTTGGTCCTGGAGATGCAGTGGAGAGCAGTGTGGCTGGTGTGCTTGTTCCCAGGGAGTTTCCAATCTAGTGTAAACAGCTATAATCCCAAGCGGTAAAAGCTCTCAAAGGGAATAAAAGATGTCCAGACTTCCTGGAGCAAGTGACCTCTAAGCTGAGATTTGAAATCCCAGCAGGATACAGATCCAGGAGAATCAGACATGTAGTCCAAACTCCAGCACAACCTGAGCTCCCAAGCAAAGACCAAGGGAAGAGAAGTGTTGAGGAGAGGGCTTGTGCAAAGACCCTGAGGGGAGAGTGAGCCAGTTTGGGGCACCAAAGGAAATGTTTATGCCTCATGCCTTTATTTTTTATTTTATTTTTTAAAGATTTATTTATTTATGCATACAAGAACTGGGGTACAAGCCAGAGATGCCAGGGGGTGGGTAATGAGAGGATTCACCAGAGACAGAGTGGGGAACAGAACAGGCAGATTGACTGAAATACACTGCTGAGGGGAGCAGCAGGTGAGTCAGGAGAGGTCTGCTGTGCCATGTGGGTTGCTCCCTGGCTGGGGATCGAACTCTTGCTGCAGGGGCTGCCGTTAGCTTCATAGGTTGCATCTTAACCCCTTGCACCACCAGGGAGGCCCCTATGCCTCATGCCTTTAGAAGGAGAAAGCAGAGACAGTAGTCGCTAATATCACCTTCCTCCGGGGGAGCCTCCAGGGGTTCCCTTTGACCTCCCTCTTCTTGGTGTGTCATTGGATGCTTTCTCTTGGTGTCCACGTTGTACTCAATTACCTTTTCTTAATTTCAGGAACCCACATCTAGGTTTGAGTCTCAGAGGCTTTTAGCTTTATCTAAAAGCACAGCAGGACATCAAGCATGACCAGAAATCCTTAGTGTCTCATCAAATGTCTCAAAATTGCTTTGTCCCAGCCAGGAGGAGGCAGAGGCAGAAAACCCGGTACACGGATAAGGTGGCCAACCCCACCCCCTTTGAAAGTCAAAATAGGAGGCATGTGGTTAAGGACGAGGAGCCACAACCATCCTCACTTGGGTCTCCTGTTCTTGCTAGATCAGAGAGGAGCAGAGAGGGTAAGAGCCTGCAGTCTGGAACCAAAGACCATAATTCAAATCCTGCTCTGCCTCTTCCTAGCTCTGTGACCTGGAGCAAGTCACCTTGCCTTACCCAGCCTCCTTTCTCATAACCACTCCCACAGGAGCCCAACACAGGGCCTGGCACCCCCAAAAGACCCAGGTCTTTGGCTGTGTTTCTTTCTCATCTTTGATTGTGAATCCAGACCCAGTCTCCTTCTTCCAGTTTCCAGGGTTGCTATCTGGGCTGAGATGCGGGAGACAAAAGTGGGAAGATAAAACAATTCCTCCATTAAGGTATTTACTTTTGCGTAAGTAAACTTTGCACTGACGATGAATGTACAGAGAATGTACACACAACAAAAATGTAGTTTGACAAAAGTTGAAAACTGAAAACACTTGTGTAACCAGCACGTGCCTGAAGAAACAGAATGTTGTTTTTTTTAAATAGTTGATTTTTTAAAAGATTTATTTATTTATGCTTACAAGAACTGGGTACAGGCCAGAGGTGTGGCAGGTGAGAGGATCCACCAGAGACAGAGCAGGGAACAGAACAGGTAGATAGACCGAAGTACACTGCTGAGGGGAGCAGCGGGCAAGACAGGAGAGGTCTGCCGCGCCATGTGGGTATCTCCCTGGCTGGCCAGGAGTTGAACTGACGCTGCAGAGGCTGCAGAGGCTTCACAGCGCTGTGCTAAACCCCCTGTGCCACCAGAGAGGCCCAAGAAGCAGAATGTTACCAGCATCCTAGAAGCACCCCCGATGCTTCTTTGCTGTCATGCTGCCCCCCCCCCAAAATAACCACTGCCTTCTAAAGTAGATATTAGTGTTACCTCTTTTTCTGTTTATGTAAATGGAATCACTTAGCTCACCCTTTTCTGTGTCTGGCTTCTTTCACTCACCGTGGTGTTGACAAGAGTCGTCCACGTTGATGAAGGTAATAACAGATGGCTTGCTCTCCTGGCTGTAGAATATTATACTGTGTTTATCCGTCCCTCTGCTATTGAGCTTTGTGGGAGTTTCCAGTCTGAGGCTATTCTATTCTAATAAGCGTTGCCATGAACAATCTGGTGAGCATAACGTACATACTGAGGAGGTAATTGCTGGGTTGTGGATACTGCCAAACAGTTTTCCAGTGATTCTACCAGGGTTTACTTTCTCAAACAATCAGTGACATGGGACACTGTGCCCACCTTTCTCAAGGGTCAGTCTTTTGTTCATGCACATTTCTGAAACCTGGGGCTGGGCCAGGCCCTGGATGAATTGCTGGAATGCTAAGGCGGAGAGTCTAGTACTGATCACGTTCCCTTCCCCTTCTCTGTGTGTGGGGGGTGGAGGGGTGTGGAGGACATGGTGAGCCTTTTAGGCTGCATTTTCCAGGCACTTGGGCTAGCTGGAGGGCACTGGATAGAGTCCAGGGGGCAGAAGAAAGGAAGAAGCTTGGCTGGGGCAGGGGGTTTCCTCTGCCTTGGGCAACACCTCTGGTGTGGCTGCTACTATCCATGGCTCCAGCTCCCCGAGAACAGACCTGTTGTGGTTCCAGCTTCTGCAAGTGACCCTGGTCCCTGGGCTCTAGTGACACCACCTGCAGACTTGCCCCTCCAATTCTGGGGTGGCAGTGGCTTCCTACTCTTCCTCCCTCTTTTGATGCTTTAGAATGTTTCTCTCGGGGCCTCTCTGGTGGCACAAGGGGTTAAGACATAGCACTATGAAGCTATCTACAGCCACTGCAGCATAATTTTGATCCCTAGCAGGTGAACCACATGGTGCAGCAGACCTCTGCTGACTCGCCCATTGCTCCCCTCAGCAGTGTATTTCAGTAAATCTGCCTGTTCTGTTCCCCGCTCTGTCTCTGGTGAATCCTTTCACCCCCTACACCTTTGGCCTGTACCCCAGCTCTTGTATACATAAATAAATAAATTTTTTTTAAAGAGACAATGGCTGTTTTTCTTTCTTTCTTTCTTTCTTTCTTTCTTTCTTTCTTTCTTTCTTTCTTTCTTTCTTTCTTTCTTTCTTTCTTTCTTTCTTTCTTTCTTTCTTTCTAAGATTTTATTTATTTATTTATACAAGCACTGGGTACAGTCAAGCGCAGGAAGGTGAGAGAATTCACCAGAGCCAGAGCGGGGAGCAGAACAGGCAGACTGATGAAGTACACTGCTGAGGGGAGCAGCGGGCACAGCAAGAGAGGTCTGCATGCCATGTGGGACCCTCTCTCAGTGGCTGGGGATCAAACTGGTGCTGCAGAGGCTGCGGGCAGCTTCGCAGCCCAGCGCTCAACCGTTGCGCCACTGGGGAGGCCCAATATATAAAATTTTTTAAATGAATAAATAATGGGTGAACATCAATGGTACTAGAGCTTATGAAATTTAAGGGTATATAAAAATAAATCTAAATCTATAAGATATATAGTGTCAGATTGTACTTTGCTGCAGGTATGCTACACTTCAATTTTTTTCATATATGTATTTGTTTACTTGTGATTAGTAATGACCTGAAAACAAGTTATCACCTTCAAATTTAACAAACTAACAATTAACTTAACTGATAAAATAATATATGTAACGAATTTGCTTATTTAGTCCAGACCCTAGCCTCTCATATCAGGAGTTACTCCTTTTGGATCACATTAATATCCCAGTGTAGGAGATATATTGTTAATATTGCACTATTTTTAACTTTGAAATACTTTCAGTTGCAATATTTAATGAAGAATCACCATGTACCCCTTACCTGGATCTTCCAAATACCCCAAACATTAACATTTAACTACATTTGTTTCATCATTAACTCTCCATACATACAATATATGTAACTAGATATTGTTCTGTATTGCCTTTATTCACTTATCTGTATTTTCCTTGTTTATTTTTTGCAAACACTTGAGAATGATTGTACTCTTTCTATGTCCCTTTACTCCTAAATATTTCAATGATTATTTCCTAGAATCAAGGACATTTTCTCACGAGAACACAATTCTTACAGTCAGCCCATTAACATTGATTTAATATTGTTATCTAATGTAGAGATCTTGCTTAAATTTTGTCTTTTGTAGTAAAATGAAATCATGGATTTTTCTGGTCTAATTGTATTCAGTATTCATGTGTCTTTAGTTTCCTTTGATCTGGAATAATTCCTTAGTCTTTGTCTTTTGGGACCTTGACATTTGTGAAGGGTAAAAGCCAATTGTTGTTTTTTAAAGATTTATTTATTTATGCATACAAGAAATGGGGTACAGGCGAGAGGTGCGGGAGCAGAGGGTGGTAAGGGGACTCACCCCAGAGACAGAGTGGGAAACAGAACAGGCAGATTGACTGAAATACTCTGCTGAGGGGAGCAGCAAACGAGACAGGAGAGGTCTGCTATGCCATGTGGGTCAGCTCCCTGGCCAAGAATCGAACTCATGCTGCAGTGGCTGGCAATAACTTGATAGCCCTGAAACTTTAACCCCTGTACCACCAGGGAGGCCCAGCCAGTTGTTTTTGAATGGTGCCTCTCCACTGGGGCTTGTGTGATGCTTCTTCCCAAGGAGACTCAGGTCTGCATCTTGAGCAGAAATATCACAGCCAGCATGTGTCATTCTCAGGACAACAAATCAGGAGGCTTTTGCTAATCCTGGATCTTTCACTTTGATCATTTAGTTCAGGTGGTGTTTTGCTATGAAGTTACTGTTTTCTCTTTGTCGTTTATGAGTAGCTTGGGGGAAGATACATTAAGTTGATATAAATAACCTATTTCTCATCAAACTCTCACCCACCAGTTTTAGAATTATTGGCTATTGCTGAATAGTTACTGTGACAGCTGCCAAGTGGTGAATTTTCTAATTCCATCATTCCTTTTACATTAACTAGTCAGAATTCCACTTTATTTATATCAATATGAATTCATGGATTCTTATTTTATTCTGTGGGTTATAATCCCTTGCTATCAGTATTTAATTTGATGCTCAAATTATCCCAAATTTGACTAGTGGCAGCACCTTGAAGCTGATTCCTTTGTCCTTTTGACATGTCCCCACTATTTAAAAATTGTGTGTGTGTAGAAGAACTGGGATACAGGCCAGAGGTGCAGAGGGTAAGATGATTCAGAGACAGAGTGGGGAGCAGAACAGAGCAGAGTTATTGAAATACACCAATAAGGGGAGCAGTGGGCAAGACAGGCGGGGTCTGCTGTGCCATGTCAGTTAGCTCTGTGGTTGGGGATTGAACTCCTGTGTAGCAGTGATAGTGCTGAGACTTAACCCTTAGGCTACCAGGGAGGTTCTTCCATCATTTTTTGATGTACTTTCTTACTTTCTGACAAACTAAATGTTCATCTATATGTCCCTCCCCAAATATGGAATCAATATATCTTCAAATAGCCTTGTTTCTTTTCGTGGAGAATTTATACTTCAACATTTTATTTTTTATTTTTATTTTTTTTAATAATTTTATTTTTATATTCCCCACACAATTGCAACCCCCCATTTTGACCCCAATCCCTCCCCTCCCGCCACCCACCCCCCAAAAGTGTCTCTGGTTCATAGATTTTTGTTGATTTTGATTTTCACTTTCTTATAGTTATTCATTTTCCTGGTCCCTTATTTAAGTTTTCTAGATTCCTGCTATGAGTGAGACCATCCGGTATTTTTCTTTTTCTTTTTGGCTTATTTCGCTGAGCATGATCCCTTCCAGCACCATCCATGTTGCTGCAAATTGCATGTGTTTATCTTTTTTGAATGCTGAGTAATATTCCATGGTGTATATGTACCACATCTTCTTGATCCAGTCATCTATTTTTGGGCATTTGGGCTGTTTCCAAAGCTTAGCTATTGTAAACAGTGCTGCTATAAACATAGGGGTGCAGGTGTTCTTTGGAATGGATGTTTCTGTGTCCTTTGGGTAAAGACCTAGCAGTGGAATTGCTGGATCCTATGGAAGCTCTATGTTTAGTAGGTCCAGAAATCTCCACACAGCTCTCCATAGTGGTTGGACCAGTTTGCACTCCCACCAGCAATGTAGGAGAGTTCCTTTTTCACCACACCCTCGCCAACATTTGTTGTTGCTAGTTTTTTTAATATGTGCCATTCTCACTGGTGTAAGATGGTATCTCATGGTAGTTTTGATTTGCATTTCCCTGATTACAAGTGATGTTACTTCAACATTTTAAAAGGGAGGAAGAAGGAAAAGAAGGAGAAATTCTCCCAAAAAGGGGGTGGGGTGGGGAGCTTACAAATATAATGTGTGTTTGAAGTGTTTCCATTTACTTATTGTTTTCCTTGAAGTAAAATTGTTCTATAACTATGTAAGTTTGGGGTGTGAACTATATAATGTATAGTTCAATGTCTCTATATACTACATTAAATTCACTAAAAATTCAATGGCAGTGTTTACATTTAACAAATGAATGGTTTTTAAACAAGAAATATAGGAAGCAACTATGCTTCTGCTCCTCAAGAGACAGTTAAATGCACAGTTCTCATCTGTGGTTCTTCCTGAATGCGGGTGCAAGTGACTTCTCTGCCCCCCACTCTCCAAAGGAGCCCCTAAACTGGTTGTGCTCAAATGTGAGGGTGGGTTGGGAATCCACAGAGTGGTGATTCATCTCAGAGAGCTCAGTTTTGGGTTCTCTGAACCCTGACTTTGAACCCCACCCCCACAATGGCTTTGCTAATACCTTCTTTGTATTTTGATAGTATATTGGGGTTTTACTCAGTTTTATTTGGGGAAGCTCTAGGGCAGTGAGGTGGGAATGGTGTTTATGAAGAGTCCGACTACTTGATTTCAAATCCTGGCTCTGGCCATGACTTAAAATCTCTATGCCTCAGTTTCTTCCATTGTAAAACGGGGATGTAGAACTGCCAGAGGATTTTGGAGAAAGTGAATCTATTTGATGCATGTCAAGTGCAAGTAGGGAGAGGAGAGTAGCTGCAGTGGGCAGTTGAAGGTTTTATATTTGATGTTGGTTCCTGTCATGACAGTACTTAGTGGCTGCTGCCTTTAGAAACATCTTTGTATCTTGGAAGCTGTGAAGATCAAGCATGATGACATCAGGGGCCTCCCTTGTGGCCTTGAAGTTAAGTCTCATCTCTATCACCGTTACGGCCTGAGTTCGATGCCTGCCCCGCCAGGGAGCTGACCCACATGATGCAGCAGACCTCTCCTGTCTCACCCACTGCTCCCCTCAACAGTGTATTTCAGTAGATCTGCCTATTCTGCTCCCCACTCTGTCTCTGGTAAACCCTCTCACCTCCCCAGACCTCTGGCCTAGACTCCAGTTCTTCTATGAAAAAAAAAAAAAAAGGTGATGACATCAGCAGGTAACCACAAGCACCTTGAAGGCAGGGACACCTCTGCCCAAGTTGAATCCCTGTGTCTTCGAGAGACCAGCACAGACCAAGTGTTCAGTAAGTACCTGTTGAATGAACAGAGCCAAACAAAAATCAAAGAAAGACCAACTGTTGTGATTCTTACTGCTGCTGTTGTTTTACTCCTATGTGTTAGATAAACAAATGAGAGACAGAAGAAAGAGTCACAAAAATTGCCCATACGGCCAGCCTGGAGAAGATAGTGTCGCTTACATTATAGCCTTGTGCTGAGACTGGCATTAGGTCATGTCCAGACTCTGCCAATGTTGGGTGATTCATGAGCAATGTCCACTCAGAGACCAGCATGGGGCTGAGGATCCCTCTGCTGTGGTCAGTCGGACTCCATCTACCCAGATCCCAAAGAGGGAGACCATTGCCCTGGTTGCAGTGGTGTCTCCTGTCTCCTTTGCAAAGAGGGACCTGTGGTGACAAAGCAGTGAGGACACTGTGCTCAACAATGAGCAGTCTGCTCTTTCCAGGCCTCAGTCTCCTCATCTGAAAAATGGGGCTATTTACACCATTTTCATCTACCTCATAGCTGATCCTGAGTGCCAAATAAAAGAATAACTATACTTAAAAACACATAAATAAAAGGTTACCAATGAAGCTCAAGGGGTGATGAAAACCTTTCATGATCCTCCCCAACAGTCTCAAGTGTTCCCAAATCCCCATTTTCAAGACTCTAACCCTGTCCCCTCCATCCCTTCCTCTGCATCCTTTGCTCTACTCCATAAACCTTGCACAACACCCCACCCGCCCCATCCCCTCTTCCCCTAATTGGCTCCCAGAGAGCTTTGTGCAAAGGCCCAGATTGAAATGGAGCCTTGTTTCTACTGACCTGGCAGACTCCTCCTTCAGGATTGCTGAAATAGGGTGCTGTGGGCCCCAGCCCCATAGGCAGCTCGCATGGAGGGAGAGCAGGGAGTCATCGCCACCCCTCCTGAAAAGTGAGTCACCCAGTCAACATGCCCTTTTGATGTCACAGCTGGTTCTACCAGATGCCCCTGGAGCTGGGCCCCGCCCTTGTCTAACCGGAACCCTGACCCTGCTCCCTTATCAAAAACAAGAGATGCGTGCCAGCCAGAACTATGGGGACCAACAGAACCCCATCTATTCCAACGTCTTTCAGAAGATCACAGACTGTGAAAAACAATTAAAACTGAATGATATAGAGTAAAATGAGAAACTTTTCTCTCCCTCCCTGCCCTCAATCTCAAGCCCCAAAGGAAACCATTATTAACAACTTGGTGTGGAACATTCCAGATTCTGTTTAATGCATATTTAATTTCTTTGTTAAGACTTCATTTATTTATTTTTGGAGCAGTTTCAGGTTCACAGAAAAATGAAGAGAAGATACAGAGATTTCTCAATACTGACTGCCCCCCAACATGTACAGCCCCCGCCCCCTGCCCCAATTATCAACAGCCCCCACCAGAGTGGTAAACTTGCCACAACTGATGAACCTACATTGACACATCGTAACCACGCAAATGCCATCATTTAATTAGGGTTCACTCTTGTTATTGTACATTCTATGGGCTTGGACAAGTAATGACACGTATCCATCATGATGGTGTCACACAGAGCATATTCCCTGCCCTAAAATTCCTCTGTGCCTGCCTGTTCATCCCTCTCTCCAACCGAACCCCCTGGCAACCACTGATCCTTTTATTGCCTTCAAAGTTTTGGCTTCTTCAAAATGTCATATAGTTGGAATCATACAATGTGTAGTTTTTCAGACTGGCCTCTCTCACTTAGTCAAATGCATTTAAAGTTCCATCACATTTTTTTCTTTTTTTAAAGATTTATTTATTTATGCATACAAGAACTGGGGTGTAAGCCAGAGGTGCAGGGGGATGAGAGGATTCACCAGAGACAGAGTGGGGAACAGAACAGGCAGACTGACTGAAATACACTGCTGAGGGGAGCAGCAGGTGAGACAGGAGAGGTCTGCAGCGCCATGTGGGTAGCTCCCTGGCTGGGGATTGAACTCGTGCTGCAGGGACTGTGGATAGCTTCATAGTGCTGAGACTTAACCCTTTGTGCCTCCAGGGAGGCCCCTCCATCACATCTTTTCATGACTTCATAGCTCTTTCCTTTTTAGTACAGAATAATATTCCATTGCATGGATATTCCACAGGTTGTTTATTCATTTACAGCTGAAGAACATCTGGTTGCTGGGCAATTATAAAGTTGCTACAAACATCCATGTGTAGGCTTTGATGTGGACATAAGTTGTTAACTCCTTTGAGTAAAATACCAAGGAATGGGGTCACTAAATCATGCAGTAGGAGTATGCTGAGTTTGGGACGAAACTGTTAAACTCTCTTCTACAGTGAAGGTATCATTTTGCACTCCCAACAGCAATTGTGAGAGTTCCTGTACCTCCATGTCCTCATCAACACTTGATGCTATCCATGTTCCAGATGTGGGCTATTCTCATAGGTGTGTGGTGGTATCTCATTATGGTATTGATTTGCATTTCCCTGATAACACATTGTGGACCATCATTTCATATATTTATTTGTCATCTGTGTATCTTCTTTGGCGAGGTGTCTGTTACAGTCTTTGGCCAAGTTTTTAATTGGATCATTTTCTTTTGGTTTAGTTGTAAGAGTTCTTTATATATATTTACTTTGGGACATTTTATTGGCATTTAAGTTTTTGGAAATTTTTTTTATAAAGATTTATTTATTTATGCATACAAGATCTGAGGTACAGGCCAGAGATGTGGGGGGTGAGAGGATTCATCAGAGACAGAGTGGGGAACAGGACAGACAGACTGACTGAAATACACTGCTGAGGGGAGCAGCAGGAGAGTCAGGAGAGGTCTGCTGTGTCATGTGGGTATCTCCCTGGCTGGGGATCGAACTCATGCTGCAGTGGTTGCAAATAGCTTCATAGGTTGTGTCTTAACCCCTTGCACCACCAGGAAGGTCCCTTCTTTGTATATTTTAGATAACCACCATTTATCAGATGGATCAGTCCTTTTGCAGATATATTCTCCCAGGCTGTGGCTTGTCTTTTTGTCCTTTTCATGCATATTTAATTAATAAAATTTAATTTAATTTTATAAGACTAAGTTTACTTTCTTTGGGAATAAAATGAAACAGAACCAAATCTTTTGACTTTAACCCACCATCAGTGTCCATTCTCACCGCAGCCCTTTGGGTTATACCTGTTATCTCTCCCGAATGTATTCTTCCCCATCTTTCTCTGCATGTTTTTATTTGCACTATTTCTATTTTCATGGAGAAAATGGAACTATTTTGTATGCATGTGTTTCATGTCAATGCTAGCGTGTCACACCTATTATTTGCCGGTTCCAGTCAGACTGAATCTTGAAACCCCTTCATGGTGGGACTGATGCAGCTACCTTGTTCTCTGCACAGCCTTGATTCAATTAAACAACTCCATCACAATTTATTTAGCTTTTTCTTAAGGGTAGGAATACTTAAGCTGCTTCTGATTTTTCTTTTGTGCCTTCATAAAAATTATTTTTCTTAATTTTCTATCAAATTTATGCATGCTCATGATAGTTAAAAAAATCAAATAATATTACAAAAATTAGAAATGTCTAACCCGTCCCCCTATATACATCCTGCCTGAGCCTTGCTCCTCTGAGAAAATGACATTACTCTTTCAGCAATTTCTTCTGGCATATACTTCCATTTTTCTGAATAAAATGCTTATATGCTATTTCTTGATTTATCAACCTGAGGCAGGTATTCCTTTGTAGCAGATGCAGATTTAAGGCTCTGTAGTCGCCACCCCAACTCCCTAGTCTCCTCTCTCTTCATTCTTCCCATATAGTTAGACGATAATTTTCTGGTTAAATCAGTAATCTCTGTTTACATGACTGTGCTCTGGACGTTTTTTGTTTTTTTTTTTTCCTTCCAAGCACTGGTTCTCAACTTTAACTGCACCCAGGGAGCTTTCAAATCACCCAAGGAGCTGAAAACAATCCAGAAGCCCAGCCTGCATCCCAGACCAATTAAATCAAGCTACCTGCAACTTTTCCTTCTCAACTGTCTATCAAATGTTTGATTTCCAGGCTCACATTTTTAATTGACAAGAATGCTCTCTTGTTTTCTGAGTGCTTCTTGTAGCAGATAGTGTGGCTGGCTTTAGCCCTTGGCATTCATCCCCATGCTGCCTGAGGCTGTTTACTGCAAATATCTATGACAATCTGCCCAAGGGCTGTTTTTTTCCAAGTGACATCCTCTGTCCCAGTGCAGGACAAGCTGAAAGTAATAAAGGGCACTGCCCTTGAAAGCATTGGGTGGCTGCTGGAGCATCGGCTGAGATTCTGCTGAGGCAAGCTCTGCACCTCCAGACTTCCCCAGCAAGATCAAGCCCCAGGTGCCCACAGAAGTAACTGGCTAGAATAACACATCTCTGACTGACTTGCTTCCCAACTCCTCAAGCAGTTTTTTCCAGAATTGCTTGCCCAAAATCTCTTGTGCTGGAATCCTTGTCTCAGAGTCAGCTTTTAGGGAAACCCAAAGCAAGGCCCTCATCTCCTCCCCTTTCAAAAAAAAGAATTTTATTATTGTTTTGTGGCTGCAATACCTTATTATCTCTCTAAGGATATCAATTAGAGTGAGATCTAACATCCATTTAAAAACCCCTCTTCCTGTTACTTGGAGACTTAGCTTGACCCATAAATCTACAGGTTAAATTTCTGGGGTTCCTTTAGAGAAAATTCTCCAGTCTCCCACAGTAAAGAGGCTACGTGACCCTGGTAGCATGCTTAGAGCCAAATGGCAATCAGACTTTCACAAAACATCCCTGTTTTTAGTATAACGTGTCTCCCTGCCTTCTGCTGTGCCTACTTCCAATTTTCTATACAACATACTTCTGCCACGGTCTGGAAAGGTATTTCCCTGTCTGCACCAGATCTGAAAGGGCCCTGAGTGGTTATTCCAGTTATAATTGCTAAATGAAAGATCACCCAAAATGAATCAAAACAACAACATTCATTTAATTATCTCTTCTAGTTTCTGTGGCTGAAGAACTTGGGAAAGGCTAGGCTGGGTGCTTCTGACTTAGGGTTGCTCATGAGGATGCAACCAGAAGGTGACTGAAACTGAAATAACAGGAGGCCAGGCACCCCATCTCTCTCTCTTTCTCTCTCTCTCTCCTTCTCTCTCTCTCTCTCTCTCTCTCTCTCTCTCTCTCTCTCTCTCTCTCTCTCTCACACACACACACACACACACACACACACACACACAATCCCCAAGGCCCTCCTTGGACTTTTTCCATGTGCTTACTTTGAGCTTCCTCACAACATGGTGGTCTCTGGGTAGTTACATGGAGGCAAAGGATTCCAGCACAAGACTCGCACCTCGACAGTGACCAGCATCGCTTCCAGTATATTCTGTTGTTACCAGCATGTCACAAGCCTGCCCCAGTTCAGGGGGACAGTCACAGTCATGTAGTGGACTGGCATGTAGGAAAGCAGATACTGCTGTGGCCTTCCTTGGAAATGCAATCTGCCACGATGGCCTCACCACTTCTCATACAGCGTTCCCAGACAAGCTTCTGTTGGTGATCCCTCTCTCCCTCTGACATGTCATTCTGACTCAATTCCTGGCATTTTGGAGTTTTAGGCCATGAATCTTCCAGCTTCTTGTGGGGCCTTCCAGGTGCAGTCTTGCAAGCCGGGCAGGATACAGTGGAACCACAACTAATGGGTGCCACTCACCTTGTAAACATTGTCACCTTGTTTATTATGATCGTTTCCCAGCAGATGGCAGTAAAGGGGGTGGAGGGGGAAATAGCATACACTGTCAATTTCACACCAGGTGGAAGTGAAATAACTAGCTGCAGGGAAGCCATTTTCCTTTTTGTACAAAGTTGCCTAAGGCCTACCTGGTGGTCTGACTACTGGAGGTACCCTCTTCCCAGCACTTCCAGCTCTGCTCACTCACCAGCACACCACCTCTCCCGAATCTGTGAACACCTCTCCTCTGATCTTGTCATCTCTCCTGGGTTTTTTGGTGGTGGTCTTTTGTGGGTTTAAACCTTTTTTTAGTTCCTTTACTCTTATTTTTGGTAGTGCTTTGGGAGGGGGCAGAGAGAAATACATATCCTCAATCTATTATTTTAACTGTAAGCTCCATGCTTCCATTTTCTCCCCTAATATAAATTGCTGCAGGGCCTCCCTGGTGGCACAAGGGGTTAAGATGCAACCTATGAAGCTATCCACAGCCACTGCAGCACCAGTTCGATCCCAGCCAGGGAGATGCCCACATGGCTCAGCAGACCTCTCTTGTCTCGCCCACAGCTCCCCTCAGCAGTGTATTTCAGTCAATCTGCCTGTTCTATTTCCCACTCTGTCTCTGGTGAGTCCTCTCACCGCCCCTCCATACACACCTCTGGCCTGTACCCCAATTCTTGTATGCATAAATAAATAAATCTTTAAAATATATATATTGCTGCAGTAATGCCTCATTATGCACATAAATAAGAGTTAATATCTCTTTGTATAAATTACTTTTACAAAAATAAATTATGCTATACATATGTTGGGCAATTTTCTTTTTTTTCTCTGCTTAATATATTCTGGCTATTTTTCAAGGTCAGTATATATAGATCCACCTCATTCTGTCTGATGGCCACGTATGTAACATAATATGTAATAGGGACAAGAATCCTATTCCAGATGACAGAAAAGGGAAGGAAAGTACCTGTTTGCTGTTCTTCTCCCCTGTGGGGCAATGACTTGCAGGGGTGTGCTTTCAGGTTGGGGGGGGCAGGGTTTGGTGGATGGGAATGGGCACATATAACTTTGACCATTTCCTTGAATCTGTGTACATAATTATAATCATCATGTGATTCTGCTTTTTCCCCTGGGCTTGATTGCATGAAACCAGGATCCTTAAACTTAGGCATAGTTGACAATTTTAGGCCAGGTAATCTTTGCTGTGGGGCTGTCCTGTGCATTGTAGGATGTTTCATAGCATCCCTGGTCTCTATCCACTAAGTGTCAGAGTCACCTCCTACCCCTTCCCACAGTATGACAACCAGATCTTGCCTAATGACCTCTTGGGCACAATCACAATCACCCTGTTGAAAACCACTGCTACAAACTGATCTGAAATCCTCTTAGTACCCTGTAACCCAGTTAGCTGCTTTTACTACCAGTTATTTATGATTTTTAAAGAGAGGGGTATGTTGCCAGCTGGCCATTCCCTTGTGTGCCCAGAGAGAGCATTAATTTCTCTTCACTTACTCCCAGATTTTTTCCCCATCTATTTTATTTGCTAGCTTTCTTTTTAAGAAATTTGAAAAACCATCAAAGAACACATTAATTGTTGAAAATTGGAAAATGCAGAAAAGTCCAAGAACAAAATGAGAATTTCTCTTTACATTCCCTCCAGATAACTACTGATAACATGATTTTGATACTCCCAGAGCCTTCTAGCCTTTATCCTCTCTCTCCCTCTGCATAAAATGTAAGTATGTATATATACACAGGCATTAAAGATTTAAACAAAAGCCCTCTTTTTCATATGGCAACATTGCAATATCTCTTCTTGCTTTAAGCAATTGTTCCTATTCTCGCATCCAGAGGGCTTGGGTCTTAATGTTCTGTTGGTCTATAATGATGAAGGCAATTGCTTGTAGGTACCATTTTAAACACAGCAAATGACCTCTGTTCTCCATCAAAGTAAAACTTTAAACATCTTACATGACTCCCCTACAAATGGGCACGTACTCAAGATCTATTCAAACTGCTGTCGAGGGAACCAACAGGATGGTGAAAGATGGTACCAAGGAGAACTAGAGGACAGAGGTTATGCAGCCTATTGTGACAGGCGTTAACAATGATCCATTTGCTGAGTTAGAGACAAAACTGATTCATATCCTACAGAGCAATACGACTATGATGTTTAGGGTTATATTTTCTTTCTTTTTTTTTTTTAAAGGGAAGGCACACTTTTATTTATTTATTTATTCATTTATTTAAGATTTATTTTATTTTATTTTATTTATTTATACAAGCACTGGGTACAGTCAGAAGCGCAGGAGGGTGAGAGAATTCACCAGAGCCAGAGCGGGGAGCAGAGCAGGCAGAAGGACCGAGGTACACTGCTGAGGGGAGCAGCGGGCGGCAGAAGAGGTCTGCACGCCATGTGGGACCCTTCTCTGTGGCCGGGGAGCAGCCGGGGATCGAACTGGCGCTGCAGAGGCTGCGGGCAGCTTCACAACCCAGCGCTCAACCACTGCGCCACCAGGGAGGCCCTAGGGTTATATTTTCTACCAGACAAAAAAATCATGTGCATGTCTCCCAAACAAAACTCAAGAGTGCAAACAGCTTTAAAAAATCTGGACAGCAGGCAGCAGAAAAATTCAATTCAAACAAAAGCACATCCCCTAGATAGTGAAATCTTCCAGGAATGGTTTGTAAGGTAATGCTCTAGCGTGAGCTGAGCAGACATGGAGTCCTCTTTTTGCCAAAAGTTTGGAATAATTTTTCTTAATATCTCCATTCTTTCCCCTGGTCCCTCGAGCAAATTCTGCACAGTATTTCCCTGAGGAAAAGTAGTCTTGCTTTCTGTGGTTCCCTTGACACCTCTCATTTTCTTCCCCTCTATCCACACATCCATACTCTAGGAAGGGAAGACCAGTCCCAGGGTCCTGGGTTCTTCCAATTAATCAGTGTTACTGGCCAGCTTTCCATGGTTTTTGGCATATTCACAGAGTCGTATGATCAGTTTTACAACAGCTTCGTCTCCCCATAAAGAAATCCTATAACATGAGCAGTCAACTCCCTCACTTCCTCTCAGGCCCAGGCAACCATTAATCTACATTCTGTCTCTACTTATTTATCTATTCTGGACATTTTCTATAAGCAGAGTCATATAATATGTGTCTCTTGTGTCTGGTTTCTTTCAGTTAGGATAATATTTTCAAGGTCCATCCATGTTCTCCCATGTATTAGTATTTCTTTTTTATTGTCTAATAATATTCCTTTGAATAGATAAACCACATTTTAACCAGTTATGAACAGCTGACTTGTTTCTACTTTGGTACTATTATGAAAAATGCTGCTAAATATATTAGTTGTTGTGTAGACATATGTTTTCATTTTCATTTTCATTCTAAGCTATGTGGGTATAGCTTAGAATTTCTGGTCATATGATAACTTTCTAGCTAATCTTTAAGAGCTATCCAGGGGCCTCCCTGGTGGTGCAGGGGATTAAATCTCAGCACCATGAAGCAATCTGCAGCCACTGCAGCACGAGTTTGATCCCCGGCCAGGTAGCTGACCCACATGGTGCAGCAGACCTCTCCTGTCTCACCTGCTGCTCCCCTCAACAGTGTATTTCAGTCACTCTGCCTGTTCTGCTCCCTGCTCTATCTCTGGTGAATCCTCTCTTCCCCCACACCTCTGGCCTGCACCCCAATTCTTGTATTCATAAATAAATAAATATTTGGGGGGAAAAAGAGCTGCCCGGGGCCTCCCTGGTGGTACAGGCTGTTGAGCGCCTCACTGTGAAGCTGTCTGCAGCCTCTGCAGTGCGGGTTTGACCCCGGCCGGCCAGTGAGAATCCCACATGGCGCGGCAGACCTCTCATGTCTCACCTGTTGCTCCCCTCAGCCGTGTATTTCGTCAGTCTACCTGTTCTGTTCCCCCACTCTGTCTCTGGTAAATTCTCTCACCATCCCGCGCATCTGGCCTGTACCCCAGTTCCTGTATAAATAAATAAAACTTAAAAAAAAAAAAGAACTGCCCAAATGTTTCCAAAGCAACTGCACCACTTTCTACTCCCATCAGCAGTGTAGAAAGTTTCTGATTTCTCCACCTCCTCACCATTACTTGCTGTTATCTGCCTTTTTGATTCCAGCCATCCTAGTGGGTGTGAAGTGAAATCATGTACTATTGTGGCCTTGCTGCTTAAATCAATTTTGCCCACAATGGAGGCACTCAGCACAGTAGCCTCAAGTTCATGTCTCTTAATGATGATGGTTCAGCGGGGCCGTCCCACAAATGGGGCTACCGAGGAGCCTGGTGGTTACACCAAACCCTGCTCGCCTTAAGGAAAGCATCTAAAATGTGTGATCTCCCGGTCAATAGAGATAGTATTCTGGTGGTAAATAGTGGGGGTAAATGCCCAGGATTGTTGTGTGGGGCAGAGTCGAGGAGAAAGGCAGTCTGGCCTGGGTCTGGGTCCCTTAAGGAGGTCCCAGATCCCTGAAAGGTGTTATTTGGGTGCTTCCCCGAACAAAATGACCTCCTTTTCCAGCCTCTATACTGTCAGAGATTCCATCAGTTCCCAGAGCTGAGTAAATAAGTTGCAGCCTTTTTAAAAATGTGAATCCTCCGGGAGGGGTAAGCAGTTTGCAAGAAGTCAATACCTGATTTGGAATTAGCTTATCAGATGAAGACTCACGCCCTGCAGAGCCAGGGCTCAGAGGAAGTGGGAGGTTTTGACTCACTGGGAAAGGTGAGGGAGCGACCAGTGGGTTCTCTGGTTGAACGAGATGGCTCTACTTAAGGGGTAGCCTTCCAGGATGCCAGGATGGGGCCAGAATTAGATGGCCAGGGATAAGAAACCTGCTGGGGGAGTTTTCATCTCCACTGATCAACTGGCAAACAGGGGTGATGATTAGTTCAGTAAATACCACACATTGTACTAAGTGCTTTGCACATGAATTTTCTATTTTATTTGTTTATTCATGGACTGACCAAAAGCTTTTGGAGCACTTGGGCCACCACCTGCCTCCCCCACTCGACATGCCAAATCGAATTTATCACAGCAGTTTGTCCCAGTGTAAAACATGGTTCCCGAAGCAGGCCATCTCCCTCCACCTTCAGCCACGCTCCTCTTACAGCTTTAAGGCAGGTCTTCCCACTAATCTCTGGCTTCCATGTGTGTGGCCAGAGAGAGTCTTTGTGAAACAATGTCTCTCCTGTGTTTGAAATGCTCCAATGGCTTGATCACTGTCAAAACCCAAGTCCTTACAATGGCCTGCAGGTGCTTCCCAAACTAGCCACTCTGCCTTGACGGAATCCATCTGCCCAGTGGCTCAGACATGGGATGCCTGCTGGCTCTCAGACACTCAGTGCACTGGGGCTCTGGGTTGGGGCAGTGGCTGCTGTAGTCTGTCTGGAACACTCTTTCCCCAGACTCTGCATAGCTTCTGCCCTCACTGCCTTCAATTCTCCACCTAAATGTCACTTCAGAGAGGCTTTTTTTAAAAAAGATTTATTTTATTTATTTATGTATACAAGAACTGGGGTGTAGAGGTGTGGGGGGTAAGAGGGTTCACCAGAGACAGAGTAGAGAACAGAATAGGCAGATTGACTGAAATACACTGCTGAGGGGAGCAGCAGGTGAGACAGGAGAGGTCTGCTGCACCATGTGGGTAGCTCCCTGACTGGGGATCGAACTCACGTTGCAGTGGCTGCCAATAGCTTGATAGTGCTGAGACTTAACCCCTTGCGCCACCGTGGAGGCCCAGAGAGGGCTTTCTTAACACTCCCTCCTCCACCTAAAAGAGCCTACAAGTGCCAGATTGTTCACTGTCCAAAAACAGGGCTACAAATATAGAAAGGGAGAAAACTAGATGAGTCTGTGGCATTAACTGGAATTGGAGATAGGAGAAATTTGTGTTTTCCATGTACACAGATATATAGAGAGAAATAAATACAGATGGAAATGGTGTGTGTGTGTGTATACATAGTATTCTCTAGCTCAGCCCATTGGGAGCAGTAATAATCTGATAACAATGAGCACACTTCATGCCCAGATCTTGGCTTCTAAATACTATTCTCCACCAAAAAGAATCAGAACCTCTTGAAAAAATGGTTGACTCCAGACAAGGGACTGGTAAAGTACAGATGAGCCTGGAACACCTTTTGTGCCCTCCTCCCCCCCATAAGAAAGTGCTCAAAAGATGATAGAACACATAAAAGGATACAGGATATGAAGGGATCCCCCAGCTAACCAACAGTTAGAACATCAAATGTGCTTGTGGTAATTGATGATAAGCCACTGAATATAAGGTATAGGAATCCAGGATCCTATACCAATATAGATAGATAGATAGATAGATAGATAGATAGATAGATAGATAGATAGATAGATTTGGTAAGAATCAGGATACTGATAAAGTATTCAAAATAATTCCCCATAAGATATATATTCCTTAAAATTGGGGCCTCCCTGGTGGCGCAAGGGATTAAGACACAACCTATGAAGTGCGGTCACTGCAGCACAAGTTGGATCCCTGACCTGAGAGGGAGCTACCCATATGGTGCAGCAGACCTCCCCTGTCTCGCCTGCTGCTCCCCTCAGCAGTCAGTCTGCCTGTTCTGTTTCCCACTCTGTCTCTGGTGAATCCTCTCACACCCCGCACCTCTGGCCTATACCTCAGTTCTTGTATGTATAAATAATAAATAAATCTTTAAAACAAAATATATATATATATATATTCCTTAAAATGGTAAAAAAAAAAAAAAAAGTAACTTTATGGTGGGGAAATCTGGCATAGCCAAGTATTTGAAGTTAATTTCTCAAGTAATGGGGCCTCCCCTGGTGGCGCAGCAGTTGAGCGCTGGGCTGCGAAGCTGCCCACAGCCTCTGCAGTGCGAGGTCGATCCCCAGCTGCCAGCGAGGGTCCCACATGGCGCACAGACCTGCCGCCCGCTGCTCCCCTCAGCAGTGTATTTCATCAGTCTGCCTGTTCTGCTCCCCGCTCTGGCTCTGGTAAATTTTCTCACCCTCCCGTGCTTCTGACTGTACCCAGTGCTTGTATAAATAAATAAATAAATAAATAAATCTTTTTTTTTTTTTTAAAAAAAGTCTCTCAAGTAATGAGGCAAACAGAAATTTTCTTCCTGATGGAAAGCAAAGAGAAGAACACAGCATTATCCCTGTGGTAATTCTGCCAAAGATACAAAATCTAGATCAACTCATGAAGAAACATCAGATACTCCAAATTAAGGAAAAGGCTAGCAAAGAGCTAATAATCTTCAAAAAGAAATTGAGGAGCTATTCTAAACTGAAAGAGTTTTAAAAATGACAACAGTAACTGTGTGGCAAAGGGTGATGCGAATATTTCACAACTTTCACACACTAACATTTCACATACTTACACCTCTCAAATCATGATGTTGCACACCTAGAATTAATGTAATGTTATGTATCAATTATACCTCGATTTAAAAAAAGAAACATGAGATCTAAAGCAAACATGTGGTTCTAGAGAGGGTTCCTTTGGCTCCAAAGGGAATTATGAGGGCACATGGCAAAATGCCAACACTCGGGATTACCACGTAGGTGAATGACACAATTCTTCCAATAATTAGGGTGAGTCTCTGCCTGACTCCAGACTTCAGCGATGCCACTGAGTTCTTGTGTGGTTGCAGCCAGGCGCATCCTCTCCCTACCATCTCTCTCACTTTCTCAATCAAGGGTCACCACCTTATTAGGGATATGGAGTTTGGATTGGCAGGATGATCTGGGCTTGGATTGGCACGAAGATCTGAGGTTGGCAGGATGATCTGGGATTGGCAGGATGATCGTGGAGCTTCATGTTGTATTCCAGGCTCTGTGGCAGCTGAGCTGACTGGTCCCCACTTCACTGGTCCTCACTTCATAGTCTCTTGTACCTGGATTTTCCATGTCATCTTGGGAGTCAAACAGCAAGTCTGCAAGCGGCCAGAAAGGATGCACTTTCTAAAACAAATAGTAGAGTTTGCAAGGGCAACACTTTTTCAGTTAGTTGCTGTTTTGTTTCATTTTTTTAATGTTTGGGCTAGAGCAGCTTGTATCTAATGGAAGGTGGGGAGAGAATGAAAAGCTATCAAATCTCAAGCTCAGAGTCTTTTAAATAGAATCCCTGAGGTGAGCAAGAGTGGGTTAAGGCCCTAAATCAGTAGTCTGCCACACTCTGCCTGCAACCATCAGAAAGGGTGGGTCTCTCTGGAGGGGAAACTTCCCACCTTTCACATAAGACCCACTGTAAAATAACAAGCAATTGTCTGTGATTTCTACTGGTGACAAACTCACAGTTACCCCTAATACAGCCATGGGTTTTATTTGTTTGCTTACTACAACCATAATGGACGAAAATGCTACATTTTATTTAGCAGTTAGTGAATAAGACGTCATTTTAATTTTCATCCAACCTGCTCAGTTCAAGCTACTGATCCAGATTAAGGCTCTCTGGACCAGCACTTGGTACTTCTGAAAGCCCAGAAAACAGAAAAGGACCCCACAGAAGCCCACGGAAGGGAGATGGGGTGGGCTTTATTCAAGGCAAAGTCTATGGACGTGGCGACTGGAGAGTGGGAGCGAGCTGCCATCTGGAGGCAAAGCCAGCTGGACTTGGTGATGGGTGGTACGTGGGCGTTGATGGTGAGTCTGGACAATTTGGAAGAGAAGTTTGGCAGGAAGAGGAAGAATGTTTGTGAAGCACAGTGGCCTCCCCAAGGAGATGCAGGCGCCTGCTACTGTGAAGCTCAGCTTGCTCCCCTCTAAATGCCCACCCAGATGTCCCAGTGTGTCTGTAGCCCTCAGGGAAGTACTGTCTCCCATCCAAAATATGCCCCCTGCCTTTTTTTCACTCCCAACTCCAGGATCAAGGATCTATGCCCAGCTTCTTTGTCCTGACCCTCTTTAAATGAACCCCATTTGATTTTTTTAAAGATTTATTTATTTACGCATACAAGAATTGGAGTACAGGCTCCAGAGGTGTGGGGGTGGGGTGAGAGGATTCACCAGAGACAGAGTGGGGAGCAGAACAGGGAGACTGACAGAAATACACTGCTGAGGGGAGCAGTGGGCGAGACAGGAAAGGTCTGCTGTGCCATGTGGGTAGCTCCCTGGCCGGCTAGGGATTAAACTCATGCTGCAGAGGCTGTGGGTAGCGTCACAGTGCTATGCTGTGCTTAACCCCTTGTGCCACTAGGGAGGCCCAAAATAAACCCCGTTTTAGAGAGCTGTTATTTACGTGTTAGTCTGAATGAGTTTGTCCATCCTTCTCTGAGAACATCAGGAGATTTTGAGTTTACTGAGCTCCTGAGAAAAGGTAGGTGTTGGAGGACAGGGGTAAAAGTGTGCCCCTTTTCCCAGTCAGGCAAGGCTGAAAAACAGGGGCCCCTACTGGAGCCCCAACAGAAAATTTCTATTTTTGTCACTTCTAGCCTGTGTCACATTCCCTCCTGTCACTCTCTGGGTGGAAGATAGGTTGGGTTTACTTTAAGGATGATTAGGGGACAATGAATTAAAAGGGATGTTTCTGATGGAAACTTGACTTTGGGGGATAATCATGAAGTAGTATATATGGATGTTGAATTATAAAGCTGTACACCTGATACTCACATTATGTTACAAACCAATACTACCTTAATAAACTAATTACCTCAATTAATAACAAAAAAATAATATCCCTAAGTGAGTATGTGCAAACATACCCAGGTGGAGCACAGCCAGTGAGGCCCTCATTAGCACATTTTATTCACCTATCTGGAGTTCAAAGTCACCCAGAGGTGAGAATCTAGCATTTCCTCTGGACTCCATGGATTACACAGAGAATTTCCATAAATGGGGAAAAGCCCCAATTAATCTATAAGTTGTTGAGGGAAAAGCTTAGGATAGCCACCAGTCTATAAACACTAGTTATTTTTTCTAATTATAGAAGTAAAGTCAACTGATTCCAAGACTCAAAGGCGCTTAATGTACTTCCTTCCAATTCTTTTCCAAACTATTTGTTACAAGCCTGAGAACTTACTTACTAATACACACATGAACTTTGATAACCTACTTTGAAACAGAGCAAAGCAAATCCAAAATACATGTGCTGTATTAGATTTTCTTATTGCAAAGAAAAAGGCCTGGAAGGGCACTCATCAAACTGTGGAATGTAGAAGGCAAAGAAGGGCACCTTTCACAGTGGTGTCTGAATTTTTTTTTTTAAGATTTATTTATTTATACAAGAACTGGGGTACAGGCCAGATGCACAGGAGAGTGAGAGGATTCACTAGAGACAGAGCGGGGAAAAGAACAGGCAGACTGACGAAATACACTGCTGAGGGGAGCAGCGGGCAAGACAGGAGAGGTCTGCCACACACCATGTGGGACCCTCGCTGGCTGGCCAGGATCGAACCGGCACAGCAGAGGCTGCAGACAGCTTCACAGCGCTGCGCTCAAAAGCCTGTGCCACCAGGGGAGGCCCCCGGCTTCTGAATTTCTTAAGAAATGTTTAGTGACTACATGTTACTATGGCTGCTGTAACACATCATCACCAATTTAGCGTCATAAAGCAGTACAAATTTATAATCTTATAATTCAAGAGATCAGAAGTTTGAAGTGGGTTTCATTGAACTAAAATCTAGTCTCGGCGGGGCTGCATTCTTTCTGAAAGTGCTAAATGAGAATCCATTTCCTGGCATTTTCCAATTTCTAGAGGCTGCCCACATTCTTTGGCTCACAGGCCCTTCTCTCTACCAAACCAGCAATTGAACTGGTTCTGGCTTCTTCCATCATCTCTTCTATCATCTCTGACTCTCCAGCCACCCTGTTTCACTTATAAGGACACTTGAGAATACAGTAAACTGACCCCACCTCAAAATCCTTAATTTAATCACATGATGAAAGTCTCTTTTTCCATGTAAAATCATAAATTTACATATTCATAGGTACTAGAGATCAGGAAGTAGGTACCTTTGGGGGATATAGGAGGCACTATTTTGCTTACCACAATTACTTGTGTAACTTAAAAAAAATTATTTTAAAAATTATGTATGATAAAAATTTCTCATCACTAAAATTTCCTGATAATCATAATTTTTAATGATGCCTAATGGGAAATATGAACCTCGATTTATTTAACTGGTCCTCCAAAATAAATTGATGTGCCTCAATTTATTTAACTGGTCCTCTCAATTGGGGCTATTTAGATTGTTCACATTTTCATGATTAAGGAGTATGATTTTCATGAGGAACATCTTTAGACTTTCTGCAAGATGTGCTGACTCAGAAAAGGGGGTTAGAAAATGGACTTGAGGGGCCTTCCTGGTGGCATAAGGGTTTCTATGAAGCTACCCGCAACTACTGCAGCACAAATTTGATCCCAGGCCAGGGAGGTGACCCACATGGCACAGCAGATCTCTCCTGTCTTGCCTGCTGCTCCCTTCAGCAGTGTATTTCAGGCAGTCTGCCTGTTCTGCTCCCCACTCTGTCTCTAGTGAATCCTCTCACCCCCCCACCCCACACCTCTGGCCTATACCCCAGTTCTTGTATGCATGAGTAAATAAATCTTTAAAAAAAAAAAGAAAATGGACTTGAACTCAGGAAGATCTGAGTCCAGAGCCAGACCTTGCCTCAGGGTATCCATGTGATTGGTCTTGGTTTCCTCAGCTGCAGAAAGGGAATCCTTATCCCTTCATTCTCGTAGCAATTTTTTTTACCAGCTTCTTGAGATATAATTCACAGACTATAAAATTTACCCACTGAAAGGGCAAATTCCATGGTTTTTAGCTGTGTGTGTGTGTGGAGGGAGTGGTGTTTGCAGGATTTAATGATGTTGAACATTCAAATTACAATTTGTTGATGATGTTGAACATTCAAATTCAAGTAACAATTTGTTATTAATTATTTTCTTAGGCTCTTCTTAGAACAGCAATGTAGGATAGAACTCTACAAACCTTTCAATGTTTTGGAAATAGCCTTGTAAACATAGGGGTTCGTCTGTGATTTTTAATATTTATATATTCATTTGCTTTGGATTTATCAAAAGGGTGTTTGGATAGAATTGAGAGGCGTAGGAGATGTTGGTATGAGAATGTTAGACTATTTGACACAAGGTGTCATCCTCCCTTGTGTAATGCTGAATTAAACTCATCTCTAAACCCTCACTCATAGGTAATTAGGGGAAGTTAATTCCAGTTCATTGAATCTCCCTGCCCCAGTCCCCAACCCCTGCAGAATCACCGGCCTGCTCCTCCTCCATATCCACGTGAGACTTACTCCTTCAGTGAGGGTTACATGGCTATATCTGCAATTGCCCATCTTAACTCATGCCATGCAAGTGGCTTGGAGGGCAGGCAGGAAGGAGAGACAGTGGGTCTCTACCAATCCCTTGGGGGTATCCAACCTACCTACCAGCAAACCATAAAATCAAATTCCATTTGGCCATGAAGACTGACTGCAGGTTTCAGACTTAAGTGAGTGAAGTATCAGCCAAATCCAGGTGTGTGTTGCACCAGAGTGGTGTGTGGGTGAATCCTCAGGCATCCCACAGGTATGGGAGCAGGTTACGTGAGATGGGTGTGGGTTAAGTGGTGAGGGACAGGAGGAAGGTGCAGGGAGGGTGGGTGGAGTCGGAGGTGGGCGAGGGTGGAGGCAAAGAATGGGGTTGGACCTAGTTAGACCAGTGGTTTGGAACCATTTTTTGGGTCACAGCCTCCTTTGAGAATCTGATGGATGTTAACAGAGTAATGCTCATGTGCACGCACACACACACAAATTTCACATTCAGTTCCTGAATCATGAGTTCCTGGAACCCTAGAAGCTCATCTGAGGATTCAGAATGAGGGGCCTCTGGTCTGCACTAGTTAATTCACAGCAACTAAGAACTTGAGACTCTCATGTTATAGTTAGGAAGTTAGAGAATTAGATTCCAAAGTCCATTTATTCCATAAATGCTTTATTTATGTTTTCCAGTTTTAATTTTGAAAACTTTCAAGTATATTGAAAAGTTGCAAGCTCATGTAGTCTTCAATTACATTCTCTGATTGTTAACATTTCTCTCCATTTGCGCCCCTCCCCCCACGTATGTTAGTGTGCTCAGGAACCCCGTGGTTTTTTTGGTTGTTGCTGTTTGTTTTCTGGAGAACCATTTGAGAGTAAATTGCAGATATTATGATACTTCATACCTCGACACTTGGCATGTAATTTCTAAGATCAAGAGATTCTTCTGCAATCTAATCTACACTATAATCCTCAGGCGCACAAAATTTAACATTGATAAAATATTATTGGGTAATATACATCCAATATTCAAATTTCCCCACTAGTCCCAATAGTGTCCTAAAGCTGTATCTTTTTTTAAAAAGATTTATTTATTTATACAAGAACTGGGGTACAGGCCAGATGTGCGGGAGTGTGAAAGGATTCACCAGAGACAGAGCGGGGAATAGAACAGGCAGACTGACTGATATATACTGCTGAGGGGAGCAGCGGGTGAGACAGGAGAGGTCTGCTGTGCTATGTGGGATTCTCACTGGCAGGCCGTGATCGAACTGGTGCTGCAGAGGCTGCAGACAGCTTCACAGCGCCGCGCTCAACCACCTGAGCCGCGAGGGAGGCCCCTAAAGCTCTTATCTTTTCTCCTTCCTTTCTACCCTGCCCCCTCCAACTTTTTATCCAGTATCTAAACCAGAATCATAAACTTCATTTAGTTGTTAAAGCTCTCAGGCTCTAACAGCTGTTTTGCAGAATGCCACCCACACACCTCACTCCCTCCTCTTTGGGCACCCTCTCCATTTGTATTTGTCCTGTGTCCTAGCGATTGGATTCAGATACTTCAGGGTCCCTTCTGGCTGGTGCATCTCATCAGAACATCAGTTGGTGCCACACTGAGTTTGATTCATAGTTAAAGGGGTGACCTCCAGGTTCCCTTTGTAATTGCTAAGTGATCTGTGGGATAATACTGTGTTCATTGAAAGCCTCCAACTGTGGCAAATGCTGGGTGAGCTACCGGACAGAGTCCTTGCTGTCATATTGTTCTTACAGAGGAGGAGACAGTAAGGAAATAAATAATTACAAAATGCAGATTTTTGAAGGTTGTGGGTAGGGCGTAGGGATGTATCAACTCTGACTTTTAAAGTGAAATTAAAGGTGAGACTTGAAGAGAAAAAAGGAGTCAGGCATGGGAAGAGGGCCCTGGCCAATCTTGTAAGGTAGAAGGAACTGAAAGATGGGCATATGGTCTCAGGGAGGGAAAAGCTATATGCAAAAGGCCCTATATGATAATACTAATATTGAGGACTTAGTATCTGCAGGACACTGTCCGAAGAGGTTTCTGGATTTATCTTGTTTAGTGTTCCCATAGCTCTGTGAAGTAGGTGTCATTACTGTTTTTATGCTATAAAATCTACAGCACAGCACAGAGAGGTTAAGTTATTGACCCAGAGTCACACAGCTTGTAAGTAGCAGTGCTGGACTTCAAATTTAGATAGCTCCGACTTCATAGATAGCTCTTGACAGTACTGAGGAGGAAACAGGGTTTCATATAGAAAGCAAATGTGAAAAAGAGTTGGAGTCAGAGCAGCCTGGGCTGAGTGAGGAAGTTCTGTTGACCAAAGATGTGGGATGGGAAAGTGAGACCAAATGCAAGAAGAGATTTCAGGGCCAGTCGTCAACATACAAAATAGACGAAAATTTGGTTAGCTAACCCACCTTAGTCCCCCCACCCTCTAGCTTGACCCTTCAGGGAGAACAGCCACCATTCCTTTCCTGCTCTCTACCCTAACAAACAAAAAGAGAGAATTTCTATGGTCTTAAAGTATCTCCCTACAAACTGCTTACTGATTACAAAGGGAAAAATAGGAGCTTTTCCAGTGGGCTTTGAGCCAACTCCAGCTGAACCAAGGGAACATTCAGAAGGTCCTTAGGGAAGGCTCACAAAGGGGATTTGGGGGAAAGTGTAAGAGAAGGGTCTGGTAAGAAAGTCTCTGGATGGAGAGAGACTAGGAGGTCTTGGGGGTTTAGGAGTCTATGGGTGACAAGGCAGGGCCCAGTGTGGGCAGAAGGGGTGTCTAGGGCCCAGTGTGGGCAGAAGGGGTGTCTAGGGCCCAGTGTTCCGGGAAGAAGGGATGTCTAGGGCCCAGTGAGGGAAGAAGGGGTGTCTAGGGCCCAGTGAGGGAAGAAGGGGTGTCTAGGGCCCAATGTGGGAAGAAGGGGTGTCTAGGGCCCAGTGTGGGCAGAAGGGTTGTCTAAGGCCCAGTGTTCAGGGAAGAAGGGGTATCTAGGGCCCAGTGTGGGAAGAAGGGGTGTCTAGGGCCCAGTGTGGGAAGATAGGGTGTCTAAGGCCGTGTGGGAAGAAGGGGTGTCTAGGGCCCAGTGAGGGAAGAAGGGGTGTCTAGGGCCCAGTGAGGGAAGAAGGGGTGTCTAGGGCCCAGTGTGGGAAGATAGGGTGTCTAAGGCCGTGTGGGAAGAAGGGGTGTCTAGGGCCCAGTGAGGGAAGAAGGGGTGTCTAGGGCCCAGTGAGGGAAGAAGGGGTATCTAGGGCCCAATGTGGGAAGAAGGGGTGTCTAGGGCCCAGTGTGGGCAGAAGGGTTGTCTAAGGCCAGTGTTCAGGGAAGAAGGGGTATCTAGGGCCCAGTGTGGGAAGAAGGGGTGTCTAGGGCCCAGTGTGGGAAGATAGGGTGTCTAAGGCCGTGTGGGGAGAAGGGGTGTCTAGGGCCCAATGTGGGAAGAAGGGGTGTCTAGGGCCCAGTGTGGGCAGAAGGGTTGTCTAAGGCCCAGTGTTCTGGGAAGAAGGGGTGTCTAGGGCCCAGTGAGGGAAGAAGGGGTGTCTAGGGCCCAATGAGGGAAGAAGGGGTGTCTAGGGCCCAGTGTGGGAAGATGGGGTGTCTCTGGGCAGGATGGGGGGGAAAATCTCGAGTAGGGGATGTCCTGGGATGAGTCAGTCATCGGGAAGGGGCGTGAAGGGAGCCGTCTGGGGCCAGGCAGGCAGAACGCGGGCAGTGTGAAGGGGTAGCGGTGGGTAGACGCGAGGTGACGAGAGGGTTGGGGGCCTGTAGCGTGTCCGGGACAGCCATGAGAGGGTACACGAGGAGTTAGGCCCCCAGGCAGCCGTCTGCGGGCGGGCGAGGCAGGGTTGCGGGAGTCAGGCCACCCCGACGCTGAGGAGACTTGGAAGCACGACTCGGGGCCGCGGGAGGCCGGGGGCGGGGCCGGGGGCGGGGCCGGCGCCGCCCGGCGGGTCCCCCCGCGCTGCAGGGGGCGCTGTGGGCCTGGGCGGCCCCGGGCCGGGCAGCGGCCGCTCCTGGTGAGCGCGGCCCCTTTTCCGGGTTTCCTCCTCCTCCTCCTCCTCCTTCTTCGCCGCCGCCGCGCCGCCGCTGCCCCTTTCCCGGCCGGCGGCCGCCGCTGCTGGTGCCGCCGCCGCCACCGCGCCGGGGCCGCGAGTCGAGCGGAGGCCGCCGAGGAGCGCGAGCGCCGCCCGCCCCGCCGCCCCGCCGCCCCGCCGGCCGCTCCAGGGCCGGGCCGGCTCGGCCGGCGCCCCCGCGCCCCCAACCCGCCCGCCCCCGCGGGCCCGGCCTGGCGCGGCCGCCCGTCGCCGCGCTCCTCCTCCTCCTGCTCCGGCGCCCCGCGGCCCGCCGCCTCCTCCGCCCGCCGCCCCGCGCCCCTTGCCGCGCCGCCGCCGCCCTCTGCGCCCCGCGGCGCCCCCCGGTCCCGCCCGCCATGCCCGGCCCGGCCGCGGGCAGCAGGGCCCGGGTCTACGCTGAGGTGAACAGCCTGAGGAGCCGCGAATATTGGGACTACGAGTCTCACGTCCCGAGCTGGGGGTAAAGCCACCGCCGCCCCCCGCAGGCCCTCTGACCCCCCCTCCCCCGCCCCCCAGCCCCCAGCGCGACCCCCACCGGTTCCCCCCATGGTCTGAGCCCCCCCACCCCCACCTCACCCCCCCACCACCACCCCCAGTCGGTCCCTCTCGGGGGCCGGCGCTTGTCGCGTCTGGGGTGGGAGGAGAGTACCCCGTACCCCGGCTCGCACATGTCTTCGCCTCCCTCTCCCCACTTCTCCTCGCACTGTCCCCGCCTTGCGCACCCCTCTTTCTCGCCTTTACCCCGCGGAAGGCTTGCTTGCTTACTGGGGAGCACTGTAGGGGCCAGGGCTGGGTGGGAGAGAGGGAGCAGCCCTTCCTCCTTACTCTGTCGGGTTTCTACTAGGGTGGGAAGTCAACAGCTGTCCTCTTGTGCTATTAAAATTCCCTGCCTTTTTAGTCTTTTGAAATGAGACTGGGTGGGAGGAAATTTTTTAAAAGACATCCAGATTCTCCAGCCAGCCACTGTCTACCTTCGGGGTGTGAATTCAGGCAGGTGCCGAGGAGCTCTGGGCAGAGGGGCAGCTTCTGAATTTCCACCTTGGATGCTTTGCTCACCCCTCCAGATTGGCTCCGAGCGGTGCCTTCCTACCTCATCTGCCCAGGTTCTGAGGAACCAATTAGGTTGGGAGCTGTGTGCAGAGTGAAGGGAGCCAAGTTGATGTTAGAGCTTTCATTTAGGGAATGAGTTGTGGCGTGATGTATAGACACTTCCAAGTGCTTGATTGATGCAGGGGCTGGATGGGGACATTTCGTGGGCAGAGACTTGGTTAATCCCGAATCCTGGCATTTATGTCTTGCTCTTTCCTTTCACAGCAATCAAGATGATTACCAACTCGTTCGGAAACTTGGTCGGGGGAAATATAGTGAAGTATTTGAGGCCATTAACATCACTAACAATGAGAGAGTGGTTGTAAAAATTCTCAAGGTGAGTGTCTTATGAGTGGCGGCAATTTTTTTTTTTTTTTCCCTACAGGTCAAAAGATGTAAACGATCCCAGCCACATTCTAGAATGAACGGGATAAGCTCTTTTTATGATCTCTGTCTTCCTCCATTGCTTCCTCTACCCCATTTTCCTGTGAACTTTCAAGAAAATATTCAGACCTCTTTCAAATCTAAGCACGGTAGTTCAGGAACATCCTTGTTCTAAAATGAAATTATGAGCTCCCAAAGCAAAGATTCCTAAGGGGCTGTGAGTAGGTTTTCAGAAAAAGAAAAGCCTTTTCGTGAAGAACCCATCAGCCCGAAGGGTTCTTGAGCACTGCTAGTAGTCTAAGTTATTCCAGAAAGTTGGGAAAAATTGGAGTGGCTTCAAAGATGAGTTTGAAGCCCGAGTGAACACAGTAGATAATCACTTGTTTCTACTTTGGCAAATAAAAGTTTCAGGTGAGATGGATACAGTGAACCAGTAGTGCTGGGAAGGTTCATTGTTATTTATCAGCTAGTACACGTGAAATCAGGAGCAGTAGACGAATACACTTACAGTAGCTAAAATTACCAGAACAAAACTGACTTAATAGTCTAAAACTGGTTTAGCGGCCTAAATTTGATCATAATACATCTTTTGTCATCTCTTGGATGAAAACATGATCTTAATGAGCATAAAGAGTGGACTGAATTCTCCTTCAGATAACCGATTAGTTGTGCAGCTTTAACAATGTTGTGTAGAATGTACTAAAAAGTAATTCTTAGACTCTTTTTAGAGTCTTTGTCATTGCCAGATCATTTAGTGTGTGTGCTTGTCCTTTAGGGCAGGATTGAGAAGACTAAAGAATAATATAAACACAGTGACTTATACATGAATGTGGCCATTCTGTAGAGGTTCTACGAATAAGAAAGTGTTGAAAAACTTAAGTCTTGAGGAGAGAACCAGAGCATTTGTTTCCAAGTTTAACATGAGGGGTCAGGTTTACGCTGTCGGAAAGTTGCATTTTGAAAAAGTGATCCACTCCATCACTCTGTACCGCCCTGGCCGAGGGATGACGCAGAATTGCAGTAGCAACAGGCACAGTTATTTGTGCTGTTAGAAACACATGAGAATGAGAAATGAAAAATCATACTGAAGATGTGGAGTGTGACTCCCCTCTTCCCTAAATATAAACTGTATCTTCAGAAGTCATGTGGTCTTTTTTTTTCTTTCTAAGCATAAATTCTTTTTTTTTTTTTTTTTAAGAGGCATGTTTTTATTTATTTATTTGTTTGTTTGTTTTTTGTTTATACATGCACTGGGTACAGTCAGAAGCGCGGGAGGGTGAGAGAATTCACCAGAGCCAGAGCGGGGAGCAGAGCAGGCAGAAGGACCGAAGTACACTGCTGAGGGGAGCAGTGGGCGGCAGGAGAGGTCTGCGCGCCATGTGGGACCCTCCTCTGGTGGCCGGGGAGCAGCCGGGGATCGAACCGGCGCCGCAGAGGCTGCGGGCAGCTTCGCAACCCAGCGCTCTACTGCTGCACCACTGGGGAGGCCCTCTAAGCATAAATTCTTAAATGTTCCTTTCAGAGAAGTCACCTAGGAAGCCATACAATTCTTGTCTTTTATATATAAACCATAAATGTTTTTAATACAAACTGCTAAGTCTTTCTAGGAAATTGAAATTAGGAATGTCCATGTTCTACCACTATGCATTCAGAAGAATGAATTGTTAACTTTAAAGCAGTTCCAGAAAAAGGCCTAAACTTTCGTGCAATGGCAGCAGTTTTAGAATAAGTGTGCAATTTCCTGTGGTATCGCCAAAAGGAACAGCATAGATTCGGGTATAAGTAACAGCATGTTCATTTTTAGGAGAGCATCACGTTGCTCTTTAGTTTCCTGGAGAACTACGTAGATTCCATTGCTGAATAGTTTTGCCTCTGCTCCAGAGAGTCACAGGTTGTGTTTAGGGCACTGAATATGGACGCTATAGGTTATTTTCACAAATGAGAAACCTGGACACAAGAAATTTATCTAACACCATGGTGAATTGCTCCTCAGCCAGAGCTCCTGTTTCTTATTTCTTCCTGTCTCTTACCACTTATTTTAGCATTGACTTATAAGATCCTGTCTTGAGCAAGAATATGATCCAGTGCTCTGAAATAAGACTTGGGAGGCCCCTTTGATGCCCTAGTTAATGAAGTGTTATTTCTTTGACATGGGTTCCATTCAGGGAGCAGCCTGAACCGATTTCCACTGATGAAAACTTACTCCTTTCTGTTTTTAAAGCCCTGTGGCATTTTCATCCAAAATTTGCTCCCTTCTGAAGGATGGGGCAAGAAACTACTAATGGCGTTATTGTGGTTTTCTCTTTGTTCTGACAGACTGCATTAAAGTAGATTAAAAGTCTTATTTTTAAAATAGCACTGAGTCTTCATCCAAAGTTGTGCTCCTCTACTCAGATAAATTAAACTTTTGATTGATATCTACTATTGTGATATTTGGTCATAGGAAATTAAGTTCTTACCAGAGTACCAGCTGTTGATGATTTGAAGGAATCTAGAAGCTTCCATATGGGGCTGCATCCTTTTCGTATGGGGCTACTTTCAACTGCAGAGAGGAAGTTGTGCATTAATACAGAAGTGATCGATATAGAGAGTTAGTCTTTGAGGACAGGGGCGGTATTCCTTTTTTGGTTAATAACTTTTCACTCAATCTTTTCCAATATATGGGCATTATTAGATAAGATGAATGACCACAGAGGAATTTCTTACCATTTATTTTACCTAAATTTCTAAATATTTTATTGAGCAAAAAACAATTGGAGGTTTTAAGTTATAGCAATTTAAAAATTGTAAGCAAAATTTTATAGTCTATCCTGAAGTAAAATTCTGAGGCTGAAATCGTAAAGCTTTCCGGTCAGTAGGGAGGTTTTTCTTTTTTGACAGAAACTATTTTGAACAGAAAAGAAAGGGGGGGATGATAAGCCTTACGATAGCAGGACAGAAAGCCACTTTAGAGTCTGAAGTTTCATCTTTTGATTCTGAAAAATCACCTTTTCAGTTCCTCCACAGTACCTCTTCAGAAAGTATACACAGAAATAAAAGCATTTGGCCATTTTGGACAACATTTACCATCACTTGAGCACCATCTATGTGTGGATTTCAACCCCTCCTGGGGTCATGGAAATCCTTCAAATTAAACTGCTATTACCTAAGTAGAAGTTAAAGCCAATACTGTACTTCAAAAAACAAACGTACAGTTTCATGATCCTGTGTTGCAGTGGGTTGGAAATTCTCATCTAAGGCTTTCTGGGGAGAGTCTTAGTTTATAAGAGCTTGGCTGTTGTTTTTTTTTTCCTCAGAAAGTAATTCTCAAGCTTAGCACAAAGAGTGATGGTAATACAAATTTGTTTTTTAAGCATGCTTAGTATGTTTGTAGATATTTAAAATTTTTTGTGCTGTTGGGGTGGTATTAAAAGAAGGGTAACTTGACTGTTGATTATAGCTCCTTGTAAGTATGTAGTGAGCTGATGACTGTTGAGATTGTATCACAATGATGATTTCTCCTTTATTTTTACTTTCTCAGCTGATAGGTTTTTTACCCTCTCTTTACTTACTTGGCCTTTGTACCAAGGAAGACATCATCTTCCTAAACAGTAGTATTAATTTGCTTAAATTTATATGAATTCTAGTTTCCCCAGATGTCATAAGGGTATAAAAATAAAAACACTACATTAACATTAATAATAATATGACTTATAAAAATCATGTGTGAACTAGTCAGTGCTATTTCTAATATTGTGGTTGTGGGGTCAGAGATTGAAAATGTGGTTAACCTATGTGAAACAGAATTGCAGAATATGGGTGCATCCAAGCCATTAGAAGCAAAAAACCCTTTTTTACAGTCAAACCAAGACAATCCCAAGAGAGCATTCTATTCAGTAGTTTGCTCAGGTCACACAGAGGGTAGAGACCCTAAGTTGAGGCCCTTCATCCCTAATGGAGTCTTGATCGACGTTGGGAGCACAGTTAGGACGTTTGCTGGCTGGCTGACCTGATGTGCAGCGCTGTCCTGGAAGGACTGACACACCAAGTCAAAGGAAATTAACTTGTTTCTAATGATTTTTTTTTTTTTTTTTGCATTCTTCTGAAAGGAAATACATGACTTTGTTGGGTCACTAGTTGAAATGTAAAATATCTGTCTGTCCACAGAGCTGTTGGAACTCAGGCCTTTTGATTTGTCTTCACAGCAACATGTTTAATGCCTAAGGGAGATGTTACTTTAGTTTCCTGTTTTGAGGTCTCAGTAGCTAGTATTTTTATACTTTTTTAATCCATACAATTCTTGCAAGTCTTTTCGTAATCTCTTGGTCAAATTTTTGGTTTTACAGATTTATCCTCTTAATGTGTTTATTGGAGAGTCACCCATGTGTGAAAAGAATATTTTGATAAAGAGTACCTATTTTCACGTGTAAAGATTGGCTCCAGCTAGTTTCTATGGCCTAATTTTAGGATCTGCCACCTCATAATTAGGGTGTTACAGTGTAAGAAGTGCTGTGTGTGGAGGGCAGAAGACTTGGGTTCAATAATCAGTGTGTCCATTTATACCCACTTGATTTTCTCATCTGTAGAATGGGTTTACCGTTCCTGTTTGACTCCGAAGGTGGTTGGGAGAATCAGTGAGATAGAAGTGGATGGTAGGCAAGTGGGTGATAGTGTGTTAGTCATCTGCAAAGTGGTTTTTTCCCTGAGAGAACGTGGCCATGAAATTGCCCTGCATGGATTTGGATGTTAATTGCAACACTTAGAAACTATGAGCAGTCGTTTAAACACCAGCCTCAGTGTCCTGGCATAAAACTAGTTCCTGTGTCAGAATACTGTAAGATGTGGATTAAATACATTTACATCCATGCATGGCATTGAGAAAGCAATAAAATATAGTTAAAACTATTTCAGTTGGGCCAAGTAAGTGACGTTAGAGGACAGAACCAGTAGTAGGAAGGACTGTTATATTCTCTCGATGAGGTGCAAGAGAGGCTATTTACTTCTCCTTTTTAAATTAAAAAAAAAAGTTTAATACTGAGAATTAACTGTTGCCCTCAAGGATTTGACAGTGCAATTGGAAAGTTGAGACTTGGAAGATTAGGGGCAGAGTTGCTGTGAAGAAATAAAATTACACAGATGTTTATATTTAGGTCAGTTGCTGTGGATTTCAGAGATACTAGCAAGTAGCATGTCCTGGTAAATATCCTGGTCCAGGCTGAACTTTCTTCCCTACTCTCCTGTATTCTTAGCAGCCGTCGTTTGTTGTAATCGTTTGTTGCTGGTGATGAAATTAATATCTTAGTGAATCAATCATCGTTTTAAGCGTCCGAGTAAATAAATAGAACAGATTAGTACTTTATCATCAGTACTCCATCTTTCCAAGTAGCCGGTCAGTAAATAGGTCTCTTGTTTCTAATTTTGGGGGTTTTTTTGTTCCTTGCTGTTGTTTTTTTAAAATATTTATTTATTTGTGCATACAAGAGCTGGGGTACAGGGCAGAGATTGACGGGGGGCGGCGGGGGGGAAGGAGTCACCAGAGACAGAGTGGGGAGCAGAACAGGCAAATCGACTGAAATACACTGCTGAGGGGAGTAACGGGCGAGACAGGAGATGTCTGCTGTGCCATGTGGGTTGCTCCCTGGCTGGCTGGGGATTGAACTCATGCTGTAGCAGCTGCAGATTGCTTTATAGTGCGGTTTTAACCCCTTGCGCCCTGTTTTTGTTGTTTTTTAGCTTTTGCCATTTCATCTCTGAGACTGACTTTTTAAAAAATTTGGGAAATAGGGCCTCCCCAGTGGCGCAGCCGTTGAGCGCTGGGTTGCGAAGCTGCCGGCAGCCTCTGCAGCGCCATTTCGATCCCTGGCTGCTCCCCCGTCCTCTGGAGGAGGGTCCCCCATGGCGCGCAGACCTCTCCTGCCGCCCGCTGCTCCCCTCAGCAGTGTACTTCGGTCCTTCTGCCTGCTCTGCTCCCCGCTCTGGCTCTGGTGAATTCTCTCACCCTCCCGCACTTCTGACTGTGTACCCAGTGCACGTATAAATAAATAAATAAATCTTTAAAAAAAAAATTTGGGAAACAGCTAAACTGATTCAGTTAGAATCTTTTAAACAGATATTCTCTAGATTAGAATAAATGACCTTAGCGGAGTGTGATTATCTTACATGCAAAATGAAATTATGATGTTATCGTGGAAGTATGTATATTTTCTCTACTTTGTGTACCTGGTGGCTAATGAGTACAAATGCTGGTCTGGATGGTCAAAGAAGACTTATTTCTTTAAAAGCCATAATTTGTTTTCATCAGGTTGCTAAGGGTCCTCCATTATAGATCTTCCTGAATTTCTCTGTTACTTTTTATAGCCATTGAAATGATCACTTTCACTCCCTGAGAACTCTTTGGTTGGGTAGCTTCTGGAGCATCTTCCAGCTTCAAAGGAATAAACCGAGGCTACCTGAAGCCTCAGGGCCTGAGGGCTCTCTCCTTGATCTCAGTATCTTGCTCTTTTGTCAGTCCATGAGGACTCCAGCTACTGCATCACTCATTGACCTATCACTTCAGAATTGTTCTGCTGTCCCTAGTCTCTAATTTGGAAATTTGTCTGGCCAGGTAACAGTTGGGCAGCAAAATATGCTTCACTTTGGCTCCATCAGTTACCTTTTGACATGATGAGCGACATCTCAGTCTTAACTGGGTTGTCCAGGAACAGTGAGCTTGATTGACCTGTTGCTGTGTAACAGGAGAGCAAAGCAAGGCTTTATAAGGCACTGTGTCATAAAAGCAACTCACTAGGATTACTCCTTGTTAGGAGGAGAGGAGGGTTTTTGGGTACATGACTGTTTTTTTACCTTTTTTTTTTTTTTTGGTCTAAAACAAACAAACAAAAAAAGCTGTTACCACTCCACAGATGTATAACAGCTTCCAATAATGTCTGTCAACTCTAGAATTTTCTTATTTGGATATGCTGATAGTATTGGCTGAATTTATAGATATGATAGCTGGCTTTTAGTTTTCTTTTAGCTTTTGACATAATTTTAGACTTACAGAAAGTTGTAAGAATCTTTCCACCCACATTTCTCAAAGGTTAGCATTTATTTTATCCTTCTCTCTAGCCTTCTCTCACTTTTTCACATACACATCTACATACATAATTATATTTGTTGTACATTTCTTTCTTGAAGTAGCTGAGAGTAAATTGCAGTCATCCCTACCGTAGTGTGTGTTCCTAAAAACAACTTCTCATGTAGCCCCCGTGCTATTATGATCAAGCATATTTTGCGGCCTAATTGTCACCTGGCCAGACAAATTCCCAAACTTAGCATTGGTACAATGCCGTTGACCAGTCTAGAGCCTCTGCTCTTATTTGTCCTAATGTCCTTTATAGAAAAAGAAAACCCCACATCACATGTCATGTTTTTTTAAATCTGGAACAGTTGTTTAGACTGCATTGACATTTTTGAAGTTTACAGGCTGCTGTGTAGTATGTCCTATCACGATTTTTTGATCCCGTTGTACTTCATGTTCGAGTGCTTTGTATTTCCAAAGCATTGAAATTATGGAATAACTATGACAAAGGGAAGAAAGGGTAAGATTCCTATGTGGAGATGGGGAAGGAGACACAGTAGCCAAATCAGTTCTACTAGCAACCCTGGCAGGGCAGTGGGCCCAATGGTGGCAGCTGTCTTGGAAGGAGACAGCTTGATTCCAGGCTCTGTTGTGCTCCCTGTTGTAGGTGATACAGGTACTTTGTGTTTTATAATCCCCTTCTCTGTTTATTGTGTGTTCAAAGCTGTAACTTAGTGACCAAAAAGAGAAAGGTTTCTCTGGCATATGTACATGTTTTTTTCTCCTCCCTCCCACCACCACCAGAAAGTCTTTTTAAATCTTATTTCAAAGCAAAAGCAAATCTGCTGGTCTCTCTTTGCTTGTGCTATTCTAACAGTGTCTCAGTAATGCCATACTCCTTTTCCTTAGATCTGTTTCTCCCCAAAGCCACAGTTGGGAATGAAAGCACAATAACTAAGAGTGGGTCCTAAGAGACTTTTTAGATTTGAATCCTACCCTCCAATTTTTAGTGTTAGTTATATGACATTGGGCAAAAGGTTCAGTTTGGCTGGTTGTACTACATAAGAGTTCTATAAGGATAAAATATGATTTATCCCTAACTAAAATTTTGAAAATAATAAAACTGGCATTTACTGAGTGCTTACAATGTGCCACTCACTATTCTAAAGTGGTTATGGTATTTTTTCCCAGAACTATATGTGTTCTTCTCCAAACTCTCTAGCCTATTTAAGACAAGAAATAACATCTATACTACTGCATTAAAGTCTTTAGTTCTTTTGTCCACTGTATTGAAAGGTTAGCAGGTAGCAGAGATTTTTCAATCACTGCTGTACCAGAGACCTGCTATCTCTGGTTGATCCAATATCTCTTTCTTTAGAATTGGGGTCGTTTGGGAAATGTTACTGGCTGCTTGCTGATTTCAGATTCTAGTTTTAAGGAAATGGGAGTGGTGACAGGAAATGGGAGCCAGCAGCTGGGAAACAAGTTTGTAACTTGATGTCAGTGAACTGGTCTTCACTCCTGGAAGACAGAGTGACATGTAACTCATTGGAAGAGCAGGTGTCTCTCCATTTTGTTTCAGTTTTTCCATTTGTGAGTGCCTAATATACAGCTGTTCAGGGCTCTAACACTTTCTATTTGGCAGTTATCTAGTAAGCATTTTATTTTTAAAGTATGACATGGGTGTTCCAAATTTTTAAGTACCCTAAATGTAACTACTTAAAGGCTTGAGACCTAAGCTATTTTAGTCTGTGAACTATTTAACTTAATCTTTTAAGATTCTGATGGGTGGGTCCATATTATGTCGATACTTTTCTCTTCTAATTTAGACATGCTCTTTAACACAGTGTACAAAATAGCACATTATTTATTTGTTTTTGCTTTTTAAAAAGATTTATTTATTTATACAATAACTGGGGTACAAGTCAGAGGCGCAGGAGGGTGAGAGAACTCACCAGAGAGAGCAGGGAGCAGAACATGCAGACAGACCATGGGGAGCAGCGGGTGAGGCAGGAGAGGTCTGCCGTGCCACGTGGGAATCTCCCTGGCCGGCCAGGAATCAAACCCGAGCTGCAGAGGCTGCGGACAGCTTCACAGCACAGCGCTCAACCCGCTGCACCACCGGGAGGCCCCACATTATTTATTTGATTAGCTAACATTGTTTTCAAGTTTTATTAACTTCAAAAGAAGTCTCATTTCTGATTTCTCTTATGTATTTAAGCCAGTGAAGAAAAAGAAGATAAAACGAGAGGTTAAGATTCTGGAGAACCTCCGTGGTGGAACAAATATTATTAAGTTGATTGACACCGTGAAGGACCCTGTGGTAAGTGCCTGGGGAAGGTGATGAGACTCTTGGTCACATAGTAATGAAATGATTCCTTATTTTGATTTAGTCCAGAAACATTGGATGCATATCTCTTTAAATCCCCCTGCTTTTCTCCCAATTTTGAAATCTTTATTACTGCCAGCTAGCTTTATTTTACCTTACTCAAGTAAGCCTGACATTTGAAAGTCTGGGTTTGCTCAAGGAAATATTGACTCTCTCTGCATGAACACCTGCATGAACACCTGGCATAGAGCTGAGCAGGTCGCACAGCCTCATCTCCCCAAAGACCCTGTCAGAAAGTGCCCTTGCTGTCTCTCATGAGTACTAGCCTTTAACATCTACCACCTACCACTAGGGCTCATTTTGTAGATACAACCAAAATATTTTTGCTAAAATGCTTAATTTTTTAATCTTTTTACATGTGCCATTTAACTTTCTGTCCTTGGGGAGTGTTTATGATTAGCTGAGGTTGAAGGCTCCCACTCCCTACCCCATTTTTGTTTTCCATTTATTTGTTCTACCTCAGATGTGTCCCTGTTCTCCCTGATAGCTTTCTGTTTATTTAAGAAGTCTTTGCTTCTCTCTGCTACCATAAGCTCATAATAATACAGAGGCTTGCTTCTGTCCTCATGATAATATAGTGGCTAACATGTTGCAGCACACTATTTTGAGTATTTAACTGTATCAAGTCCTTACAACATTCCATCGGGGTAGGTACTATTATTCACATTGTCACATTGTACAAATAAGAAAATTGAAGTCTACTGAGATTTAAGTAATTTTTCCAAGGTTGTATAGTATTGCTGAACTGAATAGTATTGGATCCTGAAAGACTCAGAAGGATTGTTTTGTGCTAGATTTCATCTAACTGGCATTAAAAATTGACTGAAAATTAATTTTTTAATGACTAACCCTTTGCAGATGGCTGGCAGTATGAGCAGTATGTAGTATCATAGCAGGAACATCCTCATTTTGCCTTTTTTTGTGTTAAGTTCACAGAACCTCGTGATAACTCTCTTCATAGTATTTTTGTAATTTGATGCTTAAAGTATGTGTGTTTTATATGGTATGTGAGATAAGTAAATTGCAGTAGATTCGAATCAACAGGGAACCTTTTTTTCCCTAACTTGTAGGGGGAACAGGTTTGCTCCCAGTACAGAGAGTAATGTTCTTGATGAAATTCTTTGAACTTTGGGCTAGTGAAGAATCCTTGACCAGGACTGCTGCTTGTCCTGGCATAGACCTGTGGTGTACACTGTGGCCTGTTTCCTAAGTTGTTTTCACCTGCTTCCTTGAGCTGACCATCCCAACCATAAAGATTTCCCGGAGGTTTTCCTTTCTTTCTGAAACCTGTTAAGCCCTGCTCTTTTCCCAATTTTGAGAACTTATTATTGCCAGTTAGCATTAATTTCCTTCAATTAAAGGAAACCTGACATTAGAAAATCTGGACTTACACAAGGAAACACTGAACATTTTGCACATATTACATTAAAGATAGTGCTTGATTTTTTTTTGGTCGGGGGTGTGGTGGGACAACACATCTGCTTTGTAGGGTGAGGGATTCTCTACTGGTCTCTAGCCAACACAGTAGTTGTATGTTATATGTTCCTTTTAGACCCTGAAAAAAATTTATGGTAGATTTCCAGGACTTGTGATAACTCAGCCAACAGTATCTGACTTAAGTCTCTCCTTTTGTAGTTGGCACACTAGAACACTGCAGTGTAAATCTTCATATAATGTGCCGGGCTCACTGATAGGTTAGTCAGAATAAGAACCTTTATTATGAAAAATTTCAAACATTTTCAAAAATAATGAACCTCCCTACACACAGCACCCAGTTTTAGCAGTTAACAGTTCCTGGCCAGCTTTGTTACATCTGTCCCCACCTTCCCCAGGTATACTGTGAAACAAATTCTAGGTACCATAAATTATAAGGGGATATTTTCTTGAATAGACCCTCCATGATGAGTAAATCTCTGTCATTTAAATGAGATCTGGGGATGGGGCAGTATGATAGAAGCAAATTGTATATTGTTTGAATACTTAAAAGACATAAATATTCTTTTTCTTGCAGTCAAAGACACCAGCTTTGGTATTTGAATATATCAATAATACAGATTTTAAGGTGCGTATATACTTTTTTTTTTTTTTTTTTTTTGGCATGGGGTAATGGAGGATGGGGAGGTGACAATAAGTGCTGTTTATAGTCTAAACAGAAGGGGGCCAGGAAGGTCATTAGTAAGATGAGGAAATAACAATTAGATTCCTTATCATGTGAGTACAGGATTCAGAAAGTGGCTAGGGTTTTTGCATTTGATGAAATTACTCGCTACTCTGCCTTGCTTATTCTGGAAATAACTGGTGGACCGGGCCTAAGCTGTTGCCACATCTATAACAATCCTGTTTTAGACAGCATAGCTTTAGGTAGATGTTAACTTTGACTTCTGTAGGAATCTTAACATTGCAGATAGAAAGTGATAAATGGATACAGGGCTCCTGTGAAAAGAAGCAGTGCACTGACTCAGCTGCCAGATGAGTATGTTCATGCAGGCTGTCCACAGAGCCAGTGATAGGAAGAGCTAGTTAAGGATCACCGTGCTTTAGCACAGCTCTGCCCGGGGTTATTTACATTTTTAATGCATGTTAATATAGACTTTCATTTTTAATGCATGTTAATATAGACTTTAGATTATTTTTCTGAAAGTATCATTTAAAGCTATTTTTTTCATGAATTTGTTTTTATCATTGTTCAAACACTGCGGCCTTAACCTCTGATAAGGATTTGGAGGTGGAGGGACGGGGACATGATAGAACATAATTTGAAGACCAATATAAGAACAAAATAATGGTGTTGATTTCCAGGGGCATTTAGAGAACTTTGGTTCTCTAAATCATTTAGGTGATTATAGCTATCACTGAATAAAACGCTTGTGATTTTGTGATGAAAGTTAGAGGCAAAACCAAATTAGCAGTTAAGAGATGCTGGTATCAGGAGTGACACTTTTGGCTAAAAATAAAAGCACCTTGTCCTCACATTTAATTTTTCTTAGGTAATCACCCTAAAATTACTCAAAAATTAGGTTAATTGGTAAAGAATAAATAAAAGACTTGTGGCTTATAAAACAACAAGAAAGCAAGTTTTATGTATCTTAAAACTTCCCATGTGTAGCAGGTTTCCTTGCTAATGTCTGTTGACTCCTTAAGAGTGACTCAATAGTGAGCTCTTAAGTGGGATGTACATTTTTTCACTAGCTTTCATAGCGGTGCTTAGGGTGGGGTACTGTGCTGACATACATAGCTGATCACATTTTTACCATGAATGACAAGTTTATCAAGGTGTAACAAGTGGGAATGTGTGTGTGTTTCTTAGAGATGGGCTTTAATGAAACCAAAACATTTTCCTGATGCAGAAGTTTAAAAGCTGGTTTAATGGAACTTCATAGTGGAGTCCCTAAGTTTTAAATGTTTGTGCTTCATTCTAGTCATATACATAAAATTTTACCTAAGACTTTTGTTTCATAAATTGACAGCTGCCCTCTTGATATAATAATACGCTGAAAATCAGTTAACAGGAATTTTTTTAAAAAGATTTATTTATGCATACAAGAACTGGGGTGTACGCCAGAGGTGAGAGGGTGAGAGGATTCATCAGAGACAGAGTGGGGAGCAGAGCAGGCGGACTGACTGAAAGACACTGCTGAGGGGAGCAGTGGGTGAGACAGGAGAAGTTTGCTGCCCCGTGTGGGTTAGCTCCTTGGCTGGGGATCGAACTTGTGCTGCAGTGGCTGGCAATACCTTGATAGCGCTGTGTCTTTAACCCCTCTGCCACCAGGAGGCTCAACGGGAATTTTTAATTCCCTAGAGAAATCTTATTTCTCTCTGCTTTTAAACCTCAAAGGGTATGGTTTGACAGTACATATTTTGTAGTAACTTCTTTTTAAAGGGTCGTTGGAAATTGATATTTTGGAGGGGCTGGCATATCTGAAACTATCTTGATTTTATCTTCCCAATTTATTTTTCATGGAATAGAATTCTGGGTGGTAATTAAGAATTTTCCCAGAATTTTGAAGAGTCTGTCATTCTGGCATCATCTTATGTGATCACTTTCTGTGTTTGTTTTCTCTTCTGAAAGCTTTTAGGATTTTCTCTTCCTCCTCCTGAAATTTCACAGAATTGTGCCTTTGTATATGTCACTTTCATCTTCTGGTCTGGACACTTGCTGGGCTTTTTCAGTCTAGAAACTCATGTCCTTCCGTTTGGGGGGAAGTATTTTTAATGTTCTTTGATTTTCTTCCCTTTCTTTTTTGTTCTCACTTTCTAGAACTCATTCTAATGTTAGATATCATATCTTAGAGCTCCACTTTGTTCTCTGAACTCTTAAAAATAGTATTCTGTTCTTCTGTGTTTTATGTAATATCTTCTGTTTTCCCGCTGAGAATTTTTTTTGACCATTGTTTTCTTCATGCCTTTTCTGTTTTTCTTCCAAATACCTTTTTTGTGTGTTTTTGTCTATTACAGTTGTCTGAAATGTCCTGGTTTTTGAATGTTGCTCTTCTTTGAGAGTGATGCTCTAAAGTGCAGATTGCCATGTAAGTGCATTAACTTGCACTTAATTCCCCCGTAAATGAGTTTTAAACTTATTTTCCTGTATTCGGCTCAGTCTGTTTACCCTTTTTCTTTGATACCTGGAGTCAGCATTCCTGAGCCTTTTACAGCTAGCTCTTCAATTTGAAGCTTTTTGCTGCTAGACCCTTCCACCGTTGGCAGAATTGTCAGCTTTTTTTTGGTCTGCTAAGTCAGTTGGACACCTGGCTTCTAGCTTCTCATGTTGACTCTTCCATTCTCTTGCATCTTGTGAGTTAATCCTCTCTCCCACTCCTTTCACTGTTATTTTAGAGAAACTTTGGGAAGAGGCACCCAAAAAAAAATGTTTTATCTACCTTGTTTAACTGGAAGTCTCCTTTGAATATTAAAAATGTTCATGCTATTTTAGTGGGCTGAAATTGTTAAATTTTCAGGTAGAAATCTTTTTCAGATATTAGAACATGGCAGTTGCTTAGGTTCTTACTGTCCTTCAGACTTCTCATTTTCTTCTCTGTCCATCTTTTTTTTTTTTTTTTAAGATTATTTATTTATACGAGCACTGGGTACAGTCAGAAGCGCGGGAGGGTGAGAGAATTCACCAGAGCCAGAGCAGGGAGCAGAACAGGCAGACTGACGAAGAAGTACACTGCTGAGGGGATCAGCAGGCAGCGGGTGAGGTCTGTGCGCCATGTGGGAGCAGCCAGGGATTGAACCGGCGCTGCAGAGGCTGCGGGCAGCTTTGCAGCCCAGCGATCAACCGCTGCGCCACCGAGGGAGGCCCTCTCTGTTCATCTTACTTAGAAAACTTTGGTTTGGGGTTTTTTTTTTTCCTTCTCATTTTACTGTTAATTGTATTAATAATAGATTTTAAGCTATCGCTCAGTGGAACTCTGTCCCAGGTTTAATATCAGGGGTGAATCACCAGTGATAAAGCCCACAACCCATTCTTTTTAATATTTTTTATTGATACAATTGATAATAGGGTACAAATTTACCAATCTCATATCCAACCATCAATTTTAGCTCACACCATGTTTTCCATTTGGAACATGAATTTTACCCAAATATAATTAAGTATCCCTCAGAGTGTTTTCTTCATTTCGAGTCAGTCCTGAAAGGTGATCGCCGTCATTTCACTACATTTTCCTTTTAAAACATACTGTAAGTTAAATGTCTTTCCTGATTTTTCTATCTTTTCTTGAGTGTATTTGGATAATATTTGCCCACTTTCCATTTTTTTGTTTTAATATTGTTAGACTTCTCTGAGGACTTAATTTTGTCTGTAATTTTGCTTTCCTTTACATTTTATCATTATTTTACTTTTACTGTTATTTCTCTTTTTTGAAGAAATAGCTGTCTTGCTAGAAATCTCTTATTAATACTTTTCAGAGAGCCAGCTTTTAGTTTTATTGCTCAGATGTTGTTGTTTTCTCTCTTAAATATTTTCTTCATTCAACCTCCTTGAGGTTTTTACTGGTTTTCCCCCATAACTTCTTGAGTAGAAGTCAGCTCAAGATTTGTTTGTTTCTTTCTTGGTTGTTGATAAATGTACTTTTAAGTCTGTGTAACCTGTGCAGCATTTTGGCTACAATCCATGGTTATGGAGCTCACTTCTAGCTAGTTTGTAAATTAGAAGTACAAATTCCAAGCTTGTGGATTTGAGTTTTCCTTCCCAAACTTTGCAGTTTGGAATTTTTTAAATCTACTGAAAATTGGAAAAAGAAGATTTACTAGTTGTTTCTCTCTCTCTCCCTTTTTTCTCTATTTTGCTTGGTCATCTTAAAGTAGGTTGTAGACATTCCATTCTGATACTTCACCCCTAAAAGTACTGGCACTGGAATTAAGACATTTTCTTACATAACCACAATATAATTATTGTTATTATTATTATGCTTCCGAGTATTAACTTCTATTAAGTAATGTCGTATACGATGTTGTCTGTATTCAAAATTTTCTCAGTAATTAGCTTCCCAGTACTGTCCTTCATAACTATGTTTATAAATATATGATTCAGGATCCTTTTAGGTTTTCTGTGTTGATTCCTAATTTGGTTGCACTGCGTCTGGAGAACATGGTCTTTGTGATGTTGATTATTTGGAATTTGTTGATGGCTGCATGGTAATACTTAGAACAAAAGACAAAACTCCAGAAAAGCCAGTCTCTAAAAGTTGGAGTGTGAAGATTTACAGAAGGTACCCAAACTCAAAAGTCTCCAGGCAACTAAGATAGCATTTTTAGGTAAAGAAAAAGTTTCTATTGAAACATGCTTCTCAGTGTTGTATGCCTTTGGAAGAGTGTCAATAAAAATGTGAATGTACATAATAAGTAAAATATATCATTAGATATATTAAAAACGATGGTAGGCCTTTATTGGTCTATGGAGAATGTCTACATCTCAACATAAAGGTAGGCTTTGACTAGCTGCTGTCTTGAGGCCATGTTTACGCTGTTTGAGATTGATGTGGAGCAGATGAGTTAACAGAATAGTTTACTTATTCAGGTGAACAAATTTTATTATTGTTATAAGTCATTGATATATTTGTCATTTGCTTGTAAGACTTAAATGACATTTTTAAGTCATTTGTAGTAATACAGATTTGCTTGATTATCAGTTCCTTAGATTTCTAAAAATGTTGGTCTTGGTTTCATTCTGGATTTTGAAGTTACAAGTTAACAGTTCTGAAACTAGTAACTACTATATTAAATAGCTTTTAATTTTCACTTTATATCCCATTCCCCCAGTTTTTTCTTCTCCCTGTGTGGGGACCCCTGGGGTTTCTGGGCATCGACTGAGTTGTGTATGTCAGGGAATGTGCAGATTTTGTGCGCAGGGTGAGAGTTTGCTGTTGATGATTCCCACATCTAGCTGGGAACCTTCGTAAAGTGTGGGATGAGAAATGGGATGAGGCCTTGGGCTCTCGTGATCATGACACAGCTGAGCAAAAGTTAAGGTCTAAGGACCTGTGCATGTTCAGAAGTGAGGTCCACTTGTGACCATCCTCTGACTGTTGGTTTTAGACCCAAAGAGTCCCTGAGTCTGTGGATCAAATTGCATTTTTTTGGTCATTCTTTTCCTCAGACTCTCTGAAGTTAATTAAAAGTCCCAGGAAATAGCAACCAGGCCCTCAGGGGGTAATCCTAGGGTGGAACTGATTTCTAGGGAAATGCCAAGGCACTTGAGGCTTTGGAGCCAAAAGATGATTGGTGAATAGTTTCTTCCTCAGTGCTTTTATCTTCCGGGAAGCATAGGCTTGTTTTGTTTCTGATAAGTCATTTATGAAAATGTAAGCAAAGCTAACTTCCTGCCAACATTTTGCAGTTCGTTGGTAGATAATGTTCTCCACAGAGCTGGTTAAGAATGGAGGAAAGTACGGTTCTTGTGAAGTTTCCCTTTCTAATTTGTCACGGACGCTTAGTTCTTCTTTCTGTTTATCAGGAGATGGTTTTTATTTTGTTCCAGTGAGGTGAATGTCATCAGAGACAGATCTTCATTGACTCTCTTCTGTGCACAGACAGAATGAGCATACGCCGTGTGGGGTACATAAAGCTAATGCTTTTCTGTCTTGTAAGTTAGGACTCTGATTATGGGTCGAGTTCTTTGGTGGACCCCTTGACAGGTTGGAGGGAGGGAAATTTCAGAATCTTGGAATCATCACAGTAGTGACTACCACCTGCCATGGCCCCTGTTTTTCCCCTTTGTGTATGTCTCCCTATGCAGGGATGCTGGCCTGTGATTATTGGGGTGAGGGCAAAGTGAAGCAGCCCATTGTTCCCCACAGAAGAAGAAAGTATCTTGAGAACTTGAGGTCCCTGCCCAGTACTTGAGTAAGGAATGTTAACCCTGGGGTCCCTGCTGCTGTCAGTTTCCAAATGGACAATAAACAGTGTGGGGGTTCAGAGAAAGAGCTCTGTGGCTCTAAGATAGGGTTTGACTCTTAAGGGGCAGGGGCAGGGTATTCCAGGTTTGGGAGGAAGGCAGGGACATTGGAGAAGGAAGAAGGGAGGTGGCAGACACGGGCTTATATGGTTGGAGGGATATCTCCGAGGGGACTGCCTGGAGACAGCTGTGGGAGTTGGAGACCAGACTGTGGACCCTGGTGAGTCCTGAATATTAGGCGCAGGTGGTTAAACATTACAGATGTTAAACATACACAGCTGCTTGGTACAGATACCACACTATATGAGAAAAAGTCCAGATAATAAAATGGCCCATATTGGTTTTCTGGAAATAAAATACTGCAGCCGTCTGAGGGTTAGAAGAAAATGCTCCTTTCACTTTCATGGTCTATTTACTGACTTGAGGTTTGACTTGGCAGAGTCTCTAGGAGTGATTTTGTTAACTCTCAGAGGAGAAGCTGATTTGATGTCCAAAGAGATGGTATCTTTGGCTGTACACACAGGTTGTTCGTGTGCTAGCTGAAAGGCCTTCCTGCTATGCAGAGCTGGGGGAAAACAAACAGCTTGGCTTTATGTGATCGATCTTTCCTGAGAAGTGTTGGCATATTTGTACCTTTGTGCCTGAATGTGGTTCATTGCCAACCAGGGTCAGCCCCCGGTGGTGGAACAGATCCAAGGCACCTCCAGTGTGGCCTCTGTTCTGTGTGCTTTCGTTCTCCATAGTGCCCTGAGCTGGCCACTGTCTGAGCTTGATGAAACCAGACATTCTGAACTGAAGGGAGAAATAACTTGAAAGAGGACATTTCAGAAAGAAACTAAGTCCCAGTCTTCTTTTAAATTTGTATAAGGTTTGATTATTGGCAAATTTGTCATTTTTGAACATGTATATTACATGGATCAAAAGTATAAGATTAGGCATGAAGTGAAAAGTGTTCTTCTGTGTCCTCGCTATCCACCACCACCACCCCCATCCCCTGCACACACTTATACATGAACCATTTTTTACTAATCTCTTTTATATCATTCCTGGTAGATACAAAGAAATGTGAACATGTAGTTTTACATACCCCCTTTTGCACAGACACAAGTGGTGTTGTATGCTCCTTGGGGAGATTCTCTATACTGTGCGAATCTTCCCATAAAGGAAGGAATGAAATAAGTTAATAAAGGTGTGATGATTAACATTTTAGAAAGTGTTGATTGGATTGATGGGGGGGAAGATTTACTTGGAATTGGTTATCAAAAATAATAGTATAGGGCCTCCCCGATGGTGCAGCGGTTGAGGGCTGGGCTGCGAAGCTGCCCGCAGCCTCTGCAGTGCCGGTTCAATCCCCGGCTGCCGGGCGAGGGTCCCACATGGCGCGCAGACCTCTCCTGCCGCCTGCTGCTCCCCTCAGCAGTGTACTTTGTCACTCTGCCTGTTCTGCTCCCTGCTCTGGCTCTGGTGAGTTCTCTCACCCTCCTGCGCTTCTGATATACCCAGTGCCTGTATGTATGTATGTATGTATGTATGTATGTATGTATGTATGTATGTATAAATAAATCTTAAAAATAAATAAGATTTATTTAAAAAAATAGTATAGTTCTAGTTCTGCCAAGAGTTTATGATGGTTTTAATGAACCGAATGTGTAAGTGATATTCTGCCTCTTATAAATTTTTTAAATTTTCTTTCATTTGTGTGAATTTCGCTGGCAGTCATTTTCAGTTCCACTGCCTGTTCCTTTTTTTTTTCTTTTCTTTTTTAGCATCTCATTCCACTACTATTTTCTTTACCCTAAAGTTCCATCTATTGTTGCCTGTGAAGTGTTCTATTTTCCCAGCCTGGAATTGGTTTTGGAAAAAATGAAGTGTATAAATGTTTCAAGCTTCTTACCATCTCCAAAACTCTAACAGTTCATTTTCCTTGTTTCTTTCATGAACAGGCCGACTTCCTTACTACTGTTTTACCCACATGGGCTAATGCAGTTCAGGTTTTGCTGTCCTCTCAGAACTCATCTCAATAAAGCTGCATGTAATACTGCAGTGGGGCTGGTTAGTTTGAAGTGCAGTTGGCCTGAGGACAGTTGGGCAACTTGGACTCCATAATAATATAATAGTGGGCTTGAAATCATGGAGCATTAAAAAAGTTTTTGAAGGTTCAAGTTGACTTAAATGTTTTTTCCCTTAGAATTCTTTATTTTTTTTTTCCCTTCCAAACACTGAAGTATTACACTATAGTCGTTAGTCTTGTCCCCATTTGTTCTAGATCAGGTCGTAAAAAGGCCTGGGTTCTTTAGTGATTTAAACACTAAGTATAGTGTTTAAACAATATGTATATGTATAATGACTGCCTTTTGCTTACAGGATGCAACGAGACTAACTTTCTGTTTTCTGAACTCTGTTTTCAGCAACTTTACCAGATTCTGACAGACTTTGATATCCGGTTTTATATGTATGAACTACTTAAAGTAAGTGGCATTTATAAACAGTGATTTCTCAGGCTTATTTATTAGAGAAGTTTTTGAGAGGACAAAGACTCAGGCAGAATATTTCTTAATACCCAAAGAATTTAGGGAGGTTTTTATCTTCAAATGATTTATTTCTCAAAATTCCGTGGGTTAGCTGGGGCAGTCTTTTGGTCTGGGTCAGCTTGACTAGGGCAGCATGGTCCAGAATGGGCTTTCACTTACCTGAAATGGCAGCTGGAATAGCTGTGTTCTCTTCTCCAGGAAGTTAGTCTGGGACACTTCCCATAGTGGTCTCAGAGTCTTAGGAGCACGAGTGTGTACAAGCACTCAGTGTGTGCAAGCACTTTTCATGCTTCTGCTTGTATCGTGTTTGCTACTGCCCTTTTGACCAAAACAGATCGTGTCGCCAAATCTAAATGCAGGTGGTGGGGTAGAAGCTCTTGGTGGACAGAGAATTGAAGTCACATTATGGACTGACACGCATACAGAAATGGCAGGCATTTGCAGCTGTCCTTTTGCAAATTTCTCCTAATCCCGTTCTCATGAGTAGACAGTCTACCCACTAGCTTATCCCTCTAGTTCTGGCTAGTTAACTTGGACATGCAGGAAAAGTAGATCTACCTATTAACTTTTGTAAGTCTGAAATCCCAAGACTGAAATTCTGAAGCATCACTGCTTAGTGGAGGATTGGTCTTTTTTAGTTTGTCTAGGTAAACATTTAAGTAAAAAGGTTTATAAAGTAGAGTAGACCAATGCTTCCTAAGCTTTTTAGGATCAAGAATCACTAAGAATATAATAAAAGCTTTGAGTGCCACCTCAAAATGCATGTATAATATGCAGTGTCATATAGTTTTTTTGGAGGGCGGGCAGTGCTATGGATTTCAATTAAGAATTTCTGAAAGAAGAGATTCTTAGAGATGACTAAGATGTTGGCATTACTGAGGGAATATTGTAAAGATAGACTATTGATGGGATTGTGAACAGTTCCATAAAAGGACCAAGATAAATTAAGGCTAAGCTTTAGGGAACTGGGATTTAAAGAAAGTAGCTTTATGGAGTGAATGTGTTTTCTTCATAACACATGGTTTGGTTGCACAAACCACATGTTATTAGAGAGAGCCTAGGTAGTGAATTTAAGGATTCACTTTAAGTCTGATGGGTCAGTAAGATCCAAAAGATGAAAAAGGTAGAACTTGATTTACCCTACCTTCTCCATGCTCTCTCCAAATTAAAGTTGAAGACCTTGGTGGGTGGGGATGAGGTTTGCAGTGCCAATTAGTGCCTTTCCTGGAGGTACTTTCCAGAAAATCCTAGGCACTCACCCAATGAGAGCTACAAAGCAAATCTCATAATTGGTGATTTTTTGTTTGTTTTTTAAGTAAGTCATTAAGGTTTTGGCCGGACACCAAAGGTAAAGATCTGTAACCTAGCAGTTGCCCTTGAATCAGGTAGAGGCATCTCAATGATGCGGGTTTTCACAGGCTGGCCTTTCAGGTGGGACTCAGTGGTTGACCTCCTCTCTGCTTTCCAGAGGTGGCATAGAGATGTTCAAAGCATACCTTCTGCTAATGAGGCTTAGAACTCCAGATAAAACCTGAAAAGCGTCTTTCATGCTTAATGGTCAGAAACTGGACCAGATTTTAAAACTGAAATAATTCCCAAAGGAATTTAAAAGTATGTCAGTAGCTCCAGAGGGAGTCTGACTAGTGAATTTGGCAAAGGAATTAATTCCCTTACTGTATTAGTTCAGCCTTTGCCTTTCATCGGGTATTTTTCACATCCCAGGTATTGTGAATAATACCTTAATTGGTTTATTCCTTTTGGTAAAGACGGAGCAAAATAGCATCAACACTTGCTAAACTTTATGGAAAAAGAAGTGGGGGTGGGAAGGAAGAAACACCTCATTGAAAACGTAGAAGAAACTGAGACTGAGGACTGGTGATTGCTGGGTGACTCATGGAGGTTTTGTACAGAACCGGTCTCCTGATTCAGATTCAGGGAGGCCTATCCTCAGGAGCCCTCATTTCATAAGGCACTACCACATAGGTGCTGTGGAATCTTGCTACAACTTCTGTAAGACAAAACAGAGGAAAAATAAATTGAAGTAGAACTTATAAACAAAGTGAACACATTGTAAGTGTACAGTTTTTTGGATTTTACGTAAGTGAAACCTTTACCGAGATCCACACAGAACTATGCTTTCCAGTAGAATAGCTGCTGCCCACAGAGAACTATTTAAATTAAGAAAGATTTAAAATGCAGTTTCTTAGTCTCACAACATTTCAAGTGCTCTGGCATCATTAGCTAGTGGCTACCATATTGGACAGTGTAGTTATTGAGTATTTTTTATTTCACAAAGTTCTGTTGGACAGGGCTAATAAAGAATGTTATAATTACCCCAAAAGATTCCCCTGTGGCCCTTCAACATTGTCGTCATCCCCCCACCCAACAAAGATTAAATTTTCACCTCTTCCACCACAGCTACTTTTGCTTGCTTTTGACCTTCATATAAAAAGCATCATACACTGTATATTCTTGTTCTGGTGAATGTTGACCCTGGGGATGATTCTCTTTTTTTAATGTGTCCCTGTCATGTAAAGAGGTGCCTTTTATGATCATATGGCTGCTCTAGTCCAGTGGTTTATAGCCAGGTCAGCTTTGTCCTCCAGGAGACATTTGGCAGTGACTGGAACCATTTCTGGTTGTCACAGTTGCTACTGGCATCTTGGTGGGTAGATGCCAGGAGTTCTGCTAACCAAAGAATTATCTGATCCAAAATGTCAATGATGGTGAGGTTGAGAAATCCTAATCTCTCTCAGAAAACCAATATTTGAATCAACATTTGTGCAAAGAAGATAAAGGATGGCCATAAGCACACAAAAAGATGGTCAGCTTGATCACTCTTTAGGGAAATACAACTCAAAACCATAAGATAGTATTTCAGATCCTCTAGAATGGCCATAGTGAAAAATCGATGGTGAGAGGTTGGCAAGTATATAGAGAAAAGAGTCCTCATACATCACTAGGAATGTAAAAAGGCATAGTCATTTTGGAAATAGGCATAACTTTAAAAGTTTAATGTGAAATAAATGTGAACTTAAATACAAGCCAGCACTGTATCCTCAGGAATCTACCCAAGAGAAATGAAAATACATGCGCTCTCAAAGACTTGTATATAAATGTTCATTGCAGCATTATTCATAGTAGCCAAAAAGTAGAAACAACCCAAATGTTCGTCTATAATGGAATACTACTCAGCAAGAAAAAAGCAACATGGATGAATCTCAGAAAGAAGCTGAGTGCAAGAAGTTATATTACATTCAGTACATTTTGTGTCTTATTGTCTATGAATGTCCAAAAAAAAGGCCAATCTGTAGCAACAGACAGCAGATTAGTGCTGAGGAGGAGAGAAGGTGGTAGGGTGGAGGTGACAGTGGTAATTAACTGCAGGCAAGTTTAAGAGACATTCTTAAGGTAATGGAAACTTTCTAAAACTAAATTTTGGTCATAGTTGCACAGGTCTAGAAATTAACTAAAAGGTTTTTGTATACTTAAAAAAATCTTACCTGCTTATCAGTTATCTTAAATAAGGAGTTTCCTCTCTTTGGGTAATAAAACAGTTAAAATGCTTAAAGGTTAACTGGCCCAAGGATGGTTCTTAAAGAAAATACTAATATTCAGAATGCTTGTTAATCTAGAGAACCCACAGGGCGCATTTACTTAAGAAGAGCCACGTTAAAAGATACATCGGATATCATTCTTCGTGTCTTTGTGGGACTCTTGCCTGTCATTTGAACCACTCTGAGAGGACTCTGGTGATGTTCCCAGATGTGTTTTTTTTTCCTTTTAAGATTTTTTTTATACATACAAGAACTGGGGTACAGGCCAGAGTTTTGGGGGATGAGAGGATTCACCAGAGACAGAGTGGGGGAACAGAACAGGCAGATCGACTGAAATACACTGCTGAGGGGAGCACCAGGCGAGTCAGGAGAAGTCCTGCGCCATGTGGGTCACCTCCCTGGCCGGGCATCAAACTTGTGCTATAGTGGCTGCAGTGAGCTTCATAGGTTGCATCTTAACCCCTTGCACCACCAGGGAGGCCCCCCAGATGTGGTTTTAAGCACATCAAATTAGACTAACAAATGGATGAAAGCAGGTGGCTAATAAATTGGTGTCTACTACATGTCGGAGAGGAGTGTCTAAAGTGTGTCAGCTCCTCCTTTTAAGGTTCCTTCATTATAGCTCTTTATTCCCTCCATAGCTCCTTGTCTACCAGCTACCAGCCCTACTAGACACAGAAAACAAGGGGTGCCTTGTTTTTTCTTTTTTTACTGAGAGTAAGCCACCCCTTCGGGAGACCATATTCGAGTCAGGCTGTCACAAACATAGAATATGCTTGCATTGGGGGGTGGTAAAGGGTTTGTTTACTTTTCTCTATGCTTTCTTATCTAATAGGCTCTGGATTACTGCCACAGCAAAGGAATCATGCACAGGGATGTGAAACCTCACAATGTCATGATAGATCACCAACAGAAAAAGGTACCATTACAGCCAGGTAGCAGCAAGCCTTTCATTGGAAGGCTTAAGGTAGATCATAGTGCTGGCCTGTACTGTAGTTTCTGGAGACCCGTGCTGCCTGTTTTCTTTGGCGGACTTGTGTTACTGTTACTTCCCCGTCTCCAGAGTTGGTTTCTACTTTACATAAGCACAGTACACAAGGAAAGTAGGTAGCTGAGCCCTAGTAACTTGTTTAATTTGGTCATGGTTTCTGGAGAACCTCAAGATAGAAACTTCAGCTGAGTTTCTACTTCTTAATGACCCTCAGACCAGTCTGCCTGGTCTTAATAGTACACTGGGGTCCCTCCTATTTTTGAAATCCAATTCTGTTTGTCTCTAATTGGTGAGAAAATGAGTGAAATAGTAGTAAGTTAACAAAGAGTTAGAGTGCTTCATTCCTGGAGTGGGGTATATGTCCCCAGCCCTCCTTACACTGAAAACTGTTGCTGATGGGGTAGTGTATTACACATGTAAGTGGCATAAAGCTTAAGCTCTGCTGATCTAGAGAGCATGATAAACCAGGATAACTTAAATTGGGAAAAAAGAAAAGATTCTAAGTGCTCCCTTTAGAACTCATATGTAGTTGCTGAAAGTGTAGTTTTTTAGCACTTGCTCACATGTTTTATGTGATCAAATAGTTCTCTAATGTGTGTTATCTAAGGCACCAGCATCTGTGAACACTCCTTTCACGTGTCTTATTCTGTTGTGTTTGTAGCTGCGACTGATAGACTGGGGTCTGGCCGAGTTCTATCACCCTGCTCAGGAGTACAATGTACGTGTAGCCTCGAGATACTTCAAGGGACCGGAGCTTCTTGTGGACTACCAGGTAAAGTGCCTCTGGATTCTTCATGTATTTCCTTAGAGCTTTTCTTAGGATTTGCCCTTTAGTTAATTGGGGTACATTTAAAACCTAGTCTTTATTTCACCCTAAGACGACAATAACTCAGTTTTTCCTCAGCTTTTTTTTTTTTTTTTTCTTCCCCACTTTGAGTTCTAAAATACCTGCAGGGAACAACTGAAGGCTAGAAATTTGGCTCAGAGAAATGCATTTGTTATACCTTTAACTGACACTCTGTATTTCCTCAGATGTATGATTATAGCTTGGACATGTGGAGTTTGGGCTGTATGTTAGCGAGCATGATCTTTCGAAAGGAACCCTTCTTCCACGGACAGGACAACTATGACCAGGTGAGCAAACACCATGTGACTCTTACATGTGGGGACAGATGCCAAAGGATAGCATCCTTTGATAGGGATGCTGTCCTTGAGCCGAAAAGCATCACTTAGTCTCTACATAGAAACTTCTTTTGGGATAAAGAATTTCACAAATTTTCTTGATATTGCTAGCTAGGTTCCCCAAAGACAGACAGATTATACTGTGTATACCCACTTTCAACCTGAGTCTGTGAAGAAGTCAGGCATTCCCATGTCTAATAAAACTAGTTTCTAATCATTAGATTGTGGATGTCAGATTTTAGATTATTGCCATAAATTGTGTTACCATCTTAAAGGCAGTTTGGAAATTTGCATTCCTGTGAACTTCATGTCTGTAGGTGTACAGTCTGTCTGGCCCAGATCTGTATCTGGTTCCTGGAGTTTAGTGATTTGGAAGTCAGGTGGCTTGGTGCATCATCCTCACCACGTGCTGTGAGTTCTGTGCTCAGTGATTTGGTCAGTTTGTTTTGTGTTTCAGCTTGTTCGCATTGCCAAGGTTCTGGGTACAGATGAGCTGTATGGGTATCTGAAGAAATATCACATAGACCTAGATCCACACTTCAACGATATCCTGGGACAGTAAGTAAGAGAGAAAGAAAAAGAAGTGGAAAGGTTAGCTGAAGTCACTTTCTAAAGGCCTTGCCACCTTTCTGATGACACCAAAATTGAAATATCCTTTCTCATTCTGTGTGTATTTTGTTAACTAATTTTGAGTTCTTTGGACATTGTTACTTGTATATTTCCTTATCAGTTACTTATCCAAGAGAATAACTTATCTATCAATAGGAAATAGAAAACAAAATCATAATGTTAAAGAAAAATGCTTTCTGCTACAACATATGCTTATTTTAACAGGAAATAATCTTAGGAAGTTGTGATTCTTCTTCGAGTAAGAGATTTTATAATTCTTATTCTGTATAGTGGGTTTTCTGTAAAGAAGCAAATTTTAAGGCACATTTTCAGAGATAGTTTGATAATACTGAAAAGTAAATGTGTTGATGATTTTCAAAAAGTATTTTCTGGAACCTCCATTTTTCTGAAGCTAGCACTAATTATATCTGCTGGCCAGTAAAAAGTCACCTCATGCCACACCCAGAACTGACTAAAATTGATGCCTGAGACATGAAAAGTAATCTAAGGTGATTCCACCAATTCTAAGTCAGATGTGGAAGTTTTACCTAATTTTATATGTCAATTTCATGTCATTATGATCATAATCATGAGAAGTTGGGGCAGCTACCAATAAGAATGAGTCTTCTTGACTTTAGTCTTCATAAGTAGGAATTGTTGTGGAACTTAGTATCCAAATACTAACGCTTCCCTTTTCTTCTCAGACATTCACGAAAACGCTGGGAAAACTTTATCCATAGTGAGAACAGACACCTTGTCAGTCCTGAGGCCCTAGATCTTTTGGACAAACTTCTGCGATATGACCATCAACAGAGACTGACTGCCAAAGAGGCCATGGAGCACCCCTACTTCTGTGAGTCTCCAGGGACTGTTTCTAGGACTGATTATTAAAGGGAAAAACTTACTGCCTTTTATCTTTGAGGCCAGACTAGAGAATTCTAGGTATTTGGACTGAATTGTCCTTGGAATTTGGCCTCATTGGTTCTAGAAGATCGAGACAGCTTTGCTGATCTGTTTTTGATCCCCAGCAGTTTTGTTTGTTCACCACATGGCTGGCTTGAGTCTGGTCTGTTTCCCCTTCCCCATGGCCCTCAGTTGATTGATCACAGGTATCTAAAATTAGTTTTCAAATCTGTACATTTGTGTGGAAACATAATCAAAGAGGATTCCTCCCACCAAAAAAAAAAAAAAAAAGTAGTTAAAAGTAATACGGTCAACACAGTATATTTTAAAAGATAGAAATAAAAGAAGTTTGAGGAAAGGTAAGTAGGGAAGACTTCATTAAAATCCTATCTGAATTGATGACTTCTTAAGTTTCACTTAGAACTGAATATGTACCATATATTTGCAGGCATACACTTCTCTCTACTGATAAAGTTTGTCTCAAATAAATTTCCTCCTATTAACAATTTGAGATGATTTAGAGAAGTCACAGAGGAGACTGAAAATATGCAGATCCTATCTCCAGTGTTGTGACCTGTCTTAGTCCATTATGAATTGAGGTGACAATTTTCAGCCTAGCTGAATCTTGAACAGTGTGCGCTCTATTCCTTCTCCCTTTCCCCTCTCTGGAGATGAATTAAATTTTACCAGAATACATTATTATGTGGTCTTGACTGTTCCAGCCCATTAGCATTAGTAGACAGCAGACTTAAAAGGGCCTACCTTCCAGATCTCAGATCAGTGCAACTCAGATGTCCTCTTCCCAGTTTCCGGCATAGAAAACTGAAAACTGTTTTCACCCTTTGGGTTAGATTAAGAATATTGCCTTATTTATTTTTTCCTGGCCATAAGATATGCATTAGTTAGGGTTTTCCAAAGAAAAAGAACCAACAGACCGTCCATCTGCATCTATTTCTGTATCTCTGTATTTTTTTTCCCATCCTACCACCCATCCCTTTGATCCTTTCTACCTCCTTACTTCCCCTTCTAGCCTCAGAAACCACATTTTGGTTATCAATATCTGCTAGTTTATGATTCTTTTGCATACTCAGTTGATCTACTTTGATTTCTTATTTTATATAGGTGATATCATTCAATATTTGTCTGTATCTTCCTGTCTTACTTTGTTAGTTTGTCCCTTAAACTCCTTCAACTTTTGCTGTAAATCTGTCCTTGTAGCTGAATAGTATTCCATAGTGGATGTACCACTGATCCTTCTACCATTGGGCACTTAGGTTGTTATCAAATCCTAACTATTGTAAATAATGCTGCAGTGAACGTTATGGCATGTACAGTTTTTTGAGTTGATGGCTTCATATTCTTCAGATAGATACCAAAAGTGGGATCTCTGGATCACGTGGTATTTCCTTTTTTTTTTTGTTTTTTAAGGTAGGTCCAGGCTGCTTTTCCGAGAGTGTACATTCCCACCAGCTAGTGTTTATATATGGTGTTTATGATGTGTCATTCATGATCTGTCTATATTTCTGAATACACATCATACTTCTATTAAAACATTTTTTAACTGCTGTTGCTTAAACTTGATAGGTCTTCTAGTAGCCCTATTTATTCACACTCTCCTCCAAAGCACTTATTATTGCGCTTACAATGCCTTGAAAAATCGGAGGTTGGATATGTTCGTATTCAAGGAAAATGACACATGTAAAAAGCTAGTAGAAATTCTGAGTGATGGGAAATTAGTGTTTCTGTACCTCTCTTTCCACGAGTCTCAGTAGTTGAGCTTGTACTCTGAGGAAGTTACCGTGTTTAGTTTCTCTACAACTGTAATTCTATATTTTCTGTTGTCCTCCTGACCCTTGCTTTCCAGTCAGTCTCTTTGTGTCCCTGTGGCAGGGTTGGACTTATCATGATTCTCTTCCCCACACTGGCCAGCCCTGAGTTCTCTGACTTTCATCCTGTTTTGTTGCAGACCCTGTGGTGAAGGAGCAGTCCCAGCCTTGTGCAGATAACACTGTGCTTCCCAGTGGTCTCACGGCAGCCCGATGAAGACTGGAAAGCGACGGGTAATGCGGCATTGATGCTTGCCAATAAAACCAACCAACCAAACACAAATCTTGAAGGAAAACTACAGTGTGATAAAAAGAAATTCTAGTCATTCCTTCTCAATGCAACGAAGAGTAAAGACCTAAAAGTCTGTCAAAAAGAAAGAAACTCCCCAGTACTAGTCTACAGGGAGCTGCCGTCTGGCAGCCTGATGATGCACATAGTTCAGGATCTGAGGGAACTCTCCCTTTGGAATGCATGGGAGATGAGAGACTCGGAGTTGTTGTACATTCACCTTTATTTAACAGGAGAGAACACTGTTGAATTGACCCGTTAAGTCAACAAGCTCTGAATATCTGACTTCCTATCTATTCCACTGTGGTCTGGGTTTCCTTTGGTGAGATTCAGGCTCAAGTTTTAGCAAAACGTCAGCAGAATATACTGACACACCAGCCTCATTTATGAAAAGGAGATATTAAAACAGTGACAGTATTTTTTTTTTTTTAAGCTCTTTTACAAATTCATGTTTTATGTATTTTTTTATGACATGAGCTCTAGGAAATGTACCTCATCCCTGCAGTTTTCTTCTAAGTGTTTTCATTTGGGAGCAACCGCAGTCACTCTCACAGGAGTCCCCTTTGCTATCAGGAGGCATCCCCTGAAACCTTGTGATGCCATGAACAGGTCCATCGGTCTCATCGAAAGCGTGACGTTAAGTGCTTGACTGCTAAGAGCTCACTGTAGCCTTTGTTGATTTGCCTAATCATAAAATCTTGTTACTATTTTTTGTGTGTGTAGCTTTGCCTTTTTTTTTTTTTTTTTTTGACAGCCTTGTTAGGAAAACCTCACCATTTCCCAGCACATCCCTGTGTGTGCACCTGTTTTATTAACGCACCTCTCAGAAACTTTCTTTTTCTTCACGGCCATAATTAAAGCTGGAAAGTCAGTGTTCAGGCAGGTCAGGGAGGGAGAAAATGGTCCTCTTACAATCTGTTAGTAAAGACTTGCTGGGTGAAAAAAATGTACTCCCCTCCCCCTTTTTGCCTCTTTTTTAATCCCCATTTATTTCCCACTGTAATCAGGGTAATCTGCACTTTTAAGCTCTGATAGGTAATACATGAATGTGACGGCCAAGGTATGTCTTTCTCACTTGCAGGGACTGGCGTTGTCTGGGCGGCGCTGCCCGACAACCCACGTGACTGCAGACATCAGCATACTTGGCTTGGGAAAGGAAGTGGAGCTCCTGGAACTAGTGTCAAAGCTTAGGACCCATTGTGCTATCCACACTAGCAAAGGAAGCTAGATTTTGGGTTTTTGTTTTTTTGTTTTTTTTTTTTTAAATAGGGCTGATTTCATTTTGGGGATTTGTCACCAATGCAGTTTGCAAGCAGTCCCCCCACCCTCCCCCCAGCTGCAGAGCCGTGTCACAGCTGTGGGGACTTCACACACCTAGGCTAGAGCTAGAGGTGTCCACGTCACATGTAGGATTTCTTTATTAATTATTTAATAATGCCATACATTTTTATAAGGTTAGATTGTTTGTTTGAAAACATCTGTTTACATTCCATATTCCAATAAAAGCATACTGGTATTGGTAATAGGTCCTATCTCTAAATGTAGATTCTATTTTTGTCGTTTGGTCTCTGGGAACTTATAATGCAAATAAAACTCTATGCTAAGAATTCAGCATACAGATTGAAAATAGATCCCAAAGCCAGGAAATGCATTCAGTTAAGGTTCTCATACCAATACTATCTGCCTGTGTTGCACATTCTGTATATTAACATATACATTTGTTCTACCTGAAAATCAAAGACAAGATGTGAACTCTCAGCTGAACCTATGTGGCTGTGTCAGGCAGCAAAACCCAGTGTTTGGGATTATCAAAAAAGCCTTTTAACGTGCCCTTCTAGGCAACACTGAACTGTTGGTTATTATCAGGGAGATGTGCCACTATGTGTCTTTCCTGCTCCCCTACCTCTGCCTCCTCATCTGTTGCCTAATCCTCTTCCTGCCCCACCTATTTTTTTTTTTAAGTGGCCTGTCTTTACTAGGCAGGGGGAGTCTACTGGAAGTTCTGAATGAAATAGTAGCCCCATTACTTTCCCTTGGGTCCCCCAGAGGCGATGAAAGCATCTGGAGGAGAAAATCAGGTGATTTACTTCTGCCTCTCCTTTGATCATCAATCAGTAGGTGCAAACACAGCTAATCTGCCTGTCCTTGGGTTCTGTAACTGCAGCTTTGACATAGGAGTAATTTTTTTTTTTCATTCATACAGTTTACTTTCCACCAACTCTATTTTTTACCTCTCTTCATGCCTTAGACATACAGTATAACTCAGTTTAAAGTGCTCGCTCCTTTCTAAGTAGTAGTTCTTTCCCAGACTGAAGTGCGTCCAGTTGAGACCTTTTCTCTTCAAAACTATTTTGTGTCCAGATAATACCTGACTTCCCCAAGATTTTACAGTAGTTACCTGGGTAAGGAGATGGTCTTAGTTCCAAAAGAAAGGGGTGAGAGAATGTGTGTGTAGGAGTGGGAGTCAGACTTAAACTAAACTGGTAGATACACCCACCCAGTATCCTTTTCTGTTAGCATATTTTTAAATTCATCTCAGTGATTTTCATTAGACATTGTGTTTGCTTCATTACCTTATAACAGGTTAAAAGTGCCTATGATAAGGACTCAACTATTTCCTAAAGAAAAGCAAAAAAGTGTGGGGAACAGGGTAGTGTTACACTATCATCTCAGGTACTGCCTATGTTCAAAAACATAGACCTGGTATGGTGAGAATAAAAGGTTCCTATGCCAAATGCTGATCATCATTTATTGGCCACCAGTGAGCATATAACTACAGGGTTTTGCTTCAGCCAATAAATCCCATGCTGAGAGCAGAACTGATGAAGCACTAAGTAATATTTTCTCTGTGGTTTGCTTGCGATTCACTCTCCCCTGGGTCATGTCAGCTGGCATGCTCCCCTTGGTAGGTGCTGGGTGGGAGAAGCCATCAAGTGTATGATGCCAACCAGCATTATTGTCTTCTCATCAACTAGAGGAGTGCCAGTGTTGGCTCAGTGAGGCACTAAAGTACCACTCACCTGGGTCTCCTAACAGGTAGTCTGTAGCGCATCAGAAACTCACAAAGCCCAAAGCAAATTCCCTTGCAGAGAAGGAAGGGGTATACTCAGACTGATTAGAGAAGACAGAAGAGCTTGTAAACTTTGGGGACTGGGAGAGAAGCTGGGAGAGAGGGAGCTGTTAAAAGGAGCCAATAAAAAAGAAATGTCTAAAGGTAGTACTTGGAGGAATGTTGCTGCTTGAGGGGCACCGAGTAAATATTTTGGAGTGGGCACTGCTCCCTGCATTGGTCCAGCAGGACTGAAAGGTGGTGCTCTCAAGGCAGATGCTGAGTCCCAGGGAGCTGGCGGTCTCAGTCTGCGCCTACTCAGGGAAATGACTTAGGTTCTCCCAGGTGCTGCATTGATGAGGATGGAATCCAAACTATTTGGGGACACAAGCAACAGTGGGAAGAATTTTTATAAATGCATTGCAATGGATCTAAGAAAGCCCAATAAACAGTATCCTTTAATGCCAGTTCAGATTAAATGATTCATTTAGAAACCCGCGTTACTGCATGAGCACCCACAGGAAAAAAGCAAACTTTTCTCCTACAAATAAAAAAGGAGTGGATAATAACTAATCAGAGTCGAGGTCATTGAAAGATAAAACCTGAAAACAAGCAGGGTCCACACAAGCACACAAGTTTGTCAGTGAGCTTAATAAATTAAGACTGAATAATGTCCTGCCTTTAAAAATTATCCCCAGGGTGGAAGGGTGGGGGGGGGAGAAGGTGAAACATCTGGCTAAGAAAATCAGTGATAAATAACATGCTTTTGAGCTTTCTGGATATAATGAACACGGCCCCAACCAGGTATCATGGAGGCTGGAGAAAGTGACACAGTGGGGTGACACAGGTGGTACATTTGTGTAGAGACTCAACGATGTGCTGCAAATGTGATACTTAATCCTGAACTGCATGTATTGGGGATTGTTTTAAAAAAACAAAACTTTCATTGAATCAATAAATTAACCGTTTTTCACTTGCTGGCTTTTCTTGCTGTAAATGGTGACTGAGAGGTTGGGACAAATCTGACACCCACTGGGAAGCTTGGATAAGTCATCAAGAACCATGGAGCCGACCGTTTCCTTCTGTTGTCAGAAAAGTAACACTGCCTGGGTTGTGATCTTTTACAAATGACTACTTACTTCTGACACAGTTGGCCACCTCTGTGTATCTCTGGATAACTGATGTATGACTTACGTGCTGCTGCCCTTAGACAAAAAGAAAAATGCCATGTTAAATCCTGTTTTCATAAATAAAAATGTCGATAATCACCAGCCTTCCCAAACGGGAGACAAGCCACTGCTATGAGGACCTTAAACTTGTATTTTCCTGTCTTGGGGGAGAGGAGGGGTAGACCTTGACCTTCAAAGGTGTGGCGGTTGCAACTAATCACCTCGATATGAAGACTGCTTTGACAGAAGAGTGGGACTAACGTGATGGGGGGTGATTCTTGTGCTTCTGGATTACACCACTCCTGCCTCTTGGGTTTGACCCACTTGATTGCACGACCTTAACTATCATGCAATGCTTGGTGGCAGAGCATCCTGCCTTTGTGAAGATACCACTCCCCACCCCTGCCCCAGTTGCAATACCCAGCGGGCTTAGACCTCTTTGGCAGACAGTGGTGTCTTAATGATTAGCATGATTTCTTTTGACCCCTCTGTGGAGTTGGGTCCTGGAAAGGAGTTGCTGATGTGTTTAAATTTCTCATGGCCCGTGCAGCCTTTCTCAAACGCTAAGGAGTAGCATCTTCCCCAAAATGTTCTGTGGGACAGCTTCCCAGGTGTGTGGTCCTCTCGGTGGTATAGTACTCTTCTACAAGAACCTGCTTCTAGGATTCTGTTGCATCTAACCACCCATTTCACCCTACTGGACATGGAGGGAGAAACATTCTCGGGCCACGCTAGACAACAGCTTCCCAGGAGCTCTTTTTTGCTCTGAGTATTGGTGGGTTTGACCCTTTTCCTGTACAAATACTAAGTCACCTGATTCTTAGCCCCCAAGACACCCTCAGTAAATCAGGTCAGATCTGATGGGGATCTAGAGCCTGCCTGATCAACTTGTAACTTGGCTCGCACTGAACCGTCAAGAACCTTTTGTCCTTCTAAGGCCTCTCAGGGGGAGACCTCTTGGTCAAACACGTCCAGAGTGTTCCCCTTGCTTGCATAGATAGCGGTGCCCAAAACTGCCTCTGTTCAATGGTGATCAGAAGAGGAAGAGAGTCCCATTTGAAACCTGAAACCACCAAGTCAGTCCTTAGTAGGTTTTCCACAAAGTGGCATGGGGAAGGCAAGCTCTTCTCAACACTGCAAGAGAAGGGAGCCACACGGAAGTGGAGGTCTGTCCTCGCTCCCGGTCAGATTGATTAATGCCATCTTTCCCCTCCTCCCATCTCTCCCCAGGTCTGTTGCGGTTCCTCCCACTTTTTCATAAGCAGAACAAGAACCAAATCAAACGTCTTAACGTGTGTAGAGAGATCACGTCCCGTGAGCAGACACAAAACGGTGGCAGGTTTGGCGAACACGAACTAGACCAACTGAAGGGCAACCCACCACCGTATATCAAACCTCGCTTCCGAATGTAAAAGGTTCACACGCCTTTGGCTTCCTGTTGACTTCCTCTTGACCCAGAAAGCATGGGAAATGTGAAGGGTATGCAAAATGGTTGCTGGTTACTATTGCTCCCCCGCGCCCTTGACTTCTCCCGCGGCAGCCTGATTTTGGGCAGACGACACCAACGCCACAGCAGGGGAACGGAGGCAATATATGGCATGACGGGCAGTTACATATTATAATTTTAAAAGTATATATTATTGAATAAAAGGTTTTAAAAGAAGTGTATGGAGAGTTTTCAGTATGGAAGGGGCCATGAACTGAGACCACAGAGGACTAAAACAGGAGTGCATTCCTGGTAGGTTCTAGAAGGAGCAAAGCAGGGAACGTCCCAGAGGTGAGAAGGGCTGATTTTAAGGATCATCTTTACAGAGGTGAGAAGTCGAAGAGGTCTGGAGTGAACTCTTCCTGGGAAGGGGAAAAGAGCAGATGATGCAAGTAGACCTGTGAGCTGGGGGAGCCAGGCTCTGTCCTGATCCCTCCCTCCAAAGCAGGTGAGTGCCCCGATGACTCAGGTGGTAGCTGAATGTCACCTCTAGTGAACTTAGGAAGGTAGATGCCTTAGTTCCGTCTTTGCTTTCCTTACGCTCTTGTCTCCAAATTTCATCCCACCTTCCAATTCAGCCCTCCCCCCCATCCCACATGCTCCCTTCTGGAAAGTGTCTTACCTTAGAGATGCTTGGGTCTGCAGCAGGGAAGGAACTGGGGTCTTGGGAACAGCCCGGAGGGTTGCTTCTGAGTGCATTCTGCAGCTCCCCTGAGCAGGAAGGAAAAGTGGCTCTCTCAGATGTGAAAGAGGTTGGAATTGAAGTGCCAATTGTATTTGTTAAATGAAAAAAAAAAATTATGCACATGCGCCTTTGCTGGCTCCCTCAGCTCTCCCCTCCCAGGGGGAGGTGAAAGCAGCAGCAATCTGATGGCTGCCCAGCCTTGCTGCTGGTGACCTCTCACTGCCTGTAGAGAGCAGAAGTGATGGGCAAATGCCTTTGCTCAGGCAGCTGGATGGGGCGCCTGCCGGTTCTCCACAAAATCCACAGATCTGCACAACTTCCTTCTCTGTTTTCTCTGCTGCTTGTCCTGAACAGGTGACTCTGGGAACCCAGGTGCCGACGTTCAGTTTTTGAAGCAAGTATGGGGGGGAAAGCAGAGAGGTCCTTCAAGGCCACCCTGTCACGGTGTTCCTTCGACCAGCTTCTGTCGAGTCTGAGCAGCTCCTCAGGTGTGGAAACTTGAGACTGCACGCATGTGAGGGCCCACAGAGCCTGCTATCTGTAAGGCCAACGGGACATCAAGTGGATGGACGTGGTGCTTCCCAGCACCCTCAGCAGCCTCGTGTTCTCCAGCGATCTCTCTCGTCAGGCCCTTTTTAACTCAAGGTTCTGCAACTTTTGGTTGCTTCCAGATCTCTGGAGTGATATCTCAGAATGAATATCTGCCCTGGAAGCTCCTTGGATGTGGTTCCTCAAATGTGTGTTGTTTGTCGTCAAGATAGCACATTACCTCTGTGCTGATCTCCTGGCACGAGGGCCCTTCCAGACGGGAAGGGTCTTTTTGGAGCAGAGTCACAGTAATAGGTTTGGGAATTCTTCTGATGCCACAAACACTAACTTTGTCCTTCAGTCTCTCTTCTCAACCAAGTCTCTCTCTAACTTCCCAGTGGGAAGGTCTTGTTTTCCAGAAACCTCTCAGGCATGCCAAATACTCTTGTCTCTTATGGGTGATTGCTGTTGAGTAGGATCGTGTTTGGGTGTAGAATGAAGGAGTTTTTGTTGGTTATTTTGATGTTTAGAGAAGGGGGCAAGGAACCTGCTAACCCAAGAACAGTCTAAAGATTACCTGTGTGTTTGGAAATTCAGAACATCAATCCATATCTTGCAATAGTTCTCTTTGTGTTGGGTTGCTTGAAGTAATATATTTATTGAATTTTCCTGATTACCAAAGTGATGGAGGTGCGTTGTAAAGCAATTCAGATTACATAAAGTAAATAATGACAGCCACCCTCCCACTCCCCCAAAACACACACACACACACACTTTCCTCCTCTGACCTAACCATGGTGAAATTTGGCCTAGATCTTCCCACTCTCCCCTATGCATTTATTTACATTTTAAAACTATAATGACTTTTATTTTTACAGAAATAGAATCAGACTTACATTCTTTTCCTGCAAAAGAAATCTCACTTGTCAAAATCTTACTGTTTCAACATGTATAGATCTACCTCACCTCTTTTTGTGGCTGCATAGTAATGCACTGTGCGATGGACCACATTTTAGGTAATCCTTCATTGATAGATTTAACAGCTATTATAAGTATTGCTGCAAAGTAATCCCTTATTGGTAGCTTTACCAGCCTTTTTAAGTATTGCTGCAATGAACAAAATTGCACGTTTTTATATAGTAGGAATGTTTGTGAGATAGTACCTTAAAGAATTATTGTGCCATGTGATTTTTTTTTTTTTTAACAAAGGGAATGGTTCAGATTCAGAGAAAGCAGTCTTCCACCTCCTTCTCTTGCTGGCACTCGTTACAATTGTGATGCCTTTAATCATGGAATCCTTAGAGGGCTCTGTCAGGTACTTGGAGCAAGGCACCACGGTCTGTGAGTTTTCTAGGAGCCTACTTTTTAAAAAGCCATGGACTCTAACATAAGAAAGCTGCAAAATTAAAATATTTGTAATGAGTGGCAGTTTTTCTCATCCTGTGATCTTAATTATTAAATTCATTTGCTTTAAAAAATATATTAATGAAGAGTCACAATCACAAAATATTTATAATTTCAAAAATATTCTAAAGATCTTTTCCAGAAAGTTACAGGATAAAGCTTATCTTAAATATGAAAAATGACTGCCTTTTAATATGTTTCAGTGCTGGCAGGAAATCTTCAAAAGCAAGTGCGCAGAGGGGCTCCCCACGTTTTAAAGAGAGGCCAGAGTGGGCTGAGTGGCACAATGGATGAGCAGCTGTTTGCAGAATATTCTACAATTAAAATGTGCATCTCAAACTCATTGTGTTAAGAATGTACTAAGAAGCAACCAGACTCGATACATACTGAATGATGTAATTTATGTGACATTCTGGAAAAGACAAAACTGTAGGGATGGAGAACAGTTCCATGTTTTGCCAAGGGTTACAGGCGGGGCAGGAGGAGAGAGTTTGGACTACAGGGGTAGCATGAGGAAATCTGGGAGGTGATTAATCTGTTCTATATCCTACATGGTGATGATTATGTGACTTTGTGCCTTTGTTAAAACTGTACACCAAAAAAAGGACATTTCACTGTATATAAGTTTAAAAATAAATTCTTAAAAATAACAATAATGGACAGAGCCCCAGTAAAGTCCCATTTGGCTCTTTTACTGATGTAATCATGGCTGATGCGCTTTGGATATAACCACTGGAGCTGGGGTTCAAGGGGGCCTCCATCTGCCAGCTGTCATCAGGGCACCCCTCCATCTTTTCTTCCAGCTAAGGGGTGATTCTTGAGGTACAACTCCTCATCTCATTGCTATATCTCACCACCCCCATCAGCAAGGAGAATAAATTGCATTATAGTATACGGCAAGACCCCCGTCCCTCAGAGGCCAGGTGCTCTGAGATTCTGCCCTTGGACGTGAACAGATACAGTCACCGAGGTTTTATCCTCTGAGCAAGGCTTTTGTGCACTGAAAAGATGCTTATAGCTACTGGTGTTTTAAGTAAGATCTTAGTTATTAAACCATCCATTGAAAAATTGAATTCATCTTGTGTCTTTAAGATTAACCTACAGGGCCTCCCTGGTGGTGGCGCAGCAGTTGAGTGCTGGGTTGTGAAACTTCCCACAGCCTCTGCAGGCCAGTTCGATCCCCAGCCACCGGGTGAGGTTCCCACATGGTGCACAGACATCTCCTGCTGCCCGCTGCTCCCCTCAGCAGTGTACTTCATCATTCTGCCTGTTCTGCTCTCCGCTCTGGCTCTGGTGAATTTTCTCACCTTCCTGCGCTTCTGACTGTACCCAGTGCTTGTATAAATAAATAATGAAGTTTTCATATTCTGACATTCATTATCATTTTTAATTATTTTTATATCATTGTTCATTTTTAAACAATAGATGTGAACACTTTTTTTCCTCTTTGATCAGTGCTCAATTCAAAACCTAATGGGTTAAACCAAGTTTCCTTAGACATTTCAGTCAACTACATGTTTCATCTGTTTGATGCACACAGACACTTCCAATAACTAAAAGGAAAGACTTAAAATCTGATAAAAATCTAAGTATTCAAATACTAAGATGTCTAAGTCTAAACTCATAGGTTTAATCAAAAAGTCTTTGAAATAGTCATCATTTACATGTGTATAATTTTCTTAGATATTTTATATTAAAATTACAGATCTAATTGCAAATTCTGTACATCAAATTAAATTCAAAATATCAGATCTAATATGTAAGGCTATCTTAATTTTCGTATCTCTTAAGAAAATATCACGATAATCAGAAACACCTTCCTCAATTTGACACTGTTTACTGATATCAAGGGTTTGGTTTAATTACCTTAATTTGCATACTCTGACACTTACATCACCAAGGTGACTTACTCTGTCTAAATTCAGGACCCTGGGGCCTCCCCGGTGGTGCAGCGGTTGAGTGCTGGGTTGTGAAGCTGACAGTAGCTTCTGCAGTGCTGGTTTGATCCCCGGCTGCTCCCCGGCCACGGGAGGAGGGTTCCACATGGCGCCCAGACCTCTCCTGTTGCCCACTGCTCCCCTCAGCAGTGTACTTCGGTCCTTCTGCCTGTTCTGTCCCCAGCTATGGCTCTGGTGAATTCTCTCACCCTCCCGTGCTTCTGACTGTACCCAGTGCTTGTATAAATAAATAAATAAATCTTAAAAAAAAATAAATAAAGTCAGTTATCGGAAAAAAAAAAAAATTCAGGACCCTGATACATTCATGGCCAGAAATTCTGGGCTGAGTTAACCCCAAACTGCAGGTTGACCAACTAAGCCCCTTTTGTGGTAATGGAGTTCTCAAGACAATCCAATAGTTTGTGCCTCGAGTGATTGCCTCTTGCGCAATCTTTAATGGACTGATTTGCATCCATTGATCATCCTCACTCATTATTCAGATTGTAATCAATTTATTGCCTCATTAGGATATACTCCCTCTTTTTGTTTTATTACTTTTAAAAACAGGTCAAAATATGAGATGATGTGTGCACAGGGCATTTGTTGTAGTAATATTTATAATAGGAAAAGATTAAATATAAGCCGATGTCCATCATTTGGACCAAGTGATAAAATCATAGGGCATTCCTTCAGTGAAGTGCAATGCAACTATGAAAAGAATGACTTAGGTTTTTTAATATACTGATAGTAATCTTCAGGATATACTCTCATATGAAGAAATCAAGTTGCAGAAGGGTGTCTATTATGTAAGCTTTTATTGTACAAGTGTTTTTAATTTTTATATACACGAGGCAAAAATTTACAAAAATGATTAATCACAGAATGAAGGAAGAAAAAAGTACAGAGTTCAGGAAGAAAAGCTAGCTATGTCTGAGTGAAATTGATTTATAGTTCTCACTTTGGAACCATGGGAATCTTTTCAGTAATTAAAAAACAAAAAACTTTTAAAAAAGCAATACCTAAATATGAAAAATAAATAAACCCTGCTGTGTATTGTTAGTGGCACAAGCATGCAAGAACAATTCTTTCAAACTATTTAAGACGTATTACATCTTAGCTGGGGATCTCTTCAGGCACAAAAGAACCTCAAAGAAATATTAACTATTCAGTGGGTTTATTAGTGAAGACATTGCTGTCCTTTTGGGAAATAAAGTGTATATAATAGTTGATATACATATATGCAAGACAAATTTGCTATTTATGTCAAATGAATTTATTATACATATAATTAATATATAATTACTCATTTAACATACATATAGTAAATATGATAGTGGGAAGATGGACAAAATGAATGAAGCCAGAGATATTTGATTATCTGAAAATTTTAAACAAGCAAATGGATATTCTAGAACTGAAAACTAAGATTTCCATGTATAGACTTAAAATGAATTCAGAAGAAGGGATGATCTAAAACCTAAGTCATCAAACTTACTCAAACTGAACACAAAGAAATTTTTTAAAAGAACGGAATGTGAGAGTATGTGGTAAAATTGCTAATATAGCTGAAGTTTGAGTTTCAGGAAGAGTGAAAAATAAAAAGAATGGTGCGGAACAATATTCTGAGATGATCCTTGGGATATTTGAGAAAATATTAACTAAGAATTTTCCCCAAATGATGAAAAATGTTAACCTACATATTCAAGTAGCCTGGTGAATCTCAAGCAGATTTTGAAAAGGAAAAATGGAAAATAAAAGGCAAAACCTAAGCATGTCATTTTCAAGCAGCTTGAAATCAAAGAAAAAGAAAAGCATCTGATAAGCAAGCAAGGAGCGGGAAACACATACGTTCACAGAAACAATAATAGAAATTAGAATGGGGGACCTCCCTGGTGGCGCAAGGGGTTAAGCAAAGCACTGTGAAGCTATCTGTGGCTTCTGCAGCATGAATTTGATCTCTGGCCGGCCAGGGAGCTATCCACATGAAGCAGCAGACCTCTCCTGTCTCTCCCGCTGCTCCCCTCAGCAGTGCATTTTGGTAGATCTGCCTGTTCTGTTCCCCACTCTTTTTCTGGTGAGTCCTCTCACCCCTTGCACCTTTGGCCTGTACCCCAGTTCTTATATACATAAAAAAATAAAAAATCTTAAAAAAAAAGAAATTAAAACAGGCTTCTCAATAACAACAATGGCAATCAAGAGATCATAGGATAGCATCTTTCAAATGCTGAAAAACAAATTTCAACTGAGAGTTCTATCCCCAGATACAATGATCTTCAAAAATGAAGATAAACACCTTTTCATACAAATAAAAGCTGAGCAAATTTATTGCCAGCAGATTCACCCAACAAGAAATGCTAAGGAAGAGCCTCACACAAGAGAAATGATCTTTAAAGGAAGAACAGATACACAGGAAGTAATGAAGAGCTCTGATAAAAATAAATATGTGGGTAGGTAGAAAAATTTTTTAAATTTAAGACTACTGATTGTTTAAAACATCAGTAATAAGTGTATTATGGGGTTTATAACACAATAAAAATAAAATATATGATAACTATAGCACAAAGGATGGGGGTGGTAAATGGAATTACATAGGTTTTTGCCATGAGGTGGTAAAATACTAATTCAGGGTAGATGTTATAAGTTTAATGCACATAGTAATTTCTAGAATAAACTAAGATAAAATACAAAATAGACATAACTAAAAAGTGAAGATAATTACAAAAGAGACTAATGTAAAACCCTAGATTAATCTAAAAGAAGGCTGGAGAAGAGGAACAAAAGAGCAAGAAAAAGACCGAACATATAATGAGGACCTTTAACTCAATTGTACCAGTAGTAACATTAAATGGAAATGAGCTAATATTTATTAGCTATTAGGAATTAAAATGCTGTGAGTGGCAGGCTGGATTAAAATATGTTAAATATATGCGTATGTCATGACCTAGAAATTCTGGCCACTGGATGCAAATGCAAAAGGTCTTTCAGGTGACAGAAAGATGAATGACCATCAGCAGAGGAAGGGACAGAGAAATGGAGGTCTAGTACAGGACAAGAGAGGAGTGAAAAGGTCAGCTTCACCTTTCTGTTTCTTTGCTTCTTTACATGGTCTCTTGCTGCAACAATGACGCACAGCATCTGTAGTTTAAAACACATCAAACAGGGCCTCCCCGTGGCGCAGCGGTTGAGCGCTGGGTTGCGAAGCTGCCCGCGGCCTCTGCAGCGCCGGTTCGATCCCCGGCTGCTCCCCGGCCACCGGAGGAGGGTCCCACATGGCGCACAGACCTCTCCTGCCGCCCGCTGCTCCCCTCAGCAGTGTACTTCGGTCCTTCTGCCTGCTCTGCTCCCCGCTCTGGCTCTGGTGAATTCTCTCACCCTCCCGCGCTTCTGACTGTACCCAGTGCATGTATAAATAAATAAATAAATAAATGCTGAAAAAAAATAAAAAAAATAAACGGGCCTTCTTAAAAAAAAAAAAATCAAACAAAAAAAAAAATAAAAGGAAAAAAGATTTGAAGGGACAATATCCAAAAGCATAATTATTTCTGAATGGTGAGATTATGAGTCATGATGTACTTTTTCAGTTTCCTCAATAAATCTATTATCTTCACCAGAAGAAAAATAAGTTCACAGATCATATGCAGACCTGAAGGAATAAATGACTACCTTATTCTTTTTTCTATGATTATTGGTTATTTGGCTTTCTACTTCTAGTCTCAATGTTGGTAACTTTTTCCCCTAGAGAATAATTTATTTTATATATATTGTCAAATGGGTAAAGTTGTATATAGTATTTAAGGACCTTAAACTCAACAACCTTTCAATTACTAATAGCTAATAAATATTAGCTCATTTCCATTTAATGTTACTACTGACACAATTGAGTTTAAGGTCCTCATCTATAGTTATTTCACTGAATGTTATGTCTTCTCTATCCTTGTTTTTCTCCTAGGAAAAACTTAATAACAAGGCATAAAATGTTCACTAATCTCAGGCATACAGAGTGTCCAGAAATCATCTAAAAATAAGTTTCACATAAAAAAAAGTTTTTAATTTTCTACTCTTAGAAGACTTCCCTGTGTCCGGAAACTGGTTGGACTGTCTCCTCAGTTTTTGTAAGGATTAAATGACTTAATACAGGCTAAGGAAATTAATACAGTGTCTGCCACATCTTAAATGCTCCATTGCCATTAGCTATTACTAATTGCTTTTATGATGAAGTTAGCAGCAAACTCCTTTTCTGTCAGCTACAATACCCAACACAGCCCTGGGCACAAAGTGTAATATTTAGGTCGATAATCAATGTCTGACTGGTCATCACCATTCACATTTCCTTCACACTTGAAATATAATCAAAGTCTTAAAAATTTCTCTAACTATTAGCTCATTAAAAAAAATCAGCTGCTGATTCAACTCAACTCTTTTGTTTGATGTCAGCAATTTCTACTTCTAAATGTTCAACCTTTGTTTTCTAACGATTCATTTAAGGCAACACGTTTTCCTCAGAGTATTTCTTTCCTCTGCATCCCACAAGTTAAGAGAATGAATATGGTGTATTCATGGAGACTAAATAATTAAATCAACGGTGCATATGAAGAAGCACTTAGCACACTTAGTGCCCAACACTGGTGAGCTCACTTTAACTTTGTCCTATCCTTGGCCAACAAGCATCTATTCGGCATTCACAAGACGCCAGGTAAATAAACACCTGTTCAGCAGAGCCACCTCCCGAGTCCGCCTTCCCTTCTGCCCTTGAGACGCCTCCCCCCAGGGGGCGGGGCCTGGTCTCCACGCCCGCTGGCCCCACCCCCGCACGTTCCCATGACACCACGCAGTCTCAATGACGCATTCTCTAACCCGCCGTCTCCTTCCGCTCTCTAAAGGCCGCTCTGGGACGATGGGAAAAATAGTCCCTTGGCAACAGGATTCTTAGCCACGAGGCGACGGGAATAAGGGCGGGGCTCAAGAGCGGGAGGAACAGGAAGTCTCCGAGCCATGGGACTGGATTGGCTGGATTGGGCCCCGCGCTCCCAGGGGGCGGGCTCAAGTGGGCGGAAGGATCCTTCTGAGGGGGCGGGCGGCCCGCCGCCTGCATTTAAGGCGGGGAGCGCGGCGCGGGAGGCAGTTGCTGTGGTTTCCGTGTTGCTTGCCCGGCCGCTTCTGGCGCCTGAGCCTCACGAGCGCCGCGACCCGCGTCCGAGTCTGTCTGTTGTGCTTGCAAATAAGGGGGTGGGGGGTCGCGAGCTCAGTGTCCCTTTTCTGCCCAGACCCGGCCCTCTGCGTTGCCTTCGCCGCTCGGCGCGCCTACCAGGTCGGCTCCGGCGCGGCTGAGGAGAAGGCCGCGGGCGAGATGTTCAAAAACACGTTCCAGAGCGGGTTCCTGTCCATCCTCTACAGCATCGGCAGCAAGCCCCTGCAGATCTGGGACAAGAAGGTCAGGGGCTGGGGGCCGCGCCGGGGTGGGGTACAGGGCCTGTGCGCCCCCCTCATCCCGCCTCGGGTGGGGGGTGGCGGGCTGGCGGGACTTGAGGCCTGGGGAGGCCAAACGGTCGGGACCGCGCCTGTCCCCGCACCTGGCGTGACTGGGCCTCGAGGGGGGGCGTGTGAGGAGCTTGTGAGGGACGTGAGCATCCTGCGGCCGCGGGGTGTTTAGGACGGAGGCTCCTCCCTGCAGGCTCGACTGGCCCACTCAGGTCCTCTCATTGCGCTCTGTAGAGTAGGCTTGAGAGTGCCCGTCCAGCAGGAAACGCACATATTTTCGTGAGTCCACTTTGGGAAGGTACCTATGAAAGGAATGGTCGTCTCTGATTTCACAGCTAGTTCCTGAGCGCCTCCTGTGTGCCAGGCACCGTGCAGGGCGCTGGACACAGAGGCTTTGTTCCACGCACCCTGCTCGAGGCGCAGCCAGGCAGCGCTTGTGTGTTTGGGTTTCATTCATTGGCTGCTTTCCTGCAGCTGATCCCAAACAAGCCCGAATTTGAGGACGATCTGTACCGTGCTTCCAGGTCCTGATTTTTTTTTCCCCCGTTAGGAAAATTGCAAAAAGGTGACAGTTTTGTCTGGATTAAGAAACTCAGAGGCTGTCCAAGCTGCTTCTTTATTCAGAAGTCTACCAGAAGCTGCTTTCACTCACCCCAGGAGATGTCAACGCGCTGGGCTTTCTGGAGATGTTGAGTAGGGGGCATGTGTGTTTGGCAGCCTCAGAGTCGCTATGCATTTTTTTTTTTTAACTTTATTATTTGGTTTCTCATGCAAATTTCCAGATAGTCAGCTGTCACCCTCTTTTAATATGAGGTAAGGTAATTGCTTTGATGAGGAAGGTGAGTGATTTAGGGTGTATGCTTACTGCCCTCCTTGGGGGAGGATGGAGACAGGTGGTATGTTGGAATGGTGCATTTACAGAGCTGGATGTGGAATAATCTAAATAAATAGTTTGGGTAAGTGAAGTAAAAAAAAAAAAAATGTGAATTTCATCTCAGAACTGTCTTCTTGCACCCATAGACGAGAACTCCATGCCTTATAGATTGATAGAGAACCTGGTCAGCCTTCTGCCCGTCCCCGGGAGAGTTCTGCATTCTCAGAGCAGGTCTGAGGGTGGTGTGTCCTTAATGTCATTTTTATGAGATAGCTGAAAGATCTGCATATAATAAGCTTGTGTGAAAAATCTTTCCCCTCGCAAAGATTGTGTCCATAAGCTGGCTCAAATGTTAAGAGTATTACATAGAAATTCCAATTTTTTGTTTCCCTCCTATGTTACTGAGGATTGTAGTGCCATGGTTTTGTTCACACTGGACTAAAACATTGTAAATTCTGAAATTGCACCTCTACAAAGAGAAGTTGGAGAAAGTATACCTGGCTACTTTGCAAGGATAATGACTTCCCAGTTGTGGTTTGGCTTAGTTGTGAGTGGTCAGAGAGCAGGAGTGGCCTAGTGTGCCACTTGAACTTGGAAACTGAATTGTAAAGTGTCAAATTGAAATAGAGGATGGGATCTGACCTAGGAGCAGGTCAGAGAATTTACTCACACTGAAACAGTTCCAGTGGTAAGGACGCCTCAGCATTTCTATCAGGTGAAACTTTTGTCCGACTTGTCCATTTTAACTATTCTCCACTCGATCTTTTGTTTCATTTTTCCAAAGGCAGCTTTTTGACTAGTCAACATGTTTACACAGCGGTATATGAAAGTGTAACCATGGTGCGCCGCGTGTCCCTTAACAATGCCACTAGAGGTCGGATGGTACCCTGAAGACATAAACACGTGTGAAAACACTGATCCACCAGCTGGGTTACGTGGAGTAAATAAAACATAGTTTGTCAAAGAATACCGTTAGAAGAACACCCATTTTAAGCAAAAACCTCATAATGATAAAATATGTTTCTCTTCTTATTTAGAATAGATTGAAAAGTATTTAGTGATGAATTTTTCCCCCTGGGGCAAGAGGAGGAAAGGGAGGAAGAGGAAAGTTTGGGGCCAAATTCATGGACTTTTGTAGTGTGCCTTTTCCCGCTGTGTTATAGAAAGCCCTCGGGAAATATTGAGAATCCAGCCAGGAGAACACTGGGAATTGATATACTTATCAAAGATTGATTGAGCAACAGCTAAGCGATGGGCATTGTGTATACTTGAGGAGATAATCTCTTTAGAGAAAGACAAGGTATCTTCTCTGAAGACATCTTCTCCGCTCCCAGAGAATAAGGCAAAGTTGTAATAAGGGTGATGTTTAATGGAGGGAGGGAAAGACTGTCTACATTTGTTTCGACATGAACCTGCCCTTTGCCAACAGGTCCATGTTGGCTGTAGTGGTTATTTTTAGTTACTATTTTGATTTCACAGTGTTACAGGGCAACCCCGATATAAAACGGGTTGCCTGCCTGGATCCTCACCCAGGCTTGCGCAGGACATCCTTTCCCCCTAACAACAGAACTTTACTGTTTTCTTCTTGAGTTTATGGATTGATAAGTTCCATAATTTGTTTTATGTGAACAAGTCTTGGATAAATTGGTTTGGCTTCTGTTTACGCTCTGTGTCTCCCTCTGAGTGTCTCCTGGGTATGAGCTGTGACTGCCATGTACACATTACCAGTGAATTTGCAAACTCCGTCGTTGCAGGTATGACTTGCTCATGTTTGTATCCCCTGCAATTTATTGACATTCTATGATATTTACAGCCCCTGTCCTCCACTTCATCTTTCAACCCCAAACATTTCACTGGCAGTTTTAAGTTAGGTCTCCAGTGGCACTCTGTCACCCTGTGTGGCAGTTGCTTATTTGTAGTGTATCACCCGGTAGACTGCAAGTTCCTTAAGGGCAAGTGTGATGTCTTACCTTGAAATGCCAGTGCTAGAGTGATCAGGCACCTTGGATTTGTGTCCTGGCTGGGTTCTCTGCTGTGTAAAATGTTGGACAAGTACTTAACTACTGTGTTTTCTCATAATAATACTGACCCCCACATGGTTATAGAGCTTAAATGAAGATGTACCATAAAAAGCTTTGCCATATAAGTATTAACTAGGGCAGGGATCTGCCCTGCTTAGAGTAAATTTTATAACTGAGACCATTGTCAGATGCCTTGGAATAGGAAGTACACCAAAACCACACTTCTGAAATGAAATAATTGAGCCATTGTATCATGGTGTCCTTAGCCCTGAATCTTTAGTATGGATCTAAGGCCACACAGCCCATGGTCTGACGCCTTCTTAACTAGTTGTCAGGCTCACCTCCTCCGGGTTCCCCTCTAAGTATTTACCCCCTTCTGAACCGAAAGAAGTCCTGTTCTTTCTCTCTGGCACAGGCTTTGCATTTTCTGGCCCTTCTGCTGGGACCCGCTCCTGTACCTCGTCTCCAGTCTCCAGTACAGAGTTCAAAAGCACCTCTTCAGAGAGCTCGCTCTTGACCCTCTAGGTTAAGTTAATTTATATCTACTCATAGGACCTCTACTTCCTTTTTATCATACTCATCTCACTTGAAATAAACTTTTTAAGACCTAAATTTCTGGCAAGACTAGTAAGCTTCCTGATAGAGACCTTTGTATTTTTTCAAACCAAGAATTCAGGGGAGATGAGGGGTTTCTCTAGTATTCCCTTAGTTCTGGGACCAGCAAATAAATTACATTTATTAAAGGACTCTTATGCTTAATGTGAAAAGTTTAATGTTAATAGTTTGTAAAGAAAATACTAGAAGGTTCTAACTCCACTTTAGCCTGTGTAAAACGTAATTTTCCGTCTTTGCTGGTTAGGTCCTAAAAGTGTACAAGATGAGGATGTTAATTTATACAAGATTCTCCTCCTTTTACCTTGTCCTTTCTCAGCAGCTGCTGATCCTCCCTATTCCCAAACTAAATAACAGAACCGGAGTTTTTGTGGTGGTGTTGCTATTCCAAATTTAAACAATAAACACTGTCTCTCCTCCCCCCCAAAAAAAATACCTCCCACCCTAGCTGTTAATTAGCAAATGTTGTTGGTACATATTAAACGGGGCAGTTTCCAGCAGGATTGAGTGACTTTGGATATGAAGTTAGCAAAACTTCCCCCGCCCCGCCAGATTTTCCTGTGGCATTCTATGGTCTTTATTATTCTGAATAACAGCTTTTACTGTAATTGAAGAAGGCATGAGCTCTTTAAATGTACTGTTAGGAAGAGACTGATTAGCAACACAGTTTGTTGTCCTTTCTTTAACTAAGGGGTTTGTATATGCCTAGAATTGTCAGTGTGCAGTCTGGATAGGTCTGGTTAAGCATAGCAAGGGAAAGAAACCTTTGACCCATTCAAGCCTGTGAGACCCAGGAGCTATGTGCAGCTTGAATTGGAGCTATGCTCAGCTCTCCCTACAGAGGTCTCCCTCTGCCCGTTTTTTGACTTGGAGTTCCAGCTGTAGCCTAGGGCAGAAACTTGCCTGTTGAAGTGGACAGCTCTATTGGCTTAATGCAAATTGGAACAAGTGCTATTAAGACTAGGATGCCAGATGGCTGGGGGCTCAGCTGTCAGCCAGGATAAGTGGGTAGAGCCAGAAAAATGAAAGCTGGGGGTAGGGAGTGGATACAACTTTTGTTATTTTGAAGCTCTCAGAAATACAGAACTTTGGCCAGCTACCTCCCACCCCAGTTGTAGTTTTTCCCCTCAGCTTGATCCTTCTTCTTGGGGTGTACACTGAAATACAAATCAGTGTCCTTTATTAACTGCCCAGCAACCATGGCAAACCTGGGAGAGTGATTGTAAAGGGCTGAAGTGTCCCTTTTCCGTGTCTGCAGAGGCTGAGGACCATTCTGACCTGTAATTGCCAGTTGACTGGGTTCTGGAGCTCCTAAACTACCCCCAGCTCGTGGTTGGGGGAAAAAGTTCATGAAATTTAAAAAAAAAAAAAAAGAACAATTAAAAAGAAAAAACCAATTGGCAACTTCTAATTTAGAGAGGAAAGTAAATAAAACCTGCTTCCACCATGAGTAATAAATGCTGACCAGTTCATTTTTTCTTCATTTCAAAGCCAGGCCTGCCTAGTGACCTCTGAACTGGAAGGAGCTAAGGAAAGGAAGTTGATGCTTTCTGAGACCATGCATCTTTGTTAGATGTTTTTGTCAGAAACTAGATGAGGAGGGGCAGGGTTGCTTCCTGAAGACCTTTACCATTCAAAGTAGTGACACCCAGATTGCCACTGTGGTTGGAAGACTTTGTGACAAATTGGTTGTCCCTATTTATACTTGGGTCCTACCTTCAGAGCCTAGAGAAGAGGTTGGGGAAGTTTAATTACTATTAAAACCCTTAACTTTTGATTCATTGCATACACCTCCCCCTCCCCTCCAATGAATTTGTATCTGTAGTCCTTTAAACTTAATAAAGGAGAAAAATCATAATTTCACTAGCAAATCCACTAAATTTAATTTCAGAGCTCTGGCAGCTTGTGATGTGGGAATGCTTGTGTTTTTCTCCAAGGACTAAACTTTCTCCTTGGGCAAAGCCCCATTTAGCTTGTCTCACCACAAGCCAAATTAAAATTCTAGAGAGGCTGGTGGACATTCCTTTGAAAGTGCTGCCTTTTCTCCTAGGTGCTCTTGTTTTATAGGATGGATACATTTGATTAATTTTGCTAGAATTAAATTTGTAAGTGATGGTTATTATCAGATGCTGCGGAAAGAAATTTTTCTTTAAAAAGTTACTGGAAGTCCAACTGAAAATTGGGGCAGAAGCATGCGAACACTACAAAGTCTGTTCTGGCTTCCAGTCTGACTCCTGCTTCCAGTAGAGGCATTGTATTCTTCTGTGAAGGCCTGAATTGCTAGATTTGCTGGAGTGAAGTCATCTGTTATAAACTTGGAGATGGGCAGTGGCAACTTTCCTAACATTTCCTCCCTGTGAAATCTGGTTGGGCTTTCTGGAGCTGAGGGAGGCTTCTTGTTGACTCTGGCCTGAGAGACCTTTGGGGATGTAAGAATTGAGACCGTTCTCTCGTGTTGGGAAAAGTGCTGCCTTCTAGCAGTGGTAGTCCTTAGACCCCAATCACTTGATCTTTTCAACTTAACCATCTGATTTTTATATTACATTCTTTTGTTTTTTAATTTTATTTTTATATTCCCCATACAATTGCAACCCTCTTATTTTGAACCCAACCTCCCCCCCCATAGTGTGTCTCTGGTTCATAGTTGTTTGTTGATTTTGATTTTTTCTTTCTTATAGTTATTCTTTTTCCTGGTCCCTTATTTAGGTTTTCTAGATTCCTGCTATGAGTGAGACCATCCGGTATTTTTCTTTTTCTTTCTGGCTTATTTCGCTGAGCATGATCCCTTCCAGCGCCATCCATGTTGCTGCAGATTGCATGTGTTTATCTTTTTTGATTGCTGAGTAATATTCCATGGTATATATGTACCACATCTTCTTGATCCAGTCATCTATTTTTGGGCATTTGGGTTGTTTCCAAAGCTTAGCTATTGTAAATAGTGTTGCTATAAACATGGGGATGCAGGTGCTCTTTGGAATTGATGTTTCTGTGTCCTTTGGGTAAATACCTAGGAGAGGAATTGCTGGATCATATGGAAGCTCTATGTTTGGTAGGTCCAGAAATCTCCACACAGCTCTCCATAGTGGTTGGACCAGTTTGTACTCCCACTAGCAGTGCAGGAGAGTTCCTTTTTCTCCACATCCTCGCCAACATTCGTTGTTGCTAGTTTTTTATGTTAGATACGTTTAAAGAAAGAATGAAGTTATATTATAGAGACTAATTAGTATTCGTGGTATGTTATAAATTAGTGTTTGAGTCTTTTTGGAATACTGTTAGCACTTATCAATGTGTGATTGCATTGCATTATTTGGAAATAATTTCATGATTAATTCTTCTCTCACCAACAAGTCTGCCTGATTTTCCAGAGCAGCTGTGGGCTAGTAAATAAAGGATGAATATTGCCACTTTGGTTGGGGAATGAGGTGGGTAGTGTTGGCATGCGCTGCATAGACCCAAGCCTTTGTGCTCTTAATCTCCCTTGGAAAGAGGCCCAGAATTCAATGCAGGGGCATTGGATATCACCAGCTCTGTTTGAGAAGCACTTGAATGTGACGTTTGTGTCTTGAGAACCTAAGAAATGCTACATTGGCAGCGATCTGGGGTCCATCCAATCAACATTCTTTCTCTTGATGGTGCCTTCTGAGGCACCAAAGAATGATTTGTGGGAAAGCTTCACACTGCCGGCCTCATGGGCTCTGTGACATATATCCCAGGATCTCTCACTTCCTAAATACTCCATGGTGGATATGTTATCCAGGAATTTAAAAAAAAAAATCCTCCTTGAATATATTCATTTGTGCCAATTCTTAGGGTGACAAATTCCAGCAGTCAGCAAATATTTTAATGCTTAGTTTATTCCTAGCACAGTACTAAGCATTGTGGAAGATACAAATGATGCCTGATCCCTATCCCTGAGCTTATTCTTATTTGAGGCGGTAAGAGTGAGTTGCCTGCTGTAGAAAAAAATGGGCAGTGATGTCAGATGTCGCCTGGGCAACACTAAGTACACCGCTAGTGGGTCAAATTCACAGTAACAGAGCTCACAGACACGGAGGCCTGAAAACAGAATGCCATATTATTAATCATCTATGTTGGTAAATATACCTACCAGGCAGACTCAACAGTGTTCTGTCCTTATGTGCAAATCTGATGGAAAACCAAATAATGGAGTTCTTGAGTGTGACTGCTGATGTGTGACCGTTTTCACTATACCTAGAAAAAGACAACTTGTTTGTCTTTCTGATGCCTCCTGTTCTAAATTGCTCTTTAGAACAGGATGTTGCTCTTTTTCATGTTGCAATAGATTCAACTGTAACAGTGTAGTCCTGTCTTATACTTTCGCACATCTCTGTCTCTCTAGCCATATTAAGTGCTTACAAATTTGATGCTGGAAGATAATTATTCTTTCCCAAATATTGAGAGAAGGCATCTGTATTGAATATTGACTCCTCTCCATCATGTACCTTGTATAGATGCAGCAAATAGTACCAAAAACCGTAGGGTGAAGTACTAAATTATGTAATCTAGGCTTCATGAGCCAGAAAAACACATTGGAGAGAAGTCCTTGTGGGCTGAAGATGCAGGCTTCTATGTAAGGCACAGATGGAACTCGAATTTATATTTGAAAAAGTAGAAACTTGGGGAAAGAAAATAAGGAAGAATGACGTAAGAATAAACCGGGGGGAAATAATGCTTTCATTTTTTTGGTTGCCATCCTCTTCCTCAGTGACACTTAGCATTTGACCTTTCTGGCATACAAACATATAAGAGGCAGTATGGAGCTGTGGAAAGCCCTGGCATTTATTCTGAGTCCCCTACTGGGGAACCTACTAGTGTGCATTGGTGGAGTGAAATCAATACTACCTACTTTGTGATCGTTGTTTTTGTTAGAATTAAGTGAGAGAATGTACATGAATGTTTCCAGTACACAGTAGGCACTCAATAAACGTTAGGTGAATCTGAATTAAGTTGTTTTCTTGGGAAGATTTATACATTACCAAGTTACTTGCAGTTCCTGTGGTGGTTGATCAGACCTTGTTTCGAGGTGATAGCGTAGCTTACTTATGTATAAACTCATATACCATGTCACAGGCTTCTGTGGTATGTCCCTTGGACCACTGTGGTTTTCTTTAAATGGTCCCATTAAACCTTCAAAATTTTAACAAAGCCTTGACTAAATATTTCAATACTAACCAGTTTAGTTTTCTTCCTTACAGGTGCGGAATGGCCACATCAAAAGAATCACTGATAATGACATCCAGTCCCTGGTGCTAGAGATTGAAGGAACCAATGTCAGGTAGATTGCCACTGTTTTCCCAGACACACTGTACCCCAGGGGGACTGTTCATCATAGAGGTTAACACTGCAGGCTGCAGTCAGACTGCCCAATGTGCATCCAGCCCTGCTACTTGGAATTTGCCTTGCCACGTTACTGCATCCCTAGGCCTTAGTTTCCTCATCTGCAAATTGGGGATAATAACAATACATCTTCCTTATTGGGTAATTGTGAGGATTGAATAAATGAATGTGTACAAAACACTTTGCACCTTCTTAGCAGGAAGTAAGTGCAATGTAAATATGAGCTGTTATTGTTAATATTGAACCATGCTGTGTGTGGGGAAGAGGGTACCTATTGCCCTAATCACCCAGTGTGTGGCCAGTGTGGTTTATGGTGCCACATGGTGTTAGTTTTGTTTTGTTATTATTTGACGATCCTTTTGGACCAGAATTGCATCTTCTTTCACTGGAAGGACTTCCTCAGATTCATTCGTCTGGTTTTGTTTTTCCAAGTGTTTTGTTGGTATCTAGTCCTACGTAAAGCTTTTGTTTCACAATCCAGCATTTGTTTTTTTAAGCATCAGCTGATTTAAGAGTTGAGGCATCATCGGTTGATGTATCTGATCTTTTAGCTCTGCCTTTCATTTCATCCTCAGACTGTGTGTCATTGCTGTGCATACCACAAATGAAACAATGAGTAGTATGTTTATTGGTATTTCCTTTCTCTATAGCACAACATACATCACATGTCCTGCAGACCCAAAGAAGACATTGGGAATTAAACTTCCCTTCCTTGTCATGATTATCAAAAATCTGAAAAAATATTTTACGTTTGAAGTTCAGGTAAGTATGTGCACATGAATATGTACACTTTTTTTTTTTTTTAAAGATTTACTTATTTATACAAGAACTGGGGTACAGGCCAGATGCACGGGAGGGTGAGAGGATTCACCAGAGACAGAGCGGGGAACAGAACAGGCAGACTGACGAAATACACTGCTGAGGGGAGCAGCGGGCGCTACAGGAGAGGTCTGCTGCGCCATGTGGGACCCTCACTGGCTGGCCAGGATCAAACTTACACTGCAGAGGCTGTGGACAGCTTCACAGCGCTGCGCTCAACCGCCTGTGCCACCAGAGAGGCCCGAATACGTACACTCTTGACTATGCTTACGGGAAAGTTGTATTACCCTCTACTATATATTCTTTTGTGTCTACTTTACCGTTGATAATTATTTTGATATACATTTGATATTAGTAATCAGAATTGAATGCCCAGTTTTTAAAGGAACAGTAAGCATTCAGGAAGTCTAATCATTTCAAAACTTAAGAATTAATGTCCATTTGGAGAATACTGTTTAATACTGAGTTCTTGGTGGTCTTTACTCCAGTAATTTTTTTTTTCTCCAAATGGAAGAATGTTTATGAAATCATTCTATGGTCTGAGGGCTTGCAGGGTGTGTCATATGTCATAAGCAGCTGGTGTTGTCTTGGCAACAGACAAGATAAATTTGCTACTTCCGGGCCATCTGCAGCCAGTGTGACCTGTATTGGTCTGTTTATTCTCCCTTGGGGTTCAGCCTTGGGAAACCGGGCTGTGGGAGCTCAGGTCCTTGTCTCACCAAGGTTGTTTGCGTCTTCCAAGGTGGAGTGAATGTGACTCTTGTCTCTGTATTTCACAGGTACTAGATGACAAAAATGTGCGTCGGCGATTTCGGGCAAGTAACTATCAGAGCACCACCCGAGTCAAACCCTTCATCTGCACCATGCCCATGCGGCTGGATGATGGCTGGAACCAGATTCAATTCAACCTGTCAGACTTCACTCGGCGAGCATATGGCACAAATTACATCGAGACCCTAAGAGTGCAGGTACTGACACCTTTTCCACATGGAACCCCAGATGGGGGGTGGGGGGTGGGGTGGGGATGGCTATGCTCTGACTGTTACTTGCTTGTGGCCCATGTGACAGAACAGCGTGGGTTTCTGGCTAAAGTTCCCAAGTCCCTGTCCAAGGAGCTTTTGACCTCAGAGAGGTCTTGGACATATTCAGGAGTGTGCATATTCAGATGTAGTGGGAGAATAGAGCAAGCAAAGTCTCTCTCTTGCCTGAAGCACCTAAGCCAAGCTGAGGAGATGCCAAGGAAATGAAGCTTATTTGTTAATTTTTTTTTTTTTATCAAGACAAACTATTCTTTAGCTCAAATGTTCATTTTTCGTCGTTCTTTAAGTCAGTCAACCAAAAGAAATTCTTTACATTCCAAAAACACTTTGCACTCTGAAAAGAGACTGGCCTTCCTCATCTCCTCAAAATATCTAATGCAGGCATAATTTCTGTTGAAATCTGTATATGCCTTCTGTCTTGGCTCAGCCACAGCAAACTTAGGAAAGCTGCAGTGTCTCCCTGGATACAGTGAATGCTCCAGCAGTATGAAATTACAGGTGCTTGGCAAGAAGGCCACATGCCTGAGGTCTCATCAAAGCACTGGATGCCGTGGTAGCTATTCTCAACACCAGTGTACTTCCATACTGGAGGAGAAATGGATCAGATGAATGGTTGATAGCACATTGAGAAGGACTGTAGGTGAATTGGGAGAAGAGGAAGGATAATCATGTTTAATCTCCTAAAAATCTTGCACCCACAGATACATGCAAACTGCCGTATCCGACGGGTTTACTTCTCAGACAGACTCTACTCAGAAGATGAACTGCCAGCAGAGTTCAAACTTTATCTCCCAGTTCAGAACAAGGCAAAGGTAAGCCTACCTTCCTCAGAGGAAGGCCAGACAGTGAGGTGGAGAAGCTGTGTTGCTGGCGAGTGTGCTATTCTGAGTTCAGCTACAGAGCCTCTGTGGGCACTTTGAAGCCATTCCTTTACGTCATGAATTCTTAGGTCTACTGCATCAGCACTGAGTAGGAATGATCCCGTGAAAGGTTCTGTTACTGCTGTCTCTGCCTCTTCAAGGTGATCTTGCTCTTCTTGGGGTCATTGTGCTGCATCTTGCTCAGGCCTTCCTGGAAGAAACTCATAACCTTTCACCTGAACCTCTTTAGCAGCCCCAGTTTACTCTCAGCCAATGGGTCCCTTCTGATACCCTGGGGATGCTCACATGCCTACCCACTGCTGACAGGTTTGCATCTCCCCGCAGCCCAGCAGTCCCCTCAAGTGTCACCAGAGGTAGGTGACATTGACCTTCTATATTCTGATAACTTAAACTGATGCCTCTTTTCTGTTTTTTTGTTTGCTTTTTTCCTTCCAGCAATAACGAGTGCAACTCAAGGGATAGATCCTGGATGTGACTCTTAGTTTATAAAGGAAACTATCTGGAGGACAATGCAAAAACCAAATATTTATATTAGTTCACTGTGCTATGGTTCTTTTATCTCTGACTTGGTGTCCTTTGTCGTGGACACCGGCGACCATGCCCTAATGCCATAATTGCATTGTAAATACAGTGAGGGCTAAGCCACCCTTGGTATGTGGATGCTGGAGTTTATCCTGCTGCCTGCCCCAGCGTGTGGGGAGAGATTCCACGAACTTACAGAATTAAAGATGTCCCATAAGGCAGTTTCAGACCAATATTTCTTGCTACGGTTTATTCTTTGTTTTATATATTATCTAAATGTATGTACATGCTGTGTAATAATCTGGAAATGAATAAAATGGTATATTCTTGGTTTATAAATTTGTTCTTAATTTGTGACTTTTTTAATGATCGTGTTTCTCTTTCCTTTGTTCATATGAAAATATTACTCTTTCCAAAGAACATCCCATACGTTCATATTGTGACATAGCTTGCAGTAAGACTTAAAGAACAGGACAGTTCTGTGTATACTGATTGGAACAGCCTCCAGGGTAAATTAGAAGAAAACATGAGCAGCGTGTCACCAGTGGAAGCATCGTACTAGGGGTTGGGCCCGAAGTGGCACTTCAGACAAAGCGTCATAAAGTACATATTGCTCTTAAGCACATAGGAAGATGTGGTATCTGAACCCCACATGTTTTTGTAATAATCCGCCCATCTAGTATTCCTCAGGTTGGAAGAGATCACCATTTCCCTCTGAGTTCCAGATGAGGGGCTTGCTTGAATTAGGGATATATAACAAAAACGTTTCTTTAAACACTAGAATCACACGAGAAAGCTGAAAATTTACATACGCACCCACTCACAGTTATTGGGCATACGCTTGGTAATGACCCCGGCACACTTAGAAAAGTTAAACACTTAATATGATGCAGCTCAATTGTGTATGACATTTCTGGGGAGAAGCAGTTTGGGGACAGAGCAAGAGCATATGTCGATATACCTAGATGAGCCTGAAGCCGACACAAGAACTAGACCAGTGATTTCATCTGGAGAAAAAGGTTTTGTATCATTTGTGTACTTGTATTACAATAAGAACCTTTTTGAAAAGTAATATTTACCTATAAATTGAAAGTCAAAAAAGAACAGAAGGGGTCATTCTAGGCATGTGCTCTCCCCAGGCGCTCCCTCTTGATTTGATTTTTTCCATAAGAATGATAAGGAATTATTGGCACCAAACATTTTGACTTTGATTAGAAGTAAAAACACATATTGCTAATTTATGTTAATACCACTTAAATGGCTAGCGCACTGTTTGGCCTCCTTATCCTTCAGAGTGTGCTCTGTATAAGCACAACCAGATCTCTGAGGTGGGCAAGGGTGCGGGAGGTGGAGGGAATGGTGGTCCACTGCTACCGACTATGATCCGGAGTTTTCATTTCTCCTCAACAGCGGTCCAGTGTCTGGCACTTAGGTGGGCTCAGTCAAGACAACTTTGTTCTTTTCCTGCTAACGACCAGACTAGAGCTGCCCTTCCGCGGATGCTGCCCCTTGTCTGAGAGTCTCCAGTTATTCACCATCAGCGAATGCCCATCAGCTCAGGTGACAGCGTCTGCTCTCCCAGGGCCAGCCCTAGTCAAATGTGAATATTGCCCACTTTGCCACCCTTAAACCTGTTAGTATTCCTCGTGTCAGCCTGCAGTTGCCTGTTGACCGAGCTTTCTGGGTCACTATGAATTCTCAGAAATGGAGGGGAGTGGAGTGGCCGGTGACTTCCACAGAGCTTCTTGTCTCTGGCCACTATATCGAGAAATCGTCCTTCCAATCTAGAGTTTATTGTGGGATGAAAGATGCTTTTGTGGAGGCAAGAAAACTGGGCTCACTTTTCATTTCTCTTTGGTGCCAGGACATCAGCAAAATGCTCCTGGAAGTCCAGAGAAATACAGTCATGCACTCTCCTCCACACAGAGCCCCTTTCACCCTGAGGCACTTGTCAGACTATATATGGGGATTACCTCACCACCCTTCTTGGGGTGGAAGGCGGCAGCTGTTGAGTGCCCAGATGCTTCATATGTCCACCCGAGAGGAAATGAGGGGGTGTCGAGGGTGATGGGATGTATTATCTAAGCTGGACCAGGGCCAGCATGAATTGTGGCACCACTGACTGCATGGCCTCTTGCCCTTAGCTTTCAGCTCACCAGGAAGATGACAACACTAGTTGCGAGGCTAAGGGGGCAGGAAGGATGGGAGCCTGCTGGGCTAAAGGCCTCTTCACAGAGCTTAGGCCAGAATGACCTTAGATTGTGGAAATTAGAGCAGGCAGAGTTGGTTATCTGACTCCCTCAAAGTCATGGTGTGGTTTAGAAGGAATTGCCTTCCAAATGAGAGAGTGCTATTAGTTGGCATGAACTTGAGGGGACAGGCACATAACCGTCCCAACAGGGTTCACCTTGTTGGCGAACAGATCCATTGTAGCCCTTATTTGCCACTGACCCACTAACTACTTCCCAGCAGCCAGGCTGGCAACTGACCCAGCCAGCCCAGTCCCCTCCTGGGGCAATAAGGACAGCCCCCAAGCTGCTTCCCCTAGCATCTCAGCAGCTTCAGCAGAAAGTCTCAAGTATCAGAAGTCACTGAAAAAGATCCTGGACCTCTTCTTATCACAGCCGCTTCATCACCCGTTTTACTGATGAGGACACCTAAGCCCAGAGAGAGATGGGCTAGTCCCTCTAAGAGTGACAAGACTGGAATGAGGCCCCAAATTACCTGATGGGGGTCATAAGCCATCGCAGTCCTCCCTCATATTGGTGTCCCCCTGCTTCCTGTGGCTGGCTGTGCCTTTTTGTAAAGGATGTTGACAAGTCAGATGGGCCAGACCAGTCCTGGCTGCACAAGGGAGCTCGAGGACTAGACTCAGCTCTGCCTCTGCAGTGAGGCTGGCCTGGTTTATCATTTCCCAGTAGAACATTAGTTGAATTCCAGGGCCTGAGTCTAAGGTCACTGCGCACAGTGGAATACTATATGGTAATGAAAAGGAATAAAAGCTGCAATAGGAAGTATACCACCGTAGTATAAAGTTTTGATTCCATTTTACAATTTTTAATTAGGCAAAACAATACTGTTCCAGGATGCATCATTTATAATACTCTTCAGTGACAGACAAGTGACTATCTCAAAAGTTGGGAGTGCTTTTTACTTGGAGGTAATGGTAGGGTGGTTACACAGGCAATGGGAGAGGCTCTTAAGAGCGCCTTCCAAGGACCACCAACAGTATTTCTTAACCTGGATAGTGCTTACACCTGAGTGTTTGCTTCATCACTATTTAAATTACACATACAGGTGAATATGTTCTTATTCTATCTCCCAACTAAAAAAAAGTCAAATTTAGATTACTTTACTCTGACCTATTAAAATGTAGGCTCTTTGGACCCAACTTATTAAAATATATAGATTTCTCTTTCGGGAGGTCTAGCTTCAGTCCAGAGACCTACATGTTAATACCTGGTAATTTTTTTTTGTTTCTTGGGATGCTGCTCCAAGTTGAAGGATACAAAAGTTAGCGTGACCCTCTGAGAATAGAGAATCGAACTGCTGGGAAGCTAGAAAAGCATAACTCATCCCAGGCACAGCTACAAATAGCAACTTTCCCTGCTCTCTCAAAACTTGAAGAGCCTTTTATACATACGTTTCTAATGTATAACTTAGGTCTCTGTACCTTTTCTGTAACCTGACAACATGGAGTCCTGTAGTGCAAACCGCAATGCCTCTGGGCTGTGATAGAGGCACTCCAAATTGCAAATCTGCAAGACGCTAAACATCTGGATGGAGCATGAGCCTTGGAAAAATTGTGCCTCTTGGTCTCCATGGTGTCTGAAGCAAAGCAAAAACAGTGTGCTAGGGTGGGATGTGGAAACGCATTTGACAGAACCCCTTATTAAAGGGGTGTAAAATGTCACTGAGAGCCTCTGCTATTTTATTGCATGAGGGTAATATTAGCAAAGGCTTTCATGAATTCTCTCATCACTTGGATTTCCCCCAGCTCTTTCTTCCATAAAGTTATGAATCTGGGTTTTGGGGAATGTAGTCAAATCAGTAAATGCAAGAGAATCAGTCCATCCACATATTAACCCTGGGGTTCCAAGTCACTCTCCAAAGCTTCCTTCCCTTGTAGTCTGCCCTCATGTTCGCTTGAACCCTAACGCATCCTGCAAGTCCGGCACCTCTTTTCTTGGTATTAGACACTGACCTGAGCCAACATGTCAGATTCTTTTTTTTTTTTTTAAAGACTTATTTATTTATACAAGCACTGGGTACAGTCAGAAGCGCGGGAGGGTGAGAGAATTACCAGAGCCAGAGCGGGGAGCAGAACAGGCAGACTGACGAAGTACACTGCTGAGGGGAGCAGCGGGCACAGCAAGAGAGGTCTGCATGCCATGTGGGACCCTCTCTCAGTGGCTGGGGATCAAACTGGTGCTACAGAGGCTGCGGGCAGCTTTGCAGCCCAGCGCTCAACCGCTGCGCCACCAGGGAGGCCCCCATGTCAGATTCTTGGTGGCTCTCAGAAGTAACTACAGGAAAGCTGCAGTTTCTCTCTCCCCCAAGCTACCGGGTGGTGTGATCAACAGCACAAAGTTGACTGTTGAGCATGCAAAAAAGATTCATGCCACTAAAGCGCAGTGACCTGTGTGTTCACTCTGTTTTGATGCATTTCCAGGGGGAGCATGGGAATATGTGGACAGAGGATTGTATTTCCTGCATAAGAGAAAGAAGGATCTTTCTACTAAGTGTATGGAGTGGGGGTGAGGTGAACTGTAGTCCCTTTGGAGCTCAAGGCTGAAACTTCAAGGCCTTAGATAACCGTCCTTGTCAAAGTCAGTCTACTCCATCTTACGGGGGCAGATGCACCTATGTGATGTTTCTGGCCTATCATTTATTTTGAACTTGACTCATTCCAACAATAAGGTGTTCTTTATTTCTGGTTTTGTTTTTTTTTTTTTCACATTCCTGTACTAATTAGAAGGAAATTAGGGTAAGAATTCATTTCCAAAGGTGGTGCTCACTTTGGTTAGTGTACTGGTAACCAGGCAGGGAGAGGAGAGGCTCTACACACAAAGCTCCTTAGCAACCTCTGCCCTTTGCCCCTACCCCTTGCTCCCAGGGAGCCCCAGCAACCTCAGACAAGCTGGAGCTTCCTTAGGCCCTTAGGGGCCCTCTGGCCTTTCCCTGTGGTATTTGGGCATTAGCTTTGTCCCACTGTACCCATGTGCCCATGGAAGCTCTTGAGGTCTAAAGGGTGCTTCAGGACACCAACCATTCCCCAAGTGGGGGACCCATGGTAGCTACCACTATCTTCTTTGGGGAGCCCATGGGCCTCAGAGGCACTAGCTTTCCTGCCTTATCTGTGAAATTGTATAAAAGAAGAACTTTTTACACAATACTTCTGACACCCCATGGGCCAATTCTCCAACATCAATTAGGTGTCCTACAATTCTGACTCTGTCTACCTAGTGTTAGAATCAGATCCCACAGTTTAAGGGCTCAAAACTGCCCCCACCACAAACACCTCAGATGCCAATAGATGTAGTGGGTCCCAAAGTTGTCCACATTTTTGTTTGGGCTACAAATTGGATATTTCCATCACCCCCTCCTCAGGTTTGGTAATTTGCTCTAATGGCTTATAAAATTCAGGGAAACCAGTGTATGATCTAATAAAAGATAGAGATGAACAACCAGATGAAGAAGGACATGGGACACAGGACAAGGTCTGGAAGGGCCCTGAGTGCAGGAACTTCTGTCCTTGTGGAGTGGGGTTCACTTTCCAGAACATACACCAGTCCAGAAGTTCTGCCAACCCCATGGTTTCAGGTGTCTCCACTGCGTAGACGTTCCCAATAATTAACTCAGCCTCTAGACCCTGAGCAAAGTGGGGAATGGCCAGGCTTGATCTTTCAAGTAACCAGGCCCCATCCTGAAGCTCTCCAAGAGCCCACCAAGGGTTGCTTCATTAGAACAAAGGACACTGTGAACACTTAGGAAACTCTGAGGGAGTTGGTCTGGCCAAGAGCTGGGGACAGGCATCAGGGGACAGTTTTACTGCCTCTCCTGCCTCAGAGCCCCAGGAGGCTTTACTCCCTGGGGACGAAAGGAACCGGCCGTGACAGCCGCCTGAGACAGCTCTGCTCAGAACAGTGGCTGGATGCTCATCTCAGCTGCCCCTTGATCCCTTGTGTTTCCTTATTTCAAATGTAAAAATAGAAAAGTATAAAGTATGCACAGCCCCATCACCCAAAGGATCACTGTTTGAGTTTTTCATATTTTGCTTCTAGTATTTCCCATGTAAGTTATGAGAGCCTGTTAATGTGCCAGCCCCCAATGACCATGACCTTCTAGTGGGCACATCCTGCGCAGGGCTGGTGCTGTGACTGACAGAACGACAGAATGTAACCTTAAGGAAGCCCAGCAGTTTCTGCTTTCTAACTTGGAAGCTCTTGGCTCTAGGCTACTCTCCTGGAAGTATCTTGTCGGAAGACCACATGGAGAGGTGGGTGTTGGAGGAGCAGGAGGCCCTAGACCAGATGGAGAAGAGAAGCTTGTCTTTAACTTCCGGCTGGACATGCTGCACAGGTGGCAAGACCAGCAGAACTGCCCAAGAGATCAGGTGGGAGAATCAGGAGCATTGATCGGTGGCGGTTTTAAAGCAGGAAGTTTGGGGTTGGTTTCTTTGGTAGCAACAGATGCCAAAATCCTAAGGGATACAGGAAAGAGAAACACTCTTGGCGCCCCCCTCCTCCTTAGTAATCCCTCTTCCTTGGGCTGCTCCCTTCTCCTCAGACCCCAAATGCTCCTAGGCACAGGGAGGATAGGATAAATTAATGCACAGGAGAAAGTGGGTGATATTTCTTTATAAACATATGTCTTATCTTGGTTCCAAAAAATACATGGATGGCTTACCAAAGGTAATGCAATAGGAGGTTTTCTTAAAAGGATGAAGTGGAAGGGAAAAGGCTAAGGGGGGCGGAGGGGTAAAGTGGCACTTCCAGGGGAATATCCATGCTGACATGTCAACTCTCATGTTTGTTTAGGTGGCAGGGGTGGGTGGCCACAAAATATGGCTTGAGAACTCTTGAGACCCAAACCCAGAGGGAGAAAGCCACAATCTGGCTGCCCCAGGAAAGGGAGGACAGGGTCAAGGGGGTGGTCCGCAGAGCGAGGAAGAGCTAGCAGGTGGAAATGGTGGGTGAGGTGAACCCAGAGTGACCTCAGAACCCTGAATGGCACATCAGGCCAGATTCCCGCTCTGGACACAGAGGCACCATGCAAAGAGAAAGTAGCAGCCCTGTAGATGGTGAGTGCCCCAATCCTGAAAAACGTGGGCCCAGCTGATATTCCGTGACAGCCCAGGCTTAGGGACAGACCGTAGCTCTCTTGGGGCCCTCCCTAATCCAGGCACACCGCCTCTGTCCTTTGCCCTGAGCTGGCCCTGGCTGAGGTGTCACTGCTCAGAGTGAGGCCTCCGGGGATCCGGAGAGACCGTACTCTTCCAGAAGAGGCAGCTGAGGGTGGCTCTGCCATCTCACTGTGTCATCCTCCCTTTGGATCTGCTCCCAAGAGAAATATGGGTAGAGGTGGGGTGTGGTGAAGTAAAAGAGTAATCTCCAGCCTTTGAGTCTTTTTGGGGAGGGGTGTCTAGGAAAGCTGTATGGGAGACCTCTGAGGGGCCAAGAGATGTGGACAACGGGCCATAAGGGAAGGGTCCAGGCAGGAGCAAAGGCCTTCGGCCAGCGCAAGAGAACACAGTTTCTCTCCATCTGACTTCCTGACAGTCTCCCCAGGCTTGGGGAGGCTCAGTTCTGGACACACGTGGGCAGGCTGGATGCTAGGGTGGGGGTGGCTGCCATCCTAGGGCTCTTCTTTTTCACCTCCCTGACCCTGGGAAAGAGAACTTTACTTGGGGGGCGAGGGCAAGGCGGTCCTGGCTGTAGGGGCCACTCCTTATCCCCATTCCCATTGCCTGATCTCCAGCTCTGTGGGTTTGGGCCTGGGTGTGGGACTGTGGGTGGGGGGTTCTCTGGTTCTATTCCCTACCCCTAATCCCTTGCAGCTGTCTTCCTCCCCAGGAAAGACAGTTGTGTTAGAGGGAAGGGAAGTGGTTATTTTGAGTTGGTCACTGGCTTCTGACCAGGAGACACGGGTGACCATGTCCGGGCCTGAAATGGGGTGGGAGAGCGGGGCCAGACTGGGCCTGATGAGAGGCAGCATGTGGGCTGTGGCAGGGGAGTTGGGGTCCTCACTCAGAAAGGAGAGAGATGGGCCAGGGAAGAAACAGACTTTAGTGTAGTCTGGATTGGCTGGAGGGGTAGGGCAGGTGGACGCAGCCTCCTGAAACTGGTCCCTCGATCACGGCAGCAGTGGCAGGAAAAGGAGGCCCCATGACTGAGCCTGGGACCGTGAGGGTGGGGCGATGTGGCTCTTTGAATGAGCTGCCTATAAAGGACCAGGCTGCTGGACTATGGTCACATGCCCCTCTTCCAAGCAGCCCCTCCCCAGCACCTCCCTCCCAGCAGAAAGCAAGTTTGCCGGAACCCTTAGCTGCTGGTGGCATCTGTCATTCCTGCCGTGGAGTCATTGTAGAGCAATGAGATGAATGGATGTGAGCTCTCCGGGCCTGGAGAAGCCAAGTGGCCCTCCTGCACTTGAGCCCTCCCCATAGGGCAGGAATCCCAGCTCTGCTGCTTACCTGTCCTGAGACCTAAGTGCATAAAATTGACATCACGGATCCTCCCCAGGTTGCAGAGATGGGAATTACAGGCGTGACGTGCACCTCAGTGGGCTGTGGTGGGGCCTGACTGTGAGAATGAATGGAATATGCGTAGTCAGGGCGCGGCATACGGTACGTTGTCATGGTGACAGCCCTTGATCTCCTTTTATCAGTCTCACAGGCATCATCATGATTAGCTCCTGTTGGGCCCCCACTGGGTGATGCCTGCATCGAGGGAGCCAGGAGGGGTTTTGTGAAGAAACAGATCTTTACCAGTGAGGCAAATGGAGACTTCCAGAGATGTGGGAGGAGAGAGGAACCTTTGGAGTGTGCACCCCGAGAGGGCAGAGCCCTTGTCCATTTTCTTCCCTGCTGTATCCCAGCATCTAGGATAGTGCCCAGCACAAATTTTGTGCTCAGAGAAAATTTTCAGAATCAGTGAGTTGATTTTTGGGTGAATAATTGACTCCCTGGAATGTGGACCTGTCCTGGGCCTCTGGCAGAAGGTGAATGGATGATGAATTCCTGGGCTGGTCAGTGACCCAGGATGTGATCATGAGACCCTCTCTCGGGAATTTGAGCAAAGAAATACAGAGAGAAGGGGGTCTGGCCCCATCTTCCTTCTCTCAGCCTTTCATCTCCTGCTCCCAACCTTGAGCCACCAGAGGAAGGAAGGTGTGAGAGAAAGGAGGGGGGTGCTCCCTGGGGCCTGCCCCCAACCTAGAGTCTCTCCACCATGAGAAGCGAATTCCCCTTTATCCACGGCTCCTTCCCTGAGCGAACATCAAGCCCTTGTTATGTGCTGGCTGTGGTGCTGGCAGCTGGCACTGAGCCTTGACCCTCAGAGTGATTTCTAGGGTGGACAGGTGTCCAAAAGGGCCTCATCAGCCCGGCTTCATGGGAGTGGAAGGAGAGGGAGCATTTTTTGGAGAAGCCACCCCTGTCTGCACTGAGAGTTGAGGAACTGGTAGGAGCTGGCCAGGGAACACAGTGGGGGGAATGACTTTCCAGGCAGAAGGAACAGCATGGCAAAGGCCTGCAGGCTGGGAGAAGTCTGGTGGTTTGGGGAACTGCAAGAAGTTCCTGTGGCTGCAGCATGGGGTGGGGTAGAGGTGGTACAAGATGGCTTAGAAGGGCACTGAATGGGGGTCTTACTCTGGCCTCAGAGCCTGCCTGGGCCAGAGGGTCCCACCGCGCTGCAAGGGGTAACAGCACTCGAGTGGCTCGTCTCAGAGCAGGCCAAGTGCCAGGCTGTGGGGCCAGGTGGAGCTGGGCTCCCTCCTCGGCTCTGCCACTGGCTGACTGGCCCCAGGCAGCTCACTGCTTCTTGGTGGGACTTTTTCCCCATTTGCACAGTGAAGGACTTGGGGGTTTGTGGGCAGGTGGAGATGGGGCGGTGGGGTGTTGGGGGGGCATGAAGGAAGTCTGAGGGGACTCGGGGAGTAGGCCTAAGTTTGACCTTTATAGGAAACTCTTCTCCAGGGGCCAGCATGGTCCTGCAGGGGCTGCTGCACCAGGTCCTTGGATCAGGCTCAGAAGAGACAGATTCCTTATGGCTCCTGGCCTGGGTGCCTTTGCCCTTGCCTAGGCAAACCCCACTCACCCACGGAGGGGACCTGGGCCCCTTGGCCCTCCATCCCTTGCTGGGCGGCCCTGGGCTGTTAGGTTTTTCAGGGAAGGCTGACTCACGCCTTTGGCAGCCCCAAGCTCAACCTTTTCCTCCAGCCCAACTGAGCCTTTCTCTGGCCTCCTTCCCTCCCCTAGTTTCCTGCCAATGTCTTGCAGAGGGGTGGGGGGCACTTTTATATCTCTGGCCCGGTAGCCCTGTCCCAGGAGCCCATTCCTGCACGTTCTCGCTAGTGCTCCTCCCAGACACACCTGCTGGACAGGTGTCACTGTCCACTTTACAGGAGGGTACAAGGTTTCAGAGAGAGTAGGAGAGCTGCCTTCGGAGACACAGCTGGGCCATGCCAGGCTCACAGGGGGGAGGTGTAGGGAGTGTGGGGCTGCTGCCTCCACCCCTGCTCACAGGGTGGGACCAAGTGCTATCTGAGGACCTGGGATTGCATCCCCCAACCTGCCAGGAAAGGATCAGGCTGCACAACTCCAGAGCTGCCTCCAAAGGTCGTCGATAGGAGCTTGGCCTAAGGGCTGAGCCTACTCTACTTGGGGCCCAGCCAGGCAGAGGGCATGGTGTGTGGGGGTGGCTGTTGTATGAGGTAGGGAGTGCATGGCTCTGGAAGTCAGGTGGCCTTGACTCTGAACCCCAAAGGCCCCTCAGTACCGGAGACTTGTCTGTAAAGGAGAACCTCGGTGCCTCCCATTGACCCCAGGAGAAAGAAATGGGTCAATGAAATGCTCTGTTCATTCAAAGTCATGGTGAACCTAATGTGTGTCAGGCTCTGGGGCACGAGAGACATGAAGCGAACGTCAGTACCCACGTTGGGTTACATTCTAGCTGGGGAGACGGACCACAAAATAGTCATAGGAAATGACTGAGATGAGAAAGGCATTGAGGAGATGAGAAAGGCCGGGAGATGAGAAAGGCATTGAGGAATAAGGGAAAAGCAGGGTGGGGAGAAGAGGTGCTCAGAGTGGGCTCCTGAGACGGTGATGAGCAGTGCAGACACAGGAGCCACCTTGCAGGTGGAAGGAACAGCAGTGCAAAGTCCCTGGGCAGTGAAGGAGCAGGGCACGCAGCGTGGCAAGAGGGAGAGCAGGTGGGAAAATAGTCACTGAGGTGGTGGAGCCGCTGTCCCTCCTCTGTGACCAGCTCCACAGGAAGTTGCCCCTTGGCAGGTGCGAAGGGTCGGGCTCTTTGTAAACACAAGACACAGCAAATCCGAGCCCACTGCTCAGGCTGCGTGGGCACGTATCCCTTCTCCTTTCCTGCCATCACCCGGCCTCTTCCTCAGGTCCTCGGGCTGAGGCCTCCTCACTGTGACCACCTCCCCCGACCCCTGGCAGAGCCCCCCCAACACACCACACTGAGCTGACTGCCGCCACCACCTATTTGGGGAGGCCTCTGCCTCCCATCTTGGGACATGTCACAAAGGGTCCTTTCACCAGAGGACAGATTGTAGGGGACTGGGAGGGGGACTGGTGCCCTCCTGCCTGTGGGCATAAAGACCCCTTTTCTCTTCTGCTTCACCAGCTCTCAACTGGCGGGCAGAGGGCCATGTGCAGGGAGACTTTTGTCTTTCCCCTGTAAAGTATGGGCCAGCCTGGGCCAGGCCACACAATGGCAATTTATAGTCCGCTGGGCATGGGGCCACCGCCAGGGTGGCACTGATAAGCCAGGAGCACCTTGGCACAGGGAGCCCCACAAGCAAAGAGCCCTGCACCCCTGGGTCTGGGGGTGCTGGCCTAGGATTGTGCAGTGAGTGCCTGACTCACTAGCTGTAAAAGAGGGGGCCAGGCTCATAATTTCAGATCCCCCATCTGCTATTCCGGCCTCCTCTTGGGTCTGTTAGGGGTTCTTCCTGGCTGTTCTTTACCTGGGGTTCTGACCCCTGATCCTTGAAGGTCTTTGTGCTGCTGTTCCCACATTCTGTGCTAACCAGAGATCTGTCTTTAGAGGGAGACAGGCAGGAAATGGGGAACACACAGGGACTCTGGGGGGTGGTCTGAAGGGGACAGGGAAGCCAATCCCCAAGGGGGTAGACCTGGAGGGGCAGTTTCCTTGGGGGTGGACCTGGAAGGGTGGACTGGAAGGGCTGGCACCTCAGGGTCTGAGGGATGAACCCAGGGAACTGGCTCCTGCTGGGTGAGATTGGGGGTTGGGCTCCAATGAAGAATTGATACAGATGCAGGATAGCTGGATGTGGGGCCGGGGAGGGACTGGCATCGGGGGAGGGAGGGTGGGGGAGGGGGGAGAGGAGCAAAATGGTGAAGGTGAGAGCCACAGGAGGTGAAAGCCAGAGAGCTCGCAAAGCCTGAGAAAGAGACAAAGAATTGATGAGCGGAAACAGGGAAATGGATTCAGAGGAAGGGGGAGGGAGAACCAAGAGAAAGAGCTCATGTGGGGAAAGCAGGAGGGGAGAGGAGAGCTGGGGGTGGAGAAAGACCCTACCCCACACCCTGTGCCCCCAGGACCCCCGCTAAGGAGGGAGGCAAGGGCAAGTGGGGGCGAGTCTGTTCTCCAGCTCGCAGAGGAGGGGATGGGGGTGATTCCATTCGATCTGAGCAAGAAGTTCTTGACTAAACAGCAGAGCAGGCCCCCAAGGGACGTGGTCCCCTCGTTGGGCCCCAGGCCTTCCGTGGCAGGCAGCTGACCACCATGACCCCTTAAAGGACTGCACTGCATTGCTCTGGGTTGAGAGGAGGAGGGGGGTGGCTTTCTGACCATTTGCCTCAGTTTCCCTCAAGGAAGCAGAGCTTTGGTTAGGACCTGGCTTCCATGGCAGGGCAGGGCCAGGAGCTCCGGAGCCAGCACCGGGCTGGCGAAGTCTCTGTGTGTCCACGTCCAGGTGGGCCTGGGGACCGGCTCCTCTCCACCCCCAGCCTTTGTTCCAAGAAAGGGCAGCTGGGGGAGAGCCAGCGGAGTGTTTCCAGGGAAAAACTGATCCTTTCATGAAACAGGCAGCCAGCACCATCTCCCCCTACTTCACCCCTCCACACCCCATCCCACCCCCTCCCGTTCCTTCCTCCCTCACTTTCTGGCAGAAGGAGCCCAGCAGCTGGAAAAACCATGCTCTGCTCCCTACTCCCACCCTTAGCACTGCTGAGCCCAGGACTCTGCAGAGGGGACAAGGGTGTGTGTGTGTGTGTGTGTGTGTGTGACACACCCCACTCCTCCCACCCTGGCTACAATCCAAGAGCAGGTGGGAAGTGGAGGGTACCTAACCGTCATCGTCTGTGGCCATGGATGGGTGGGGGAGGCAGGGAACATTAGCAGGAAAGTAACACGCCTGAGTGGACCCCTGAACCCTTAGTTTTGTCATCTGAAATCTGGGCATGGCACGTGCCCCTCTCTTCTGTGACTTGAGGCTCAGAGAAGGCAAGGTGGCAAGGGCAGACATGCCTCTGAGCCCCCTGGAGCCCCGTCCCTGTCTGTACCCCAGCCAGCAGCCTGTGCCCAGAGATATAAAATGGTCATGGCTGATGTGTGGTTGGCCTGAGACCAGAACCAGGTCTGACTAGCTGCAGAGTTCCTGACAAGGCCCCAGAGTTCCTGACAAGGCCGCACACCCCGGGGATAGCAGGGGAGCCCCTCTTCCTCCCTCCAGGACTCTCAGGCTCCCTGCACCCTAGGAAGCAGCTTCTCCTGTGCCTATAAGACTTGAGGATCTTTCTCACTAAAGGACTTTATTTCTCCAGGCTCTCCCAGCCCCCAGCATCCCCCAGGACATCTGGTCAACTCCTTATCATTCATTGGGGAACCCGAGACTCAGGGGCTTAGTGTTGAAGATTGCAAAGCCCATCCAGAGAGGAGCTGAGATTCCAGCTTCCTGACTGGTTGTCCAGGCTGTGTGTGGGTTGTTTTTCCCTTCCTTTCTGTAAGCATGAACTGAGTTGGTTCCTGGAGGGGCTGTCAACACAGACACCCTCCCCTTCCTTTCTTGCCCAACCCCCACAATTTCCCTGCCCTGCCTAAACGAGGTGCTCAGAGGGGTAGGGGGTAGGGATGTTGGGAGGCTTCTGGACATCCCACCAGGCCCCACCCTTTCCTGGCCATGGGCCCCTCCTCCTGAGGCTGGCCAAAGGGACCCAGCTCTTCCCCAGATCCCATCTCTGTACCCTAACCCCATCATCTTAGGGTAAATACCATGGCCTTTTGGCTGGGTGACCTTGGCTCCCGAGACCAGCCCCTGGTTGGTCAGATTGGAGACCCCAACCAGCACCAGAGGCAGCAAGAACTTGTGTCCCCCTCCACAGTATCCCCTCTTGAGTACAGTTCACTGCCCCCCTTCTCCAGAGGCTTGTGAACTCTTTTTTCCTCATCCCTCCATACTGATATACCCTCTATATTGTGGGGTTTGGGTGCCATAAGAACAAGGAAGGAATTGAATTCATAGCTAGTACAGCTGAATTGGAATCCTGATTCTGCCACGTGTGACCTTAAGCAAGTGGCATTACTTCTTGGAACCCCAGTTTCTTCATTTGTAAAACACATGACTTAACCCTTTCATTTACATCCTTTCATCCATCCCTCCACCATTCATTCATCTATTCACCCGCCCACCCATACACCTTAGCCATCAACCCGTCCATCTGTCCTCATCCATCCACCCATCATCCCCCTGTCTGTCCATCTATCCTCATCCATCAACCCATATATACATACATAAATATGTGAACATGTATAGCTCCTGATATAAATTAGGCGAGGCAAGATTTCTCCTGAGACACCGTCTTGTTCAATTTCTTCCTTTGCCCTATTCTGCTTCCATATCAGATTGAGACTCTCCATAAACTTTATTGCAATAGAATTCCCTTCTAGGGAGCTTGACCTTGCAAAATTTACCTGGCACCTCTCCTGTAGAGTGGTACCAGAGCTGGGAGTGGGGGAGACCGTTGGGGCGAGGAAAAACCTCCTGGTAGAGGTGAACTTTGGCTTGGGGTGTTGAATATTGAGTGAGAATTGTTGAGTTGAAGAGCATTTCCTGCATTTGGTGAATCTTGCCTGATTTAATGGTTGATGATGAAGGGATATAACAGGCCAGAGGAGCAACATGAGCAAAGTCTCTGTGGCAGGAAAAGATAGAACACATTCAAGGGGAGGTAGGAGAAGAGACTAGAAAAGAAGTAGCCAGAGCTGAATGCTTTTGTCACTCACCACCACACAGCGGTCACAGCTACTGGACAGTCATACTCTCGCTGAGCCCAGATAGAGCCTTAGAATCCAGCCCGCGCCTGGCAGGCTCTACCAATCTATTGAATTAGGACATGAAGTGACACCCATTTACTGCCCTGCCCAAGGTGGGCCTGTGATATATGGGCTGAGTCCAGAGGCCTGCAGAGGACGGCCCGAGTACAGTAGGGGCCTCCCTAGGGATGCAGCCATTGTGGCCCATAAATAGGTTAGGCGGTCAGGAAACAGGAAATCCTGAAAACACAATGAGGCCTGGGGTGCAGGGGTTTCCTCCAGGCTGAGGGCTGGACTGAGGATGCTTCTAGGGCCAAAAGCCCTGCTGAAGCAAGACTCCATGACTTCTGGCCCAGACACCCAGCTCTTCCCACAGTCTCAAGGGGACTCAGGGCCCAGCTCACTCAACCCATCCAGTCAGGGCAGCTCAGGACAGGCAGGACAAGCAGGGACAGGCTGTAGGACACTGCGGGGAGCAATTATGGGCTGAATTCCCAGCTGTGCCTGGCACCAGGCTGTGGAAACTACTGGGGTAGGTAGCCCAGGCCAGTAACGATCCCCCCAACCCCACCCCAGGATCAGTGGATGCTTCTGCCATCCCCTCCAACCCTAGGACCCTTCACACGTCTATGTCTGCATCCCTGGACCTGTCCCTACCTCGGGGTCTTCAAGGACATAGCAAGAACCCTACCTAAAGCCCAACAAGGGAGAAATAACATGGTTCCTCATTAGAGGACCGGGCAGCCCCGGGCCCCAGAAGAGAATTGTATTAAGAAAAGCAAGTAACTAAAGGTGTCCTATAGAATTCCAATTTTGTTAAAATATGCATAAATACAAACATCTGTGTGTGCACGCACATGCCACGCCTTTGCACAGAAGAGACAGGAAAGAAGGTCAACAAAATGAGACAGTGGTGGGGCTTGGGGGATTTTTATTTTCTTTGCTCTTGTGTAGCGTTCTAATTTTCTACAATGAACTCTAATCATAAAAAAGGGAGGAACACCCAAATCCTATACCTGTTTTAAGTACAGTGTTTACAGAGAAATGGGGGAATGTTGACAATGAGTGGGAAACAGGATGCAGCATTGCATACATCACATGTGAAGGATGAGATGCTCAGGGCGGGGATGCGGGAGCAGGAAGGAGGCACACAGGGTGTCAGAGCTGGTGGCTTGGCAGGGCTATCACCAGCTGCAGTGTGTGAGAATCCCCACACTCCTGCACACACTGGGTAGCCCCAGTCTGGAACATTCCTGGCAATCCAGTGTATGGAAGAGAGACTATCATTGTAATTTGATCCAATGGATCGATTACAGACTCTTGTCTGAGCTTCTCCTCCCCAACCCCCCCAAAACCATTTTATTATGAAAATGCATCTCCATTGTATGGGTCTGTGAATACACATTCTCTCATTGATGGATATCCGGGCTGCTTGAGTTTGTACGTATTAAGCATAAAGCTGCTGGAAACATTCATCTCCAAGGCTTATGGTGAACACCAGCTTTCATTTCTCTGAGCCAGCTTCCTTTCATGCCTGTTGAACACTTGAGTTTTTCTTTTTCTTTCTTTTTTTTTTTTTTTTTTTGGTCTTTTATTGATTTGTAGGAGCTCTTTTAATATTAGTGTTGGATCCTAGTAATACATGTATAAACTATATATAAATTAAGGCAGTCCCTGTCCTCAAGTTTCTCCTAGTGTAGCATGGTTGGCAGATGTGAGATGGTAGCTGCTATGCATCATGTAAGTCTGATCAAGTCATATCTCTGCTCAAAAACCTCCGTGGCCCCACCTTGCTCAAGGTAAAAGCCAACAAGGCCCCACATAGTCTCACATGGATCTTGTTCTCTAAGTCTCCGGCCTCCCTTCCCACCACTCTCCCCCATGCAGTCTGCTCGAGCTCCTCCATAGTCATATACCCACCAAGCATGATCCCCACCTCAGGGTCTTTGTCCCCGAGAGCCTCTCTTCCTGGAACATTTTCTCCACCCCAGATTCCCACATGATGAGTTCTCATATTAGTTTCCTGGGGCTGCCATAACAAACCACCACAAATTTAATAGCTTAACAACAGAACTTCATTCTGTAGCAGTTCTTCAAAAACCCTTTTCCCTGGCTTCCCTGGTGGCACAAGGGGTTAAGACGCAACCTATGAAGCTATCTGCAGCTATCTGCAGCCACTGCAGCGCGAGTTCGATCCCCGGGCAGGGAGCTACCCACATGGCACAGCAGACCTCTCCTGTCTCGCCTGCTGCTCCCCTCAGCAGTGTATTTCAGTCAATCTGCCTGTTCTGTTCTCCACTCTGTCTCTGGTGAATCCTCTCACCCCACCCTGACCCCGGTACCTCTGGCCTGTGCCCTAGTTCTTGTATGCATAAATAAATAAATCTTTTTTTAAAAAACCCCAAAACCCTTTTCCCCAATAAGCTTACACTCACATGTTCTGGCATATAGGATGTGGACTTATCTTTTTGGGGTACTGTTCCACCCAGTTTTCTGCAGGCCTTTGTGCAATGTAACCATATCTTGCCTACATTTGATATTGTCTTTCTTTGTCATTTTAGCCATCCTGGTAGATAGTGGTATTGCAACAATGTTTTAACTTGCATTCCCTGTGACTACTAGAAATTTAGCATGTTTTCATATATTTATTGGTCATTGAGAGATCTTTTTCTATTTGTAACTTTAAAGCATCCCTTTCTAAGGTAATTTTTTAAATGTTTGTTTACAGTGTTATGTAACACTTGCCATTGTGATGTCATATCCCCAGGAAAAAATTGCTAAATCTGCCTTAGACCTCTTTGCCTCCTTCCCCCACCCGCACCCACCCCCAACTAGTTTTGTTGGGTGACCAGCATAAACATCCAAAATTAGAATTAACTGAGGTCATTTCAGGCTATTGTATCTGCCCCAAATAGTAAGTACTTCCTTGTTGAAAATAAAGGAATTTGAACTCATCAGGTAATGGGAGAGACTTTATCAGAACGGGTATATAAAGGGACACCCTCTTCTCTGAGAGATTTTTTTGGTGGGGGAGAAATTTTCTTAATATTCAGGCACAGTTGGTGCGATTCTTCCACATAGACTTGTCTTTTTACCTTATTTTTTAAAGATTCATTTTATTTATTTATGCATAGAAGAACTAGGGTGTAGGCCAGAGGTGCAGGCAGTTAGAGGATTTACCAGAGACGGAGTGGGGAGCAGAACAGTCAGATCTACTGAAATACACTGCTGAGGGGAGCAGTGGGCGAGACAGGAGAGGTCTGCTGCGCCATATGTAGGTTAGCTTCCTGGCAGGGAAGTTAACCCACATCACCATGCTCCAGTGGCTGGTGATAGCTTCATAGCACTGAGACTTTAACCCCTGCGCCACCACCAGGGAGGCCCTCTTTTTCCCTCTTAAATCTATATATTCTTATGCATAAATTCATCTTTGTTGAATGACTATTTAGTAGTCCTTGTAAGAGATTTATTGAATGACTTCAATAAATTCCACAATTAGGATTTTAGGATAGGTCCAATACTTTTCTTTCACAGCATAAAACAGTGAATACTTCTGTACAGACCGACTCTGCAAAGGTGATGAGTGGGGACAGAGTTACAGCCCTTTGCAAATCATTTGGGGCATTCAAAAAAAAATTAGCCCACAAGCATTTATTATTTATTCCAAAAAAGACTTAATTCAATTTTGAAAAATGTAGGAATTTGAAAGGGAATACAAACTTTCATCCTAAGAAATATGTGTGATCATTTTTCTGAGCCCTGGTGCTTCCCTTCAAAGCCATCAAAATGTTGCCCTGCTTCTTTACTATTGGGGTGAGGACCAGAATGAGGGCTAAAATAGGGTGTCTCCTTTGGAGGCTCTGATCTCATTATTGGGGAATGCCCATGTGGCCATCTCAGGATCCACTTCTCCATGAGGCACAGTGGGTCAGTGACTAGGGTCCATGGTGTCTTAGTGGCCCAGGGAAATGTTTGCATTTCTTTAAAATCAGCAGAAAAAGACATTTTCTTCTCTCTTATAATCTAGTCTGAATTTTATTTGGATTTATTGCTGTCTTCTTTTTCCTCCTTCCCTTTCTTCTCCCTCCTCCCTCTCTTTTTTTTTTTAAGATTTATTTATTTATCTTTTTATTTATTTATACAAGCACTGGGTACAGTCAGAAGCGCGGGAGGGTGAGAGAATTCACCAGAGCCAGAGCGGGGAGCAGAGCAGGCAGAAGGACCGAAGCACACTGCTGAGGGGAGCAGCGGGCGGCAGGAGAGGTCTGCGCGCCATGCGGGACCCTCCTCCGGTGGCCGGGGAGCAGCTGGGGATCAAACCAGCGCTGTAGAGGCCGCGGGCAGCTTCGCAACCCAGCGTTCAACCTCTGCGCCACTGGGGAGGCCCCTTCTCTTCCTTTCTTTACAAGAAAGGGATTCACAAAGGAGCAGAAGTATCTAGAAAGTCAGAACGTGGTCTTGGGCAAAAGTTTTCTGCAAAGAGTAAATATCAGACTGGGGCCCAGATGGTCTCTTGTGACCAGACTTCCCTTGTATCGGAAAGCAGCCCTGAACAGTCCACAAAAGGAGGGGAGTGGCTGTCTTCCAAGAAAAATTTATTTACAAAAATGGGAGTGGGGAGTTTGGGGGGAGACGGGAAGCCCATTGCATGGGTGCTCTGTGAGTTTGGTATTTGTCGAATGAAGGAATGAATGGGGAGCGGGAACTCACTACCAGCTCTGATCCCTCACTAATGGTTGACTTTGGGGGGCAGGGAGGTGGGGTGGATACTAGGGTGGGGGTTAGTTTTCATGTCACCCCAGCCCCTGTCTGTAAGATGGAAGCAATACCTCCCACTTGCCAGCCTGTGATGAGAGAGGACGTGGCAGTGCCTAGAGTAGGAAAAGGAGATTCCCGCTGGGCAGCTCAGGGCAGGAACTACTGCTTCCTGGAGGCCTGGCAGCCTGGGGAATGTCACTTTGGCAGAGGAAAGAAAGGGGCGGGGGCAGCCAACAGCGTGACCCGATACACAAAAACAGTCCCCAACAAGGGGCCGAAACTCTCAGGTTGGTGAGAACACGCCTGTCAGGTTTCCGTCCGGCCTCTAGGCAGGACAGGGGAAGGTGGCATGGGCTGGGCTTAGTTGGCAGGGACTAGTGGTGACTGTCAGCAGCCTGGCCCCTCATGTGCTCTTGGGCCTGTGTCCAGCCAGAGGTGGCTCTGGGTGCCCTGGTGCGTAGTTGTCGACCAGCCAGACGCTAGCTCTGGAACCAGAGGACAAGCCTCTGGGGAACAGATGCCCAGCCCCACAGAGGGAGCCCCATTTCCATCTCTCCAAAGGGCTGCCCGCTGGCCTACTAAGGCGAGCTCTCATGTGACCAGGAAGGGCGATGTGGAAGCATGTATCAAAATAGACAACACACATTCTCGGAATCTCACCTTCTCTCCAGCATTTTAGTGAGAGCCTGGCAGGATACAGAATTCACACCAGAGTTTTAGTGACTGACAGAGGTGTGGTGAGGGTCACCGAATCCTTTGAGAGAAGTCGAGGTACCAAGCTAGCCTGGTGGGGTGCCATTGCCACCCTAGGCCTAGAGATCAAAGGAGGGAAGAACATCATCTGAGCCCAGTAAAAATGTGTTCTGGGGACCTGGCCTGTGGGGAGCTGTAGGGCTACTGCCAAAGACTTGAGATGAAGCAGAGATGGTGCAGGGACCTCTCTCCACTCCATCCTCCAGGCACCTGCAGCGCCTCCTGTTGGTGGACTCCAACCGGAAGCCAGAGGGCTAGGGAGCCCAATGAGCCATGCCATCTGCAGGAGCCAGGCTCCTGGAGCAGGCAGGGCAGCGCATGGAGAAAAACCCTCTTGAAAATCAAGAGGCGGCATGTGCAGAAATAGTAACTGCGCTGGTGACTGTAATATAAACGCGTTAGGAGCAAAGCGATGACCCCAGACTGTGTCACCCAGGGCAGGCAGCTAGTCAGAAATCTCCATGATTTACACACAGCTGTATTTTATACCCAGCCTCCGTGTCCAGTGTGGGTTGAGGTTGGGCGGGGAGCGAGTCCTCTACGCCGCTCAATCTCTCAGGGATGCAGGCCAAGGCAGTTTCTTTCACCTTCACAACCAGATGTGTCAGGAATCACCCCTCCAGGGGGAGAGAAAGTCGGCTAAGGTCCTTCTTTCAACTGCCTCTCAGAGCTGCTTGGCCCTCACCTAAGACAAAGCAGTCGAAGCCGAGATGGTGCTTCACCTAAGACAAAGCAGGTGGGGCTGCCTTCTGATATACTCGGAAAGGAGAAGCGAGCTTGGCACACTGCTCCCGAGTAATCTTTACTACACAAATGGGTAGCAGTTAAGAAGGAGCTGACATGGATGGGTTTCCAGGATATAATAGCAGGTGAAGAGCGAAGCTGCAGAGCCCTGAGTGCTATGTGGTAACATTTATGTCAGGCCAACAAATCGGTCACAACCCACACATTTTCTCTGTTCTGACTCTGTCCATATATGAGTGTACTCATGCACAGGGCTGGAACTGTGTATACCACACGAATGGGCGGTCACCTCAGAAGAGAGAGGATTGGATTCTAGACTGATCTGTGAGGTTTTTACTTTATATACCAAGAATGCGAGCAAATACTGCATTTAAGTAATTGAGGACTGGGGCCTGTACCTGGAATAGGAGGACTATGTCTGAGTCTAACTCTGCCCTCACCTCCTTCACTTCGTTGATTCTCAGACAGACTCTGGGAACTGAATCCCCATCTTAAGCAAAGCCTGGGAGCTCATCTAAGTTGTCTTGGTAGAGCTGGCCTCTGACCCAGGATTTTTGAGCCCCAAGCTAGGACTTGTTCTGGGTCACCTCACTGCCTGCTCTGATACCTTTTAATGATGGAAGGCCTGCTCTCGAAACCCTGCACAGCCTAAAGCTGATTGCTGGTGCAGGGCGTGTGTGCTGTGAGCTTCCCCACCAAATCCAGTGGTCCCTTCTGGTAACTGGGGACAAAGCACCACTCCCTCACTCCCACCCAGAATACTAGTGCTGTTGCTCCCTGGGTGACATCACCGGCACCAGAGCCAGTTGTCTGCAGAATGTCTTCCTTTCCATTTGAATTAAGAGGCTCTGGTTGGAAATTGGGAGTGGGGGCATGGAAAGAACCCTCTAGATACCAGGAGGGCTGGCAGGAGGGGAGGGAAATCTCTCAGGCTATGAGCACAGCTGGCAAGGATTACTCTGGGACCAGGAGGGTGCCAGAGAACTCAGAACACAGACTATGTACCCATTCTTGTCCAGGCCTCAGTTTACCCATCTATAGATGAGGGGCTAGGACTGAAAATTTATTAGCTCTAAAACTCATTAATCAACAAATCATACTATAAATAGCTCCTATAAATCAATAAGAAGAAACACCTCAAAAGAAAAATGAGCAATGGGCATGAACAGGCAGGCCTCCCCTCCCTTAAAAAATATCCCCAAAGGGTTAACAACTAACATAAAAAATGCTCAAACTCAGTGAGATCAAAGAACTGCAAATGAAACCAACAAAGCAATATTACCATCATTAATCTTGTTGATAAAGATGATCTCATCCCTGGGGTTTGTGTGGGGTGGGAGAGTGGGCACTCAGCCCCGTGGGGGGAGGAGTAGAAACAGGTTCCTCTTTCTTTCTGGAGGGTAATTTGTCTTTATGTAAGAAAAGCTTTAGAACATGTGGACTGGCGATTCCATTTCTAAGAATCCCTCTTTAGGCAAGAATCACAGATGTGTGCAAAAGTAGTTAGCAAAATATACAGTAGCCAGAGGAATATTCTTGAAATCATAGATCATGTCGCCTTGCTCCTACTGCAAAGATTTCTCTTTAGGCTGGGAATGAATCCAATTCCTGACCTGTAACCTGGCCCTGCTCCCACTCTCTCCTTAGCCTCTTCATCACCCTGCTTGTGTCTCCTTTCTGTTCCCCAAACATGCTAGCTCTGGTCCAGCCTCGGGATCTTTGCACTGATTATTCCCTCTTCCTGGGACACTCATTTCCATCAAACGTGAGCCTCATGAGGGGTCTCTGTGCCAGTCACTGCTAGAAGTTTGGCCTGATCCCTGCCAGCAGTAGATATTTGTTGAGTAAATGAATGGTTAAGAGCATAAGCTTTGGGATCAGCAGCAGGGGTGGGCCTGAGTCCAGATACCACCACTGACTAACTGTGCATTCTTGAGCTAGTCCCTTCACCTCTCTGAGCCTTGAGGTTCTTATCAGGACTAACTACAGGAAAACACCTCAAGTCTGGTACATTGTGAACCCTTGAGAGCAATTTGCAACAAAAAATGGATGCTTTCAAATATTATGTGTGATTGTCCTGCCATGGTTTGGGAAAATCTGGCCTGATCATAGGAGGCATCCACCGAGAGGATGTTGCAGAACACAATCTGTGGACACAAAAGGAGGCTAAAGATATTTACTCAGTTATTTTACCACATATAACATATGCTCTAGAGACTCAACAAAATGAGTCTCCTACAGCTCACATATCTCATCCAAATTTCACGTCGTATTAAAGGAGAAAGGTAGGTAGGAATACAACATGCCTGGCATAAACTCCCTTTTTAAAAATAAAATATATGAATATATACTCATATGGCAGAGCCTATAGGATTAACTTCAAATGTTAAGCGTATTTGCGGGAGAGAAGAAATTGTTGGCACTTTTAAAAAGCATCTTTGGTTTTTCCATGATTGTTTCCAACAGCTGACCACACATTACCTTTTGCAATCTGAAAAAAGCCCACTTAACAGGTAACTCTACTTACCCCTCTCACCCCTCTGGCTGCTTAATTTCTGGGGACTTCTGTGAAGACTCAGGGTCATGTGCTCTTTGGCAGCATTGTGAGGCTGAGGTTTGTGCCAGGGGCCCTAGAACGAGCCCTGGTTCTCAGTAAACATTTGAGGTATCTTGTGATCCTGGGGTTTGGTGATATCCTGCGAAGAGTCCTAGATAGCTAGGAAGAATACATTAAACTAAGTGGGAGATTGGAGCTCAGGGCACTCTGGGGTATCAGTCATGACAAAAATATATAAACCAAGACAATAGCAACTGACTTTAACTTCAGAAATAAAGGGAGTTTATTGGTAGATGTAACTGAAGGTTTAAGGTCCTGGAGCTTCAGGTATGGCTGGATCCAGGTGCTCAAACCATGCTTCAGAATCTTCTAGGCTCTTTTTTCCTCTGTGCTGGCTCTGCTCTGAGGCAGGTTCTGTCTGTGTTGTGGCAAGATGATCCATCAGCAGCTGCAGGCTCACACTTCAGTAGCTCAGCCATCCCAGTAAACACAGGGCTGCTCTCCCAGGGGCTCCAGAAAAGGCCACGGAAGGCCCTGATAGGCCAGACTTGGGTTTCTTGCCCACCCCTGAACCATGCACAGGGGTGCTGATTGGCTGGTCCTGAGTCACAAGACCATCTAGCCACCAAGGGAATGGGGTCAGCTCTACCAGACTCTCTGCAGTGGGAGAGGGGAGGGAGGGGCTGTTTTCACAGAATAATGGGGGGCTCTTTGCAGAGGGCAGAGCTCCTCTCCATTAGCTGTGTCCAAACCTGTGCTACATGAAGCACAGAAATGTCTTTGATCAGGAAATTTGGCTGAATCACAATACCCTACCCTCAGCATTTCCAAAGAGCAGAAAACACAGGCCAGGCAAGGGAAATGATCGGGAGGGAGTATGAGGGATGGTGTGGGGGAGAGCCCTGCCTGGGAGCAGAAATCACAGCTCAAAGACTTAGTGAGTGACCTTGACCAAATAAGACCTCTGACCTGGACTCAGTACCCCCTTCTATAGAGGTAGGCTGATCTGGGTGATGCTGGCAGGTTTTAGGATGGTGCTATGTATATTTTATTTTTAATTTTGGATGAAATTATCAGGGAAAGGGAAAGCTATCTTTCCCTTTTCATTGACTGGGAATTTCTTTTTATATATATATATATATTTTAAGATTTATTCATTTATACAAGCACTGGGTACAGTCAGAAGCGCGGGAGGGTGAGAGAATTCACCAGAGCCAGAGTGGAGAGCAGAACAGGCAGACTGACGAAGTACACTGCTGAGGGGAGCAGCGGGCAGCAGGAGAGGTCTGCTGTGCCATGTGGGACCCTCGCCCAGAGGCTGGGGATCGAACCGGCGCTGCAGAGGCTGCGGGCAGCTTGGCAACCCAGCACTCAACTGCTGCGCCACCAGGGAAGCCCTGAGTGGGAATTTCTTAATGAATCCATTTTGTTCCTATGATCCTTGATGGGAAGGGAATGATATCGTTTTCCCAGGAGGGGCCTTTTGGCTTGGCTATAATTGAAGGGGATTTTGGAGGCTATTTCTGGCAGACTGAGGTAGGAGAAAAATGTGGGGATGGGAGGTGTCAGGGCACTTGGGGAGGAAATCTGACCTGGGACTATGTGCCCAGAGTCTGGGAAGAAGGGCTGGTGCTGTGGGTGGGGAGAGGCTGGGCCAGGGCAATCCCACCCCCAGGGTCAGCTGAGTGAAGCATGGGCAGCTGGGAAGGGAGCTGGTTAGACAGGAATATCCCTCCACCCCAGCACCTGTCCCCAGTCTTGTTGACCTTTGACCCTATTCCACAAGCACTCTACTCTTCTAAGGAGGGAAGCCTGAGTGGGCACCAGGTCCTGTACCTCTAATAATGATGTACAGCAACAAACTCACAAGTCGCCCCTGGGCCAGGTGCCCTTCTGTTTATAAGGGTCAGCAGAATCAAGCTTCACAACTGTCTAAAATAGGCATGGCTGTTACCCTCATTCTATACATGGGGAATTTGGATTCAGGTGGAGCAACTTGCCTAAGCGCAGTCTGTGCTCAATGGAACCATAGTCAGTATAAGGATGGCCAGGCTGGGTTCAGAGGTCAGGAATGGTCAGCACACAAGTGCTGGGTGAGCCTGAGTTGGAAGGAAACTCAGTGACTGTGAGGAAGGAGATTGGAGATCTAGAAAAGGCAAATCATAATCTTGAAGAGTCTGTGCAATTTGGACACAATGAAATGTGTAGGGAAGAGTCTTCCAGGGGGAAGGAACAGCATAAGCAAAGGCACAGAGGCAAGCAAGTGTAGGGGACATCTGGGACAGGGTAAGCAGCATGGTAGTGTTTTGCCAACACTTTGTGGGTCGTGAGGCCACCTGTGCAGTGGGCTGGGGGCCCTGTTGCTGTGCCCCTAAAGTGCCTTGAGACTGGAATCCCCAGCATTTGCCATGATAGCTGAGAGGTAACTGGTCCTTACAGCCCCTTTTATAGTTTCAGTGTCTGGGGAACAAAGCCGCAGTCTTGGGCCCAAGGCAGGACTGGAGGACATGGAGGGATAGGAAGGCTGCTCCTCTCAGACCTACTCAGGAGTCCACTGCAGCCTGGGCGGCTGTGGATGGACAGGAAGTTGGCCATTCCTTCCCGTGAGCCTGAGGAGAATGGCCTCTGTGTGAGCCACAACAAAAAGGCTTTTCTGCCAAGTTGGAGGGGGAGGAAGCAGCCAGCTCACTCCCACCCTAGCCTGAAAGGAGGCTCTGTTGGTGGCCCTGGGGTCTTCCATGAGTAGAATGTGGGGGGTGGGGCGAGGGTGGCCTCATCCTTGTCCCAGTTCTCCAGCTGCACCAGGCTGGGGTGGAGCTGCTGAGCCAGTAGGTCTGTCTGGGTTCTCATCCTGTCACGATCATTTCCTAGCTGTGTGACTGTGGCCAAGTCTCTATACCTCTCTGGGTCCTACTTTTCTCACCAGTAAAATGTAAGTGGGGGGCATGTGAGTCACAGGGTCTGGATCGCACACTGAGCACCTGCCAGACACTGTCACCAGCCACCCAACCCCCTTCATCCTACAGCCCATGAGGTAGGAATGTCATCCTGTCTGTTGGGTGAAGTATGGCCCCATTGGGCCTCGAGACCAGGGTGTGTCAGGTTGTAGAGCCCCAAGCTGTGCCAACGTAGAGGGAAGAGGGCTGGAAGGAAACATGCCAAGCTGTCAACACTGGCAGGGGAATTAAGGTGACTTGGAGCTTTCTTCTTTTTGTTTATCTGTAATATCTTAATTGGGAATTAGCAAACTACAAAGGAACAAAAGGTGCTGAGGGTTTGGGGACCCAAGGTGAGTTTAGGTTACAGCCACATTAAAAAACAAACAGTTGAAAGTTCCAGGCTCCTGTTTGATCCTGGGGGAAGTCTGGTCAGGCTGGCTTTCTGGGGAGGTAGGGGGCAGGGTGGAGGTGCTCCACACAATCCCCCTCAGAGACCTCTGTCACACATCTGGGCCCCCCCTCACCCCAGAATAAACTGGGTCCCTGAGATGGGTTGTTTCTTCAGTCACTGATTTTTCTGAGATTTTACCAGAAAGCCTGAGGGGGGCGGAAGTCTCCTCGGGCAGCTTCCCGAGGAACTGAGGCCTCCGCCAAGTCTCTCCTCTGGCCTGGGCTCTGAGGAAGAACTCAAGGAAGGCCTTTCATCCTCTCCTTTCTCACCCCCATGGCCCCATACTGCCATCCACCTGCCTGGTAGCCTCTGGGCTTCTGGGAGACCCCAGGGTTTCAAGCAGAAGGCATAGCTGGGTGAGCCCTAGGCTTCTGCCACAGGAAAGCTGACAAGATAGTATCAGCCTGGACCCCAGGCTGAAGGTTGAGGCCCCGGTGGTGGGGGAACTCATGCGCTGTTTCCTAACTGAGGCTGTGGCCTTTGGGGCTTCCGAGGGCCAGTACTTCCTACTCTCTTCAGCCAGTTTCAACACAAAGAGAGGAAAGGGTGGGATTAAGGGGGGCTGGGGAGGGGGTGTACAGCTGTGGGAGAGGGTACAGCTGTGGAACAGGCTAAAGGACCCTGCTCAAGTTGTTGTGGAGATTCTGCTTGGTTGGGATGGGACCCCACAATGGCTGAGCACTGCATTCCCAGGGGGTACAAGCCAGTACCAATAGGCTTGACCCACAGGATGGACGTGGGGTCCAAAGCTTGCCAGCCCAGCCCAAACCCAAGGGGCCATGGCACCTCGGTCCCTTGTTCTCTTGGGCTTCATCTGTGCCCTGCCCAGTTGAGATTTTCTGCTTCTTCAAGGATGAGAGGGCAGATTGTGGGTACCCCCTCACCCTGTGAGCAGAGTATGTGGTGAAGGCAATGTTTGAATCCAAAGCAGCTTGCTTTCCCATCCGAGCTGGTCTTGAGGTGGCCCAGAACCCAGGCTGGTGGGTGAGCTGGGGGGCTGGCCAGCTTCCTCCACCCACTGCCTCATCTGCAGGGTGCCCTTTCTCCCCAGGAGTGACCAAGTTCCCACTCCTTCCCTGTACCTCCCCAGCATGGCCACCAGGCCCTCTGCCTTGCCCTGCCCTCCCCTGGTCTGTGGAGACCTGCCACCTCCCATCCTTTCCCGGCTCTGCCCCTCCCAGGGCCTTCTTTCTAAAGGTCACTGGGAAGGACCCCACCCCCCCAAACTGGGAACAGGTCACTTTAGTGGGGGAGGGGCAGATCTCCTAACCATAGCATGACCTCCCCAGCCCCCACCTTCCATCCCTCGGGCTGTAAGCTCCAGCCCAAAGCCTGAGGAAGGAGGCACACTCGCCGGCCATACGATTTAATCAGTGCAGATTATTTACAGGAAGAAACGTATGGGGGTGGACTCTGACCCCTCTCCACCCCTCGCTGGCTCTCAGGTTCTGAGGACCAAGAGGGGAGGAAGCTGCTGGACCCGCATTGGGTGCCAGCTCATGAGGAGGCCCTTCCCCCAGGGGCCTCAGGGACTCTGGCTGGCTGATCCTTTCTGCTCAGGGTTCTCGGGAGACAGAGGGGGACAGAGCCGGCTGTACAGTACCATTTCCCACAGCAGCCTTGCCTCCCACTTACTTTGGGAAGGAAAAGAGGGAGGAAGTGTCTCTGCCCTCAGGGCTGAGCCCAGAGGAAGGGAGCAGTGGGCTCCTTTCGGGGACAGCCCCGCCCCACAGTCCCCATGGGGGTGATTGCTGGCTTCTGCCCACTGCGTCTCTCCTCCTAGAGCCTGGGGGCACAGGGTCTGGAAGGGAGGCGCCCCTGAACTGTGGGCACTCATCACCCCAGCCTGGGCACCCACAGCCCCCCAGGAGAGCCAGGACACGGCAGGCTGGTAGGGTTCCGAGGGTGCCGGTAGCGGTGTAAGAGGGTGGGCAGAGGCCCAGGGAAGAGCCCAGGTGGGTCAAAGCTCAGAGAGAAGAAAGACAAAGGGGCTGGAAGCTCTGCCAGGGGCAGGCCCAGTGCTACCACTACCCTTGGGGGAGGGGCCTTGGCAGACCCCCTTTGGTCCTTGATAAGGCAGGCCCAGGGCCCCCTCTCCAGAGAGGGAAGGAGGTGTGGGCTGAGGGGATATGCAGGAGATGGGGGCCGCTGGCCCCTCGGCTGGCTGGGGTGGCATGGGGTTCTTAGGCACGAGAAGCTGGGTTGCTGGGGTTGTCCGAGGTGGGCTGGGGATGACCCAAACTGACATGGACTCACAGCCAGTGGACCACCTCCCCCCCAACCCCAGGCCCCTCCAGCCTGGGGCTGCCCCTGGGTGAAAGCACTTGCTGAAGTGGAGAAAGACTCAGGGGAGTTAGGCCCCACTTGTCTCCCAAGCCAGCAGAGCTGAGAGGGAGGTAACAACCTCGACAACCCTCAGGCGCTCTTCCAACTGGGCCTTGATCCTCTTCTCTGGCTGTGGCCAAGCCAGGGGTGGGTAGGGGGCCTAATTCCCTGTCTGGAGCAGAACTACATTTAGAAAGCTCTAACCCCCTGTCCTGAGGGACCACCCTGGTTAGGAAAGTGGAAACAAATGCTCAGTTAGTGTGCAAAAAAGAAAGAAAGAAAGAAAGATATGGGGGCATAAATAAACAATGGGGGCAGGACTGATGGGGGATGCTGGGGGGCCTGAAGGGGTCCCCCACTGGGGCTGAGAGAGGTGCCCCAAGGAGCCATCTTAGAACCACAGGTGCCACCAACCTGGGCCCCCTTAGCACCGTGAGGAGCAGGAGGGGCCATGCCAGGTCAGACCCACTCCTGCAGCGAACGCTTGCAGTAGAGGAGCATGCGGGGTGCTCCCTTGCGCTGCATCTGCACCAGGGCGTAGGTGAGGCCCAGGATGCACAGCAGCAGCAGCAGCGGTGGCACCAGCACCATCACCATATTCACAGTCCGAGTGACCTCCTCCATCTGCACCACCACGCGACTGCCCCCATCCTTGTCCTTGTCCGGCCCTGCCCCAAAGTCCCCCTCCCCACCACCTGGGCCGGGCTCCACTTCATTTCCCTCGTCACCCTCTGCCCCTGGCTCTGCACCGCCATTGGGGTTGAAAGGAGGCCGGGCCACGTCGGGCCAGCGGGACCCAGGGTCCGGGTACTCTTGGCAGCCCATGAAGTCCCGCAGGATGGACTTGGGGTAGCCAGGCTCCATTCGCAGGCGCTCATTGTCGAACTTCCAGTATTTGGTGCCCTTGTAGAAGTAGGTGTAGGCTGAGGAGGGCAAGCAGGCCAGAGTGGTGTCAGACCCTCATGAAGGGGCCCCGGCTTGAAAACACCCTCCCTCTCACTTGCTTCCCTAAGCATTTTCAAATGTGCCTCTTCCCAGCTTACAGGGCCTAGACCAGGCTCAGAATGAGGGCAGGGTTTGGGTCTAGGGCATGACTAGACACCTGGTGTTCTGGAAGACTGGCATTGCCTAGGCCGGGGGAGGTAGGGTCCTATAGCCTGGGAACTGAAGCTGCAGTCAGGAGTACTTGTTACTCTGTCTTAGGACCAGCTTCACCCCACACTGCCTTGGCCCGGCTTTCTGGACTTGGACAACTGGCCCACAGCCCATCGGCACTGGGAAGGGCCAGACTGGAGCTGCAGGGTGAGTCTGTTCCTCTGAGCACAAAATCAAAGTGGCCATAGACACGCCCAAGCACAGGCACAGCAAACAGGGTCTCCCTGAACCCGAGGGCTAATAACAGGTTTCTGGAGATCCTGCTGGAAAAATTAAAATGACAGCTCCCCGTTGCTGGGTTGTAATGACAGAGATGGGGCTTCCCTGCCAGGTGGGTAAGTGGGTGCTCTGGGAGCACTGTCATGCTCCTCCGCTTGAAGATCCCTGTGGGCTGACCAGGGGTGACTGGATGCTTTGGGGAGGGCAGCAACAAGCCCCACCTCTGGACACAACCCAGCTCTGGGCTGGCCTCTTGATTCCACACTCCCTGGCTGTGGAATCCCTGGATTCCCTGGAATCAGGGCACTTTACGTAAACTCTCTGGTCTAGTGCGTCATCTGTAAAAAAGGACAGTGATGATGCAAGGACAGGAGAGTCGTGTTTTGGGAGCTGCCAGTCCAGAGCGTGACATATATCCCATATATCCATCGCAATGCTAGGCGACCTTGGACAAAGCCCTGGCCTCTGTGTGTGGAGTGGGATGGTGAGTGCTGGGCAGACCGGCTTGGGGCTGGCTCTGGTACCTGCATCGTTGCTCAGGAAGGCCCCTTTGGGGGACATGGGGATGCCCTGCCAGACACTGATGGGCTTGGGGTAGCCAGGGTCTCCACGCTGTGTTTCCTCGTTGAAGCGCCAGTACCTGCAACCAAAGCACCAAGCGGTTGGCCCACTTGGGCCTGGAGCTGCTTCCACATAGGCCATGGGTTCTTTTGGGGTGAGCCCTTTAGGGGGCAAGGGCACTCACCTGTCCTCTTGAAAGAAGAAGGTGTGACCCGTGGGCTCCCACCAGATGGCCGTGTCGATGCGGTCATAGGGGATGCCCAGGCCATAGCTGGTCAGTGGCTGTGGGTATCCGGGCTCCAGATTTGCTTCCCGGAAGAGCCAGTATCGATCACCTGCAGGGAGAGCACACGGTGGGGTGAGGACAGGCCTGGGGTGTTCATGGAGGCAGCACAGGGGATGCTATACTAGGCCCATAGATCCATTCACACCCACACTCAACACATGCGTGTGCACACACACACAGAGTTCTTGTATAGAATAAGGAAAGAGGGGGAGCACTACCTGACCTCTGGGTCTAGGGGCTGCATCCTTGGGGCATGCCAGTAGCCTAGGGCTCCCCACTATTAGTGTGGGTTCTGTCCTGTCCTTAGGGAGCGCCTGCCTTGTTGAGGCTCAGGCTGCGGGGCTGGAGACACAGCTGATTCATCAGGGGTGCTGCCCTGGAAACTCTCCCCAGGGGCAGCCCCCAGGGGGAGGGCTGGCATCACTGCAGACAGACCACAGAAATCCTGCCCCAGAGCAGGCGTGGGGGACCTGTTCTTCTGTGGAAGGGACTACAGGAGGCACAAGAGGCAAGGAGGGAGGAAATGACCTGGACTCCTTGGGTTATAGAAGAGGGAGACACACTCACCCCCAGTTATAGCAACTGCTAGCTCCCAGATCCCCTGGTTTCTATCTACTTGCCCTCCACCTTGCTGCCAGGAAGACCACCTCCCCCAGAACAAACCCCACGTGGGTGGCAGGAGAAACCATGCAACACAGCCCTCCTCCTTCCTCAGATCCAGTTGGGTCAGAGGTCAGGGCAGGACGACTGCCCAGCCCTTCCACTGACCCCAGCTCACCCTTGAAAAAGACGAAACGCCCATCCTGGCGCTCATAGGCAGCACTGATGTCACTTGGAAGCCCACGCCAGAAGTGCCCGATGGGCATGGGGTAGTTGTCCAGGACGCGGTTGTGCCGGACCCGCCAGAACCAGCGGCCCTAGGGAGGGCGCGTGCGTGCATGAGTGCGCAGAGAATGCACACTGCTTGAGCCTGGAAGAGGCCCTGGGTCAGGGAGGACCCCGGGAGCCTCCAGATCCTGCGAGGCAGCTTAGATGCCAGGCAGCAGTAGGAAGGAAGCCCTGGGCAAGGTGGCGCACAGACCCCTGGGTAGCTGTGTGGCCCAGGCCAGCTCCTCATCCCTCAGGCTGGTTTGTTCTGTCTCGGGGCTACACAGTAATGAAGGGGTGGGAGGGGGCCTGAGCAGCCAGGTGGGGCAGGACCCTGGGATGGGGTGTTCCCCTGCTCTGAGGCTGAGTAAAGTGGCTGGGGTGGGGCAGGGGCCGACCTTGAACACAAACATCTCCCCACGCAGCATGGCCACCGTGTCAAAGTCCCCGTCGCAGATGTTGGGTCCATACTGGTCGGGCCGCTCTGTGGCTCGGGGATGGACTGGAGGACCTGGTTTGGGTGGACGCTCCGGCTTCCCTCCTGGGGGTGGTGGCTGGGGGGGCCTGGGAGGCCTATGGTCTGGCCGGCCTGGACGCCGGGGCGTCACCGTGGGAAGCGGCCGGGTGGGCTGTGGCTGGCCATCTGGGGTGCCTGCAGAGCAGGGGGTGGAAAGAGGGAAGTGAGGGAGCAGCCCTGGACCCAAGCCAGGATGCCAGGTTCTTCTTCTCAGAACCCCATAATTCTGGGGCCTTTGGCCTGGAGAAGCCCAGCCAGTGAAAGACTCCATCTTTCCAGGGCAGACCTCCTCCCCAAACCCTCAGGAGAATCTACCCTCCACCATACACTCCCTCCACCTCCCCACACTGGATTTTGGCCTCTTGCCCCTGAGGTTGCCCCTGAGGCTGCCCCTGCCTCCACTTCCGGGGACCCCACCAGCCTGCTCCATCGGGGGGCAGGAGGCAGCAGGCACACACAGAGCAAAGAACTCGTCACTGTGCATCTGCCCAGGGCCCACATCTCAATGCCAGGTTTCTGGGGATACAGGGACAGAGTGTCTGTGATGTGGGCTCGGTGCGGGCACTGAGCACAGGCCTGACCCATGGAACTGCCCTCAGAGCCCTCACTACTAGAGGCTTTCTTGGGTGTGGCCTGGGGGGCATGGGGTGCACCTGCCCCAAAGCTACTGGGAAGTAATAACCCAACAACATGGAATAGGAACCTGGGGTCCCCTGGATCAAATATGAGTATCAGTGAGGCTGTGGAGTGAAGGAGGTTAGTGAGGGCCCCAGCCTGCAACCACCGGAGGGTGAGCACTGGGCCCTGAGGGTGATGGTGACCAGCCCTGGGGTTGAGTTCTAGCACCATCTTGCATTCAAGATGGGTGATTGGGACAAGTCACTAATCCTCTCTGGGCCTCAGTTTTCTCTTCCACACAATGGGGAGAGCAGTAGTGCCTGTGCTGTCAGGCAGGGGGAGCGGGCATGAAGGGACCCCTGGCCTCCCAGTGCCACCCCCTCACCATAGAGCTGCTGGATGCCCCGGAGGTCGTCCTCGGGCAGCTGGAAGTTGTCGGTGTCCATCCACTGGTAGAACGGCGCCATGATGGCGCTCGGGTTGCTCGAGTGCTCCAGCCCCAGCGCGTGGCCCAGCTCGTGCACTGCCACCAGGAAGAGGCTGTTCCCTGCAGTGTGGGCAGCAGCACAGGGTCAGCTCTGGCCTGTCCTGGGACTGGCTGCCCCCAACTCTGGGCTGAGGCTGTCTGAGAGCCTGCCCTCACTTCATGCTGAGAAGGGCTGAGCTGCTCTGACTTCTGGGACTCCAACTTCCTCATCCAAGAAATGGGGATGACCCCTTCTCTCGCCACCACCCTCCCCTCCCCAAGATGGTGGGAGGACAGACGGAGAGCAAGTGTGAGTGCTCCAGAGGACGGCACAGGGGCAGCCTTGTCCCTGCCCTGGTCGGCTGTTCTCACCATGCAGGTCGGTGCTGGAGAAGGTCCAGGGCTCATCCGCATCGAAATGGGTATCTCCACCCAGACCAGGGCCAGGGAAATAGGCGTGGGCCAGGAAGCCGCCCGTGCCATCAAACGGTGAGCTGTCGCCGTGGAAGCCAGAGGCAAAGAGTACCATGATGTCCGCCTCCTTCTGCCGCCGCAGCCGGATGTCCTCATAGGGCACCTCTTGGAAGATCAGGGGCGTGGCCTGCTCCCACACTCGGAAGGCCCTGCGCACCGCCTCCAGGGAGTTGTACCAGCCCAGCTTCTCTGTGTAGTTCTGGATGCTGCAGGAGGTGGGGGAGACACTGCGGTAAAATCGGGGCCCGGGGCTGCAGTCTACTTGGAGGACCCGTGGGGTTGGGGGCAGGGATGCCTGGTTCCAAGGAACCCAAGTCAGATCAGAGCCATTTCACAGACAGTGCCGGTCACTACCAACGTTAGCTCACTTTGATGTGAATTTGAAAAAGAGATGTAAAAAGAATCCTTATCAAGAGACACAGCGAGATCTTTTCACTGAGATAGAATGTCTGATACTTGTTTCAAAAATACCTGGGATTGAGGAAAAATGGACAGAGGTGGAAATGAAAGGATTGGCCAAGAGTCAAACGTTGAAACGGTGTAGCAGGTACATTAGTGGATTCATTATATTATTTGCTTTACTTTTGTGTATGTCTGAGATTTTCCATAGCATGTTACCTATTTTAAAAAAAGTTTTCCTGTAAAAAAAGAGAACATGTCAAAAGCAGGAGTTCATTAGATGTCACTAAAGTAAGGTTGCACTGTGCCAAATAAGTTTATTCCTAGGAAGAAAATAAAGTAAATAAAAATACAGTGGTAGGTAGCCAAGAGAAAGATCTAGAAAGTGGCTGAGGTTTGGGAAACAGGCCAAGCATCAGGTTGAATGTTGGGCTGCAGGGCCTGGCTGACCTGAGTGCAAGGCTGGCTTCTAGCATCTATGTGACCTTGAGCAAGTGACTTAGTCTCTCTGAATTTTAGATCCTTCATCTGTAAATGGGGGGGGGGGGGGGAGAAGGGGGCATGGTTTACATTCTGGTGTCCCTGTGATGAGTGAGCAAACTGCCTCATGGAGAACATAAGCCACTGAGCTTGCACACAAGAAAAGAGCTGAGGCTTGTTATTACCCAGATAAATCAGATTATGCTTCTGTGTGCTGGGCAGGTCTCCATGAAGGCTGTTGGGTTATGAATTCTCTGGGGCCTGGAGTCTAAGTGATGGCGGGAGCTGCTCTTCCTCGGTGTGACAGGACTGGAGCAGGACAGGGAGCGCTTGGGGACCGCCACCCAGCTGGAGGCTCAGGAGTGATTATCACCCAAGGAAGGACACAGCAGAAAGGAAGAAAGTGCCAGAACCAGGCAGACTTGCTGCCTGCCCACCTGACTAATGCCTGGATTCCTGCAGCCAGTCCTCCCCCGACTGTCCGATGCAGGGAACCCCGTGCCCTGCACTAGGAGCTCCCCGTTCTGTACTGCTGTACTCATGTGTTAAGGTGAGGAGGGCCCTGGGCTACTGCAGGAGGGAGGTGTGCTGGGGAGGGAGGCCAGGGCAGAAGCAGCTCCAAGGGCCTGACTTTCTCTGGAGATGGCCTAGGGTATGCAGACAGTCCAGTCAGTGTGGAAATGGGGTCAGTCCATGCCGGACACCCTGGGGTGGGCTGCTGGGAAAAGAAGCCTTCCAGACAAGAGTGCTGGGAAGCCTGAAGCCTCAGCCCAGGCAGGGAGAGGGGGCCAGCTGCCACGGAAGCCGGCCCGGGACCATTAACATCCTGGGTAGCCAGTCCCTACCTGAAAGTCAGGTGGTGGTTGTTCCACTTTCTCCCAGTGAGGGCGTAGCGCTTCCGCCGCTTCCGCAGATTGGCTTTCACGTGCACCCCGAACTGGTCTGGCACCCCGCAGCGGGGCCGCTTCATCCACCTGGGTCAGAGGTGTGGTGGGGTGAGCACAGAGCCTTCCTTCCCCCCACCTGCCTGCTCAGTTCTGCCTCTTCCAGGCAGTCCTCCTGCTTCCAGGCCCCTCCCACCTCTGGTCTCCAGTTGCCCTGTGTATGGGCAGGGGGTTAGAAGATTCTGTACATTTTGATTTCCTCATCAGGAAAATGGGTCCAATGATCTTCAATGGAAAAACTGGGTACCTGGAAGTGGCTTCACAAAGGTAAACCCTTCTTGTCAGTAGTGCTAGGGAGGGGAGTGGTACTCCTGAGGCCTCTTGTCCTTGATACCTTATGCTCTGTGTGTGCTATTCAAGGATGGGGTATAGTGTCATCTCGGATTCAGAGCCAGGCCTGGCTGGGATGTCCCATCCAGGTCATGTGTGATGTGCTTCCCCCCACCCCCAATTTCCTGCCTGTGGCAGGCATCACTAATCAATCCTGTGCTCCTGAGGTACTCAGGAACTTTCTCAACACAAGGCTCGAGGCAGTCACTCCCCGCCCATCAGAACTGGCATGGAGGACCAAACTATTTGTCATCTCTTTTCTGGAAACTCCACATGCCAAGTCCCTGTCACAGGAAACCAGAAGAGGGCAGGTGCCAGTGGGGTCTGGGAAGGGAGCAATGGAGGGACTCACGTCTTGGTCTCTTCATCAAGCACACCCGTGACTGGGATCCCATAGAAGCGCTGCATCTCAGCGAGGGCCGAGGCCAGGAACTGGGCAGAGCGCATGGTGGACATGTGGCGGCTGGGCTGGGGCAGGTAGCCATAGAGCCGAAGCCAGTTCTGCAAGGGAGAGACCGTGGCCCGGTCAGCAGGTCCTGGCACCGCTACCTCCAGAAACAGCATGCGTGGGCACTGCTCGCCACCTCCCACTGCAGTGGCCGTGGGCCTCTGTACCATTCCCCTGCCTCTGCCTCCTACGTCTGTTCTCATGCAAGAGCCAGAAAAAAAGGTCTGCACAAGTTAGGTTTGGTCAGTCTTCTGCTTCAAACGCTCCAAAGACATCTCATCTCAGAGAAAAAGCCAAGTTTTATAGTAGCCACCAGGTCCCCAATAACAGACCTCACCTCAGCTCTCACCCTACTATCTAGCCCAGCCAAGCGGGTTCGTGCCTCAGGGACTTTGCACTGCTGCTCCACTGCAGTGCTCTTCCCCCAAACATGTACGGCTCAAACCCTCATTTTCAGAGTCCTTTCTGAAGGTCTCTGCTTCAACATTACCTTATTAGAGAGCTGTTTTCTGAAAACCCTGGGAAAACGGACCCCACCTCCTGGTACCCCGTATCCCCTCTCCTCCTTCCCATCTCGCACACTCTGTAGTTCACTTAGGTGTTTATCACTTGAACTCCCCTGGAGGATCCGCCATATGTCCATGAGGACAGTCCACAGTAGTCTGTATTGCCACACTGGGTCCTCCCGGGTAGGCCCCGACTACTCCAGGCAGCTCACTGGGAATCCTAAATGGTTCAGAAGCACCTGAGGCCTCACCAAGTAGGAAAACCAGTCCTTTTACTACTCCCGAAAGGATCCCAAACCTCCTGGAAGGAGAGCAGAGGGATTCAGGCAGCCCACCAGCCTGAGTTGGGGGGACAGGAGGCCTGAAGTCTGCTCCCGGCTTTGCTCTGAGTCTGATTTTCCTTGTTTGCTAAACAGGGAACAGTGGGGCTGTTGGAGGGTGAGAGTTGGGAGACAGTTCTGGGAAAGCAGCTGGTACCCAGAGGGTGCTGAGCAAGTCTACTGCCCCATCCTTTACCCCTGTGTCCCCCTACCCACACTGCCCAGTGTTTCTCTCTGCTAGACCTGTCAGCTGGGGGCTATGGAGGACCATGGTGAAGGGGTCCTGACCTTCCGGGACTTAGAACCTCTCTGGAGAGTTGGGTGCACCCAGTGAGGAATTCACGCCTGCAAACATGACTGTTGCTTTCAGAGGCTAGGAACCCCAATGCACCCAGGTGACTTGTGGTAAGAAAGGTGACCCCATCCTGCCACCTTGTGTCCCAAGGTCACGAAAGCATGGGGGAGCCCTATGGGGGTCTGGCGAGCACAGAGGCCAGAGACTGCTGTGGACCTTGGCCACATGCAAGTGTGTCCTTTGTACCTCTCCATGCCCAATGGGAGTCTCTGGGGTCCCCAGAAGAACATGAAGGCCTGCTCTCTGAAAGGTTCTGGAAGGGGTAGGCTGCACATCAAGGACCTTGAAGCAGGATGGTGGCCAGACCTGGTGGTGGCTCTGGATTGCCAGCTACTTGTCAGCTGATGGGGCCACGCCCACCACTGTCCCACCTAAGCCCCCAGGCCCTTGCTCCCTCAGTTCACCCCCATGTTCACCCTGGCCTCCAGTGTATACTAGCTGCTGCACAGACTGGCTCGGCAGTGCCCAGGCTGCCGCAGGAGAGGGCAGCACAGAGAAACTGCCAGAATCAGAGGCTGGGTGCACAGCCACAGCAAAACGAAAGAGACTGTAACTAAGAAGCAAGCATGGGCTCTGGGGACGGACAGAGCAGGGGACAGACTGCCTGGTCATCTGCGGGGTATGGCTCCTTGGGTATGGCTCAGTCTGCCACCAGTAAAAGGGGGCCAGGCTGGGACCTGCCTCAGCTCTTGGGCTTTGTGAGAACTAAGTGGGAAGTCCACACTGGTGCTTGCACTGTGCCGGGCAGGGACAGGGCTCAATAAATGTATTTGTGACAGAGGTCAGGGGCGGGGGGGGGGGGAGGTCTGTGTGGTTGTCCTGGAGCAGTGGCCTTTTGGGTTGAAGGGTCCAGGCTCCAATAGGGCCTAAGGGCTGGGCAGCCTCAGGTGAGGGCAGGGCAGCTGGGGGAGGCAGAAGGGTCCAGCCCCCTCCCCCAGCCCCCTCCTTATTCTGCCCAAGCATGGGAAAACTCCTGTGTGGAAGGGGTGGGGAGCCAGGTAAGCCCACCCCTCAACAGACACAGTTTTCCTGAAGAAGTGCGGAGAGATCTAGAAGGAGAGGCCAGGATGCTCAGCCACCTCTGACAGTGAACGGAATCCAGCTGGAGGTGGGGTGAGCAGGGCCGCCTGCTGACAGATGAGGGCACCTCTACATCACCCATTTGCATAAGGTAAAAATATCTCGGGGAGTGCAATCACAGGCCACCAAGGGGCTGATTAGTGGTGTCTGCAGAGTGACAGGAGGAGAGGAGGGCAGAGCAAGGCTGGGCCCTGGGGAGGGAGGGGGAGGGGAGCTGGGCCTGTCTGCCCTGAAAAGCAGAGAGCGCCAGGGCCCCATCAAGCCTGGGACAGCTCAGGGGCTGACAGGAAGGTCCCAAGGGTGTCTGTGGACCCTCCTTCACGTGGATGAGTACCCTCCTGAGTCTCAGGAAGCCAGTTGCTTCCACCTCAGTATCAGCTGAGCCTTGAACCCTCCGCCTCCTGGTGACAGAGGCCTCAGCCACTGCCAGGATGCAAGGCCCAGGCTAAGGAGTGGTGGCACCCTTGGGTCAAGGTGGGGTGGGATAAGCAGAAAGGCGGCCAGAGCTGCTGGGATAGCAAGGCAAGAGGCCCATGGAGCTGAAGGAATCTGCCTGACTCTGGCCAGCATGTGCGTGGAGCTGGTTGCCAATGCCACTTGTGCCAATCAACCTGCCTCAGATGCCACCCACAGGGCTGTGGGCTTTTCCTGTCCCAGTGTCCAGGGGAAGTTTCTTGCTGTGCTAAGTGACAGGTCAGGGGGCACGGGCACAGGGGAGAAGACTGCCTGGGGCAGGAGGGTGATGGGCACGGGGCAGGTTTGCAGGCTGCCTCCGAGAACGGGCTGCTTTCACCCTGTGAGCCCCAGCTTTGAGGTGCTCTGCAGCTGTGGAACAAAAGGGGGGAGTGATTCACAAGGGGATGATCAACCTCCCAGTCTCACTGCGGGGAGGGGCAGCCATGTTCAAGCCCTGCTGCTCCTCCTTCGGCCTTTGCCTCCCTGTTACCTAGAGTGTCACAGGTAGGATGAGTTAAGCAGGCGAAGCTTTGTTTCTCAAGTGGGGAAACTAAGGCTCAGGAAGGTCAGAACACGGCAGACCACAAGGTCCACAAGGACCACATCCGTGGGAGGGGAGGTTCAGAAGAGGGCTCTAGGGTTCTGAGATCCCCCACCTGCAGCCCAGCTCATTCAGTCCACTTCGGCTGCTTCCAGAGCTGCAGCCCCCATCCCATAAGTATGGATCAATGGTGCAGGTGCATGGGTAGCTCCAGGCAAGGAGATGTGGGACCACCAGTGGTCTGAGGGGGGATTCTTGGCCCTCAGGTTCTCAGCAAAGGCCATAAACACAGCAGCAGGGGGCCAAGTATCCATCTCATCATCCCATGCGAAGGTTACAAGGACTCTAGAAGGTAAGTGTCATTCCTACTACACAAACAGTGGGGCTCAGAGGGGGTGAGTGGCTCACCCAGGGTCCCACGGCTGGTCTGGGTGAGAAGGGGGGCCCATAAACAGAATTATTGGGCCAGACTGCTGGTGAGGTAGCACCAGTTCCTCCTGGCCCGAGGCTGGGGACACTGGGCTCTGGCCCTTCTCAGGAAGGGTGCCCAGTCCAGCCCTGGGGGAGGGAGTCTAGCTGTCTGGGCACTGGGCCAGGTCAGCAGGACTGCCCCCTGGGACTGCTGAGAGAAGGCCAAGGCAGGCCTGCGGGAAGGGAGTCTGAACAGGAGCTGCCAGATCAATATTGTGCATTAAGCAGCCTCAGGAGTGGGGGTGAGGTGGGGTGGGGGTGGGGGGAGGCCAGCGCCCATGGCTGCCACCACCACAGCCAGCTCCTCCAGCTCAGATCAGCAGAGCCCCCTCCCACCCAGTCTTATCAGCCCCGGGTGATAAGGACAATCTCTGGCTGCTCTGCTCGGCTCCTGTCACACTCTCCTCCGTGCAAGCAGAGCCTGGCAGGGTTGCCCTATCAGGCACAAAAGGCGTCTTGTCGGGGCTGCCAGGGATGGCCCTGGGACTTTCACGCTTTGTGAGGTCCTCACGGTGCCTGTCTCCCCTGCCCTGTATGCCAGTCTGAGGACTCTGGGGAGCAAGCCAAGGCTCTGCACTGCCCCTGTGCCAGGTAGAGCTGGAGCTGAATGGGAGGCCTGGGGGAGCCACAGACTTGCAGCGACAGGGTAGGGCACACCTGCCAGGCCCATGCCTGCCCAGGGGGTCTGGGCCAGGAGACTGTTGGCCAGTCAGGCGACCCCAAGGGAGCCCTGGACCCCTCTAGTCTCAGGCAGGAGGGGACCTCACGGCCATCAAATGCAGCACCCTTACCCAAGCCTCCAGGGACCACAGATGGGTCAAGGACTCATCTGCCTGCACCCCAGCAGGGTCCATTCTGTCTCTGGGCAGCAATAACTGTTCGAAAGTTCTTCCTCAGGCTGAGCAGAAATCTGCCTCCCCGTGCCATTTGCCCCTCGTCCTGCCTGCTGGTCCACAGAACAGGCCCTGGACTGACGCTAGCGTCCTCTCTCCCCACCAGGGTAGAGGGCTGAGAGCACAGAGGACACAACTTGCCCCAAGGCTGGTGAATAAAGGGGCACTAAGTCAGGCACCCCCATCCTTGGGGGATGGGTTACCCTCTTCCCAGGCAGCTGGCGTCTATGCAAGCAGTCCTAGAACACACTTGCTCATTTGGGGAAAGCTGCAGGTGGGGGAGTGGGCTCTGGGGTGGGGTGCGGATGTCCAGTCAGGGAAGAAGGAAGGAGGTTCATGTCCTGAGTTCTGCCTCCCGCACTCCTTACCTGGGGGGAAAGACAGCTGGGTCCTTTTGCCAGTGGCCAGGCAGGGGTAGAGTAGTTTGGCTGGAGGTCAGGCCTTGGGCCTCACCTGGAGGTGTGTTTCCCAGGGAGGGGAGCCCAGGTGGGTTTCCCAGGGAGCAGAGCCTGGGTGCCTGGTAGGAGGGGCCAGGTCTGGGCAGGTCTGGGGAGTGCCAGGCTCCAGGCCAAGGGTAGTTCTGGCCCCACCTCCACAACCTCTTGCCCACCTGGCTCGGCTTCCTGGCAGCACTTCCCTAGGAAGGCACCTGCGCTCTGACCTGTAGCCTTTAGCCCAGCACGGGGGCTAGGAGCTGAGGTTCCAAGCCAGATGGACAGGGTTCAAATCCCTGCTCTGCCACTCTCTGGCTGGGAATTTGGAGGGATTTCTTTCACCTCAGTTTTCTCTTCTATATAATGGGATAAGGATACCAGCAACCCGCAGTTAACGTGAGGATTAAATGTGCAAATGCATACAACTCCTCCCTCCTCCCCAGGCCGTGCCCTGTGCAGAACCCAGTATGCTGAAGGTGCCGAGAGGAAACCCGACCCTCACTGGTGACTGCGTATGGCTGTGGCATTTTACACAGAAACTTGCCTAGTCCCTCAGTAGATACTGTTATATTACTGTTCTCCTAGTAGCTGGGGAAACTGAGGCTCAGAGAGGCTCAATGGCTCAAAAAGCCATTTGCTCCCCACTGTCATTATGCTCTGCCACCACTTTGCAAGCACTTCTTAGGTGCCTCCTTCGCTCACAATTGTGGGGCCTGCAGCTGAGCCCTCACCCTTCACTGTGGCAGTCCCTCCGGGAGGACATGGTGGTACTGGGGCCCAGAGCCAGCCCTGGAAAGCCAATCCAGACCTGGCCCCTGGGCTCCATGGCTCCAGCAGCTCAACCACCAAAACAGCAACATGTGAGGCATCTCCTCGAGGGCTGGCTAGTGGCAGGCACTCAGGCCCTCCACTGGCTATGCAGTTATTGAGCCTTCTTGCTCCTTTCCTGCTGTTCCACAAGGGAAATGGATCTAGAAAGAGGCATCTTCTTTGTCTCTCGGACACAGGCAAGCTGGCATCTCTCTGCTCTTGCTCATGGCTGTATCTGCGCTACCTCGCCCGAACGTGCGGGCACAGCACTGGTCTCCAGGCATCCCTAGAACCCATGTCCTTCTGGGAGCATCCACACACGAGCCCTAGGTCAGAGGGCTCCCGCAGCCAAGGTGGCTCTTCTGTGCTGCAGGCCTGGCCTGTTCAGTCACCTTCAGAGACCCCTGTCTTCACGTTCGTCTGGGGAGTCCCAATCCAGGCAAGTGTCCTTCCTGCACATTCACCTGTGGAGGCCTTACAAAGATGGCCCCCTTTGCAATGGAGAAGGCTCCAGGCAGAGAACCCCCAGGCCCTATCTGCTTCTGCTGACTCAGAGAATATGTCTCCATGCCCAGGGTAGAGCTGGCCCAGAGGCCTGTCTCCGCCCAGGCTGTCTGAGTGAGCCACACAGATCTTGGGGTGATACTGAAGATGCCAGCCGTCTTGCCCTCTCCAGTCTGCTATAACAGAACAGGCCGATGGCTTATAGCAACAAACATTTATTTTCAGTTCTGGAGGCTGGAAGTCTAAGATCGGGGTGCTGGCATGGTGGGGTTCTGCTGAACACCCCTTCCTGGCTGCAGAGTGCTGCCTCTTAACCAGCTCCTCACGTGGTGGGAGGGGCCGGGGCAGCTCTCCCAGGCTAAGCCCACTCACAGGCTCTGCCTTCAGGATGGAATCACCTCCCAAAGGCCCCACCTCCTGATGTCATGAACTTGGCAGTTAGATTTTTGACATGAATGGAGGTGGGGAGCTACAATCACTGAGACTACAGCACCAACTTTCATCTGAGCTGGGAAGCAGCAGTGACCCGGCCCCACAGCTGGCCCCAGGCAGAAGTCACACTCCCAACTGGGCAACGTGATGATGGCAAGAAAAGGTCTGAATCAAGCAACCCTGAGCGCAGGAAGGAGCAGCCAGGGGGGCTTTTCCAGACCTGCCAGCATTACCATCCCGAGTTGGCAGCAGAGAATATGCACAGCAGGTGCTGGGATTTCAGAGGGTCTTCTCTGGGGGGGTCTGAGTGTGTTTCTATGTTGCTTCTACTCCACCCTCTTTGGGGGAGGGGGTGTGGCAGGAAGGCATTTGTGCCCATGGGTCAGAATGGGCAGGTGGGCTGCCTCCTGCACAGCCAAGGAGCAAGCCCCGGGGCAGTCCAAATAGGGAGACCTGGCAAAGGGCTGGAGGGTGGGGCGCTGCCCAGTGGATCCTGGTCCTGGCTGCATCCATCAGCCCAGCTCTCTCCGGGTTTTGAGAAAGTATGGAGAGGATGGGGGATGGGCTCACTAGTGGTGACGGGAGAACAGACTGAAAAGCAGAGAGGAGAGGAGGGATAACAATGACCTCACATTCACCCCTCTTCCTTGAGGGGGAGAGGCCTCAAAGTCCTGCTCATTTTTTTTTTTTTTTTTTTTTTTTTTTTTTTTTTTTTTTTTTTGTTTTTTTTTTTTGTTTTTTTTTTTTATAGAGGCATGCTTTATTTATTTGTTTGCTGGTTTGTTTGTTTTGTTTATACATGCACTGGGTACAGTCAGAAGCTTGGGAGGGTGAGAGAATTCACCAGAGCCAGAGCGGGGAGCAGAGCAGGCAGAAGGACCGAAGTACACTGCTGAGGGGAGCAGCGGGCGGCAGGAGAGGTTTGCGCGCCATGTGGGATCCTCCTCCGGCGGCCGGGGAGCAGCTGGGGATCGAACCGGCGCCGCAGAGGCCGCGCTCAGTTTCGCAACCCAGCGCTCAACCGCTGCGCCACCGGGGAGGCCCAAAGTCCTGCTCATTTTTAAGACAGGGTGTTAATAAGCGAGCACCAGGGAACCCCAGGGGCCAGCAGGGAGGTAGGAGCGGAGGTGGGAGTACCCGAAGTGGCCCGGCTCACCAAGCAGACCTGAAGGTCAGAATCAGAATTCCAGCCAATGGCCCCCACCCCTGTATTCATTTTGCTCAGCTGCCTGGCAGGGACTGGAAGACCCCTATTCAGGGGTGGGTGTGGCCATGCTTTAGGCAGTGCTACCACACCTGTGTGCTCCCGCAGGCAGTGTGAGTCACCTCCACCCAGAGGCTGCGGGGCTGGGGCAGGGAAAGTGCGAAGAGACCAGAGCTTCTCTGGTGAAAATCTAAGGCAGGGAAGCAGGGGTGGGGGGGTGCTGTAGCCAGGAAAAGCAGGACAGAGCTGAATGGGGCCTGGACCCTCAGGTGGGGTTCGGTTGAGTTGGGGAGCACCTCAGTCAGGCCAACCTGGCTGGAGACTGGGACCTGACACCTGGCAGGTGGCAGGTGTCTGCAGGCTTCTAGCCCGGGCCAGGCTTCCTTGTTCCTTAGCCTGGTGAAACTCCTGTGGTTTCTGCTCCAGGAGGGGAGGGGCCAGCTAGGCCCAGTTGTGAGGCTGCTCAGGGAAGATCCCAAGCATGACCTGAGCTGATGATTGGAGCTGTGGGGATTCTGGGACAAGGACCAGTGCCCTTCTCCAAGGGCAGCAGGCTCCGCTCATAGGGTGCAGGTCAGGGCCGGGGTCTCCAAGGCCTCTCCTGGGAGAGTGTGGACATGAGGTGGGGTAATTCCCTACAGCCTCCTGGCAATGGGCAGTTACTGCGCTATTTGACTCTTTGGGTCCAAAAGGGTCAGACTTGGCAGATTCCGAGGGACAATGTATACCCCCAAACCAACTGTAGGAGCTGAGACAGTCTGCCTGCCTGTCCCTAGCTCTCCATCTACCTTGGTTTCCAAAACTGAAGGATCCCCTACATCTTGCAGGGTTTCTTCCAGCAACAGCCAGAGAGGAGAGGGGCTGTCACGGAATCCTAGCCAGTGCCACCACAGGCTCAGCGCCAAGGTCTGTGGGTACTCATGGCTGCCAATACCTCCATCCTTAGACTGTGGGGGCTCCCTCCACTGGGGAGGGGGTGAAGGCATGCAGGAGCAGAAGCAAAGGAAAGAAAGTGAAGCCTCTGGACACAGGTCCAGTGCCCAGTTCCTAGGATGCCAATTCACAATGCATGGCTCCCCCAAATCTAGCTGGACCCATAAATGTTTCCTATGTGGAGATGCCACTCCTGTAAGCCGATCACAAACTCCTCAAGGGAGGGCCTGTGACTTGCGGAGTGGCAGGTGAGATACTAGCACTCCTAGTTTCTGGGTGGTGAGCTGCGGGACCAACCCTAGCAGCAGAAGCCCCCACAGAGCCCATCTATCTGCCTGTGTGAATGGGGGTGGGCTGGGGCAAATGAACTGGGCACTGGCTGGGCTCTCAGCCTCCTGCCAGAGGCTGACTCCCCCAGCTTCCCCCGGCCTGACCAGGGAGGGAGGGCAGAGCAGGTGGGGAACTGGCTGGGAGGTGTAACTTGATCTGGGAGGAATTCCCTGCCCTTCCTCCATGCTTTTATTAAAGTAGGGCGGGGAAGGGCAGGCTTCCATCGGAAAAATCTCCCAGGCTGCTGGGAGGTGGGGAAGCCGCCCGCGGAGAAGGCGAGAGAGCACCGACCCGCTGCAAATAGAAATGGCACTTGGGCCCGCAGCCCGGGGCGCGCAAGGCTCCAGGCCGGCCCAAGGGCACTGAGCCCACGCAAAGGCGGGTCTCAGCTCCCCCGCTCCTCGCTGAGCCCTCCCCTCTCCTATTCCAGGGCAGGGACCCGGGTCCTAGAAGTCAGCAAAGGAACGGATCACGAATTTGTTGGGGGGCAACGAAGTGGGTGCCTATCCCTGCTGGAGAGGCTGGCGATGACCCCCCTGGAGCCGGCGGCGCTGGCTGGACCCAGCTCTCTCTCTGCTCCTGGAGGCCGCGCCTGGCCGCCCGCGGGACCGATCCAGGGCAGGGACCTCAGCGGGCTCCCGGAGGAAAGAGATTCGGGGTCTGCCCTCTGATCCCGGGGATCAGTGCCGGGCTCTTGTGGAAGGAAGCGCGGAGGGAGACAGGGTCTCTCTCTTGAACCCCACCTGTCCGTGGCTCGGCTTTCCACCAAGAGCCCAAGAAAGTGGCCGATGCGCCCCCGCCACCCGAGTCTGCTGCCGGGTTTCCCCAATCCTGGCCCGCCGCGTGTGGCCGTGTCACCCAGACTAGCGGCTACCGAGACGCGAGCGCTCGCGGTCCAAGCCGGGGTGCCCCGACGCACCCCCAGACCAGCCCCCTCCCCACTCGGAAAGCACGGCGCGGCGCGCCCTCCGGGCTCTCGAGGAATCGAGCACCCGGGGGGCGGGGAGGCCAGGGCCGGGGCGCAGAAGCGGCTCCCGGGACAGCGGCCGGGGCGGGTCGGCGCCCGGGGCAGGACCGTGGGGTCCAGACCGCGCGCCGGCCCGACGTCCCCCGGGGTTTGGGCAGAGGTGCGCCGCGGCGGGCGCGCGGGGAGGGGCATCCTGCCAGGTCCCCTTTCTTCCCCGCCCCGGCACCCCTGCGCGGGGACCTCGGCTCGTCTCAGCCCCCTCCACCTCCCAGCCTCGGACTACGGGCGTGGCCACCTCCCAGCCCCTCCAGCCCCCCGCGAAGGCACGCAGCCGGGGTCCTTACCTCGGCGTTGACTTCTGCGTCCTCCGCCGCCGCGCCGCGGCCCAGGCAACCCAGAAACACCAGCAGCAGCGGCAGCAGTCGCGGCCGCACCGCGGTCTCCCGGCCACCGAGGGGGCCGCTCGCCCGGCCGGGCTGTCCGGGCGCGCCCCGGTCGCCGCTGCCCATGCTCTCGGGGCCCAGGCCGGCTCGGGGCGCAGCGCGCGGGACTCGCCCGCTCGCCGGCGCCGGGTCCCCGCACGCGCCTCGGAAACTTGCGACGCTCCCTGGCTCCCCGCCCGGCGGGCGCGCGGCAGCCCTCCGGGTCCCGGTCCCGCCCGAGCCGCCGGGCCCCCTCGGCCAATTCCCACGCCCGGGCAGAAGTGGGCAGGGCAGGTCCCGGGGCGCGGAGCCCGCGCGCGGGGGAGGCGGCCGGCCGGAGCCGCCCGCCGCGGGGTCCCGCAGCCTCGGCGCCCGGGGCCCGGCTCCCGAGAGCGAGCGCAACTCCCGCGCCTTTGTCTGGCTCAGCGCTCCGGCCGCCCGGTCCCGCGGCGCCCCCTGCGCGCCCGGCTCCCTCTGTCCATGCCCGGGGCCGCGCGCTGCCCAGAGCGCCTCCCGCCGGGGACGCTGCTCGCCCCGCGCCCTGTCGGGCCGGGCCCCCGCGCAGTCCCGGGAGGAGGCGCAGGGAGCCGGTCCCGCTAGCGCGCAGCCAGGGAGCCGGCGCCCGACGTCCCCGGCGAGTTCGGCGCAGCTCCGGGCGCTCCCGGCCCCCCTCCCCGCGCCGCGGCCGTCGCGCTCTTAAAGGGCCCGCGCGCTCTGGCTGCGCGCGGAGCCGGGCGGGGGGCGGGGGCCGGGGCCGGGGGCGGGACCCCAGCCCGGGGCTGCGCGTCAGCAGGTGCCCGCGGCGCCGACGCACAGGTGGCCCTTTTCCCTACTCAGTTCGCCCGCCTTTCCCTCACGCCCAGTCTTGCTTTTGGAGAGTGAGGTTGACTCCAGAAGCGGCTTCCCCAAAGATGGAGAGAGGAAGTATGAAGTCCCCTCTTTCTTCCACCTGGTAGGTGGGATACTGGAGCAGCAGCCGAGGCCCGAAAGAGGATGGGGGAGGAGGGACCCGAGTTTCTATTTTAGGCTGAAACAAACACACATTTAGAAATTTGTTGGCCCCAGGGCCCTTCTCAAAAGCCCAAGGCGGCGTTGGTCCTCAGTGCCTTTCCTCAGCTGCCTGGTGAGGGGCTGGGCGCCGTGGATTCGCTGCGGAGCCCAGAGGGTAAGGTCAGAAGGCAGAAGTCCCCCGTGGGTCCCTCACCTGGGACGTCGAGGTGGGCAAGTTACCCTCCTTATCTTAGCCTCCATGTCTTTATCTGTACCATGGGGCGAAGGCTAGGGTGAGGGTTAGGTGGGCTTTCTTTCCTGGCCTAGCTGCACATTAGGAGTCTAAGTGGAGGCCACTATTTTGTGCAAGTGCAATGCCACACTGTGTCCCACAAAGGCTGGACCATTGGGCAGACCTGCCTGCCAAGCTTAACATGCCAGATTTAATTCTGTTCCAGGAGCAGTTTGAGTTGGGGTTGGTGTGCAGGAGAAGGCCTGAGCTGGGGGCCTGTTGATGTTGGGGGGGGGGGGTGGGGGGGGTGGGGGGGTGGGGTGACGCTGGGTTTAAGATTCAATGGGGTTAAGATCCAAAGGGGCTGAGTGCCCAGACCACCTGCTGGACAGGAGTGGGGAGCAGGTCAGAAGGTGAGGGTGAGCATAGGCAAGCAGGGCAGAGACCTTCCTTAGCCTGTGCCACCTCCCAGCCCCGGAAATGAGAGCTTTCCTTATCTGAGGGCCTCACCTCTGGAAATCTGGAGAGGTCTGGCAGAGCTTCAGAAAAGGTCTGTTTGAACCTACAAATGAAGAAAAGGAGCACTGTCAAAGAGAAGGAACAGAAATGAGTGATAGAGAGGTTTTATTTTAAAAACTAGGATGGAGGGCCTCCCTAGTTTTATTTAAAAAAAACTCGGGTGGCGCAGGGGGTTAAGCACAGTGCTGTGAAGCTATCCGTAACCTCTGCAGCACAAGTTTGATCCCCAGCCAGCCAGGGAGCTACCCACATGGCACAGCAGACCTCTCCTGACTCGCCCACTGCTCCCCTCAGCAGTGTATTTCAGTCAGTCTGCCTGTTCTGCTCCCCACTCTGTCTCTGGTGAATCCTCTAACCCCACTGCACCTCTGGCCTGTACCCCAGTTCTTGTATGCACAAATATAAATAAATATTTAAAAAAAAAAACTAGGATGGAACTGGGCTCAATTCAGAATACAGCCAGCACAAGTGGGGGTTTATAAACAAGGAACAAGTGGAGGGAGGTTTTTTGGGGGGCACACTATTAGCTAGAAACCTACCAAGAGAAAACATCAAGTGTGGGCTGATTCAGGTGAAGTCAGGTCAGGGTAATCAGATATGGGGGTGAAGAGCAGAGGGGATACTAGCTTGATCAGATATCAAGGGTGGGGATTTTTGCTAAACTGACTTGGCAGGATTCTTGCTAAAACTGAATCCTACAAGGAAGTCCAGAGATGGGCCTGGTAGGGGAGAGGGCTCAGGGGATCTGACCAAAGTTCCATCAAGCAAAGAATTGTTGCCAGTCCCCTTTCTGTACAAATGTTCCTTCTTTCCTCGAACCATCTAAGTCCATGTCTCATTTGGTTGCCTTTTGTTCATTTAGGACCAACTGAACCATCTGTTGAGACTTGGTGATGGTTGCTAATTGCTGTGCTGTGTCACCCACAAGACATTTAATGAGAACGATCCCGTGAAGATAAACAGAAAGACAGAGATTAGCGGCTGAATCCATCTGTCCGCCCAACTTCATAGACCTTCAGGGATCCAGGACTGTCATCCTTCCTCAGTGGCATGAGCCCTCGTGGCTGTGATGCGCACATTTCTTGGCTCATTTCTGCAAAGACATCAGAGAGATGGCCGGGGACAAAGGTGCAGTAGGAGTGCCAGCCACCAGCCGCCATGCAAGTGCCCCTTCTGCAGCCCAGGTCCTCACGGGGGCGATTCAATTATGGAGAACATTGTGCTGGGTTCCTCCTAATTGGTGAGTCACTGATTTGAGGCCAGTGGTGAGGTTTTCCAGGGACAAAGTGAATTGTTTCGGCAGTGAGTTGATGAGTCTGTTGTTCGGCCTGACTTTTTCCATCAAGTGATAGATTTCTGGAGATGGTTCTGGGCAAAGCTTTCTCCCAAAGTAATGAAGTTGGGGATGGTCCTTAAGCCTAGTTCTGTAGCTGCTTGTTTTCTACTGGGTTGTCAGAAAAGTCATAACACATTTTTGCATAGAAAAAATACTTTTCCGGGCCTCCCCTGATGGCACAGTGGTTAAGCGCTGGGCTGCGAAGCTGCCCGCAGCCTCTGCAGCGCCTGTTCGATCCCTGGCCACTGGCGAAGGTCCCACATGGCACACAGACCTTTCCTGTCACGCCTGCTGTTCCCCTCATCAGTGTGTTTCGTCAGTCTGCCTGTTCTGCTCCCGGCTCTGACTCTGGTGAATTCTCTCACCCTCCCGCGCTTCTGACTGTACCCAGTGCTTGTATAAATAAATAAATTAATCTTTAGAAAAAATACTTTTCCGACAACCCAATAATTCGCCTCTCCAGGAACCAGGATCACCTCCAAAAGTTCTTGTGATATTCTGGATACTTCTTGTTCCTATAATGAGAGCAAGGTGAACCAGAGGGAATGGGTGATTGTTGCAGAGAGAGTTTAAGAGAGGGAGAAAGTTGTGGGGAATCAAGTAAGGGAAAGAGATTAATAAGACTGGCAAAGTCTCGCTGGCAGGTTCCAAATAAAAATCATTGGGGCCAGATGATTTATTTATGGAAATAGTATATTTCTAGGTATCTGATGGCTGACGGTGACCAAAAAATGCTAATTTCGAGGGTGGGGAAAGGATTTGTGGGAGGTGTTCCATGTGCCCTTGCGCTGGGGCCGAGAAATCAGGCTGGGAGGGGCAGTGGACTTTTCCATTCATGTCAGGGATACCCAGGGAACCTCTGGTGACCTGGGGTCTTACATTGGGTTTAATTACAGATGAGTGTGATGGACAAGTGTACGTTCCCAGAAAGGCACGTGTGGCAGGATTATGGTGGGAACAGACATGACCCTTGTGAAGAGAGACTGGAAGAGGGGCAAGCATTTTCTCATCAGGGGCAATTGTCCAGTTTAAAATAGTGGAGGGCCTCCCTGGTGGTGCAAGGGGCTAAGCACAGCACTGTGAAGCTATCCACAGCCTCTGTAGAACGAGTTCGATCCCTGGCCATCCAGGGAGCTACCCACATGGCACATCAGACCTCTCCTGTCTTGCCCGCTGCTCCCCTCAGCAGTGTATTTCAGTTAATCTGCCTGTTCTGTTCCCCCACTCTGTCTCTGGTGAATCCTCTCATCCCCCTGCACCTCTGATCTGTTGCCCAGTTCTTGTATGCATGAATGAATAAATCTTAAAAAAAGAAAAAAATAAAATAAAATAGTGTGGGGGGAAAAAAGGGAGAATTATGGCAAAATAAATCTTCCAATTGCTTTCAGGGGTCTGGGATGTGCCCACAGGAAGGGAGCACAGCACCAGCAGCCTGGGACATGACAGGAGGTGGTAACTAGTTCAGCCCAACCCTGCCAAAGATTCTGTGGGCAAAACTGACTTGCTGAGGGGCAAGTGGGGGTGACCAAGTAGGAGGAGAGCTGGAACTCTTAATCTTAGGGGCAGGAAAATGAAGGTGAAGGCTCATCTCTGGTGAGAAAAAGTCCCAGTGAAGGCAGGGACTGATCATGGGAAGGGGTGGAGGGTTTCAGGGGGTGGGGTGGGATTGGGGTGTATCTCTAGGCTAATGGTGAAGGTGAAGAAGCAGGTGGAAACAGGAAACACCCAGGTGGGTCTTGTTCTGAGGCCTTGGGGGGAACCTGACATGAGCTACTTGTCCTCAGGTCTTAGGGCAGCTGTCTGCTTCAGGCTGTCATCTGCTTCTAGAAGCTCTTGCTAGAGCCTCAGTTTGAGATCTCCTGGGATACTTCTCCAGTCCGAATGCTCCTGTATTTCTTTACTTGAGAACTCAAAGTCCAGGTTGAGCATCTGTGATACAGCAATGTCAGCAATGATTACAAAGGTAGGAGGAGCCATCTATCTGGCTCAAATTAGTTTTCCAGTGGTGGCATTTCGAGAATACCCAGTCATCTGCTGGTGTGTTGTGTAAAGGATGATCACGACTTTCTAAAGTGGGCTACCCTGGTTGCACAGGCGGTTGAGCACAGCGCCGTGAAGCTATCCACAGCCTCTGCAGTATGGGTTCGATCCTGGCCAGCTGGCGAGATACCCACATGGAGCGTCAGACCTCTCCTGTCTTGCCCACTGCTCCCCTCAGCAGTGTGTTTCAGTCCTTCTGCCTGTTCTGTTCCCCACTCTGTCTCTGGTGAATCCTCTCACCCCCCACACCTCTGGCCTGTACTCCAGTTCTTATATAAATAAATAAATCTTTTTTTTTTTTTTTAAAGACTTTCTAAAGGGAAGGCAGTCAAGGGAAGCCTTGTCTTATTGACTATAGGATTGAGTGTTACTAACCCTTGACAGTATCAAGGGAATGGGAATTGTTAAGTTAGAAATTTTCCCTAGACAAGATGAATGAGTTGTCCTCACGGGCCTTCCTGTGATCATTTCCAAGAGGGGTGGTTTATGCCGAGATAGGGGAGGGTCTGAGAGCTGGGTCAGGGAAAGTCCAGTTCTTCAGGGAGCAGCCAGCTCCATCTTAAGGCTGCTGTTGGTTCTTTCCATGCGCCTGATGACTAGAAATGGCACGGCAGTGGTGGGGTCATTGGCTAACACGTTGCCTTTTTCGTTTCCCATATTATTGTACCAATGAAATGTGACCCTTGGTCACTAGAGATGGTAGAGGGGATGCCCCAAGCAGGTACTGTTTGTTTCAGGAACACGTCAGCCACTGCTATCACTGGGGCAATTCAGCAGGGGCAGCCTCTAACCATTAGGAAGCATGACAACGAGAGTGAGTCCGTATTGGTAGCCTGGTGATTTGGGGAAGCACTACCAAGCAGTGCAGGAAGCTTCCCTTCCTCACCTCACCTTTCCAAGGTTATGTTTCTGGCAGTTGAGGCCAGCGGTGGCTGCTTGGTCCAAATAAAAGCTAAAGGGTCCAGTCAGGGGCCTCCCCGGTGGTGCAGCGGTTGAGCGCTGGGCTGCGAAGTTGCCCGCAGCCTCTGCAGCACCAGTTCGATCCCCGGCCGCTGGTGAGGGTCCCACATGGCGCGCAGACCTCTCCTGCCGCCCGCTGCTCCCCTCAGCAGTGTACTTCGGTCCTTCTGCCTGCTCTGCTCCCCGCTCTGGCTCTGGTGAATTCTCTCACCCTCCCGCGCTTCTGACTGTGCCCAGTGCTTGTGTAAATAAATAAATAAATCTTAAAAAAAAAAGGGTCCAGTCCAGTGTTTGCCTAATAGATTCGACATTCCATCCCTTCTGTGGGAAATCACGTCCTAGAAACCAGACACAAGAGCTAGACTTAGGAGCTCCCGGGCAGCCGTCTCGGTGTTTCCAAAGTCCATCTGAATGGACGGAACTTCCAGTTTTCCCCTGTCCAGTTCTTTCTGAACCTGAAGCTGTTATTCGGGTCTCTTTCTGGGTTTCCTTAGGAGTCATCCTGAATGATGTTCTCCCTCAAGGGAAGGAGACTGATCTCACCGGGGGATCCTGGGGCCTTGAAATGGGAAGCGGGATAACCTATAGCTTAGCAACTGCTTGGGTTTCTTAGGTGTTTGGGGCAGAGGCTGCTTGTTTGGCATATGTCTCTGCCACACTGTTCCCACCTCCCCATCTGAATTTGTTGTGCTATCTCCCTGAGGTTGTCTTTTTTTTTTTTTTAATCAGCACATAGCAAGTTTACCTAGGAAAAGAGAAAATGGAAAGAGAACGCCTGCATTGACACAGGAGGCCAGTGAGCTACCTGTCACTCAGTTCTAACTCCAGTGATCTGCTGGGATAATAAAATGCCTCTAAAAGTTCTGCTATTCAGGTGGAGTCCCTTTTGGACTGGGCAACCAGCTGCTTGGCTGTTTCCTTAATATACCAGAACCTTGCACTACCCCCAAGGCACAGTGGCGATCAATAGAAATTTAACCTTTATTTGCTCTGCTCTTGAGCAAGCCGGAATGGGAGCAATGAACTCGGCTGCCTGGGTTGATTTGACATTTGGCAGGGCTCCACATCCTGGGGCTTTATGTTGATCAGCGATGGCTTAGCCAGCCTGGAAGGGCCCATCCTCCTGATGGTGGGAGCCACTGACTTGAAGAGTGAGGTCAACTTGGAGGAAGGGGTTTTCTGATCAACCTAGCCTAGGACAGGATAATGATCTAGTGTTAATGACACCGTGGTGGGGCTTTCCATCAGTAGATAAAGAAAGCGGGTTAGGGGTTGACAAAGAGGTACAATAAAGTGAGGAAAAGAGAGTAGGAAGATTCCATCAGATGTCAGCAAGGTGTGAAAGTGCCGTGCATTTTCATTAAGCGATAGGGTCTGTGCAGCAGGACACTCGTGTCATCTGCATGACCTGGTTCTAATCAGGGGTGGTTTGGATGAGTTTGGGGGTTGCAGCCATGGCTCACTGGCAAGGGGAATATGCCTTAGCTATGGGGTTGAAGGTCACACTGTAACATCCCAGAGGTCCTGGGTCTCCATTTTGCTTCTGATACCCCTCCCAGGCCATGACCCGTTGTCCATGCACAAACCAAGATAAAAAGCAAAGAAAGAGTCATGGGGAAGTCCAAGGGTGGGAGGTGAGCATGGAGAGTGCTGAAAATTCTCAACAGCATCTTTGGATAGGGTGACCCAGACTTCTGGGTCTGGAGGTATCTCCTTCATCATGGCAAGAGGAGAAAGGCAATCCTGGAGAAACCAGGGATCTACATTCTATGGTACTCTATGAGTTCCAAAGTTCAGGGACAGAAAAATGTTGGAAGAGTAGAGGCTTGTCTGTGGAGATGATTTTTTTAAAAGATTTATTTATTTATGCATCCAAGAACTGGGGTACAGGCCAGAGGTGTGGGGGGTGAGAGGATTCACCAGAGTCAGAGTGGAGAGCAGAACAGGCAGACTGACTGAGGGGAGCAGCGGGCAAGTCAGGAGAGGTGTGCAGTGCCGTGTGGGTCACCTCCCTGGCCGGGGATCGAACTTGTGCTGCAGTGGCTGCGGACACCTTCATAGTGCTGCGTCTTAACCCCCTGCACCACCAGGGAGGCCCTGAAGATGTTTTTTTTTTTTTTACCTGAAGCTGAAATACCATGTCCCAGATACCAGATGAGAAGATACCAGATGAGTTTTGTCTCTGGCCACCTGGTGGCCCTTTCTTACTAATGCCTTAAGAAGGTGTTCAGTGTCCAAAAGGAGGTCATTTACACATTGGATGGAAATAGAATCTCCTGGGAATTTTAAGCCCCTAAAATTGGCATTTAGGGTGCTGGAGAAGTAGGTAGCAGGCTTAGTAAATCCATGGAGCGTATCAGTGCAGGTGTATTGTGGGTTACTCCAGGTGAAGACAAACAAGAATTGGGGTTCTTTATGAAGGGGGACTATGACATAAGGGGGATCACAACTAAGGACAGTGCATGACCGGGGGTGGGAGAAATAGCAGGGAGGCTCGTATTTGGATTAGGCACCAAGTCAAATCTGGGTTTGATGATTTTGATAGATCTCAGACCTGGAATCACTGAGATCCTTGCCCGTTGGGCTGTTTGTTCCAAAATGGGAGGCTTGCATGGCCTGGAGCTGGGACTGGAAGTATTTAGTCTAGTAAACCTGTTATTGTACTGAGCCCCTCGATTTCTTCTGGCTTTAAGTGATACTGAGGAATCCTCAGGAGGGGCATGGAAGGATCGATTTCTACCTTGAGGGGTTCTGCCTCCACTTGTGTCCAACTTGGGTGGAGTTTTCTGTCCATGAAGAAGAGAGAATTCTGTCTAACAGTCGATTTAGATCTGCAGTGAAGTAGAAGTTTGTTTGAAAGGAACCAAGGGACTCAGGGGAGAGTCAGAGACTCCCTAGAAGTCCTTCAGGGGCACAATGAGCTTTTAATACTCCAGTTCATGAGAAGATTCCTTCCTAGCAGTTCTGCTGGGTAGATTAGAACCGAGAAGGAAGCTGTGCTGAGCTTAGGAGGTCCTAGGGAATTATTGGAGGCAAGTCATGAGGAACAGCAAAACCTGCCACTGGTAAAGTTTGGTGATGCCAAGCAAGGAGGAGGTGATGATAGGGTAGAATATGCTGACCTTCAATGGCCTGGCTACTTTTCCTGCCAGTTTACTGGCAGTTAAGAGCACTGGATATTTAGTTTACTGGCAGTTAAGAGCACTGGATATTTACTTCCCTGGAGGAGAATCACCATTTTCTGATGAGGTGGGGACTCAAGACTTTTCCCCTCCCCTCGAGGTCTGATCCAGTGTCGTTCCAATTGCTGACAATTTCTGCACGTGTCCCGATCCATGGGAGGCTGTGATTTTGAAGTCTGCATAGATGAAATTTCTCAGCTCTTTCCAGCTGTTTTAATTGAAACCCTATAAGCTTGTGCTGTGGACTTCCCAGCTTTTTGGAAATACTATCTTCATAATGTTGGGCTAATAATATCTGGAGTTCAGACTCATTCTTATTTTGCCAGCTAATATTATTTCTCAATAATGTCTCATGGAGCTCCGGTAAGAGACCATTTACAAAGCTTGCTGCCAGATAGGGACTATTTGGGAAGTCAGTTCCGGCCCCAGATGCTCTTTCCGTTTTTATACTAAAAGAATGGAGATTTTGGTTCAGCATTGCAAGTTGCGGTCAATAGCTGCCAGTCACATCACCAGAAGCCAGTCAGGCCCGCCATGTTGCTTTTGTTGATGGCCTTGATTAGACACAGCTTCATCTCTTTGTTGTCTACAGTCTTGAATACATAACCCATCACTTTGGATGGAAGAGGTCCTACTTATTTTCCTTTTACTTCCCTCCATTTATGATGGGAATCAGGGGGGCCTGAGACCCCCCAAAATCTTCAGGAATAGTGTGCCTGGGGTCTCCTCAAACCAAAGGGAGGCATCTCCAGGGCCAGCCACTAGGTGGATGAGTCAATAAAATTGGAGAATCTGGAACGTATGCTTCCAGAAAAATCCTAAATGGCTCAATGAATCGTTCCCTTTTTGGGGGGAGGGAGCTCAGGAAAGTCCTTGCTGGTGGATGTAGAAATTCTGATGAGGCTGAGGTTCAAATGTTAGTTCTTCTTTTGGCCTCACAAGAACAGGTGGCAGCTGCACCTGGGCTCACCTCTAAGAGATGGGGGTCCAGCAAGCCTTACAGTGACAAGGAATTGAGGGCCAGGGGGTACCGTGGTGAAGGACATTCTGGGAGAGGATGGAGATAGGAGAACTGAGGAGGAATACGGGTGTGGTGAAGGGCTTTAGGCATTTTACTGGGTCAGATATTTCTCTCTGAAAACATTAAGAACATCAGTGGTTTCAATTAGGTTTGAATTATTTAGCTGCTTTTTGACAACTTCACACCAAGGTGAAGAGTACCTTCAGACCAGGTACTTCAGGGATCTTTGCTCACTTTTGCCCTGGGGCTCCCCTTAGATGGACTAATTTGAGCTTATCCCAAGAGCCCCACAGGGCTATTGTAGATCAAAAGGGTTTTAAGCAAAGTTTTGCAATGGGTTTTAAGCAAAGTTTTGCAATGAGAAGGCTCACCAGACAGTGGGCAGTGTTAGGGTGGAGAAGCATCTAGTCTGCAGGAGCCTGGGAAGGAGAGGGTTCTGTGGGTTGAGAGCTCCGTGATCTTGACAAATGGTTCTTGTGAGCTCTGGGGACCGAGAATCCTAGGACTCTGTGCAGGCTTTTCCTAAAAGTAAGCAGCCTCTTATAATCAGAAAAACTTAGTGCTCTAACCCAACCTGTTACCTGGGACCCAGCCTCTTAGAAAGAGACACGGCGGACTCTAACCTGACCTGGACTCCTCTGAAACTCTGCAGAGTTTGAATCTGCAGTATATTCAGAATGGAAGTATGTCCTAAGAACAGGAATCTGTGCAGTCAGGTTCACCACCAGATACTCAGACCAGTAAGCAGACTGGGTGGATATAGGGGTCTCCGTGCACGTGGGGAGGCCTGGTTGTTGCACCTGAGAATTCCGATGTAGATCCAAGCCTCAGCACTGAAAATAAACAAATAAATGAGACGTATAGTTGGACATACATTAAAGTGGTGAAGATAGATTAAAAAAAAAAAAGTGAAAAGCCTACTGGCATAGGGCAAGAGAGGCCTGTATAAAACTGGACCCAAGTCGCAATACATCCAGAACAAGTGGGGGTTTATAGCTCAAGAGCAGGTGGCAGAAGGTGTGGGGGGGGATGCAAAGTGACCAAGAGGAGACCTGAGTCTGAGGGGTTCGGGCAGAAGTGATCAGACATCACCGGGGAAATCCTTGCTGACCCGAAGCAGCAGGATTCTTGCTAAAATCAGAAAAAAAACCCTATATTCTAGAAGGAAGTATGGGGTAGAGATGGCTTGTTGGGGAAGAGACTCAGGTGGGGAGCCTGACTAAAGTTTGGTCAAGCAAAGAATCTTCTTCAGCACAGATGGAGGACATCCGCTGGCAGAATGTCCTCAGGGAGAGGAAGTGGGAGCTTAGAGAAAAGGTTGGGCAGGGTCATCTGTTTCCACCGACTCTTTTCTCTGTGGGGTCCTTCATTGGGGAAATGCATTTCATTTGGAAATTTCCCTTTCAGGAAATGGACAATGGTTATCAGAAATGGATAACTGGGCTATCTCGGTTGAACTGAAAGCATTGCGATCTTTTGTGATTTCTTTTAACCAATTAGAAAACAACAACAACAACAACAACAACAAAACCAAGCTTGAGTTGAAGGGGTTCCTCAGTAAAGGACCAGGGCCTTGTGGACTTCTCTCAGACGCCTGTGGGGGGGAGTTGGTCCTTGCTTTCTCTCTACCTGAGGTTCGTTTTAGGGGGGCAAACCCTGCCTTAAGGTATTGGTCCCAGAGATTGGCTGGGGCCCCTCCCGGTAGCCCAGTGCTCCTGGGTGGGTCTGTTGATGGGTCACAGGGTCTGTGGGTCCCCAGCACCTAAGGCCTGTGGGGACTGGTGGGACCCAGTGTGTGAACTCCGGCCCTTTGGTCAACCAGCTTTAAACATGCACATTTAAAGTAGTTTCTGCTGTATTGTTTCATCTAGACCCCAACTCCCCACCCCCTTTCTCTTGGGGACCTTTGCATTAAACCCCAGCTGGGTTGTTTCAAAGCACAGCTCCACTCTGAGACGCTGATGGGGTGTGAGGGGCTCTACAGAAAATTCTGGTTTAGAAGCCAGGCCACTGGATTCCTTCCTAATTCCTTCCTACTAATTTACGGGAGCAATCTCTGCAAGTTATTTCTCCTCTTTGGGTTTATCTCCCCACTGGTAAATGGAAGGTTCTAGCTCAGGTAGTAGCCCAGGCCCCTTGCAAAGGAAGGGCGTGTAGGCTGGCACCCGCCCAGGGCCCCACCCCCACCCGGCCACCCCCGCGGCCCCTCTGGCTCTGGTACCAAGACGAGGAGGAATAAACAAACAAGCGAGGTGATTTCCCTCTTCCTTGGAAACAAAGCCGGGGTGGTCTGGAGAGGCGTGCGGAGGGCGCCACGAGTGCCAGGTGGAAATGGGCCAAGCAGGCCAGAGATGATGGTTTCCCTGCCCCGCAGCAACATCTGAGGACGCCGAGGCCAGATGTGTTGATTTTGCACGCTCCCCGGTGCGAGCGCACCCCCATCCAGGGCGCCCCTTCATCCCGCGCCAGCCCGCCTCGGGGTGCACCGCAGCCGGCCCCGTGGGCTGCTGGCCGCGAGCACATCTCCTCTTAAGGAAGAGCCGCGGCTGGAGCGCGGTCCGCGCGCGCCGCCCCGCGCGGCACACTCCGGGCTGGGCGCGCGCCAAGTGCCTGCGCCCGGCCGCCCCGGCGCGGCCCGGCCCCTTCCCCTCGGTGGATCTCCTGCTTCCTTCCGCCATCGCCACCTTCCCTTCTCCATGGCAGGGCCAGCTATTGATCTTGGCCCGTGTCTCAAAGTTGCTGCGCTCTAATTCCATCCGGGGCCGCGTCCTCTCGGGGGTGGGCGTCGGGGGGCGGCCGTGCGTCCTCCTGGGTGGGTTCGAGGTGGAGCTTCTCACCTCCCCACCCCAGCCCCCTCCCAGGAAGAGCCAGGGCCCGGGGGAGACCGGTGGCGGTGGCGGTGGTGAGGAAATCAGGTGATCTGCGGCCACAGACCCTGCCTTGTGGGCGCCGGGCTCCCATCCCGCTGTTGCAGGAAACTGGGTGGGTTTGCCGGCACTCGTAGTCTGAGAAACGCAACGTTGGGGATGGGGATTCCCACTCTGCCTCTCCTCTCTCCTTCTCCCCTCCTGCCTCCCGTGGAGAGCATCCAGACACCCCCCACACACCCCCCCAGCGACTGCGAGGGTGGGGCGCATCTGATTCACCCACTGTCCAGTTCAGGGCCTGGCAGAGGTGTCAGTGCCGGCTGCACAGAGGGTTTTGGGTGTCCCTGACAGGCCAGGGAGGATGCCTGGCTTCTCCCTCTCTGGTGTGACCTTTGGACCCTCTTAAGAGTTGAATCAGCAGATCAATGCAGTGGGGGTCCAGGACAAAGCAGAGTGTGATTTCTCCGGTCTTTCAGGCAGCAACTGGGAGCTTGCTCCAGGGTGCAGGGGTGCGGAAGGCAGGCTGGGAGCCACAGCCAGGAGCCCCTATGCTGCCTGTTGGGGTAGAAGGGGAGAGCAGCCAGACCTGGGGCCTGGTGGGTGGGGGCCGCAGGGGGTGAGGATAGGGCGGGGCTGGGCCCTTATCTCTGACTCCTCAGGTGACCCCAAGCAAGTCAGGTAACCAATACTGTAGAAGCAGAACAATCATTTCTACCCAGCTTCCTTTTGGGGGTGGAGGGGTGAAACTGGGAGGACCAGATGAGGAGATCCCAGGAAGGACTCTGGAAGTGGTACAGCAGCACGAGGGCTAGCAGTCTGGCGCTTACATGGATGATGAGGTTGTAGCCAAGGCCCAGCTAGAGTGATCTGTGCATCTTCTCTGCTCAACAGGCCTGACACCCCCACGTTTTACCACAGCATCATTCAGGCTGCTCAAGGCCACCTGAGAAACCCTAACCAAGATTCCCACGAGTCCCCCCCAAATTGTGAAGCATAGCTGGGGAAGTTGGGGGCAGAGGAAAGTCATCTTTTCACAGAGTTGAGTACAGGATGTCCACAACAAAATCCAAAGTAAAAACGGCAATTTTTATTTGTCGATCATCATTGAAAACTGTAACATAAAAATGTCTTCATTCATCACCAGAAAGCCAGATGGCTACTGGAGAGGGCTGTTTGCTCTTGTGAGAACTTAATGAAAAAATAAAACTCCTGTGTCACACCCGCCCCCTCCCCCCAACCCCCCATCCCTCAGAAGGCCTGCAGGCCAAGGCAGGCTGCAGGGAGCAGCAGGGGGAGAACCTGCTGGGGGAAGGTGTGTCTCTGCCTCTTTGGGAAACCTGGTTGGAAGCCAGAGGTCACAGCGTTGGAGGCCTGGCTCTAAGCCACCTGCCTGGCCAAAACGAAACATCTGCTCACATCTCCCCTGGTGGGGGGCGAGTAGGAGCAAGGAAGGGAGAAAACTGATGCTGAATCACAAATTAGCACCCTGTACCTTGGCCCTGAAGTGGCCTCCCGGGCAGAGGAGGGGGTGTGGCTAAAAGTAAATAAATAAAAGTACCATGCTTTGAGGAAGGAGGGTGAAGTATCCACACAAGCATGCTGTGTCCTAGCATGAAGATGAACAAAAACCATGGTCTGAGGCCAGTGGCTTCAAAATGCAAACAGTGGCCGGGGGGAAGGGTTACTGGAGGGTCTACAGTGCGGATTCTGGCTGAGGAAGGGTGGGCTCGCCCCTGGAGCAAAATTTTTTTTTTTTTGCAAAACCATCACAAGAGCAAGAACTAGGAAGTCCAGGCTGCCCTCTACTGGTGACTTCTGGGAATGACCATGACCCAGCAGCACTGACTTGCCACCAATGAGCAAGGGTGGCTACGTGGTAGAAAGAGGGGAGTGGCCACCCCTCAGGCCAGGGGAAGGCTGGGAGCAACCCCATTCATTTGATCAGGTTCCTCTATCTCTGCTTGGCCTCACTTCAAAGGCAGGGAGAAGAACTTGTTCCCAGACTTGCAGCGCACCTGCTCGGCGTGCACACGCAGTAGTGTCTCCGAGTCCTCAAACTCGTCCACGAGTTCCTTAAACAGGAGCCAGGAGAAGAGAGTCACACTGAGGGGAATCAGCCTCCCCAAGCCCCCCCCCCCCAACCCAGTTTCATCTGCAATACTTGGCCAGGCCCCTGTGGGCACGCAAGCCTTTGACCTCTGGGAAAGGGGCTGGGACTTAGGGGGAGGCCTGTAGCATCCCTTTAGATCAGTGTTCCACGAAGGAGCTTCCCCAAATTTAACATGCACATGAATCCCTACAGATCTTGTTAAAATACATTTTTTAAAATGCTTATTAGGTCTGGGCTGGGTCCACAGAGTCTGTATTGCTAATAAGCTCCCAGGTGATGCAGATGCAGCTGGGCCAGACCCCAAGGTAAGGGGTGAGGGTCTCCTGCCAGGGGAGTTATTGCCCTGGAGTTCAGGTGGGCCTGCCTAAGCCTCAGGGTGAATCAGTTCCCCACCCACTCCCCACCCTCTAGCCCATCACCTCTGGGGTTCAGTACCCCCCCTATGCTCCTATCCTGGGATTCACCTGTAGCTCCCGCAGGCACTGTGCTTCCAGCTGGAGACGGGCATCCCCCACGCACCAGGCCAGGCTGATGTGGAAGGAGGGGTTCTGTGGAGGAAGGGTGGGGATCGGGGGTCCATCAGGTCTATGGGAGAATTGCCATGGTATTGTGGTCCCTACCGGATCCCCAGCCTGCTCCATAGGATTGGGGTTCCCGGAGTTGATCCCAAGCACCCGCTGCAGATAAAAGAGCCCAGGGTGGGTCCTTGGTATGGGCTGAATTGAGTCCCCCCACCAAATGCATATATTGAAGGTGGAGATGGGGCACCTGGAAGGTGATTAGGTTGAGAGCAGGTCCTGAGGATGGAGCTCTGGCGACAGGATTAGCACCTTATAAAAAGAGACACAGAGACCTTGCTCTCTCCCCATCTTGTGGAGCCACGGGAAAAACACAGCTGTCTGCCAGCCAGGAAGAAGCCTCACTAGAGACCGACTGTGATGGCACCTAAATCTTGGACTTCTAGGCTCCAGGACTGCGAGAAAATACATTTCTGTGTGTAAGCCACCCCCTCCAAGCTGTTTTGCTAAGTTCTCAGCGGCTTTCCTTTAAAAGGGCATCAAAACTAGGACACGTGAGCGAACCCAGGCTCTGAGTCTATTTTCTGATCTAGAAGATTCTAATGGAGGCCATGCTTTTGAAGATGAACAAAATCCAAAATTTCTAAAACTAAAAGGAAAACAAACATCTCCATACGAAGCCATACTTCTATAACCACAGGTTGGTTTACAGAACAAACCAAGGAAAACCAATGGCTCCTTAAAGCCTTGATATTCCACTCGGAGCTCATGTACCCCCGGCGGGGACTGGGCCAGGAGCAGGGAGGTATGTGAAGCTACATCTCTTCTGGAGAGTCAATTTCCAGAAAAAATATTGGAGAAAATGACTTTTTAAGAAATATAAAAGTGAACATGGTGCCATTATGGGGCATAAGCCCGGTGCATATGAACATGTGACACGGGACTTCTAAGGAATGCTGGGCTCTGGGTGGGCGGCTTCTCCGCGCCACACCTCGGAGCCCTCATCTCCCCAAGGGTGTGCGCTTCGCCTGGGAAAGGGCTCGTTTGTCTTCCTTGAGACTGGTTCTGTTCCGGCTGTAGTGGGCCCATGGAGAAAAAGCCCCCATCCCCCCAGGATCATTACCTCGTAGAAAGTGGCGAGGTCAAATTCCTCCATCACTCTGTCCACCTCTGAAACCAGGTCCAGGAACTGGGCATGCCCTGAGGTGACCTCGAGCCCAACAAAGGTCCTGGGGGGGCATGAGATGCAGCCTCTGAGAACATACGCTGGGGCAGAGGATGGACAGACAGACAGACACACAGGCCATGACGTCTTACCTCATTTCCCAGAAAGTCCTTTTCCTGCTTTCTGAGCTCTGTTCCCTCCTGTCTGCAAATCTTCCTTCCTTGGTTTTAACCGTCCCTCCTTCCTCCCCAGGAAGGGGGAGGAGACTTAGCCCCTGAACCCCAGAGGCTTCTGCATTCACGCTTCCATCATCTCCATCCTTCATCCTTCCTCCAGGGCTGGGCTGGGGCACCAGCAACCCGCCCATAGCCCATCAGCAGGCAGAGGTGCTCCCTCAGCTTTAGAAACCCTGCCTGCGCCCTGCTCAGCCACTATCCAGCGCATCCTCAGTAAAGCTGCTTTAAAGATGACTAGTCTTGGTTTCCTTGCAAAGTCTCTACTTCCTCTCAACCCCCTTCCCAGGGACTGCTCTCTCATCGAAGCTGCCCACGGCCTCCAGGTCACCTAGGGCTGTGAGTACTTCTCTGTCCTTACCTGGGAGGCTCAGCGGTATCTGACAGTGCGGACTCTCCCCACCTCAAAACCCTTTTCTCTTCCAAGACACCACACACTGCCCGGCGCTGGGCTGACTGTTCCTCAGGCTGCCCTGTCCGGTCTCCCCTGCTGCCGTCTCTTCGCTCCAACCTCCATGTGGCCTCAGCTCATCCCAGCCCTCTCTTCTCCTGCACCCCAGCCCTCCAGCAGCCACGCTCACCCTGCCCTGCTTTCAACCTTGGGCGAGGACTCCCAGATCTCTACCTGCTGCGAGCAATCTCCTGTGCCCCCGGTTGTATGTGTGACATTTCCACCCGGGGGTCTAATGGGCAGTCCCTAAGAGGGACACAGTAGAGCTTCTAATGTGATTCCCCCTGAGGTGGCTCCCATCCCAGAAAACCAGGCTGCTTGTGCAAACCCCAAACCCAGGAATCTACAGCTGAGCTAGATCAATGTGGTCCATTTGTATGTGGGTTTCTTTCCCCAAAATATTAACAAAATTTGATTTGAGGTCTAGTGTTACCAATGCGTATCATATCTACATGTTTTGTATCATATATGACAATACTGAGGCAGGTACAGATGGTTCATCTTGTAAACAGAGGGTGTCAAAAAGTAGAGTCTAGTATACTGTTAGTATATGACTCATGATTTTTTAAAAAAGATTTATGTATGCATACAAAAACTGGGGTACAGGCCAGAGGCATGGGGGGCAATGAGAAGATTCACCAGAGACAGACTGGGAAGCAGAACAGTCAGACTGACCGAAATCCACTGCTGAGGGGAGCAGCGGGCAAGACAGGAGAGGTCTGCTGTGCATGTGGGTGGCCAGGGATTGAACTCGCACTGCAGTGGCTGCAGATAGCTTCATAGGTTGCGTCTTAACCCCTTGCGCCACCAAGGAGGCCCTCTTATGATTTTCTTAATAACCTTTTCTTTTTTCTAGCTCACTTTATTCTAAGAATACTGCCTATAATACATGTAACATACAAGGTATGTGTTAACTGTTTTTGTTATTGGTAAAGCTTCCAGTCAAGAGCAGGCTATCACCAGCTACATTTTGGGGGAAGTCAAAAGTTATGCTTAGATTGTTGGCTGTGCAGAGGGGGTAGGTTATCAGTGCCCCTTACCCCCTAGTTGTTAAGGGTCAACTGCACTTTGATTCTTCCCTTTACTTGGCACAGATGGAATCACTTGATTCCAGTTGATTCCACCTCTAGTATCTCAAGAACGTGTCTACTTCTTGACTCCTGACTTCCATCCCCCAACTCCAAGCCGCTCACCTGCCTCCTCTCTGCTCTCCTTGCATCCATCCTGCCTTCCTTCCAACTTTTCTCCGCTCAGGGGTCAGCCAGGCTGACAGGTACAGACCTGATCGGATCACGCTCCACTCTGTTCGGATCCTTCCAACGGCTTCCATTACACTGAACATCCCAGTTCCTTACCGTGACCTTGAAGGCCCTGCATTAGCTAACCCTGCCCAACTCCTGGCCTGCTGCTCTCCCATGCTCCCCAGGTTCCATTTCATCGGCCTCCTCAGACAAGCCCCGCTCTCTCCAGCCTCTGGGTCCCTTCACTTCCTGTGTCCTCTTCTTGTGGGCCCTTGCAGCCACCTTCCTGGTGCCCTCCTTGGGCACCGCTCCTGACTCATGTCACACGATAGTTATTAATGATCTCATGTACTTGTTTGTTATCTGTCTCCCCTGCCTAAGGGGGTGCAGGGATGGTGCCCAGCTTTTCACTGCTGAATCTGTGGTACACAGCATGCTTTCAGAGGTGCCAGAAGTCGGGAGTGGATCGGACAGGGAAGCTTGGTTTGAAGTCTCGATAGACCTATATATTCACCTAATATTTGTTACTTTTGAATACGTGTGTCTAATCTAAGCCTCACAACTGCGCAGTGAGGGCTGTGTCGAGGGCAAGGGTGAGCTGGCGTGGAAATGGGAAGGCATGGGGGTGAAGATATGAGTTAAGCGCTTAACTGGGGAGAGAGATTCCAAGATGTTTTGCTCTGTATCTTCCCCTCCCCTCATGTTCCCCAAGTTACTCTTCTTAATGAAAGGTTCAGATTTGGAAACAGCTGCCTTTGTAGTCAGAGAGTTGGTTAAAAAACACACAAACAGGGCCTCCCCTGGTGGCACAGCAGTTGAGCGCTGGGCTGCGAAGCTGCCCGCAGCCTCTGCAGCGCCGGTTCGATCCCTGGTCACCGGCGAGGGTCCCACATGGCACGACAGACCTCTCCTGCCATGTCTGCTGCTCCCCTCAGCAGTGTATTTTGGTCCTTCTGCCTGTCCTGCTCCCCGCTCTGGCTCTGGTGAATTCTCTCACCCTCCTGCGCTTCTGACTACCCAGTGCTTGTATAAATAAATAAATAATCTAGAAAAAAGAAAACAAAAACAAAAACAAAAACAAAAACAAAAACCCACACAAACAAAAATCTGGGACAGACAAGGCCAGGAGCAAAGACCCCCACTCTCCTCCCATCTTTATGCCAAAGGATCTTTTTCAGGAAGTGACTCAGGCAGAGAGGGGGGGACCCACCTGGTTTTCTCTTGATTGGTATATATCTTTACCCGGTTGGCAATAAAGAAGAATCTGAAATTCAGAAGAAGCAAGACCACATTTTTAGGATAGATAATATCACTTGCTTTCCTGTTCTCCGGTTTGCAGAGGGCTTGGGACTTCTTCTCCTTCATAACCTCATGAACCGACTTCTGTAACACATCTCTTACACATATGTACGTACACACACGTATATGTGTGGATCTCCTATTGGTTTTGTTTCTCGGGAGTACCCTGACTAATACATAACACCCCTCTGGTAACTTGCTGTTATAGGACTGCTTTCCATTTTGGGGGTCTCTACAACCCTACTTCAGGGGTGGCAGCTGCCCCAGGCCTACATTCCCTCAGGTGCAGGAACAGCATCAAAGGTACATTGCCCACTCTCAGTCCTCTGGGCCTACCCAGACACACCTGAAGAGAGGCCAGCTGGCCTGGCTTCACTCAGGACACAGGCACAGGCAGGGAACACTGTGCCCCAGCAGGGCAGCGTCCGGGGAGGCCAACCCAGTGGGCCAGGTGCTGTTCTCTGGTCCTCAAGTGAGTAAGAGACCAAGTCACCTCCACGGCCCCTTACCCCCAGGAACAATATCTCTTGTAATGGCTTTCAGGTGAAGTTTCCAGAAGTCCCAGCAAGGGGCCTGCCAGTTAAAGAGCCGCTGCATGCAGGAAGCCTGAAGCAGGGCTAAGTTCCGCCGGGGGGCTTAGCTCACTCAGGCTCAGTGCAGATACGGTTGGCCAGAAAGTCATGTTTACCATTTTAATGTGGCCCACGAATCGGGCTGGCATTCCGTCTTTGTGTGGGGGGCATGGCTAGAGGCAGGGCAGATGAAGCATGCTCAAGTAGAGGAGGGAGGGTTCTGTTCACTCTTCACTTGCAAAGGGAGTGCATGTTAGCCAAGCCAGGCTGATCAGATTCATTGAGTGAATTTTGCTGAAGGTGTTAGGAAAGAGGGCTGTTTCTAGGTTGGCAGCCTTGAAGCCCAGAGAGGCTGCTGGCCGCCTTTGCTGTTATGAGAACGAAGGCAACACCCAGAAGGGCAGGGCCTAGATGGTGAGGGGCCATCTGATAGTTTCTGGCCACCCCCCAACCCTGCCCACCTCTCCCTCATGCTTGGAGCCAGTGCTACCTCTGCACTTTAGTTATCCTTGCCTTTGAACTCCCCCTCAGAGTGAGCCTTTTTGGGGGTGGTATTTCTGGCACCTGCAGTGAAGAGTCCTGATGCACACAGTAAACCGGGCCATTCATATGTCAAGGTTAACAGCTGGGGGCTTAATATTAGGACAGTTTCCCGTGATGTCATGGGACATGAGAAAGTAACTTGGGAAGGGCTGGTAAGATGAGATGGTGCCCAAGGTCTGTGCCAATCCTACAGGAGGGGGGAAATTGATGATTGTGATTTTGAAAGTTTTTTCCACATTACTTTAAAAAAGAAAAAAAATCTTGAAAGCTTGTGCCTTTACAATCTTGAAATATAAAAATACTGCAGTATACAGCTTATAAGGACATACAACATTTTGCACATATCAGAATATTGCCTAAGGCCTCTTGAGCTGTGGGGCAGGCCTTAGCCTGGGAGACCTCCATTTTTCTCTTCCACACACATCTATACATCAGGCTTTTGTGCAGTGCCTCATTTGCTGCAAGGGCTCTGCAGATCAGGCCCGACCAACATTCAGGGGATCCAGAGGGTGATTCCTGGGCTCCCTCTCTCCTTAATCATTCAACATCTACTTGTGATTCCTACGGAAAGCAATACACCTGGAGAAAAGGTGTGGGGTGATTCAGAGAGAAGTTATAATCCTGGGCCTGGAGGAACTAGGGCTCCAAAGAGGAGAGAGATACAGGAATGACTGGGAGGCGTGGGATGAGCACTAGGGACGTAAATAACCACAGACTGGGTAATCCAGGGGACTGAGGGGTTCTGGGGTAAGTGCCCATTGGGAGAACCTCAGTGAAGGAGGTTTGGGTCTGGCCTGTCTAGGAGGAAAGGCATTTCTGGTAGGAAGATGCTTGAAGTAGTTAAGGATAAAGAAGGCGAGGCTAGCACAGAAGCTGGGTCTGATTCCGACCCTTTGCTAAGCTCACACTGAGGGCACACCATGACCTAGTTTTACCCTCACAGTCTCCTCGGAGGCAGCCACGCCACCCCATGACCTGTACCCCAAGGGCTCAGAGGCTTCCAGAGCTTGCATGGTGTGTGCATGTTCAGCGTCAGACAGATGGCAGGATGCCCAGGAGATGGCCAGCATCCTCACCTCTAAGTTGGCCTGCTTTTTGGCCACTATGGCCCACACCTACATCCCCACGGCCACTCAGGAAAAGAGGGGTCTTGGAGGATTGGAGGAAGAGAGCAGAGGGAAGGCCCAGGCACTTACCTCTGGCAGGAGGCCATGCGGTCCTTCAGGGCCTGAATAAAGGGGAGGATCCAGTGATGGCGCAGGACCACGCTCTGGGACAGGCTGACGTGGAACGCCCCCATCCTCACCAGCCGGGGCACGCAGGTCTGTGCACGGGGCAGCAGCACGTCTAGCAGGTCCAGGAACTCCTCCCCGGCTTCATCTGAAGGGAAGGTGGGGGGGTCATTCTCTTAGCCAGGGGGACAGAGCTGAATGAAGAAGCCCAGAAGGCAGAGAAAGACTTTGTTACTCTGGGACTTAGGAGAAAATTACTTAGAGAGGACTCTGTGCCTACATATTCTAGTAGGTGATTATGGAGATAGAAGTCACACACATATGCTCACTGCAAAGAACGAAAGTAAAAAAGAAATCTGCAAGGGAGAAAGCAGGGGCCCTGACACCCTATCCCTAGAGCAGTGCCTTCCAAACTATTGTTTTCTACATGGGCCATTAGTAAAGCAAACTTGCATGCATACCTGCAATACACTTTTATTTATTTATAAATCAGAAACATGCTATTCTACAATTATATGCTACAAAAAAGTACACTCTCAAGAACAGGCAATTTTAAAGATGAGATAAAAATACATAAAAACATGTGCGAATACTTTTCTTCTCACCCCCCAGGGATCATCCTGACCTCTCCTTGGGGCACATACACTCCACTTTCAAGATCATTGCTTGAGAGATAAAGACTATCAAACTTGGGTGCCTATTTCCCCCACCTTTTCTCAGGGCAAATACTTAAGTATGTATTTTGTGTGTTAAAAAAGACAACCACATATCATGCAAACTTCTTCCACTGGCTTTTTTCATAAATACTGTGTGTTGATAGCTTTCCTTTCAGTACCAAGGGCAAGTTCATGGTCACAGCTCCATAATAAGCCATCACCAGAAACAGTGCATTTTTTTAAATCAGTCTCCTGTTAGACATTCAGATCCCTCTGATAGACGTTTCTTTTTTCCTTTTCTTTTTTATAAGACAGGGTATTCCTCTTTCTTCACAAAGACCCTGTAATGACTACCATTGTATTTTATTTATTTATTTATTTATTTATTTATTTATTTATTTATTTATTTATACATATAAGCACTGGGTATAGTCAGAAGTGTGGGAGGGTGAGAGAATTCACCAGAGCCAGAGCGGAGAACAGAACAGGCAGAATGATGAAATACACTGTTGAGGGGAGCAGTGGGCGGCAGGAGAGGTCTGCATGCCATGTGGGACCCTCACCCGGCAGCTGGGGATCGAACCAGCGCTGCAGAGGCTGCGGGCAGCTTCACAACCCAGCGCTCAACTGCTGCATCACTGGGGAGGCCCCATTGTATTTTTTTTAAAGATTGATTTATTTATGAAAACAAGAACCGGGGTACAGGCCAGAGCTGTGGGGGGTGAGAGGATTGACCAGAAACAGAGTGGGGAGCAGAACAGGTAGACTGAAATACACTGCTGAGGGGAGCAGCGGGCGAGACAGGAGAGGTCTGCTGCGCCATGTGGGTAGCTCCCTGGCTAGGGATCGAACCCTGCTGCAGTGGCTGTGGACAGCTTCATAAGTTGCATCTTAACCCCTTGTGCCACCAGGGAGGCCCCCACCATGCTGCTCAATTTTCCAAAATGCCCTGGTGAACAGGCAGTGTGGAGAATCACTCCTATCATGTGGATGGGGAAATGCAGACCTGGGTATTACCTGAGCAAACACAGCAGCAAGAGCCACTGTTTATCCTGTGTTTTGTGCTAAGAACTTGACATCAATCATATACCTTAACCTCTACAGAAGTCCTAGGCAACAGGTATGATCATTATCCTCATTATAGAGATGAGGAAACTGAGGTTCTTAAAAAGCTAGTATCGCGCCAAAGGGCAACAGAGCAGAGGGTAGGGAAGTGAGGGCTGACACAGAAGCCTGGCATTTACTAGCTGCCACTTGCTCTTTAGGGCTGGGGTGGGACTTGAACCCCCCAACACCTAGATTCCTCTTAGCTAAGCAGCTGTACCCTACATGGCCTTGACACTTGCCCTAGACTTTCCTTGACTTGCCATGAGCAGGGAGACCATTTATACCCAGTTAATAAAAAATGTTTCAGGCAATGAATTCAAAACTGAAATCAAGTCTACAGAAAAATCCCCCAATTCCTGAAACTCATTCTAGCTCTACTGAGTCACTGGCTTTCCCACCACCAAGGTCAGAGGTTTCTGGCTTCTCCCTCCTGGTCTGGGCCAGCTTCCTCCCATCAGGAGATACCTACCGGTCCCAGCCACTTGCCTTTCACATCCTACTCACAAGGTATATAGACGTGAGTGGCCCAGTTACCCCGCTCGTGGGGAAAGGTGCGCACCCGGCCCCCGTGTTTTGCACTGTCGTCCTCGGGCCCCTCCTCAGTGCCTGGGAACATGTGCAGCACGCTGTCGGGTAATGGCAGCCTCTGGCTGGGAAGGGGGCTCTGAGCACTGCAAGAGAGAAAAAGAAAATGAGCACATATTTATGCTCCTTGCATCCTCCACCTCTGCACACCCAACCAAAGTCTATTTCCAGCCAAGTGCTGTGGCAGCCTCTAGATAACCACAAAGCTCTTTCCCCAGAATTCTCTCCTGGGGTCTCCCAACCACGTGGGGACAAGTCCTTAGCCGGGAGCATGGTCCCCAGGGAAACAACTGGACAGGCAGCAACATATGCTTCAGAGGCACTTCCTAGCTCTGAGGTCTTGGGCTAGTCATGTGCCTTTAGGGGGGCCTCGTTTCCTCATCCACATAGTGTACTTCTACCTGCTGAAGTTTTTGCAAGATCAGTGGAGACACTGCTTGAAAAGCACTCAGCAGGCATAAGACCTGGCCCTTCAGAGAGGAAGCTACATAAGTAAGAGACTTGGATGGTTCTGTTCACTTGCTGAGTTTCCAGCCTCAAGCCTAGGGCATAGTGGGTTCTCAGTGAATACTTATTGGATGAATGAAAAAGCCCTCCAAAACGCTTTAACGACGACTACAGCAACTGTATCCAATAAGGAGAGAGATCTAGGGTGCTACAGAGCTGTGTACCCGGAGATAGTGGGCCAGTCTCCGGGGCTGAACCCAAACCCAGCCTCCTGCCTCCTCACTTTGACCTAGCCAGGTGGAAGCACTCTGGCGCTGTGTCCAGGGGCGTCCTCGGCCTCCTCCTTCCCCAGCTGCGCCCCCTTTTCCTCGCTGCGCCCCCTTTTCATTCCCTCGCCAGGCGCTCCGCACCCTGCCCCCAATCCCTCCCGAAGCTCACGCGGACCCGAACCCACACCAGAAAGCCCGCCTCGCCCCTCACCGACTGACCAGGCTCGGGCCCCTGCCTCCGCCTCATCCTCGGAGTCGCTGCTGCTGTAGCCCACCAGGGGCGCCGCGCTCATGGGGCCTCCTGGTCTTCCAGGCCGACCCGCCCGCACCGCGGCCGTGGGCTCCGGGCTGCCGCCGCCGGAAGCGTCCGCCAGGGGGCGGGGCCTGGGCTAGGCCCGCCCAGGGGCGTGGTCTGGGCGTGGCTGGCGGGACCTGCGCGCAGACGGTCCCCACCCGGGCTCGGCCGCCGGCCGGTGCGCTGCGCGCCGAGGTCCCCCCGCAGCCGCCCGCGCCCCCCGCCCCTCGGGCCTCGTGTGCCCGTCTCACAGGTCACTCTGGGCCCGGCCCTCTGTCCGCGGCTCCGTGTGCATCCCGGGGGCTGGACTCCCAGCCCGGACCGTCCCCGGGTCAGCGGTCAGGACACTGGACCCAGCGGAGACCCCGGCTCTCCGGGCCGGGCGGGGGGCGCAGTCCCGGAGCCCCCTCGTCTAACCTGCCCAGAGCCCGAGCCCGGAGGCGCCTCTCCTGAGAGTCCCCGAGCGGCCGGGAGACCTGGGGGTTCCACCTGGCCTGCAGGTGCTGCGGTCGGACGGGGCGGAGCAGCCCCGGCGCCTCTCCTCCGGGGCCGGGCGGGGCTCTCCGGGGCGCAGCGCCCTTCCCCGGCGGACCTGGGCGCGCCGGCCGGCGACGGGAGCGCCTCCCCGCGCGCCGGGCCAGTCCGACCCGGCCCGGCCGCCGGGTCCCCGGCAGGGGGCGGCCTCGCCGCGCGCCTCCCGCGGCCGCCCCGGCTGCCGCTCCTCCCCCGGCCCCGCCTCCTTGGCCCCCGCGCCGCCCGCCCGTCCGCCGGTCTCCGCAAGGCCATCGGTCCGTCCGCCCGCCCGCCCGGCGCTCCTCCGCCCCGGCGCCGCCGTCCTGTCTGCGCTCGTCGCTTCCTCGGTTCCAGCCGCTCCCTGCCCCTCCCCCGCCCCGGGCCGGCCGCCGCCGCTACGCGAGACCGGGGATTGGCAGCGCGCGTAGGCCGCGCCGCCCTGGATGGAACCGGAATAAAGGGGCGGCGGAGAGGCAGCCGGTCGCTACTCGTCCCGCGCCAGACCCCGCGGGCGCCCTGGAGCAGGTGAGCGGCTGGGCGCCCGGGGCTGCGTCTGGGGGCCCCTCCCGCCCCGCCGCCCCGCTTCCCCAGCCCGCCCGGCTCTCCGGCCCCCCCACCTCCGGCCGGACCCGGCGGCCTCTCCAGCTCCGGGGCGGCCCAGGCCGGCCTCGACGCGCAGCCGCTTCCCGGGGCCGGCCTGCAGACCCGGGGCCTCCCCTGCGCCCAGTCGCCCGCGGGGCCGGCGCTCCGGCTGCTGTGGCCTGGAGATCCCCGCCGGCCGAGGGCTGACAGGAGGCAGCCCAGCTGGGCCGGCGGGGAAGTGATCGGTTTAAATTAGGTTTCCTAAGAAGGAGGGAAGCGCTGGCTGGGGTGGGCCCCAGGTTGGGGCTTCCCCTAGCCGTCGTCTCTCCTCTTTGCAGAGCTGAGTGATCGGAGAGGCCTCCTGGAGGCACCTTCCCGGAGGTGGACAGGGATGGGCAGTGGAGCTGGTGGCCCAGGGCTGGGTTCCCTGAGTCTGGCTCAAGCTGGGGAAAAATCAGTTGGGTGGGCGCAGGTGGCCCTAGACCTTGCTCAGAGTAGCCAGGCTTTCCTCTGTCCTGGGGAGGTGTGCGTACCTGCTGCTCCTGCAGCCTGCTGCCTCCACCCAGATCAGCAGCTCCTTTCCTTCCTCCCTTCCCGGAAGATTCTGAGGATGACAGCTCTTAGCCTGACTCTCATATTTCTCTGGCAGAGCAGTTAGAGGCCAGGCGGACCCGTGGAGACACCCCCTTCCTGCTCCTGTCCTCAGGAGAAAACTTAGAAACTTTTTACTGTTAGAAGCACGGGAGCTGGGAACCTGGAAGTGGGTTGTATCTGATTCTAAAAGTTCCTCCCTCTCTCTGTCATTACCTTATGCTGCCACAAAGTGGTGAGTTAGAGATTTGCCTGGGCTGGGTGGGCTTTAAATTCCATTGATGACCCAGAATCTTATCATCTTGGAGCAAGGGAACCAGCTCTTTGGCAAGGGAACACTAGCAAGGGAACATGCTCCGCGGCTAGCATGCCTTCTCACACCGCAGAGGCAAACTCGTAATAGGGTACATTTTCCTCTAGGTCTTTTTTTTTTTTTTTTTAAGATTTATTTATTTATTTATACAAGCACTGGGTACAGTCAGAGGCGCAGGAGGGTGAGAGAATTCACCAGAGCCAGAGCAGGGAGTAGAGCAGGCAGAGTGATGAAGTACACTGCTGAGGGCAGCAGCGGGCGGCAGGAGAGGTCTGCGCGCCATGTTGTGGGACCCTCGCCCAGCGGCCGGGGATCGAACTGGTGCTGCAGAGGCTGCGGGCAGCTTCGCAACGCAGGGCTCAACCACCGCGCCACCGGGGAGGCCCTCCTCTAGGTCTTGATACTGTCATAGAGATTCAGAGGATTTAGGAAATTTTTTTTTTTTTTGAATGGGACATCGATAAAGTAGGGAAGTTCTGGTGTGTTGACATCAAGACAGCGTGACTCTGTGGACCTGTCCCCCATCATATTTTGGCTCAGGCCCCTGCAGTGCCATCCATACATATATGGGGAGAAACAACAGATGTATGGTCAGGGCGGGGGCCACAGGGCACAGTGGAGAGCCAGCCCCTTCCAGGAGAAGGTTTTTGAAAGAGTCTTCAGTTCTATGTAGTTCTTTATATTGACTGCCTGAGGCTGTTTTTGCCAGGCCCTAGCTATGGGAGACCTGAAGCCAGCAGGCTGTTCTGAGCAATTGTGTCCCGGGTTGAGACTCCAGGCTGCCATGTGAGAGGGGCTGGTAGGGCTCCAGGAGAATCCTCTCTGTTTTTATTTGTCTTATATAGTCAACTTCCTTGTAAGAATTTATTTGCAAAAAAAGTTCTACTGCGGAAATTATTGTTTTAGACAACGTGGCCCTGGCAGGTTGGTCTTCCCCTTTTTCCCTTAGCGCCTGGGCAGAATTTGTGACTTCTTTGTATTGTGAGCAGATCACCCCCCAGACTCTCACCGTGAAACACCTGATTCAGGAGGGCTTACGGGAACCTCGGAGCCTGAGATGCCCAGGCCCAGGGATGGGGAACTGAGGGTGGGCAGGGGTGGAGAGAGCACCGTCTCCTTTGCTGGAGGAGCTGAGTGGCCAGCAGACTTTGTGGTACGTGTGAAGGGCGCAGATCTCCCAGCTCTGAGCCTCTCTCCCTTCCCGGATGTGGCTTATGTCCACATGGCAAGTGCGCGCAGAACAGAGAATGCTCAGGGAACAACTGCACGTCGCCGCCTCAAACTCATGCTTTCTCTCTTCCCCACAGAACCCATCATCGGGGAAGGCAGAGCCTCCCTGGCATTGCTGGGACCCTGCCACGAAGATCCTCCCCATCCTGTAGGCAGAGCGTTGTAGTTGCTCTTGGTTAATGACTCGGGCTGTCCGACCAGTCCCTCTTCTGTGCCTTGCCTGAGGTCCTTGTCCACCCCCTCATCCCGGGCAGCTTCTCTTTCTGGGTTGGGTCACCTTAAGCGGGAAGCTGAAGCCGTTACTCTCCAAGCCCTGTTTCATCTTCCCAAGCATGTCGGAAAGCTGGCAGCAGCCGCCACAGACACAACCACAGCAGCCGCAGCCCCCGCAACCTCAACACCATGCAGAGCCGCCACCGGCGCTGGCTGAGCACACTCTGCCCCCGGGCACGGCTGAGAACCCCCTGGGCTGTGCGGTCTATGGCATCCTCCTGCAGCCAGACCCTGGCCTGCAGCCCCCGCAGCATGCACCCCTGCAGGCAGCAGGTGAGCCCGGCCCCAAGTGTGGTGTGTGCGGTCACGACCTGGCGCATCTGTCAAGCCCACATGAGCACCAGTGCCTGGCGGGCCATGACCGCTCATTCCAGTGCACGCAGTGTCTCAAGATATTCCACCAGGCTACTGACCTGCTGGAGCACCAGTGCGTGCAGGCTGAGCAGAAGCCTTTTGTCTGTGGCGTCTGCAAGATGGGCTTCTCGCTGCTCACCTCACTGGCACAGCACCACAGCGCACACACTGGCACTGGTGGCATCGTGAAGTGTTCCATCTGTGAGAAGACCTACAAGCCCACCGAGGCTGCCGAGCCGGCAGCCACGGCGGCCCCATCGCTGCCCCCCTCCGCCCCGCCCCCGGCCGTGGCCCCTGCTGACCCGGTGGAGAAACCCTACAGCTGCCCCATCTGCCAGAAGCCCTTCAAGCACCTGTCGGAGCTGTCGCGGCATGAGCGCATCCACACGGGCGAAAAGCCGTACAAGTGCACGCTGTGCGACAAGAGCTTCAGCCAGTCGTCACACCTGGTGCACCACAAGCGCACGCACAGCTCGGAGCGGCCCTACAAGTGCGCGGTCTGCGAGAAGACCTTCAAGCACCGCTCGCACCTGGTGCGCCACATGTACGCGCACTCGGGCGAGCACCACCTCTTCCGCTGCAACGTGTGCGAGCTGCACTTCAAGGAGTCTTCGGAGCTGCTGCAGCACCCCTGCACGCCCAGCGGCGAGCGGCCCTTCCGCTGCGGGGAGTGCCAGAAGGCCTTCAAGCGGCCCTCGGACCTGCGGCAGCACGAGCGCACGCACAGCGCCGAGCGGCCGTTTAAGTGCGACCTGTGCCCCATGGGCTTCAAGCAGCAGTACGCGCTCATGCGGCACCGGCGCACGCACAAGACCGAGGAGCCCTTCAAGTGCGGCCTGTGCGAGAAGGGCTTCGGGCAGCCCAGCCACCTGCTCTACCACCAGCACGTGCACACCCTCGAGACCCTCTTCAAGTGCCCCGTGTGCCAGAAGGGCTTCGACCAGTCGGCTGAGCTGCTGCGGCACAAGTGTCTCCCCGGCGCGGCAGAGCGGCCCTTCAAGTGCCCTGTGTGCAACAAGGCCTACAAGCGGGCGTCCGCCCTGCAGAAGCACCAGCTGTCCCACTGCTCGGCGGCCGAGAAGCCCCTGCGCTGCACGCTGTGTGAGCGCCGCTTCTTCTCCTCCTCGGAGTTCGTGCAGCACCGCTGCGACCCCGCCCGAGAGAAGCCGCTCAAGTGCCCGGACTGCGAGAAGCGCTTCAAGTACGCGTCGGACCTGCAGCGGCACCGGCGCGTGCACACCGGCGAGAAGCCCTACAAGTGCCCCAACTGCGACAAGGCCTTCAAGCAGCGGGAGCATCTCAACAAGCACCAGGGGGTGCACGCCCGCGAGCAGCAGTTCAAGTGCGTGTGGTGCGGGGAGCGCTTCCTGGACGTGGCCCTGCTGCAGGAGCACAGCGCGCAGCATAGCGCTGCCGCCGCTGCCGCGGAGGGCGCCTACCAGGTGGCCGCCTGCCTGCCCTGAGCCCGGCCGTGGCCCCTCCCAGGCTGGCAGGAGCCCTCCACCCGGCCGTGTGCGCTGAGGTCCTGAGCATGAGGACAGACGGACAATGGGCAGGTGTGTGTGTGTGTGGGGGGCGGGGGGTGGTGCCTGGCTCTCTTGATACTAGCCTGGAGGTTGGGGGAACCAGATTGCTCCAACTGGTCCTGATTCCACAAACCTCTTTCCCAATCAGGATTTGCTTTCTGAGTTGCCAGCTTCCCTTGTCTCTGGGAGTCTGGCAAGTCAGGCTGGAAGTCAGGTGGCCTCTTTACCCCAAGGAGGGTGTGGTACCAGCCCAACTTTCCCAGTCCTTTCACCAGCAGACAGGTTAGAAAAGAAGGTGGTCACGGGGGAAACTGGCAGAAGGGCTGGACCCCAGAGGTATAGGGGATTCCCCCTTCAAGTTACCTTTTGAGCAAAAAGGCCAAACTGTGACGTCGTCCTGGGTACCAGGAGGCCAGACCAAAAGACCAGCTCTCTGCCTGTGCTAGCCAGTGGCCATGTGTCTTCTAGGTTTCTGCCAGGCCAGACCCACAGGCGGTGCATTCTGTGGCCTGGGTCTTCCCTGGAGAGCAAGCGGCCCAGCCAGAGGGAGGAAGCCGAGAAGCTCTCCTGTGATGTGTTCAGCCACAGTGTGTCCACAGGGAGCGGAGGGAAGACAGCCTTTGCACTGAAGGCTAATCCCACTGAAGGCTAAGCACACCTCACCTCCGCAGTGGTTCTGAGCTATGGTGGGGAAATGCTCTCAGCCAGGTGGACCAGCTGGCATGAAGGAAGGGGGGTGTTAGACCACCTGGTGCCTGGAGGAAGCAGGGCCAAGCCCAGTCTTCCCAGTGGGTGCAAACCAGTGTCCTCCCCCTTGAATTGTGAGAAGCACGCTGGCGCCAGCCCTGCTTCAGGGCCAAGACCAGGCCTAGGTACTCAGAGGCGGGGAGGCAAGCAGATTGGCCATGGCCTCTGACCCCGCAGTCCCCTAGCCCATGGAAACCCTCCCCCATCAGCCTGGCTCTGGCCTAGACCCTGGGGTCTGTGCCGCCAGGACACCCTGGACAACATCCGGGTACTTCCAAGGCCAGAGCATTTCCCTTGGGTCCTCCCAGGTCTTCGACTGCCCTTGAGCCTTATGGAGCCAAGGGTGTCTGGGGCACGGAGTGGGCAGTTAGGGGAAGAAGGTTGTTAAGAAACCACTAGGGGGATGGAGTCCACTGGTTTCCCTGGAGGCCGGGGCCCTGCTTGGAAGTCTGCAGGACCGTCATTATCAAAACAGTAGTTTTGAACGTGGCTCTGTCCCTGACCTCTTGCAGGCCCCCTTCTTGGTTGTGGGTCTTGAAAGAAGACTTTAATCACTGCATGTACCAAGAGCCCAGAGGAGCAGGGAGACCCTTGTCTTACTCTCCCCTTCAGAAGTCTGAGAAGCCCCATCGCCTCATTTCTCTGGGTTCCCTTCCTGTGCCCGCCCAGAGGGGCTGGTCCGGCCCCAGTGCTGGCGCCCCTTTACGACGCCTCACAAGACATAGAGCCCAGGCTTACCATGTCCCAACTGCTCATTTTTTCCCTTTCATTTTGCTTTCTAAAAGCAGTTATTATTCAATAACATTGTATAGTTTATTTCATGTCATTTTGGATCTTATATAAAAATGTGAGAATTTGGATTTTTTAAAACGACTCCATTTTAGATAGCCCCTTTTGATGTTAATATATATATAGTGAGTCCAGCGTATGCTTTAGAAGTAAAGACACTGACCACCAGAGACCAAAGCTCTGCTCGTGCGGGTGATTCTTCTATGGGGGCATGATGGTGCGTGAGCTGGGGTGGGCAGGCCAGGGTGGCAGGCGGGGAATGGTGCATAGTCTGGTCTTGTGACCTTGCGTAAGTCACTTAACCTCTTTGGAGCTCAGTTGCCTCGTGTGTGAAATGGGGCGGTTAACCCTTGGCTGGCTGGCTTATGGTGAGAGTTATTGGTAGATGGAGTCGCGTCTGGAGGTCCTGGTGGGAAAGCTGGGAAGACACTGACGGTACCAACTGCAAGACAGCTGGGCCCCCGGGAGTGGCCCACAACCACTTGATCTTGGGGTTTTACTGCAGCACCTGAGAAGGGAGCTGGGCTGCCAGAGACCAGCAGCTCCCGGATGGTCAGAGCCAAGGGACTGGGCCTGTAAGCATGAGAGCTTGTTTCGCCCCAGTGGTAAACCAAGGGCCGGCCTGGCCCCAGGGCCCTCTCCTCGAGGGTCACCTGTTTTCGCCCCACTTCTACTCACCTTGTCTCAGTGACCCATTGCACACCAACCCAGCGACCTCCCCTCTCACCCCGTTCTCTATCCCATTGCTGCCACCCCGCCAGCCAGCTGTGACTCAGGCCCCTGCTTCTTAAAGGCAAGCATGGAGGTGGGGAGGGAGGGGGCAACAGTCTCCTCTGGTCTGAGCATTGAGAGCTGGTGGAGGGTGGGCAGTAGGGATACCCGGACCTGGAGGCAGTGGGGGGTGGATAGAAAGTTAAGACAGGGAGATACCCACGCTGCAGGGGGCTCAAAACCTGGGTGTAAAAGGCTTAGTTTGAAATGCCAGGGGGTCCCTGGATGTGAACTGGACCCCACACTCCTGGCTCCCTCTGTGTGTGTGGCCATTGCAGGACCCCAGCCTCGAGAAGCCATGTGGTTCCTGCCCTCAGGGTCCTGGCATCTGTGCCAGGCTCTCATCCTGGCTTCCTTTCTAGCTGAGTGGCTGTAGGTAAAACCTGCCCAGCTGGCAGAGCCTCCTGGAAAGCACCAATGTGTCCTGTGCCTCTGCTTACAGCTGCAGGCTGCCCTTCCTAAGTGGGCAGTGGGTCGTGTGTGCCAGGGCAAATGCCAGGGCAGGTGCAGCCTGGGCTAGGTGTGGCCAAGCCCCTGTGGAGCCATGAGTTTCTTTCCCTTTGTCCCCACATACCCCTCTCACAAAGCAGAAGGGCTCCACCAGCCTCCACCTGGTCCTCAGGCTCCAGCTTCAGCCTGGACTCAAACCAGGAGTGAATGGAGCCTGGGCCTCGGCCCCTCGGGTTGGGCAGGTTCAGGTCCTAGCCCTTACATAACCAGTGACTTCAGGCAGGGTGCTGCCCCTCTGGGGACTTTAGTTCCTCATCTGAAGCAGAGGTCTGGAGCCCTGATCTTGGAGGGCTCTTGGGGACCTGCTGCTCTGATTCTGGGGAGGCCTTTCCCTCGCTGCCTATGCCGCTGCAGCCTTCCCCCTCCTGCCTGCTCTGCCCCACCCCAGGTGTAAGTGACAGAACAGCACACACCGGCTTGAGCAGCCACCCCTGCACTTGGACACACACGCAGGTGTCTCTCCCACCTGCCGGAGAACCCCTCCTGATGGAGTCTCCGTCTCTCCGAGCATAGCGCTTTCGTGGGGACTTCAGACATCACGGCTGGGGATAGAAACTGGGATTGTCTTTAGTCTCTTTCAGTTCCCTTTGCCCCAACCACTGACCGGTTGGTAAAAGGGTGATGCCTCGGGGCAAGAGGTGACATCTGGATGAGGCCTGAGCTGGGAGGGGCGAGGGGGGAGACTGGCATAAACAGCACGTTTTGGAATTAGTCATTCCCCCTAGCTGGGAAAAGAGGTGCTGAATTGGAGGGCCGCGGGGGTTTGGATGGGCGTAGAAGACCATGCTAGGCAGGCAGGGCCGCCGATGGCAGCTTTCCTGGGAGCCCATCATCCTGTGTGTCGCTAAGTCTGTGCTGGCCCTGCAGGGGGACAGCGGGAGAGGAACATCTTCCGCTGCTGGTGTGCGGGAACCGGCTGGCGGTGCTGCGAGCTTGTAGTTAAGAGCACCGCAGTCAGATCTGGCTGGAGTCCTACCTCTGCACTTAGTGGCAGCAGGCCTTTGAGCAGGTGGTTCGACCCCTCATCTGTGAAATGGAGCCAGTCATGCCGTCTTCTGGGCTTTGGGGCACACTGGCATGACTGTGCAGGGTATTTGGCACTGAGGTGCCATGACGGGAAGCAGAGCACAGAGGACTGAGGCAGGACGCAGCCAGCCCAGCTCTCCCACTGGGATGTCAGGCTCTCCCGACCCTGACACCCCATTCATAGGCCTCTCTCATCCACCAGCTGTTCTGACCCTCATACCGGTTCCATGAGACGGTTCGGGGCAGACAGGAGTAATGACTTTGTCCAATCCTTGAGAAGTCCAGGGGCTGCCCGAAGCCACATGCAGTTCAGACAGTGATGAAAGAGGCGTGGAATGTGGGCACTGCCAGGTGGGCCAGGTGGGGGGTAGGCAGTGTTGCCGGGACAGCCTTTGGCTCTTAACATGCTGGCCTCCAGCTCCAGCGGCTGCAGCATGGGGCTCTGGCTCCAACCCACTCTTTGCTGGCCAGGAAGCGGGAACAATGGCCGGGACCGGTGTTGGCACTGGCCTACCCAGGGGAGCAGGAAAGCTCTTCACCAGCAGGCGGAGGGGGGCGGCCTGCCCTCTGGCCTGCTCTCAGCTAACTCCTTGAAGGACTGAAGCTGCTGCACTTTTTCCCATCCTTCTTGAGGCAGCTCTATAAAGAGCCCAGGCCTCCCCCAGCGCCATTGTGCAGGGCCTTCTGTGTCTCCAACTTGACCCCCAGCCTCCCACTCCATCCCCTCCTCCGGACCAGGCCGCAGGCAGGATCCTGGGCCGCAGAGGCTTTGGAATTGGCTCAGGGCCTCCCAGCCTGGGCGAGGCTGCCTGTGATAAGCTCCTTCTGCATCCCATCCTCAAACCTGTGGTTTCTTTGTTCCTTGAAGGTCAAGCCTCCAGGAAAAGCCTTGGCCGCTATTGATTTTTACAAATCTACAAAGATTCCGGTTGGAATGCCTCGTCCTCCTCTGGGCTCTGAAAAGGAGGTCAAAGGGAGGGGTAGGGGTGGGAGGGGGTTTGTGGGGTCTCCCCCTTCACTGCGTGTGGGGTCTGCGGTCCTGCCTTTGTTCACCCACAAGCTTTCTGAGCACCTGCTGTTTGTTAGGCGCTGAGCTGGTGGTGCAGGGCGGGAAGAAAGAACTTCAGAGAAGAGAGTTTGGAGGTTCTGTGTATGAAAAGGTCCAGTGACAATGTCAAAGCTTCTGATATTTACTGTTAAATACTCCCTGACCCACACACCTCCCCTCCCTCAGCCAGGACCCGCCTCATTCCTCATCCTCTCCCCTTGCTACCCCCAAGCCCTGGGTGAGGATGTGTCCTGTGTGTTATTTGTAATAAACACAACTATTACTGTAGAATAGTTGTTTCATTTAGTACAGGTCTCTGTGGGGTTCTGAGCCCCATTCCTGAGCCCCAGGTCCAGGTAGAGATCAGAGAGGCCTGCAGGTATTTCCAGAGAACCCCCCAGTGGGCTGGAGGCCATGAGTTCCTGTTTTCAAGGTGACAAAGAATGGGGGCAGCAGGGAGATTTGAAAGAGGCTTTCCTGGCAGAAAGGGCAGGGCAGGCTTTGGGGAGGAAGAGATGGGGAGGCATGTCAGGGGGAAGAAGCCTCTGAACAAAGTTGGGAGGCAGATGAGAGCCAGGTGTTTGCCTTAGCAAGCAGGCTGGTGGCGGGGTTTGTGTCGGGGTATAATGTCAGGGTCCCGGTAAGGCCAAGGAGGTTGGGCTGTCCCCAAGGCAGCGGCCTCAGGGAGGATTTCTAGTAGGATCTATTTCTGATGAGCTAAGATCCCCTTTGAGGTTGAGGGAACTTTAACCCAGAGGTGGTCCAGGCTGGGTTGGGCAGGGGTGGGGGGGGTGGGGGGGGGAGGGTGGACCTTCTTTCCATCTCTGGGTGGGATTTACAACTTGGAGGCTCTGCCACTGACAGCAGACCTGGCGGGGCATCTGCCTCCTCTAAGCCCCATCGAATGCCCCACCCCTAGAAACGTCCTCTCTGGTCCCCTCCCTGCTCTCGGCTGGCATCTTTCTCACAGTGGGGAGGCAGTGGTGTGGTGGCCACGGGCTAGGGGCAGACAGGCTGGCTTCAGTTCCCAGCTCTGCCAACCACCAGCTCAGTTCAGGTGTGACCTCCTCTTCGGGTCACTTGACTTCCCAGCGGCCATTTCATCATCCGAAAAGTGGGTCTAAAATTACCTACCGCGTGGGAACTGCAAAGTGCTTAATGCATTGCCTTGCACTTAACAAATAGAAAGCACATACTACATCTGGCTTGTTAATGCTCCTCGACTGCATTTCCTTTGTACTTAGGCAGGCATGCGGCTTTCTATTTGTGCAATTGGGATTCAGTGTCCAACTGGTGAGCAAGAAGTGGTTGAATCGTTGGTGTGGTTTACCATGCACGTGATCTTGGGCCGGAAGAACGTGAGCCAGGTGGGCCCACATTCTCACCTGCTTGCAGGTTTGAATGGGCTGTGCCTGTCTCTCCCACTGGCCTGGAAACAACTCAAAGACAGCGATGGCATCCGGTGTGTGTCCTCCAGCCTCTAGCATGGGGCCTGGCGAGGCCTCAAGTGGCTGCTGGGCCAAATTCCAGGGTGTGCTCAGTCGTTCGGTGTCCAGGAAGCAGGGCCAGGAAAAAGCTCCCAGCGCTCGCTGCCCGGGATGCTCTCCGGAGCTCACCGGTCCCCAGTCTCTCCCAGCCAGGACTCAACCGTCCCCACTGTGAGCCTTGGGCTCTTCTCTCAGCTGTCATATTAGGGGGGCACTCAGGGCTGCAGATTGTGGCTTTGACGCTGGGTGCTCTACCGATGACTCCCCCAGGTTCAAGCCAGCTGGACTGCCCATTGAGCTCGGAGGAAAGGCTTCTCCCTGCATGAAACGGGGGAGGGGGCAGTACCCCCTGAACAGTCCTCGGGGAGGAAGGGGCTTTGTGATGTCTTACTACTTCCTGTCTGTTTCTCCTCATGCTGCTCCTGTCTCCTACCCACTCTGTGTCCATACTTCAGGACAGATGGACACCAGGGTCCCTCACCTATGCCTCAGGGTGAGGATCGTCACCTCCACTCCTAAATGAGATTAAAATCAGCCTTGAGTCTGCCCAGCAGGCTCTGAGTGCGTGGCGGACAACAGCACAGCTCATGCACTGGTTTATCACCCAAGGCTGAAGACGGCCGCTCTGGCAAATAGTGAAATCTACGAGTATTGAGCACAAATGATATGGGAACCTTGGTGCCAAGTGCTGGGATTTGCTTTGAATCCCGGATTCTGGGTTTGGCTGGAGGTTAACCACTTCCTTGATCCCGACTTCCGTTTCCATCTATGAGTCAGGAGCGCAGTGATTCTGCTCACTTTCCAGGGTGCCGTGGGGTATGAAGCTGGGAGGATGGGAATGGGCCTCCTGATAATGTGTTCTAAACAGCATGACACAGGGCCGCCAAGTGGAGGGGCTGGCATTATTCTTTCAACTCCTCCCGCCCGAGACCTGACCTGCATGTAACAGGTGCCCAGTAAATAGCAGTGGAGGGGAGCAGAGGGTGTGGCTGGGGTTTCCTAACCATTGTGGGCACTGAATCTGGAGAATCAGATAAAAATAAGAGGCCTTCCCATAGACAATGCACAGGGGCGGACACATGGTTTCACATGTGATTTCAGGAGGTGTGGGAATCCCTGCAGGCTCAGCCCCCAGCCCCAGATGTCCTGTGCATACAGTTCTGCAGCTTGGTGGCTATTTACCCTGCTCTGGGCTGTCCTTGCAGACAGCCCTCAGGTGGGCTGGGGCCAGGAGTCAGCCAGGCCTGGGAGCTAAATGCTGATGCCCTGCAGCCCCCTAACCATGCTGGAGACACTCTCCCTTGGTTCTTGGGGTGGGGACACCCTGGGCCTGGCCTGGGGTACACATGGCTGTCCCTTGGTGCATCCTGTCTTTCTTTTTGTAGGTTGGTAAGCCAACAATGTTCACAGGAACAGAGGCATGGGTCTACCAGAGCTTTACCCCACCTCTTCAGGGGGACCCAGGGCTCAGGGAAGTCCCACAGAATACACTGGGATGGCAAGAGCTCCAGAGAGAGGATTCTAAAGCTCTATTTTGTATCCCTTTTTTTCCCTTTAGGGCTCAAGTCTAGAGTGTGAGGTGGAGAGGCTTGGCTGTGGGGCTACCTCCAGGGGGCAGGAGGCACAAGGAAAACCCAAATTGCAGGCCTGCCTCTGTACCTCATCCCCAGCTGGGCTTGGGGTTTAGACCCTGACTCTCTACCTGGGATCACTAGATGTCTTTCAACTGCAGGAGCTGACAGGGACATGTAAGAGTAAGACATTGTCATCCTGAGGTCCTGACCTCTGTCAGTCTCTATCACACACACACACACACACACACACACACACACACACACACACACACGAGCCTGGTGCCTCCCTCTGGGAGCATTAGGTTTATTTCCAAACAGGCTGTATTCTTAGGGAGCTGCCACCATACACCCTTTGTCCTGCTGGGGAGCCTGTGGTGGCATGGTCCAGCAGCCCGGGGTCCATATCTCCTTTTCGCAGATTAATGCCATGGGACCAGGTAGTCGACACGACTGTGGAGAAAAACAAGTGAGTTAGGGCCTCCAGGTGGCCTGCGGGAAATCAGTCTGCTCTTCCCTAGGCTGCTCCCCCAAATTCACCTTCCTGTCCTCAAGGCTCTGAACACAACTTCTATTCTGTCTCTCTATGGCTCCAGAATCTTCCATGGCTCCCTATTTCCTTTCATGTATTTTCAAAGCTGTACTGTTTGACTTTCCCCGCACCCTTCCAGTTGGCCTCATCCTTTTCTCCCACCGATTCCCCATCATGTAATGCCTGACTCATTTTTTTTAAATCATTTAGCAAACCTACTCTGGCAGGCAGTATATAGTAACAAAACAAAAAAATATAGATCATTCTTGTGTGCGCGCTGGGTGGGTGAGACGGCAGTAGTCCACATGCTGCGGGTCGGGGTGAGGGGGGCGTCCAAGGGGTGACCAGGTGCAGGGGTTTTGAGGCTGGACTGTCAGGGCTTTACCCAAGAGTTTTCCAGCAGAGAAGGAACAAGGAAAGCTCACCAGGCACGGAGGTGGCAACCACAGCGTGGAGCGTTTGGGTGGCACCCAGGAATCTGGGACTGCGGTAGCGCAGGGGTGGGGCTGGAGAGGTGGAGGGGCTAGCCGGCTTCCCCCACTCCCCGGGGAGCACTGGCTGCAGAACTCACCACCCACCCATACCCCGAGGCAGTTTCTCGGTGCTTCCATCTCCTTTCCTCTTTGCCCGCTTACTCTTCCGGCCCCAGGTCTCCTCCCAGGTAACCCCTTTTGGCTTCCTTTGAGCCCAATCAGGTGGGGCACGCCCACCCCCTCCCCATTAACCAGGAGGGTAAAGCCCTCCCGGCGCCTCCCATGCGGGGGGCGGGTAGGGGGTGCGCTTTGCGGGTGGGTGGAGAGGTTGTGTGAGAATCCGTGGCGCCCCCAGGCGGCTGTGCGTGTGCAGCCGGCGGCCACACCTGCGCGGGGCCCGCCCCTACCTGTAGGAGGAGCCGAAGCGCCGGAAAGCGTTCCTGCGGGCAGAGAAGCGGGGGTCCGAGGTGGGGGCAGTGGCGACCCCCTCCCGGAACCTGACTCCCACGTCGGGGGTCACCCCCTTCCCACCACCCCACCGCAAGAAGGTCCCTGCCCCTCGGCTCCCCCGCAACGCCCCGCTCCCCACGCGGGGCTGCCAGGGGCTGGCTGCGGGGCGCCCCGGGAAGGAGGAATTACTCATTTTGAAATTTCGTGCAATTTTCTTGCGGTGTCCCGGAGCCAAGCAACTCTTCGCAGGTCTCATATTTTCAAGGGCCACGGAGTGTGCGCTGGCGAAGGCGGCCCAGACCCCACCCGACCGCCCCGGGGTACGGGGTTCGGGGCCCGTGGCTTTACTTACAGGGATTCGAAAGGCAGGGGCTTCTGTCCGTAGCGATCCAGGCTGGGGCTCTGGTTGAGACAGTACTGGGGAGAGCGAAAGGGATAAGGAAGTGGGTGAGCCGGGGGCCCCCCAAGTCCCTCTCCCGCCCCCCGAAACCCCCCAGTGCTCTCTGAGGTGCAGAGGCCCTGGGGTCGGGAGATCCCGCTCACGGTGTCGTCTCCGCCTCCCGGTGTCACCCCTTCAGTGTGGGTGATACCCCTCCCCCCAAATCCCCCGGGCCCCAGGTGCAGGTAAGCACGACGCCTTCCCCTACCCGCCAGCTCTGGGTCACGTCCGGCTTCAGGTGCCGCACCGCGTAGCCGCTGAAGCCCTGCACTGCGCAGAGAGAGCCCGGCTCGGCCCGGCCCGGCCCGAGCAGCCCCGCCCCACACCTGTCCCCCGAGCCAGCCCTGCCTCCGCCGCCCGGTCCGCCTTAGCCCCGCCCCAGGCCCTGCTCCCGAGTCCCACAGCCAGCCTCGGTGGCTCCTGGGGACCGGACCACACCCCCGTCCCCTCCTCTAGACCAACATCACCTGGAGGTCCCCCAGCCTGGCTCAGCCCTGCCTGCTATATCAGTACCCCAGTTGCCCCCCAGCTTTCCTGCTTCCTTGCCAGGGCCCACCCCTGACATGTCACCCCCACCTTCCCACACCTCACCCCTTCCTCCCCCATGTGCCTGGGCTTGTGGTCTGGGCTTCGGGTCCAGCTCCAGGGACACCCCGCTAGGCTCTCCCAGAGCCCTGGGGCCGCCTCCGCGGGGTGGACTCACCCCTGTTGCTCAGGCAGGGCAGCTTGAACTCGCCAGCCGAGGACACAAAGTGGGACCAGTCCTCGATGGCGCTCGTGAGGCAGGGCCAGTCGACCCTGCTGATGCCCGGAGCCATGGGCACCAGCCTCCCCTCGCGGCACCTGTCGTGGACCCTCCGGCCAGTCTGTGTGATGTCCTGCCAGGGCGAGGGGAGTCACGACCGTGGAGGCAGGTGTAGAAACTTGGGGGGCGGGGGGCAAACCCACAGCACCCCTAGGCTGTGGGCTCTCGGTTCATCTGAAGGAGGGGGCCCTGAAGCCCCTGAAGGAGATGGGAAAGACAGGGGTGGGGGGCAAGGCAGTGGCTGAGGAAATACCGGGTGCAGAACCCGGGATCCCAGGAGCTTGGGACTCGGTGGGTGCCCAGGGCCCTCCTGGCCCCTTCCCTGAGCAAACCCAAGGCCTGGGGCAAAGGATACTCACCAAGCACTGCAGGGGTTTGTTGGGGACTCCCAGGAGTGTGAAGTAGGCGTTGTCAAATTCATCTGAAAAGGAAGAAGAGGCGGCTCCAGCACGAGTGGCCCCTGGGACGCAGGAGGGCTTGGGCCCACCCGCACTGCTTTATCCTTCTGAAATATTCCACAACTGAAAACATATAAGCTCAAGTTGATTTTTACTGTGCGCGTTTACAACTGAATAGCCTCCAAATAGATCAAAGCTTTCAGTGTAAACAAACGAAACCATGGAAGTACTAGCAGGAAACACAAGTACATTTCTTTAGAAATTTGGGGGTGGGGGAGGGAAGGCCTTACGACTCAAAATCTGCTAGATTTAGAGAAAAGTTTGGCAACTGGCTACATAAAAATGAACATATTGGGCCTCCCCTGGTGGCACAGCGGTTGAGCGCTGGGTTGCCCGCAGCCTCTGCAGCGCCAGTTCGATCCCCGGCCACGGGGAGGGTCCCACAAAAAAAAAAAAAAAAGAACATATGCATGCAAAATCAACAAAAGAGAAGTCAGAAAACAAATGAGAAAATATCGCCATTTGTTTTACAGATAAGGGGCCATTCCCCCTAGCAGTGTAAACTCCCCTAGCAATCTGGACCAAGCGGGGAGGGTGAGGGAGGAGGAAGAAGTGTTGTCCCCTGTACTTCATCTCCTTCTTACCTTCCAAAACCCTCCCCACTGGTCAAACATCATCACTTCTTGAAGCCTGCGGTCTCTCCCAGTGATCCAAGTACCCCCCACTACCTCTGGATTTATGATGCACCTCTGGTCTTTCTGGGCTGCCTTCCTCATCAACCACCCTCCCTCCCAGGCCGAGACCTCTTTTCTGCTTAGTCTTCACCGGTTCCTAGTCGTCTCCAGAGAAAGTCCAGGCCCCTGAGTTTAGCAACAGGGCTCTCTCCCTGAGCTGTGCTGCCATCTGCAGCCGCCACACCTGCTCTTTGCCTGCTGTCCAGCCAAGCCTCTCAGGGTTACCCAACACCTCACCTAGTGTTCCTCCTCCAGGCCTCTGCGCACGCTCTTCCCTCTAGCTGGAATGCCCTCCATTCCCCTGCAGTCCCAGCACAGTATCCCACGCTGAACCTGGATGTTAGCGTGGCACCCCTGCCTGCATGCCCCAGCTTCTCAGTCCACAAAGGGTTGTTGCATTGGTCCCTTTAGGCCCGTCATCTGCCCTCATGGATTTTTCTGGGAGACCTCTCTCTTCAAAACCACCCACCCCTTCCTCAAAGACCCCAAGTGTGGCCTGACCTTTTCGGCAGTAGGTAGTGGACTGGCTGTGCTCATCGGAAAGGCAGCCTCTGACGGAGTCCATGTCCATGCGGCGCAGGGTGGGCAGGGCCGGGTGGTAGAGCTGATGCTTCACACCGGCCAGCTGGTTGCGCCTGCGCATCGGGAGCAGGATGACCGGGGTTGCGCACACGTGGGTGGAGCTGTCCGCCAAGGGCTGCAGGTCGGTGATGCGGGCCATGGCTGCGGAGCAGGAGGCACTAAGAAGCATACCTGGGGGGCCTCCCCGGTGGCGCAGCGGTTGAGCGCTGGGTTGTGAAGCTGCCCGCAGCCTCTGCAGCGCCGGTTCGATCCCCGGCTGCTCCCCGGCCACCGGAGGAGGGTCCCACATGGCGCGCAGACCTCTCCTGCCGCCCGCTGCTCCCCTCAGCAGTGTACTTCGGTCCTTCTGCCTGCTCTGTTCCCCTCTCTGGCTCTGGTGAATTCTCTCACCTTCCCGCGCTTCTGACTGTACCCAGTGCTTGTATAAATAAATAAATAAATAAATAAATAAATGCAAATAAATCTTTAAAAAAAAAAAAAAAAAAAAAAAGCATACCTGGGGCTCAGGCCACCCAGACACCCTTTTATGTGGGAATGCAGCCTTGACCAGTGCTGATTCGTCTACGTGTCCAACACTTTTTGGGCACCTGCTGTATACCAGGAGCTCCGCCTGTGGTATCAGGGACATTCAGACACCGACACATGCCAGGATGTGCTAAGATCTCTGTGTCAGACATCAGTATAGGGTGTGTGTGCAGGGGGCAGGGCCAGGCCGGGGTGGGGGCTCTCAGGATGGTCACAAGAGGTGACTTTGAGTCTGTTCTTAAATACTGAGCAGGAAGAAGCATCAGCAGCAAGCGGGTTCAGAATTTAGCTCAGAATACCTCTGGGTAACTAATTATGGACTTTTGGCCTTAGCTAAGGTATCTGGCATTTACTCAGAATTCTACAGGGAGGGAGGCAGAGAAAAGTTTTAAAGACAGGGAGAGACTTGATAGATATGAAGCAGAAAAACATGGCTGGTGACCCAGTGTCTCCCCTTAAAAGGCAGGTATTCCCAGGAGCCTTTTAGTCATTTAAACTTTATCAAAAATTTGTGGACTCGGTTTGCTTGCTTGCTTGCTTTCTGACCCCCCCAGTGAGAGGGGAGGTGGGGCAGGTGGCAGGGGGTAGGAGGAGGGAGGAGGGAGGACTCAGGCCCCGGAGGAGCATGGAGAAAGAGTCCACGACAGGCTGGGAAGCTATCTCCAGGGCAGGCCTGCCTGGGGAGTGACAGAGAAATGGAACCAAGAGGGAAGTGAGGATTCCCTGCTTCAGACCCAGGGCAGCGAATCCCGATCTTCTCCTCTTCTGCCAGCTCAGTGGGGAGAAGGGGGAGGGAGATGAGCTGGGGCCCAGCGTCTTGTGAGGCAGGCAGAGAATAAAGGAACATTCTGCAAAGACAATGCCCCTTACATCCTGATTGTGAGGGCACCCTGTAGTCCGCAACCCTGGCAACCTCATGCTCTGAGGCGCTGCCAGAGGTCCTGTGCACTGCCCCCCACCCCCAGCCCCACCCCATCTTCCTTCCCCAAGGTTGCTATCTCCCCAGCTTCAGCCTAGGCAGGCATCTTGAGACATGTCAAGAGCTGGGGCTCTCTGGGGGTGGCCGAGTTAGGCTGGCCAGAGCAGGCCGTGTGGCCCTGGGCTAATTACTTTTTCTGGGTTTTAAGACCCCAACTGTGTTAAGCAGGAACGGTTGTCTGTGATCTGGGGGTCTTTCCCCTGCCTATAAAGCCCAGGGTAGAGGGCACTCCTGCCAGCCCTTGGGTCTCCAGGGATGGAGATTTTTGAGAGTTGGTATCCAGGGTCAGCATAAGGGGATCAGGGAGATTGGTGGACTCAGCAGGACAGGGATTAGCAGCAGGTGATACTCCAATCCCTGTCCCCTGAAGACCTACAGCCTCCCTCTCTCCCTTCCTCCCGCAAAGCAAGGTCATGAGTGTCTAAGCCCAGCCCCCTGAAGTCCTAGGCCTGCCCACCACCCTGATCATAACTATTGGAGATGGATTCCCCCTCCCGCACCAGTGAGAGAACCCTGGGAAAGTCTAAGTTATTTGCATACATTGGCCTATGCTGTGCATACACCTGCCCAGGTGCTGAGCCTGATGGGACTGGGAGTGCTACTGTGAGAGCATGTAGGATTTGGTCCATCCAGCCAGAGCAGCAACCCCAGCCCCACCCATCAGGAAAATCTCCCAGACTTGACTCCACCCACCCCTCCCCCTAAGTTAACATTTAAATCTTTTAAGATCATAAAATATAGCAAAATACAGAAAGTGCATACAAATATAATGTAACTGATAATTTATAAAGCGGGACCCTGTATAACTACCACCCAGGTCAAGACACGAAGTACGACTTTGCAAAACAGTTTAGCACTTTCTTAAAAAGTGAAACCTAAATTTACTATCTAACCTTCCAATTCTATTCCTAGGAATCTTCCCAAGAGAACTGGAAAAAGCTCACCCAAAGGCTTGCATGCAAATATTCCTAGCAGTATCACTAATAACCCAAAGTGGACACAACGCAGGTGTCCACTGACTAGTGAGGATTAAGCAGACCGTGGTATATCTAGACCATGAAACTTCCTGAGAGCGAAAAATGATGCCCCATCTGCGCTTCAGTGTGGAGCAACCTCAAATCTCTTTTGCTCAAGGAAGGAAGCCAGGCACAGAAACGTCCCACATAAATGATCTCTTGATCTGAAATGTCCAGAAAAGGCAAATCTTTAAAGGCAGAAAGCAGATGAGTGGCGGCCTGGGTTTTGGGGGTGATTGAGCTTGGGCAGGAGGGATGTTACTGGGGTGAAAGGGATTTTTCAAAACTAGGTGGAGCTACTCGCAAAGCTCAGTTAATGGACTAAAACACATTGCATTGCGGATGCAACAGGAGAATTCTATGCCGTATAAATCATCCCTTAGTAAAATTGTTTTAAAAATAGATGCATGTTAAAGGCAGCAAAAAATAGGGCCCTGCCAGTCTCTAGAAGCTTCCAGATATCCCTTCCCAGTTACAACCCTCAAACCCTGTACGAGGTAACTGCTCCCTTACCACATAGTGTAACCACTGCTTTAAAGAGAAAAGTTTTACTATGTTTGCAGCCTTGGGCAAGACAGGCTAATTTTGCCCCTTCTGGGCTCTGTATACAAGGACAGTTGGGGTCTTTGAACCCTGGTTTCTTTTCCTCCATATAGATACACATGAGATTCATCCAAACTGGTCACCTCCTAGTCCCTGGATTCTTCCTGAAGGCCCAGATCTGGGACCACAGCCCAAGACAGGCCTGCAGAAGACACTGGGCCAAGGGGCTCTGTTAGGGTCTGGTCTGGGGCTGGAAGCTGATGTGTGGCTCCTGCCACTGCTGACTGAGACTCGATAAGCCCCTGCCACCTGGAGGAGTCTCTCAGATTTGCATGGGGACTCTGAACTTTCATTGTCTCATAAGTCACTCTGTGTCTTGGCCAAGATATGTAGGGAGCTAGGCCCCTGGCACATTGGCAGGTCCTCCAGCAACATGGGCTCCTTCCTGGGGCCCAGATCCCTGGTGGCCCCCTTAGCCTGCCCTCCTTTCTTCCACCACCACCTCTGTTGGGCACCTGCTAATCCTTTGCACACGGCCCGGCTTCTGCCCAGTAATCTCCTGTGTCTGAGAGGCCGGCTTTGAGGGGCAGGGAGAAGGCAGTTCCTGACTGGCGGTTGGCACCTGAACAGGTAACTCGGTGGAACTCGGCTTGACCCCAAGCTTTCCTTCTAGCATTTAGACCTGGAGAACCCAGCAAGGCTGGGGAATCTCCCTTTAGGGGCCTCAAACCTTTGTGTGCTTCAGAGTCTTCAGAGCAACTTGTGAAATGCAGATTCCAGGCCCACCAGAGGGTTGGGGGCCTCGAATCTGTTTTTTCACCAGCTCCCGAGAACATTCTGAAAGGCTGGTGGTCCAAGCCCTGTAGTTGCCCTGGGCTGCCACCCTCAGTCGCTGCTTCCCACTTGAACCTCCCTCATCAGCGTGGTCTTAGCAAGGGCAAGACAAAAATCTGGGAAGGAGCTGGAAACGTTTCCATTGGGGAGAAAATGACCAAGTCTGGGAGAAGAACAATTGGGAATGAGGAAGAATTCCCCTAGCCATTTCCAGAAGGTTTGGAAAGGTAAACCAGAAAGGATTTGTAGGACTGGCTTGCAGAAGTCAGTCCCAGGCAAATGCCAGTACCCTGGGGTAGGTGTGGGGCTCCAGACGCGAGTATGAACTCAGCTTGGCCACTTGCTGGCTGTGTGACTTTGGGCAGGTCTAGTGACCTCTCTGTGTCTCCATTTCCTTACCTGTGAAAACAGTGATGACTTTATTAAGGCCGGGAGGAAGTGGGGAGACGGAGGCTGAGTGTGATCATGGGCAGAACACTTAGCACTGTTTCAGTTCACAGGGCTGCCCAGGGCTGCCTGGGCCAGTCTCTCTGCCACCCTCAACGTGTGACCTGGGGCTCTACCAACCTGGGAAATCACTGCATCTGTACCCCTCAACCCAACAGCGAAATGGAAGACCAGAGGGCTTGTATCTAGCCCATGTTCATTTTTTTGGAGGCCGAGTCAGAGATCTGACTCCCCACCCGAGCTCTGTCCCACACGTAGAAGGGCAGACAGTGTGGCCAGAACCTGGGCTCTTGGGTTGGATCTTGGGCCCTGTGCTCGCCTTTTAAACCTGGAACCAGCATCCCTAGTGGAAGAGGGACAAGGAATCTCTCTAGCAATGCTTTGGCTGCCCATCGCTGGGGCAGGAATAGGGCTCACCGTGTTGGTCATTGCTTTGAAAGCGCTCTCCCGGGCTCAGAGCTGTGGGCATTGACGTGTGTGGTGCCAGCAGCCAGGATACCCTGCAGGAATGTAGTTATAAGGGCCTGGGCTTCCCATTCCTGGAAGAGAAATGATACCAGAAACTGAACCTGAAGTATCACGGTGAACCATGAAAAGGGGGTTTAACTGTCATTCTATCTTAAGCATTTTTTTTTAAAGATTTATTTATTTATACAAGCACTGGGTACAGTCAGAAGCGCGGGAGGGTGAGAGGATTCACCAGAGCCAGAGCGGGGAGCACAGCAGGCAGAAGGACTGAAGTACACTGCTGAGGGGAGCAGCGGGTGGCAGGAGAGGTCTGCGCGCCATGTGGGACCCTCCTCCGGTGGCCGGGGAGCAGCCGGGGATCGAACCGGCGCCACAGAGGCTGCGGACAGCTTCGCAACCCAGCGCTCTACCGCTGCGCCACCGGGGAGGCCCTATCTTAAGCATTTTTAAGTCATGAAAATAGGTTGATTTTATCTTCAACAAAGCAGATTTTCTGTTCAGAGGCTTCTGATCATGTATTTAAAATCTTTTTTATAGTGGGATGATAATGAGCAGATATTCCACAGTTTTGCTTGACACCAATTAATAGGCACAATCAATGTTTACTAAGCCCTCGGTGTGTGCCAGCCACTGTTCTTATCAGTGTGTTTTATCCTCCTAATCACCTCCACCAAATACCATTAATACTCCCATTTTACAGACAAGTAAACTGAGGTATGGAGAGTTTAACTGATTTGCTCATGACTGGAGTCCAGATCATGTACATCTTCCCATGTTAGCGTCTTTCTTCTTGATGGTTCTAGAATATTCCATTTTTGAGTGTATCGTAATTTCTTTAATGTGCACCCCTCCTACAGATAAACATTTAGATACTTTCTAATAACCCATCTCCTACTGATGAATATTTGGGTGTTTATCGTCTTTTGCTGCAACACCATTGTACCAACTTCTTTATGTGTTTGTGAATTTGAAAATTTCTAAATTTAAATACTTGGAGGTAGAACTGCAAAGCCATTTTAAAATATAATGAGGGAAAAAAAGAAAATGTGTAACCCACAAAAGCAGCCCCCAAATGGGTGCAACTGTGAGCACTCTGGGGGAAATCTAAGGACACCATCTCTTACAGGTGTCAGGATGTTGGGCTGGGTCCAGAGGGTGCTGCCTCAACCCCCAGGGACCCTTCAGAAGACCAAGAGGGAGGAGGAGGAGGACCGGGCAGAACCAGAACCAGAGCCCAAGGCGGAAGCAGAGCCAGAACCAGAGCCTGAAACAGAGGAGTCCGCAACCCTGGTAGGAAGACGATGGCGAGGAGGGCATGCTGGTCTCGCTGCCCAGGACTTCCCAGCTTGGGCCAGCTTCCCGCCACAGGCCTTCCACAACAAAATTTGAGTCAGAAGGAAAACTCCAGGCCACCTGGCTTGGCACTCGTTTTACACCAAGGAGGAAAGAGAATGGATAGGGCTTGCTCAAGGCTAACTTTTTCTGTTCAAAGGCTGGAGAGTAAATATTTTGGACTTTGTGGGTCTTGCCATCTCTGTTAATAGTCCACTCTGCCATTGTGAAGTGAAAACACTCACAGGCAATATATGAACATGGCTGTGTTCCAATAAAACTTTATTTACAAAAGCAGGCAGCCGTTTGGCCCAAGGGCCATTGCCTGCTGATATCTAGAATCTAGAGCAAGAGCTACTCAAAGAGTTCAGTCCACGAACTCTGTTACTAGCCCATGTGAGGTCAGGAGCTTGCAAATCTACAATGTACCTTCGTGCAGTATTTGGTAGTAAGACTTTCTCCATGAAGGATGTAGGTAATTGATCTACATTCTGGTGCATACTGCTTATTCATGTGGACCAGTCACAGTTTACAGACTGACACTGGTTCATGGATTACAGTTAGAGCAATATTTCTCTAGAAACTTCCTGCAAGTGCCTCAAAGCTTCCTAATTTTGCATCCCATCTGCTCAGGAGCCTGATGATGATGAATTCAGAAGCTCAACTGAACAGATTTGATTTAGCTTCTAATTGACGCCTGACCCTATGTGCAGTGCTGGGAGCATGATGATGTACAAGCCTTGCCCCTGGGAATCTATAGACTCAGCCAGGTCACTCACTGAATCCATGACTGTATTCACATGTTTGTGTTGTGTGCACATATTTATGTGTCCATACACGTGTGTGGACAATATCACATGTTTGTGTATGCATGTGTGCACGCAGTTTGTTGTCTGTACTTGTGTGCCCATGCATGTGTTTAGAGCAGATGCTTAGTTCACACATGTACAGGCGCATGTGTGTGCACACATGTTTGTGTGCCTTGCAGTATGCTCATTTGTGTGTATTTTATTGTGCTTTGGTGCATATATGAATGATGTGTGCATGAGAATGTGTTTGTGCGTCAGTGCAAGGCTGCACGTGTAAGTTGTGTACCTGCCGATGTTTATGTGAATGGGAATAACGTATATGTGGATGTGTGTGTACAGCACACACATGCCTGCGTGTGTATGCAAATGCCTGCGTATCTATGCAAATGCCTGTGCCTCTGTGTCTGTACCCTTGCAGACATATACACACACCTCTTGCAACATGTCTGTCTGTGTGTGTCAGGGCATATGTGTGCACAGCAGTAGAGGGTGTGGCTGCAGAGGCAACTGTGAGACAGGTGGCAGAGACTGAACCCCCCTGACTGCTAGAGGGGAGTGGAAGGCTTGGCCTTGAAGGGCAGGGAGAAGGTTGGGCACTGGCACAGGGTAGATTCCTTCCCTCCCCGTCCCCTCTGCTTGCCCCAAGGCTTCATAACGCTCTCTTAGTGAAGTGGGACAGCTTCCTGGCACATGTGATCGACCTGGGGGCCACCTTGGGGTGTGCGAGGATCGAGGGTGGATACAATGCCCTGCGGCTGGGAGGAAGGGAATATTCCAAGTGGAAGGCGAGGTACCAGGATTTACTGGGTCAGTTGAGCAAAGAGTTGTTTGGCTCTGTGTTTGGGGTGGGGATGTGTGAGGATCCCTGTGGCTGGGACACGGACTGCCCTCGCGTGAGCAAGGCTGGCCTCGCTGACGGCTGACACAGTCCCATTTGAACCCTCCAGCCACCTGAGGAGCCATTCCGGGGGGACGAGGTGGACAGAGGCTACGCGAGCCCTCAGGGTGAGTGGCGGAAGCCCAGCTCGGCAGGGTTTCCCCAAGAGCCTTGCCGTGGCTCAGGAGGCTGGCAGGCCCACTTCACAAAGGGGGAAACTGAGGCTAAGAGCAGGTAAGGGTGGGCTCCTGGGGACTTCTTTAGTTGAGCCAAGCCAGATCTTACCTCTAGCCCCCTTGGCATTCTCCCCTGCCTCTGCCTCTGCCTTAACCTCCCCCGCAGGGTAGAAACAGGCCTTGCTGAGGCTCCTGATCTAAAGTATGAGGGACTCTTTTCCAGAAATGCAGGAGGTTGCCCGCACTCTGGTCACATCCCTCCAAGCCCAGGTCGCTGTGGGCCCTGAAGTGAACAGGTACTGCACCCCCTTCCTTCTCTCCACCTCAGCAAGCACCCCGCGCCCCCCAAGCCAGGGAGCCACAGGGGCCCAAGACCGGCACTACTCTCAGGTTATAGCCAATCCCGGGTAAAGACCTGCAAAGTCACGGGAACTGGCTGCAGGGAACTTCAGGCAGAGGGTGGGGGTCTCTCACGCTCAAATGGCGAGACAACCAAGAGAAATGGAGGCTGGGGGCCAGCGGTCGCTCATTGTGTGGATGACATGCAGGTCTAGCGTGGCCAGAGCGTCTGATTTTCCCAAGGAAGCCAGAAATCCAGACTTCCACGCCATCTCGCAGTTGGCTCAGACATTCCAGAACAAGTGAGGGCACCTGTGATGCCCGTATTTAAAAAGATCAGCCTCAGCTGCAGGAAGCCCTCACCTTTCTAGAGCACAGATGTCAGCCAGTGCAGCCCCCAGGGATCCCTGGGGCCAGGCGAAGTGGAGGCAGGGTGAGAAAGTGGGCTCAGCAACTCTGCACCCACATATCTGGCGGGGGCACACCCAGATTGGCCAGGCATGCTGGCCTCACCAGGGCTTGCATCCCCCATTTTCCAGACAGGGACATAAGGCTAAGGGGGAGGTGATATGTCTGAAGCCTCACAGTGGTGAGGTGGAGGTTTGGGGTTCAGCCAAGTTCTTTAGGACAGCGGGGACTGCCTCTTCAGCCAGTTTGGGGCTGGGGACATTGAGGGCTGATGCGTTTGTCCCTGGACAGTGCCCGCAGCTGGGTGCTAACCTGGCTCAGGACAGGCCTGGAGAAGATCGCCCCGCAGCCCAGCCACAGCAGCAGGCCAGCGCAGAGCACTGCGGGCCTGGGGAGCCCGGCTCAGGTACTGTTGGGGTTAGAGTGGTGGAGGGGGAGAGGCTAGGGGGGTGGCCCGTGCACGTGGGCTTGTTCCCCATGTCATCTGTCTGTTCCCATAGGCAGGAGCTCAGGTCCTTGGGCGCTGCGCCACTGGAGGCCCAGGTAAGGCCCAGAGACAGGGGGCCCTTGGCAGCAGCGGGACCGAGGGACAGGCCTGCCCCTGGGAAAAGTCCACGGGGCTGGATTTTCTCATCTCATTGGCCCAACGCTCAAAACTGGGCTTGAGTTGGGTTGACCGGAGGACACTGGGCAGGCCTTTGGCTGCTGACAGCCTTTCTTTATTCTCTGACCCTGCAGATGGGGCCCAGGAGGCCCTCAGGGCCCCAGATACTGGGTGAGTACCCATTCTTGAGCACTGGTTTGGGAGTCCAGGCCTCATTTGGAGTATGTGTGGTGGGGGTGCAGTGCACCCAGAGCCCAGGGGCTTGGGTTGGGAGCAGGGTCCACCATCACCACAGTGGACAACCTTGGATGTGCCTCTCATCTCATCCCATCCTCACGTTCTCATTAAGAAATGGCAAGGGTGGGCCTGAGCTGCCCCTGGATGGTTGTGCTAATTAGTGGGGGCCCTTCTCAGGATGGAGAGGGGGTGTGGATGAGCTCCTCACCAGCAAGATTCGTGTGGTGGGTGCCCGGTGCAGCTCTGAAGCCGGGCCTGCCTCTCTGTGGGGCTCTTGGTGGTCAGATTGGCCTGGAAGCTGCACAGCTTTCAAATCCTCAAAACTGCCCGGTGGTCGCCTTGTCATCCAGGTGGCCGGCAGATGAGGACTAAGCAAAACAGGGAGCCTGGATCCCTCTCCAAGGAGGGTCCCTCTCAGCTCCAGTTGCCTCTGCCCTGCAGGAGTGAGGGCCGAGGGTGGCCAGATCCTCCAGTTTTTCAAGAGAAGCTAGAACTTTAGATTTTTATGTAAACTCCTTTGTTTGTAGATGTCAGTAATTTACAAGTTTCCAGAATACAGTGGGCCTCCAGAGTAAGCCTGAAGTCTCTGATTTGCAAGCTCTGCTGGGAATCCATTCATCTCTCCCCGCTCCCCTCATCCTTTCATTGGATTGTCAGGTCGTGAGAGCAGGGGCGTTTGTCCTGGTCACTGCTGCACCCCTGGCACCCAGCAGAGTTGGGGGGACTCAGCACGGAGGGGTGAAATGAAGGGGTGAATGAATGATGTGGATCCTCACATACTCCATTCATTAATTCGTGGCTCCCACTTGCTCTTTTGCCCCTGGAGGCTGCCCAGATCAGGGGTCCCCAGGGCCACTGAGCTGACTCATAAAGCCGTAAAGTGATATGGGAGGAAGGCACCCAGAGGACTTGCCAGCTTGCTTTTGCACCAGACTGGTGGGGGATGGAGTCCCCTGGGAACATGGAGTTTCCCAGAGGAGAGAGGGGCTGCCCATAGGCCAGATGGGCCTGGGACCCAAAGTTTGTCCAGGAGGAGACTTGTGCACTGTGGGGCCCAGTGTGAAGTGAAAAAACAGAACTTGCAAAATGACTAAGACCAAAGACTGCGGGGACAGTGTGGAGCCCAAAATGGGTCCCTGCAAGTGTGGGTCCCTGTAGACAGCACAGGCCACAAACTTTGAAGCCAGGCTGGTGTGCCCCAGTCACTGGGAGCTCCCAGGCTACAGAGGCCATGGCTGGGCCAGTTTTTCCAGGCCTGGCCCAGATTTAGGTCAGAACTTGAGGTTGACAGCAGTGCCCGCCACCACCTTGGGCCCTTTGAGAGTGTCTGATAGAGGAGGCTCCCCCCCCCCCGCCCCCAAGGTGGAAGGTTGCACCCCTTCCAGGGTCGGGGGTACAACTGGGGTCTTGGGGCATCCTGGGGCAGCATCTTAGCCCTCATCCTTCCTAGAGAGGTGTTCAGTGCCTGTAGGGAGCAGGCTATTTTGGGGGGCACTGGAACCCCCCAGAACAGACACTTGTGGTCTGAGACAAACCCCTTCCCCGCCCTGGGCTTCAGTTTCATGGCTGTCTGAGGGCCTGGAAGGGGTGCTGGAACCTGAGACCCAGCAGGTGGTCAGGCTGCTCAGTTGACCACTGGCCCCTGTGTAGGCCCCGACCCTGGCTGCTCCGATGGGTTGAGCAGAGTCTGGAGAAGGTGCTGCCACAGCCCCCCAAATCCTCAGCGGTAAGTCCAGGAAAAAGGGGAGCAGGAAGCTGCTCATCTGGGAGGGTTTTGGGGGCCCAGGAAGGGCCAGTTTACTCAAAAGGTTCTTCTTGTTCTCTGGGGCCCATGGAGAGGGCACTGTCCTCCCTGAGCGTCCTAGGTGGGGAGGAGTGGCCGCAGAAGGGCGGGGCACAGCTGACCAGGGCAGGGGTGCACAGGATTGCTTTGCCCTGTGACCTCCTTCCCTGCTTTTGATCCAGGGCTGCAGAGATGAGCCTGCTGATGCTGCCTGGGGTGCAGGTACATGGAGGGGCTCTGGAGAGGGGCTGACTGGGATGGTCACGGCTGGGCCGGGGGTACAACTGAGGTCTTGGGGCATCCTGAGGCAGCATCTTAGCCCTCATCCTTCCTAGAGAGGTGTTCAGTGCCTGTAGGGAGCAGGCTATTTTGGGGAGCACTGGAACCCCCCAGAACAGACACTTGTGGTCTGAGACAAACCCCTTCCCCTCCCTGGGCTTCAGTTTCATGGCTGTCGGATGATGGGGTACTTGGGGTGGTCCCAGCGGGCTCCTACTTAGTCATGTCGGTACCTTGGGTCAGAGGGTTCTCATGAAGTCCTCTCATCTTTAGTTTCTCCCCTGCTTGCCACTTAGACACCCCTGAGCCCCATTTGGAAACAGAGTCCACGCTGCAGTTGCCAGAAAGCCCCATCCTGCCCACACTGGGCCCCCCGGAGCCTGAAGAGGAGCCCACTCCAGATCCTCAGCCCGCCCTCCAGGCTTCTTCCCTGCCGCCCCCCGGGGACACTGTCAGGTGAGCCCCCAAATGCTATGCCTGCCCCAGGAGCAGGAGCAGTGCCTCCTCCCAGCCCAACGCCCAACCGCCAACCTTCACAAAACTACTTTGTTTTATTAGAAAAGCAACACAGGCACCTGGGAGGACATTCAAAGGGGTTGCCAGCCCCCCACCACTTGTACCCCACCTTCTCAGCCCGGCCAAGCAGATGAGGATGTTTCTCCTTTAAACACACACCTGGCGAGAGCAAACTATATATACTGCTGTGATCTTGCTTTTCTCACCTAAAAAGGCGCCTTAGAGGTGGTTTATACCTATCAGTCGGCTTCATTCCTGCCACAGCGGCACAGAATCCACTGCGTGGATGCTTTTAACTCGCAGACATCGGGTTGTTTCCACCTGTGCTGAGTCACTGCTTATCTGGGCATCATTTAGCTCAAGTCTGCAGGAGAAATCAGAGGAAGTAGAGCTGCTGGGTCAAGGGATACCTGCATTGAAAATCAGCATCAGGCCTGAGTGAGGGGCCTGAAGGGAGCTCCTGTTTGAGTGAGGGTGGGGCCGAGGAGGTGGGGTCCCCCTGGGGTCTGCAGAGTAGCCTGAGGCTTGCCTGGGAGAACAGGGAGGGGCAGCGTGCTTGGGGTTGAGACCTGGGCACTGGTCTGCCTTGCCGTTGGCCTTGGGGCAGGTCTGGCTCTGGCCTCAGTTTCCCCAGAATCCCTCTCAATCAGGCACCACCGCTCTCGCCCACCTGCAGGTTGGTGGCGTGGCTCCGGCACAGGCTGGAGAAGGTCCTGCCGCAGCCAGTGCTCCAGGAGAGGGCTGGGGAGCAGGTGGGTGCTGAGCTCAGGGCGTGGGGCCCTGAGTGCTGGGGGGAAGGGGTCTCAGGAGCTTGGGCAAGAGTGGGGTGTTCCCTGGGTGGGGTACAGAAGGAAGAAGGGGGTCTGCAGCAGGAGTCCAGCCTGCCCAGCACTGTGGTCTCAGGGCTAAGAAGTGCAGGTCCAGCCTCAACTATCAGGAGCTGAAATTGTGGAGGGAGGTGCCTCCATGGGGGGAGCAGTCGGGAAAAGGGGTGCAGAGAAGAAGCCTCCCAGGAACATCAGGGAAGGCTTCCCAGTGGAGGTGGCCTGCCAAGTTGAGACCTGAAGGGGGAGTTCCTCAGGGGGTGAGAGGAGGTAGAGGGGAGTGGTGTACAAAGGGCCCTGCGGACAGAGGACCCTGGACATTTTCTCCCCTTTCTCCCCACTCAGGAGCCTGAGAGCCCTGTGACCTGTGACGTGCAGACCAGTAAGTGACACGTGTGTCTTCATGAGCGTGTCCCGGGGATGGCTTAGTCTGAGTGTGCAAGGGCAGTGGGTCTGCTGCTGGACTCGCTAGGGGGCACAGTCAGGGTCTTCTGACCTGGAGCAAAGGGTCCTCGGGTCTGGTCAGCCTGGCAAGGTTGCCAGGGCCTGGCCCAGAGCTAGCTGGTGGTGGCTGGAGGCCTCTGCTAGGGGCTGGGATTGGAGGGGGGGCTCAGCGGGGGATGTGTCTGTAGGCGTGGACCCCTTCCCCCGCCTTCCAGCTTCTCCCCAGAGAAAATAGTTCTGAGGCCATCTGTGGTCCCCCTTCCTGCTGGGAACATGGGGAGAGAGAGCGCGTCCCATTGCCCTTCAGCAGGGCCTGGGGGTTGGCTGAACAGAGTCCTGCACTTCAGGGGCCAGAGGGAAGAGGGACTAGACCCTTAGACTCCAGCTGCCTTGAGTGGGAAGAGTGTCCCCTGGTCTTTGTCTGGACTGGAGGAGAGAGATGCCTTTTATCCCTGCCCTGCTCCAGGATTAGGGGCAGACTGAGGCCAGGAGGGGAGGACCAGACTCCAGAATCTGTTTGCCTTCATTTCATGGCCTCTGGAGAGGCATGTGATAGACAGAGCATTCATTCATTCATTCATTCATTCATAACAAAGGATCGAGGGGGACCTGCTAGGTGCCAGGCCTGTGATGAGTTCCAGGGATGAACAAAGCAAATTTCAGGCTCCACGGCTGTGGCCCTATTCCACCCTGGACACAGAACCTTGGACTGTGGCCCTCAGGGCTTCCCAAAACTGTGTCTGGCCTGTGGTGGTCTTTCTGGGCGCTCTGAACTGCGGCAACTGCAACAGCCTGAGCACAGACTGGCCTGTGGACTGTGGAGCTGGCGTCTGGCAGCAGCTGTGGGAGGACATTGTGAGGCTCTGAGCAGGGGTTGCTCCATCTTGTGGAGGTCATGGGCACCCCAGAGGGGCGAGCAGAGGGCCAGAGACGGCCCCAGTTCACAGAATTAGATGTCCTGGGGTGACGAGCCACGTCCACTTGTCTGGCAGCTCAGCCAGAGCAAGGTTACAGTACAGGGGGTGTTCTCTGGAGCTGACACCCCATCCCCACCCAGGATGCTGACCCTACCCCTCTTTCTTTTCTTTTCTTTTCTTTTTTTTTTTAAGATTTATTTATTTATTTATACAAGCACTGGGTACAGTCAGAAGCTTGGGAGGGTGAGAGGATTCACCAGAGCCAGAGTGGGGAACAGAACAGGCAGACTGACGAAATACACTGCTGAGGGGAGCAGCGGGCGGCAGGAGAGGTCTGTGCACCATGTGGGAACCTCGCTGGTGGCCGGGGATTGAACCAGTGCTGCAGAGGCTGCGGGCAGCTTTGCAGCCCAGTGCTCAACCGCTGCACCACCAGGGGAGGCCCTGACCCTACCCCTCTTACCAGGCTCTCTGGAGGAAGCAGTGTTCCCAGCGGCTATCATCAGGGCTCCCGTGTGTCTGGAGCTTGTGGGTCGTGGTGGGCACTGGATGTCCTTGGGGCAGACTCAGCCCAGGACTGGGGTGTATTTGCCTCCTGGAGCTGCCATGACAAAGGACCATGGACTGGGCACCTCCAAACAGCAGGGGTTATTCTCAGAGCACAGGAAGTGAGAAGTCCGAAGTCCAAAGTCAAAGTGATGCCAGGGTTGGTTTTTCTGGAAGTTCTGAGGAAGAAAACCTCCCCCACTTTTCTCTGGTGGCTGCTGGTGACCCCAGGCACCCCAGCTCAGCTGCCCTCCAATTTCGGTCTGAGTACAGACTGGCCTTCTCCTTCTAAGAACACCCACCATTGGGGTTAGGGCTCACCCCATGTGCACATGATCTCCCCTTGTCAGCCTTCTCTTTCTTATCGCTGCAAAGACCCTGTTTCCAAATAAGGTCGGCCACAGGTAGCGGGGGTCAGGACTGGGATGTATATTTGGGGGGGCACTGTACAGCCTGTTAAACGAGGTGGCTCTGAAGGGCTGGGGTGGGTGTCTCTCCCTTCTCCCTGCTTCATCCCTACCTCCCTCTACCCATTCACTCACTCATTCACCCCCTCGCCTGCCCGCCCAGCCCACCCTTCTGTCCTCTCCTTTGTTTAAGGGGTGGCAGCAGCTGGAGGCCTCTGAAACAAAGGAGACCGGAGCCTGGGGGAGTGCAGACAAACGGACAGATGGACAGAAGGAAGGAAGGGTGCCCTGAAGAAAGACTGGCAGGGAGGGCAGGGAGGGTGACAGAGGTGGCCATGGAGCCCCACCACCTTGAACAGTGACTCCTGCCCCTCCCTGTGCTCCCAGATGGGGGAAGGGGAGCCAGGGTCACCCCTCAGAGACCCCAGGGCAGCCCCTTGGGGGAGGTCGCCAAGGGCAGCCTATGGGCTGTGAGCTGGGCAGCGGGAGGACCTCCCACCCGAGGGCTCGGGAAGGCCTTGGACTGTCTTTTGAGAAGATTCCGGTGCAGCCCGCAGCATGTCACCCGGCACAGCTGTCCACCCTGCAGGACACAATTCTCCCTGAAGAATCAGACTTGACCCCTGTCTGTCGCCCATGGTCAGAGACCCCTAGTGGACAGCAACCAACGCTTTGGTTGACATTAAAAAGCATCAAATTCTGATTGCATGATATTGTTCTTCGGATAAGGCTAAAAGGAGCATTTAGATCTTGCTCCCCACTCTGTCTCTGGTGGGTCCTCTCACCTCCCGTGCCTCTGGCCTACACCCCAGTTTTTCTATGCATAAATAAGTAAATAAATCTTTCCTTTTAAAGATTTATTTATTTATGCATACAAGAACTGGGGTGTAAGCCAGAGGTATATGTGTGGGGAGGTGTGTGTGAAAGGATTCACCAGAGAGATTGGGGAACAGAAGAGGAGGATCTACTGAAATACACTGCTGAGGGGAGCAGCAGGCGTGACAGGAGAGGTCTGCCGTGCCATGTGGGTATCTCGCCGGCCGGCCTGGATCGAACCATGCTGCAGAGGCTGCAGACAACTTAGTGCTGCGCTTAACTGCCTGTGCAACCAGGAAGGCCCAATTTTCTTTCTTTTTAAAGATTTATTTATTTATGCATACAAGAACTGGGGTACAGGTCAGAGGTGCAGGGGGTGCATGTGAGAGGATTCACCAGAGACAGAGCAGGGAACAGAACAGGCAGACTGGCTGAAATATACCCCTGAGGGGAGCAGCGGGCGAGACAGAGAGGTCTGCTGCACCATGTGGGTTGCTCCCTGGCCAGCCGGGGATCGAACTCATGCTGCAGAGGCTGCAGATTGCTTCATAGTGCGGTGCTTAACCCCCTGCACCACCAGGGAGGCCAACTGGGGCCTGATTTTAAGGGGTTAGGCTGTAGGCAATGGGGAGCCATTGAAAGTGGCTGAGCATAAGAGGGACTACACAAAGGTTGCTCTGAGCCTGAGACCGTGTTCAAGGTAGGGGAAGCAATTGAAATGGAGGGCGGGGGAGGGGGGCTCTTTAACTTTAGGCCACATCTGAAGCACTTGGGACCCAGACCTGCCAGAAAGGAAGGAGGTTTTGGGCAGAGGTTTGTGTTTTACCAGTTACTCAGGGACCCAATGGGTCCCTTGGCCTAGAATTCATGCCCCTGGGCTCCTTGTCTCTGCTGCTCCCAGAAACAGGAGCCCCTTCCTCAGATTGGGCTGCTGACTTTCACTGCTGGAATCAGAACCCCATTTGACATCCTAGGAGGGCAAAGACTGGCTAGGAGGTAGAGGGCTGATGAGGGACTGTGGGGGTCCCCAGATGGAGCACAGTTTCCATGTGAACATGAGCAGTGTTGCTTTAGGGATATCATCTGAGGCCTGGCCACCTGGGTGGGGGCCTGGAAAAGCCAGGAGAGCTGGGAAACCGATGCCTGTGGAGAAGGGTTCGGAGCCCCAGGGGGGGTGGGACAGCGGCTCCTCCGGTCTTGCTCGGGGCTCTGCCCCAGGATCAGTGTGGCAGGTGCCCATGAACACCCTTCCTATCTGTACTTTGGGGCAGCCCTTTTCTCAGAGCTGCAAATCTTTGGCTGTCTGATGGGGACAGTGGAAAACATGCCTTTCAGGCCTGGCCTGGGGTGAAAGGAGGAAATTCTTCTTCACTAAATAGTCCTGAAATAGGGGTTAAGCACAGCACTGTGAAGCTATCCACACCCTCTGCAGCACAAGTTCAATCCCAGGCCCGCCAGGGAGCTACCCACATGGTGCAGCAGACCTCTCCTGTCTTGCCCACTGCTCCCCTCAGCAGTGTATTTCAGTCCATCTGCCTGTTCTGCTCCCCACTCTGTCTCTGGTGAATCCTCTCACTGCCCACACCTCTGGCCTGTATCCCAGTTCTTGAATGCATAAACAAATCTTTAAAATTAGTCCCTAAATAGAAAAGGTTAGGGAGAAAGGAAGTGAGGACACAGACAATGACTCTGTATTGTCTCATTTAGGCCCATTTCTGAACTACCGAGATGCCAGGGAGGCACTCACGGGCCAGCACACCGGGGAACAGGATCTGGGAGGCCTGGCACTGCCTCCAGTGTGCTGTGTGACCTTGGACAAGACCCTCAGCCTCTCTGAGCCAGCTCTCTGGCCTATGAAATGGGGAGAGTCCTCTTTTCACCCTGCAGGGTTGCCACAAAAGCTCATGAGCTCACAGGCCAAGACGTGTTCTGTGGCCTGGATGTCTTCTGCCATGTCAGGCCGGGGTTTGCCCACAAGTGGCTACTTGGGATGGGGATGCGACACCACTGCCGATGACGGCATAGAATGATACCACCCGCCACTGAATTTGGGGCCATAGTTGGAAACGTTTCCTGGGAGGCAAATTCCAGAGGTGCTTATAGGGCTGGAGGAACCAGGACCATAGGACACAAGGTAACAGGCAGGGGACACAAGGTAACATCTCCACCTAGAGGCCAGCAGGTGGGAGCCGAGAGTGACAATGCTTGGAAAGCAGGGAGCCCATGCCTCCACAGGGGAAACACCCCCAAAAAGAAGAGTTAACCTGGGTCTCGGTTGGCTTATCTGTAAAATGGGGAATAAAATATATGAGGGAAAATAAAATGGGAATAATACTTAGTCCTACCTTAGAAGGCTGGCACGAGGACTAATTTAGTTAATACATGTGACTCATGGTGCAGGCTCTGGCACATAGCAAGGACTCAAAAATGTAGCTTCTGTTACTATTGTTATTATTGCTCTATTATTATTATCATTATTACTGCTTTACACCAGGAACAATAACTCCCCAAGTCAAGGATGAAGTTTGAGGTCAGCTTCCACTGGAAGTCACCATTAGTAATAGATGCTTGGCTTGAGGGCTGCTAGCCCTTTGGTACTTTGTGGGAACACCTGATAGCCAGGCAGGCTCATTCTTTCTTCTGGTTGGGGGTCACCTTAGATTCTTTTTTTAAAGATTTATTTATTTATGCATACAAAAACTGGGGTACAGGCCAGCAGTGTGGGCGTGAGAGGATTCACCAGAGACAGAGTAGGGAGCAGAACAGGTGGATCGACTGAAATACACTGCTGAGGGGAGCGGTGGACGAGACGGGAGAGGTCTGCTGTGCCATGTGTGTCACCTCCCTGGCCAGGGATTGAACTCGTGCTGCAGTGGCTGTGGATGGCTTCATAGTGCTGCATCTTAACCCCTTGGGCCACCAGGGAGGCCCTCACCTTAGATTCTTGACGAGACTCTCCTTATCCCCTGCTGCCAACGTCACAGCCACAATAGTTTCACTGTCAGGGGTGGGGGAGATGGAGAAATGTTGAAGATTGTAGTTTCTTCTCTGAAGGTGGAACCTCTTTCTGCCGTGGACTCCCCTGAGGTGTGCTTCTAGGCCCCAAGAGAAAGACGCAGCAGCAGATGTGGTGTGCGGGATTGGCAAGCCCTCCTGGCCCCTTCGGGACACTCAAGCACCCGCATCTGGATGGCCTGGCAGACTCCGAGTCCGGCCTTTTGACATTACCAGCGATGCTGTGATTGGAGGCACTGTTTCCGCTTCTGCCCAGCCAGGAGGGAGGTCTCAATCAAAATAAAACCAGCCGCAACTGAAGCTCTGTCTCAGGGACTTTAAAAAGAGGGGGGAACCAATGGAAGGAGACGGGGTGACCGATGGGGAGCTTCGGTCAGCACTTTAGCACTGACCTGGTTGTTTGTGGTCCCTGGAAACAGCCTTTCCACTGCTGGGCTGGCCAGGGGTGGTGATGGCCCAGGTGCCCTCGTGGTCCCCGCCCGCTAGGGAGCCCCAGCCTGCTCCCAGCTGCTCTCCCAGCCCCCCACTCTGTGTCTCCTGCAGTCAGCATCCTCCCTGGAGGGCAAGAGGAGCCTGATCTTGTCCTAGAAGAGCTTGACCCTTGCTGGGAGCAGGGCCAGCGTCACGTGGGCACCACCAGCCCGCAGGACTCAGGGGCGGCTCCGGCGTGTGAAGAGGAGGACGAGGCCGTGGAGCAGATGCCCAGGTAGGAGCTGGAGAAGGCCTAAAACCCATGATCAGTTGGGAAGAAACCAGGCACAAAGTACAGAGCCCCGAAGTATAAAAGGACAAAGTGTGGGCACTGAGGCTGCTCCCCACCCCAATCCCGAGGCACCCAATGCTCTCCCCAGGCTGAGCGGCTGCCACTCCAGGGCACGTGGATTCCCTTCTTTCTTTTTGTCCCTTTTTGTAAGAAGATTTATTTATTATTTATACAAGCACTGGGTGCAGTCAGAAGCCCGGGAGGGTGAGAGAATTCACCAGAGCCAGAGCGGGGAGCAGAACAGGCAGACTGACGAAGTACACTGCTGAGGGGAGCAGCGGGCAGCAGGAGAGGTCTGCGCGCCATGTGGGACCCTCGCTGGTGACCGGGGATCGAACTGGCGGCGCTGCAGAGGCTGCGGGCAGCTTCGCAGCCCAGCACTCAACTGCTGCGCCACCGGGGGAGGCCGTGGATTCCCTTCTTGTCCTCTCTTTATTTCCCCCCACAAAAGATAGCACGTCACAGGCACCTAAACATCAGATGCTTCAGAGAGGGCCTTGGAGACCCTCGAGGGTGGGACGGGGAGACAGCGCCTTCCCTGGACCTTGTTCCTTCCTATATTCATTCCACAATATACCTCGAGATTTTTTTTTTTTTTACAACTTCGTAGGAATGTGCCAGCACTTGCTTAACCTGTGTGCTACTGATGGATGTTTAGATCGATTCCAAGACATGTTATTATAAACACGTGCATGCGCCCTTGCGCAGGAGCAGGTCGGCAGGACGCATTTCCAGGAGCGGGGACGGGCTCCTGGGCAGGGGAGTGTGTAGTCATGGCCGTGGCTGCAGAGTCGCTACCCCAGGGCTGGAGTGATCTTAGCTCCCATGGACGGAGGTCTTGGGTCCTCAGGCCCATGCTCTGCATTGCAGAGATGGGGAAACCAGGGAGCAGGGGGTCACCACCAGGATGGTGAAGCAGCCCTGTTACGGGAGGGAGCCCAGGGCTGCTCAGGCGGGGCTCCCCTGATGGAGTCTTGGTTGGGGAGTTCAAATCCAGTCTAAGGGGTTTCAACATCCTGATGAAGACGGGGGCACGAATGGGCTTGGGGCGTGGCTGCAGGTGGACTCATCTGCCTTTGACCTCAACTCAGGTTGCTGCCTGGGATTCAAGAGGAGAGGGGGCCGGAGGAGGAGGAAAAAGAAGAGGAAAAGGCAGAGAATAAGTAAGTCACTTGTCCCACCCCACCCGCCAGGGATGGTCCGGGGAAGTGGGGTTACCATGAGGCAGCTTGGCTTCTGGGGTGAGGACACTGTTGGGGGTCCTTCCTTTGTTCTGTGCCTGTGCTGCTGGGTACTGAGCAGAGAGGCTACGGGAAGCTGGGGCTCCCCCACTGTGCTCATTATGACCCCAGACTCATATGTCCCCCACTCAACACGTCCTAACCCCTACCCCCACACAGACACTAGAACGTGACCTCCGCGAGGGTGGGTCTCTTACATCCATTGCCATGTGCCAGAGCTGAGGATAGTGCCGACACCGTGGGCACCACGTAAGAGCTGGTCGAATGCCTGGATGGATGAGTGAGTGGGCACACACGGGGGCGTCCAGTTCTCCCCTGTAATTAACACAGCCGAGGTGTAGGGCTGTCTCCTCCTCACACTCTCCACCCCTGGTAGCTTTAGATGCCTTCTAAGCTGCCCTGGATTCTGCTCTCCTGCCCATTTGTAGTGATTCCCCACCCGCACCCATAAAGATGTCAACATTAACACCCACAGAAGAGCACAGTTAAAATAAAGGTGAAAAATGGACATCAGGACCCCCCTAGAGGGAGAGGGCGTCTAGCAAGGTGGGATGGACAGGAGGACGGATGGATTGCTGAACGCGGGAGGCGAGACAAGCAGTGGAACAGGAGTCTGCAATCTGGACAGTGGGGGTGACGGGGTGTGAAGTCTGGGGTGTGGTTGCTTAGGTGGAATTGGAAAGCACGGGGCTGGAGGGGCTGCCAGGGAGGAAGTGTGGGTACAGGAGAAGCCCCTAGGTCCGAGTAGAGGCCCAGGGGATGACGAGGAAGCAGAAAATACTGAGGATGTGGTACCAGAGAGAGGGAGAAGGAGTTGGCGAGAATGTAGAGCCTGCAGGCCAAGTTCGGAAAGTGTTTCGAGAAGGAAGGTGTGATCTGCTGCGGGACGCATGTCCGGGATGTGACAGTGTAGCTGGTGGAAGGGGTGGGAGGTGATGCCTCTGAGGTGGTGGTGCCAGACTGTGAAGGCCTTACACTTGATCACCTGGAAGGGAGCAATGGGGAGCTATTGAAGGTTTGAGCAGGCGAGTGTCACCACCCGGCAGCTGTGGAGAGATTATGGCAGGGAGAGCAGCGAGGAGGCTGTGTCATTGTCAGGTCAGGCTGAGTATGTCTGTCCTCTTGCTCTCTCCTCTTGCGGTCTCCCCCATCCTCCACTCCACTGTCCATGCTAACCCCAGCCCATGCCCATCCCTAAGCTGTTCCTCGGAAGCAGGACAGCACGGACTTAGTGGAGTGACCTAAGCACATGGCATATGCCACAGAATTCCTGCCTCCACAGTGGAACGTGGGGGCTGATCATCACCCTTGGAGTGGTGAGAAGCACAGCCGTGATAACCAATGTGGCGGGACTTGGCCTGGAGTGAGTGTCCCACTGATGGACACTGATACTCTCCCCATGAAGGGTCATTTTCAGTCCCAATTGTGAAAGAGTTAAACCTTGAGTCCAACACAGGATTTCAGAACTGGAGGTCTGCCCAGTGGCATTGCTTTTAGCCATCCTTGCCAGTTCTCCTATAGAAATTCTATCTTTGGCCACTTGCTTGCCCCCAGCGACAGGGAGCTCACAACCACACTACGGCTGTCCCATCCATATGCTCCTCTGACTTATGAAAATCTTTTTTTTTTTTTTTTTTTTTTTTTTTTTTTTTACCAAAGCACATGTGCTTCCTTCCCTGTGGCTTCTATCACCCACCCAAACACTGCCCTCAGCCCCCCAGGCTGCTCAGAGAAGACCTCGGAGGCTACATAGCTTGGTTAGTACAGCCTTGTCCGCCCCTGCTTTCCACACCTCTGTGTAGACTACAGTGCATGGGGGTTTTTCCCCCATCAAACCTGTGTGCCCAGGGCTTAGGCCTGAAAACCCCTTTCATGCCTCTGCTCTTGAACTGAGCACACATGAAGACTGGTGACCCAGTGCTCACACACATGCAGTAGCTACATGCACATGGCCATGCACACACTTACGTGTGCAGGGACACACACACTTCACCCCCACACGGCCAGCATGCATGCACAGAGACTTTATGCAAAAAGCACATGCATACAGTTACCCCCCAATGCTGCAGAAACACACACACACACACACAAATGTTTACCCAAGTTTCAAACTCAAGAGCTTTTGGGGTGAGGTTGCCTGGGGAGGGATGCAGGCTTGTGGTGAGTGAGTGAGTGAGCCCAGGGTGGCGTCTGACATGCCAGAGGGAGTCTGGCTCAGGACAGGCAGTCTGGGCTGTGGCTGCCAGGGAGGATGCTCTTGGCCAGCTCTGCGGAGGCACAGGGGTTACTGATGACGCGCGGGCCCTGGTAACGGGCAGATTGTCGCCTAGCGACCTGGTCTCTGCTGGCAGCAGCTCCTGTTTTCCTAGCAACCGCAGCCTTTCGGTCCCCACCTGGCCTCCCTAGGGACATCTCTGCAGAGTTCCCTGCTTGTCCCCTCAATCTGATTAGAAGCAGGAAGGCTCTGGAGCTGCCTCGCAGACTCAGAGCGGGCTAGCACGCTCCGGTTCTCCACGCTGCGCGAGACCCCGGTTTGGGATGAATGTCCCTGCCCACGGCTGAACCCCCGCACCATGGGCATCCTTGTTGGCAAAGACAGCGAGACCCAAGTAGGTGGCTGCTTCTCCCTGAGGGCTCTCCTCCTTCCTTCTTTTGGGGTTATTGTGTCGGGTGGAGTGTTCTACTGAAGTTGACAGTAAGGACCTTCACCTGGGGGTGCAGCCTGTTGGGTGACCTGGGGGAGGGCAGAGAAGTGGGCTGCTACACCCTGCAACTTTAACTTGGAGAGCCAGGGAATTTCTGGGATGCCCACCCACCTCAGTCCGTCTGTTCCTCTGTCTGGAAATCCCTGGGAGTTGGGAACTTTCCAGGAGTTGATGGCCCGCTGCTTCTGGGCCAGGCAAGAGGGGCTTGGCAGGGACTGGGCACACTGCTAGTAGGACAACCCAACCTTGAGTACATAGGTCCCAAAACAGCCCCTGGCAATGCTGACAGCCTCCCCCCCCCCCACAGAACTTGCTAGATGTCTTGGTGGCTGGAGATGTTTGTGCAAAATGTTTCCTGAACCACGTGGGTGGCTCATAGCCCTACAGAACGCCACTCCCCAGGGATTAATACCAGTCGTGATAAGAACGATCAAAATAATGCTTCCATTTGACTCACACTTGTTTCCCGCTGTGTGAAGGGAGATAACATCATTATCCCATTTCACAGATGAGAGGCTGAGGCTCAGTGACAGTGCCCTGCCTGTTGGAGTAGGGGGGGTTCTGCCGGCAAGTGCAGAACTGGGGTTCACTTGGCACCACAATGCAAGAAAGCTGTTGCCCAGTGTTCAGAGCTGAAGCGTCCAGGACCACACCTGTATGAGGAGGCTTTTTGATCTTTTTAAACTTTTTGTTGACGTAACATCACCTTATAACCCTGTAAGTTTCAGGCGTGCATCATTAATGATTAATCATTAATCATTAATGCGTTCCCCGCTGGCCCTTCTGCCCTCACTCAAATAAGCCATGTACGCGGAAAGACTGAGGGAATCTTCTAGGGCACTTGCCCAGGGCCATACAATGATTTCTTTTCTTTTTTTTTCAAAGATTTATTTCTTTATGCATACAAGAACTGGGGTGTAGGCCAAAGGTGTAGGGGGTGAGAGGATTCACCAGAGTCAGAATGGGAAGCAGAACAGGCGGATTTACTGAAATACACTGCTGAAGGGAGCAGCGGGCGAGACAGGAGAGGTCTGCTGCGCCCTGTGGGTAGCTCCCTGGCTGGGATCGAACTCATGCTGTACTGCAGTGGCTGCAAGTAGCTTCATAGAGCTGTGACTTAACCCCTTGTGCCACCAGGGAGGCCCCCATACAGTGATTTCTTGACCTGATTCTGGGATTGACTTGACCAGAAGCCCTGACTGGGACTGTGCTCTGAGAACTGAGGAGTCCCCTATGTCTGTTTCAGGGAAAGCAAATCCACTCAGACCCCTCACAGCAAGTGGCCCAGCCCACTGTTTTGTTAGGGCAGATGTCTCCCTCAAGAATGGGGGACACCTTCCCCTCACTATTTTTGAGGGACCCACAAAGACATTTTAATTTCCTTTGAAGTCAAATCCCCCCAAATGGGCTTGTAGATGGAAGAACCTGTTTTAAGTTTGTTATGAACATAGGGATCTTCATAGAAATGCGGTCACAAAATAGTTTTAATTCTATTTTTACAAATGAAGGGGCCCCGTGAAAGTCATAGTGTGCTTTAGCTTTTGTGACTTGTCTCTTTAAGGAAATCTGTTTCTTCCTGGGCAGGGTAGAAAGTCTGACTCTGCTAATCCTGGAAATATCTGTATGATAAGGAGAAATCAAGTGAACGGGGTGTCTGGATGATCCAGACACCCCTGACTCCCCCCCTTTCTTCCCCCCAACCCTGCCCGGTCACAAGGGACCAAGCAGGTGCTCAGAGGCTGGCAGCGGAGTATTAAGGACATGGCCTTGGGGTTAGAGACACGTTGCAGAGCCTATGTGACCATAGACAGACAATCTGACGTCTCTGGGCCTCCAATTTCTAAACTGGGGGCAGCATCCATCACAGGTTGGGGAGCCACTGTGTTGACCCCGTGCCTGGCACACAGCCCATGGGATCTGCTGTGCTAATATGATCACCTGCTGATTCCCATGCCCAGGCTGCTGGCTCCTAACTGTCTGGGGCTGCTGTCCCACCCTCACCTCCTTAACCACCTTGGGAGGGCTGCCACTTAGCCCAGGGAATCTAGGTTTTCTGGGTAACAGGCACAGCAGCGCATCCTCGGTGAACCCCTGGCAACAGTAGTCTGTGGGCCGGCCTGGGGCTGTCAGGAAACAGAACCTGATTCCAATACACAAATCACATTACCCCTGGTCCTGAGCCATCTTTTTTAAAAAAAGATTTATTTTTTTTATTTATGCATACAAGAACTGGGGTGTAGGCTAGAGGTGTGTGTGTGTGGGGGGGGCAGGGGTGAGAAGATTCACCAGAGACAGAGTGGGGAGCAGAACAGGCAGATCTACTGAAATCCACTGCTGAGGGGAGCAGTGGGTGAGACAGGAGAGGTTTGCTGTGCCATGTGGATCAGCTCCCTGCCCAGGGATCAAACTCATACTGAAGTGGCTGCTGATAGCATGATAGTGCCGAGACTTTAATCCCTGCACCACCAGGGAGGCCCCCTGAGTCATCATTTTAACCCAGAGGTCACACACAGACATCTAAGGGTCCATTCTAGCTGGAAGACATGCTGTTTGGGGTATCTGCATGTTAATATAGACATATTAATTTGGATTATCTATCAGCATCTAACAATTCAGAGATTCTACCTTTATTTTTTATTATTGTTATTATTTTAAATATTTATTTATACAAGCACTGGGTACAGTCAGAAGCACAGGAGTGTGAGAGAATTCAGAGCCAGAGTGGGGAGCAGAACAGGCAGACTGACGAAGCACACTGCTGAGGGGAGCAGCAGGTGCGGCAGGAGAGTTTTGTGCTCCATGTGGGACCCTCGCTGGGGATCGAACTGGCACGGCAGAGGCTGTGGGCAGCTTTGCAGCCCAGCGCTCAACCACTGCGCCACCAGGGGAGGCCCTATTATTATTTTTTAAATTAGAAGATTCCATTTTTAAAATTGGTAGTTCAGGTTCCTTTTAAAAATTGGGACATAAGAACTGGAAGATGTGGTCACCGGGCCCTTGTTTCTCTTGCCAAATGAGGTTGCCAACTCAGAAGAGCGTGTGTTCTCTGATTTGCCATAGTCCTCCCTGCTCCCTCCCTATAACCTCCCCCTGACCCCATCACTCCTGTATGCCTGCAGGGACCAGGGACCCCTGAGACATTCAGAAGCTTCAGTGTGGCTCTGATCTCATGACTTGGAAAGGACCAGGGCCTGCGGTAGAGGTTTGTGTGCTGTGGTACAATTTGCTGTGCGATTATGGGAAAGTCAATTTACCTGTTTGGGCCTTATTTTTCTCATATTCCCTGCCTCTCCCTGTATCATCAGAGGTGACTAGAGACTCTCAGATGAGAAATGCTGGGCATATATCTTATCTTGAACACGATGTAATGTCCTTTGGTCACACGCCAGAGAACAGCACCTCAAGCCATCCTTCATGCTTGTCTTGGCACATGCTGTTCCCCCTTCCTGGACACCCTTCCCCGCCTATTTCTCATAGTCAATTCAGCATCTTCAAGAGCTGGGTCACAGACACCTCCTCTGGGAAGCCCTCCATCCTAGGTAGAACTCTGGCTGTGCCCTTCACTGTCCTTTGCTCGAGTGTGTGTGTCTCAGACGGGGGGATCGTTAGCTGGACTTGGGATCTGCCGACCCCTGTGCCGGCAGCCTGGTGTGGGCGAGACCTACTCCTGGGCATCTTTGTGCTTGGCTCAGGGCACAGAACCTGGCACTCCGCAGGCTTCAGGGATAGTTCAACACCTCTAACCCCGACCCTTTCCTCCCGCCCCTGGGTGCACAGTGTCCGACTGGATAGCTGTCTGGTGGCGCAGATCGGCCAGGACCCAAGTGAAGTAGGCGGGACCCAGGCCAGGAGGGCCTCACGCCAGGTATGTAGCCACAGGCCAGGCTCTTGGGAGACCTCTGAGGCCTGAGCTGGCATCAGTGGAGGGGGCTGGGCTTTGTCTACTTCGTTTACAGGGCATTTTCAGACAGGACAGTGGGGGGTGCGACTGTGGGGCCTGCTCACATCAGGGGTCAGATAGTGTCGCCACCCAGGGGTCTTGGGTGACACTCAGGGGCTGTGGGTGGGAAGAAGGTGGCCTGGACAAGTGACCTTCCCATGCCAGGCCTCAGGGGCCACCTTTGTAAATGGCACTCCAACTCCCTCTCTGGGGGGGTATACCCAGCTGTACACTGGGCAGTGCAGTGCCAGTGGGGGTGCTGTGGCCACTGCTGCGGCTGCTTTGTCCCCACCTGCACAGGGCTGTGTGCGGAAGTTCCCCTGTTCCGTGGGACAAGCCCAGGTGTTGGGGCCCGGGCTGCCGTGTGCACTGCTCTCCTCAGGGTGGAGGCCACCTCCCGGGCGCCCCAGAAAGCAGGACCTGACCAGCACATCATGGCAAGGAGCAGAGCCATCCCGAGAGGACCCCTGAGGGAGACCTCCTGACAGGTCCCGGACGGGGTGGGGCATGGCCCCAGCTGCTGTTTCCACTTGATTTTCTGCAGGCACTGCAGGAGGAGGCCCAGGCCGCCCGCTCCGGAGGTAGGTGTGAGGAGTGGGGTGGGGTGGGGTGGGTGGCAGTTGCACAAGGACATCGGGGATACTTTCAGGCTGAGCCACCTCCCTCCATCTCCATCCTGACAGCCCCTCTGCCTGCTCTGTCCTCAGGCAGAACCCACGCCCCGCATCTTGGGGTCACGTTGTTTCAGAAGCTCTAGGGGTATACTCTGCTGTACCAGGCCACACCTTCTTTAGCCCCAGCCCCTCTGCTGTGCTGGGCTCTTATGCTCAGCGAGATAAGTCAGAGGAGGAGACGCCACGTGATTTCACTCATACGTAGACGGTAAAGAGACAAAATGAAACAGGGAACATGTACCTCAACTCTGACAGCAGAATGGGGGTTACCCTTGGGGGTTGGGGGAGCAGGCAGGAGGTGGGCTGGGTGGAGGGCTTGACTGGATGTGTGCGGATGGAGACTAGCCTGTGGTGTAGGCCTGGGGTGGTGTAGACAAATGTGGGGAGAAGCTGTACACCTGGTATTTATGCAGTTTTACAAAAAAAATCTCAGCAGAAAAAAAAAAAGAAAAAACAAGCCCCAGGGGGGATGGCACTGAGGCCCCTGAACCCCACTTGCTCCCTCCTGCCACCCCTACCCCTCACTAGGGCTGTGGCTCTCTGGGCTCCTGGTCACCTCAAATACAACGTGTACCAGCGGAGGTTGGGGCTACCCTTGCTAAGGTGTATCCCAGACTCCACGCCTCTTGTTGAGCTGCTCTTGCTGAGACCTGCAGGTGTCCCCTGCTCACACTTGGCTATTACCTACCACCACCCGGTCCACGACAGGGGGGCCGGAACCCGGGGGCTGGAACCCGGGGGCTGGGCACCGGCTCCTTACTAACCTCCCTCAAGCCCCCAGTGCTCAGGCTGCCCCGGGAGGTGGATGGGCCATTTCACAGATGAGAAAGTTGAGGCCCATGTGGTCAGGATGTGGCCGTGAGGTCAAGGGCACAGACCCACGTTCCACTCTCGAATCCTCCCGCGGTCTCTCTGTGTGACTCAGAGCCAGTGCTCTGGCTTCTCCTGGCTTCTAAATCAAGAAAAGGGGGGCAGCAAGTATACCTACTGTCATGGGTTGCTGGGAGACAGAGAAGGGGAGACAGTGCGTTGAAAGGGCCCGGCCCTGTGGCTGGCTTTGAGGGAGGAGCCTGCCAGGCAGCCTCGAGAAGGGCCTGGACCCAGGTCTCCTACCCCTGTGTCCTGAGCTTGTTCTGTGTCTCGTTAGCTTCAGCACAAGGCTGTAGGAAGCTACTAAATCTCTACCTCACACAGGTGAGTAAGACCAGCTCACCCAGGTGCAGACGCAGTGGCCTGGAGACGTGACCTCCGTGTGCCACTTCTCCAGTGTGGACCCAGAACCAGCAGCGCCGGGTCGCCTGGGAGCTGGCTGGAAATGCAGATTCTCAGGTCGCGCCCCCGACCTGCTGAACCAGATCTGCATTATAACAAGATTTCCTGGTCATCTGTCTGTACCTCAGTGCTGCAGAGGCGATGGCCTTGACCGCTGCTGCTTGTCGGAAGCACAGGGGAGGGTGACGTCTGGAGCAGGGGCTCGCCCAGACCAGGAAGTGAGACTCTCCAGCCTGGGGCTGGGCAACAGACGTTTCCAAACCTAGCCGAGGCTGCCATAGGCAGGTCGGTTTGGAAGCCGGGGCTCCGGGGAAGGCCTCACTTCTGCTTGGTTGTGAAATTAAGCTCCGAGTTTCCTTGGGATGGAAATCTGACTGGCTAAGAATATTTGAGTGCGGAGTTCATGAGTCTAAGAGCCTGAGGAGCTTTGGGTTCTTTCATTCTAACTATTTTGAGTCTGAGATGGGAAAGGCTTGGGGGTTGGTTAGCAGCGAGAGAACATGCGAAGTTGGGGCCTGGGGACTGTCCATCAGAGCTGTTGGTACATCAGTCCTGTGACTTGGTGACGCATTCGAGGTTGAACTCCAGGGACAAGAGTGATGCTGCAGGCCTTGGGCGGGGCTGCTGCAAGCACAGGCGGGTCTGTGCTGGTGCCAGCAGGGAGCAGCCCTGCTGCCTTGCCTCCTCCAAACCTGTGCTCCTGCTTGCAGCCCCCAGACCTCTACCCGAGACCCGCTGGCCTCAGCAACATGGCTAAGCCAGGCCGGGACGTGGAGCTGAATCGCCTGGTCCAGGACCAGCTGCCTGGCCAGGCGGCCCCTCCAAACCTGGTGGACCACCTCCCCAATGTGCCCAGCTACCGCCCACCCATCACCCGCATCCCTGTCCTGGTCTCCCGGAGAACAACCTTGTCCAACTCCAGCTTCGCCAAGGAAACCAGGAGCTCCATCCGTCGCCTAGGTAGCGTGATCTCGCCCACCCAGCATGCTCGGCCGGGATGTGTGCTTCTGCATGGCTTGTGCTGATTCCAGCCTGGGGGCCGTGCCATGGTCTGGGAGCACTAGTTAGGTGCCCAGAAAACCACCCCGAATTCCCCTGCTGATCAGTGCCTTCATCTTACTGTGTGGTGATTGAAAGGTGTTAATCCCTTTCTCCTGGCGGCTAAAATTCCACAATTAGCAATTCATTTCTTTGGGTTATTTAAGGCTTTCTGCAGATCTTTTTTTTTTGACAGGTAGTCACTCACACCAGAGTCTAAATAAGTCACTCAACTCTCCAGGACAAGAGGTTGGGGCAGGGAGTTGGGTGACCGAGACGAGTGAGCAGAGGGGAATAGAGTGTAAGAAATTTTGGGGGGTCCATTGTGGATAAAATCTACTGTCCTTGAGAGATGGCTGGGAGAAAACTTTCTAAAGGTTATTGATATCCTCCCAGCAAATCCCTCTCGGGAAGAAATAGACCTTCAGGTGCCAACTGGGAGACCAATGGCCCAGTGTGGAGGATCCATCCAATTATGACAAGACCCCACAGTGGCCTACAGGCTCTGGGTGCTTGCTGGCTGAGGACGGAGTGCTAGGGGGTCATCCTGGCACCACTGCTGGCACTGTTACCTTCTGCCCTGACTCCAGCCAGGCCTGTCCACTTTCCCTTGTGATTTGTTTGTTTTTGGACAACACCAGGCGAGGGTGCCTCTGTGATAAGCAGACAGGTAGAATTGAACATTTCCTTGATCCACTCTCCTCCCCTCTACCAGGCTTGGGGTGGGCACAGAGTGGGCAGGGAGGTAGCCCATGAATCATCCCTGGGGGGCCTGGGATCGCATCCCAGTCTTAGTCTTCTAGGCAAACCTTAAACCTACTCTCTCTAATGGCTCCAACTCCAGCCCCACAAGCTCCTCCCTTTATTTGCTTACTTCTTCTTTCCATGGATTCACTTCTTTTATTTAGTTAAGTGTATTCAAACAGGAAACTTGATCTTCCTATAAATCGAAGCATGGCTTGCCATAAATCGAAGACATATATAGAAACAGGCACAAAAGCTGAAAACAAAGTCGTGCTGATAGTTTCTAGAGAAATCTGCTAGTCTGCTGAGGAATCTCCACTGAGGTCTGCTCTCAGGGCCACAGAGGGGGGGTTAGGAGATGTTGGGGGCGCTGGAGGCCATCCTAGCGCTAATGGAGACTTCTCTGCACATTCAGCATCCAGCGAGAATTGAAATGGGACAAATGCTCTCTCGCCACGTGACCTGTTGCCTTGTCTGTGTCATCCCAAATCAACTTGTGTTTCCCTTAGCCCTGGGGAGCTCCAAATTTTGGAAATATTCCCAGAGTCCTGGGCCAGTGGGCTGGCTTGTCTACAGAGACAAGGGAATGGCGGTGCAGGGAGCACCTGCTTTCAATGCCCCTGCTCGGTGCCTCTGTGTGGTGTGTGCTGGTCACCGACCTGAGGATGAGCAAGAGTTTCATCTTGGAGCCGGGCTGCCGGCCTCCAAATCCCTGCTCTGCCGCCAGTTTTTCCATGTCTCTGCTTCATTTTCCTTATCCACCAAACGGGAACAGAAATAAGGATCTGGCAGAGTGGCTGGGCAGGGGGAGAGTTAATATATATAAAGCATTGCAAGTTCAGTGAAACAAATGCTTGGCAGGCACATAGGAAGTGCTTACTGTAAATATTATTATCGTCTGAACTAATTTAATCAGGCAATCTTATTCTTTATATTTTTAATAGTATTATCCCTGCTCTCTAAATCAATATAATACAAACTAATATCATTCCTATTTTGAATTCTGCTTTGCCAAGCTGGTGGAAAATGAAATACCAGGCTTAGGGGTTTCTCTACATCTATGGGAGGATTGGGGTAGCAGGGTCTGACTCCCGATGAGGCAGTTGCTGCGGGGCGCAGGCTCCAGAGCCAGGCTCATGGATGCAGAGGCCGGGCACATTCTGCCCCAGGGGGATCATGCTGGGGGTTACTCAGCAGCCTTCACCCACCCTTTTTGAGTGGGTGCCCTTGTCCAGGCTGCTCCACACCCCTCGGCCGCCCTCCAACTTATGCCTCAGGCCTACCTCATGCTCTCTCCTGCTTTCCACAGCCTGGGACATCAGTTTGTCTGGCTAAACTTCTCCCTTGTTTCAAAATGTACCCCCTCCCCTCACTGGGGCTATGGTGGAGGCGTCCTGGGGTGTGGCGTGAGAACCGTTTGTAGAGGTGTGACCCTGGACCCCTGAAACATACATGCCTCGCTACCCACTGGGAAGGTATGCACCTGCCTTGTAGAGCCCAGGCTGCTTCTGGCTGCTGTTTGGGGGTCGTGCTCATGTATGGTGGTGTATCTGGGCCTTTGCCAGCCCCTCAGCATCCTCTGAGCTGTGCCTCAGGGCACACCTATCCCCATAGGCCCAGGGTGGGTAAGGAGTCCTGAGCAGGGCCATGCCAGGCTCCTTGGGATGACTCAGTTCAGTGGGACATGGCCCCAGGCCTGTCAGAGACTGGGAGAGGGATTGAGCTGGTGAATTTCTGGTGCTTCTGGATGTACAGAAACAAGGAACTACCAAAACGGGTATCCAACGAGGGAGAAACACACTACAGAAATGAGCTTACTCTCCACTGGAGAAACTTCCAGGTGTCTCCACTGAAGCGCTACAAGAGCGTGAAAACTTATGTCCTCCTGGCCTAGGCCTGGGGAGGCATGGTCACCCCTACCTTGAGATTGGGGAAACTGAGCCCCAGACTGGGGAAGCAGCTGAGCCAGGCTTTGCTAGGCCTGGTCCTAGGACTCAGTGTCCTTATGACCCCTTCCCGAGCCCCGGGTCCTTGGTGCTTCTCCAGGCTGGAGACCAGACTGTGCTTTGGAGAGCGGGGCTCCGGGCGGTGTCCAGGAGCTTCCCCTGCTGCTGTGTCTCCTTTTGTGACTTCCAGCCTTGTGACTGAGGTGGCCGTGGCCTCAGGCCCCTGGGCTCTGCATTCTCTCTCTCTCTTTTTTTTTAATATTTATTTATACATACAAGAGGTGGGATATAGGTCAGAGATGCTGGGGGGTGATAGGATTCACCAGAGACAGAGTGGGGAGCAGAACAGGCAGACTGACTGAAATACACTGCTGAGGGGAGCAGCGGGCGAGCCAGGAGAGGTCTGCTGTACCATGTGGGTTGCTCCCTGGCAGACCAGGGATCAAACTCATGCTGCAGAGGCTTCGGATTGCTTCATAGTGCGGTGCTTAACCCCTTGTGCCACCAGGGAGGCCCTAGGCTCTGCATTCTTGCACCCTGCATGGAGCTCTCCTTGGGGGCCCTGCAGGGAGGGGAGGCTACCAGAAGCCCCCCCACCCCCAAACCCTGATGTGGTTCCTGTGGCTTTCTGCAGCAACACAGCAGGCCCCGGGGCTGGCTTCTCTCTCACTGACTCTGTCCCCTCCATCTTTTCCCCAGTGGCTGCCACGAAGGAGCACCCGGAGGTGCAGGTGGAAGATGCTGACGCTGACAGCCGCCCCCTTATAGTAGAAGAGAAACCTCCCTCCCCTGTGGGGCAACCACCTTCTCCGGCCAAATCCGACACCCTCGCTGTCCCGGGATCGGCCACGGGGACCCACAGGTCACCTTTTATGCTTCTCTTGGCCTTTTCACAGCACTGTGCTCCCATTTGTCAGATGAGGAAACTGAGGACAGAGAGGGGGGAGAGGAGAGGTAGTGGCCCAGGGTCACTCAGCGAGTTGGTGTCAGAACTGGGGATTCTTCTCCATTCCCTCCATCCCCTCGACTCCCCTTCCTGCCTAGACCCCAGCCTCCTGCCTCCTGCTGATGGAGTGGGCCTGTGGCTACCTTGTTCCTGTCATCCATCCATACCTCCCTCCCTGCATCCCTCCCCAAGCCTCTGTCGATGTCTTCAGGTGTCAGGTTCTGCTCTAGGTGCTGGGGAGGCCTGTCAAGGCCTGACATTCTAGTGGAGCTGAATGTGGAGCTGCCATTCTAGTGGCACCAGAGTGAGCAATGAACAAGTCATCACGTAAGCAAGGCTGTGGCAGAGAGTGCCAGCGTGAAGGTGGCTGGGAGAAACTGGGCGCCTGCGCTGGAGCCTGGCTCAAAGAGGGGAGAATTCTGAGGCTCAGGGGTGGAATCAGCACTGAGGGCAACTGATATGAGCCAAAGAGCCACGGGAAGCGCAGGCCGGGCAGAGGGACCCGGTGGTGTGGAGTAAATCCCTGCTTGCCAATTTCCAGATGGGAGGCGAGAAGCAAGTTGTGGAACCTTTCTAGTCTTCCGTTTTCCCATGCTGAGTGGGGATGAGACTTCACCTGTCTCCTGGTGCTTGAGTGTTCAGCAAGCTGTGGCCTGAGAAGGGCCTAGCACTGGGTCAGGCATGGGGGGTGCTGGGGTGTAGCAGCTGATTTAAGTCCACCCTCAGGACTCTTGGACTGCAGGAGAGGACACCCAGGCTGGGTACTGGAGGGCTGGGTGTGGGTCCCTGCTTTGGGACTCGTGACCCCCCCTAGTCTTCTCATGTGTGGCCATGTTTTAGAGTGTGAAAGAGGCAAATGCATGAGTTTTGCCCTCCTAAGTGACTTAGTTTAAGAGACTTCTGGACTCAAGCAAAGGCTGCATATCCTTCTTTCTGCATCCCTCTAGAAGCCCAGCTGGTGGAATCCCGAAACTTGGTGGTCGAGCATGGGAAGATTCAGACTTACACATGGTCAGCTAAGACCCCAGGGCTCCGACGGTGGCACTGCGTGGCAGACTTGAATTGAAAGACAGGGGACCCTGATCTTATTCAGTCTCTGTTCTTCAGTAGGGAGCCGGAAGCTCAGGAGGATATGGGGCTTTCCCAGGGTCACACCCTGAGCTGGAGACTGAACATCATTGCCACAGGCATTCTCTAGCAGCTGAGAGTGGTGTGTTCTAGAAGGGAAGTAGTGTTGAGCTGGGAGGGCAGAGACTTTAGACTAGAAGGGGAAGGGAGAAAGATGTTCATGAAGAGGCTCAACTGGATGGTAGGTATTTAGTTGGGTGGATTGATCCCATTTTACAGAGGGGGACACTGAGGTGGCTCAGAGTGTTTAAGTGACTCGCCAAGGTCACACGCTGCTAAGGGGCAGGGCTGCCAAGTCATAGTCATTACTTACTGCTAGGCTGAGGGACGATGCCAAGATTGGGGTCCAGAGATGGCGGTGCCCTTCTTCTCTCCTTGTGTCTCCCTGCAGGGAAATGAGGACCCTTCAGCTATATCATCCCCTGCCCCCAGCACCCCATGGATTCACTTGGGGTGATCCGAAGGACTTGGAGTGGATGCACTTCCCCCTGGATCCCTGTCTTCACTGAAGACATTTCCATGTCTGTGTCCTTGCAGGAAGAGGCTGCCCTCCCAAGATGATGAAGCTGAAGAGCTCAAGGCGTTATCGCCAGCTGAGTCCCCTGTGGTCGCCTGGTCGGATCCGACAACCCCACAGGGCACTGAGTGAGTGGGGGTACCCTCTGGGGCCTCAGAGTCAGAAGGGCGGGTAGAAATGAGCAGACCAAGGGAGGTGTCTGTGTGGAAGGAAGATTTACCGGTGGCTGCCGAGTAGCAATCAGAGCTGAACCCAGGCTGCTTCTCGCTGGCCAGTTCTGTCCAGAACCACAGACAGTGGGCCCTGGGGAGTCCATAGCTTTACGAACTTCCCAGGTGATTTGGAGGCAGCTGGTCTGCGGAACAATGTTTGGAGGTCACAGTGAAGGTGTTTGGACTAGTATCTCTGACGTCTAGCTGCGAAGGTTGGGTCAATGGGGGATGTGTTCCTGAAGGGTTTGAGACTGGGCTGTGGTCTGGAATCCCCATCACAGCCCCTAGTATGACTGCAGTTAACTCTGGGCTTTTCTTCTGATAATCTACCCGTAATTTTGGAGCCTATGTTTAACAGAGTCATGGAAAGCTCAGAAAGGCTAAAGGAACAGGAAAATATCTCAGTTTCACCTATAGTCCGGTTGTCCATTTTGGCATATGGTGGGGTCACATCTCATACAGTGGGGAAAGGAGTAAGGTTGGGACCTAATATCACAAAATAAGCAGAAATAATATTAAAACAGGCAGGTCTAATATTAAAAATTACCCTTGAAAATTCTTAATAAGCTCAACATGGAGATGCACGTATTAGGTAGGTGAAGCTGCTGTAACAAATAGACCCCAAAGATTCAGGGACTTAAGAAACCGAAGCTGTCTTAGATGTCACAGTGGTGTCACCAGGGGTGTTTCAGGTTGGTGGAGGGCTCTGCTCCATGCAGTCATTCAGGAACCCAGCCAGCAGAGACTCTGCCACTTTGGTGTAGCTTGCAAGATCCTGCTGTCACCACTAGAAAGAGAGATCTCCAGATCTAGTGAGTTGCAAGTAGCATGTTACTCACATTTCATTGCTGAGAGCTCACATGGCCACATCTGGGAAATGTGGCCCTGCCTGGGTGGTGAGTACTCCCAGCAGGTGAGAATGATGTGGGCTCTTACCTCTACCACAACTGGGTGCTGCGTCCCATCAGGACCCACCACAGGTTGTCTCCAGGCTGGCTTCCTCAACTGAACCCGAGAGGAACAGTTAACTGGAGTTTTGATGCCTTAATATATGGGGAAAAATCTGTATACATGAGTCCTACACTCAGCTCAGTGAGTCAATTACAGGAAGCTGGTTCTCACAGGTGTCTCCACTCCCCCAGGGTCCTCACCCACCCCGAGCAGAAGGGCAGGCAGCCCCTCTTTCATTCTCTGTCTGTTTCTTTCTCTCTCTCTGCAAATTCATCAAATTTAATTCTTAAAGTTAAGGCATATAGCTGAAGGATTATATAATATATCTCCATTTTTTTTTCCTACCAACTATTTCCTAAGACTAAAAAAGTAGTCCTGCCCTCTGTGATCTGTCCTGGATGTGTATTTCATGTGACCCCCAAAGTGGAACTAACAGCCCTGAACTGAGTCCCAACAGTTTCCCCCTCAATTTCAAGAGGAATCAGTCTATTCAGAGTAACTCATCTGAGTCAGAGGCAACTTGGTCCATTTTCTAGAAGCTGGGCCAGCGCACCAGGCGTTATCCCCAGGCTGAATTTCCTCCAAGGACATATTAAAGTAGTTTTGCTGTTTCTGATGTCAGAGGGGCACTGGGGCAGGATTTCCTCCATCAGGCCTCGTGGGTCCTTCCCTCTCAGTTGCTCAGCTTCAGTGGGTGTTTCCACAGTGGCCAGGACCGCGCGTCCTCCACAGCCAGCCAGAACAGCGCCATCATCAATGACCGTCTCCAGGAACTGGTGAAGCTTTTCAAGGAACGGACGGAGAAGGTGAAGGAGAAGCTCATCGATCCTGATGTCACTTCCGATGAGGAGACCCCCAAGCCCTGTGAGTCCAGAGCTGGGGAATGGCCACGTGCCCAGGGGGGGAGCGGGGCTCCTAAAATCTCCTGTCAAATCATGGCCCCTGGAATGCTGGGGTGCACAAGAGAAGCACAGGGCACCTCTCTGGACTGTGGGTCCATAGGCAAAGGGTTAGTTGAATAATCAGGAAAGGAGGTGAAAGTTCTGGCCAATGACCCAGCTGTACATGGCTCCCCTTCTGCAGGAAAGGTGCCCTCATTGACCTGCTCCCTTCCCACTGGCCGGCAGCGGGTGACCTCAGGATGTGTCCCTGACTCTTACACTCAGATGGAATTAGAGAGCTTATTTTTCAGAGGCTTCCACTGCAATATTCCTATGGGGCTACTGACAGTTTCTTGCTTTTGAGGTCCCAGGAGGATCTAAGAACCATGCTGTCTTATCAGGGAGGCCTTCTAGGTCTTTCCAGAAGACAGCTACACCTTATAACTCATGGTGACAAACACTGGGCCTCGCAGAACCCGTCTTTACAGTCCTCAACCTGGAAACAGCCATATTGAACCCATAAGGCTACTCTCCAGGGGCCAAAAGTCATCGCTGTTGAGGCAAAAGAAGGCAGAGCCCCTTTACTATCTTGTTTTAGTGATGAAGGGGCTGAGATTCCTGCTCTGAGAAACCTAGGGCAGTGTTTCCCTGACTTTCGACCCCGGGGGGTTGAAGTCCCGGGTACAAACACCTCCAGCCCTCCAGAGGAAACCAAGGGGGCCCAAATATAGATAGAAGCAGACATTCAATTCAAGCATCCATCTTGCCCAGAAATACCCTGTTCTGGAAAACTCCTGAGACCAGAAGCTGCTAAGAGTTTGGGGAGGGTACCTAGGTCATTTAAGAGGAAATGTGGGGTTTGATCCAGGAGAGCGCCCTGTTTTCTGCATACAGAGCTTGCAGCTGGTTGTGAGCCCGCCCAGGTCTGCAGCTGTAAGCTCTCTCTCTGCACCCTCTACCTGAGCCTCAGGGCTGGGTGAGATGGTGACTGTCATCCTATAGCCCCTTCCAAGAAGACCCCAGAGCCAGCCCCAGAGGTGAAGCCGACCGAGGCACCAGCTGAGGAAGAGCATTACTGCGAAATGCTGTGCTGCAAGTTCAAGCGCCGTCCCTGGAAGAAGTACCAGTTTCCCCAGAGCATCGACCCACTAACCAGTGAGTCCTGGGTTGGCCCTGGGCATTGCCATCATGTGATATAAGAGGGCAGGTGGTGGGAGGGGAAACCATGGACTCTTGACCCCAAACTGAACAAAATCCTTGAGTGAGGAACAGAGGATCACACCCATCTTACAGATAAGGAAACTGAGGCACAGAGCAGTTAACTGGCCTAAGACACAACTAGTTAGTGGCAGACTCAGGGCTCCTGACACTTGGCCAGGTCTTCCCTGCTCTTGCTGTTTCCTTCCCAAAGCTGCTCCTCTGGGAAAGGCAGAAGTTCCTCCATTTTGAAGTGAATTTCTCTCATGTTCCTTTAAAGCCATGTTTTGTTCCTCAGGAATACCAACCCTTCATGTGTGCACAGCACTTCACAGTTTAGTTTCTTATCTCACCTTTTGGTGTGACTTGAGGAGGGCAGGACAGGTGCCAGAGAAGGACTTTCCCAAGGTCACATAAGCAGTCATTTGGGAGGAAGCACTCCAACCCTGTGCCCAGTGGGTCTCCAAAAGTGACCTGTGGGCACGCAGACCTCTCCTGCCGCCCGCTGCTCCCCTCAGCACCCGCTGGTCCCCTCAGCAGTGTACTTTGGTCCTTCTGCCTGTTCTGCCCCCAGCTATGGCTCTGGTGAATTCTCTCACCCTCCTGCACTTCTGACTGTATCCAGTGCTTGTATAAATAAATAATCTTTTTAAAAAATTAAAAAATAAAATAAAAGTGACTTGTGGTATCCATCCATCCATCCATCCATCCATCCATCCATCCATCCATCCATCCATCTGTTCATGCATCCATCCATTCATCTCCGTCCATCCATCCATATGTCCATCCATCCATCCGTCCGTCTATCCATTCACCTGTTTGTTCATCCATCCATCCATCTGACCATCTGTCCATCCATCTGCTCATCTATCCATACACCCATCCATCCGTCCATCTTCACCTGTCTGTCTATCCATCCATCCATCTGTCCAACCATCTGTCCATCTCCTATGAATGCTTTACTAAGACTAGAAATATATATTTTGGGAGAATAATTTCAATAAGAATGGAAGCAGGTGTTTTCTAATAGCCATCTATTATCTTACATGCTCCCTTATCCCTTCCTCAGAATGCTATGATTTATTGGGGCCAATCAGTCATTTATTTCTAAATCAAAGCTAGTTTTACCTTTGCCTCTAAGTTACAGAAGAGCCACATGTGTTGCTTATGGGAAAGTGTGAACAAATGAGAAGAGGGAAGCCCCAATCTAACCCTACCGGGAGGAGCCCTGCTCTACTTGACATTCTAGCATGTTCCTGCCTTCTCCCTGCTCCCAGACCTGATGTACATCCTGTGGCTGTTCTTCGTGGTGCTGGCCTGGAACTGGAATATCTGGCTGATTCCAGTGCGCTGGTCCTTCCCGTACCAGACATCTGACAACATTCACCTCTGGCTGTTGATGGATTACCTGTGCGACCTCATCTACCTCCTGGACATCACCGTGTTCCAGCTGCGCCTGCAGTTTGTCAGAGGGGGGGATATCATTGTGAGTCACCCGCAGGTTGGGGGGTCTGGGGGTGCCTGGGAGTAGGCCCTGTGGCCAGAACCTTCAGGAGGTGGTAGTAGACAAGAAGATAGATGTACAAGCAAAGCTCAGCACATGTGCCCTCAACAACCCCGTTGCTTATTTCACGCGCCTTTGATACATTCAATTATCACCTATCAGTCTTGGGTGAAGTGGCGCTAGGGCACCTGATGGCGTCAGAGGTGGAGAAGTGGCTTCCACCGTGTGCGTGGGCCTGTTTCAGATCCCAGCCCCACCACAGCGAGCTGTACCCCTTCTCCGAGCCTCAGTTTCCTCACCTGTAAAGTGGGGTTAGTAATCGCCCCCACCTTGTAGCAGACGGGCGCAGTGTCCAGCACAGTCACTGTTGGCGTCCCAGTTCTGACTGGCAGCGCCTACTCCGCTGTGGCAGACAAGCGGAGGGTGTGCCTCTAAAACAGATTCGAGGAAAATGAATTTCCTGGGCAACCTCTTCCCTGGTGAATCCAGGCGGCTGTCAGTTCCTCAGCAAATAAGGTGCAAGTGAGACCACACTAAGAGAAAACCAGCATCCTCGCTTTCCATCTACCTGGTGACCTTGGGCCTGGGGAGACCAGCCTCCTCACTTGTGGGCCCTAAGGCTTTCCCCGACATGCACCTTGTGCACTCAGGGCCTTCCCGTCATGCAGGTGGGGTGCCCGGGGCCTCCACCATAGCCCTGTGGGTCGGGATGAGCTCACAGGCCACCCCGTACTCATGGCTCGTTCTCTTGCAGACAGACAAAAAGGAGATGCGCCAGAACTACATGAAATCTCGCCGCTTTAAGGTGGGTGCAGGGGTGCTCGCTGCCGCCGGATCTTGGAAGGGTCTCCAGGGTCTGGCTGCTTCAGGGCAGGGTGACTGGGTCCCTTCCAGGGCCAGCAGAGGCTGGGAGCCAAACTGTTGCTTGCTGGGGGGATGCCTCCTGCCCTCGGTTTTGGGCCTTCCCTGGGCATTCCAAGCCCTCCTTTGCACCCTACATCCCTGGGCTTACCTGGGTCATGCACTGGGGTGTCCCCTGGGATTTCAGATGGATGTGCTCTGCCTCCTGCCCTTGGACTTTCTCTACTTGAAAATGGGCGTGAATCCTCTCCTCCGCTTGCCCCGCTGTTTGAAGGTAAGACGGGCATCTTCCCGGGGCCCGCGCCAACGCCGTGTTCCAGCAGGTGTCCCTGCACCTGTAGATCAGCCCTGAGCCTGAGCGGTGCACCTGGGAGGTGCGGGGTGGGGTGGCCCAAGGGAAGCTCAGGACAACTCTTCATGTTTCTCTGGTGCTTCACACAGGCTTGCCCTTACATTGCTCCCGGTGGGTGTGTATTCCCACCATTTTACACACGAGAAGCTGAGGCACAGAGAGGTTAAGTAACTTGCCTGACGTTACACAGGTAGGAAGGAGTGGAGTCTGGATTTGAACCCTGACCATCTATCTCCTCTGTCTATGCTTTCAGTTACCTCAGGGACTCCCAACAGTGGGATTGCTGATTTTTGATGGTCTCCTTCCAAAGTTGGGGAAACTGAGGCTTGGAAAGCAAGGGGAACTTGACTTGCCCAAGTCACAGGATCCAGGAAGTGGCAGGGTGGATTTGAATGTGTAGCTAGCAACCTGTTTCCTTATGGCTGTTGTTCAGTGTCATTACAGTTTCTGCTGCCTCTGGGGATGCTGGTGTCCCTGCCAGGGTGACTCAGTGTGGCACAGAGACCTGCAACTGTCCATTAAAGAGACCAGGCTTAATAGCCAGTACTCAGGAGTCCCCAACTGGGTTTTTTTTTTTTTTAGATTTATTTTTTATTTATACAAGAGCTGGGGTACAGGCCAGATGCACGGGAGGGTGGGAGGATTCACCAGAGACAGAGCAGGGAACAGAACAGGGAGACTGACGAAATACACTGCTGAGGGGAGCAGTGGGCAAGACAGGAGAGGTCTGCTGCGCCATGTGGGTTGCTCTGAGGCCGGCAGGGATAGAACTGGCACTGCAGAGGCTGCGGACAGCTTCACAGGGCTGTGCTTAACTACCTGAGTTTTTTGTCAACTAATTAAATTCATCTTTCTTCTCATTGATGCTTATGGTGCTTCCTTAAAATGGTAATGAGGGGATTTACAAAAGAGGCAAGTGCATTGACCTTTAATAACCCAGAGAGATTGGGCAGAGCAAAAATAGGAAGGATGCAAGTACCTATGGAAAAGAAAGCTCCTCTTGCTGGGCTCTGGCATAGATGCTGCTGCTGATCTTCCTGGCTGCTGAGAGGAAGAGGGAAACTGGAAGGAAGAGGCAGCCTTCTCTGACCTGTGCTGGCCTCCTGGGAGCTGCAGAGGTCACTTCCTCTCTTGGGAAGGGGGAGATGGGGTGCAGGGAGATCCTCGCTGTGGTGAGTGTGCATTTCTCAGGTGCCTACATTTAGAACCATTGAAGATGTGGTTCTTCCAGACTCACGTGAGGGGCCCAAGTCCAAGGTCCTTCTGCAGTCAGTGCAAACTCTGGATGGAAATTAGGACCAATACCGAGATGATGCTTATGGCATCGATGTTATTTCCAAACATCGAAAAGCCTGTGTGTAGAGGTCTAGAGGGGGTGTAGCGTGATGCAAAGAGCTTGCCCTTTGGGGTCAGATGTGGTTCAAATACTGACACTTACCAGCAGGGTGCTTTGAGGCAAGTTATTGGACTCCCTGTGCCAATTCAGTGCCTGTGTAAACATGTGATACAGAGATGCCTGGGAAGCAGGGCCATTAGAGGCCCTGGCCAAGAGGAGCGGTTGTTACTACACTTTTATCATCACGAATGAGCCATAGGACAACATGAGTGGGGGGTGTCAGGGATGCTGTTTCTTTGTAGAATTATTTTCATTATACAAAAACATCAAAAACAGGGCCTCCCCTGGTGGCGCAGGTGGTTGAGTGCCACGCTGTGAAGCTGTCCGCGGTCTCTGCAGCGCCGGTTCGATCCCGGCCAGCAGGTGAGGGTCCCACATGGCGCAGCAGACCTCTCCTGTCACGCCTGCTGCTCCCCTCAGCAGTGTATTTCATCAGCTTGCCTGTTCTGTTCCCCGCTCTGTCCCTGGTGAGTCCTCTCACCCTCCCACGAATCTGGCCTGTACCCCATTTTTTTTAAAGATTTATTTATACAAGCACTGGGTACAGTCAGAAACATGGGAGGGTGAGAAGATTCACCAGAGCCAGAGCGGGGAGCAGAACAGGCAGACTGATGAAATACACTGCAGAGGCTGCGGGCAGCTTTGCAGCCCAGCACGCAACCGCTGCGCCACCAGGGGAGACCCTGTACCCCATTCTTATATAAATAAATAAATCTTTAAAAAAACAACAACCAAAAAAACCCATCAAAAACAGGGTCCTTAGGGCCTCCCCGGTGGCGCAGCGGTTGAGCGCTGGGTTGCAAAGCTGCCAGCAGCTTCTGCAGACCGGTTCGATCCCCGGCCCCTAGGCAAGGGTCCCACATGGTGCGCAGACCTCTCCTGCCGCCCCCTACTCCCCTCAGCAGTGTACTTCGGTCCTTCTGCCTGCTCTGCTCCCCATTCTGGCTCTGGTGAATTCTCTCACCCTCCCACGCTTCTGACTGTACCCAATGCTTATATAGGGTCCTTAGCTGGGGGTGCTTGGACCCCTAAAAGTTTCGTGATAAGATTCAGGGCCAGTGCCCCCTGACATTGCACCAACTATGAGAGTGTGATTAGCAGATGAACTTTCTGTGGGAAGATGAGCTGTGATTCTCGGCAGATTCGTGATGGAGCCCCAAGGGGTAAGGACCTCTGATTATCAACATCGGCTCTCCAGGACCCTCCCTCCAGGGGCTGCAGAAAGCATCCTCAGGCCTGGCAGTGTAGTGTGGGGACCGGGTTGGGGTGCTATGCACAGCCACCCCACAGGGCGGGGGTGACCCTGATACCTTGTCCTTCTTCCCAGTACCTGGCCTTCTTTGAATTTAACAACCGCCTGGAAGCCATTCTCAGTAAAGCCTACGTTTATAGGTGAGACTCTTCCACCCCTGCATACACACGTGCGCACACACTGGCATGCACATGGGCACACACGTATGTGCACTCACATCGAGGATGGAGCCTCGTTGCAGCGAGAATGGAGCCAGACATTCTCTACCCCCATTGCTTCCTCTCGCAAGCCCCCCTGGCCGGGCAGGCCCTGCTGCCACCGGAAGCAGGGCCTCTTCCTGGTTCTTCTCCAAGGGATGTTTGTTTTTTAGAGAACCAGGACTATCCCATTTCCCCCAATTGTGAGGAGGACAGACATAGGTTGACACGCCCGGCTCACCCGCATTTCCAGGGAGCTGGTCTCATTTTGGTCTCCCTTAAGGGAATGGACGCCCGTCACCCAGCTCAAACATTGGGTGACAGTTGCAAAGACACAGTAGGCCATCAGGGGCACCCAAGGATGGGGTTCCAGACCCGTCAGGTCACGCTCAGGGACAAGCTCTGCTCCACATTTCATGGCGCTGCCCTTCTCCACACACCGTCTGTCCCTCTCCTTGGCACCTGTCTTCGCTGGAGCCCCAAATTGTCTGTCGGGAGCTCTGTGCCAACTCCAGTCCCCCTTGTAACAACTGTGCTCCTGCACTGCCACTCCTAATTGGCACCTCTCAAGAGAGCATGAAGTTCACCCACCCCAGCCACGGAGTGGTCCCAGGGCCAGCACCCATCCCGCCTGGCAGCTGGGAGGGAGGATGCTTCAAGGGGGCAATCTCAACGTGGGCATGGAGGGAGGGCAAGGCTGGCTTATTCCCTGCAGTCCCGGCCCCTGGGGAGGGAGACCGGCACCACCCTTTTGGCTGCTGTGTTCATGCTTTTCGTCTTCTGCAGAGTGATCAGGACCACCGCCTATCTGCTCTACAGTTTACACGTGAACTCCTGTCTGTATTACTGGGCATCGGACTACCAGGGCATCGGCTCCACGCACTGGGTTTACAATGGTGTGGGAAACAGGTGAGCCAGTCACCCTCCTGGGGCCAAATTCAGGGCACACAGACTTCAGCACCATGTTGCTGAAGCCACCTTGCTCCCAAGGAATCACTGACACGATGAGGCCCAAGTCCTCATGTCTTCACTAAGCTAATGCTGCCAGAGCACCGGCCACGTTCCAGGCAGCTGGGACCTGGACATGAACGAGCCCTGCTACAAAGATCCGCTTAGCAGGCCCAAACCTAGTAGAGTTGGCAAATTCACCGCATGTGAAAAACAGAACTTCAGGGATGTCCCTTGCCATGGCGAGTGCGCCAATCAGGAGAGGCTGGAGGGAGAAAGTCCAGCGTTTTTCCTGTCTTTTTTCTGTGGGTGGTCCCGTTGCATCCACACCCCAGCATCTGGAGAGCCCCCAGCTCCGTCCTGCCAACGGCTGCCTCACACGCCCTCTGGTGGCCAGAACCAGCATGACGGGCCCTCCTTAGATGTCCTCACCCAGGTGGTCATGCTGTGCAGGGAGAGCCAGATCTTTGCTCCAGACCTGGAAGCTAGTCAGAGGCAGAGACCCCCATCCCAGCTCCCCGATGACCTCCCTGTCCCCCTCCCCACGCCCACTGCACACTGGCTGTGCCTGTTCCCCCTACCCATTCAGCTTCTTGAGACACAGGCCAGTCTGTTGTTCTTTGTGTCCTGCAGACGTGCGGCTGCCCAGTGACAGCGAGCTGCTGGTGGCTGACATTTACCAAGAGCCCACCATGTGCCAGGCCCTCTCTAGCCTCCCTTTTGTGGTCATGATCACCCTGCCAAGGAGGTTCTATTGCCAGGCCCATTTCAGGAGAAGGAAGCTGAGGCTTGGCAAGATGGAGCAATTTGTCCCGTCACTCTGCTAGAAAGCAGCAGAGCTGGGTTTGAGCCCAGCCAGCCTGGCTCCAGAGCCCACGTTCCAATGCCATGGGCTGGTTTGGGGTCATCCTCAGAGCGGACAATTATTTCCCGACTGGTTGATGTTCTTGACTTTGAAGCTGAGCTAGGACCCTGGAAGATGGGTGTGTAGGGACCTGGGCCAACTCCAGATGGCTCCCGAGTGCCCTGATAAGAGGGCAGGAAGGTCCAGGACAGCTGACCAGGACTGGCCTGATTGGAGGCCTTGTGAGCCTCACCCCCATGCTGGGAGGCACGGTCTGCAGGTATGGACAGGAGCTTGAGTGGCTCTGGCTGCTTCATGATGGCCAAGCTCAGGCTTTTCCTAAGCCTTTGACCACACACACAGGCCCCCTTCACCCACAGCTCCCTTCCTGATGGTTCGTGGGCCTCTGTCAAGGAACAGATGACACCCTGGCTTCCAGGAACTTGCCAGCTGGTGATCATGGGTGTTCCCTTGCCCTTTGGGGGCCTCAGCTTCACCATCTGGAAAGTGGGAAGACAGGGAAGGTGGGCCTTGAGCTGTCTTCCAACATCATCATAGCTCTTGTGCTCTGGGAACCAACATGATGGGGTAGCGAAGGAAAGACTGAAATATTGGAAGGATATTGTGGGAAATGTTAGGAGCACAGGCATCAGGAACTGCAAGAGTCAGGACCAAACCAGACAGCGTATTCCAGGGTCTGCTCTTGCTGCAAATCTCAGAACATTCTTGGGCCTAAAAGGTGGTTCTCCTTATATTTTCCTTTGGGGCTCCATGCACATCTATCGGTCAGGCCACCCAGGGTCATGGGGGGGTCTGTGACGACCAAGGACACCTTCTCTTCTGTCCCTAGTTACGTTCGCTGTTTCTACTGGGCTGTGAAGACCCTCATCACCATTGGTGGGCTGCCTGACCCCGAGACTCTCTTTGAAATTGTCTTCCAGCTGCTGAACTATTTCACGGGCGTCTTTGCTTTCTCCGTGATGATCGGACAGGTAGCTGGGTCACTAGTGTAGCTCCCCACCCACCTGCCTGCAGGTCCTTCTCCTTCCCATTGCTGTCAGCATCTGTGCTCTCTCCTGTGGGACCCAGCCCGGGAAAGAACCCTGGCCCAGGAGTCAGGCGCCTGGAACTCTGGGCCCCGCTGGATAAATGGGGTGCTGGTCTCCAGGTCCTCTCCCTCTCTGAGGTTGCCCAGCTGAAATGTCAATCCCTTAGGGATATGTTGGATGGCTGAACAGAATAGTTTTCTGCAAAGGTTGAGGATTTGGGCTCTTCCCTTGGAGAGAAGTCCTGGGGGGTTTCTCACATGTAGGGGTGCATCTGCTATTCTGGTCAGTACATGAGGCCACCATCGTGCAGTGCATGGGGTTCATCTGTCTTCCAGCTTGAGGTCAAAGGGCCTCTGGCACGGAGGGGCTACATTACACCAGAATCAGCCCATTGCAGTGAGGTACCCCCTCCTCTGCAACCTAGGGGCTTGAGGCTGCAGAGGGTACCCCCACGCTGGGGCCAGAGCTGCCTCTGTTCACCAAACCTTTGTGTGCAGGCACATGTCTCCTCTTTCTCCCCATCTCCCTTACCACTCACGCCTATGCCCCTGGTCTGTACAAAGTTGCCCCCCAAGTCCCCAAAGTGTGGTCATTGGCCCACTCTGGCCCAGCAGCCCCCTTAACTCCCCTGTCCCACCCCAGATGAGAGACGTAGTGGGGGCCGCCACTGCGGGACAGACCTACTACCGCAGCTGCATGGACAGCACCGTGAAGTACATGAACTTCTACAAGATCCCGAGGTCTGTGCAAAACCGGGTCAAGACCTGGTACGAGTACACCTGGCACTCCCAAGGCATGCTGGGTAAGATGGTGCCCCATGGCCCTGGGGTTTCCCCCCACCGACTCCCCCAAGCCTGCCATCCTGGGCTCGTCCCATCCTGTGTCCCTGAGTCCCAGGCTACTGGGGCCTCTCTGGCTGCAGCCCCAACATAGACGTGAGAGGGGTTCAGGGAGACCCCTGAAGATCCACCCTGTCCCAGCTCACTTTACCCACCTTGAAATGCATCCCCGTCGGAGGTGGAAACACAGGAGGGGTCGAAATCAGGAGAGAAGGCATTCTCTCCCTCTCACCACCCTCTCGCTTTCCACAGATGAATGGATGGGTAGACAGATATATATCTGGTAACCTTTATGTTATACTTTGCTTCTGGAGTTTGGCCAGCTGGGGGGGGATACGCGGCCAGGTATTGGCAAGTCTGTGGACACTGAATGGCAGAATCTCCATTACCCTTCACTGCTAGTGCACATGACTCTACAGTTTACAGGCGTGTTCCCCCCAGTTGCCCCATTCCATTCTGGTGACAGCCTTGTGACACCTGCATTGCTGTTCCTTTTCAGAAGGGCACATGTGAAGGGCCAGAGAGGGCCCTGACTTGCCTTATGTCACACAGCCTCAGTGCTCGGGCCCCTGAATAATGGTGGCGCAGCGGGAGGGGCTCTGGGTTTGGGATCAGGTAGCACATTTCCTGTCTGCAGTTACCCACTTTCATTCCATGCCAGGCTCTCTGCTGGGCCCTGCAGACTCCACTGTGGCCAAGCCAATTCCATCCCTGCTCTCCTGGGGCAGACTGTGGAGTTGCATGGCCTGCTCTCAGAAGCAAGGGAGGGTGGGAATTCACCAGCAGACGGGGAACAGAACAGGCAGACTGACGAAGTACACTGGAGGGGAGCAGCGGGCGGCAGGAGAGGTTGCATACGGCCCTGGATGGGGGTTTTGATTCTGTCCCCCAGGACTACAGAGCTGTGGATAAGTCACTGCTCTCAATGAGCCTCTCTTTCCTTGTCTGTAAAGTGGGGGTTAATGTAGCAGGCACCTCGTGGGCTGCTAGAAGGATTTAATAAAATAATATTTGTAAAACACTTTGTAGAAACAGTTGTTGCTAACATTCTATGGTGTGAATAGGGAAGACAGTTCATCCACAATTTCCATAAAGGGAGTGACAAGGACTACAGCACAGGACGCTTGCATAATTGCTACTTGGTGGATCTTAAGGGTGGGCTTCCTGGAGGAGGTGACATTAGCACTGGGTTCTGAAGAATGAGTAGGAGTTAGCTGGGGGATGCACAGGGACGTCCCTGGCAGAAACATCAGCAAGGGTGAGAGAGGGTCCTCTCCTCACCTGGAGCCGCAGGGAATAGAGCCAACCAGCCAGTGCAGACTCACCCTGTGCCTGGTGGGGGTGCGCCTGGCTGTGCCTCTGACCTCTGCCAGGGTCTTGTTTGCAGATGAGTCAGAGCTAATGGTGCAGCTTCCAGACAAGATGCGGTTGGACCTTGCCATCGACGTGAACTATGACATTGTCAGCAAAGTGGCCCTCTTCCAGGTAGTGCCATCCTGGCGACCCCACCCTCAGGGCCCTGGGCTACCCAGAGCCCACACCTTCCTCTAAATGGGGCTCCTTTCCCCCCTCTGGGGCAGGGCTGTGACCGGCAGATGATCTTTGACATGCTGAAGAGGCTGCGCTCTGTCGTCTACCTGCCTAACGACTACGTGTGCAAGAAGGTGAGTGCGGAGCAGTTGCGATGTGGTCAGGGAGTCCCGGGCTCTGGGTGCTTGGCATGAGGGGGCTTTGTCCAGCTCTGTGCAATGAACTTGGATGTGCTTGCAGTTTTGCATTACATCTCCATTACATTTCCCTTAGGGGGACCATGGGGTCAGCACTAGGAACCCCATTTTACAGAAAAGGAAAGTTGGGAGCCTTAAATGGTAGGAAAGCAGTGTAGGTAGAACTGCTTTTGGCCTGGTCCTCCCATCAGGTGGAAGAAGGGTTGGGACCAGGCCAGGGGTTGTAGACTGGCCATGCTGGTTTCAGAACCATGTTTTGTGGGTTTTTTAAAATGCCTATTTTTAAAGAAAAGTTGAATTAGTTCTGAAAATTAGAAGATGTCGCATAACAATCCAGTTTCTGGCTGAAAACAGAAAATCTGCTAGCGCTGGGCCACACTGTCTCAAATAACCGAGTCAACAGGAGTGGAGAAGGCACTGCCCCTGGAGGGACGTCATGATCTCTCCTGATGCCACAGACTCTGCCACTCCCCATTGGCCCACACAAGGCCCACTTCACTCCTTTATATCACCCCCCTGAGCCTGGAAAACATTTGGGTTTGAATCTTGGGGTTAGGTGGTGTCTGGGGCACTTTCTGTTCTTACTTGTTGGGATTCAAGGTCAGACTCATCAAGGTCACCTGGTGAGTGCTTGAGGGAGGGGGCGAAGAACTAGTTTTCATTCCTCTTACTAAAGAGCTGTTAATAAGACTAGATGTGTGTGCTGGGATGAAAATAATTGTTCACGCAACCCCCGGAAGACTCTGGAATACCCATCCATGCTGTTTGAAGTTTCTGGAAGCAGAGGGCCGGGGAAAAGGTGCTGCAGGAGGCTGAAAATTCTCAAGCTGCAGCCTGAGAGTCCAAGAGATATTTGGGAACAGTAGAGTGATCTGTCTGACATTGGAGTCACTGCAATCTTGGGCAGGTAGCTTGCCCTCTCTTCTGGATAAAGTGGGGATATTGCTAGGGCCTCCCTCATGGGGTGGTTGTGAAAACTGAATAGGACATACATAGGAGTTTGGCACCTTACCTGGCATGGAGCAGGTGCTTCTGCTGTTGCAATCATCCTTGTGGGTAACAAAATTCGCTCCAGACCAGGAAAAGTGAATCAGCTTGCAGTTAGTTGGAGTACTTGGTGAATGTGTGAATGGCGCCCTCTGCTGTCTGGTTTTGCTCATGACAGTCTCACAGAGACACCCCAGGCTATCCTGGGGCAATCCAAGGCTAGTTAGTGAGGTGAGGGGAAGATCCACAGGTCTCACCCACTTTGACGCTGTGTTAACTTTGACACAGAAACAGGGAAATGAAACCTCCTTCCTTTTTTTTAATTTTAAAAATTTTTTTAGAGCTTCTTTTTTGGTTTTTTAAGATTTACTTATTCATGCATACAAGAACCTGGGTAGAGGCCAGGTGCACGGGAGGGTGAGAGGATTCACCAGAGACAGAGCGTGGAACAGAACAGGCAGACTGATGAAATACACTGCTGAGGGGAGCAGCGGGTGAGACAGGAGAGGTCTGCCGCGCCATGTGGGATTCTCGCTGGCTGGCTGGGATTGAACCCGCTCTGCAGAGGCTGCAGACAGCTTCACAACGCTGTGCTCAACTGCCTGCGCCACCAGGGGAGGCCCCCCCGCCTTTATTTTAAAGAAGCGCATGCATTTATGAGATGCCCAGACATTTGTCAAATGAATCACAAATGTAATCCTGACCTGTCTGTTCCCTTCATACGTGCCAGGTGTGACTGACAGGTAGCAGGTAAGGGCAGGGACCTCTGAGGCATGAGGATTGGAAAGTACATAGCAGCCTGGGTATTTCTGATTGCAGTCCAAGCTGCAGTTCAATAACCATTCATTCATTCATTATGATTTAATTTAGAGTTAGACCTGTGTATTAGTCTGCAAGGGCTGCTGTAACAATGGGCCACCAACCAGAAAGCTTACACAACAGAAATTCATTGTTGCACAGTTCTGGAGGCTGGAAGTCCAAGATTAACATGTTGGCACTCCTGACTCCAGTATAACCTCCTACAATTTAACAAATGTTATTTATAATGCTCCTATTTCCAAGTAAGGTCACATTCTGAGGAACTGGGGCTTAGGACTTGAGCATATGACTTTCAGGGGAACACATTCCTATTCATGGTGACCATGAGGTCTGGGACCAGACATTGGGCTCGAATCCTGGCTCTGTGTAGGCCTGGCCTTGTGACCTTGGGCAAAGTGTCCCTGCCTCAGTGGGCTGTTAGGATTAAGTAGGCTCGGCCACATAAGACACTTAGAACAGTGCCTGGTGCAAGGAATTGCTGTGCAAGCATGAGCATTATTATTGCTTATTCCTATTTCAAATTTTTGCAAATACTTGCTGAGCCCCTGGTGTGCTGTGTGCTGGGCACAGGTGCCCATTTATTGTATGAGGCACTGGTCGGTGCCCCACAGGGTATACAATTAAGATTTTGCAGATCACACCTGCACCTCACAACACATCTAGCTAATTCCTTTCCACAGACCTGTGGGTCATGCAGGCTGGGGGTGGTCACGGCCCTCCATCCACAGATGGGGAGACTGAGGCACAGGGAAAAAGTGTCTGACCCCACACCACATCCCGTGTAGACAGCAGGGCTGGACACCAGCCCAGGTTCCTCCTCACTGTACCACCCACCTCTGCACCCTCTCCTGCTGCTTTTGTAGTCTTTGGCTATGACAGAGGGCCCCCCCTTCTCTGTTTCAGGGGGAGATAGGCCGTGAGATGTATATCATCCAGGCGGGGCAGGTGCGGGTCCTGGGTGGCCCGGATGGCAAGTCTGTGCTGGTGACACTGAAAGCCGGATCTGTGTTTGGAGAAATAAGGTCAGAGGGGAACTGGGGTGAAATGGGGGGACTGGGCTGAGGTTGGGGGTGGGGGACCATCGATAGGACCCTGTCCTCATGGGATCTGAGAATGCTGCACAGGTGCCAGCCGACACGGCAGGGTGCACCCCCCTTGCCTGCATGCGACAAGGTAAAGTCAAGAATTTAGTGGGGTCAAAGCCGCAGCCCCTGAGGGTCTCACCTGCCCCTTTCTCTGCCCCAGTTTGCTGGCTATCGGTGGGGGGAACCGGCGCACGGCCAACGTGGTGGCCCACGGCTTTACCAACCTCTTCATTCTGGATAAGAAGGATCTGAATGAGATTTTGGTGCATTATCCTGAGTCTCAGAAGTTACTCCGAAAGAAGGCCAGGTACATTTTTTTTTCCTTATTAAAAAAAAGTCCATTTAACTTTTTGTGTGCATTTTAGCAGGACTAGAACTTTCTCTTACAAAACCTTTAGCGAGCTCAGTCATACCTAGATCAAAATCAGAAAATTCAATATTGAAACCATACTATTTTGTCATCCCTTGTCCATATTCAGATTTTGCTGAATGTCCCCAGGGGCTTGTCTAATTCTCCTTTTCCATCCCTGCATCCAGCTGAGGGCCTTCGGCTACACTAAGTCCCCAGGGAGCTGCAGTCTCCTTCTAGGCAGATAGTTCTCCAGCCTCTTTCTTTAATGGTTTCAGCTTCTTTAAAGGGGACAGGCTAGTTATTTTGAAGAATGCCCCTCTACTTAAGTTTATTTGGTGTTTTCTCATGATTACCTTCTGCTTCTGCATTTGGGGCAGGAAACACTCAGAAGTGATGTCTCCTTTTCGGTGCTGTGTACTGAGAGGCCTAGGACACTGTTTTTTCCTAGGACTGACAATTTTTACCTTGATCACTTGGTTAAATTTTCTGTACTCTCGGGTTACTATTTTTCTTCTCACAATGAATCAGTAATTAATGGGATGTCATTTAAGATGCCATAGAGATCCTGTTCCCATTCTGTTCCCTCTGCTTGCAGAATCTACGGAAGGTTTTTGCAAAATCAGGGATCACCATGATGGCTGTAGAATGATAATTTTTTTCACCCCATCAAGCATTCTGCATTGGTGTGGGGGGGGTGAGAGGTTTCACCAGAGGGGGAAACAGAACAGGCAGACTGACTGAAGTACACTGCTGAGAGGAGCAGCGGGCGAGACAGGAGATGTCTGCTGCGCCATGTGGGTTGCTCCCTGGCCGGCTGGGGCATCGAATGTGTGCTGCAGAGGCTGCGGACAGCTTCATAGGTTGTATCTTAACCCCTTGCACCACCAGGGAGGCCCCCTTTTGCATTTCTTAGCTAGCCTTCTACTCTTGGCAAGAATTTTTTCATTTTTCTACTTGTATCAGTATGGAGTTACCTTATGAACACCCTATTAAATCATTATTTTGATTATATTACAATCCTATTGTATTACAATATCTTATCCCAATCATTATTTTGATGTTCAAAGGCTCCAGATATGGCCATTGGGCACCCCCCTGAGTCTGGCTCTTGTGACTCTTTGCTAATATCTCCACCTGTTCAGGCACTGCTTTGCTTATAGCACAGCTTGGGCTTGACACCAGCCTCATCCCTGCTTTTCCTGCCTCACCCTTGGAAATGGCCATCTCTCCAAGGATGATTGATTCCTTTTAGAGGAGAATGGTTTTAAAAACCAATATCTGAATACTAAGTGTGCTTATCACTATGGGGTGTTACTAGGCTCCAACAGAGACAGAGCTGGGAAATGTACCCAAGTATATACCCACACATGTAGACACATATGCTGAAATGTATAGTCACATCTGTTTTCTGGATCTATCAATCAAATCTATCTATCTATCTATCTATCTATCTATCTATCTATCTATCTATCTATCTATCTATCTATCTATCTATCGATCTATCTATTGAACTGTCTGTCTGTCTGTCTATCTAATCTACCCATGCATCCATCCACCCATCTATCAACTATCTATCATGTCTCTATTTTAATATAACACCATCTACTCTCCCTTTCTACATTTGTATGTTTCTTCTCCATGGTTGTTTTCCTCATAACAAGTATTCATTTGATCAGTCTTACCATATAAAGAAAGTTGTCTTTTATTTGACACAGATGATGTAAGTGTTGTGTTCAAAGTTTTCTGGGTACGTTCTCTTTTTCTTCCGTTTTATGGGTTATTTAATTCACTTGAAATACAATTAGGCTTGTGTGTTCTGGTTTGTGCTCCATTTTGGGTACCCCGATCCGTGTTGATTTTTGTATGTTTGTTTTGAAAATGTGGAACATTAACATGGTACCAAAAATCAAAATTCTACAAAATAGTATACACAGAGAAGTGTCCCGACTCCCCGACCTGTGCCCGCCCACACCCTACAGGTGCCCAGCTCACCAGTGTCTGCTTTCTCCCTCCTGACTTTCCTTTGGCCCAAAATAGGCAGATCTGTGGATATTTCACTGCCCTTTCTGTCTTACACAAAAGATTGTGTACTGTAGATTTGCTCTTGCACTTTGCTTTTTCTCATGTGGCAACAAATCCTGGGAAACATCCTCTACCAGCTCAGCTTCCTATTCCTCATTTTCCTCATTTTGACAGCTGCAGAGACCATCCCTACCCATGGCCACCAGGGTATTCCAATATTTTACAGTTGCAGACAGCACTGCAATATATAACCTTGTGCATCTGTTTTGTAGTGTTGGGATGGGTGATTTTTTTTTTTGGAAAAGCAGGTTTTTTGGTTTTGAAACTTTAAGATCAGATTTTTAAAAAAAATTTTTTTATCAAGAGAAGTGACTACTTTATTTTTTTAATATTTTATTTTATATAATTCTTACATCAGTTTTCATTTTTTTAAAAAAAGATTTATTTATTTATTTACACAAGCACTGGGTACAGTCAGAAGCGCGGGAGGGTGAGAGAATTCACCAGAGCCCGAGCGGGGAGCAGAGCAGGCAGACTGACAAAGTGCACTGCTGATGGGAGCAGCGGGCGGCAGGAGAGGTCTGCGTGCCAGGTGGGACCCTCCTCCGGTGGCCGGGGAGCAGCTGGGGATCCAACCGGCACTGCAGAGGCTGCAGGCAGCTTCGCAACCCAGCATTCAACCGCTGTGCCACCGGGAAGGCCATTCAGTTTTCATTTTTGCACAATGTATGCATTATCATTTTGATTATATTCCCCATACAATTGCACCCCCCCCCTTATTTTGACCCTAGTCCTTCCTCTCCCCTTCCCCCACCCCGTGGTTTGTCTCTGGTTTATAGTTGCTTGTTGATTTTGATTTTTGCTTTGTATTAATTAGTCTTTTTCCTGGTCCCTTATTTAGGTTTTTCTAAATTCCTGCTATGAGTGAGACCATCCGGTATTTTTCTTTTTCTTTCTGGCTTATTTTGCTGAGCATGATCCCTTCCAGCTCCATCCATGTTGCTGCAAACTGCATGTGTTTATCTTTTTTGGTTGCTGAGTAATATTCCATTGTGTATATGTACCACATAAGATCAGATTTTAATTGAGTGATGAAGGCAGCATGGTATAGAAGAAAACCCAGATAGGCTTGGGAGACTGATAGGGCTCAAATCCCACCCATGTGTGACACTGGCTGTGTGACCTTAAAAAAGTTGCTTAACCGTTCTGGTCTGTTTTCTGTAAAATCATATATATTTCTTTCTTTTTTTTTAATTTATTTTTTTAAACATTTATCTATTTATACAAGCACTGGGTACAGTCAGAAGTACAGGAGGGTGAGAGAATTCACCAGAGTCAGAGCAGGGAGCAGAACAGGCAGACTGATGAAGCACACTGCTGAGGGGAGCAGAGGCCACGGCAGGAGAGGTCTGCGTGCCATGTGGGACCCTTGCCGGGGGCCGGGGATCGAACCAGCGCTGCAGAGGCTGTGGGCAGTTTCGCAGCCCAGTGCTCAACCACTGCACCACCAGGGGAGGCCCAAATCATATATATTTCTATAAAATAGGACTAATAAGTCCTGGCTTTGTTTTTGAGAAGATTAAGCAAAATAATGTATGTGGATTTCTCCAGTAGGGTCCCTGGTATTTGGGAGTACTCAATATTAACAATAACAATAACAATAATAACAATAACAATAGCTCTTCTTTATCCATTAAATATACTCTAGAATTTTTCAATTGGATAGAGTCTTTTTAATCCACACATCTGTTCCCCCCTTGCCTTTCATCACATATTCTTAATTTCTGCTTTGTCCTATGAGGTGACACTATGAGTAAATGACACAGAGTGGTGATGACAAAGGGAACAAACTCACCAACATCCACACATGTAGCACAATAATTTATTGAGTCATAATTCCAGGCTGTGGGGACTCAGCAGGAAGCAAACAAAGCTTACATTCTAGTGGAGTAACAATGATTATATAATGTATCCACTGGGGATGAGGGCTGAGAAAACAGTAAAACCATGTTAGGAGACAGAGTCCAGGAGGGAGTGATTTGAGTCAAGTCAGTCGCAGGAAATGAGAGTGAGCTGGGGGACTGCAGGGAAAAGCATTCCAGGCAGAGGAAACAGCATGTGCAAAGGCCACAAGGAGGAACAGGCATAGTGTGTGTGCAGACAAGCATGGATGAGATTTGTAGAGCTTTGTAGATGAAGCCTCACAGTGGCTTTGGCTTTTACGCTTAATGATAGGGAAGATAGGCAGAATTTTACACAGAGGAGTGATTGGATGGGACTCAGCCTCCTACAGGGTCCCTTTAGCAACCCCCAAAGGTGGCAAGTGGATATAGCCTTGGCATCAGCATATAACACACACAAGACAGAGGGGTCCCCTAGGGAAGGAAGCTGCTCTGTGACTCGAGTTACCTGATTGTTCTCAGGGAAGACATTGGGCCCTTCCAAAGGCTGGTCATTCTGAACTTGTCCCGCAGAATCTGCCCGCGTCTCCCTCCTCGGCCAAGGGAGAGGGAAATAGAGTCAATCCTCATTATTTGCAGATTTTGTATTTGTAATCCGCCTACTCACTAAAATGTCTTTGTAACCCCCAACTCAATACCTGAGGGCCTCCCTAGTCACTCATGGGCATGTACAGAGACACCCAAAGGGCACGCTCCCATCCGAGGTTGAGCAGGTGACACTCTGCCTTCTTGGTTCCGCTCCCACTCTAAACATGCGTCTTCTGGGCCATTATGTGCCACGTTTTTCAGTCTTTGTTGTTGTTGTGTGTGATCGCACTGTTTCAAGTGGCCTCCAAGTTTAGGCGTTGTGCTAAGGGCAGGAAGGCTGCGGTGGGCTCAGAAGTGAGTTATTGAGCTGTCCACCACAAGCTCAATGTGAATGAATCAACAGCGCATATTAAATAACACACTTTAAACAAACGCACATGAGGCAGGCTTGTGTATTGATCGGTTGATGAAAATGGGATGAGAGGCTGGTGGAAATGAACCCTGTAATTTCCCCAGAAGCGATGGTTCACTAGTCACTAATGCGTTGTTTGCAAGCACTTTCTGGAACTTAAATACCATGAATAATGAGAATGGACTGTTTATGTCTGAGAATTGGCACCAGGATCCCACTCCCCCTTCCTGCTCCCCTGTGGAAGGAGCAAGTCTCAGCAAAGCCAAGTTCAGCTGCCATTCTGTTCCTCTTGCTGGTTAGGCAAAGGTTTGCAAATCAGCTGGAATTCCGAAAAGGCCTGATTGTGCGGGTGGTGAGCCTGCACCCGGTGCTGGAGAAGGTCGAGGGCTAGTGTAATTTGTAGGATGAAGGCCCTGGGCCTGGGGGTCTTGGCAGATTCATCAGAGAGGCTGGCTTTCTAGACAAGCAAGCTCCAGGAGAGAGGCAGAAGGTCATGGACGGGCCGTGCCCTTGAAAGGAGAGGTGTGGTTTGAGAGCCACAGGGCCAAGGCACATCTGGGTTGGCAAGAGTCATGCATGAGATTCTGTCCAAGCTCCCCGCTTTATAGATGGGGGACCCAACTAAGTAAAGTGCTCAGCTCTCTGGTTTGACCATCCTGGGGCAAAAAGCTCTCCTGCCAGCTACTTTATCTGGGGACAAGAGCTCAATCCTAATTGTAGGGAAACATATACCATCTGAAAATGAGGATCAATTTCCGGGATTTATCTGGATGGGTTCCAGAAGCCAGCTCAATGTTTCTAAACAGAGACAGCCATTAGCGATCAGCATGTCATTTCAATAACCCACTGAGCCTCCCCACAGACCAGCGTGCTCTGAGTTATGGACTCCAGTGACACAGGTGGCAGTGCCAGGCCTGTGAGAGGCCTCTGATGAATTACCATGTTTGTGTCCTCCTGCGGGGCCCAGGCTAGAAAATGCAAGTCTTGGGCAATTAATATCAATATGCACAATTTAAATCCATTGCCTCGGATTAGATAAGCAGCCAGTAATGGCTCATTTTTAAACAAACAAGTTTTGCTGGAACCCTGATGAATGAATTTGCCAATTAATGGCATAGGCCCGCTAGATTGCAGGCCAGAGTCATTTGTTCTTGAATCAAACTACTCATTATGTATTTGTAGCGTGAAAAATTCCTTATAAAAGGCCAGGGCTGTCTGATGGGAAATTCTATTCTAATTTAGAGAAGCAGGGTGATGTATTGCATTTAGATCTGGGCTGTGACTCCGCCTTTGCTACTTCCTACCAATCTTGGGCAAGTTGCTCCCTGCCATTCTGAGCCTCAGTTTCCCCAACTGTCATAGGTGCAATAATCCTAATCTTTCCCATGTCACAGGAGTATTGTCAGTGTCTTAGAAGGTAGTGACCATGATGTTGCTTTGTGACCATTACAATCTGGGGTGCTGGGGTCAGAGGTGCGGGTTGGAATCTGCTCTGCTGCTTCCTAGATGTGAGGCCTTGGGAAAGTTACTCTCTCTGGACTTCCAGATCCTCATTTGAAATGAGGGAGAATAACAGGACCCATCCCCGAAGATGACTGGGAGACTTAAATGACAGAGTACCAGTTACCTATGCTACAAAACAATACCAACACAAATTCGGCAGCTAAACCCCACAAAGATTTCTGTTTTATAATTTTATTTATTCATTAAAATTTTTTTCTTACATCGTTGTAGTCCTTATAGTTCTCCTGCCACATATTACTCAAGAACCATCACTGTATTCCTCTGTGTTTATTCCTCCCCTGCTTTGCCCCCATCACACCCTCTGCTTTGCTATATGCCTCGGTTCTGCGGTCCGTTTTCTAGTTTCGACTTTTCCTTGATTTTTTGTTTGCTTACTTTGTATTCCACATATAAGTGAGACCTTTCCATATTTATCTTTTTCCTTCTCGCTAATTTCAGCTAGCATAAGCCCTTCCAGGTCCATCCACGTTGCCTCAAATGCTATGGGTTTTCTTTCTTGATTGCTCAGTAATATTCCATTGTATAAATATACCACAACTTTTTGATCCATTTGTCTATTTTATAAACCCACATAGATGTCTTATCTCAGAGTTCTGTGGATCAGAAGTCCAGGCACAGTGTAGATGGGTCTGCTCCAAGGCTGTCATCAGGGTGTTGATCAGAGCTGAGTCTCATTTCAAGTTTTCATCGGCAAAGGGTAGCTGAGTTGGTTCCTTGTGGTTGTAAGATTGGGGGTCTCCGTTCCTAACTGGGCGTTGGCTGGTGGCTGCCCTCAGGTTCTTGCCAGTTGGGCCTCCCTCTCTCCCCTGCCCCCAGCCACTTGTATCATCAAAGCCAGCAAGGGAGACAATCCAATGTGATATTCACAAAAGTGATATTCAGCACCTTGCTCTATCCTGTTGGCCGAGAGCAAGTCACATGTCCCACTTCCCTTCAAGCCAAGAGGATCACACAGAGGCATGAACTCCAGAAATAAGATCACAGGGTCACCTGTTGGGGATAAGCATGGGTCTGACAGGTGTGGAAAATGGTGCTGATGGTAAAATGACTAGGAAGCAGAAGAAAAAGAAGCAAAAGTTTTGGGCCCTTTTCATCCGGGCATCCTATTTCTGATTCCATATGTTAAAAATGGAATCAGTGTTTTACTGTGTGACTTCAGAGAATGTACTCCACCTCTCTGAGCTTGAGTTTCTTGCAGACAATAAGACCCATGTCAATGTGGTTATTCCATCACTCAGCGAGACACTAGGCATAAAACACTGAGCACGGCTCTTGCTCCAGAAAAAGCATTGAAAAATCGTTAGCAAAACAACCCTGCCACACAATCCACCATGAAGTCCGTGCACACGCACCTTATTTCCTCTCACAGAGCAAGCACGTGATATAAGCAGAGGCTGCTTTCTTTCAGGCGCATGCTGAAGAAAAACAAGTCCAAGGAAGAGAAGAAAAGTGTGCTTATCCTCCCGCCACGGGCCGGCACTCCCAAGCTCTTCAATGCCGCCCTGGCTCTAGCAGGAAGGGGCGCCAGAGGGAAGGGTGGCAAGCTTGCCCACCTCCGAGCTCGACTCAAAGAACTGGCAGCGCTGGAAGCGGCGGCAAGACAGCAACAGTTGCTGGAACAGGTAACTTGGCGGGCGCCCAGCCCTCCCATCCACTTCAGCTGTGTGCTAGCCAGAGAGCTGGGGTCTCCCAGAGTGGACCACACATTTGATGCCCCCCCTTTTATATTAATCACTGGTTGCAAGTGACACAGCAACTCAAATTAGCTTGAGAAAACAAGGAATTTACTGGGTCAAGGACCGCAAAGCTTGGCAAGGCTAGATCCAGAAGTTTGCACAATGCCAATGGCTGGCTTTGGCATCTAGCACCCAGCTTTCTCAGTGATGCCCCCCTGCTCCCACAAGAGGCAGGCCCCCAAGAGCTCAAGGGTTGCATCCTTCCGGTTTAGCAACTGCAACAGAACAAGCCCCATTTTATATAAAGCCTTGCGATGAGGCTTCTCCTGATAAACCATCCACCTTAGGCTAAAAATAATGCATTTGCCACCTCCCCACCGAACATCGTGGTTCGGTACGTACTGAGCTTTAGCCCAACCTACTGAATCCATGTTGCTTTCGCACCATTGTAAAAAGTGGACCCGGTGATTCCAGAAAAAAATCCCAGGTTCACTGCCCTTGGCCAGACTGGGTTATAGGTCAGTTCCTGGGCCATTCAGTGGGGTGCTCTGGAGAGGCCTGGCTCACATGCCTCGCCTGGTCTGAGAGTTGGAGGGGGGTTCCCCAAAGGGAGTCCTGCTGCTGTGGCAGAGGCAGGAACAGTTGCTTTGTGCAGGGAATGTCCCTCCCCAGATGGCAGTCATGTTCTCATATTTAATATCGTGTCTGTGACAATTTAAAAGATTTGAAAGGAGAAAGCCCTGCCAACAGGCACAGTGCTGTCTGCCCCTACCCCCATAAATCCAAAGGGAATTTTAAAATTAGTTCTGGGACTCTTGTCTGTGACTAATGCCAAGAACGCCAATTAGAATGATTGCACTAATTATGGCTGTTCATGACCGTCCTTCGGGGAGGCTGCTGGGAACTGGGGGTGGGGCCCGGCAGGCGCTCAGTGGCAAGGCCTCTTTCGAGGACGGGGCAGCAATCCCGTGAACTCAGTCTCAGCTAGACTGTTGTCACAGCGTGGCACCTGTCCAAAGGCCACCTGATGGCAGGAGTCTGATGAGTGATTATCGATGACATTTGGGCTTCTAAGACATTCTCCACATTCAGCCCCCCACCCCCGTGGCCCTGGACTCGGGGCAGATGTGAGTGCCTGACTCAACACCCGTCAGGGCCAAGGTCGGGCTGGCAAGTTGGGGTCTTCAGTGGGACTGAGTGGGCATGAGCTCCAAGCCTCAGGGCAGCCAGAGGCTTCCTCTGAAGCAGGACTTGTGGCTCCGAAGTGTTGAGGCAGCTTGGAGATGAAATTTGCACACATGCTCTACGGAAAGTTCACCCACCTGCAACTGAGAACAGCCCGGGCACCAGGTGCGAGCGCAAGGAGCTCTGAAACAGCAAGTCTAATGACGCAGGCCCCAATCCTGGCTGTGTCGCCACCAGCTCTGTCGCCTGGGGAAGCCCCTCAAGCTTTCTGAACACCACATTCCTCAGGGTGCCAGCCAGGGTTGTAGGCATGGGGCAGGACACCTCTCAGGAAAGCACTGGAACACGGCAAGGCACCTGAGCAGCCTGCGCTGGGGGCTTTGGGCTCCGTCACAGCCGGATGCTGCCAGAAGTCCTGAAATGCGCCCTGTCTGGGCATCCTGCCCCGGAAGTGTGTGTTGAGTGTTCAGGTGGACAGGGGAGGGGAACAGGTACCCCAAGACCTAGAGAAACATGGGGACAAGGGTAGCAGGTCCCCAAAGCTGCCTCGGGTCCCCACTCCACTGCCCTTCCTTTAATGCCCTATGACTTGAGTGAACTTCAGGGGTGCCTTAAATGCTCTATCACTGCTCAGGCGGGTGTTGGATGGCTGTGGACCCTCGGACCCCCTCCTCTGGTGTCACACCCCACCCCCAGCTTCCTCCATGGAGTCAGACAGAGCGGGTGTCCACAAAGATACACAGACAGCCACCGGCTCTCATGGGAACCAGCAGGCTGGAGGCTGGGGTCCCACCAAGTCCCCAAACAGGGCGCTGAAGGGGGCTGAGTCCAGCCTAGTGCCAGTTGGTCCCCAGCCCATTCTACCCCTGGGGGTCTCCACCTTTGAGAGCTTCCAGAAGGAGCCATAACAGCTCCTGCCTTCGTCAGCTTTTCCCTGGTTGGCTTCAAGTTTCTTTCATTCACCCAAGAGCATTCATTTGTGGGTGGGCAGGGCGGGGAGTCAGTGTTGCCAAGGCTGAGGGGGTTGGGGGGTTCCTAGTCACAGCCTCTCCTCCTTCAAAAGCTCAGAGGCTTAAACACAAGGGCCCAGCTCTGCAATTCAACTGAGGCCTGAGATAGTCCCACGATTCCCTCCAAATCCAACCAGGGCTTGGCATTCTTAAACTTTCCATAATACCCGGTTTCTGCCAAATAACCCTAATGGGCTCCTACCCCCTGTGTGGTACACAATCCCCCTCCTTGCACTTGGGCAGTCCCAGAAGGTGAGAACAGAGATGTCCCGGCCCTTCCAAGAACCCTCGGGTCTTCTCTGTCTCATACGTCACCCTTTCTGGATTGCAGGCCAAGAACTCAGAGGGCGATGGTGGAGAAGCTGGCCAGCCCGCTGCCCCGGGCCAGCCCGCACCTCCAGCGCCTCCTGCGCCTCCTGTGCCCGCAGTGCCCCCCGCGCCTCCTGCGCCCGCAGAAGCCCCAGCCCCGCGCTCACCACCACCTGCCTCCTCTCAGAAGCCAGAGGGAGGAGGGGAGAGGGCGACTGGACCCCAGGAGCACTCGGTGCGGATTCACATGAGCCCCGGCCCGGACCCCGGCGAACAGACCCTGTCGGTGGAGATCCCGGAGGAGAAGAAGGACGCGGAGTGAGGTGACCGCCACCACAGCTACTGGCAGGTGCAACTGGGGGTCGGCCCCTGCTGCACACCCCCGATCCATGCCCCAGGCCAAGGCGCCTGTTGTCAGTAGTGGCCGCCAACATTCCTGCCTTGACCTCAGCTTCTTCCAGGGTGGATCTGGATATCAACTCGTATAGTGTTCCAGCCCCTCCCTTGAGAGCCCTACCTCCCCCCATGGCTGTTATCTTTTTTTTAAAGATTTATTTATTTATGCATAGAAGAACTGGGGTACAGGCCAGAGGTACGGGGGTGAGAGGACTCACCAGAGACAGAGTGGGGAGCAGAACATGCGGATCTACTAAAATACACTGCTGAGGGGAGCAGCAGGTGAGACAGGAGAGGTCTGCCTCGCCATGTGGGTAGCTCCCTGACTGGGGATCGAACTCGTGCTACAGTGGTTGCAGATAGCTTCATAGGTTGTGTCTTAACCCCTTGCACTACCAGGGAGCCCCCACAGCTATTATTTTTAAGAAAAAAAATTCTTTCCTGCTCTAAAAGTTCACAGGCAGGAAACAGAATGGGACTCCAGCCCCTATCCGTAGCTTTGCTGGAGAATTGAAGGGGTATTGATTGAGTGCTTGGGGGTTTCTCCTTCACCGCTGACTCCTTCCATTCAAGGGTAGGAACCATTCTGGCAGAAATGTACTGGGTTTGGCTAAGGGGGGATATGGCAAACCTGATCCCATCCGCCCATGTCATTTATCTTTGCCGGGCAGTCACATTAGGCGTGGTTAGGGTGTTGAGAACTTGATCGCCCCCAGACTCTGCTCATTTCAGAGTGGACACCATTATCTCAGAACAGATTAAATGGAAAGGGCTTGTTGGCAAGGAGCTGTGAGTGATTCTGGGCACACCCTTCTGCCTGTCACCCCACTCTCATCTGCACGGATTAATCTATTGCTTCTTTCTGACACCCTTGCATAGAGATGATGGTAGCGACTTCAATTAATCTGAGAAGATGAAAGAAATCTCACAGCGTAAGCTTCCCAGCTTTCTCCAGATCATGTCATGCTGCTTTTATGATTCAAAACAAGAAGGAAAAAGTCATTCAGTCAATGAATATTTTATTGAGAAGATTTTATTTGCATATTGATTGATGCTTAGGGGAATGGGTGATTAAACACAAAAACTTGTACTGGACCATTTGTTTCCACCAACATCAATAGACCCAAAAGGTCTGCCATTCCAATGGGTGCTGCCCACTTTATATAAAATTACGGGAACATTGCAAACTGCAGAAGGGTGCTTGTAAATGTGTGTTATTTGCTCATCAAGCTAACAACAGAACACTCACTTCTCCTTTGAAAAAAATTAAACAATATGGAAGCTCCCAGGCTGGCCTAAACATTACTAAATCCCAGAGTAACAAACAGATCTGTCTTTTCAATGACACATCTCACGATCTGAGTAATCGTCATATGGAATAGAACAATAATGGACATGATTATTTTATCCTTTAAAAAGACTTATATTAATTCCTTCTCGTTTGGTAACAGCACATTTACATGGATGCAAAGCCGTCACAGAAAAAATTCTCCCCGACTCCCGACTGCTCTATTCCCCTCCATGAAAGCAACCACTGTTAATCTGTCCCTTTTGTATCCTTTGAGTGATTTTTGGAGCTTACACAGGAAACGTGTAAATTCATTTTTGCTCCCTTCTCTTTTTATTTCTTTGTGACACAAATGGTAACATACTCAAGCTGCTGTTACTTTTCACTTGATTTCTTTCGAAGGTTGTTTCCTGGCACATAAGGGCGTCTCTGTGTCTCAATGACTGCAATCCAGTTGGTTGTGTGGAGAAATCAGCATTTCACTGCTTTTCCTTTGATGGGCATCCTTGCTGTTTCCCATCTCACACTGTTAAAAAAATATTGCTGCAACCAAAAATCTTACACAGACATAATTTCACTGGTAAACTCTGTTTTTTAAAGAAGGGAAGTCTGGCAATTTGTGCAATTTTTTTTCCTTTACCATTCCCATATTTGTAAGACATATTCTGAGATACAAGCATAGCGAATGCTTCCAATTCTAGCAAGTATTTCTGATGCATCAATAAAGTAAATGTATTGCCCTTCAGAGTAGATGGCAAAACATTTCAAGGGCACCTTCACTGTGAGATCCTATTTTATAAGGAATCTTTTTTTTTATATGAATGTACTTCAACCTTTAGCTATCAACCCTTGAATATATGCTGCTTATTATATCAAGCAAGAGGTTTTCGAGGTTCCTGAAAATTGTACTAGAGAGAAAAATTGATTTTGAAATGAGATTAGCAGTGTCTTAATTTCACTGAACTATCTCATTAAACTTGACACTTTCATAAAACTGGGATAGTAGATAAATTGAATTTGAGGCTGGTCTTATGCCCCAAGTAGAGTTGGACTGATTGGTGACCAAGGTGTGGCTGGCACAGCTCAGGAAGACAGTGATTCTGAAATTCTGCAGCTGAAACAGGCCCTTTATTGATGTTTATCGAACCTCTACTCATTTAAAATGGCTCATCATGTCTTGCATTTCAGTAGAAAGTAAATAGCAAGTTGTTTTTTTAATTACATCACTATTTTAAATGAGATCCAAAACCTAGAACCTATTTAAAATGCTATTATCAAAATGTATTCCACTACCTGGAAGAGTTTTCTCTGTTTTCTTAGTAAACATGAATACTGCATTTACAGTCTGGCTTTCATCATATCAGAGTGCATTTTAATTAAAGCATTTAGACAAGTGTTCCTGACTTGTGGCTTCATTTTGGAAATGGATGAGAATGGTAAACACTGTGGTAAGAAAAGTTAAGTGTATTTCTGCACTCGCTCCCTAGCTGATCTGCAGACACCACGGGGCTGGGATCCATCCTGCACTCCTGTTGCTGGAGGGGTTTCCTGTGACACACCCCATCAAACCTGCGCGAGTTCCCTAGGATCCTGAACCCTCAAAACCAGCCCTTTAAGTCTAATCTCACCTAGTGGTCTAACGAAGTCATGAGCTTCTGGTTCCCCACCCCCTTGCACTTGGACTTGTTCAGTGATGCAGAATACTGACAGGTTCAGCTCTGGATTCAATCTGCCTGGCCGCCACCCCCAGCCCAGCTGGACCACAAGCCACTGCTGACCATGACCCCGGCGAGCTCCATGGACATAACACCTTGCCCTGCACTGAGCTGCTGGAAGGGTAGAGAGGCATTGGCAAGTCTGAATGGGCACGAAAAAAAAAAAAAGCCAGCTCTGCACCTCTGACTCTGCTGCAGTTGAAGTAGAGAGGAAACCCCCTAGAACTCCATCTAGTCCCAATTCTGCCTCTGCCTGGGTTTCGGCTCATTCTTTCTTCCTCAACTGAGAGTTTGTGCAAAGGCAGGCCTGGACATATGTTAATGATAACAATATAGATCACAGCTTTCCCCACCAGCCACAAATGTATTTAATTCAAATTCATACAAAATCAGGCTGGAAAACACCTCAGCTTATCTTCTGGGGACGATCACTCCATTCTGGCCTGTTCTCAGAAGGCGCCTATGTTTGCTTAATGCTCTGCTCTCACTGCCTTGAAATTCTGATTAATTTTTTTTGAACAAGGGCTCCCACCTCTGTATTTACACTGGGCCCCACAATTGAAATCACCTGTTCTGGCCTGCTTGGGATCTCCCCTGATATCCGAAAGGGAGAGGGGGAGATGTGTATTTTGGGTGCTCAGCTTCTCTGTCCTTCCAGCCACAGGATCCAGCGTCCCTTTTGGAAGGTCATCTCTCACTTGTGCATGGGACCCTGGTTAGGCCAGTTGGTTCTCTGTCCTGGGAGCTGAGTCTTGAGAACTAGAGCCCCTGGCTGCCCCCTCTTCCTTGATTTAGTTTTGGGGAGCAACATGCCCAGCCCAGTGGGAGACGAAGCCAAGGTTTCAGGCCTGAGAAGTTCCCAAGGAGGCTCTTTCAGGAAGGGGAATGGTTTAGGCCACGGCTGCCCTTCTGGTCTGGCACCCACTTCCCCACCTGAGGCTGAGGGGGCCACTTGATCCAGTTCCCACCATGGAATTGTAAGGGTGATGGGAAGACTCCTCAACCAAGGGCCCCCACGATTCCCCCTTCCTGAAAGCACCTTCCTGGGAACTTCTCAGGCCTGAAACCTGACTCCAACCCTTGGTATATAAAGTCTCATCAGGTCAAGTCTCTGAGTTCTAGGACTTCGCCTCCTGTGACAGGTAAATATACAGGGAGTCTCCCTGGAGACTTCACACACCTGGGCCTTAGCCTAGGGACCCAGCCCAGCTGCAGTCATTTGGCCTCTCCCCAGGATAAGGGGAACTTTGTCCGCCTTTCAGAGGAGAGCCATTAACCAGGTAAATGGCTACATATCTAATGATCACAGCATGAGAAGAATCTCAGGAGATAAGGGCTCTTTCCCCAGAACACAGAGAAAGCCACAGAAATTGTCTTCCCTATTCTCCGTCTCCATTTAAATTACGGTAGAGGTTGCAATGGTCAACTCCACTTTTCAAATAGCTGAAACCAAAAGCATTTTGCTCTTCAAAGAAAAGGGAAAACGAATGTGAAATGTTTCTGGACAGGTCCAAGAGAATAAATCAGATCACACTGAAGACTTCGTGTATGTGTGAGCCTCAAAGAAGTATAAAGGTTTATAATCTTGAGATTGACCTCAAGTCCATGGAGCAGAATCTACTGGGTGACTTTTGGAAAATTTGTAACCAGCAGCACCCACCAAAAAAGGAAAAATTCCAGGAGGGGGAAGGTGAATGAGCCACTAAAGCTTGTACAGAAAATGATTCCTTTGCATTTTATCAGAAGCTAATTTGTTCTGTTTTATTGACGTATAATGGACAAATAAAATGGTTAGATATTTAAAGTGCACACATGGCTGGTTTGCTATACGTATACCTTGTGAGGATTCTGGTTAATTAACACATTCATCTCCTCCCATGTTTGTGTTTGTGTGTGTGTGCATGTGTGCGAGCTCGCAGAGAGCGAGAACACTTAAATTCTCTTAGCAAATTTCAATTATAGAATACAGTGCTAACCAGAATCTAAGTTTAGTTGAAAGGATCGAACTGAGGATGTAGGTAGATTTTTTTTTTTTTTTTGCAACGTTACAAGATGACAATGGGGAATAAGTGCTTGCAGACCAAAATTGGAGATTACAAACTGTGATTCAGGTCTGAATTCTCCATGGCAGTCTGGGGTAATTCTTCCAGATATGAGTAATGCCCCTGGAGATAATAACTGAAACAAAGACTAATGCTCATTGAGTCAGAGGGTGTCTCCTACTTGCTTAGAAAGCCATCAGAGGGGACCCACCCACCTTTAATTGCAGGACCCTTATACTATCTGCACAAGATGGCTAAAATGAAAAAAATATATAAGGTATTGCTCTTGTCAGCAAGTGATTTCACAGTGAGTGGCTGTAGGGTAAGTGAAAAATTATCAGGCTTTTCCAACCTCCTGCCATTAGCATTAATGATGGAACCCTGTGATCCTACATGCATGCCTGATGGCGGACACTTGGGGTAGGGTGTGGGCGAGCATAGGTGGGCACACCTGGGCTGAGACTGGGCTTCTAAAGGCAGCGTCACAGGGATGAGAGCAGAACGAGAGAGAAGGAAGAGACTAGCAGAACGAGAGCAGAATCAGCAGAGAAGCAAAGGAGAAGCAGAGACTACAAGAGAACGCCAGAGAGCTCAGGAAGAGTGAAGACTCACCGGGGGCTGGGAGGCCTGCCAGCCTCCCAGCACCCCCCCAACCCCGTCTCCCCTGCCTCATAAAAGCCCAATAAAAGCCTGAAAAATCCACTGAGGGCTCCAGGACCCTCAACCTGCTTGGATCATAGAGACCCTCAACCTCCAGGACCCTTTACCAACCTGCTTGGATCATAGAGATCCTGCTCTGGGCCTTCCTGGCTCATTACAAACAACACTTACAGTTATGTGCGCTTGGGATCTGGATTTGTTCTGCCTAACAACGTCTTCTGACCTTGGTGGCATACCTAGAAGAGAATTACGTTCTGAGAACAATACAGCAACAGAAGCGGTCAGCTCTGGGGACTTTACGCCTTTCCTGAGAGTTTTGTTTCATTATAAACATTGGTTCCTGCTGAGTTTGCTTTGACTCTATATTCTGTGTATCTGCAGGCTGCATCTCTGTGGCATCTTCAGTGAGCTTGCTCCCATTGCATACCGAGTGTTCTATGCTTAGGCAGAGCAGGGGAGCTCCTCTGTCCTGGGTGCTGTTCGGTTGTGAACCATCTCTGCAATGTCGCCTATGTTGTCCCTGGTTCTTCATCGGATCCTTGAAGTTAGTCTCGACATTGCTCATACTTGGACTTGTGTGAGCTGCACTGCTTCACTGAGCACTGTAGTACTGTAGTCCTGTGCCTGACCTGGGCCCCAGCCACTGCCCCGGATGCACTGCCCTGTGCTTCCTTTCCATTGGGTTCTGGGTCTTGCAATCTCGACTCTGGCTTTCTTATTATTTCATTGCATTTTAGATTTTTAGGATGTGGATCTTACGCATGTATATCCATGCACATAAGAACCCAAACATCAAAGAAGTGGGTTTTTGGTTTTTGGTTGTTTTTAATCTGGGATCCAGTGTGGCATCTGGAATTTTCCTTTATTCTTCTCATATGGGGTAGTCCATTGTTTTAGAACTTTGGTACCACTAGTCTTTATGATTCCCCTATAATTTATTCTGCCCAAATGATCATGAAATTTTTTAGAATAGTGTCTGTTAGAAGCTCAGAGTAGCCCCTATTTGTTCATTTATAATCTGAGCATTCTAATTCTTCCAGTGAAATGGAATCTTACTGACAACATAAAAAGCACCAGCAAATTTGACCAGCAACTCATCCAGCTTAAACTTTAACTGATCCCGACCTTGACTGATTGAAGCAAAACATTTTCATTTGAGGACTTTAGTTTTTCTGTCTCCAACCACTTGATTCTTGTGCAGTTTTAGCTCCAGGTGGGAATGGAAAAAATGGACGTATCTGCTCATCTATATTTTTATTTAAATGGTTAGCAGTTTAGCCGACAGGAGAGAAAAATAGAAGAGAAACAAAAACCCACACAAAAAATCAGCCTCCCTCCTAGGAAGCTCATTCTCTGAACAAAAGAAATGATTTCTGTCGAATTAAATAATTCACTTATCCACTCAATGTAACTTTCCTTACTATTAAGAAAACCCAAAATGAAATGCTAGGTCCAGCTGATAGGTGCACAAATAGGGTGCCTCAGAGGGCCTTGGACACCCAAGATAAGAAGTGACATTTTCCAGCGGAGTCTTTGTTGTGTGGCATCAGCTCATTGAGGTGACAGGTCCATTAATCAAGGGACACTTATATCCCGCAAGCCGGAGAGGCGGGCTTGGATTGCTGAGTGTTCATTACAGGGAAAAATGACTCTTCTGAAAACCGCCAAGCAGAACCCACTTATCAACAAAAAAGCACCCACGGAGACACAGAATTTCCAAATGGAATCTTAGGATAAAATGGGGGAGTTTGGAGAATAGGAACACATTTACATTTCAACGGGAGCCGGCTCAGAAGGTAATTTTTCACAACAACCTAATCTATCTTAAATCACCATGAAATTAATTGCAGGTGTTTCCTTGTCTCGCTTTTTATTACAAAGCAGATGGCTTTGCCCTGGGCTCCCGGGTGGACCCTCTTTGGGAAGCGCTTTGGTTACCCAGGTAAGCGTTATTTGAATTTAAGCATTTTATTTCTGTGAAGTTTGTTTTTCAATTCTGTGTGCTGGAAACTCTTTCTGAATTTGTCAGCTAAAATTGAGCCGATCCAAACAGAACATCTCATCCTTTATGTAACTGTATTAGGCAAAGGAAAGGTACATCTAGCAAGCAGACGGGCCGAGGCTTGTATTTAATGGCAGGTAAAATATAAAAATCAGGCACCAGCCTGCCTCTTCAGCCCATCACCCAGAACTTGCTACATTCTTGTAAGGTGCTAGCCTGGGCCAGCAAGTCATCATGCCCTTCCTTCAAAGCAGCTTCCAAAATCTACCCATTGGGTTCTGATCCCAGTTAAAAAAAAAAAAAAAGTCGCTTTATTCTCCTCCTGGAGTCTTTTCCCTTTCCAAATAATTCCAGGTTATAAATATCACAAGGGAGAAATATCTGGGGTGGTCTGTTTTGGCTTTCTCAGTTTCCTCTTTGTCTCTAGCCACACAACATTCTCGTCGTTACAAAGGGCCTTGGCTTTGGCCTTCAAAGAGATGATCACTGCAGGGCCAGATGGGCCAGAATTTCCAAGGGCGTAATAAGCACAGCTCGTGCATCAACAGTTTCCCAGACCCCAAGAATGTACGATGCCTAAGAAGGGGTTTATAAACGAACACACTCTGTGATGGGGGTTATTATTATTTGCAAGTGTAATTATGCTCCACAATGGAATCTTCCTTTACAGATTGTTTAAATGTGGGTCTGATTTGTCTTGCTCCCCATAGAAAGCCTCTTAAGTGTCTAGATGTTTGCCCAGAAAGTGGGGGTAAAGCTTGGACCTGTGGACAGATTATTGCAAGCCTCAGAGTCCTTGTTCTTCAGCAAATGTTCAATTGAAAAAAAAAATCACTTAGCAAATTTGGTTGGTTCTTGATTATGCTAACAAAAGTAATTTAGAAAACAAATACCGGACTGAAGAAAGTTTGATGGAACTTACACATGAACGTTATTTTGAACTAGAGTCTGATTATTTTGCTGCCTCTCTCACATCATCCTCAATATCTTCTATAATATTTTCATAGGCCATGTTTGGATTTTAACATTTCTTACCACACTCCGATAAAGATGAAAACAATTTGAAAAATACATATATATTCTTAATGAAACACTTTGGTTTTGTTGGTTATTAGCATTTAATGCTATGGGTTCTTCAAAAGTACATTCCCTCCCAAGGAAAATATTTAATTAGGATAACAAGCAGTAAATTGATAAAAGAACAAGAAGACCAGGATAAACAGGAAATGCTTTGTTGTCTTTCTCACGTTTCAGGCATCCTAATTGGCTGCTTTATGCAGGTTAATTAGTTATACCATCACCAGGATAAAGGACTCAAAGTCACTAAAGTCAGGCCTCTGGGTTTGACTTCACACTTGACCTAATTTCTTGCTGTTGGTGAAATAATGAAGCTTGGGGTTTGTCGACGCTCTCCTCACTGCTATGGTGCCTAGTTGCCACGAGGTGGCGCTGAGCCTTGGCTCATCACTGCGGAGACTCAGGGCATCAGTGGTCCAGCTCTGAGCCAAGTGGACTGGAATTTGAGAACTGGAAACTCCCTTCAAATCTCATCCAGGTAGCACTTTTGCCTTACAAACGAGGAAACAGGAACTCAGTGAAAATAAGTAATTTTTTAGTGTACTGTTGACCTCTCCTTGTGCTGCATTTTTTTTCTTGTTTGCTTGTTACCAGCGCCAGTGTAACCTCATCACCGAGAGTGAGTGCAGGAGGGGATAAAATTCAGAGAGTGATGCAGTTAGATTGCCTCTGTAGAAGAGCACCTTGGCGGCTGTGGGGCTTCGTTTATTCACACAGTGCTAGGCAGGGGAATAAAAAAAAAAAAAAAAAAAAAAGAGGGTCCTGGGAACTCACAATGTCTTAGGAAATACAGAAATGAGAAAAAAACAATCACACCCTAAATGAAAGATGTTCTGATAGAGGGGATGGTAGTATACTCTGCTTAGAGGAATTTCAAGCAAATGCATGAGGAATTTAAAGGGGAGATATGGAGAGACTGAGGCTGAGGACACAGAGGCTCCTGAGAAGGGGGGGCCTCGAAGTCAGAGAAAACCCTGAGTGGAGGTGCAGGGGCTGGGGTGTGGCTGACACTGAAGGCCAAGGGGTCTGGCAATCCTGGAAGGAGGGAACCACTGTGAGGGCCTTATCCTGCGTGTTATGCTGGGAATTTGCCCTTGATCCTGAGGTCGTGTGACAGCCCAGGAAGGAGGAGAGCTCAGAGAATGGTGGCAAGTGCCTGCAGGCCCGGAGGCAGAGGCAAGGAAATCTGGGGAAGGCCGGGGTGGGGTGGGGTGGGGGGTGCCTGGAGGCCTCAGGGATGCAGCGTGATGATGGAAGGGGAGAGAGTTCAGGGGTAGAACCCAGAGATTCCTCTGCAAAACAATGCCTGGGGGCCTCCCTGGTGACGCAAGGGGTTAAGCACCACACTAGGAAGCAATCCACAGCCTCTGCAGCACAAGTTCGATCCCAGCCGGTGCAGGGGCAGGATGGGCACAGGGCAGGTTCTCTATGATTCCAGCAGACCGGGTAAAGGAGAGTCCTGGAGCCCTCAGTGGCTTTCTCAGGCTTTTATTGAGCTTTACATGTAGTGTGGCTAACAGGTACACGGCAGGCAGGAGTGCTGGGGGGCCAGGCGGCCACCAGGCTTCTAAGCCCCTGGCAAGTCTTCACTCTGGTCTTCTCTGGCTTCTTTCTCCCCTTCTCTCTCCTGCTTCTCTCCTGCTTCTGCTTCTCTTGCAGACTATCTCAATATTCCCATGGCCCACAGAAGTAAATAACACAACAATGTACCAACTGCAGGTGCCCCATCAGACAGGGCAATCCTAATGGTGGGAGGGCAGAGAAGCCTGAAAACCATTTACGCTACAGCAGGCCAGGGAGCTACCCACATGGCAGAGCAGACCTCTCCTGTCTCACCCGCTGCTCCCCTCAGTAGTGTATTTCAGTCAGTCTGCCTGTTCTGCTCCCCACTCTGTCTCTGATGAATCCTCTCACCCCCCCTTGCCTGTACCCAGCTCTTGTATGCATAAATAAATAAATCTTTAAAAAAAAAAAAACAGTGCTTGGGATTGTAACCGGAATCTTTTTTTTTTTTTTTTAAATATATGAGATTTTTATTTATTTATTTTAAAAGATTTATTTATTTATGCATACAAGAGCTGGGGCACAGGCCAACGATGCGGGGGGTGAGAGGATTCACCAGAGACAGATTGGGGAGCAGAACAGGCAGACTGACTGAAATACACTGCTGAGGGAGCAGCGGGTGAGACAGGAGAGGTCTGCTGTGCCATGTGGGTTGCTCCCTGGTGGGCCAGGGATCAAACTCGTGCTGCAGGCTTCAGATTGCTTCATAGTGCAGTGCTTAACCCCTTGTGCCACCAGGGAGGCCCTGTAGCCGGTGTCTTTAGAGGGTCGCTGCATCTCTAGCTCTTGGATTACTTATAAAGCGTGGGCGAAACTGTTCTAAGTAAATGCACTTATTACTTGGATAATGTCTTCAAAGTTATTTTTAAAACGCATCTTGATAGCCTTCCAAGTTGAAGTACAACCCTGGAGAGCACCCCCCAACTTAAAAGGATCACTTATCCACCGCCCCAGCCTCCTCCCTCAGCTCTGACTAATCAGCACTAGGAAGAAATAGACCTCTCCCTGCCGCCTTCTCCAGCCTCCGTATCTTCTGGGAAAGTGAAACTGTCCAAATTCTGTTCCATCAGAGTCTTCTGGCTGCCACCACTGATGGGGACTGAGGACACCTTTGTTCTCTCCTGCACCCACTATTGACAATGGCAACCTTTATCTCGATTTTGACTTTGCTCCTTTCGTCCAAGACTTGTCTGGCACCTTCTCCCCTTTCCTATGGGCCCCCCAGAAGGTGCCTCATATATGAGACACACTTCTGGGCTTCAACGGTCCAACGGTTGGCTTTGGGCCAACCCAGTTTATCTGTGCATTTACTCATAAGGGGATGGGTAACTGGGTGTTCCATGTGCAGACTTTTTTTTTTTTTTAAAAAAGATGCATACAAGAACTGGGGTACAGGCCAGAGATTTGAGGGGGGTAAGAGGATTCACCAGAGACAGAGTGGGGAACAGGACAGGCAGACTGACTGAAACACACTGCTGAGGGGAGCAGCGGGAGAGACAGGAGAGGTCTGCAGCGCCATGTGGGTAGCTCCCTGGCCGTGCATCGAACACGTGCTGCAGAGGCTGCGGATAGCTTCACAGTGGTGTGCTTACCCCCTTCACACCAGGGAGGCCCTGTGAAGACTATTTTAACTATATTCTTGTCCTCTTTATTGCACACAACTTGTATAAAAGTTCCCTTTCCATTAAAAGGCCTAGAGTATGTTTTGTCTTGAGGTGGTGGATGGCAGAACCTATTTAGAGCAGGCAGTTTTGGGGCATGTGGGGCCCCTCACCCTGTCCTGTAGCACCTCCATACTGCAGACAGCACTGTGTTCTGAGTGTGCTGTGGGGAGGGGCCTCTAGTTCCACTCATTCCCGCCAGCCGCGTGTTTCCTCCAGCACTTCCAGGCTGGTCCCATCTAATTAATGAGATGGATGAATGAACACCCTAAGTTTTCAAGGGGGTCGGACAAGACGATGGAAGCCAGATTCGGTGATGTGTGACAATATGTAAGTTAATTTCACTTGCGTGTCCATGGAGACGTTGTACACTTCGTTCTGTCCTCACCTCTTTTCCTTGTGAGCCGAGAAAAGACTTTCATTTCAAGCCTTGTTTTTATTTTTGTAGGTGATGTGTTTTGAAATGAAACCAGTACTCCAGCGTTTCTACTTATTTACACAGTGGCCCTCCCTTGGCGGGGTGCAGTGGGAGAACAGTGGGAGGGGAGTTTCCGAGGCCAATGTAGACAACATAATCTCGGGGTCCCTGGCAGCTCAGCACGAATGGGTGAGCCCCCTGGTGGGGCTTCTGAAAGCTTGGTGAAAACAGCTGTAATTAGGATCTTTTAAAGTAATATCCTTTTTACCCTTAATTAAAGCTGTTCGTGCCATTTTAACAGCTCCAAACAAAGTTGTGGGGGAGGGACACTGGAGACAGCGTTTTCTTAAATTTGGAAGTGGAAGCAGGAATAATACTCAAAGCATATACATTAGTAAACAATCTATTTTTATTGTGCGGGAAGTGTCTTTTAGATAGAAGGTTCTGGAAAAGCTTTGCCTCTTCTCTTTGGAGTCAGGCCTAATATGACCTCTGCTGCCGAGTCCAGCAGTTTGTGTAAGCGCATCTGGAAAGAAAGTTTCCTTTAATTTCTCCAGAATAGAAACTGGTTCAGTCTTCTGAAATCAAAAAGGGGGTGGTGGTCCTATTTATTGACAAAATTCTAAGAATATAAAATAAAGGTGTCTTTTTGTTTACTCCCTTTTGCCATAAAACCAAAGGCTATTTCATTGACTATTTTCCTGTGCGTTTGTTGATACCCAGGGAAGTTAAATTTGTTTCAAGAAATCAAATAGGTATTGTCATTTCATGTGTGAGGGAGGGGTGGGTTAAATACAGGCGTGCTTGTAAATTAATGAACAATAGGAAGCAAGTGGTGTTTAATTACACACTTAGAGCAGGACCAGAGAAAAACAATGCTGACTGTCAGGATGTGCGCTGGGGTTTGCGTCCACACAGAACGCACATTGTCTTTCCACCATTCAAGTGTATCCAGAAGAAAAATAAAAAATAAATGAAATGAAAAGCAAATTAAAATGCAACAAAGACTGGAGTTAGCTGCTTCTAAGAAGACTTTATTGAGGCCTCTGACTGGGGTGATGAGGTTCTGAGATGAAAAAAAGCTAAATGTCTCTGCTTGAGTATCAGGATGTTTGAAAAGAGAAGAAAGGAAGTTTTGGGGCCTCCTAGGGAGTGAGGAATGAGAGAAGAGACTGGGATGTGAAGATTTGCTTTATGCCCCAGAATGTGGCCTGTTTTTGTGAAAGCTTTAGGTGGATTTGAAAAGAATGTGTGTTGTGCTATGACAGGGGGTAGAATGTTCCATGAGTGTCAATTCCATCCAGTTGGTTGATCATGTTCACTTCTAGATCCGCAGTTTTCTGCCTGTTCTATCGAATACTGAGCTCGGTGTGTTGACACCTTCAACCGTAATTTTGGATTTGTCTATTTCTTCTTTTAGCTTTATCAGTTTTTGCTTCATGTATTTTGAGGAATTGTTGTTTGCTGCATATACTTTTAGGATTGTTCTCTCTCCTTAGTGAAGGGACTTATCATTATGTATTGTCCCTCTTTATCCCTGATAATTTTCCTTACTCTGAAATTTAGTTTATCTGGATATTAATACAGCCACTCCAGGCTTCGTTTGCATGGGATGCGTTTTTTCCATCTTTCTACTTTTTTTTTTTAAGATTTATTTATTTATGCCTACAAGAACTGGGGTACAGGCCAGAGGTGTGGGTGGTGAGAGGATTCACCAGAAACAGAGTGGGGAGCAGAACAGGCAGACTGACTGAAATACACTGCTGAGGGAGCAGCGGGCGAGCCAGAAGAGGTCTGCTGTGCCACGTGGGTAGCTCCCTGGCCAGGGATGGAACTCATGCTGCAGTGGTTGTGGACAGCTTCATAGCTTGTGTCTTAACACCTTGCGCCACCAGGGAGGCCCCTTCATCTTTCTACTTCTGATAGCCTTAAACCATTATAGTAAAGTGAGTTCTTATAGTAGCATAGAGTAGCTTTTACACTTTCTGTCTCTTAATTGGTGTGTTTAGATTCTTACATTTAATGTAATGACAAGTATGTTTATTTTAGATCCACCATTTTATTATTATTATGTTAGTTCCCTTCATTTTTTTCCTGTATTTGCCTTCCTTGCCCTCTTTTAGGTTATTTGATACCCCATCACTCTGAGTGGAATGTAGAAACCTTCTGACGTTCTGTTTCCTCCCCCCCCCCATCAGCTCGTGGAACAGTGATGGTTGCTAACACAAGTGTGCTTTCAACTAACCCTCTTGAAGTAGAACATGAATGTGCAGGACTTCGGTTCAGTGTGGGAGTTTGAACATACGCCTTTATTCTCATCCCTTCCTAAACCCAAGTGAAATGACCATAAAGGATTAAAAAGGTAAAACCCCACAAGGATGAAGATACCAGAACGGGAAACAATAGCTGATTAAAGGTGTCGGGGAATCTGGATTTAGGGACACTTGGCCCAGAGGAGGGAGCGATGAGGCACTGAACCCAAAACAGGGGTGAAGTGAAACTCTGACTCAGAACAATGAGCTCTTGGCCACATTCCTTCTCTTGAGTCTCAGGAGACTGGTGGTGAGGTGTATGCCTGACTTCGGAACCGGGGCAACTCACTTCTAGGGAGACTGATCAGCTCGAGAAAGGACCTTGAGCTCCTGACAGCAGAGTCCCTCCAAGCAAGGTCTAGATCCCCCCATTGCCCTGCAGGAAGTCCTCAATCCCCATCTCTACCCACCACAGATTTGCCAGCTGACTTTGGGGGGCTCCACCCTTAACAGACCATCAGGTCAAGCCAAAAAAAGTCTCTAATGTAACTGTAGATGCCAAAACAAACAGGAAAAACAAGACACAAAGCCAACAACCCATTGACAGCCAGAGAGGCAGAAAAGCAACAATAAACACCCACCTTATCATTACAAACACCTACCTTATCATCAATAGTTCCAGAGAGGTGAGATCCACTTGTACTCCTGAGATGTTATTTAATAAAAGAGTAGTTAAAAAAAAAAATAAGAAAACCTCTAGGGAATTAAAAATATAATGTTAGGGGGTAATCAGGAGGGGTTGCAACTTCAAGCTGAGGGATTTTTCCTAGAGCTGCAACAGAGAAAGAGAAATAAAAAATAGAAGAGAAAGGAAAGAGACCAGCAAATCGGGGATTCCCAAAAACAGACTCATGTGTGTTCAGAGAGGACCAAGAAAATGAAGGGAGGGAAATATTTAAGTAACACAGGAAATCTCCCATAATGGAGGCAGCAAGTGCCCTGCTGGGGGTGGGGGGTGTCACATCTTGGACAGCCATCTCTGCAGTGGGTTTTCTCTCAGCGTCCCACCACTCAGGGCAGGAGGAAAAGGAGCTTATCCTTCTCTTACATAAAGATTCCAGTTGGGCAGGTTGATGTTGAGCTGCATCCCTGGGAGAAGAGGAAGCAGACCCCCGGCTCCAACAACAAGGGTGCCAGGCTCTGCGCCCCAGCCCCTTAAAAAATCCCCATTACAGCTGTGTGGAGTACCCTCAAATTACTAACAATGGCGCTACCATATGACCCAGCAATTCCACTCCTAGGAATTACCCAAAGGACATAAAAACATTCCTTCGAAAGGTAGCCTGCACTCTTGTGTGTATTGCAGCACCATTTATAATAGCTAAGCTATGGAAACAACCAAAATGCCTCCAAACAGATGACTGGATCAAGAAGATGTGGTCTAGATACACAATGGAATACTATTCAGCAATCAAAAAAGATAAACTCATGTGCCATTTGCAGCAACATGGATGGAGCTGGAAGGGATCATGCTGAGTGAAATAAGTCAGAAGGAAAAAGAAAACTATTGGATGGTTTCACTTATAGGAGAAATATAGGGAAACCAAACAAGGAGTCAGAAAAAAAAAAAGACAATAGGCAAATTATAAATCTGGGACAAAAAGCAGGGGAGGAGGAGGCAGAAGGGTCAAAACAGAGGATAGAGGAACACAAGGGACTGTGGTGATGACTGTTCTGATGTGATGGGAGATTTGTGGGGGTTATCCCTGAGGGGAGAAATCAAATATTGTACAAAAGTGAGCAGCAATAAAGCAATAAAGCCATAAAAACAAAACAAAAATCCCCATCGCAAACAAAAGTGCACCCCTGGAAATCCTTTGCGATCTTAAAACTTATCCGGGAAGAGCACATTCAGCCCCATCCTAAGCACCTCTGTGCAAAAGCTGCTAAGAGCAAAGTTTATTTCTTCCCTTTGTTAAACAAAGGGGGGCATTGACTCTGGAGTTGAAGATACTTTCTGATTCTTGGACAAGGGCCGCCGTGTGCCCACCAAGCACTTTGAAAAGTGTTTTCAAACAGTTCCATCGGTCATGAGCACGTCAGCGCCTTTGTGACACACACCCAGCAGTTGATCTCAGTGGACCTGGTGTGGGCAAGTTTGCCATCCATCTCTGCCAGGTAATTCGTCTCAATGAAACTGGTGTGTAGGGAATACACTGCTGAGTGAAGTTAGGTTTCATCTCTGTGCTTATTTCTAACTTAGCCTTTCTGCAGACATCACCAGGATCAGAAACTGTTCCAGTAGCTGCCTTGACTTGGCTAACAGGGTTTTCGTCGCCCAGATTAATGGAGCTACAGGTTTAAACCTCAAAGCTTATTACTAACCTCTCGGCTAATCCCTGCACCATCTGCTCTCTCGGCGCTATTGTTGTCTGCTTGTTAAAAAGCACATCCAAAGAGCGTTATTCATCATGACATCTAAAGGGAAAACATTTTTAGGACTCTTGGATTAATGTTTCATCCAGGGAAGAACAAGAAGAGAGAAATGAAGTCATCACAGGAATTCTCCCACAAAGCTGGAATTTATGTAAATATTTTCCACCTTGAGAACCAAGTGAAGTTCAAGATCACTGACTCCAGGGAATCTAAATACTTTAGTTTTTTTTTTTTTTTTTAGAGGCATATTTATTTATTTGTTTGTTTGTTTATTTATACAAGCACTGGGTACAGTCAGAAGCACGGGAGGGTGAGAGAATTCACCAGAGCCAGAGCGGGGAGCAGAGCAGGCAGAAGGACCGAAGTACACTGCTGAGGGGAGCAGCGGGCGGCAGGAGAGGTCTGCGCGCCATGTGGGACCCTCCTCCGGTGGCCGGGGAGCAGCTGGGGATCGAACCGGCGCCGCAGAGGCTGCGGGCAGCTTCGCAACCCAGCGCTCAACCGCTGCGCCACCGGGGAGGCCCTTTAGTTTTTTTTTCTTCCAACAGATTTGTGCAACCTTGAACAGAGTCTAAAACTCTGCAAGCTTTCTCTTTCAGGCTGCCTGAGAGTACCCCACGCATAAAGTCCTAAAACACGTCCCTCTTTTTGCAAAAACCACTACGTAGTCATTCTTGGGGCTTCTTGAGAGTGAGAGACGCTATCGTGTCTATACACAGAACTGAAAATGAGATTCATGTGCATCTTCACGCTGGCCTTGAATTTCAGCTGTGTGTGTGGTCTTCCTCCAGTCAGGTAAATCACTCCCTGTTCGCTTCCAGCTTTTCATTAAAGAAAACAATGACGACATAGCAGATGCAGCACACCTCTCACTTCCCAAGGGCGTCATAGAAACAGATGAACACCCATCTGGACAGAGTGAGCCTACAGCTTTAGTGGATCCCCCAAAATAGGCCTCAATTTCAAGGCTGTGGTTCTAAAATAATAACTTAAGACAGCGTTAGCTTCTATTTGGTTTTTCATGAACCACAAAGACGCTCCAACAATAATTTTTGGAGTATTTTATTTTATTATTTTATTTATATCCAAAAGGGCAAGTTTATTATGAAAAAAGGAGACATAGTCTGGCAGAAAGAGCTGCCCCTGAAAGAGACAGGTTGATTAGAGGGACGCCTGCATAGTCACAGGTGGGCAGCCTTGGGACAGGAGCTGGCAAGAATTGTTTGAGTATTTTAAAAGGGTTTGCAAAGGACTCCTCTGGACACATCTAGACTTAATCTGAAAAGACACACTCTTGAACAATAAGAGAGAGGAAAAGAAATCTTCAACTCCCTTTCTATGCCCCCACCACCTGCAGACCCCTTCTGGAGACCCGTGTCCCCTGCTTATTACAGAAAGGTGGGCGGGGCCTCTCTGGTGGTACAGGGATTAAAGTCTCAGGGCTGTTAAGTTGTCGCCAGCCACTGTGGCCTGAGTTTGATCCCCGGCCAGGGAGATGACCCACATGGTGCAGCAGACCTCTCCTGCCTCGCCCGCTGCTCCCCTCAGCAGTGCATTTCAGTAGATCTGCCTGTTCTGCGCCCCACTCTGTCTCTGGTGAATCCCCTCACCCCCCCGCACCTCTGGCCTACACCCCAGTTTTTATATGCATAAATAAATAAAAATCTTAAATTTTTTTAAAAAAAAGATGGGCAGCCCGTCGTGGGTCAGAAACGAACCTGTTCTATTTGGAATCAGAGCAAAACAAGTTCCTTTGCAGGTCATTTCTTTGTTTTGCTCATAAAAGAGTGACCCCAGGTCATAGTCGAGCTCGTGAGATTCATGTAAGTCGGAGGTTTCTCAAAACCCAATACCCAAGGGTGTGTCTGGGAAGGAAACTGGAGCTGCTGGCTTGGGACACACGTGGTGGTACCACTTTGAACCAGCCCAGGAGTGAAATTTCTAATCTGCTTTTCTCCTTAAGCCCAGATGGAGGGGGAGAGGAAGGACAGGGAACGGGCCGCCTGGGACTGGCACATTAAAGTCGGGGCGGGAGGGTTTGCTGAGGTGCTGCACCTGTTTGGGCTGAAGCCCCCATCCCTCTTGGCCCGGCAGCTCATTTCCCCCAGGACGGCACATTCCAGCGTCTGCAGCGAGCCACTCCCAATGGGATCACTTCCCCTTCGCTCTCTTCTGCAATCCTTATTTTTATTTAGAAAGCTGAGTGCCCGGATGCCCCGCATTCAGGTTGGTGGCAGCGGAGAGGCCACAGGTAGGGAAAGACACGTCCTATGCTCTGCTTCTCCAGCCTGCTCGGCTCCAGAGACAGGAGGCCACAGAGCTCTCAAGGCACCCGAGGACACAGTGGGTGGGAGTCCTCTCCTGGCCAGCCCCACCCAGGGATAAGGTAGGGTGCTTCTTCCGCCCGGCCACTAGCTCCTAAGCTCAGAGACCCCCTACCTCTGTTGGGGTGCAGTGGCTTCCAAGTGGTGATGATGGGGGGCCGCCTACATGGTCTCCAGTCCCAGCCCCTCTCCCTCTAGCTCCTCTCCCGGAGGAGCAGAAAAGTCAAAACAATTTCTCGGTCTCTTTCTCATCTTTGACAGAAATGCATACTTCTTGGGGTCTCCCTTCATTTCACAGATCTTAACTGAACCCCTTCCCATGCCAGGTACTGTACAAAATAAAAAAGACACAGAGTTCCACCTTGTAGAGTGTCTTGCCAACCCCTGCAGAGGAAAACAAGGAATACTGGACACAACCACTAAAGATATCATTAGGCCTGGCAGAAGGAATTAGGGAAAAGTGGAGTAGGGTGAGGGAGTCAGGGAGCTGGTGGGCAGAAATGGAAGGCAAGAAGGCAGGAGAGGGTTGTCATTTTCAATAAGGCAGGCAGCTGCGCTGAGGTCAAGATGTCTGAGACAGGGTGAAGGTGGGCGGGAGGGAGCCAGGTGGGTACCTGGGGTAGGAACGTTCAGGGGAGGAAAACAGCCTGTGCAAAGGCCCTGAGGTCCTGGTGGACTTCAGGAGTGCTGGAAGGAGTGGGAGGTTTAGAGCAGCAGCCACTAGAAGTCTCCGGCTTTCACTTGAAGTGATGTGGAAGCCGTGGAAGGTTCTGAGCAGGAGGATGACATGGCTTGACTTTGATTTTAATAGGATTACTCTGGCTACTGAGCCGAAAGTGTTCCTAGTGGGTCAAGGGCAGGAGCTGGGAGACCAGCTGGCCCCTATTGCAGGAATCCAGGTAGAGCTGGTGGGGAGCAGTGCCAGCGGGGAGTAGGGGTCAGATTCTGGAATATATGAGATTGGAGACAAGTTACAAGTTGTAACTCGGAGCTGGGCAGGAAGAGCTTGGGAGGTGGATGTGAAAGAGAGACAGTCCAAGATGCCTGCAAAGTTCCCTGCATCCTGAGGAAGGATGTCGCTGTGGTTAGCTGGGTGGGAAGGCTGGGGGTGAAGCAGGATTTGGGGGGGGGGGGGGATAGAAATCAGCATTTAATTTCGGATGTCTTATGTTTCCACTTGCATGTTAGGAGCCTAATTAACTTTATTTTGCTCCCCCACCCCGCTCTAAAAATGCTAATTTTTCTCGAGACTGATGAACCCCAAAGGACTCACTGGCTAGAAAATTTGGAGAACAGCATTTCAAGACCCTTGCTTGAAACGAGGGTCGTTCCCTGGAAGCTGAGGGAGAGTCTGCTCTCAAAGCCTTTTAATTGCTGGACAAAAGACTGAATGCCTGCCTGTTCAATGCCAAAGCTACAGCTGATCCAACAGGGAATTGGTGAACCGAGCAGAAAATTCCAGGGCACAGGCTATCCCAGGCTCCAGTTTGGAAGACTTTGCTCATAGCCTGCATTGGGCGAGGCCGTCATGTTTGTGGTTCCAGCCCTGGTGTGGCTGAGCTCGAACTGCTGGGCCCAGTGGCGGGGGTGGTGGAAACCAGGGGAGAGGCACCCAGTCACAGGCCAGGAGGCCACCCCCAGCTGTCACTGCTGGCACTGGCTTGAACCTGGTGCCCCCAACGAAGCTGTTCTCACCCAGCTCCAAGCCCCCTCCCCAGAAAGCATCCTGCTCTCAGAGGCAACAGTCTGCAACTTGCAGGTAAGAAGGAGAGAAGCTTCTCCGGGATAGAGTATGGACATCTGTCCTGCAAACACATCTGGAGGTTGACAGATGTGGGCATTTCTAGCATGTTCTAGCATGTTCTCAGAAAGCTGCTGTTAACTGCACAACTCTGAGCTGGGGATCAGGTTTGTCTATGCAGCCGGGGTTGAGTTCAGTACTGCTCCATCACTTCCTGGCCATGGAATCTTGAGCAAATCTCTTAATCGCTCTGTGCCTCAGTTTCCTCATTTGTAAAGTAGGTAATGAGGAGAAGCATAGAAAGGGCATAGGCCAGGGCCTGGTTGACAGCAGGCGCTCAATTACTGGTGGTTAGTATTCCTGTTCTCAAGATACTGCCTTAGAACTCCAAGTTGTTCAGAATGAATTGAAAATCCTTTTATCTAATTTGCCTTTGAGATAATTTATCTTTGAAATTCTTTCAGTTCCACGCACACCACCATGTTTGTTTAGAGGAACTTGAATATAATTGTGTTAGGATCCTGGCTGGGCCCTGTGCTGGCTGTGTGACCTTGGGCAAGTCACAAAACCTCTCCTAAACCTCAGTTTGGGGACCTATTAAAATGGAAATAAAAGACTGTCTTTCACTGGGTTGCATGGAGATAAAAAGAGATAGTCAGTGCTTGGAATATGGACCTAACTTATTAGTGTGTGGTTGACCTGTTTTAGTGAAATGGAATTATTGAATTATTATGGAGTAGATTTTTTTTTTTTTTGCTATTGTTGCTGTTCTTACCTTTGATGAAATGACAGAGCCTGAGACGGGGTTGATGAGTTGTTGAGTGATTCCCCATTTGTGGCCTTGGATCGTGTTAATTATTTACAAGTGTGTTATCTTGCGCTACTTGATCGATTGAGCTCTTCCCTCAATAAATATGTACTGAATGCTTGTTCTGTCCCAGCTGTGAGCAGGCTAATAGGGCTGTCTTTGTTGGAGCTTGCATTCCTGGTGGGGAGGCAGAAAGACAACAGGATGATTCCAGATGGCAACAAGAATCATGATGAGAATAGAACGCAGAAGGCGGGCAGGTGATGGAGGCTGGGGTGGTCAGGGAAGGCCCTCTGAACAGGTGACATCCTGAGGAACCCGAGGATGCACAGGAGCTGCCTTGAGAAAGGGAGAGCTGGGGTGGCGGTGTGTGTGGCGGGGTGACAGGGTGGACAGAAGCTCAAACACCCTGAAATGGAAAAGAGTCTGGTGTGGTGACCTGAGAGAGGCCCCTTGTGAAGAACAGGGGGTAAAGCACGTGAGGGGAGCTATAGGGAAGGCCCTGTAGCACCTAACAGGTAATAGTAAGGAATCTGGGTTTTATTTGAATGTGTTGGGAGCTGTTGGAGGGTAGTAACCCACCCCCTCCCCCAAGTATCATGTGGCTACATCTCCCACTTCCTTCAGATCTCAAAGCACTTTCAGTGAAGATTTCCCTGGCCACGTGGCCTAAAACTGCAACCCCCTATTTACAGGCCTGAATCCAGCCACTTACCACCCCAGCCTTCCTACCTGGTGTTGTTGTCTCCACAGCTCTTTGTCTCCTGAACACACTCTATGTTTCAGTCTTTGATTTTGTTTCACTCTCTGATGAGAATGCAAGATCTAGAATGACCCAGTTCTAGAATGGTCCAAGTCTAGAAAGGACTAGAAAGGTCTAGATCTAGAAAGTGTTGGCCCAGAGCAGATGCACACATATTTGTTGAATGCACACTGAAGAGTGACATGTTGTAGGTGTTGCTTTTACAAGGTTCCTCTGACTCCCCGTGAAGCAGGTTTTGGGGGACACAGGGAACCTAGAGAGGAGGCTCCCACTGTCTTTTAGGATGAGGGCAGTGGGAAGTGGTCTGGTTTGACTTCTTGCCTGTAGGGCCTGCTGGACTTGCTAGGGCTGGCGGGTGGGTTTTTGGAGTCAGAGGACTCGATCCAGATCTCTGACTTTGTAACAGGGTGGTCCCCAGGAAAGGGGGAGGTTCCCTGCCCCACCCAAGGGAGGGTGGAGCTGAGCAGGAAGAGGAGAAGCTGCAGAAGAGACTGAGGAAGGAAGCAGGATGGAGCCAGGAGACCTGGAGGAGGCGCGTGGAGCCTAGAGACACGTGAAGAAACTGCGCTTGTCTTGTGGTCGTGGACTGGGTGACACAGATGTGGGTGAGACCCGTGGGGAGGTGACCATGGCAGCTTTTATCTTGATGTTGATTTTGCTCTTTTCCTTCCGGGCTTGTCTGGTTGTTTCTGACCCTTTTCTGTGGGTCCCCACTGGAAAATGCTTGAGACTTGGGGCAGGCTTTGGGGCCTTGCTCTGGGCCGATCCCATAAGGATGGACTTTTACCCACAAGGGGACGGGTAACTTTGGGTGCTTCATTTAGAAACTAGACTCTTTGCCTTACCTGTATTGTTTCCTAGTTTTATTAAAGTTCCTTCCAATTAAAGTCTCCTATGTTTTGTGTTGATGTGGCGGATGGCAGAACCCATTTAGAATAGGCAGGTTTGCGGGGTTTGGGCTGCCCCTCTCCCTGTCCTATAACAACTTGAGCAACTGAGGACGACACTGAACAGCTGGGGAGGGAGAAGCCAGCGAGAAGACACGAGACTCAGAGCGCTGTTGCCAGTGGAAAAAGATGCTGGTGGAAAAGAAAGCACTTACACCACTGGAGAAATAGTCAAGTTGCCAGTTATGTGTTGCTCAAAGATCATGAAATTTTAGAAAAGATCCAAAAGTTGATCTGAGTAAATTTAGATAAATAAAACTGACATTTTGATTCCATTTGAGTACAAAGCTTCAGATAATAATGTTAGCCAACATTTCATTACCTTCAAATAAATGTCAATAAAATCTAAAATAAAGCGAAGGGAATGCCAGGGAGGGAAGTCTTGAATAGAGAGGAATTTTTTTCCCTCTTTCGGTTACAGAGATAATTACCGACACTGTTTATTATTTTAGGGGAGGGATACCACCCCCAATAAGGTTTTAGGGCCAGGCCACTGAGTTTCCTTCTGCAGGGACTAGCCAGGCCTCCTCCTCATCCTGGAAGCCTTCCAGCCAAGTCTCCACTCCACCAGGAGCTCCCACATCTGTGCGTGCAGGGCCTTTTTGCTGCTCGCTTTTCACACACACAGACGCTGCAGATTTTTCCAGGATGAGATTTGCTGCAATTGTAAGATGCAGGCACCATTCCAGAAGCAGGATGACAACACCAAACCCAGGAAAGCCTCTTGCTTTGTGGGAAGTGGAAGCTGCAGCCCCATAGCAATTTCAGCCCGTTTGGAGAAGTCATAAAGCAATAATTTCCATCTAAAGATTTTCCTGCCCCTGTGAAAATGACTCGCTGATGGCTCATATTTTCCCTCCCGGAGCTGTGCTTTCGGAGCCCTGCCTGGTAACAGATTCGCATGCAGCCTCGCCTTTGAGGGAAATTGCAGCAGACAGGCGCGGGCAGGGCTGGAGCCGGGTGGCATGTCTGGAACTCCCGGGGAGTGCTTAGTATTCTGAGTGCGTGGAGCTGCCAGAACCCAATCCCAACTGCCTCAGCCACTGCGCAGCTCACAGAGCCCTGAATTCCCAATCTCAGAAGCTGGTTGCAGGTTTTAGCTGCAGCTAAAACATCAGCTGCTTTTGTAGGTGAACGCAAGTTTAGTTCCACCTCTGATCGCTGTTTTTGGGGGTGCTGCTCACCTCCTGCCTCCCCCTGCCCCACCCCCATTTTACTTTTCTTTGTCCCTGGGTGGCAGATTTGCTGGCAGTGCATAGCCTGGTACGGAAAATGTGCCTCAAGAAAATAAAAGATGTCCCTGCTTTGCCAAAGGATGGAAGCTGTGCTTTGCTGCCTCCTCACCTCCTATTTGTTCCCCAACCCCAACTACTTAATTCTGGTTCAGCGAGTGAGTGGGGATCAGCCACTGGGAGTCAGCGGCTCTGGGTCCGAGCCCAGAGCCACAATTGCCACAACCACGCTTCATGACTCTCCACGTGAGCCTCAGCCTCTACCTCTTCCACTGCAACAATGCTCTGCTCACAAGGCTGCTAGGAGGAGACGCGGGGTTCTGTGTGAACTGACCGCCCAAGACCTCGACTCCAACCCCCCTGTTGTGAACGCCACCAGTGGAAAATGGGCTCCCTCTCATTCTCATACATCCCCGAGGACACCTGTGTGCCCACCCCACCCCAGAACAAATGCTGCAAAAATGAAAATGTCAATTAAATGGTTGCTAGGCAACGTGAGCTCCTGTTTGCTGCTACCTTGCAGTGTTGTGATCACTCTTCCCCACTGAGGTGACTGAATTCCTCCGTGTTGCCTCCTTCCCCAATCCTGTCTCTCTTGCAAAACACACATACTCATGAGCATTCACACACACACACACACACACACTACACACACTACACACATGGAAACCTGTGGAGACTAACAGAGCCTGTGGGGTTTCTTTAAAGAACTGAGAAGAAAACCCCAAAGGATATGTTGGGGGCCAGTGTGTACATTTTTGTGTTCTTTTTGTGCCTTTTGGGGACAGTTCAATAACATGTAGGGAATTTTCAGCCTGAGACCAGAAAAACTCCATCCTTCTTTCTTTCTTTTTTTTTTTTTTTTTTTTTTTTTTTTAATAGAGGCATGTTTTTATTTATTTATTTGTTTTGTTTGTTTGTTTTGTTTATACATGCACTGGGTACAGTCAGAAGCGCGGGAGGGTGAAAGAATTCACCAGAGCCAGAGTAGGGAGCAGACCAGGCAGAAGGACTGAAGTACACTGCTGAGGGGAGCAGCGGGCGGCAGGAGAGGTCTGCGCGCCATGTGGGACCCTCCTCCGGTGGCCGGGGAGCAGCCGGGGATCGAACCGGCGCCACAGAGGCCGCGGGCAGCTTCGCAACCCAGCGCTCTACCGCTGCGCCACCTGGGAGGCCCTCTTTTTTTTTTTTTTAAGATTTATTTATTTATTTATACAAGCACTGGGTACAGTCAGAGGCGTGGGAGGGTGAGAGGATTCACCAGAGCCAGAGCGGGGAGCAGAGCAGGCAGACTGACGAAGTACACTGCTGAGGGAGCAGCGGGTGCGGCAGGAGAGGTCTGTCACGCCATGTGGGACCCTCACCGGTGGCCGGGGATCAAACTGGTGCAGAGGCTGCGGGCAGTTTCGCAGCCCAAAGTTCAACCACTGCACCACCGGGGAGGCCCTCTATCCTTCTTTCTTTCTCACCTTTGATGAGCTCTCCAACTTCTTCAGCAACTTTAGCCCTTTATCAGATTATGTTAGCTGTTGCATCCTTGCCCTTGTTTATGACAAGGTCTAAAACTTCCTACGTAGGAGGAAGATAATTTAGCTCTCTCATCTTCTCTCTTCATACCTGTTTCATCTACCCCCAGCCTTCAAACAGTGATCATAATTTTTGACAAGGTCAACATTCAGTATTTATATGTTATAACATAAATATAACTTGTGAATTAGTCATGCAGAGTACTGTTTTACTTCCTTTCATACACAACTTTGGTTCCCCCAGAGCTAATGATTATTTCATTTTTTTATTTGCTTGGTTGTCAAGAAATCCCATTTTATCCTCAAACTGCTCAATTTAAGTGTGTATCTCCTCAGTCAGTATTCAATCACATCTGTGTAATCTGGCAGTTGTTTTATTTTTGTGGCTTTTTTTTTGTTGTTGTTGTTGTTGTTATCGCTTCTCGGCCTTTTGGCTAAGATCAAGTGTTGTTGTTGTTGTTGTTCTTGGTGCCGCGGACCAGCACAGCAGTGAACGATGAGGCCGTCTCAGGGTTGAGAGACTGCGTAGGGTGGTCAGGGATTCGGTTAAAGAAATGACAAACAGACACACTTCAAGAGTGAAAATCTGAGTGTAATTTTATTTGAGTTGGTGACCAGTATATATATGTTTTCTAAAAGCATAGGAAAGGCGAACATCAGTGAAGAAATCAGCTTGCTTATAGGTTTAGCTTATCATTGACAGGGCAGTGATTTACATCTGGACCCAGGCGCATTCCTAAGTAGTTAGGCTATTAATTTTTCTTTTTGTTTTATATGATTACTTTTTGTTTTAACTACTCACTATTACTATTAATTAACACGGGTGAATTTTACTTTTCACAATGTAATATTTTTATCATTTAGATTAATACAAACAAGGCTAAGTATACAACGGAGAAATTATTAAGCTAGCAGTTCAATTAATACACAGAGTTTAGTAACGTTTCATTTGAATCAGCCTAGTTATTAGATTTCGTATGTTCTTTTTTAATCGGCAAACCAATGACCTTTTAAACAGAGAAAGAGAAAAGATTTTAGAGAGACAGTTGTATTAGAATAAAGTTTGTGGGTCTAGAGAAGGTGAGATAAGTTTCCGTGGGGACAGCATTCCTGTAGTGGCTCCTGGTGGTCGTTATCTTTCAACAGGCTTCCGTCTTATCTATGTCTTCAGGCGGTTTTTGCTGTTCTCCTCCTGCGCGCTGGTTGCCCAGCCGGACCTAGGGATTCCTAGAGGTCACTGCAGGAGGAGGTGCAGCAGGTATATTTTCAGGGGGTTTTGCTGTTCTCCCCCTGCGCGCTGGTTGCCCAGCCGGACCTAGGGACCGTGGCGCAAGCCATTAGCCCTAAGGGTCACTGCAGGGGGAGGTGCAGCACTTGGGACCCGCCCTCCTTCCTCTCACTCTCTGAACTATTGCATATTGGTTGCCCTCACATCCTTTTTCTTTTCTTTGTTTTTTTTTATACTTAAAAAAAATATTTTATATAATTTTTTTAAAGATTTATTTATTTTTATACAAGAATTGGGGTACAGGCCAGAGATGTGGGGGGTGAGAGGATTCACCAGAGAACAGAGCAGGGAACAGAACAGGCAGACTGACTGAATACACTGCTGAGGGGAGCAGCGGGTGAGACAGGAGAGTTCTGTCTACCATGTGGGTTTCTCCCTGGCCCGCCGGGAATTGAACTTGTGCTGCAGTGGCTGCAGATTGCTTCGTAGGTTGCGTCTGAACCCCTGCACCACCAGGGAGGCCCATTATTTTATATAATTCTTACATCATTTTTCATTTTTGCACAATGTGTGCATTTTATTTTGGTTATATTCCCCATACAATTCCCACCCCCCTTATTTTGACCCCAATCCTTCCTCTCCCCACTTCCCCCCCCCCATAGTGTGTCTCTGGTTTATAGTTGCTTGTTGATTTTGATTTTTTCTTTATTATAGTTAGTCTTTTTCCTGGTCCCTTATTTAGGTTTTCTAAATTCCTGCTATGAGTGTGACCATGCAGTATTTTAAGAGAAAATAATACTCTTAACTCTTCCAGGAGGGTCTGGTAAGGTCCATGAGTGGTGGAGGGGCTTCCACACTGACCCTGGCTGGGTTTCACGCCAGCGTCCAAAGTGAGGAGCAAGTGTCTGGGTTGGAACTGAGTTTTATTAGTCATGCACCTTTTGAGTAAGTCACTTGACTCGCCTGTTAGTGTGTGAACCGGGACAGGCGAGAGTAATGGTTATCTCATAGAGCTGTTCTACATGAGAAGTCACGGAAGACACCCTATGTAGAAATACCCAATAGACAAGTGCGCTTATTCAAACCGCGTTGGTCACGCCAGGAAATCCACACAGAGAGTTGTAATGCAAACCATCAGAGTGGTAGGGCAGGCGCTTTATTTCCCGTGTGTGTGTCCTCACTGCTTTTTGGAACTCACCCTCCTTTGCCTTTCAAAGCAGGCCAGGATGCAAGAGGCAATTGTTTCTTTCTCTCCCCTATGGATAAATGAGCTGATTTGATGTTGATTTTTTAAAGATTTTTTATTTTATTTTTATTTTTGCATAGAACTGTGGGCAGGCAGAGGTGCCGGGGGGGTGAGAGGATTCACCAAAGACAGAGTGGGGAGCAGAAAGGCAGATCTACTTAAATACACTGCTGAGGGGAGCAGCAGGCAAGGCAGGAGAGGTCTGCTGCGCCATGTGGGTAGCTCCCTGCCTTGGGTATCGAACTCAGGCCATCGTGGTGGGCCTTCACGGTGGTAGTGCTGAGACTTAACCCCTGGGCCACCATCAGGGAGGCCCCCTGATATTGATATTTTTTGTTTTGTTTTGTTTGACTGTTGCCAAAACCTGATGAGGAAAACTGCTGATCACTGACTCAAATATCGGTGCTGGAACGCCTTGGGGGAAGAGGAGCAGCTCTCCCATGACTGCATGCCTAGAACAAAAGAGATCATCCTCCGAGCTTACTCACCGGGTGGAGGGGCCCTGCAGGGATCTTGTCAGGCTTGGCACAGAGGAAAGCCAAGGAAGGAAGCTTTTGTTGTTGCTCTTTTATTCCTCCTAGTTTTACTATCCCAGGCAGGTACCTCCTCCTGTTTCCTAGATCTGCTTCCTGGGGAAAAACAGTGGGCAGTGACAGCCAAGGCTTGAGCTTTGCTAATGAATTGATGTTTCTGCAGAATTGGGAAGCTCACCCAGAGTCAGGGGCGGGGCCTCATGGTCAGTGTCGCGGTCTTTGATGCTGGCACAGTGGCACCCTGCCTCTGGATCCTGGGGTCTTGGGGTGCCGTAGGGAAACCACTTGACCCAAGGAGCTGGGAGCTCCTATCTGAGGTTCAGCCCTGGCCATCTCAGCCATGGGCACAGCTTTGCTACCCCCTGCAGGACTGGTCCCCATGGGTGGGAATCCTCTGGGTGTTTGGCACCCACACCCCCAGAATGCTATGGCTAAGCTATGTTCAAGAATTAGGGAGGGGGTCCCAGTGGAGTCGATACCCCCTCTTTGGAGACTTAACTGCTCTCGCCACCATTACATCTTATACAAAATGGAAAGAGGAGGGACTCCCCGGTGGCGCAAAGGGTTAAGCACCGCATTATGAAGCATTCTGTAGCCTCTGCAGCACAAGTTCGATCCCCGACTGGCCAGGGAGCTACCCACATGGCGCAGCAGACCTCTCCTGTCTTGCCCGCTGCTCCCCTCAGCAGTGTATTTCAGTCAATCTACCTGTTCTGTTCCCCACTCTGTCTCTGGTGAATCCTCTCACCCCCGCACCTCTGGCTTATACCCCAGCTCTTGGATGCATAAATAAAATAATCTTAAAGAGAAAGAAAAGAAAGAAATACTGCACTCAGGTCATTAAAAAAAAAAAAAAGCAAAGAAAGAGCCACTTCAAGATTATTCCACAAAACCCCTCTTTTAAAATACTTTTGCATAAGCCAGGGAGTCCTCAGGCAGGGGTTAGGAGAAGGGGTGATAGAGGACTTAGCTTTATCCAGAGCCTTCTGTTTTTTAAGGCAAAGCATCTGACTACTGTAATTAGCTGTAATTTAAAAATCTCTATGGTGAGACAGCACCAGAGTCTTGCTACCTGGCTGTGTGGGGGGGGGGGTGGGTGGAGTGGATATCCTGGGGGGAAAATACCTTTCACTAAATTTCCCTGCCACCAATGACTACACATCATTCACTTTATACCCCATCTTCCACCCTCCCCAACAAAATAAGAAATTATGAGGGATCTAGTTTATAGTAGCGCTGCTGGCTCCTTGAACTGGTCCACTTTCTGGAATGCAAACTGCTGGGGGACCCCTGCTCTGTCAGGTGAAGGGCGGGCCCAAGTGTCCATGGGGACAGTCTAGGCCTTCACTGTACACACCGCAGCATCACCCAGGAGCTGGGCAGTGCTGCAGTGTCTGGGCCTCACTGCACCTGAAGCTGCCTTTTAACAGCATCTGGGTGCTTGGCATGCACAGTCCTGTTTGAGAGGCATGCTCTTGGGAGGGGGCTGGGGTGCAGTTTAGAACACCTTGAGAAAGGCCCTTGTTGGGCGAGCAGGGTCGGGCAGATGTGGTTCTAACTCTAGCACTGAGTCTCGGTGTAAGACAAGCTCACCTGCTGGGCAACAACACCACTCACCTGGAAGCAACCCCCAGGTCTACTCATTACTCAGCCCTCTGCTCTAATTTCACGGTTTCTGCCTGAGGTTGTGTAATCCCGGACTCGCAAGACTCAAGCGTGGCTCAGTCATCAGGTTGATGATTTCCAGCTCTGGTGACGCCTCCGTTGCCAGTGACACTCTCCTTCCATCACTAAGGTCACCTCGTCTAAACTCTTGCCTCAGAAACTTGGAGGAAAGAGGAGGCTGACCTCACAGGGTGGCCTCGGTTATGGGGGCTCGGCGACTCCCCCAAATTTACCAATATCCCAAAGCATAACAATCACTTGAGGAGGCAGGGACATCAAGATCACTTTTTTCCTTTTCCAAACAAATATTCTTCTGTTTTTGTCTGTTTGCAAGTGTTTTTCTATATAGAAAGCATTTTATTTCTACCCATTCTCACTATACCCGTATAGAGGGGAAGGATTCTTGGATTTCCCACTGAAGAGAAGGTGAAAGAGCCAGAGAGGGAGAGTAACTTTCTCAAGGGCACACAGGAAACTGAATAGCAGTGAAGTGAGGAGACGACATAGTCCAGAGCCTTCTCTGTCCTGGGTTTTATATATAAGGTGGTTATATGCAGGGTGGAAGAGCCTGTTGTTTTCCTTCAGGTGAGGAAGAAAAGCTCGAATATTCTTTGGAATATTCGGTTTCTTCCAGCTGGAGGTCAGGCACCTTCAATGGCACCTTCTCCCCATGAGAAACTGAGTCCCTAAATCTTTTTTTGTGTGTTTGTGTATGTGTAGAAGAACTGGGGTGCAGGCCAGAGGTGCGGGGGCTGAGAGGATTCATCAGAGACAGAGTGGGGAACAGAACAGGAGGCTCTGAGGGGAGCAGCAGGCAAGCCAGGAGAGGTCTGCTATGCCATGTGGGTCAGCTCCCTGGCAGGGGATCGAACTCAGGCTATTGTGGTAAGAGCACTGAGACTTAACCCCTAGGCCACCAGGGAGCCCCGGCTGGGTCCCTAAATGTATCTCATCTGTTCCAGTGCCTTCTCGGAAGGCCAGGAGCTGAGACTGGCCACTGGCTCACTCAGGAAGGAGGCAGGTGCGTCTGGCCAAGAGGCCCTCCCAGGGGCAGACTCACACCGTGGCCCCCAGATTACGTGGGGGCTCCTCCTTTGATCCTGGACCCTCAGAGGGGAGTGGATCTGGGTCCAGATCCTGCTTAATCTTTCCAGAGCCCTCTGCACTTTTGCCCTTGTGGGTCCCAAAGAGAAAAGCCTCAAAATACATTTTGCCAATATGGGGATGGAAAGATGAAAATATCAACGTTATATGTTAAAACATTTTCTTTGCCCTGAAAGGTTATTTTTTTTCCCTTCTAATTTAAGGGAAATTGAAACATTTTCCTGGGCCCCTGACAGCTCTGTAGGGCTGGGTGTCTGCTGCTGCACTTACCACTAGTCGGCCTTGCAGTGACCTTGCACTGGGCTTGCAGTGACCTTGAGCAAGTTGTCTGGCTTTCATGAACCTCAGTTTCCTCCTCTGTAAAGTGGGTGTAGCAACCAAGTCTGCTTTCTAGTGGCTTGCATGGAGGTAGCCCTGGCATGTGGCTAGTGCTCACACGGTGGTGTTGCCGCCACTGCCCTCTGCTGGGGGCTGAGGGGCTCGCTGCAGGGGGCTCAGTGCCCACCCTGAGGGGTGCCAAGTTCTTCTTTTTTTTCCCCCCAAAATCAAGAGATTTAACGCGCCAGGTACTTGTGGACGGCCACCGTGGGTAAGAGTTTATGCTGCTGGCCCTGGTCCTGTGTCATAAAGCATCGGGGTCAGGAGAGACCATATCCCATCCCAGGCTTGCACCCCAGCCTAGAGCTATTGGTCCCCTGTTTTCTCTTCAGGGGCTCCACCCTGAGGAACCCAATTACAAGCAGATCTACTTGGCAGAGGTGTAGACAAGGCCTCAGTCCTCCCTCCTGCCGCCCACATTGCCTCCCTGGCCTTTCCCCTTTTTCTCCTCATCCTCACGGCCTCATCTGTACGTGGGCAGCCGCATGCAGGACCAGTGAGGGCCAGGCCTTTACAGACGTCATGACCTGGGCCCCGTCTTGGCTCTGGCGTTACTTGGGCAGGTTGCTTCACGTCGGCCTCCTTGCCTGGGAAAGGGACGTGACCTGAGAAAGGGGCAATTGCACCGGTGACGTGAGATCACACAGGCAGAGCACTTGCTCGGTGACAGCACAGCCTTCCTCGTGAGGTGGAAGGCAGCAAGGAGGAGGAGGCACACAGACTGCTCAGAGGAAGGCCTGCAGCAGTTTGTGGGCAAAGTTAGACTGCCTGGGTTATAAATCTCCACCCTGCTACCTGCTGGGGGTGTGATGTTGAGCAAGTACTTTACCTTTTGTGCCTCAGTTCCCTCACCTGAAAAAGGAGATTATCACAGAACTTACCTAAAGGGGCTGTTAGGTGGAATGAATCAGTTAATCCTCCGAGGGTGCTCACGTTCCTGTTGTGCTGTGGGTACGGAGTAGATGTCAGGCACTTTTTCTCCCCCTGGTACATACAATCACAGATGGAAGCTTCTAGAACTTACAGAAGTTTTGGAAATAGGAATTCTCAGTTCCTTCCTTTCTGACGTGTGAGAGCCGCGCTCCCTGTTCTCTGGAAGGTTTGTAGCTCAGGAAGTGTAGGGGAGCTTCTGACTCTCTGTGGGCTCACAGTTGCTAAGGCCCAAGCTGGTGACTTCTCCTCAGCCTAGAAGATGGCCGTGTTCCCAGGGAGGCCATAGCCCTGAAAATCCCCCCCCCCCCGCCCCCATGTGTCGTCCAGGCAGCGTGAAGCTCTGAGGAGAGCTTGCCTCCAGGAGCTTGAGGGAGAAGGGGAAGAAGGGAATGAAATCACAAGTGGTCTCTGTGTCAGCTCCAAATTTGTGGAAACAGGCCTGTGTGAGGCTCTGTCTGGTGAGTGGCCTGGTGGACAATCAGGGCCCTTGGTTCTGGCCTCAGCTCTTGCCTCGTCTTCATTGTGGGCAGAGCCCTTGGCTTTAGAGATGGCTGCACAGCAGGGCCGGGGAAACTCCTGGCTTTTGAGAGCGCCAAGGTCAGACCCTGAGCCTTGGGCTGTTCACAGTTCTGTTTCCTTGTGGAACCCCTTTAGTCTGATGTGGACCCTGCATGAGAGGCCATGCAGAATGGGCTTTCTCTATAGTGCTTTCCTGGAGAGACTTTTGTTACCCCGTGTCCTCATTGGCTGCTGGCATAAAATATTAATACCTAACCCGGAGCCTTCCTGGTGCAGGGTCTGGTTTCACAGGCTGGAGGTGGCAGCTGCAGGCAGGGTCGACAGCAGGTCCCAGGGCTCCTGGGACGAGCAGCCGAAGCCCAGCACACCTACTCAGCAGCCACGGTCTGGGGATCTGAGGTGAAGGAGCATAATGACTCGGAGAGGTATGTACCCTGGTGGACAAAGCGTGATTAAGAATCTGACTTCTGGAATCCGAACCAAACTCTGCTAGCTGTCTCTGTGACAGTCAATGGAACAAACTGGGTGTTCCCTTTATAATGACTGAATCAACACACACACACACACACACACACACACACGCACCAATGGGGTGTATATCTTCTTTTCTCCTGTGCCAGGACTTCTCAATGTGGAGTCTGTGAGCCGCCCTCTGGAAATTGAAAGCAAAATAATTGCAGTTATTTTTTTCTGGGGAGAGGATTTTAATGTTTCATTAGCTCCTCAAGGGGTCCGTGATTCCTACCCCAAATTAAAAGTGATGATGCTAGCAATTCCACTTTTAGGGGCACCTACCACTCTTTATGAATGAGAACAAAGATCCAGGGAAAAGGACATTACCAGAAGCATTGTCTGGGGCTGCAAAAGACTAGCAACTATGCAATCATCCGTCTGTGGAGACTGGTGAACGGCTGGGTCTGTTCATCCTTTGGAAGGTACAGTTAAGGGGGCTGGGGGGACAGTGTCTCTGAGTGCTGTGCAGGGCTCTTCAAGGAGTTGAATAAGAAAAGCAAAATGCAGAGCAGGATGTGTGCTGTGCTAACATCCGAGGCCGAGCGGGGCATTTCTTAGTATGAGATTGCATGTGGAGAATTTCCTTGGGAAGGACCCACTGGCCACTGGCCTTGATGATTGTTTCAGAGAAGGCAGATCGGGGACCAGGGGTTGGGGTGAGGGGGAGAAGAACTTTCCACCCTCATTTGTGCCGTTTGAACTTGTTTGACTTAAAAACAGAAAACCCCACAGGGCAACATGCAGATTTGGCTTTCAAAAGAGGCATGTGAATGGCAGAGCTGGGGCCGAGAGGGGGGCAGCTAATTCGGGTGGGCAGCTGCCTCCTCTAAATTAAGAAGGTGGCCGAGGGCAAAGCCTGACTCACAGCTGGCCCCACAGCGGCCTGGGGAGTTAAGTGGAGTGGCGTCCTCATGGCTGGTGTTTAACAGCCTGCTGCGTGCAAGCTCGTATCCTCATAATCACAGTATCTAGGGCTTTCATGGATGAAGCTCAAAGCTCGTGGGCAAACCCCATTCAAGCTCCTCAGAGACCTTTGAGGCTGGGGTGGAGGTGGGGTGACTGCAGTGCAGTGGGTTGGTTGTGAGTGCCTTTGTTCAGCCTCCCCTGGGGAAATCCCCCAGGAGGTCACCCATGTGGCTTGACAGCTTGGGATGGCCCACGGACAGCCTGGGCAGCAATCAAGGTGCCAGGCAGGCCGGGCTGGGGATCACATTCCTCAGCATGAAGAGCTCTGTTGACAGGGGCAGAGCCTGGCCCATCCTTCACACGCTGGATTCCGGCTGCAGTGATAGAATTGCACAGGCTCCAGATGCAGGTTAACTATTTGCCTGGGGCCGAATGGGGGACTGGTCAAGAGGCGTTAGTGGGGCGGGGCTGACCTCACCATCTGCTTCCTTCTTTCCTGCCTCCATCGTGATCCTCACAGAGGGCTACTCCATTGCTTTGCAAATGTGTTCTTTCTCTCAGGTTGCCAGGAAGTCACAGGCCCAGCTCCTGTCGGGTGGGCTGCGATGCCCATGGGCACTCTGCTCTCTCACTGGACTCCCAGCCTCGGGCATTCCACCCTTACCCCCGTGCTGGGCAGGCTCACTGCTCCCACAGAGGCTCATTGTACAACTGCAATATCCATCCACATCTGATTCGCACAGGACTGAGGGATTTCCTAAGCTGTGAGATAAACACTAGGACGGTTCCCAGGCAAGTCTGGGCTGCTGGTCACCTTCCCTGGAAGTCTGCCGCCAAAGGAACATGTTCTCCCCTGGGAAAAGGACCCGCCGCTGTGCCTCCCCCAGGGGCAGGGAGCATCCATTTCTGCTTTTTTTCCATAAGCACAAAAAAATTACAGGTATTCCCAGGTGCCCTCCACCTAGATCCCTAAACATTTGACATCTGCCTTATCCTTTTCTCTCTCTGAAGTTGCAGACATGATGCCCTTTGCCCTCAATCCCTCACTGTGTGTTTCCTAAAATCCAGAGGTTCTCTTTATAATCACTGAACGATCATCATAATAAGCACATTACTATTGAAACAGTGCAGCTATCTAATCTGCAGATACCACTGGGATTTTGACAATTGTCCCCTATCCTGCCCTTTATAATACAGCTCAGGTGTTCATTCAGTGGTCATGTCACCTTAGTCTCCTGCCACCTGGAACAGTTGCTGAGTTGTTTGTCACGTCACCTTGGCATTTAGGAAGATGACAGGCCAGTTATTTTAGAGCATGAAAGACTCTCCAGCAGTACCTGACACATAAGAGACAGGTTGCCATGGTTGAGCACCTACTGTGTGCTAATATAGGTTGCCATGCTTGAGTGCCTACTATGTGCCAGGCCAGGCTCTTCACCCACACTTTCTTATTCATCTCTTTGACAACCCACAATGTGATGTGATTATTTTTGTTTTGCTCCGGGAGGTTAAGGGCTTGCCTGAGGTCAGTGAGTGAGTGAGTGGGAGCTGGGCCTGGACTGTAACCACAGAGCACTGGCTCCTAAGCACTGGGCCATTGTGCCCTGGGAAATTTTCTTGGTGTTTATTTGCAAGTGTTCAACTTCTGCAACTCTGAGGTCAGCAGTCGTGGTCCAGTTTCCCAGCCACCACCCCTCATACCCCCAACCCACTGCACCTCTAGAGATAAGACGCTGACCCTTGTTCTTTCCCCAGGATTACATGAAACCAAGGGCAATTAGCTTTCAAAGCCTTGGAGAGACTGTAAGGAAATGCATGCAGAAGATTAGGGGTGAAAGTTCATCTTTGAATCTAAAAATTCCTGCTTCCTGATTCATCCCTGTTATGGGCTGGCACAGGCTATGGACTAAGGAGCCCTCCCTGGTCTGGGCTGTGCCTGTGACTGTGCTGAAGCAATGAAGGCTGGTCACCTGGCTTCCCAGAGCTGCAGCCTGGGGTCTGGTCACCCTCCTCCAGGAAGACCTCCTGGCTTGAGGTGCAACAGCCCCAGATAGCCCCTGCCTCCTTTACCCTGTCCCCATCCCTAGCTCTGCCCCTCCAGAATATCTCTCCTTAACCATTGCACATAAAGGTATTTGACTGAAGAGTGAATGAATGAATGAATGGGTGCAGGATGCCTTGGGACCTACCTTTCCCTTCTCACCCTGACCTTTATGAGTAACCTTTATGCTCTCTCCAGCCTCTCCATGGGGTGTGCTGGTTGGCCATGAGGTCTTGTCTGCACTGCTTTTGAGAAAACAGTCTCCTTCTGTCCATTTCTGCCCTGGTGGCATGTTTGGGGTAGAAGAAGGAAGCCTGTGTGGCTGGAGTTGAGCTGAGGGGTGTCATTGGGGCCAGCCCACAGGGCCTCATCAGTCGCAGTAAAGAGTTGGATTCTGTCGTGAGCACCACACTGGAGAGTGTGGAGAGTGACTTGGACTCCTTTACATTTAAGAACTTTCTGGCTGTTGTGGTTGATCAATAGGAGGTCCTCCCGCCTCACACCACACTGCCCATGCCTTCCTGTTGCACCCCTTGCCTGCATGGCTCCAGAGTGCACTAGCTGGCCCAGGTCTCCCGGCCCTGTTCTCCCTCTCTCAACCCCCTCCTGGCCCAAAATGCCCCTTGTATGCTTTAAGATGCTCCCCCCAAAAGGACCCACCCTTTTAGCCTCAGGTCCCCATGAATGCCCTTCCCACAGGGACTGGACTCAGGCCAACCTGGCTTGGCCACTCACCAGCAGAGTGACCTTCTCCTGAGCCTCGGTTTTCTTTTTTTTTTTTTTTAAACTTCATATTTTTTTAAAGATTTTTTATTTATACGAGAACTGGGGTACAGGCCAGAAGCGTGGGAGGGTGAGAGGATTCACCAGAGACAGAGTGGGGAGCAGAACAGGCAGATCGACTGAAAGACACTGCTGAGGGGAGCAGCAGGCAAGACAGGAGAGGTCTGCCGCACCATGTGGGTAGCTTCCTGGCTGGCCGGGATCGAACCCGCACTGCAGAGGCTGCGGACAGCTTCACAGCGCTGCGCTCAACCTGCTGTGCCACCGGGGAGGCCCTGAGCCTTGGTTTTCTCCTTGGAATTTGGGGGTACCGACAGCACCTATCCATGTGCGGATTAACAGACAACACTAGACTGTGTCTGGGGCTGCCCCGGCATGGAGCTCACCGTGGCCGTGTTCATGTCTTGCCCCAACTCAGCCAGGAACAGCGGAGGGATCTCCCTTTCGGCCACACCAACTCCTCAGTTCAGCTGTGAAGGCCTCATGGGTTCTTCACCTGGTGTTTCTCTCCTTGGGAATGGCTCCAACAGCTGGCCTTGCTGCTGGCAGAGAGCAGGCGACAAGGGACTGAAACCCGAGAGGTGAGTGTAAACCCCGGATTTATAGTGCCTTTTATGAGCTTGGCAGGTGTAGCTCAAGTGGGTGTTATCAGTAAGCGCAGCAGGGCCATGGATCACGCCAGGTAAATTGCCTCAACCGGAGTGGCAAGTCTCAAGGTGTTTCCATCAGACCCCCATAGTGGAATGTGCTGGAACTGGCGTCACAAGACCTGCCGCTCCTTACCTGTGTGACCCGGGCCAGGTTAATTAGCGGGAACCCTTTTCCTCTTGGTTTGTGGCACAGAGAAGGAAAGGTGACGACGATCAGGAGAAGCTTTGTGACCTGCTGGGTGCCGGGAACCTCTTTGAGGAGAGGGTGATGAGGGTGATGTCGGGGCAATATGATGTGGGCACTAGGATCAGAAACTGGGGTCCAGTCCCGACTATGTGAACTCAGGCAAACTGCTTAAACTCCCTGAGCCTCCGCCATCTGTACACTGGCGCTAAGAGCAGTATCGGGGCTCTTGTATGAATGACACATGACATGCTGGATGGACCAAGATCTCCCACAAATTCAAGGTCTTTTGGAACCGTGATTGTGACTTTATTTAGCAATGGGCTCTTTGCAGATGTAATCAATTTAAGATGAGGTCACCCTAGATTAGAAAGAGCCCTAATCCAAAATGGACCGATGCCCTCAGAAGAACAAGATTTGGACAGAGACAGGGAGGGGGGAGCACCACGAGGAGATGGAGACAGAGGTTGGGGTGACCCGTCTACAAGCCAAGGGCTGCCAGCAACCATGAAAAGCTGAAAGAGACAAGGCAGGGATCTTCCCCAGCGTTGGCAGAGGGATTGTGGCTCTCGACGGTTTGGATTTGGGCCTGCAGCCTCCAGAACAGGGAGGGAATAAGTTCTTGCCATTAAACCATCCAGATCGTGGTGATTCGTTTCAGCAGCCACAGAAAACGCATGTGTGTCTTACTCCAGACACAGAGCGCAGTGCTGCAGAGAGACCGCATAGAGGTCAGCCATTATTATTATTATCGTTCTTATAATTATCTTTATTAATGGTTCGCGTTAGGTTGTGATGGCTGCGGACGTGGCTGGGGGCGAGCTCTGCAGCCGCCTTGGCCTAGAGTCTTAGCCTAGGGAGGAGGGCGGGTGGCTGCCCCCCTTGGTCTCCACGAGCCTTACCTGGATGGGGGCAGCTGGCTCCTGTGACTCCTGGGGGGCTGGTTTTGAGGTTTGGGGTGGGTCTAGTATGGGAAAGGGTGGTGGCTGCCCTGTGGCCTCCTGGGTGCTGCCTGGTGTGGCAAGAACCCAGGCCTGGTTTCTGCAGCCCATCTCAGCAGATGCCTCATAAACCTGTCTGGCAACAACATTCCTCTGAGTCTCAGGCCAGCGGCTGTCACCCCACAGCCCGTGATGGTTTTGTAACGCGCTTGATGAGGAACATCAGCTGTGACTTGCTTTGGCAGCTCTGAGCCCAGAGTTTCCATGCTGGACACAACCCTTGTCTTCTGCCCAGTTTCTGTTCAGAGATCCCCATGGGTTTTAGAGGCCTAGGGTGGGGGGGTGGAGACACAGCCTTGAGGATTCCCTGGACACATCGCGACTTCCTCGGGCCTGTCACAGTTTCTGGGTTCAGGACAAGTGGTGTCGTGGTTACATTTCAGGGGAGAGTGGGCCGCTGAGAGAAGTGGCCTCGGTATTCCTGGTTCTGGCACTTTCATTGGGCTGGCCACTCTCTGTTAGGGCCTGGGTTTCTCGCCTGTGAATGGGGGAGTCTCAGGAGCTGGAGAAATAGAGGGCACCCCTCCTCCCCCAACAATGACGCGAACACATTTGTTAGGACTATGATTAGCAGGTCGAATGGCTGGAAGAGGGTTTGATGACATCCTCTTCTGCATGTGTCCACTAATTTATATCAGGGCAGAGCAGCCCCTGGGGAGAAAAGGGACAGGGTGCCAAGCGGAAGTCACGGAGAAAAACCCATCTGCTCGGCAGGGGGTGCCCAGCTGAATCCATTGTAGGAATGGAGACTAGGGCTTCCCAGCAGAGCACAGGGCACAGACTTAACAGGTGCCCAGAGCTGGCTGCTTGCCTGGGAAGAGAAGTGGCAAGGAAAGGAGTGGGGGGGCATGGAGGGGCACTTGGGGTACATCAGAAGAAGTCTGTGCCACCACGAATCTGGGCAACGTCTGGGTGGGACAAGCCAGGCCGGCCATAGTGGGGATGGAAGACATGTCCCCCTTCTCTGGCCTGTGGGGGCTGTTTCTCAGGAGCTCAGTCCTCATGTTCACTTTTGAAGCCTAGTTTCCAACATCAGGCACTTGGGGGCACCCCCAGCCTCCCTGGAGAGGGGGTTCAGGTGTCAGCATTGGTCGTCCAGAGCATTGCAGTTGAATAGTCAGGTCAGGTGCTGATGTGGTCACAGCTCAGCCAGTGGGGGTGCTGGGCAAAGAACCTTGCAAGCAGCCCCTAGGGCTTCTGGGAAAAGTTTGGAGGGGCACCCATAGAACACTGGGGTGACTGGAGCTTGGAGCATGCACACATGGGGCATTCTGTGCTGTGGCTTTGAGCTGGCAAAACCAACCCTGAAGCTATTCTGTTATACAAGTGCACGGATTCTGTTCCGGGCCAGCCTCTAGGACCTCCTCAGAGCCTTGGTCAGTACCCAGAGGCCTGATCTCCAGGACTACGAGCATTGCTGGTTTGGGTCTGTGTCTGAGGGTAAAGACAGGACTGATGGGAAAGGGAAAGCCGGCCACCCAAGTCCCCAGCCTTAACTCTGCCAGCGTCAGGCCCCAAAGATGGTATCGTTCCAGCCATGATAGGGTGAGGCCTGAACTTTCTTTGGAGTGTGTACAGCTCTCTGTCTCTGAGCTCGTTCCCTGTCCAAGTCCACTCCCATTTTCATGCACACTTGAGTTTAACAAACAGGATTTGAGCATCTGGAGCTTTTTTAATTTTTTTTTGGCCTTTGTTGCAAAGCTCCAGGATTTGAGTATCTGGAGCACTGTTTTGGCTTTGTTGCCGAAGAAAGAACAGCAATAAGGATAATGGTGGTGGGGCCTCCCTGGTGGCGCAGTGGTTGAGCGCTGGGTTGCGAAGCTGCCGGCGATCTCTGCGGCGCCGGTTTGATCCCCGGCTGCTCCCCGGCCACCAGAGGAGGGTCCCACATGGCGCGCAGAACTCTCCTGCCGCCCGCTGCTCCCCTCAGCAGTGTACTTCGGTCTTTGCCTGCTCTGCTCCCCGCTCTGGCTCTGGTGAATTCTCTCACCCTCCCGCGCTTCTGACTGTACCCAGTGCATGTATAAACAAAAACAAACAAACAAATAAATAAATAAAAACATGCCTCTATTAAAAAAAAAAAAAGGATAATGGTGGTTACCCTAATAATAGCAATAATTTCTTCATCTGTCCCATGGGGTAATATTAATACTTGCCTCCGGGGGTGCTGTAAGATCATTTACATAAAGTGCACACACAGTGCCTGGCACATAGTATGTGCTCAATAAATATTTCCCATAGTAATCAGAACCATTATTGGTTGCCATTGATTGGTTGCCATCGAGGATCAGAGAAGTTAATGCCTTACCCAAGTTAATGCACAGCACGGGAGCCTGAGTCAAGGAACTCCAGTGTAATGGAGGAGACTGGCTATTCCCCCGCAAACTCCTCCATTACACTGGAGTAATTGGAGAGCCAGACTGGGGTCAAATCTTCAGGGCAAATAGCCCAACGTGCACCCCAGGGCAGGAGGAGAAGGCATTGCTAACTTATATTCCCTCAGTCTTTGCCAACCAGTGTGCGGGCTTGGGGTGGCATTTTATGCCAGGAGTGTATGGGTCTGTCTTGAGGCTGTGACCTTCCAGCCACCTTGGGTGTCCTGAGTCCCTGGGTCTCTTGCCTCTGAAGACGTGCACTGCAGGGGCTGTGGGAACACCAGACTTACCTTGGTGCACAGCCCTCCTGCTGGGACTTACTGGTCACAAGCAGACGGCCAGGCTGGAGGCTTGCTTCAGAGTCGAGAAAATCCTAATTGTTGGCAAGTAGGTACTTGGCAGCATGCGGGTTTGACCGCAGGGCTGAGATTCTTGAGAGCAGCTACAGTCTGCAAGACGCACTTCTCTTGTTCCTTTACGGCTAGGTCATCCTGTGCCTTATGCCCCAGGAGGCGGGCATGAAGGGATGTGTCTGCATGGATGGTGGTGGTTTGGCTGTGCTTCCAAGACCCTCTGGGAGTCTCCGCTTCCAACACTGAGTTGCCCAAACAGCAGGAGTGGCAGGCGCTTCTGTCTCTTATTGGCCCATTTTGCCATCCGTTTGAGTCCCCTGCACCTGTGCATCTGGCTCAGGGTCAAGTCTGAGCTGACATTTCCTCTGGGACGGTTGCATCCGTCTGTGTCCCCCACTGCTGCCAAGCAGCACCAGGCTCTACCAGTTTACGGAGGGGCCCTCAGGAGCAGCAGGAATTTCACATGCACACTGTGTAGATTGCAGCCGTGTTTCTAAGCCACAGTGAGAGATTCTGGAAGCTTCTGGATCTGGCTCTTTGTTTCCAGGCACACCCCATTTGGGCAACACTTCACTTTGACTCTCAGATCATCTCCATGACACTCCCCCTGCTTTGGCATCCGTCCATTTTCCGGGCCTCCCCCCTGTTCCTCCAAGCCCACACCTGTTCTTCTTTAGCCTCAAGGAAAGCAGCACCTGGGGCTGGGGCTTCCGCACTCTGGCTGGAATCTGGAGCCCTCGCCTGCCACTTGGTGTCTTCACATAAACCTTTACCTGGCCCTGGAGTGGGGATGCTTGGAGGGGGTCGTGAGTTCTGAGGACCCAGTGCCCAGGAGACAAATCCTAAGGTTGGCCCTGGCCTACCTCTGTGCAGGCCTCTCCTTCTGCTGCCCCCCACTCCCTCCCTCACCTCCTTTCTCTCTCTCCTTTCCTTTCTTCCTTCTTTCCTCTTTTAGACAGCCTTATTGGGATATAATTAGCATGCCATAAAATTCACCCATTTAAAGTGTACAATTTAATGGTTTTCAGCATATTTGCAGAATTGTGCAACCATCACCATAATCTAATTTTAGAACATTTCATCAACCCAAAAGAAATCCATTAACATTCCCTCCCCGGGTCCCCCCACCTCCCAGCCCCTGGAGGTTTTCATTCGTGAAGCTACTGTAAATGGTGACGCCTGAACCCCAGGTCCTGCACTGGAGCCCCTCTCTTGTACTAGGCCTCCAGCAAGCAGAATCACAGAATGACAATCATCCCTTCCAACTTGCCCACCCGCTCCCTCGAGGCTTGAGGGCCAAGACGGTGACCGGTCGACCCTCCTCTTTCACCCAGAGAGGAGAAGAAACCAGCCTGAGGTCACACAGTCGTGGGAAACATCACTGCCCCCCTACTCATGCTGGGGCCTCCTCCTGGCCATTCTTACAGTGGCTCAGATCTTCCATCTGTAGAATGGGAATTATACCCCCTGCACGCATGAAACTGTGAGGCTGACATGAAATCAAAGGCAATCTTGTGTGTAGTCCCGTGCCTAGCACACAGCTCCCCTCAACAGAGGCAGCGTAATCATAGTCCAAGGTTGATGGCCTTGGCCTTCCAGGCCCTGCATATTCATTCTGGTTGTTTGGGATGGTTGGGGGGCCACTCCGTCCCCCCTGAAAAATGACAAATGAGAGCCACTGAAACTACCAAGTTCCCCGCGGCTTCTTCCCTGCCCCCTGAAAGCTGGTTCTGTCGGCAGGGCGGGCGGAAGGTTGAGACTTGTCTTGATGACTAAGAAGTCAGAGCTGTGGGAGTCTGGTTAATCAGCAGCAGCGTCAAAACTTCCTGTGGCTGTTTGCAAACATGGGCCACCCCCAGAGGAGGAGGAGGAAAGACCAGGGCTGGGGGAGAGGCCTGTGGGCTGTGGCCGCCGCACCTGAGCCGTGCTGCTGTGTAAAGGTCAGCATGGTGGTGCTGGAGGCTGGCAGGGGGTGGGCCATCATGGCTGTGGTTCCTGGGGCACATGGATTCCCTCACCTGGCTGCTGCCTTGGCATGCCCCGCCCCTACCAGAACTTCCCCAGTGTCCCTCCAGGAACAGAAAACTTATTTTAATGCCCAGGTCTCTGAAGGATGCTCTTCCCAGGAGTTGATTGATTTATTCAAGAAGCCAGAAAGTGTCAGAGCAGGGGTAACCTCGGTTGCACTAATGATTGCCTGGCTAGACTCTTCCAGGGTTTAGAATGTTCCAGAACCTACCCGGGAAGGTTTTTGGGGGCTGAAGGGATGCTTCAGTGCTCCCTGCCTTTCCTAGCCCAGCCCAGCCCAGCAGACTGAAACACGGCCCAGGAATCTGACACTCCCCTCTCTTGACAGCCATCACTCAGACATCTTTTTACATGCCTCGTGTCTCACAGGGGAGCCAGCCTTCAGATCCAAGAGAAAAACTGTAAATTAGCGCGAAAAGTCATGCTCGTCAAAACTGCTGCCAACACTGTGTAAAGTGTAAATTTGGTGCCGTTTCCTGATGGCAATCTGGCGGCATGTTTAGAAAGTAGAAAAAGCAATACTCAGACTCAGCTCAGAAACACTTTATAGAATTTAACAACCTCTCTCCGCCCCATCCCCACACCCCCAGGTGTTGATGGCCAAGCTGTTTATGAAAGTGAAAAAAAAAGAGGGCTACTCCCATAATTGGCCCCCAGTCTCGGTCAGCTCATTTGGCACAGTCTTTCTGTGGAATATTATGCAGCCCTTAAAACATCTTTTTCAAGTCACTTTTACTGAGTGCTGGCTGTGCCCCCAGACACTGGGCCCCAGTGCTGAATGGAACCTGGGCCTCACTCTCAGTCCGGGGCCTCCAGTTCAGAAAAGAAAAGGCGTTAGGAGGAAAAAATAACTTGGGAAATGCTTGTTATATGATTTAAGAGGAGAAAAGGCAGAGTAGAAAATTGTAGCCTCTTTCTTCCTCCCACTATAAACTCACTCGAGTTTCTGGAACGCAGCTGCTGAGCTGTGGATGTGAGGAGCTTGTCCTTATTCTTGCAGCAACCCAATAGGTTAAGTACCAGCAACACGCCCATTGTCAAAGGAGGAAACTGAGGCATGGAGGAAGTGACTGAGCCACGGATCAAATCCAGGATCACCAGATCCCTAAAAACCCAGTTTTGATCATTGTCTGTACCGTCTCCCCTTAATATAGAAGTCATGTCTGTTCAAAGTCAAATACAAAAGAAAATTGAGGTCAATGACTATAAGTTAAAGGTGGGGGGGACAGGTGTCGGTAGGGGGGACCCCCTCTTGGTTTCTACTATGCTTGTACAGAAAAAGAAACTGAAGTTTAAAAAATAGTCACCTAGAATTTGCAGCAGATGAGGAGAAATGAATAGGGAACTATTTTTCCTTATTTCCCAAGTTGGGAAAAAATGGGGATGGTGTACATAATGCACATCTTAGTTTAGAATAGGAGATAGGATGATTTGGGAGCAAGAAGTGGAGGGGGCTGGCATTTGGGTGAAGGATGCCAGGCCTTTCAGGGTCCATGGGAAGAGAGGACTCAGAGGAAGGGGGGGCAGGGCAGGTCTTATCTTCCAGGCCATTCTTGCTAAATTTTTTTTTTTTAAGATTTACTTATGTATGTATACAAGAACTGGGGTATCGACCAGAAGTGTGGGGGGTGAGAGGATTCACCAGAGACAGAATGGGGAGAGAACAGGCAGATTGACTGAAATACACTGCTGAGGGGAGCAGCAAGCGAGACAGGGAGGTCTGCTGTGCCATGTGGGTAGCTCCCTGGCCGACTGGGGATCGAACTCTTGCTGCAGTGGCTGGTGATAGCTTGATAGCGCTGTCTTGAACCCCTGCACCACTAGGGAGGCCCCTCTTGTTAAATCTTTTTATTACCTGCTGCTTCAGTACATCTCTCCTCAATGTTTGCATTCCTCTCATTTTTATAGTGCAGGATATGATGAGGGGGGAGAGGAGGGAAGGCAAAAAAAAAAAAACAAAAAAAAAAAACCAAAACAAACCAACCCTCTGTTTGCTTTCCTCCCAGGAGTGCTAGGAGGTGGGTATCTCTGCCAAATTCTTCAGGTCATAGAGAGGTTTTAGGTTCCCCTTATCTGAGAGTAGGAAGCTAGCTGAGTCCAATCGCCCTGGCAAATGCAAAAAAGCATTCTCTGCCTAGACACTTGAAAACAGGTGATTTTACTAGGGGGAGGGTTGCCTTGGTTGGTGGCAGTTAGTTCTCCATTTAGAAATGGGAGAACTATTTTCCCTATTGGGTCTCCCTGGTGGCACAAGGGGTTAAGTATCAGCACTGTCTGCAGCTACTGCAGCAAGAGTTCGATCCCCGGCCAGGGAGCTACCCACATGGCGCAGCAGACCTCTCCTGTCTGACCTGTTGCTCCCCTCAGCAGTGTATTTCAGTAGATCTGCCTGTTCTGCTCCCCACTCTGTCTCTGGTGAATCCTCTCACCCCCCACACCTCTGGCCTGTACCCTAGTTCTTTCTTTTCTTTTTAAATGGCATTTTACATTTTTTTTAATAAAGGCATTTTTTTTTAAAATTTTATTTATTTATTTGTTTGCTTGTTTATACATGCACTGGGTACAGTTAGAAGCGCGGGAGGGTGAGAGAATTCACCAGAGCCAGAGCAGGGAGCAGAGCAGGCAGAAGGACCGAAGTACACTGCTGAGGGGAGCAGCGGGTGGCAGGAGAGGTCTGCGCACCATGCGGGACCCTCCTCCGGTGGCTGGGGAGCAGCTGGGGATCGAACCGGCGCCGCAGAGGCTGAGGGCAGCTTCGCAACCCAGCGCTCAAATGCTGCGCCACCGGGGAGGCCCCTGTACCCCAGTTCTTGTATGCATAAATAAAATGAATCTCTTAAAGAAAGAAATTAAAAAAGAAAGAAGGCACCCTTGGCCTGGGAGTGGAGGGCATTGGGGAGCAGGAAAGGAGAGGGCCAAGAAAGGTACCCTGTTTTCAAATGTGTGGAGTATCTGGTGCCTGTAGGAGCTGAGTCAACAGCAGAGGTGACACAGCAACTTCCAGTCCAGCCCAGGGTCGTCCAAGACACCACCCCTTCGTGTTGGAGCAGGGTGGCTTCTGGAGAGTTCTCTGGGCTGAGCCTCAAGCCAGCCCCTACAGTAGACCAGAGACTGATGCCCAAGGCTGCAGCTGGGAGTCAGACTCGAGCTCCCTGGGCTGGGTGCAGAGCCCTGTGGTCCCCTCCGCAGAGCCTCTGCAGCTCACTATTTCAGGGTGTTGGAAGATGTGTATTCAAAGTAGTGGCTTGTTGAGTCAGGATTATTTAATAGGCGACTCTTAATTCCAGAATGTTCTCTAACTTCAAGAACTGTTACCCAGAACTGTGTAGGGAGGTTAACTTCACAGCTGCAGGGTGCTCCTTACAGACCACATGGGCATAATCACTTAAGGATCCAGCTCTTCCTTCCTTTTGGTAAGAATTAGCATCAGTTTCTATGGAGAGAAAGTCTATTTGGATATGCTTAGTGTGCCCTGCCCACCCCTCTGAACTGTACTTGGTCTGTTAATTTATTCAATGAAAACATGTGGTACCAGGCACTCCAGAGGCTTTCCCAGTGTTAAGTCAGGAGAAGTTCTGCCTACAAGGAGCTGATGTGGAGAGAGGCCACTGCAATCCCCAGCAGGGGTTGGGGGTGGCTGCCTGGAGGTGAACAGTCAGGGATTGTGATGCCTGGGAGGGTCAGGGAAGATGATCTCTAAACTTGGAGGACTTGAGGGACAAGCGGGGAGTTGGCCAGGTAAAGGCGGGTGGGGCAGGTGGGAGTGAGAAGGAGAGAGTTCACCAGGGCAGGCAGGACTGTTGCAAAGGCCTGGGGGTGATCGAATCACAAGTTAAATCATTAAAACTGGAAAGTCTTGTAAATCTTATCTGCACTCTATTCTGGGTTACTAGGAGAATCAGATCAAACACAATCTGGCATTTATTCCGCCCCCTTATTTCCCTCTGGGCAGAACTCAGGCCTGTGGCTACCTGGGGGTGATGTCTGAGAGATAAGGGGTTTCAGGCTCTTTGAGCAAATAACAGGCACTGCTACTCCCTGACAGGAGGACTGGGTGGATGTGGTTTCTGATCTATAGTGTTCTGACCGCTGCCTCCCTGAGATAGCTGTGCCTGTGCCAGAGGATGGACAGGAGGTCAAGGCCAAGGCTGAGCCCATCAGTCCTTATTTAGTGGTACAGGACCTCAGGGTGAGAATCCTCCACCCTCCCTGTGGCAGCCTCCAGATCAAACCACCAGTGAAGTTTCTGGAATAGAAATGACCTTGAAGTCACTGGTATGTAGTTCCTGGTGAGGTAGTACATTCTTCAACTAAATTCCAGCAATCGTGAAGCAATTTGTTTTTGTATTTCAAGGCAGACTTTTGCTAGAATGCTGAAAAGTCCTCCTAAAACTTCAATTTTCTTTCTCCTTTGCTGGTTCTTTGATTTTTTTTTTTTTTTTTTGCATTTTGCTTTTGGGTCTTTAATTTGAATAAACTCTTGCACCCTTGCCTATATACACATGGTCGCATTATATATTATACATACACACCCATTAGGTTCATATTATTGTTCTATCACCAAGGGGAACAGGATGGTGCCCACCACACAGGGTATTGAGGGTTAAATGGGAGCTTGTTTATAAAGGGTTTAGTGCCGTGCCTGGCACCGTGTTAGCTTGAATAAATGGTCGCCTTTATGTGCATAGGGGAAAAGAAAAAAGGCTGCACTAAAGTGTTGGCAGCTTTATCTCTAGTGAGTGGGGTTATGGTTACAATGAACATCTTTTTTTTTGTAATCAGAAAAAAGAACAATAAATGTTATTATTAATTTAAAAATCTGGCTTTGGCTTTGCCGGAAGGAACCTGCAGTTAATGTCAATGTACTGGCGTGCAAATAAGACAAACTGTCCCGCGTTACACCAGGACTTAAAGACAGACACTCCACCACCTTCCAGCCAAGTGAAAGGGACACGCTTGGTCAGGAATCTAGAGAAATTTCACCCCATCTAAACTTGCAGTCGCTCTGACCACTGGAGGGCAGGCAGGGGGGGATCTGAGTAGGTAAATCCCAAATGATGGCCTTCACTCCCATTGCAGGGGGTGGGGGGAAAATTGGGGGTGATCCTGCTTCTTAACTGGCAATCTCTAACTCTCCAGGGAACTATTCCAGGAGAGTGACATTTATCCTCGAGTGGGCCTTCACGGGGCATGGCAGTTAGAAAATGACCCCCATGAGCCCACTTCCAGCAGAGGGATGGTGAGTGGCCTGGTCTGGCAGCCAGGACCCTCTGAGCACCTTGGCTGTGTCTCTGGTTGAGACTCTTGACCGCCAGCCCAAGACCAGGTGGCAGCAGGAGGCAGCACCCTCCTGGAGCCACAGTGCCCTCCAGTACCCTCTTTGCCTCCTGGGCCACCCCCTGCCAAGCAGGAAGGGGCCAAATGCCCATCCTCCTTGGATTATCTGCAGAAGCACCAGCCTGCGCTGGGCTTGCTTCTGAGCTTCTTTCTTCTCCTCCTTCCGCACCCTGGAGGGGACTGTGCTGTTGACTCTGGAGTAAAATGCCGCCTCTGTTTGGGAGACAAAGAACAGAGTGGCTCCCTCGGGTCAGCTGTCCCTCCTTGGCTGGCCGGCTCCCCGGCCTCCCCGGGGCCTCTTCTGAGGCATCTGTGACGAGGGCCTTGTGAGGCTAGACTGGGAGCTGCTGTCTGCTCGGGGAGCCACTGCCCTCTGAATGTGTCTTCACTGGCGCTTCAATGAATATTATTTTACCTTAAAATTACCTGCGCGGCTTCCCTGCCCTGGAAGATGTGAATTTGCAGGGGCCTGGGTGGGTGTGCGGTGGCTGGAGAGGCAGCCTGGCCTGTGTGTTCCTGCCAGAGCACAGGTGTGAAAGCGCATGTGCATGCTGACCAGCGTGAGAGCAGTGGGAAAGTGTGTGCCAGAGGTGAGCGGGAGTGTCACGGAGCACATGAGGGCATGCGTGTGACAGTGTGGAAGTGTCGTGTGCGCTGGGCAATGTGCCAAGCATTTGTGGGGCAGCAGGTGGGAAAGCACCTGTGCTGGACAGTAATTTGAGTGGCGTGAGATGGGGTGTGTGCAAGAATGGGGACCAGAATTTGTGGACGCATGTGTGTGAGAGAGCGAGCGCGCCACGGGAAGAGAATGTGTGAGGACTAACCAGAGCCCAGAGCGAGCGAAAGTTTCTGGTCCAGGGCTTGAGGCTGTTAAGGTTGGAGTGTGAGTGTGAGTGTAAGTGCAAGTGCAAACGCACGTGTGTGCGAATGAGTGTGGGCATGTGTGTAAGGACGGGGAATGTGCTCGTGTGAGCAGAAAAGCATGTGTGCAAGCAAGCGTGTGTGAGGCGTGTGTACTGGCGCGGGGCCTGCACGCAGCACGAGCACGCAAGGCGACGCGTGTGCACCGGCGGGGGAGTGCGCGCTTGTGCACCGGCGTCGGGACCAAGTGCGCGCTTGTGCACCGAGGTGTGGGGGCGCGGGTGGAGGGGGTGGGGGGCGGGAGGCCGAGTGGGCAGGCGGAGCACGGGGGGGGGGGCTACGGAGTGGGAGGCCCGCGTGTGGGTGTGAGCGCGCGTGAGTGCATGTGAGCGCGCGCGCGCCGCCCCCCACTCGGCTCCAGCGGTTGCCATGGGAACGCGCCGCGGCCCGAGTTAATCATTTCCTGTGGAAAGTGTGCGGGAGGGGGAGCGGGGCGGGCCCAGGAGGCGGCGGCGTGGAGCTCCCTCCCGCCGGCGGGCCGGGCCGGGCCGAGCCCCGGGCGCTGCGGCGAAGCCGGGATCCTGCCTCCCCCAGGCCGGTGAGTCGGGGCCCTGGGGCGGGCCGGAGTGCACGGGGTGCTCGGGGCGCGCCCGCTCTGCCGCTTGGGGCGCCGCGTGCCGGCCCCAGCTGTCTGCGGGACCCGCTCGCCGGACCGCTTGCGGGGGTGCGGGGTGCGGAGGCCGGGCTCTGGAGCCCCAGCGCTGCTCGGGTCCTGGTCAGCCGGTGCGTGCCTTCTGGACAGAACCTGGGACCTTTTCCACCCCCCCGGCAGGACAAGGGGCCGGGCGACACGTTCCCAGGGGTGGGATCAGCCTCGGGATCCCCTATTTGATTTGTTTGACCCCGGAGAGTTGGAAGCTACCCAATAACCGCGCGCCAGCCCGCGCCACCCTCTCACCTTGCAGGGGATCCCCTTTGCAGAGCTCCCTTAAAGGCTGCAGTTTTGGACCCTCCTGTCACCACCTCCCCTGGTCAGTTTGCTTTGCCTTTTGCGGGGCAGCCAGGAGGGGGGGAGCCAGCTCGGAGGTTATGGAGGAAGGCCAGGGTCTATGCCCTCCCGGGCACTGGGGAAATGAGCCATTGACAGCTGCAGCCTTGGGGGTCCCAGCTGGGAGGGGCACAAGAAGCCACCTCCTTCAGCTCCCTGTTGTGAGTTGGAGCAGAACTCTGGGTGCAGTGAGGGGCCTCCCCTGGAGAGTCTAAAGAAGCAGCTGTATTTAAATCCTTAAGTACCATTTGTCACCTTCTCCAAACCCCAACACATCTGTCTCAAGGTGTGGGGGCTTGCAGCCTCTTACCTTTCCTGCTTTTCCTTCCACCTAAGACTGGGTGAGCACCTCTTCCCGTCCAGGAATATTTCCTATGCCCTTGATAAAGTAGCCATCTCCTTTGTGGGGGAGTCATTTGCAAGGAATGCAGACTCATAAGGGCCCCAGTATTCGTACTGAGAATTTTAGGGATACAGGCTGATGAGTTTTGCCAAGCTTATGGGTCCCAGGGAGGTTGCCCTTGGAAGGTCCAGGACGTTTGACTGTTTGCAGGGGAGGTCTGGGTCCAGCCACCCTCACCTCTGCCTGCTCTCCCAAGGAGACTGAGCTCTCCCCAGTAGCAGTCTCTGGACAGTTCTCAAGTCTTTCCCCCAATCAGTGCAGCATCCTGGGTCTGGGTGGGGGTGGTGGTAGGGCTGCAGGTCTACCGCCTTGGCCTAAATCCAGAATGGCAGCCCTCCTCTCCTGCCCACCCCTCTGTCTTCACCCACCACTGGACAGAGGTCACTGAAAAAGAAAATGTTTGAGTTCTTTGTGTGTACCACTATTGTTCTATTGTATTCAGAGTGTCGAGTCCTTATCCCAAGGCGGTAAGTGCAGTTCCTTCCATTTTACAGATGGAGATACTGAGGCACAGAGAGGCAAAGTAATTCCTCCAAGGTCCCACAGCTAGTAGGTGGCACAGCAGGCCAGGGCAGTGGACCTGCAGCTTTTGCTATAACCACTCCTCTTTGATGCCCCCTCTGCCCTCCCTTCCTCTGGAGTCCTAGGTTGTTGGTAAAGGTCCTGCCTTGGGCTTATTTGAGAGTCTTTGATGCTTCTGACCTTCACACCTCCCCCCACCCCCACATCCTCAACTCCCCCTCCTACCCCTCCTCTCCCCAATGTTACTAAATTCAGCTGCCTTTCCTCTTCAGGATCTTGCACACACCCTTCCTCTTGATATCTTTCTGGCTGCCTCCCGGCTTCCCTTCCTGAAAGGCACAGAAATGTCTCCTGTCCCTGTCCCTCAGACTGAGCTTATCTTCAAGTCCATCCCCTCCACTGTGGAACCGACTTCAGTGCCCTGTACCATCTTACCTTCCCTCTGCTGGGCACGTCGTGGAGTGTCTCCCTGTGTGCCTGCTGGGCAGCTGCTCCTGGGGCGGGGGGTTGTGTGCCCGGTTCTGTGCCAAGCAGCTTGGAGAAGAGGACTTTGGCTGCTCCCCCTGCTTCCTGGAACTCCACGCTGGTGTGCCTCCGTTGCTTCAGTGCAGCCGGCCCACATATTTGGATGATCCTCTGAAGGCCTGCCCTGCGGCCTTCAGGAGCCTCCTCCTCCAAGTTGTCTTCCACAGTCACGGGAGGCGGAGACTGAACTCAGCCAGGAGCCTGGCGTTCTTCTAGGGCACTGTGCACATCGGGCACCAGATCTTCGGGCCGCTCTCCTTCTGCCTCTCGGTGCTTCAGCCTTTTCTGCCCCACTGCCCACCCAGCATGCTCGAGCCTTTCCTATTGTCAGTCTCCTCCTTCCCATCCTAATAAACTTCCTCGAAGAGCAGGAAGTGACTGGCTTCCTCTGAGCCCTTCCTGCCCCTCGGTCCTTCCCAGGTCAGTGCTCTGCCCTGCTTGGCTGACGTTCTCTTAAGGAGTGCCCCGGGCTTTCTTGCAGTTTGACCTCTGTGGCGGGGCTTACTGGGAGCTGACCATCCTCTCCTCACTTCCTGATAACTCTGAGGACTCTGCACTGCTTGGCATGCCTGCCACCCCTCTAGGGTTCCCTCCCCAGCCTCCCTCCCCACCAGGAGTGAGTGCTCCGGGTCACCTCTTGCCTTGCCCAACCTTTGGTGATTGCACCCTCACCTGTGGCACCAGTGACCTTTAGCCCTCTAGCTGAGTCCCCGCCTCCAGCACGCGCTCTCTCTTCCAAGCTTCAGTCCAAGCTTGTGCGCATTCATTCGGGACATTCACAGGCCATGGCAGAGTGATAGACTGGAGGTGGGTAGAGTGGGCAGGTGCTGCGGGGCTGTGAAGACAAATGTAGCCGTGAGTCCCACCCTGGGGAGCCAGAGTGTTGGGGAGGCGGGCTCTGTGCAAACAGATAAACCACAGAGAGCAGTCAGTGCTGTGAAAGTGGGGAGGCATGCGGAAGGCGGTCCACGGTCCAGGCAGCGTCATTTGGAAGTTCCTTGGGTGCCTCCAATCCCACTCTCTTTAAACTGAGAGCTTACTCCATTTTGCCTCTCTGAGCTGTAAATGGCATCACTGCCCATGTTTGGGGATACAGTTTGGTCCCCTTAGGTGCCCCGAAGGCTGCTCTGCACATAGTATGTGCTTGATAAATACTTGGGAAGTACGTGCTTGAAGTCTGTGCTGTTCATTTGCTCAGTTCACAAGGGACCCATGGGACTTTCCATCCAGACCAGCGTTCCCCCGCCACCTCCCTTCTCCCACACCACCTGGAGCTCCCTGCATCCTGTCTGAGCAGTGAGGGCTTCATGAAGTGCTTGCCTCCCTCCTGCCTGGGAGCTTTGAGGTCATGCCTCTCCTGATCAAAGAGGCCCCCTGGAAGGTGCCTGGCACAAAGCAGCACTTGATAAATAATTAGTAAATGGAGAATGAATGAATCCTTGTAGCCCAGCACCTAGCAGGGGGCCTTCCAAGTTGTAGGCACAGGGTGAAGGCTAGTTGAATACCCGAATGAGCTGACGCTGAAAGAATTTGCTCTATGGAAGCCTGGCCTGTCACTGACACAGTCTGAGCCCCTCCTTAGTGAAATGTTAATTTTCAGGGCTCCTGGCCAACAGCGCTGGGGCTGTGCCTGAGCCTCGGGGTTGGGCACTTGGGGGTGTGCAATCAGAAAATAAGATTGTCTTGGGGGAAAGGATCAGATAGAGACTCAGGCTTCCTCTTTGCGGGCTTGGCCAGTCATCCCGCTGCCTTCCCAGTGGCCGGGCTGAGAGGTGGGGTGTCCACCACGTGCTGCCCCTACCCGAGCACCTCCTGGCCCACCATGAGCCTCACTCTGGGGAAACACACATGGACAAATGATGCCAGGGTCTGAGTCACCGGGGAGCCCTGGGGTCTGGGGAGTGGGGTCTGCTGCTCTGGGTCCCAGGCCACCCCATTCCATAGACCATTCCAGAAGGGGGCCTGGGGTCTGCCCAGGGGTGCCGGTGAGCATTCTTCAATCTCGCCCCCCTTGTTCTCTCCTAGGCTGCCCGGCGCCCAGAGGAAGCCGCTGAGCCCCGGGCCATGGTCCCGTCTCGCAGGACGTGGAACTTGGGAGCCACGCCCTCGCTGCGCGGCCTGTGGAGAGTGGGCCGGGCCGGGGAGCCCGACCCGGGGATGGCTCGCCCCGCCCCAGCCCCAGCCGACCGGGCCGCCCGCCCATTCCCACACACCGGCCCGGGGAGGTTGAGAACTGGTGAGTCCGCATTTTTAAAATGCCTCTTTATTTCCCTTCCTTCCTCCAGATACCAGAGATGAGACCGGGGTTTCTCGCAAGTTCGTAGGCTCAGTCAGAGCTGTCAGGTAATTACAGGGTGCCCGGGCGCCCGCGGCGAGCGGGCGTGGAGTCAGGGCGTCAATCTCGCCGGCGCTCCCGCCTGGGTCGTCTGTAAAGAGAAGTCGTGGACGCCGAGTTAAACTTTAACGCGGTGGCTGGAGCGGGGGTGAGCGCTGCGGAGCGCCCCGGCACGCGCCCTGGCCCCTGCGTGCGCCCTGGCCCAGCGCCCGGCCGGGTCAGCGCGACCCCGCGGCCCTTGGCCGAGCGCACCCCCTGCTCTCGCTCCGGTGCCTGCCCGAGGCCGGTAAACAAGGTAGGTGAAGTGGCTGCCGGCTGCCGGCGCCCTGCGCAGCGCTGACACTTGATCCGCCGGGGCTGGCCGGGGGGTGGCCAGAGGAGTGGACGCAGGCTGCCCCGGAGCGTGGCCTCCCTCGTTTGGGTGCCATGCGCCTAGGGGTAGGTGCCTTCCAGGGCGGCTGCTATAGGGGCCCTCTGCAGGTGGGTGGTGAAGGAGCTTGCAGTCTGGGGTCCCCCCCTACTGTCCCCCTAGGGGAGCTGTCAACACCAGCTCTCCTTTCTGGGTCAGGTCCCCTGGTGACTCCAGCATCGAGGCTGCTCTGGTGCCCTCTGGGAGCTGAATGGCCCTGGGCTGGGGAGCTGCCGTTGACCCCATCACAAGCTCCACTAGGGCTGGTGGTCCTGAAGTGTGGGGAGAGAGGGGTCTCTAGGGAAGGTGACTTCAGGGGGTTGCTGAAGTCCCTCCTGACCTACAGGCTGGTTTAAATGACCAGCCTGTCTTCCTGCCATGGTGTCTAAGCCCCCATGGAGTCTGAGTACAGAAGGGGACACTGAGGCCCTGAGAGGACATAGGCAGACTTCTGTCTAGTCCCCTCCCACATTTGTGCATCACAAAGGTGAGGTCCTTTAAGGTCTCTGCAGGAGACAAGGCTAGGTATGATCCTGGGGGCCTCCCAGAAAAGCTTGGTCTTTGAGAGGTCAGATAGCCCCCGTTTTCTGGAAGAGTTCACTCCCAACCACAAATGTAATATGAATGAGTATTGCTTTTCAGGGGCGGTGGGCGGGAGGGGATAAGAACAAACAACCCCAAAACATGTTCTCTTGGAAAACTAAAAACCAAAAGAAACCACATAGGGGAGTATAAAAAAAAGAAAAGAAAAACCACCCATAAGCTTGTCACTGAACATTTTATATCTTTCTTGCCTCTGTACGTGTGTATGTGTGCGCTTGGTCTGTTAAATGTGTATTATAAGGATTATCTGACCATATAGGCTTTTATCCTTTTAAAATTTAAGTGCAGTCAAATGACATTCTCTGAAATGCTAAGCAGTGCCTGCCCCTAGATGGGGTTTCAGCCCATTTAGTTGCCCCAAGGCCCCTCTGCTATCCCCCACTAGCCCCCTAATCTTACTGCTGCCTTGAGGGGGAGTAGGTGAGCAGAGGATGCATTAATACGTGGGATCAGAATTCTGGCTCGTATAACCCTGGGCACGTTATTAACTCTCTGGGTCTCCAGTCCTCACCTATCAGGGCTGAGTGAGAAGCTGATGGCCATTGTGGTCTGCATTTGTGACCACTTCCTGTGTGCCTGGCCCTGTGAGCAGTTTATGTGTATTAGCCCCTTTAATCCTCACCACAGACGGTGAAGTAGGTTCTTCATCCCCATTTTATTGACAAGGAAACTTAAAATAAGAAGGGCTTTAAGCCTTGGCCCGTGGCTGGCATTTGGGATATTATTACGTCACCTGCAGTCTGCCCCTGTCAGGTGAGCCACTTTCCCACACTGTCCAGCCCACAGGCTGTGGAGGGGAATTTGAGGTGGGGTGGTTGGGGGGGTCATTGCCACATCAGCCCTCTCCCCCTTCTGGTGAGGGAGGCAGTGTGTTGGAGGCAGCGGGGAATAGTTTTGACTGGTTCTGATTGTGTTTCTGGAGACTGCTGGGTCAGGCCACTCCTGGGGTCTGTAGGAAGGCAGGGGAGAAATTGCCACCTAGAAGCAGCCTGGGCCATTGGGTGCTCCCCTGAGGGTTAGCACAGGCAGAGTGATGTGGGTTTTCTTCAGCTGCTGTCTGTAGAGGGTGCTCGTGAGCAGGCCCAAAAGCTGCTGTAGAAGTAGGGGAGCCCCCTTCCCCACCCCACAGGGTCTTGAGCACCCTTCCAAAGAGAATCTTGGGGCGGCTTTTGGTAAGAAAGGAGCGCAGCCTCTGGCTGGCACCAGGCTTCCCAGGCATGGGAGTCCCATCCAGGCCTGCCCGAGTCTGAAAGCTACGCTCAGCCAAAGCCTGTCAGAGGGTCTCACCATCTTCTCTGTCCTGGGGCAGCACGTGGAAAAGACACTCCAGCTGGCGGTGACGAGGACTCCGGTGCCCGAAGTGCAGCTCGCCCAGCCCTAGCTCAGTGCCGAGCCCTCAGCGTGGACTGGGCTGGCCCTGGGAGCCCCCACAGGCTCTACCTGACCGTGCAGGTAAGCACTGAAGCCTTCAGAAACAGGAGGGGTGGGGCTGGGCCGGGTGTGCCGTGGCCTCTGAGCCCCACCAGCTAGGTCCCGGGACTCCTTAGGGGAAGGAAGCACCTGGAGACCTGCCTCTCTGCTAAGCTCCTAGAGCAAATTGCTCCATCCGCCCCGCGAGCTCTCGTGGATGGAGCAATTTGCTTTATTAAGCTATCTCAGGGAAAATCTCCCAGGAGATGACAGAAGCGTTTCAGCCACTCCCTGGCTGAGGTGCTAAAGTGGGAAACGTGGAACCCTCACTGAGAAGCTGTTAGGAAAACAGGCAGGTTTTAGGGGAGCTGTTTGTTTATTCCTCTTGTGCATGACTCCATGGGATAATACTTTCGTGATTTAAATATGGCTTTCTTGTTTTCTGTGCGAATTCAAAGCTAGACAGAGGGCTTTGCCGAAACTTGGGTGCTTTGAAAGTCACCAAGTGACAATCAAAAGACAAACTATAACATTTTTGTATATTTGGTTGTAGAAAATAATATATGACAGCAGGAACAATAGCTCCTATTTCTCAAATGCTGACTTTGTACCAGCTACTGGGCATATGTTACATAACTCACATCGGTCCTCATAATCCTCATAACAATATCAAAACATAGTTATTGTTTTAGCTGTGTTTTATGGATGATGTAATAGAGACTCAGAGAGGTTAAGTAACTTGCTACTGGTCACACAGCAATCTGGGATCTTTACTAAAAATGACCAGTTTTATAACACAGAGTATAAAGAATTAACACCAGACAGAGATGCAATATCTAGAAATTAAATTCTTCCTGTATCTATGAGAAATCCACTATTAAAGAATTTGGTGCTTATCTTTCCTATGTAACTTTTTTTTTTTAAAGATTTATTTATTTATTTATACAAGCACTGGGTACAGTCAGAAGCGCGGGAGGGCGAGAGAATTCACCAGAGCCAGAGCGGGGAGCAGAGCAGGCAGAAGGACCGAAGTACACTGCTGAGGGGAGCAGCGGGCGGCAGGAGAGGTCTGCAAGCCATGTGGGACCCTCCTCCGGTGGCCAGGGAGCAGCCGGGGATCAAACCGGTGCTGCAGAGGCTGCGGGCAGCTTCGCAACCCAGCGCTCAACCGCTGCGCTGCCGGGGAGGCCCTCTTTTTTTTTTTTTTTTTTAAATAAAGATTTATTTATTTATTTATACAAGCACTGGGTACAGTCAGAGATACGGGAGGGTGAGAGAATTCACCAGAGCCAGAGCGGAGAGTAGAACAGGCAGACTGATGAAATACACTGCTGAGGGGAGCAGCGGGCGGCAGGAGAGGTCCGCACGCCATGTGGGACCCTCTCCCTGCGGCCGGGGATCGAACCGGCACCACAGAAGCTGCGGGCAGCTTTGCAACCCAGCGCTCAACCGCTGCACCACCGGGCAGGCCCCTATGTAACTTCTTAATTACATCCATGCAATGTTTACTTATGCCCACTATTTTGTGCTCTTTCCCTCAATAGTAAATCTTGATGATTTCTCCTTGCATGTCAGTATTTAGAGAACTACTGCATTCTTTTAAACTGCTGCATAATAGTCTACTTCAGGATTTACCGTAAATTATCTAGCCAAACCTCTGTATTATTTCTGATTGCAGTGAATTCTTTAAACAAATATCTGTGCATTCATGCAGCTGTAGTTTTGAGTTACTGCAGGCCAGCACAGGTTTGACGCTTTTAATTTGAATTTTGATAAAAGAAAATAAAGCCAAGAGCTTTAACAATAATAGGTATACCTCCTGTATGCCTGGGAGAGACTTAGCATAACTGAGTAACTCCTACACTCTGAAATGAACGCATTTGTTAGTAGATATTTATGAGGTGCTTACCTTGCCCAGGGCTGTGCTAGGTCCTGGCACCCAGGGAAGAAGAGAAATAGACCAGACAACCCAGCAAAAATACCAGATCACAAATATGTGAATGTAAATTGTGCAGGGGCCATGGACACAGTGGCAGAGGACGAAGAACTAGCTATCTGGGGGTGCTCACGCCAAGGCCCTTCACCCCCTGAGAAAGATTGTGCAGGGAAGGGACCACCTTGAGGAGACAGGTATGCGTGGAGGGCAGAATGGGGTGTAGAAAACATGTACCCTTTGAGGGTATTCTCCCTCTTGGGAAGGAAAGTCCTGGGCCCATGTGGTACTTGGCTGCAAGCCTTAATCTGAACCTGGACCCAGTGTCTGATGGGGCAGTCTTGGGCTTTGAGGTTCTTCTTGCTCCTTCTGCTATGGTTCATGTGAAAACTGATCCAAACATTCCTTCTTCCATCTGTGAGGTCTGAAGTCGGTGCAGGAACAGTTAAGGGAACCGGAGTCCATTTCTCCTGACCCGAGTCATTGGCAGTTAAATCGGGAGGTGGTCAGAAACTGGCTGCTTTCACTTGGGCGGTGGCTGTGCTCTTGACTTTTGATTATGGGCTGTGGGGTTGTGGTTACAGCTGAATCCTGGGGTCAGCAGATCTGCTGCAAGGATCTCCGAGAAGCTCCTGCCAGCAGCTAGTCTCCACAGCCATGTCCTGCGGGGCCCCTTGTAGCTCCATGATGTTGACAGGCTCTTGGCAGCCCAGCTTGTGGGGCCAAAATGGGGACCCACAGTGCGGTGACCCAGTAGGCTTCATGACACCCCCTTCCCCCGAGCTCTTCAGCAGCTAAAACCTGAGGCTATCCCTACAGAGACGCTGCAGAAATTCCCAACTCCCAGGGGCCTAGCTGCCCTTCCTGTGGCTTGGCCAATGGGCCAGAAATAGTGTAACCTTTGCTCTGGTCTGGCAAATGGAAACTTCCAGCTGCCACTGTGGCCGCTACCACCGACAAGCCTGCTTGTGATGGTGTGGCGGCGGGTTGAAGGGCAGGGACAAAATTAAGTTGGCGGGAAAATTCCTAAATTCAGAGATGTGCTCACCACAGTCTCTTCTTGGGTAGAAGTGGGGTCAGCAGTGGAGGGGAGTGGATTATGCACTAGCCAGCCTGCTGATAATGCTTTTCTCTCCTTTACAAATCTGTGGGTTTTTTTTTTTTTTATTATAAAAGTTTGTTTTAAAAAAAGGAAGAGTACAGAAATAATATAACACCACTGGCTACCTGACAGGGAGATGTCTCTCACTTTCTACACAAGCTGCTGGAGGGGGTGGTTATTATTGTTTCTATTTTAAGAAGGAGGAAAATGAAGCTTCGGGAAGGGAAGTGACTTGCCCACCAGCTCACAGCTCACATGAGGGAGAGCCTGGCCTTTCTGGCTTGACTTTGGAAGATAAAAAAAGGCAAAAAGTGGCACTTGTCTCTTTGCTTTACTACTGCGAGCTCAGGGACACACAGAGACACCGATTAGCCCTCTTCCTAGAGAACTTCTGTTGATGTTGAAAGGCAAAATGGAACACTGCAGATATTTACAAGGTTCACCGTGCCAGCACCAAAAAGGTCCAGGATGAAATGAAACATGTTCCTCTCCCTTCTTTGCACACTCTCGGTTAAGTCTCTTTTCACTCCTTAAAAGGTTTAAGTAATGCCCTATTTTTCTCTTAGCCATCACACCATCCCGACCTCCCAGGCAGAACCGCTGTCTATAAATTTCTGCTGATTTTTTGCCGATGCAGAAATTGTTATTTCTATTCTCAAACAGGATTGCACGTACCTGCTGTTCTGCTAGCCTGAGAGGTCTTTTTGTTTGAGCTGCAGGTGAATTTCTCTGGATAAAACTCTGCCTCTCCCCTTCCCCTGCCCCCTTCCCTGCCTGCCCACTGGCTTCCCCTACCTCGGCCTTCTTTGCCTCAGTTGGTCCTCCACCAGGAGACAGGGGCCCATGGTCCCTGTGTAACCATGTGGCTTGGGGGAGCCCACGGCCTTCCTCTGCTCAGCCGGCCCCGCATGTGTCATCTTGGTAGTGTGATGACAAGGCTGGGAAGGGAGGCACAGATGACATCATGGGGGAGTTGCCCTAAGATTGCCCTGTGCTCTGTGGGGCTGGACAGCCCTGTGACTGGTGGGGCTGTGGGCCTGAAGTGAGCGGGCATGACTCATGCTCCAAAGAGCCCGCAGGGATGGCTGAGTGAGCTTGTCCGTCTGAGGTTTCTGAGGGCCTGAGAGTGTTCTCCACTGGTGCAGAGGGCTGGCTGCTGCTGGTGGCCAGAACGCACTGCCACTGTCTCTCTGTGAGATCTGGACACAAGTTCTTCTGGAATCTGGGCCTTAATGTCACCACCCACCTACCCACCCAGTGGAGGACAGGCCTGCTGGGCCCCGGGTCCTCACCAGCTCCAGGTATGCGACATCCTCAGGCCGGAGGGTGCCCCCTTCCTGGCAGTCCCCTTCACGTGAGGATTCTGGTTGTGTCTTGGCAGCAGGCCCTGCAGGACAAGGGGTACGAGAACAAGAGTCAGGGGAAGAAGGAAGAGAAGCTCCTGAAGAGGCAGGCGCCGGCCCCCAGGCGGGACCGGGTGGCCCGGGAAGCTGGTGGCGCCATGAATGTTGAGAAAACAGGTAAAGGAGGGCTGCCCGCCAATCTGGAACAGTCCTGGCTGAAGCAGGAGCTGGAGGGGAGGCTTGCGGTGTCTACGTGGTCCTCCCTATGAGGCGGCCAGCTGAGCCCAGCCTGAGATGGAACTCAGAGACCCCAGAGACACCCTCTTCCCAGGGCCACTGGGGCCCCACCAAGTGATAAAGAGGCTCTTTGGCCCCTGTGGGCTGGGGTTGAAATTCTCCTCTTTTTGTCTTTTCCTCAGTCCCTATCAAAAGCAGGTGAGGGCGGCAGCCTCAAAGACGCCACCGCACGCAGGCCGAGCCTCTCCTCTCGAGTCTCTGTGTCTGTGGGGGCCAGAACAGGGCTTCGCTCTGATGCCTTCATACCAGGGAAAGTGGAGGTGGTCTCTCCACTCTTCTCTGTCAAGGCTGACTAATTCTAGAAGATTCCACAGGCTCCCTTTGTGGGGTCTCCCTGTGGGAAGCCTGAACCCAGAGGTAACTGGGACAGAACATCCTCAAATAGCCCCGCAATATGTGGGGGAAAGAAAACCAGAGTCAGTTTTCTCTCTAGAGTTCATCTGTGGGCCTGAACTTGTCCTGTGGTTGGCAGGAGCCGCTCCCTTGCCTGAGGCTATGTCTGGGCCCGCAGGTCTTAGGGTCTGGCCCACAACATGTAAGCAGATAGGCTTTGGGAGGGAGCATCATCCAGTCAAGCAGGAGAACATTCCTTCTGCAAGTTTGCTGAGAAGAGAAAGAAAGTCAAGAGCGAGGACAGCACCAGGCCCCTGTCTCCCTGAGACCAAGTGTCCACAGGGTCAGTGCCTAGGCAGGGCCTCCGAGGCTTGCCCCCAAAGCTGACCTAAGAGCATGCAGCCCCCTTGGCACAAGGTCCCTCACCCCCAGCGCCTCTTTGGTCTCCCCTCTCCGCTGGCGTTCTGGAGCTTCTCCAAGGCCTTTTCTACCCCAGCAAGCACCCTCTAGCCCCATGTGCTCCCAGGCATTGTGCTGAGGAGGGAGGAACCCCAAGGCGTGGGACCCAGGGCACCTCAGAACCTTCGGTAATATGAGCAGTGTCCCAAGGAAGAGAGCTTCTCCCCGTCTCATTTTAGCCCACGGCCAGACAGGTGACATGCTCCTGCGAGTCCCTGCTGGGTTCCAGGCTGCTCTTCTGAGACGCGGGGATCCCCTGCCACATGGCTCTTGAATGGGAGCCCCAGCTCCTGGATGTGGGATGCAGAGTACGCCCTACCAATCAGGGCCACCCCCAGAGGGCTGAGGACTGGAGGGTCACGTGCTGCCCGTGGCAGCCCTGGTGCAGGCCTGGAAACTTCCATCTGACCTCACTCTAGATCAAGAGCAAAAGCTCAGCCACCCGTGTGGCATGCAGGCTGTGGCAGGTGCAAGGCCCAGGGCCACGCGGTTCACTAGCTAGTGGCAGCTCCTGCTAGGCCTTCGGAGAGTCTGGAGCTGAATGAAGGTGCCCCAAGGAGTGGAAGGACACCAGTGGGCTTGGGGTGTGCTTGGCCTGCTGTCTCGAGAGTGCAAATTGGAGCATCTCACTGTCTCCCTTTCTGGGGACGGTGCTGACAGTTGCCCTGCCCAGAAGTTTCCCTAGGTTTCTTGCAGTCTCAGAGACTGGCTGCCTCCCAGTGCGTGGAAGCTGCCAGCTGGGTGTGTGACTTCAGGCACAGGTGGCTTTCTTCACAGCATAGGGGAGCCCCCCAGTCCGGTCTGCACGGGGCTGGCATTCCATGTGGGGGAACCCAGACGCCCTGGAGCCTCAAGAGAGCGTGATGACTAGCAGCTCGCAGATGCCTTGCTGCAGGCTTCCTTTCAGACACCTGGCTCTGCCTCTCAGGGCCTTGGGCCAGAACCAGATTGGGCGGCCTGAAGGGAGGAGGCAAACCCCTCTCCCCGGTACCCTCTCCTCCACCCCACTTCTGCCTCACCCTCACCAGCTCATCCTCCGAGACCACATCCATTCCTGGTGCCCTCCAAGCAGTTAGAACAAGCCTCCCGGCCCCTTTAGTAAGTCACAGGCCTTGAGTCTGTGTCTTTGTCCATCTGTCCACCTGTCTACCTGTCTGTCTCTCTCCTGCTCCGGGTGACAGGACAGTGGAAGCCATGGGAGGAGGAGGACTCAGCCTGAGGCTCTGCCCACCCCGGTATTTATCACTCCTCATCTGTGCTCTCTGCCTGCTCAGTCCTGCCTGGCGCAGGTCCCCTGGGGGCCTGGCTGTGCCCCCTGTGCTGCGTCTGTGTCCATGTCCTGGTCTGTCTGTCCCTTGCACAAGCACCCCCTCCCCTTGTTCCCTCTCCTTGTGCAGGTGATCTCTCCCTGCAGAGGGCGGGGGCAGGCTGGGGAGCCCCATCCTCTCTTCTGTACTCTTGAGAGGGTTTGGGTTTTAAAGATATCCTGTTCCCCCAAGAATAGCATTTTCTGGGAGTAGAACTCAGGCTCCTGGGCTGCTGCTGGAAGGCCTATCTGTCTCAGCTGCCGTTCTCTGCAGGCCGGCCGTGGAGAGGGTACTGCCCATCATACCCAGAACGCATGGTTTAAGGGAGGATTCAGCAAAAGTGGCATTCCTAAGCCCTGATCTGGGCAATGCTGCCCCCTAGAAGCTGCCCACTGTAGAGGCTTCCTCCGAGGCAGGCCCCGCAGGTCCCCAGCTAACCCAGGCTGCTGCTCCCCCCAGCCCTCACCCGGTCCCCCCCACCTGCTTGCATCCCTTTCCCTCCTCGATGTCTACCCTGCCTCGACGGCATCCCTGTCCCCCACCAGGGTGGGGCCTCTGCTGCCCTCTGATCGGCCGCTACTTTGCTCATAGGTGGGCGGCTCTTTGGCAGCGGGAGGTGCTCGAGCCTGTCGGGGCCGCCACGTGCGGCCCCCGTGGTGCATAGGATGGTGGAGGCCATGTCCCAGCTGCAGGAAGAGAAAGCCCGGCTGCAGGAGGAGCTGGCAGCCCTCCGGGAGAGGCTAGCCCTCCGAGACAGTGACCAGCAAGCCACATCCACCCAGCTGCAGAACCAGGTACCTGGGGAGGCCGGGATGGGCAGACACCACTGCCCACGGTGGAGCAGGTTGGAGGACGTCGTCCAGGGCACCTGGTACCCACCAGGCCACAGGCATAGTGTACAGACAGGATCCTCTCTTGGCTCAGGGATGCACAAGAGGGCAAGATGGCAAGAATCAGAGGCCCGGGCCTCCCGCCTGGTCATCCTTGCACTTCACTCCCCACGGTGACCAGGCATCAGGACCCACCTCTCCAGAAGGGATGCACCAGGTGTGCAGGCATGAGACCTGGAAGATACAGGGGTGCTGCCCTGAGGCCAGTGCTGAGTGCATCCCATCTTCATCTGTGCCCGGGACCGGGCAGCCTGAGTGGACAGAACTTGCATAGCCTCCTCCTGCTCCCCATACACAGAATACTGGCAGGGAAGGAGAGGCTGGTATAAATGTGCCGGGAGGGGGAGCACTCACTCCTGGGGAGCCAGGAAGCCCTGGGTTTATGTGGGTGAGCTTTGTGCATGTCTCAGCTAGCCAGGAAGATATTTAGGCAGTGAACCCTCTACGGGGGTTTGACCACTGGCCTTGCTCCTGGTGCATGGTTGCTTCATTCTCCTTCCCTACCTCCACCCCCAAGTCAGCCCTGAGGCCCCTTTCCTGGGACTCAGCCCCCTACACCCATGTCAGGGTCTGTCTCATGACTGACCCTCCCCACTTTCCAGGGTCTCAGCTCTGGGAGCCATGTCAGCCCTATCGGGGATCCGGTCCCTGAGCTCTGGGTTGTCTGCAGAAAGCCTTGCCTTCAGGAGAGGCCAAGTTATTCCTCTGTCCCAAGAGCCGGTTGCTCTGTCAGTCAAAGAGATGCCCCAGCCGTGTGGACCTGCTCCCTGTACCGTGACTGTTCACTTCCAGGAGCAGAAAATTTTTTCCATGCACCTTCAAGCGCACCGTTCCCAGCCTGCACATGTGTTCTTAAGAACCACACGTCCTGACCACCTGCCTTTGGCTAAGTTGGGTGTGTCTCCTGGCATCCCCTGTGTCTCTGTCTTACACGCTGACTTCATTGTTTATTGTCTTCCGGCCAGCTTGTCTGATTAATGGGGGTTCCCCTGTCACCTGCTGCGGTGCCTCCCTGTCTTCTGCCCTCAGATGTTTGCTGAGTGCCTGGCACATAGCTGAGAGCTGGGGATGCCCACGTGGGCAGGCACACCCTGGCCTGTGCAGCCTGCAGTCTGGGAGGACAGGCATTTGTTGTGTGCACACATGTAAAGTTGGAAGAGCGTTGAGGTCGTCATGCACCCAAGGCCTGAGGGCTGGTACCAGGGGACTTATTCCAGGAGGTAGGGTCTCTTGGGGAGGTCAGGCAGAGCCTCCCCAAGAAAATAGTGCTGGAGCTGAGGTCTGGCCCAAAGCAGAGGAGGTGTCTTCTAAGCTGAGGAATAATCCGTGCAAAGGGACTGTGGCAGGAGGAACAAGATGAGTCTAAGAGAGGAACCAAGGCAGGGGAAGCAGGAACATGGCACCAGGCGGCACTGCCCTGGAGGACTGTGGGTTGGCCCAGAGCCCATTCTGCAGGATACACGTGTGGTCTGCTGCAAGAGCTCAGCAGCAGCTCTGCCTTCCCTGAACACACCATTTTGGGCTGTCCAGGCATTTCCCTTTTCAAACAAGTTGTGTTTTCTTAAAAAGCTTTCCTGAGCTCATCCATCTCAATTTTATTACGATATAATTTACCCGCCATAAAACTCACCTCTGTCAGGTAAGCAGTTTAATGGCCTTAAGTATATTAAGATGGTGGTATAACCATCACCACTCTCTAATTTCAGAACATTTTCATCCCCCTGAAAAGACCTATTAGTCACCTCCCTGCAGCCCCCGGGACCACAGATCTGCATGCTGTACCGATCTGCCTTTTCTGAACACTTCATACCAATAGAATCATAATAAAATGTGGCCCTTTGTGACTTTAAACAAGTCTTTAAAAACATTTCCCCCTCTACTAGCAAAATCTACTTTTTTTTTTAAAGATTTATTTACTTATACAAGAGCTGGGGTACAGGTCAGAGGTGCAGGAGGGTGAGAGGATTCACCAGAGACAGTGGGGAGCAGAACAGGCAGACGGACTGAAGACACTGCTGAGGGGAGCAGCAGGCGAGACAGGAGAGGTCTGTTTCACCATGTGGGTTGCTTCCTGGCTGGCCAGGAATTGAACCCGCGCTGCAGAGGCTGCAGACAGTTCCACTGCGCTGCGCTCAACTGCTGCACCACTGGGGAGGCCCTGCAAAATCTGCTTTTGTAAGAGGAGAGGTTGAAGGTGAGCATCTCAGTGTTTTTGGTGTCTGAGCCCCAGCTCTGCAGAGACCCCCAAGTCCCTGCTCCTCTACATGCTTTGGAGAATTCAGAATGGCCCCTGGTATTTGCTCACTCTTTGCCTTTGAACTTTCTGACAATTTTTCCCCCAAAATTTCTTAGGGGATGCCCCTGAAGCTCCAGGTCTCGGGGCCACTCTCCAGAGGGTCAGACCTTGTGGCCAACCTCGGGGGCCTGGAGCTGGGTTCCAGTCCTGGCTTTGACACCGCTCGTCAGCCGTGTGACCTTGGGCTAGTCAATCACCAGACCCAAACTCGGGTTCCTCCTCTGTGAGATGTGATGGCACCGTGATAACAGTGCCTGATGAGACAAGCCAGTGTTGTTGGCGTTGCCACCTCCGCCATCAAGGTTACCAGGGAGGGCTTGAGATTTGGAATCACGCGATGAGGCTTGTGTTCCCAGCTGTGCGGCTGCCTGGCTGTGCAGCTGCAGGAAGTCCTCTATGAGCCTTCATTTCCTCATCTCTAATCCCAGGCTGCTAAGTGATGCTTCCCGGTTATTCGGCAGATAGATTTTGAGATCGGGCAGAAACGTGGACGGTAAGCTGTAAAGGGCTGTGCCTGGACAGGTGTGGCTGGTCTGGTTGACTTTCCTGGCTTTCTGAGTGTGGCTTCTTTGAGAAAGTCCACGTGGGGTACACTCCACCTCATGCCCCACCTTGTCCAGACTTGCCCTCTGAACGTGGCTGCTTCTCCATGTTGCTGTTCCTGAAGGGCAGGGTAGCCTAGTGGTTAGTGAGAGCCCTGTGGGGGTCACTCAGCCCACGTTCCCGTCTGAGGTCCACGACTTTGTGGCCAGGGGACCTGGGGCAAGTTGCTAAACCTAGGCCTAGTCTTGCAACCTCAGTTTTTCTTTCTGCAAAATGGGGGTACTGATTGCACCCACTCATGGGATTCATGAATTAATTTTTTCCAGCAACATTTGGTAGTTTTCAGGGTGTGGGTGCAGCTTGTTTTTTTGTGCTGTGCTTTATTACACTCTGCAGATATTGCAGTTTTTACAAATGGAGGGGTGGTGGCCACCCTGCCTGGAGCAAGTCTGTATGAGGGCCATTTTTCCAAAGCACGTGCTCACTTCCTGTCTCTGTGTCACAGTTAATTAAGGCATGTACAATTATTTTTATACCTAATGCTCTTGTTCCTCATAGACCACAGTAGAGTGCGGACATAACTTTTTTTTTTAAGATTTATTTATTTATTTATACAAGAACCAGGGTACAGGCCAGATGCGCGGGAGGGTGAGAGGATTCACCAGAGACAGAGTGGGGAACAGAACAGGCAGACTGACGAAATACACCGCTGAGGGGAGCAGCGGGCAAGACAGGAGAGGTCTGCCATGCCATGTGGGACCCTCGCCGGCTGTCAGGGATTGTACAGGCGCTGCAGAGGCTGCAGGCTGTGGCCCAGCTTCACAGTGTGGCGCTCGACCACCTGCGCCACCAGGGGAGGCCCGTGGATATAACTTTTGTATACCCGGGGAGACCAGAAAATTGGTGCAACTTGCTTTATGGTGATACTTGTTTTATTGCGAGATTCATCTTAGTGCGGGGGTCTGGAACTGAACCCACAACAGCTCTGAGCTGTGCCTGTACAGCTTTTTGCCTCCCTGGTGAAGTTTATTCCTCAGTATTTTATTCTTTCTAACGTGACTGTAAATGGAATTGAATTGTTTTCTGAATCCCTGTCTGGGTTGTTCATTGCTCGTGCGTGGAAACAACTGGATTAGACCCTCGGCAGTCAGGACGGAGAGTCCCTGTTCTCAAAGTGTGTCTCAGTGGCTGAGGACTTGAGTGTGAAAACTTGGCAGAGGAGGCAGGACAAGGTGGATGGGTTCAGGCGGTCAGTGGTCTCGTAGACAGGAGGAGACAGAGGGGGTGCTCCCCAGGGGTGTCCCTCTGGTCTCCAACCTGTTTTCCTTAAGGCCTCAGGATCCCAGGTCTTCTTGCCTTCCCAGCTCAGCAGAGTATCAGCCATGCTCCTGGGAGAGACCCCTCTTTTCCTCAGGAGACAGCCAGTTATGGGCCGGTGTGGTGGGAGGTAGGCAGGTAATCAGCAGGTTGTCTGCGTTGATAAGAGCAAACAGCTGAGAAAACAGATCTGAGAGGGCAGCCCCACCCTCTGCTGAACTGCTGAGCCAAGGAAATGGGGGTTTGTGTCAGATCAGCAGACTGGCCCCAGCTCCCTCTCCCTGCTCCCCCAAGCAGAGGCAGGCCTGAGGCCCCTCTCCACTAGGTCCGTGTCTCAATTTCTCCGACTGACGAGGAGCCTGGGTATGGGGAGGGGGTGGGGTTGACATCTGTGCGGACCTGTGGGCCTTCACAGCAGCCTGTCAGGAACCTCTTCTCCTTTGGCCTGGCTCTTTGTGCCCCTTACCTGTCACCTCAAGTGTTTATTGAGTATCTACTATGTGCTGGTAGGCCACCTGCTGGGGCTGGGGCATAAGGGATGGTGGGGGGCTTGTGGCTCACGGCCAACTCTATGGTAGAAGGTGAGGCTTTCTAGACTCCTCCTGGGCAGGGGCTGATGGGACACATGGGTGGAGCCAGGGCTCTGGGCAGTTAAAAGCTGCAGGGACTTTGGCCGTGGACCAGCTGCTGCTTTGGCAGTTAAACCGCTAATGAGAAGGGTTGTCTGTGGAGAAGCTTCGGCCACCACAGGGAAGGTGGTGACTGCCCAGTGCCCTGTGCTCTTGGGGGGCAGGCCTGTCCATGCCCGAGACAAGCAAGGTGACTAAGTGCTGACATCTCTGGCAAAAAGCAGTCTTTTACAGGTGCTTTCTCAGTCTGTTGCCCACACCCTCCAGTCTGCCCCATGTTGTAGGCACTTCCTTTGGGAGAGCCCCTTGGATTCCAGACTGAGCCTAGGAGCACCCAGAGTTTCGATTGTGATGCAAGAAGGCAACAGGAGTCTGGGCTGCAGGAGGGTGTTAGAGCATCCTGGCCTCCCAAGTAAACACTGGGGAACCCCATTTTCACTGCATCGGGGTCTGAAGGCCAGGCCGATGTTGGGGACAAGCGAGGTCACCACACACTCAGCCTGGTGCTGAGGAAGCAGCCTGTTGGGGGCACCGGGTCAGTGCAAGTGGACCTTTGGGGGGTGATTTCTGTGTGAAGGGTGTGGGGGTGGGTGATTCCAGACTTTCAGAAGGCAGTAGACCCACACCCTGTCAGGTGGGGGAGCACAGGAGGAATATATATTCTTTGAGACTTAAACATTACTCTGAGAAGCATAAAGGCTTTGTCTAATATAATCCTACAGTCCAGAGGGCTTTGCTTTCTTGTACTGCATGCACGACTTTGGTTTTGGGATTTTTCTTTGACTAAAAACATTGCTGGACCTTGATAAACGTTAGTTAACATCGTCTGTGTGCGTGTATACCATAGTTTACTGGACTGCTCCTCTCTGCTTGGGTTTTCGGGTTTCCCACATCTCAGGACTAAGGACTTAGGCAGGCACCTTAGGCGAGCTGTCCCCCACTGCCCTCGAGGCTCAAAGGGACAGCTCCAGGCCCCAGGCTCTTGGCAGAGGGGCCATGGTAGTGCGTAGAGCTGTGGCCCAGTGGAGTGAGAAGGAAGGTGGAGGTAGTGCCAGAGGTGACCTGTGCAGCCCAGCCCTCAGGCTTCCTGCTAGTCCACCAGGCCCTCCCTGGGCCTTGTGTCTAGCAGATCCGTCTCCAAACTCAAGCGAACAGCCCTGGTGTCACTGAGCTTTCTCGCCAAGGTGGGATGGAAGCCGTGGTCCACTTCAGAGAAGCAGAGGCCTCCTCCAGCCCCAGACGGAGCTCAGAGGCTGGGGTACCCACAGACTGTGGGTGACATTTCACCATGTCAAAGGAAGAAAAGACACCTCACCATGTAAAGTGGGGAGATTTCATGCACACCAGAAAATCCCAATGTCTGGCCTCTCTTGAAAGCCAGAAATTGGGAGATACTGGGCCTGTGTCTCTTCTCTGAGCCTCCTCCTGCAGGGTGTGTGTGGAGGCTGCCTCTGTCAAGTGCATCCTGGGTGTCGGGTCCTGCTCTGCCCCACACCTGCCTCGCCGGACCAGCCCCTGAGTGGTCCTATGTTTAGTTGTGAGAAGCCAGGTCCTCGTGGCCAGGATGAGCAAAACACCTCCCGAGCCTCCACAGAGTGAGCCTGACTCTGATCGCACAGAATGTTCTGCAAGGAAACCCCCAAATGTGCTCTGGTGAACCCCAGTACCCAAATTTTTGTCTGCATCTTGGGTTCTCCCCTGAGCAGGGTGCGTGGAGCTGGGCTGTGGAGCACCAGGGAGTGTGCTCGGCTGGAGGCAGGTCGCCATCCTGGAATGTTCTCTCAGGGCTGAGCTTTGGCGGAGCTGGGTCACCCAGGCCTCCTGATGGGAGGTGCACCCCTTTACTTTTCTTCCAGACTGGAAACTCTAGTGGGTGCAGGTCCCGCATGCACCCTAGTCCCCAGCAGACACACCTCCACAGGCCGACTCAGAACCACTCAAAGTGGAAAATTCTAGGGGCTGGGCAAGGACCAATTCAATTTTGTTGTTGTTTTAAAGATTTATTTATTTATGCATACAGGAGCTGGGGTACAGGCCAGAGATGCAGTGGGTGAGAGGTTTCATCAGAGACAGAGTAGGGAGCAGAGCAGGTGGATCCACTGAAATACCCTGCTGAGGGGAGCAGCGGGTGGTGAGTCAGGAGAAGTCTGCTGTGCCATGTGGGTAGCTCCCCGGCAGGGATCGAACTCGTGCTGCAGTGGCTGCGGATAGCTTCATAGGTTGCGTCTCAACCCCTATGCCACCAGGGAGGCCCCGATTCAGTTCTGTAGTGCCTAAAGCCTATGCATTTGGGGGGAGGGCCTTTTAAGAAAAAAGGATATAAAATGACATCTACAAAAATAGGCGCAGGTCTTGGCAGGGGCATGAGCAAGGCCACATTCTAAGGTTTGGCCTCCTGAGTCTCTAGGGAGCTGTCTTGAGTGTGGCCCGTGGTCAGGTGTGCCGCAGGAGTCGCCTCTGCTGGGCTCGCTCCCCAGACTTCCCTGGGAGCCCAGGCTGGCCCGTCTGGAGGTGGGACAGGCACTGACCCTCAGAACCAGGCCAGCCTTTTCCCATCTGGAGTCCCGGCTGTGGCCTGGTGCTTGAACACACAGAGCCAGGCCAGAGACCCAAGTGCAGGCTGGAGGTGAGGACAGGACTCATTGCAGCCCTGGCTTTATGCTGGCAGGTGGAGAGCCTGAAGGAGAAGCTCATTAGCCAAGCCCAGGAAGTGAACCGACTCCGATCAGAGCTGGTGAGCAGCCGTGCCATCTTGGGACGCTGGGTGGACGGGCAGCCCTGGGCAGACTGGACCTTCCAGAAAAGGGTGGTGAGCCCCCCGTCTCCCCAGACCGGGCGTCCAATCCAAGCAGGGCCGCATCCTGACCAAGCAAATGACTGCCCGCCTCAGAAACACGCCCGAAATACTTGCCACCAATCACTAGGCCCTCAGAGGTCGTGTGGCCCCCCCAAAGGGAGGGAGGTTCATGCTCATTTGCTGACGTAAAAAAGGAGTGTGAACTCTGTGTATAAATATGACTTTTCTTGTTACTTTCACACTCAGGAAATAGCAGGGAAGGGGCGGGGGGCAGCCGGGAGTGCAGGGCCTGGCTCCCGCCCGCTGGTGCTTTCTCTTTCTCTCTGTTTCTCTCATGGGCTCCTCTCTCCTCTCACTCCTCTTTCTTTTTCTGCCTCCGGCTTTCTCCCCACCTCTTTCTCTCCCCTACCCCTGCAATCTCTCGGCCTCCCCCCGCCTCCTTTCTTACCCTGATCCGGCTCCACCACATGCCCCCCCTGGGCCCTGGCTCTCTGCAGGGAGGCACCGACTTGGAGAAGCACCGAGACCTGCTGATGGTGGAGAATGAGCGACTGAGGCAGGAGATGCGGCGCTGTGAGGCTGAGCTGCAGGAGCTGCGGGCAAAGCCGGGGGCGGCCTGCACCAGCTGCGAGCACAGCCAGGTGAGCACAGACCCAGGGTGGTCCTGGGGGGTTCCCTCCCCAGCAGGACCCCAGTGCCTGATGGTGACCCCTGCCTGCCTGCCTCACACTTGTCTGGGGCCTCCCGACTGCCTGCAGGAGAGCGCCCAGCTCCGAGACAAGCTGTCGCAGCTGCAGCTGGAGGTGGCAGAGAACAAAGGCATGCTGTCCGAGCTGAACCTGGAGGTGCAGCAGAAGACGGACCGGCTGGCCGAGGTGGAGCTGAGGCTCAAGGACTGCCTGGCTGAGAAGGCCCAGGAGGAGGAGCGGCTCAGCCGGCGCCTGCGGGACAGCCACGAGACCATCGCCAGCTTGCGGGCCCAGTCGCCGCCGGTCAAGGTGAGCCTTGGCCGGTGGCAGAGAGCAGTGTGTGTCTGGGCTGTGCTGGGCCTTGGGTCCAGGTAGGAGGGGCTTGCCTGGTGAGTGTGTAGGTGTGAGCAGCTCCAGGAAGCAGGCCAGGTCTGCACGCAGCCTCGACCCTTCCCCATTTTGCTGTCCAAGACCAGGAGCATAGTAGGCACCCTGGAACTGAGGCCTGCGGCGCCCACCTCAAACCAGGTTTCCCTGGATTCCGCCCTCGTCTTACCCTTCTGTGTGGGTTGCTGCTGCTCTTAGTAGGCTTACCGAGATGAGAAGATTCCAGGAGCCCTGCAGCATTCTGCAAAGTGCAAACCTGGTGGCTCCTCCAGTTTTTTTTTTTCCAATTAATTCATTAATTAAAATTTTAGATTTATTTATTTATGCATACAAGAACTGGGCCCTGGGTCCAGGTAGGAGGGGCTTGCCTGGTGAGTTGGTAGGTGTGAGCAGCTCCAGGAAGCAGGCCAGGTCTACTTTCAGAGGAGGAGGCGGGGGTGAGAGGATTCACCAGAGTGGGGAGCAGAACAGGTAGACTGAATGAAATACACTGCTGAGGGGAGCAGCGGGGAGTCAGGAGAGTCTACTGCACCATGTGGGTAGCTCCCTGGCCGGGGATCGAACTCATGCTGTAGTAGCTGTGGATAGCTTCATAGTGCCAATGCTTAACCCCTTGTGCCATCAGGGAGGCCCCTCCTCCATTTTTTTCAGGAGCTCTTGGTGGGATGTTTGTTGAGGGCCCCCTCAGGGCCCTGGGTGAGGTTGAGGTGCCCACCCACCTCCACGTGCCTTTCTTGCTTCCCAGTATGTCATCAAGACGGTGGAGGTGGAGTCGTCCAAGACCAAGCAGGCCCTCAGTGAGTCCCAGGCCCGGAACCAGCACCTGCAAGAGCAGGTGGCCATGCAGAGGCAGGTGCTGAAGGAGATGGAGCAACAGCTGCAGAGCTCACACCAGCTGACCTCACAGCTCCGGGCACAGGTGGGCCTCGTGGGGGTGCGTGTGGCTATTGGGGGGCATGTGCATGCAGGCCTGGAAACCGAAGGTGGAGAGCAGTGGTTGAGCACTTGGGGATCCGATGGTCTTGGGGCCCAGTCCCTCCCTTCCCTACTGACCGTGTGACTAAGGGCAAGTTTTGTCTTAGTCTGTTTCCTCCTCTGTAAAATGACCTGGTCACAGAACCCACTTCACTGTGGGGCTCAGGGACAGTCACAAGAGCCTCTGCACAGCTTGGCACACAGGCTCTGGGAAAGTGGCCTGCAAGTGCTCGCCCCACCCTGCTAGGGTTTGTCACTCGTCACCTGTTTTGTGTGGAGACCCAGGTTGGTGTTGGAGCTGATGCAGGAAGGAAGCAGTAGCTGCAGAGTTCATAGTCCTGTGGGGGACAGACCAGGCCATTTAACTCCCTCGTGTGTGTGTTCACGGTGTGTGCATGGGGTGGGGATGGGCTTCATTTCCACACCTCTTCCCCTCCCTCCTGAGCCCCGAGTACTGAGCCCCTGACCCTGGCCGGCAGATCGCCATGTATGAGTCCGAGCTGGAGCGGGCACACGGGCAGATGCTGGAGGAGATGCAGTCCCTGGAGGAGGACAAGAACCGGGCCATCGAGGAGGCCTTCGCCAGGGCCCAGGTGGAGATGAAGGCCGTGCACGAGAACCTGGCAGGTGAGCTGGCTGGCTGGGCCCCGGCCTGCCCCATGCCGCAGCCCCTCACCCACCCATCTCACACCCTCCTTGTCCTCTTAGGCGTCCGGACCAACCTGCTGACCCTGCAGCCGGCTCTGCGGACCCTCACTAACGACTACAATGGGCTCAAGCGGCAGGTGCGCGGCTTCCCCCTGCTGCTGCAGGAGGCCCTGAAGACGGTCAAGGCGGAGGTGAGTGCAGGCTGTGGGCCTTCGGCTCCCCTCCCCCGATGCTGCCACCTTCAGACCCTGTTTGGCCTGCCCAGGGGCAGGTGTTTGGGGAATTGTCTTAAACCAGATCCATTACCCGCACGTCTTTATCTCAAATGTGCCACATACTTCTTAGATCTGTTGTGGTTAATTTAATTTTTTCAAGCTGCACTTGCACAGTATGAGAATAGCCAACGTCTCTTAAGTGCCTCCTACATGCTGAGCCTTTTATAGCCATTGGCTTGAATCTATACCCAGCTCTGCAGGGGAGAAAGACTGATATATTTTGGGAATAGAAAATAGTTTTCTTTCAAAAAGAAAATGTTGTTAATACATGGTAGAAAGTGCAAACCTTGCAGAAAGGCATAAGATGAAAAGGAAAGGCCTCTTTCTGCCACCCCATCTGGCTCCCAAGGACAGCCCGCCCCCAGCGCTGCCCCAGTGCAGTCTCAGTATGGTGAAGCCTGTTGATGTAATGTGCATGTGTACGAACTTCCTTTTACCAGCTCAGCTCTGGTAGATCCACGAGTTAGATGGTGTTACCCCACTTTACAGATGAGAAAATCGAGCCTCAGAGCCACTGAACCACTTCCTGATTTTCCCAGCTCCTCAGGGTAGAGCTGGAATTGAGTCCAGTCAGATCATGTTGTCAGGGGCCGTGGCGTTGAGGTCCGAGTCTCAGCTCTTTGCTTTTTTTTTTTAATTAAAGATTTTATTTATTTATACAAGAGCTGGGGCACAGGCCAGATGTGCGGGAGGGTGAGAGGATTCACCAGAGACAGAGCGGGGAACAGAACAGATATATAGACCGAAGTACACTGCTGAGGGGAGCAGCGGGCGAGTCAGGGGAGGTCTGACACGCCATGTTTGTATCTCCCCGGCCGGCCGGGAATCGAACCGGTGCTGCAGAGGCTGCGGACAGCTTCACAGCACTGCGCTCAACCCACTGCTCCACCTCAGCTCTTTGCTCCATAAGCGGGGCAGCTTGAACTATCGGTGGATAATGTGTCTGGGGCTCAGTTTCTTCCTCTGAGAATGGGCCTGCTAGCAGTACCCATCCCGAGGGGTCTTTGGGAAAATGTGATGTGTGACAGCACATGCCAAGCGCTCAGCCTGGGGGCGGGCAGTGAGCAGGCGAGGGCCGGTCCCCCAGCAGCGCTGCACATCCCTCTCCAGATCGGCCAGGCCATCGAGGAAGTCAACAGCAGCAACCAGGAGCTGCTCCGCAAGTACCGCCGGGAGCTGCAGCTGCGCAAGAAGTGCCACAACGAGCTCGTGCGGCTCAAAGGTGACTGCAGGGGCGGCTGGGGTGCCTGGCATTGGGGTCCCCAGCCTGGCTTGAAGGTGATTTTGCTCTTTCCCACGGCTCCTGACACTGCGTCTGGGAGCTGAGTCCTGCCATGGAAGCCTGAGTTATCACCCCCTCCGGTGGCTCCAGAAAAGGACAGAGAAGTCAGGGAAACTGCTGGAAATGGCGTGGCTAGTAAATGGCCCACCTGGGTTTGGCCCTGCATGAATGCAGGGTGTGGTGTGAAGTACTGGATGGTGGGTGCTGGAAGGCCACTTGTCCTGACCGGGGGGCCTGGTCAATCTTGAGACTCTACCTGGCCACTGCACAAAGACCTAGGGAGCGCCTACTCTGTGCCAGGTGCTGTTCCAGACACAGATGTGGTCGCAGGCCCCGCAGATGCCATCCCTGCCTGTAATACACCCACTCCAGTTGGGGGAGCAATGACCCAGCGCTGCCATTACCAGGGCGGGGGCTGGGCTCAGAGAGCCCTGGGGGTCTGACAGCTGGGCTGTCCTGGGTGCTTCCTGGAAGGGGTGAAGCTAGTGTTGAGACCTGAACTATGAGTTGAAGGAGATAGGGGATGCAGAAAGGCGGGGCTAGTCACCACTGCCGCCTGCGGTAGAGTTTTCCTTCATCCAGGAGCTTGAAGCCAGGGGGTGGAGTGATCAGGGTCATGCCTCCAAGCACCCCTGGGGTACCGTGGTGCCTGTGCCCTTTCAGTGTGCTGCCAGTCGTCCACCTGCTGTCTGGTCCCGTTTGCCCATCTGATTCCTAAGCCTTGTCCTGGCATTCATAATGCCTTCTAGAAGTATAGAACAAGTCCCCTGGCTCATGGGAACCCAAGTCCCTCATTGTGTAGATGAGGAAACTGAAGCCCAGAGATGTAAAGAGAGTGTTCATTTGGTTTCCCACCCAGACTGGGTGAGTGTCTGAGCCCCACAGTTGACATTTCTTCCTTGTCCCCAAGGTGAAGTTCTCATTCTCAGTTTGTTTGCTCATGAAGGAACTATACTGACGAGAATTCATACTATAGTGTGAATGACTGATAGCAGTCATTTGTGGGACACCCTGCCCTGGTGGGATGGAGGGGCATGCTTAGAAGGGAGGCCTCTCCTGAGTCACTACCCTGCTCGCAGCGTCAGCGGAGGCCATTGTGGAGGCAGTCTGGTCTTGACCGAGCCTGTACCTTTCTCTCCTCCCCACCTGCAACCAGGCAACATTAGGGTGATTGCTCGTGTCCGGCCAGTCACTAAAGAGGATGGGGAGGGGCCTGAGGCGACCAATGCTGTGACCTTCGATCCTGACGACGACTCCATCATCCACCTGTTGCACAAAGGAAAGCCTGTTTCCTTCGAGCTGGACAAGGTCTTCTCCCCGAGGGCCTCACAGCAGGACGTAAGTAGCCCTTTGGAGGGGCAGTAGGGACAGTGAGCAGTGGAGAGAGGGGGAGGCTCACAGGGAGAGGGACAGCTGGAAGGGCAGAAGGAAGTGTAAGAGGAGGATGGAGAAGATGGAGAAGCCTGTGGCACAGGGTCTCTTTTTCCCCTCTGGAAGAGAGAAGGTGGGAAGAGAGAAGCTGAGACTAAGCCCCTGATGGGTGAGAGCCTGCAACCATTGGCCTCCTCCCACCTGAAGGCCCCACCCACCCCCAGCTCCCACCCACCACACAGCCCACATGACTCCTCCCATCTGGGTGAGGTTGCCCAGGTCCCTTCTGCGCAGGCTTCCCTTCCATCCACATGACCCCTGCCAGCCTTGAAGCCCCTCCAGCCAGGACCCCTCTCAGGGATTAGTCTCTTGGGTCTTCTAGGGCCTCCCTTGTTGCCCTCAGCCCCAGTGCAGGGCCCTTGACTTAGCATCCCCTCTTCTCTCCGGCCATCTACCCAGCCTGTTGAAGGGCAGTGCTTACTGCCCACAGGCACTGGAGGTGGGGGCTGCCACCTGGGGGCTCAGGAGCTCCCCCCACCCTGGCTTTCCTTGCCCCTAAGGAGGACTCAGCAAATGAAGGCAGAGCCAGCATGGGCCTGGCACTTCTGGCCTGCCTGGCCTCCTCTGGGCACCTGCCAGTGCCCACACGTCCCCATGCCTCATTTCACCTTTGCTCCTCTTCTCTGCCCTGTAGTGGACAGGCAGGCAGGCCAGACGAGGTGCCAGACCTGTGCTGGCTCTGCCTTCATTTGCTGAGTCCTCCTGAGGGGCAAGAAAAGCCGGGGTGGGTGGGGAGCTCCTGAGCCCCGGGGCTGGCAGCCTGCACCTCCGGTGCCTGTGGACAGTAAGCACTGCCCTTCAGTCTTTCGGCAACCAGGTCACCACTGACACCCAGTCCTAGTGACAGGAGTTGTGAAATCTCCCACAGCTAGCGGTTGCCCGTAGTAACGTGCTGCATTAGTGCTGAAGGAGAGTGGCCTGGGAAGCTGGTGCTGGCCTTGCAGCTGGCGGCCCTGGCAGCCCCTCACCCTCCATCCCGCGTTCCCCCATTTCAGGTATTCCAGGAGGTGCAGGCACTGATCACCTCCTGCATCGATGGCTTCAACGTCTGCATCTTTGCCTACGGCCAGACGGGCGCTGGCAAGACCTACACCATGGAGGTGGGTAGTGCCTGCCACACGGGCAGGGGCTCAGAGTGAAGACCCCCCTGCTGCTGCTGCTGGAGCAGGGGTTAGGTCTCAGTCTCCACAACCCCCCGAGCAGAGCCCGTGGTTATTAGTGTTGACCCCCAGGCAGCAGGCCCCAAAGAGGGGACACCTTACCCAGGTGCACCTGTTGTTGTCCTGCCAGGTGTGGGGAAGGGGCAGGCGTGCTGACAACAGGGGGGCCCTGGCCTGGGATCAGGAGGGGTCAGTCATGGGCAGGATGTGGGTTTAATGCACTCCCACTGCGTGACCACCCCATGTTGGGCCCTGGGGGCATCAGGATGAATGAGGCAAGTGTGGGCCTTCGAGGAGATCCAAGGACAGCGGGTGACACTGGCCAGTGGGGGCCATCATGGGGTGCCCAGCTTTGCCTGTGGCCCCAGGATAGGGCTCATATCCCTACTTATGACCATCCCCCTCTCTCTGGGGTGTGGTTGGGGACATGGGGCATTGAGAGGAAAAAGAATCTTGACTGTAGAAAAATTGCAAAGCTGCCCCAGAGGGTGTCTTTGGTTTGTTAGCATTTCCCTGGCCCTCGAGGGGGTGCTCTCAGGCATTGGGGACAACAGGCTTGCCATGTGCCTGGGCAGGAGCTGCGAGTACTGAGTGGGAGTGGGACGGAGGTGCCATTTAAGGGGAGGTGCGGGCTCCATGTTTCTGTCTAGAAAAGCCAGCCAGCACATCCCAACCCAGGCACTTGCCAGCGCTGCCTGTGCCACCTCTGCACAGAGCCTGGCTCGTGCCCTCCCTGACATTGGGCAGCGGCAAGGTAGTTAGGTTCCCACTGCCCCCTTCCAGGTGGCCCCCCCATGTGTGTCTGGTGCCCAGCACCCTGTCAGTGCTTCACCTGGGTGGTCTGCTTCAAGTCCCGGGGTGGCCCTAGTGGGGTGCTGTCATTTTAAAGGTGAGGGGGACTGAGATGCCGGAGGTGAGATTGCCTGCCACTGGTGGAAGGGCAGAAGGGCAGCCAGGTGAGGGCTCCGGGCAGTGTAGTGGGGCGTGGGGCCACAGATGCCGCGTGCATGTCTGCAAGGCTCACCCTTTGTGGCGGGGTGGCAGGTTCACTGGGGTTGTCCTTCTACCCCAGGGGACCCTGGAGAACCCCGGCATCAACCAGCGGGCCCTGCAGCTGCTGTTCTCCGAGGTGCAGGAGAAGGCGGCCGACTGGGAATACACCATCACCGTGAGCGCGGCCGAGATCTACAACGAGGTCCTCAGGTGGGAGGCCCCCCGTGGGAGGCCCTCACAGGGGGCTCAGGCCTCCCGGAGCTTGAGGCCCTGAGGCTTTGTGTGGAGCCATGGGGGATAGGAAGCAGGGTCTCCCCAGAGGGCCAGGGCCATAGAAGGCAGTCAAGAGCCCAGGCAGGCTTAGCCCTAGGTTCCGACGGGTGGGGCCTGTGCTGGGGCCGACCCCAGGCAGCAGCAGGGAGGAAGGCTCTCTCTGAGCTCGTGAGGGGCACCCCAAACAGGCGCTTTTTCCCCACAAGCTGCTTCCCCCTACCTGTGGGCTGCTTTGGGTGGCAGTAAACCAGAGTGGGGCCTTGGAGAGCCCTGCCACGGGGTCTGTGCACCGGGGCACTGCAGGGTTGGTCCCCACCCTCTGCCAAGTGCAGGGGGCCGCTGGCGGAGGGCAGGGACACTAGCCGAAGCTCAGGGGTCGGGCCGGGGGACATTCTAGCCTGGGGGAGCAAGGCGTAGTGCAGCCGAGGCAGGAGTGGAGGGGGGTGGGTAACGGCCGCCTGCGTGTCCCTCCAGGGACCTGCTGGGACAGGAGCCTCAGGAGAAACTGGAGATCCGGCTGTGCCCAGACGGCAGCGGGCAGCTGTACGTGCCGGGGCTGACCGAGTTCCAGGTGCAGAGCGTGGAGGACATCAACAAGGTGCGGGGCCGGCGGCCAGGTGGACGATGCTGAGGGGACCCGGAGACAGCAGGGCGGGAGGAGCGCAGAGCCGGGGTCCACGCGGGCGCTGCTGTCCGGGCCTGGCAGTCCCCCGCGGCCCTGCGCTCAGTTTCTTCCTCTGCGAAGTGCTGAGCGCGTCGCCCCCGCAGGTGTTTGAGTTCGGCCACACCAACCGCACCACGGAGTTCACCAACCTGAACGAGCACAGCTCCCGCTCGCACGCGCTGCTCATCGTGACGGTGCGCGGCGTGGACGGCAGCACGGGCGTGCGCACCACCGGTGAGTGAGGCCCCGGCCGGCCCGGGCCCCTGCACCCCCGTGGGGCGGCCTTGACCTGCCCGTGTCCGCCCCGCAGGGAAGCTGAACCTGGTGGACTTGGCCGGCTCGGAGCGCGTGGGCAAGTCGGGCGCCGAGGGCAGCCGCCTGCGGGAGGCGCAGCACATCAACAAGTCGCTGTCCGCCCTGGGGGACGTCATCGCCGCCCTGCGCTCCCGCCAGGGCCACGTGCCCTTCCGCAACTCCAAGCTCACCTACCTGCTGCAGGACTCGCTCAGCGGGGACAGCAAGACCCTCATGGTGGTGCAGGTGAGGGCAGAGGGTGGGCAGGGTGGGGTGGCGGTCAGCGTCCGGGGGTCCAGGCAGCGCCTAGACCAGGGGTCCCCTCCTGGGTACTCCGTGCTGTGCAGGGAAGGGACCCTTGTCCTCAGCAGCTCCAGAGTCAGTGGCCTGCCTCCCAGCTCCCCCTGCAGACCTGACCACGTGCACCTCCATGTGCCCCCATCGCTGCCACCTCACCTTCTGACTCCCCCCAGAAGCTCTGGCTGTGAGCTCCACCCCCCCCCAAACCTGGAGCGTGCTGCCCCTTCCAGTTCTGTGGGGGCAGCTGGCTCGGGTGGGGTGCGAGCTCTCCTGTCTCCTAGGTGTCTCCCGTGGAGAAGAACACCAGCGAGACGCTCTACTCCCTCAAGTTTGCTGAGCGGGTGCGCTCGGTGGAGCTGGGCCCCGGGGTCCGCAGGGCAGAGCTCGGGTCCTGGTCCAGTCAGGAGCATCTGGAGGTACCGGACCACTGTAGGCCTGTCTCGGGGTGCCCCTGGGACAGAGACTCCCGGGTCATGAGCGGGAGGGCGGGCCTGGGGAGCAGACAGGAGATGCCCGAGGGGGTAGAAGAGCAACTTGAACCCAAACCTAGTGGTCTCTTTAGCCCATTTCTTCTTGGCCTCGGAGGCATGTGTGGGTCATCAGCTGAGGGGCGCCAGGAGCACAGGTGCCTGGTGTTGAGTTAATGCCCTTGAGCTGGTGCAGTTCTCGCGATCAGGAGGTGGAGGGCTGGCGCCCATTTTAGAGACGCGCAGTTTCGGGAGGCTAGGAGGGGAAGGAAGCATGGAGGGGCCAGGGCAGGCCCCCTTCCCACCCCACCCCTGTTTCTGCCGACAGTGGGAGACAGCGTCCCAGACGCCCCCACAGCCCTCAGCACGCGCCCATTCGGCTCCCAGCTCTGGGACCTCGAGCCGCCCGGGCTCCATCCGGAGGAAGCTGCAGCCCTCAGGTGAGCGTTGGGGCGCGGGCCGGGCGGGTGGCAGGAAGGCCTCCCCAGCAGCCATCACAGCCACCGGGTTGCCTGCACCTGGATGGGCTTTTTCTTGTTTTTCCTTTTAAAAGAGTGTATAAGAACTCTCCAGAACCTGTTGCCCGACCTCAGCCAGCCTTGGGAAGCAGTCACCCAGGGCTGGGCTTGAGGCCCCTTGGTGAGGGGGTAGCCCCACTGGGGCTGCTGTCTGAAGGGCCAGGACCCTGTTCTAGGCTGGGCTGCCTGTGGCTCCCAGAGGTGGGAAAGGCAGGGCTTCACTCCAGGGAGGAGTGACTCTAGCCCCAGGACCAGAATGAAGGGCTCCACCCCACCCCCAACTTGACCCCACGCATGTAAGGGCCTGGCCGATACTTGAGTTCAAAGGAGCAGGGGCAGCAGAGTTCAGGGGGCTCCTGGCCCAGGGTAAACCCACCAGTGAGACGTCTGTCGCTTTGATTTCAGCCTGAAGGCTGGCGCTGCCGTCTCCAGGTGAGTGTGGGGCCAGCGGCCCAGGGCTGCCGCCCACCCGCCTGCCTGGCTGCCTTGGGTTGCAGGGCTGCGCCGGGAGTTCTGCTGCTCAGGGCTGGGCCTGTCCCTCCGCTGTGTGCTGTCTGTGCGCTTCTGCCCGGCTCCCGCCTGCTCTCAGGGGTCCCCAGACTGTGCCGGTGCTGACAACCCTCCTCCCCCCCTGCAGGGAAGTCCAGGCCGGTGCCTGTGTGAGAGACGCGGTCGTCCCTCGGGCCAGGAGCTGGGTCCTGAGGCCTCGCTGGCCTGCTCCTGCTGCAGTGCTGGAGCCTGGGAGGCAGAAGGCAGTGTGGAGGCTCCTCCTGGCCTGTCTTCCCTCAGAGATGAGAAACATGTTCGAAAGGAAATGGTGTCTCTCGGCTGTGGCTAGCATGGGCTGGAAAGGTGGGGATGGCCTGTTCCACCTGGCGGGCCCAGGCTGCCGAGAGCGGGCCCTTGTGGAGAGGGTAGTAATGTGTGGGAGGGTGGCCCCTGCCGACCCAACTCTCCCCAGCCTGCAGGGCCCTTTCTGTGGTGGACGGGCTGAGGCAGCCCAGGAACTGTGGGGACTGGGCGGGCCGGCGGGTGCCCCATGCGGTCCACGCCCCCTCCCGCACTGGCGTGTACATAGTCCTCCTAGGTGTACATAGGAGCAGGCCCTGCCGCCGTGGGCCTGGCTGTATTTATGGCTGGCAGGAGGCCAGTGGGCGGGGATTCTGCTGCTCCCCTCTTCTGCCTGCCATCAGGCACTCTCCTTGCTCACTGGCCTCTTGACATTTTTCTCCCTCTGAAATCCTATTTAAGAACTTTTGGAAGTTTAGCCATTTATACTTATGAAAATAAAAGCCTTTTTACACAAGTGTAGCCTGAAAGAGTTGCTCTCGTGACCCCAGTCAGATCACAGGGAGCAGGGCATGGGCAGACACTGTTGGCCTGCCTACCCCCTCCCAACCTGCCCTCTAAGTCACGGGTCCTGAATGTCCACCAGTGGGAGGCCCAGCTCCTCCCACCCCCGAGTGTCTGAGGACCCCAACCACAAGTGTAGTTGGTCTGCACCTGGCCCCAAACTTGGGGAACCTGAGTAGGGGTTAAGAGGGGTCCTCCCTCTGAGACTGAACCCAACAGCTGCTGTCTTTGTCAGCCCTTTGGGGCTGACACCCAGGTCAGGAGAGCTTATTCTGCCCAGTCAGCCCTGGGGGCTCCAGCAGGGAATAAAGATTGTTCAGAATCCTCCTCCTTAGAGGACGGGAGTTGCCCTTGCAGGCCCATCCTTAGAAGGCCCCTGGGGAGTTGGGGGAGGGTGCTGGGCCCTGGCCAGCCTGGTGGTGGGTCCTGCAGTGCACCCTGCAGTGTACAGCTGTTGGCTGGCCTTGGACATCTATAGGACAGCTGAGATGTGACCAAGGCAGAGGGGTGGGCTAGTGGGGCCCACCCCTCACCTGTTTGTCCTGTCCACAGAAGGGGGTGTTGCTGTCTCTTTCCTCTTCCAGAGTTATCTGCGCTGGCCACCGCTCTGCTGCCCCCTGCTGGCCACAGTTTGGCACAGGCTTGCAGGGAGTGTTCTTTCTGAAGAGGCCAGGGAGGGCCACATGACCAGTAAGGAAACCAGGCCATAGTTACAAATTTAATAAAATTTGCCTTATAAATTACAGCAGCAGCCCCAGGGCTCGGTTTGCTGCCCCAAGAAGCAAGAGCTGGGCCAAGCTGGGCAGCCGTTGCCAGAGTTGTTTGAGAGTTCGGGGCTATGGAGGTGGCCAGTGAGCCGATGCCGCCACCTCCATGATGGCCACAGGGCAGCAGTGGGGGCTGGGCTGAGGCTCGTGGGCAGTGGGCACACCAGGAATCAGAGTGGGGGCTGAGGCGCGCCCCCACCCACTGGTCTCCTCAGTCCAAACTGGCCATGAGCAGGTGCAGCTCGCGGAAGGCACTGCCGTGGCGGCCGCTCAAGCCCGACTTGCTCTTGACGAGGCCGCTGATGCTCCTGAGCTGCTTGTAGCAGAGCCGGCACTTGTGTAGCCTGTGGGCCGAGGGCAGGGTAGTGTGGGAGGGACGCAGAGAGCAAGGCCACTGTGACCCACATCCGACCCCAGGGCTGCCGATGGTCTCATGGTGCCCACCTCCTCCCAGAGGAGAGCTGAGGCCCAAGTGCAGAGGACCCACCCAATCCCAGCCAGGGCTCAGGGCAGAGCTGGGCCACGGAGGAGCCTAGACGTGACCCCCACTCCGAGCAGCCACCCCGGCACAATCACCTCACAAGCGTGCCCTAGAGCCCTGTACCCCAGCACTGCCTGAGCCCTCACCTCTCCTCCCGGCTGATGTCCACACCAACGGAAGGTGGGGCTGACAGGATGTCTGTGATCAGGGGCAGAAACCGCTGCAGGATCAGCTTCAGAGAGGTGCAGCCCGTCTGGACGTAACTTCAGGGATGGACGACGGATAGAGCCACAGACAGAGGGAGCAAAGGCAGATCAGAGGTGGCATGGGCTTGTTTTCACGCTGGTTCCTCCAGCGCTTAGAGGGGACAGCAGCGCAGCGGCCACACATGGGCACTGGCCTGGCGCTCCCTGCGGCCCCTGCGGGGGCTCCTGCCCCCGCCCCTCCCCCTGGGGAGCAGGTGCGGCCTCCCGGGGCATACCTCTCATACTTGCTCTGCAGAAGCTTCTCGATCTGTGGCAGGACCGTGGTGCACAGGTCCAGCTTCCACAGGGAGCTGGGGAGATGGCAAGACATGCTCAGTGCCCCACCCCGGCCGGGCACCCACCCCACCCACCGCAGCACTTACGCTTTCTGGTTGACAATGTTAAGGAGATCCACCACCACCGACAGGTCGTTGATGGCCACGGCCGAGTCCACTGACGTCTGTGCAGACAGAACACCTGTCAGAGGGGGCTGGGGACAGTGGACCCAGCCGGGTGTGGTGTGGTGATGGGGTTTGCTGTGGGTGTTTGTAAGACTAGCTAAAATGAGCACGCGGCCAGGCCCAAGAACAGGTGCTGAATACAAGCAGCTTGTGAGGATGGTAATGACCAAGGGCCCCCTACTCCTGCCCCGGGCCTCCCCGGGTGCAGCCCAGCGCAGGGCAGGGGCAGGGCTTGCCTTGATGTCGCCCGTCGTCCACACGGCCCGCACGGTGTCCAGGTTCTTGTGGCGGCTGGTGAGAACGACACACATGGTGTCGTGGCCTTTGCGGATCTGCGACATGGCGTCCTCATCAACCAGCTCCGCCTGCTGGGGCATCTTCACGGCCTGGCAGGACAGATGCCCAGAGGCTAGCAGCAAAGCTCTGCCCTCGCTCCCCCCAGGCCTTCACCCCACCCTTGGGCTGGGTCCCCCCACTTACAGGCAGGAAGTCGGAGGCCTTCAGTCCAATGGGCTCATTCCGGGTGGCAGGGATGATGGCAGGCTCGGCCTTGGGAGCAGGGGTGGGCGTGACGACTGGGGGCCGGGGTGGGACTTCGAGCTGGAGGGGTTCAGAGCTCAGTGGGCGGCCAGTCTGAGGCCTTCCTCTCTGCCCCTGGCATGGGAGACCCTCCATGCTGGTTCAGGACTCCAGCCCCACCCCACCCCCGCTGCCCTGGTGCCCTCACCAGGTCCTCCCCAGCCGGACATACGTTTGGCACCGGAAACTGCGTGTCCACGGCTGGGCTGGCCTTGGCTGCCTCCTTTGCTGTGGCCACGTCTGTGGATACGAGGAAAGGTTCATTGGCTGGAGTCAGTGAATGGGAATGGTGGGAAGGCCCAGCTTGGGGTGGGATGCCGGCTGGCGTATGTAATTGGGGGTGATGATACAGGAGACAGTGGGGCAGCTTGGGCAGCTGGGAAAGCGCCTTTAGCAGTGCTGGGTGGGCTGTGCCCTCCCACTCACCCGCTCACAACGCTCTCAGAGCAGACTAGGGCCATGTGTGCATGGAACCTGGGGAGCTCTGGGGAGTGGTAACCCCATCACCAAGGCAGGAAGTGCAGGAGGGAGAGGCCCTTCAGAAGCCTCAAGAAGGGAGACGAGAAGACAGAGCCAGTGGCAGGGAGGGATGCTGTGAAGGACAGGGGTGGCCTGGCCCCTTCTCAATAAACAGATGGTGTTTTCTCCCTTAAAGCCTCCAGAAGCAAAACCCCAACACCCAAGTAGTAGTGGGTGGCCTGCACCTGTTGGCTCCTTCCCTCCTCACAGGGCTGACGTGGCCCCCACAAAGCCTCACACCCCATCTCTGCCACGCGCCTGGCTCTTCTCCAGCCGGCATCTCAGCAGGCCCGCTGTGAGGCTGTGCCTGCAGCATGAGCGAAGTCAGGGTGGGGGTGGGCCTGAACTCACCATCTTCTGGGGGTGCAACATCCTCCGGGGGTGCTGGGAAAGGCTCAGTCCTTCGGGGCGGGGTGCGACCTTAAAACAAAATGGGTGTGAATGTGAAGTTGGGGAGATGGAAGCCATGGGGGGAGAGAGGAGAGGGCCCTGATCTGCCCTCTTGGACCTTCTTCCCTTGGACCTCCAGGCCTCCCTCCCTTCTCACCTTCTCTTTGACCTTCCTCAGGGCCTCCCTCCCCTGGACTTCCCTCCTTTCTCTCCTTCCTCTGGCTCACCCTCCTCCCAACTTTCTCTCCAGCCTCCCTCCCTACAAACCTGTCCGTCCTGACCTTCCTCCTGACCTCCCAACCTCCCTCCCCCTCTGTCCTCCAGACCAACCTCCCTCCCTCCCAACTTCCTGACCTCTGTCCCGCCTCCCTCCGTCCATCTGTCAGTCTGCCCTCCGGCATAGGGGAGGGCCCGGGCTCACTGATTCTGTTCTTGGGCTGGAAGATCTCATTGTAGTCCTCCGTGTTCTGGATCTCCGCCCGCGACTCCCGCTCGTCCCGGTCATCCTCACTGCTGGGGCTGCGGCGCTCGCTCTCCGAGTTCTGCTTCACCCTGCGGAGCAAAGCCAAAGGGAGGCCCGGGTCCCCCAGTGAGCTCAAGGCTTCCCAGGGCCGAACCCATCTCCTGTGCATCCCTGCAACCCCCGAGGCCCAGAGCACCCTACCTCTGAGGCTTGCTGCAGGTGGTGCTGGGTCGCTCGTATATGCGCCGAAGGGGAGCGCTGGTCTGGGGTGGCTGCTGGGCCAGGGGCTGGCTGTCCTGCACAGGGTCCTGGGCCACCGTGCCTGTCCTGGTGACCCGCGTCAGGTCCACCACATAAGAGGACACGTTGCTCTGGGAGAAGGCCACGCCTATCTGCAGGAAGTGGCAGAGCTGGGGCCAGACCCTCTGGGGCAGGCTCTGGGGTGACGGCAAGGGGCGGGATCCCAGCTGGGCTACAGGAAGGTTGGGGGGTGGGCCGCTCGCTCACCAGCTGGTTGTTGCAGATGGCCAAGTCGGCCACCTTGCCCCAGTTGACGAGGACCACATCGAAGCAGCGTTCGGGCTCCCAGCCATAGACACGTAGCGAGTCCTGGCAGCCGCTGTACAGGCAGCAGCCGTCGGGGTTGAAGAGGACACTCCTGGGCCAGGCGAGAGGTGGCTGTGGGTCCCAAGAAACCCAGGGAGGCTGAGGGGTGCTCGGGACAGAAGGGAGCGGAAGCAGAGGTGGGAAAAGCCCGCCCGCGTGCACGGCCTGCTCCTGGGAGAGGCCAGGCTCATGCCCCACCTGCGTACCTAACGGGCCCTGGCTCCCCTTCGATGCAGCTCACCATCTGGAATTTCTCCAGATCCCAGAAACGGATGGTCCTGCAAAAGCAGCCAGGTTATGCTGGGGTGCCCAGTTTCTCTCTAGTCACGGCTCCCTCCAAGGGACCAGCCCACTCATGCTGGGCCTGGTTGGTGCCACTCATGCTGGCACCAGTATGGGGAAGGTGAATAGGGAGGGGCTCCGATGCTGCCTTGACTGGAATTTCTTCAGTTTCTGTGGGATCATCAGGCATATGACACCCCCGACAGCCAAATTGGGGAACCACAGGACAGATGTGAGGGAGAGCAGTCATGGGTGACAGGCCTGTCCCCTCTCACCTGTCAGAACTGCCAGAAGCCAGGAGGTACTCGTTGGGGTGAAACTCTACCACGTTGACAGGCCCCGCGTGGCCAGGGAACTCGGACATCATTTTGCCAGCAGTCAGATCCCAGAGCTGGTGGGGGGGCGGTCAGGGCAGGGTGGATGTCAGAAAGAGGCCGGGCAACTGTGCTGATCCCTCCCTCTATTCTAGCCCATGCTCTTTATCCATGCCCCCACCCCATTCTGGAAAGGCTTGAGACATGGGGGCCTGATCAGCAGGAAGCCCAGGACTGGCTTGAGTGTGATCAGCAGCCCCCAGCCCCCACCGTAGTTCTGGGCCCAGGTTAGCCAGGAGCTACCTTCACCATGTGGTCGTCTGCAGCTGATGCTAACCATTTCCCATCGGGGCTGAACCGGAGACACCGCACGGCCTGGCTGTGCCCCTGAGAGAGGACAGAACGCTGGCTCATCCAAGGGGTCCAGGCCCAAGGGGCTTCTCTCCCCACCACCCTCCGCCATCCCTGGCCTGCAAGCCGGGCTGCCTGGAGAACAGGCAGAGGGGACAAGGAGCCCCAGGTGGGTATCCTGGTGGGCACTTCTCCCTCATGGCAAGGACTCCCAGTATGCAGGGGGCTCTAGGGATCAAGCATGTGTAACTACACAGTTCGGGACACAACATCTAATACCTCTTTGGGGGAATTAAGACCCTCTCTTCATGTCCCAGAGTCTAAAAATCCCCACAAATAATTCATTAAACTCAGTGCTTCCAAACTCATAAGATCCTCCCTCACTAATGGCACCTGTCAGCTGTCTGGATAAGCCAGAACATGGAGCACAGGTGGGAAAACCTGGCTCTGGGGGGATGCATGGAAAGTTGGGGTTCAGGTGGACCACCCAGACACAGCCACTCAGCTTCAGAGTTCTCATTTAGACTCATTTCTCATGTTCTCACCCGCGTTGGAGAGCAGTACCCTCCCATCAGGGAGCAGTACCCATCCAGCCAGGCCTGGACGTCACCCCATCGCCATGCCTGGGGTACGTGTGGTATGTTTGGCGGGGTGCCCACCTTACCCTGTATCGGAAGACGCAGCCTTTCCTCCTGATGTCCCAGAGCTGTGGGGAGAGTGTACAGGGCAGAGTCAGGAGCGGTCACCTCCAAGGTGAGCCTGGTCGGGAGGACAGTGTGCAGCCAGGCCATTACACACCGCCCCCCCCCCCCGCCCCCGAGTGACAGGGTGTGGAGAATGTGCACCAAAACGGGCAGCCAAGTGAGCAGAAATGCTGGACAAATGCCTCCCAGACCCTTCTCTAGGAGGCTGTGAGCCAAGGCCCACCCCTCCCCGCAGCAGGGCACGAGGCCCATCCCACTGACAACAGGGCACTGAGGGGCGTCTCACCTTAATGTTGGTATCCTGGGAACCTGATGCTACGAACTCGCCATAGGGGTGGAAATCCAGGCTGCAGATGTTGGCCTTGTGTCCCATGAGTGTGCGAAGAACTAACCAAGTAGAGACAGACAACGGTGTGAGCGGCAAAGCACAAGGCCAGCAGAGGGGCTGCTGTGCTCATCTGTGTGCGTGCGCTATTAACTGCACAGAAAAGTTTAAAAGCAGACTTCTAAAATGGGGGGGAAGGACCTCCCCTGGTGGCGCAGCGGTTGAGCGCTGGGCTGCAAGGCTGCCCGCAGCCTCTGCAGCGCCGGTTCGTTCCCCGGCTGCCAGTAAGGGTCCCACCAAAAAGGGGGGTAATCAACCAGCATACTAACATGTGAGAAAAGATAGTCATTCTGTCATTACCTGGATCCCCAGTAAACCTACTGTAACACTCCCCCCGCCGTTGCCTTCCCATGCAAAGCCCCCCCCCCCCCCCCCCCGTCAGAGCCATGGCGCTGGGATCAGATGCTGGGGACATGCAGCGTATTACCAGGTTGCCCACGGCCGCACCCCCCCCCCCCCAACCTCAACCCACCCCAAGACGGCACAAGGACAGGGATGTTCAAATTGGGGAAGCTACTTAGTCGAAAAGAGAAATCCAGGAAGGCTTGATTTGAGTGGTAACTGAGCAGGCTGTCAGTGAGTTGAAGGCAGTGGTGGGCATGTCTGGGGTGACCCTGGTGTTCACACCAGTCTAGTCCAAGTGATCTTGGTGCTGAAGACGAGGTGCTGCGCTGCAGCGACATAGTTTACTCCTTGGGAGGGCTTCATTTTGTGGAATTGTTAACTTGGCGTGGGAGGGGGAAGGGGGAGAGGGAGATTCCCCCTCCCCCTTAACAACAGCTGGGGGATGCAGCAGACAATACGCAGGTCTGCTGCACCATACCTGCGTTTAGGCTCCCCGGCCGGGGCTCGAACTCAGGCAGTCCGTATTGATAGCACTGAGCCTTAAGCCCCTACGCCACTGGCGAGGCCTCCAGCCTAGCGCGTTTCAGAGTACCCGTTAAGGACCTTGAAACTGACGCAAGAGGAATAAGATGAGCAGGGCCTGAAAACAAGGCCAGCTATACCTCATCAGCTAAATGGACCCATTAACCCATTACCCATTGCACTAACCCTTCGCTTCTACTTTCAGGCTATTTCAGGGCGTAGATCACGAACACCCGGTACAGAACGCTTTCTGAATGCTGTAGGCCTGGTTTGGGAAATGCAATCACTACGTCCCATAAAGTATTTTCCATGAATCCGAGACACCACTTTAAACATGCCATAACTTGAAATCGGCAAACATGAACTTTCCTTGAATGCACACAGCAATGACTAGGGGTGTAGAGACCAAAGGGAGGGAGCCCCTGAACTATACTGAACCTATAACCCTTCAATATACACAGTTGTAGTCCAAGGAGACCTCAATAAAACTCATAGTTCAGGAGGAAGATCAGGAGGGAGGTTGGGAGGAAAGCCAGGAGGGAGGAAGGTCGCAGAGGGAGAACCCTCAGGAGTGGTGGGCTAGGAAACTAGGTCTGCCAGCCTTCAAGGTTTTGCAAGCAGCTTCGTGGTCCAGACACACCCACAGGCAAACTGTGTTACCGTCTCTAGTAGCACTCGAATCTGAGTCTTTAGGCTCATGTGTTAGTTTTTAAAAGATTTGTAAGTCCTGGGCCTTCCTGGTGGCACAGGGATTCAAGACACAGCACTATCAAGAGATCGGTAGCCATGTTTCCCGGCCAGGGAGCTACCCCCATGATGCAGCAGACCTCTCCTGTCTCGCCCACTGCTCCCCTCAGCAGTGTATCTCATTAGATCTGTCTGTTCTGCTCCCCACTCTGTCTCTGGTGTCTCCTCTCACCTCACACACCTCTGGCCTACACCCCAGTTCTTGTATGCATAAAGAAATAAACTTTAAGAAAGATTTATAAGTCCTCTGAACAAACCCAATCATTCCACAAGGGAGCTGCCAAGGGCTGTGGGTCCAGTCACCCAGGTTTGAGCCAAGGCGAAACAGCGTGCCTTGGAAGGTAGAGTGCTCGTAAGAGATGTTCAAAGAGACACCAGATGTCAAGTTTTAGAGACTACAGAGCTAGGCTCCAAGTGCTGGATGAATTAAATGAACTCTGTTGGACAACTGCTTCACATCTCTCAAGGTCCGGGTCCAGGGCTCTGGAGCCAGACAGAACTGGTTTCAGTCCTGACTTGGCTCCTTGCTTCCTATGGACCTTGGGGAATCCCTTACCTTCTCTGGGCGTCATGTTGGGCCATGGTGTGAATCAAGCAAGGAAATGAACATAAATGCGTAGCAAGGGCCTGACGCATGCTCGGTCGTGAGGGGCGGTAAGTATCATTATTGCTCTAATTTCTCCCTAAGCAAGATGCACCTTCACTGTCTTTTCTCTGTTCCCAAGCTGGACCTTCCTCAGGCCTCAGAGCACGGGTCCTGGTCCTCTATCTTCTGGACCCAATGATGAGCTAATACTCACTGCGAGGAGGCACCTCCCTCTTCCCCAGGATGTCCGCTGCACTTCACAGAAGTTGTGGTTCTGGTTCTAGGATAGGCTAAGAGATTTCTGCACATTCGTACTCATCCCCCTCCCCAGAAGTGCTAGGAGGGGGGCCAGGGCCTGATACAGAGACAAAGCAGCCGCCTAAGGTCAGCAGGAGCCAGACGGAAATCAAGCCTGACTCTCCAGCAGCACCAGGCGACCCGTTACCTGGGTCGAGGGCTCCTCTGTCCAAAGCTCCCAGGACAGGGCCAGGAGCACCAGAGGCAGGATAAGAGTGAGCAGCTCTGGCTGTTGTCCACTTGAGGACAAACTCCGTCCCACTGCCCACTGCGTCCACACACCCCACCAGGTAGCCTCTGCAGCAGGCCCCATGGGGTGCGAGCTGGGAAGAAGCCACCTTGATATTCTTCCCTGAAGCTGGCAAGGTACCCGCACATCTGTCCAGTCCGTGACTCCAGTGCACCAAAACCTGAGTGGCTGCCTTCCTGGGTCCCTGGAGTTGTCATGCATCGCTAGGGCTGTGCACCGCCTTGCTGGGCAAGGCAGCCTTGCGCATGGTCCAGGGCTCGGAGGCAGCAGGCTCATGTCCACATCCACGCCAGTCCACTTGCTTTGCATCTCACAGGCAGCTTCCAAAATGCTGCCCTGCCCCAGGGGATGGGGCTGGTCCTGCCCCTGCCCCACGTGGGCTGGCTCCGCGACGTGTCCTTCCTTCCTGTGGGATCCACTGGCCCGCCCCCAGCCTCTGGCTGCGCCGAGGAGAGCAGGCAGGGTCACATTCTTCAGGCGTGACTTCTGCCCGTGCGCTTCTGCTCCAGGAGGGCCCGCGGAAGGCCTCCTGATGCCGGAGTTCATTACAGGATCTGGGAACGGCCCAGAGGAGGTGTCTGAGGTCCGTCTGCCTCGTCCTCTAAATCCTCTAGCCGAGTAGCTGCTTGGGCTCCTGCCGAATCTCCCTAATGACAGGCCACGTTTCGGGGCACCAACGTGGCGGCCAAGCAGCCGTCAGAACACGTCCTGCACCTGGGTACCAGTGTGCTTCTCTGCGTTGTTTCGCTCACGCTGTGGGGGGTGGGGGTGGAGGCGGGCCTGAGGTCTTAGCTCTCCCTGCTGAGGCGGCTGAGGGCAAGATTCTCTTCTACTGGAGAGCACCCCAGATTCAAGGCAGCCATGGTCGGTGGCAAGCACCGGGAGGGGGTCTTGACACCAAGATCTGTGTCCCAGGCTCTGCCACCCCAGCCACGGGTCTTTAACAAGCGTGATGCCCTCTCAGGTGTCAGTCCGCCCATCTCTCAGCTTGCTGATGTGGCTCTGCATCAGAATCACCCCGAAGGCAGATTCTGGGCCATGCCCTACTGAGGCCGTCTAGGGGTCTGGGCCATGTGTCTGTAATGAAGAACAGCCAGCCCTAGAGTCCTGAGCCCAGAGTTCCAGAAGCCTTCAGTCTTCGTCCTTTGCCCACCTCAAGGAAATCCACACATCCCCACGAGGCGTGAAACAATCACGGTGTCCTTGGCCTTTCTCTCTCTTGTCCCTTCCCCTTAAATGAGCAGTGGATGGCGGTACCACCCACTGAGATGCAGGCGCCCCAGGAAGTGAACTGCCTCCTGACCAGCCTCTCTGCGGTCTCAGCAGCCCAGCCAGCCTGCACTTGCCCCTCCTGGCCCTCAAGTCTGGCGATGCCCGAGCACAGCAGGCCCTGGTCCTCCGCGTGACCAGGCTGTAGCACCACACACTAGACCTTGGGCACGCAGCCCCTCTTTGTTACCAGAAAGATCATGGGGCCCTCGCTCCTCAAACAACATGACCAGGGGAGACGCCATCACCGCAGAGGCCCAGGAGCATCCTTTTTTCCTGAGGCCCCCACAAGCAGAGCATGGACCCCTAAACCCCGCTCTCCAACATGACGACCTCAGGTATTTCTGGGACCCACGGGACCCCTGGCAGCACTTGATGTCGTTCCAGGTTCCGAGTCCACACAGACACCCACCACCCAGCCACACAGTTGTCCATTCAGACTCTGCCCGGGGGTCCCTTTGTGCCGCTGCTCAGACAGTAGCGCGTGTGGCTGCTGCTAGTCACCTAGGACACGGGCAGGGGGGCAGTCACAGACTGCTCAGCGCTCCAGCCTAGTCAGGGCAGGCTTCCTGAAGGAAGCGGCAAAGCGTGAGACAGCGTGAGTGCAGCGCAGCACAGAGGGAAAGCAAGCGGCACCTACTTTTGGCAGCTTCCAGGTCCCAGACGCGGATGGAGCCTGACTGAGAGCCGGCCACGATGAGCTCCTCGGGGGTGTTGAGACGGACGCTCTCCACTGGGGATGTGTGGCCCGTCAGGCTCTGTGGAGAGAGGGGGGCAGCTTCAGCGCCTGCATGGACAGACCCCCGAGGCTGCCCCAGATTCCAGGTCCCCGGGAAGAGTGTCAGTGAGAAGTGGCTCAAGTGGGAAGGCTGCCTCCAGCCTCACCTGCTTCCCTCAGCCTCAGCTCCCGGGGCCAACAGTGGGCCAGGCCTGTCATCCCCCACCTGCTTCCCCGTCCACTTCCCACTGTGCTCCAGGCATGCATATCACCTGCACCCTGGCCTGGGGCCCAGGGGCGCAGGGAGCAGCTGACCCTTTCACCCTGAATCCGAACCACCCCTGCCTCAGCTCTGCTCCCACCTCCACTCTGAGCCTGGCCCAAGCCCCTCAGGAGGGGAAACTGAGGCAGAACCAGGTTCTGACTGGTCAGCGACACACATCTTGGCCCTTCAGGATACCTGGGAGCTGCCCCCACTGCACGATGGTGCCAGGCTCCCAGCAGGGCATGCCCCAGGCCCCGCTCCTTGTGAGGGGTGGGAGGTGCCAGCATTTCCAGCTTTCTGGAGAGGAGGCTGAATCTCAAGTCCATGCGCCTGCCGCTCCTGCCCGGCACTGCCCCAAGGCCGACTCCATCAGTGCTGGCTCCACCAGTGCTCCACAGGGGCTGGGATGAGGGGGGACCACGACTCCTCAGAACTACCCGACACCCAGACAGTTACAGGCAGCTTGTCTGACTCCTGAACCCCACCGGCAGGAGCAGAGACAGGTACAAAGTCCACGGGGACACCTGGGCACCGTCTCTGCACATGTGGGTTGGCATACGCCCTGCACCCCAGCACCTCCGCTCTGCAGCTGCCCCTCCACACGCTCACACACGAGACACGCAGACCTGCGTTACCCACGGCGGGGAGGGCTGGACACGAGGTTGTAACAATAGAAACACCCGTGACGGGAAGCTGGATAAGCTGTGGTCCCCCCCAGTACCCCGTGCGATGGAGCACCCTCCGGCCAGATCAATGAACGAGGCAGCCCTCCGGCGACGGCACAGTCCTATCACCGTGATACTTTCAGAGAGAAAAGATAAAGGGCGGGGTGTGTGGTATGAGGTCACTGGGGTGAAAAAGGAGGGGCTGGGGAAGGTGGACATAACTCTTCATAAATGTGTAAGATCATCCTGGGGGGGACACAGAAATCAGAAGCCGTGGTGTCTCTAGGAAGGGACGTGGGGTCAGGGAAGAAGGGACTTCAGTTTTCCCCGGATCATCTGGAAGTGACACTGAGTTCACACGTATTCAATAATAGCTCCCGGTGGACTGCCGGCTGAGGGGTGGCGGGGCCTAAAATAAGGAGAAGGGCCGGGCAGGGGAGCGCGGAGAGGTGATGATGCGGGGTGTAGGGTAAGGTAAAAAGTGTCAGGCTTTTCTGCCCTCTCGCCATTAGGATGGATGATGGATCCTGCAGTTCTGAACGCATGCCTGACGGCGGGCGCCTAGAGGGCGTGTGGGCCTACGTAGGTGGGTTCACCTGGGCTGAGAGACTGGGCTTATAAGGGCAGCGTCACGGGAATGCCAGAGGAGCAGACGAGAGCGAAAGGAAGCAGAAACCAGAGCAGAAGGGAACGAGAGAACCAGCAGCAGAAAAGGCCACGAGAGAAGGCAGGAGAGCCCAGAAAGAGTGAGCACTCGCCGGGGGCTGGGAGGCCTGCCAGGCTCCCGGCCCCCTGGGCCCCCTGCCTGCCGTGTACCTGGTAATCCCAACAAAAGCCTGCAAAAGCCACCAAGGGCTCCAGGACTCCTCCTTCACCTGTCTGCCCGATCGCAGAGTTCCTGCCCTGTGCCCTTCCTGGCCCTACTGAGGGGACAGGCACAGGCTGAGACCAGCCCCAACCACTGTGTCTCTCTAGGGACGAGGGCACAGGGTCACTTCATGTCCATTTTTTCAGCCTTGATTCTTTCTCACCTTGTATATGTTACTTTGACACTGAGGAGGGGGGGGTAGGTAACACACTGGAGCCCTAAAAACAATCACAAAGAACAATCTATTCTGGTCTTACCCCTGGCTGAGGTTCAGAGCAAAGCCCAGATCTTCACTGGGTCTCCCCAAAACACTGAGGTGATTTGGTTCTACTCATAAAAATCACCTCCCACCCCCTTTCATCTTGACTTGGCCAAGATTCCAAAGAATGGCGATTCTTTCTGCTGTGAGGCTGAGGGGCAGGGCGGGGCGGGCTCCAGCTGCAGTCAGAGTGGACATCGGCCCCTGGCCGGCCACTTGGCTGCACGTTTGAAAGCTTTCTAAAAAGCGCACCCCTAGGTTGAACATAATGGTCACTGATCTGCTCAAAGATTCAGGTAGATGAGGATGTCGATCGCTGTGGCTGAGCCCAAAACTGGAAATGACCTCCATGCTGGGAACAGGGCGGGGCTAAGTTCATTCTGGCTCCTTCCTGTAATGCCATGGAGCCATTAAACAGCACTTTGCAGAAGAATATTGGCTGACACAGGAGAATGCTCACAATATTGTTATTTTAAACACCCAGGCTGCAGTCGAGTAAGACAGGGTCTGAAAACCTGCTGTTGGATATTTACGTGTGCATGTGCGCGCGCGCGTGTGTGTGCACAGTTCTGCACACACGCACATGCATGTGAGAGGGCTACATTAGCTCCTAGAAGGACAGACACTGAAACAGCAACTGTCATGGTCTTTGGATAATGAAACTATGTGTAATACCTGCCTGCATGCTTTCTTTCTGTATGCTTCCCTGCTCTGCAGAACCTTTTGGTGCTGAATACAGTTGTGTAACTCGTGGGGAAATGCTGTTACAGACAGCTCCCTAGCAGCTCCCACCAGGTGCGCTCCATCTTTGTTCGTGGGCAGAGGTGGGAGATGAGTGAAAATAAATGCCACCCACCTCCCATCCTGTGGAGCTGACAGGCAGCCTCAGGGCTGGTGGGCTCATCAGAACTTTCTAGCACAGGCGGCCTGGAGTTCTGCCCACACCCAGGAGACTCCCCCATTCCCAAAGACTGCCTTCCACCGTCCAGCCATCCGGGGGTGTCCTGGGTCTTCCTGAGCAGATGGCTGGGGGAGGCACTGATGATGATGAACTGTGTCTCCCCACCCCAGGTTGGGGATAGTGGAGGCTGATGCCTGAAGGATAGGGGAGAGGGTGTGCTGGGACCTAGAGAGTCTGAAAAGCTGCCTGTTCCCCTGCTGACAGCCCTGCTGCCCACAGGCCCTCCCAAGGCCCTCCCCAAGCCTGGCCCTGCCCCTGTGGACCACGAGGCTCACCATGATGCAGTTGGGCTTGTTGATGGACCACAGGTTGACGCGACAGTCATCCCCGCCCGTGGCCAGCAGTCTCCCGGAGGCTTTGCCCAGCACCAGTGAGGACACATTGCTGGCATGGGCGACGATCTCCTCTGTGTGTACAAAGGGCAGAGAGAAGGGTCAGGGGGCTAGACTGGGCCACGTGAGGAGGCGCAGGCCCCGCCCTGTCTGCCACCAGCTTTGGCCCTGGCCCCTGTGACTCCCCTTTGGTGCCCAGACACCCACATGGGCAGCAGAAACAGCTGACAGGTAGGGCTTGGACGCGAGGCAGAAGCGACTCTCGATTCAGCCATTCCTGTCCTGCAGGCACCATGATTTTTTCCTTCCTCCGCACATCATCGGGTCATGACTGAGTTACTAGGCTCAATTTTTAAACTGACTGGCTGTTTTTATTCAGTGGTCTTTTAAGCAATGATATCCATGAAATTCTACTCGGTATGTTCATTCACACCTTTCCTATGATACAGTAAGAAAAATGAAACCATTTGACTCGTACCACACGGTGCCCCTCGGCTGTGTGCATTACCCCCTTTTAGGGAACACCCTTCAGGAACCACTCAAGTCAACTCCAGACAGGCCGCATCCAGGTGAGCTCACCCTGGGCATCAGGCCCCAGTTCCAGAAACGTGGATCGAGTTCTAGCCTAAGCTCTGGCACTGTCAGCCATGTGGCCTTTGGCAAGCCACTCACCCCTCTGGAACCAGGCTCCTTGTCTGGTAGATGTGGGTAGTAATAATGTCTGGCTTGGGTGCTGCTGAGGATTCTGGAGCACGTGGCTGTGTTGGAGAGAGGGCCCTCTGGATGTCAGGCAGGCTAAGGGTTAGTCACCACAGGGAGACCCGGGCAGGCATAGGACTGTAAGCTGTGTGAGGAGGGGCCAGGACACAGCGGAAAGCCCTGGGTGCCAGGGTGGGAGTGAGGGCTGACTGGACAGAGCAGAAGGTCTGGCCATGGTGGGCAGCCTCGAGCTTGGGCCCCAGCCTGGATGGCCAGCCATGGGGCAGCAGACACAGGCCTCAGAAGGCATGGACTGGACTTCAGAGGAAACAAAACATGGGGAAGGCACCAAGAGGAGCCAGGCTTCCACTCAGTACCTGAGTTAGTTCCTCCTGGGAAGCAGAGGAGAAAGGACAGGTTTCCCCATACAGTGGAGGGAAAACCCCAACTATCAATGCCCTGAGGCAACTGGGAGGCTGGCTTGAGTGAGGGCAGACGCTCTGCAGTTCCACAGAGGGCCTCCCCTGAGTTCCTGGAAGCTCAACAGGCTTCCAGGCTGCCTGGGATGCTGTGGGGCTTCAGACCACAGGGCAGTGGGGAAAATGCGCCAGGAGGCATGTTTGCCAGGGGGCCTGGCTTCAGGAGCCATTGCGACTCCTCAGGGGACCAGGTTACAGGCTGGATCTCACAGATGACACCCAACTTCAGGGCCCGGTCAGGCCAGAGCCAGCACAGGTTGCTCCCAGCCCCAGTGGGAACAAGAGGCCCCTGAAGACCTAAATGTCACCTAGGGATTTGGCGACACCATCATTTGGATCCAAGGGAGCTGGGTCCCTCTCTTGTGTCCCCTGGGGATTGTAGGGACTGATGCCTGGCGTGCTCTGGCCCCAGACACTTGTTTGTTCAAAAGCATCTGCCAGACCCAAGTGATTGCCCAACCCAGAAATGACAAGCAACCTCTTCCAGAACACCGTTCCCAAGCCTCGGGCCTCTCCCCTTCTCTGAAGACACTCCCCACATGCTCTGTCTCCACCATGACCCACCCATAGGCCTGTCAACCCCAACTCTCATCCTTCTCAAGCAAGGTTCTGGCTGGGTCCCGCCTCCCTGGGCCTCAGGACTATGGCTCCTGAAAACAGCCATAATTCATAGAACAATGTTTCCCGGGAGCCTACTCTGCTCAGCACCGTGGAGACAGTGGGAGACAGTGGGAGACAAGAGGGATGAGGTTCTTCTGTGATAGCCTGAGCAGATGGCTCCCGAGACATGGACTCCAGCTGGAAGAACCAAACTCTAGGATGAGAGTGATTTAGAGGTTGGACCCTTCTAGAAGGGCTCAAACCATGCTCCTACCCACAAAGCAGCCTCACCAGGGACTGACTAGAGTCCATGGAGGGATGGGGGTGCAGTGGGGGAAAATAGCATGGGCATCAGGCAAAGGGCACAGGGCACAGGCCCACGAGTCCAATTCTGGCCTAAAGGACAGTAACCACCAATGGCCCGGGTCTGTGGGTAGTGAATTTTAATGCAAATAAATAAAATCTCAGCATCTACTGGAAGGCCAGGCTGACTGCTGGCTCCGCCCTGTGGCACAGGCCACACCAGTTTCCCAAGCTCAGGTGGCATAACCTGGGCCCCATGTCCCAATCAGAGCTGGGGAGCACTATGCCTGATCACGTTACCCACCCCCAAGACAGAATACTTTGACAGCTAGGCCTTGCCTTTCAGATTAATCCAAAGCCTCAGAAGAGCTGGGAGCTTGTGCTCAGGTGTCCCCCAAGACCTCAGCAACCTCACATGGCACCACATGCTCCTCACTGCTGTGCCACAGCCCATGCCTACTTCCAACGCACTGAGCTTCCTGCCTCTGGGCCTTTGCACATGCTATTTGGATAGCTTACACGTTCTGCTCCCAGCCTCCATCATCAAGTAAACCGAGTCAAAGCACAAGCCCCAGCTTGGAGGAGAGATGGAGAAGTGAAGGTGTGTGGTTACCTGATTCCTGTCTGTCCCTGTCCCCAAGCTGAGCCCCACAGCACAGGGACCTCGTCTATTTCGCACTCCATTGTCTCCATGTCAGGAAAGGTCAGCGGTCAAAGGGATAGACACACAACCCCAATAAACAGAGTCGTGATGCCAAAAGTGCACCCTTGGGGGGACCCATAACAAGGTTTTCAGAACCCTGGGATTATGAGGAATAACTTGAAATTGGCCCAAATCTCTCATTTTACAATTGAAGACATTGAGGCCCAGCAAGGGGCTTTGCCCAGGGTCTCAGTTAGAAAATGGTGGCGCCATGCAAAGTCCGGGGTAGCCCCCAGCGGAGGTGACCAGTATGAGTAGACCAAACCCATGCCAGCCGATCCTGAGAGGTGCAGAGAGCCCCACAGAGGCACCAACGTGCACAGCAAAATATGCTCTCAAAATATGAACTCTGAACCCCAACATCAGCCTCCTTCCTTCCGGGGGACTAAGAGAATCACCATTATTCTCATACCACTACTACTTTTTATACCGTCTTTGCTCACAAGCAGAGTTTTCCAGAGATAAGTGACAGGTATTGACATCGCCAATGGCGTGTGTGTTTGAAAGTGTCTCAGTATTCTTTTTTAGCATGGAAATATTGATATAACTCCTATGAACAAAAACTCTTTGGGGTCCTCAATACTTTTTAAGAGCATAAAGGGGTCCTACAAGCAGAGCCTGGAACTAACAGTGTCGAGTAATGTTGTACTAGGGGGTGCCAGTGCTATTACATTCCAGAGCCCTCTTGTCACCCCTCTGCCTTTCCTCTCACCTCCACCCAGTCCCGATGCCCTCATCTGATGGGAGCACTTGACTTGTGAGATGTCTGAAAATGCTGGGAACATCTTTCACGCTTTCTCACCCATCCGCCTACCAGCCTAACTGGAAATCCTGCACTTATGTTCATCATCTCACCTGAATCTCAGAGCAACTCTAGGAAGTAGGTGTTATTATCTCACAGACAGGAAAGTAAACCTCAGAGAGGCTAAAACACCTGCCCGATGCCACCCAGCTAAGAAGGGCCAAAGTCACGATTTGCATCTTGGTCTCTTACTAAGAGATTCTCTCCCTGGGCCAAAAACAAGAGACAAAATTCCCCTGGTGGCACAGCACTGTGAAGCTGTCCGCAGCCTCTGCAGCGTGGGTTCGATCCCCCCACCAGGGAGCTACCCACAGGGCGCGGCAGACCTCTCCTGTCTTGCCCGCTGCTCCCCTCAGCAGTGTATTTCAGTCAGTCTGCCTGTTCTGTTCCCCACTCTCTCTGGTGAATCCTCTCACCCTCCCGCACATCTGGCCTGTACCCTGGTTCTTGTATGCATGAATAAATAAATCTTAAAAAAACCCAAAACAACAAGAGACAAAGTTGGGAGTTCAAGCAACAAGCAGCTAACAAAATGGGGTGAGAAAGAAAAATGAAAACTACTCACGCAACTTCCAGGCGGTCTTGGTCACCACAGGGGTGGCCATCCTTCAGCTGGCTGGCACCTGAAGCTCCACCCACAAAATAGACAGTGCTTCCTCCTGGGGTGGGGGGTGGATCCCCCCCAGATTAGCCAATCAAGTTGGCAGGGAATTCCCACACATCCAGGCAGAGGGAATGCCTTGTCTTGCGGCCCCCGACCACCTTGCGGTTTTAAATCGTCCACAGCAACCACAGCAGCAGCCTGTGTATGTCCGTTGGGATCCTGGGTCATGGAATGTCAGGCTTGAGCCATCTCAGCTTACCACTGGGCTGGAATGGAAACAGGGATGGCTTGTTAGGAACACTCAATGGTAGCTGGGGGACCCTGGGTTTGCAGAACTGTGGCTGCAGCTCCCTGCATCACCGAGGCCACTTGATAAGACGGACACCCACCAATGCCACCAGAGTCAGAAGCTGCACTACAAATTGGGTTTGAGAAGCTGGAGAGGGGCCACTTGGAACCCAGAGAAAAAAACAGGTCCTCCCGGAGGCCAGGATGCTGGGAGGAGTCTCTGCTCCAGAATCCTGGCCACCTGAAGTGCAGCAGCCGCAGTGGGGCGGGGAAGACCACATGTCTGCAGTTCAGACAGATTTCAGATAGAGTCACTGTTTTGTCACTGTTTTGTATGGGAAGGGGGTGGAGTCAGAAGCTAAGCTTAGTGGCCCATGAGAGGCAGCCCACAGCCAGGCATTTGAAGTCTTCTCTGGGGAAAACCTCAAACAGGGCCCTGAGGATCCAACTCCCCAGTCTGTGGCACGGGAATTACTCCTGGCCCTGCGATTCCAAGGATAGTGCTGGGAACGAGGTTCGGGCCCGATTCGAGTCAGAATGACTCCTGAACTACAAAAGGTTACCTCATGGGGCCGCCTAACCCCACACCTCTTTCCCATGAACCCTCTGCTCTCCTTATCTGTCTACCGGGTTCCCCCAGCTGCCTCTCCAGTGCTCCCGTGCACACCCCTTCCCCAAGCCCCACCCGGGCACGTCCTGTCTCCCGAGTTCCCTCACTTGGCTCCTGCCTCTTCTGCACCCCCTCTAATTCTTTCCCCCTCTGCTCGCGGTATCCCCCATTCATTCACTCTCCTGCTTTTTGGGTCCCTCGTCATCATCCATCCTCCTGCAGACCCCCAGCTCTGCTTCCGGCCTCCCGGGCTTTTCCTTCCAGCCCCCAAGCGGGTCCCGCCAGTCCCGAGGCTGGGGCTGGTCCCTCGGCCTCGCCAGATCCCCCCTACTCCTCTCAGCTTGCGGGGCGCGGAAGCCGGCGTCCCCACCGCCGGAGCCGCCGCCCGCCCCGCCCCGCCCCGCCGGGCTGGGCCGACTTCCCCGCCCACGGTCGCGGAGCCTCCTCGCCCCCTCGGCCCACTCTACCTGCAGCGGCGGCTCCGGAGGCCGAGGCTCTGCTCCAGGCGCGACCCCCACTTGCCTCCATCCCCTGCTCTGATTGGACGCTGCTTGACAACCGACCCTCACAACAAAACCTCCGGGTCATAGCCCCGCCTTCTTCACCTGCCCCGCCAATCAGCCGCCGCAGGCGCTCCGCCTCTCGCTAGATTTGGCCAATCGAAAGAGGCGCTTATGCCGCTTTTCGAAGTACCCGCCCCCTCTACCCGAAATGGACGAATCACAAGGACGGAGCGTACAAGAGCCGCCCCTCAGCCTCTGGTGAACCAATGCAGGCTGCCATTTCCTTGATCCCGCCTCCGCATCAAGCTGTTCCTTTCCTTCCCGTGCTGGAACCTGGTTTGCGTTTGAAAAATTTTGAGCGACGCCTTCTAATGGCGACTTCACCAATCGCGTTAGCAACAGTCCTAGATTGACCAATAAGCACCAATATTGTTGGCAAGCCCCTGTCCCAGCTAGCCAATGGGAAGGGGTCCTCGGGAGTCGGGTGAAGCCACTGGCCTTCCATCTTGGAGTGGGGCGAAGCGAGGGCGAAGTCTTATTCAGCATTTTGCCACGATTCCTGCTTCTTCCCTTTGCCCCGGGGCGGTACCGCCGTGGTCTGAGGACTTTGCTCCTCTTCTTTGGCTCGGACGCGGGATTGAGCCAAAGAGGCCTAAAGGGGAGCGGAGCTAGATGCCGAGTGGAATCTGCAGGGCCTAGACCTTGGTGGATGTATGAATGGGCTGCTCTCTTCAAGGGACCGCCCTGTGTCATTCCCTTTAACTTTTTCGCATTTCCCCTTCGTTTATTTATTTGTTATTTTCATTGACATAACAGTGGCTATGTTAGGGGGAAAGGATGGTCTGAGCTAATCCCATACAGGCTTTGTGGACTCCACCCTCACTCCAGACCAAAGCCATCAGGACATTGGGAAAGACAAATCCCGTCATCACCGAAGGGAAGGTGGCTGGGACATGAGGGTGGAGTTAAGCAGCCAAGAGTGGTATAAAAACCAAACACGTGGGCCTTGGGGTTGCTCTCACCTCCTGGCTTGAGGCCAGCTCTCAGAGTACCATTTGGGGTTCCAGATCGGTGGATCGGGTAGGACCCATTTAAAACTTTGTCTTCCACTTTTCTCCCTGAGTTGTACATTTCCTCATTTGCCCTTCCCTTGTAAATAAACCTTTTATTAACCTTTTGCGTGTGCCTGCCGTAGAGTATTGATAAGTCCTTTGAAGCACGCGGGTGAGGACCCACAGTCAGTCACCCCGTTTTGTATCGGGGCTGCTCTATAACAGTTGAATAGTTTTGATAATGAAAGGTCCATGCAGGAAGCCAGAATGCAGGAGCCAACCAGGAAGCCCACCTGGGGGGCAGGAATGCGGATACCTGCCTGGAGGACTCAGACAATGAGCCTCCCCCCTCCCCCTATGAGTCTCATCTCAGACAAAGAACCTCTACCTGCCCTACAAACTTTTCCCGCCGTCCGAGCCCAACTACCCACCTGACCTCTCCTCGCCCTATAAAACCCTGCTTCCCCCTAACAACGTGCGCGACTCCACTGACCCCCCCCCCCTTGGGTCTGTGAGGTCCGCCCGGGGTGCAATAAACTTTCCCTCCCTTTGAGAAATGTAGCCTGACTCTCCTTTTCTTTACCACACCGAACCTTTCAGATAATACAGTGTGACCCAGGTACCTACCCCATGAATTTTAAATTTTCATTATTTGCTAACATTTTGCCATATTTACTTTGATATGTTATTTTTTTCGGATTCCATCAAAAGTTGAGACGTCATGAGATTTCACCCCGACCTAAACAAGTAGCTCTTAAAAACAAGGCCCTTTCCCTACCATTGTATTACCACCTCTAACAGAACTAATATTCTCTAACATCTGGCGCATATAAGATTTCCTGAATCATTCCAAAAAGATCTTCAGTTTTTTCTTAACTAGATGACCATTCCTATCAAAGAATGGCAATTCACAAATTCAGGTTGGAATCTAGGAGTGTTAGGGGGAAAAGGATGTCCCAAAGCAAATTCCATATAGGCTTTGTGGACTCCACCCCCACCCCAGGTCAAAGCCAAAGACACTGGGAACTCCAAATCCCATCACCACCAAAGGGAAGGTGGCTGGGACCTGAGGGTGGGGTTAAGCAGCCAGGTGGATACAAAAGGCAGACACGTGGGCTTTGGGGGCTCTCCATTTTTGGGCTCTCGGCCAGCTCGCAGCGTCCGGCCACCTCTGAGAGTGACTTTGGGTTTCCAGGTCGTCGGATCAGGTAGGACGCATTAAAAACTTTATTTCCCTATTTTCTCCCTGAGTTGTACATTTTTTTTATTTTTTATTTTTTTGTAAATAAACCTTTTATTAACCCTTTTGCGTGTGTCTGTAGTAGAGTATTCATAAGTCCCTTTAAAGCGCGCGGGTGAGGACCCACAGCCAGGAACCCGCTTAATATCGGGGTTGCTCTATAACAGGAGGAACCCGGAGGAGGGACAAAGTTAGGAGATTTTGTGGAAAGATGAAATAAGTAGGGAAAGAGAAGACTTAGTATAACAAGCTTAACCTGTTCTTGGCTACATTTAATTGGTTACTGATTCTGCCTGTAAAAATTCCCTGTCATTTCCTTAAGAAATCTTGGAGCAAACAATTGTTTGAGAAATCATGTGGATCCCAGGGACTGAAGATTAGGGACTTTTTGCCAGAGATTAGAAGTTAAAAGCTCCTTTACCTAAATCAAAGACAGGTGAGACAATGTCTCAGGAATGGCTGCCTAGCTCGATTTTTAAAATGGCTCTGCAGATGTCAACTTTCCACGTAGATTCAGCATATTTGGCTTTTTAAATCTTATCCTGTTTCAGTCCCCTAATTTTTTTTTTTTTTATGACATTGATATTTCAGAGGCAACGGGCCTGGTACACCATCCCAAATGGATTTTGCCTGTTGCTATCTGAATTTTGCTATTCTCACTTTGTGAGCTGGGCCACCCTAGTCACATTGAGACCTAACTAGATGTTTACAGGTAGCTCTGGGGCCACCTGCAGAGATACTGCAACATTCCAATGGAAAGGTGAACAGGAAGCAAGTGAGGAAGGTGGTCAAGTTGAGGGAGTGGGGTGATCCCTGCTATAAAGAAGTTGTAGGGTAAGTGTCAGGCTTTTCTGCCCTCCGGCCATTAGGATTGCTGATGGATCCCTGCGGTCCTGAATGCATTCCTGATGGCAGGCACCTGGAGTGGGGTGTGGGCATAAGTAGGTAGGTTCACCTGAGCTGAGACTGTGCCTATAAGGGCAGCGTCACGGGGACAGCAGAGTGAAAGACACCAGGAAGAGAACCAGCAGAGAAGCAGAGGCTACAAGAGAACGCCAGAGAGCCCAGAAAGAGTGAAGACTTGCTGCCAGCCTCCTGGCACCCCAGACCTCCTGCCTGCCGTGGACCTGGTAAACCCCAGTAAAAGCCTGCAAAAGCCACCAAGGGCTCCAGGACTCCTGCTTTACCTGTCTGTTTGAATCATAGAGATCCTGCCCTGTGGCCTTCCCGCTGCTACAGAAGGAAAAGAGATAAAGGCTGGTGCTGGTGCCTGTGAAACATGAGGTACAAATAGCAAGTTTAAAGTGTGTTCATTTATAGGGAACTCATGAGAAGCAGGACAGACAGGGCTACAGGGGGGTGGAGTGGCAGTGGGGCCTGGTGCCTGAGTCGATGGTCATTAGCTAAGGGTAGGAGCACAGGGACTGGGGCGGGCGGGTGGGTGGGGGGGCAGGTTTCTTTCTCTGGCAGCTTCAGCTGAGGCCCATAAGGGGCATGCAGGGGCCAGAGGAGCCGGAGGGTCATCAAGCAAAGACTTTGAGGAACTCCACCAGGCGTGGATCTTTGTAGAGCTTTTCCTCCAGAGCCAGGTACTTCAGTGGGGCCAGCTCCTTATGTCTGAAATTAGAGGGCGGAGTGAGAGGTGATGGGGGTAACAAAGCTGATGCTCCAGCTTTCTAGTGGGTCCCCTCTGGCTCCCCAGCCCCTCACCGATTGAGCCGCTGCTCCAGGATGCGGATGCGGAACATGGCCTGAGAGCAGTAACTCAGGTACAAGTCTTCATCCTCAGTCGTCAAGGTCACCTGGTTCTCCTGGTACCACTGCTGCTTCTTCTGTAGCTCCTGGGTCTCCTGCAGGCACAGGGAGGAGTGGACAGCACAGCTGATGAGGACTGACTGTCACCCAGACTGGAGTCCCACCGGCAGAAGCCAGAGGAGCAGAAATGAGGGCAGCAAAATATTTTGGATGGGAGCCACGGTGGTCTTGTGGAGTCGTATCTATCACATCAGAACGGTCAGAGTAGGGGTCAAGATTGAGAGCCACATGATGCTGGACAAGTTACTGGTATGTTCAGAGACTTCAATTCCTTGTCTGCAGAATGAGAACCACTGCACACACACATCTGCCCATAGAGTCTTCGAGAAGATGAAATAAGATAATATGTGGGAAGCACACAGGGCCACCTGGCCCACAGAAATGGGTCAAGGACTAAATGTCGTTAAAATGCATCATCAGTCCTCCCACCCACCTACTCAACCAGGCATCTGCCTCCCACCCACCAATCCACTACCTACCTATCCATCCTGCCTTTCATCTCTCCACCCACCTCCACCCAGTCCTGCATTCACCTGTCCTTCCACCTAATGAACAGGAGTGAGGAAGGCCAAACCGGTCATTTGGAAACTCCCAGCATGAGGATGCCAATGTCCCTCCTCTGCCTGGGCTCTGACCGCACCTTCTCAAAACGGGCTTGGATGAGGTTGGCCTTGTCAATCAGCCGCTGCTTGAAGTCGTTGAGGCACTCGTCCTTGAGCCGGATGGCCTGCCAGCGTGTCAGCTTCTCTGTCGGGGGCAGCTGTGCCAGGAATGGGGCAAGGTAGTCCAGCTGGGCCTCTACCTGCCGCAAGTGCTCCTCGTGCATCACACGTTCCTGTGGGGACAAGGGGTCAGCTGGACCAGCAAGAGCTGCAGAGACCCCCGCCAGCTCTGTATCAACGCAGGACCCCCCAAAACCAGGCCTCCACTCCTCAGGCCTGGTAGCTCAGAGAGAGCCTGTGTGCTCTTGTTACCTGCCGTTATTGGTAACACTCATGTCTTAAATGAATTCCCTGAGTCTCAGCACGTATATAACGTTCAGTAAATACTTGCTTAATAAATGGTGGTTATTAATGAGGTACGACCAGAAATTGCCAGTAACTCTCTTCCTTTTTCTCTCACCCTGAGACCTTACGTTTTGCATTGGCCAAGAGGCCAGTGAAGTTGGACGTGTGGAGGCTGATGCCCCTCCCTGGGAGTCTGAGAGCCAATTACCTGATACCCTGCCCGCCAACCCCAAAACTTGGGGGAAGGGGATTCAGCAGTGGCCTAGAAAACTAAGTGGGTCTTGCATCCTGAGGTGTAACCTTAATGCTCTGTGCTTTGGGACATGGAGAACTCGGGCCTGTGGCCAGAGTCAGTTCACTATGGTTGGGCTGAGGTCAAGGCTGAACGAGAGACTGGGCAGAGGTGGGTGCACGATTTTAATGGTGAGAGAGGCCTTGACTTGGAGGAAGTGGGATGGGGAGACCTGGCCTAGATCCTGAATGCTCTTGGGGGTGAGCCATAAACATGGGCTCCTCAGAAACCAGGATGCTCAGTGTGATGTCAATAACCGCACCCCCTGTTAAGGGCTTCCAGGCAGGGCCTCCCTGGTGGCGCAAGGGGTTAAGACACAACCTATGAAGCTATCCGCAGCTACTGCAGCATGAGTTCGATTCCCGGGCAGGGAGCTACCCACATGGCGCAGCAGACCTCTCCTGACTCGCCCGCTGCTCCCCTCAGCAGTGTATTTCAGTCAGTCTGCCTGTTCTGTTCCCCACTCTGTCTCTGGTGAATCCTCTCACCACCCCCCACCCCCACACACACCTCTGGCCTGTACCCTAGCGCTTGTATGCATAAATAAATAAATCTTTAAAAAAAAAAAAAAAGGCTTCCCTAAGTCATCATCAGCACCCGAGAAGCCCTGGGGAGTGGTCTGGGAAAGCCAGGCCCGGGCCAGGGAGCAGGCTCACCATGGCCTCCCGATACTCCTTGCTCTTCTCATTGCGCTTGGTGTCGTAGATGGAGATGGCCAGCGTGTGCGCCTCCTCCTCTTCCTCTCGAAGCTTCAGGATCTCTAGCACCTGGATTGGGAATGGGAAGGACGGGCTGAAGACCCCCTCTGCCAGTGCTGCTTCCCACCTGCCCGCTTTCCCCGGGGTCCCCACCTCCAGCTCTGACTCCCAGGCCTGATGTCGGGACAACTTCTCCTCATTCTTCAACTGCATCATGGCCTCGTACTGGTAGAGGAGCTTCTTGGTGTGCTCCATGGGCTCCACCTGCGGCAACAACCACCACAGTGACCAGAGAGGCTGTAGGGTGTGGTCATAGGCAGACTCCAAAGTCCCAGGGTTCGAATCTCCCTCTGCCAGTTTCCAGCTGTGTGATCTCAAGGAAGATGCTTAACCTTTCTGGGCCTTGTTTGCCTTATCTATAGAAACAATAATCATAGAAGAGAAGAGAAACCGGAGACTCGGTGGAGATGAGGAACATGCCAGGAGCATGAGGAACCAGGAAAGCCAGCCAGAGCTTCTGAGATCATCTACCCCAGCACTGGCCTCAGGCTGTGGGGTCTGCTTTGTCCACAGCAGAGAAGGGAGCTGCGGGGGGCTGGGGGAGGCAGGAATGAAGAGTAGTTTTGGCCAGCTAGGCTGTCTTATTTGGGGGTAAAGGGAAGATTTTCAGAGTGGCAAAGAGAAGGGTACCCAGATGGGAGCTCTGATTTTCTCTTGGGACAGAGATGAATTTCCAGGCTGAGAACCAGGAGTTTCAATCCTAGTTCTCCTAAGTTGCTAGGATGGAACAGAAGGCCCAGTTCCTTCCCCTCAACACCCTCAACCCCAGGCCCCTGGTCCCCGGCCTCCAGCCAGAGCTCCCAGGCCCACCTCGTAACTGATACACATGTCAGGGGTCATGATGATCTTGTTGCCTTTGCTGTCCACATCCATGCGCCGCAGGAACTCCCGCTTGGAGGAGGTGATGTGGTCCTCGCAGCAGTGGTAGCGCAGCTGGATGCGTTCCTCCTGGATCAGGAACACACGCTCCTCCACATCCTCATCTGCTCCCTTGGCGTGGTTGCGGAAGAACCGCTCGGTGATTTTCTGCGGCCCCAACATGCATAGGGTAAGTGGGAAAGGCGGCTTCTGTGCATCCCCCCAGGGCAGGAGCGAGGGTCGCTGCTGGGGGCACCCCAGCCTGGGGGCACTTGAGGGTTCAAGCGGAGCATCCCTTGAGCCTCCTGTGGCCCCAAGGGTCTCAGTGCCTGGCAACTGCAGCCCCTTTGGGGGTAGATCTCCTCTAGCTCCCTCCTTGAGACTCTGTTGCCCACCTCTGGAGATGGGGCGCTGAGCACCTGCTCAGGCAGCTCACCAGACATCCCTTCCTGCTAGAAAGAACTTCGGTATCAGCCACCAAACACAGCTGCCAAATAGCAACAATTTATAAAGGCATGCAGCAAAAAAATGCACAATGTAATGTGTGATGGGGTGATCTAGGGGTTCTAGACACACACACACACACACAGCCTGGATTAAATTGGGACTGACTCTCAAAACCATACCTGTTAATGCTCAAAATGTCTAAGAGATGCCATTCTGAGATACTATTACTTTTCTACTGATATTTTCCCACATTTTCTAAATGTTTAGTCACAGGGTGTATTTTTATACCGGTAAGGAAATAACACCTCCTGGGCCAAGTGGCTGAGGGCACCGTTTGGCATCAGAACAGCCTTGAGAATGCATGTTCCGTAAAACACCTGGCTCACAGAGCTTGGGAAAGGCTGATAGGGAAAGACACTGCTCCAGAGTTGGGGTTCTCCCCACCTGGGGTGACCTGAGCCTGCCACAGCGGGCAGCACCCCGTCTCCAGGCCCGGGGAGCGCTCACCACCATGGGCCGGGGATTCGACTCTGCGCTGTTCTGAGCCACCTTCTTGACCCTGGGTCCGAAATTGACATGGCGGTAGGAGAGGAAGTCGGGTCGCCCTTGGTAGTGCTCTGTCATCGTCAGGGGCGTCTCCTCCCGCTTTATCAGGCCGTCCACGCGGGCCGATTCGTAAAACTCCATGACGCGGTCCATCTCCGGCTGCATGGACTTGTACGAGTGCACTGCGGAGGGAGGCGGGGGCCGGAGACAGCAGTGAGCGCCAGGCTCTGGCCACCGGGGTGACAACCCCACCCCAGGCCCTGGGAGAAGGCGCATCCACAGACGCTCAGGGAAGAGTATGAAGCTTGTGGCCAGCCCCGCCTGCTGCGGATTCAGGCCATTTTCAACTTTTTGTATTACACCCACCATGCTGAACATCTGCACCATGCAGCTGTTATTCTTGCCTGGTAGTTGTTGCAGACAAATCCTCAGCAGTGGAAGTGAAAACGTTACTTTCCAGAAAAGCTGTGCCAGCTGACTACCCTCCGGCAGGAAGGTGGTGATGCTGGTTTACACCACGTACTCACACCCAGAAGGTCATTTTTTTCATCATTGCCCACATGAGGATTGTAAGATGGCCCCGTATTGGTTTAAATCAGGTTTTTTTTTTTTTTTAAATTCAACCATCAAGTGAAGCTCATCATGTTTTTTCAAACTTACATGAACCCGATGTTTTCCTTTGGTGAGTTCTTGGTTAGTGTTGCTGATGCTCTCCCAAGACACGCCTCCCGCCCTCCATCACCTCCCAACCTCCATCGCCTCCCAACCACCATCACCTCCCGCCCTCCATCGCCTCCCGCCCTCCATCGCCTCCCACCCTCCATCACCTCCCGTCCTCCTGACTCCTGGGCTCCTGGCCATGTCCACACCCTTCTCACCCCTACCTCTGCATCCCCCTTGTGGGTGCACTGGTTGGCTTCCCAACCCCCTGTAAACACGCCCCCATGTGTCCTGGGTCCCAGCCACGGAAAGGGCAGTTGGCCCAGCTCTGACTTCTCTGGGCGAGCGAGCAAAGCCCCCCTCTGGCATCCATGCACCTCGCAGAGCCTGGGGATGGCCCGGCTTGAAGTAGTCAGTGTTCAGGCCCGTGGTCTTGTCTATGTGCTTCAGCTCCAGCTTGTCCTCCCGGTTCTGGTACCATTCCTTTATCTCCAGAATGCTGGTACCTGTGGGACCCGATTCATGCTGGCGGCCAGGCCGCCTCCCCTGCCTCCAGCCCACACTCACGCCAGAGAGCGGCAGCCACGTGCCCAAGATCACCCAGCATGTCAGGGACCCAGGTCTCTGCCCCCCGCCTTCCCCAGCCCCCTTACAGTCTAAGTCCTCGAAGGTGGTGAGGCGGCACACTAGGCCGTTGCTGTTGAGGTAGGGGCTCCACTTCTCCAGCTTGGCCTTCTTGTACTGGATCACCTTCTTCCCGCCTGGGCATCGGGTCTCGAATGCTGTGGACACAAGGAGCTGGGGTCCTCCTCCCCAGATTGGGGGAGGGCCACCTGCCGGGCCGTCCTCTGGCCACTGTCCCTCGTCTGTCTGCCCAGCTCCTCCAGGCCCCACCCCACCCCAGGGAGGCAGGAGGGAGAGGGCACCAAGAGCCGCTCTGCCCCTGGAGGAGTTCTCAGGTCAGGCAGGAGCACAGGCCCCTCCAAGAATGGGGTTGAGCCCAAGAAGAGTGTGCCCCCCACCCCACGCTCTCTCGCTGCCAGGCCTGTGCATGTGCAAGTCTCTGCTGGGAACAAGACTCCCTCCTGTCTCACTGGGCTGACCTCCTCCGATCCCTCAAAACTTAGCTCAGATGACCGCCCTCTCACCCCCAGACCTCACCCCCATCATTGGTTATGGTCCTGACAGCAGGATGGGGTCAGGAAGGGAAATGGCTCTACGGGACTTGAACTTATGTCCTTTATCACCTCCCATCCTCCATCACCTCCTGTCCTCCATCACCTCCCGCCCTCCATCACCTCCTGTCCTCCATCACCTCCCACCCTCCATCACCTCCCATCCTCCATTATCACCTCCCACCCTCCATCATCACCTCCCGCCCTCCATCACCTCCCGCCCTCCATCATCACCTCCCATTCTCCATCACCTCCCGCCCTCCATCACCTCCCGCCCTCCATCACCTCCCATCCTCCATCACCTCCCACCCTCCATCATCACCTCCCATCCCCCATCACCTCCCGCCCTCCATCACCCATTGAGTGTTAAAGCCCCCCTCCTATATGCTACACAGGTGTTAAACCTTTGGTCACAGAACTGGGGGGAGGGGTTGGGGAGAAAGGGAGGAACGGGGTACAGCAAAAAGCAGGAGGGGTGGAAATGAGAGGCCAGGGGCTTTAGCCTGTTTCCTAGGGGTCCCCCACCCCCCGACCTAGCTGTTGCTGAAGATTGCTCCAGAGACCCAGGACCTGATCCTGGGGAGCAAACAGACCTGCTCATACCTTCTGGGGAGATCTCAATCTGCTCCACCCACGAGGGAGGCATGTCGAAGCTCTTGTTGTCATCTTCCTTGCCCTGCAGGGAGAGGGCTGGTTCTGGTCAGGGCTGGGTCTTGGAGCAGAAGTTAGGGTTAGAGCCTCTGTGTCCACCCCCACCCCACCCCCAGCCAAGCCAGGCTTGTGAGCTCCCTGGGGGAGCCAGAGGTCACCAGCAGGCCTGACCTGACCCAAGATGGGGTTGAAGGAGGGGCGTCAGCTTGGCCAGAAGGCCCCTGCACCCGCCTGGCTCACAGCAACACGCTGGTCCTGCGTTCCCTGTCTCCCCCAGTCTGCAGAGGCACCAGGCACAACCACAGGCTCTTGGCTAAGAGCCCCCCATCCATCCAACCAGCTTAGGGGTCCTGGATGAGGCCCTTAACTGCTCTAGCCTGTTTTCAGCCAGATGCTGTTGGAGGATTAACTGATGTAAAGCACTTGGGATGCTGCCTGGCTGCTGTTGTTATTGTTTTTGTTTTCCTCTTCAAGAGTTAGTGTCCCCGTCTGTAAAGTAAGTTTGGATAAGATGTTCTCAATTTACAACTTTTCTCCCGCAGACGTTCAGACTTCTGAGGCCTGGTCATCTAATTAAGGCCAGCAGGGGGCGCCTGTGCCCCAGGATTCACTGCCCAGGGCCAGGGTCAGGTCTCCAGGGACACCGAGGGTGTCAAGAACTCCGTGTTTTCCAGGCACGTCTACACCGCTGTGCCAGGCACACCACAACTCAAGCAGTTTTGGGAGGGAGAACAGAGCTGCCACTGCAAACCCAGATTTGGGAACCAAACTGTCAGACCCCCAGTTCAAATCTCAGCTCTGTCACTTACTGGCCTTGTAACTTTGGGAAAGTTACTTCATTCTCTGTGTCTAAGTCTTCCTATCTGTAAAATGGGATATTAATCGTGGGTGATAATATTACCGCCCACCTCACTGGGTAGTTATGGCGATGCAGACAAGTTCATCAGGTTAAGGACCATAGTAAGGGCCACACGAGTATAATCATATTGTCACAGACAGAATGGCGCCACCCCCTCAACCCCCAATTCATATGTTCTAACCCTCAGGACTTCATAATCTGACTTTGGAGATAGGATCTTCAAAGAGGTAATTAAGTCAAAATGAGGTCACTGGTGTGTGTGTGTCTGACGTGGCCAGTGTCTTTACGAAGAGGGAAGACGGTGTGAGGACCCGGGGGAAGGAGGCCCCTTGGGAGAAAGCCACCCAGCTGACCCCTTGATCTCAGGCGTCTAACCTCCAGGCTGCGAGAAAATACATTTCTGTTGTCTGAACCCCCCAGTCTGGGGCTCTGTGCGGCAGCCCTAGCAGACAGACGCACCTGCTATTATTACTATGAGACAACGGGCCCCACTCCCCCATTTTCCACCATTCAAGGAAACAGAAGCTTGTGGCTTTGGGACATTTCCCCAGTGTCACAGCCATCACCCAAGGCCTCTGGGCCCCTGGCCTCCACACACAGGGCCGCAGGCAGGCTGCCTGGAAGGCCCCTGACTATGAGACCAGAGAAAGGAAGCCGAAGACCTGGGGAAGACCCAGGTCAGTGACCCCATGAGGAGGGCTGAAAGGATGGACAAGAAAGGCCTGGAAGTGAGGACTGGCCGGGCCTGGGGTTTCTGGGCTTGTGGAGAGGGTCTTACCCCCTAGTCCAAGAGGCATGCTTCCTACTGTCAATCCCTGACTGGAGTGGGTGATGAAAGGGGCGGGAGACCTGAATATAAGTCCCAGCCCTCCTCTCTCCCCCACTCGGGAGTCGTGGTCAGGTCACCAGACTGTCTGGGCCTCCGTGTGCCCATCTGTAAAATGTGGGCATGGTCCAGGTTCTTGTGTTTTGAGGTGTCTGTGGTCTATCTGGACTGCCCCCCCCCCCAATATCCATGCAAGTGGTGGGGACTTTCATCAGGCTGGACTGAAGGAAGACGAGACGTGAGCTGCCCCACCCCCATGTGCCGCTGAGACTCACCAAGTTCTCCACGTCATCGTCTTCTTCATTTGTCCCATCTTCATATTCCTCAGAAGTGGCCAGGTACGGCTTATCAGTCCCCAAAAGCAGGTATTCCCACTTCACAGGGTCTCCCAGGTCAAAGATCATGTCCTGGTAGAGGAGGGGAGCAGCTGAGTGCACCCACAGTCATCAGGCCCCCTCTCGCTCTGAGGGATTGGGCAGCTGCACCCCAGGTAGAGAGGATGTCAGCCCCATCAACCCCAGGCAGTCTCTGAGGATCCTGGTCTATCCTCATTTCAACAGGGAAACAGAGGCCCAGGGAGGGGGCAGAACCACTTCCTCACTGTCTGAAGTTCCCATGAAGAAACCCCTGCTGGCCTGGGATAGGCCTGACTATGGAGGAAGGTGGGGACATGAAGATCTTTCTTTGTGCCCTCACTTGGTGATGCAGTACTGCATCCCAGACTTGTTTCGAGCCAGTGAGGTTTCCTGGGAGGGGGATGGCGGCCTCCTGATGCAACTGGGCAGGGGTGTGGAATTGTGCATAAGAGGCAGCTGGCTATTTCTCCTCACTCCTATGGGTCCTCCACCTCCTTTTCACCCCAGCCCACCTGAGCCTCAGCTTTCCTCCCAGCATTGGGGAGCACCCCACAACCCAACCTACGACCCCAGGTGTAACCTCCATCCCAATGCCCTCAAAAATCACTGTTCAGAGGGATATCAAGGACTATGGATGACAGTCCAGGGGCTCCTGAACCTGCCCTAATCCTCATCCTCACTCTCCCGTCTGATCCTGCAGGGCTGCTCCTGGTGCTTTGCTCTAGCGGAGGTGGGGGAGAGAAGAGGAGGAAATAGAGGAGGAGTCTGGGAGACAACTGCTTGCAGATAACAGTGACTGAGGATGGTGAAAGCTTCGCAGGGAGGAACCTGAGCCCGGGGTTTCCCACACTCCGTGTGGTGCACATCCCCACTTCTACGCCCCCGCCCACACCCACCACCATTTTCAAGGCACTTTGAAAGAACAAAGCAGCACATTTGTCAGTGAAAGAAAGCACCTGCATCAGGATCTTTCTTCATGCCCTCACTTGGTGACGTTGTACTGCCCCTTGGCCTCTCTTTCCCACCAGGTCACCTTTCTACCTTCATTTCATAACTTCTGTTATCCCCGCCATGAATTTCCTTCCCTGTCACTGGTGCAAGGCATGCTGGGGCGGGGTGGGGGGAGAATAAGGGGGGGGGCATTAAGGGGCAGAACCTGGGAAAGGGGCTGACAGAGGACTGTGAAACCTCAGGGGGCCATTATCCTTTAGCAGAGACTGATCCCCAAGGGCATGACAGGGGGAGGGAAGTCTTGGCTCTGTCCTGTCTGCATAGCTCAGCAGAAGTTATTTCTGTAAAATGAGGGCAGCAATAACTAACGCTGAATGGCCAGAGGACTAGTCTACACCCCTGCCAGGTGTTACTTCCCACAATCCTATGAGGGACTGAAAAGAGCATAGGTGGGGCCTGTCCCTCTTTGCATTTTGTACAGCTTAGTGAATTTCTACAAGCTGGAAGCACCGTGGTTCCCGACACCCAGATCAAGTCAGAACATCGCCCACAGTCTCTTGGGTCCAATTAAGACATGCCCCCAAATGTGTGCATGCATTTGTCACTTGAATGATATCTATACTCTATATACATCTGGAAATTCACTGAGCTGTACTCATCTGCATGGACACATACTTCAACAAAAAGTGTTTTTGAAAAATCATTCATAAAAATGAACAACCCATATTTTACAAAGATGCACAAACCAGGAGAGAGAACACTTCTGTTTGAACGGTTACCAATGGGCAATGTGGGGGAGTAGGAGGGCTCTGCTTTAAGGCTCCGTGGCCTAGTGGCCAGTTCTCTCCTTAGGTTACCTGCTGTGCACCTCTGACTGTGTCTGCCACGCCCACCCAGGCCCCAGGCTGGCACCTTGCAGCAGTTCCAACAGTCCTGCATGTTGATCCAGTAGTTCTTGTGGTTCCAGATGCTCTCAATGCCCAGGAAGTGGTCGTCCTGGGTGCTGTAGCTGCGCGCTGTGAGCGGATCAATGAAAAAGCTCTCAGGTACCTCACGCTTCCCCGACAGCACCAGGACCCAGCAGTGCACCCGCAGGCCATGCAGGGGGTCGGTGTTTGCCTTCTCCAATTGCTGCGTAAGAAAGGAGGGTGACCATGGGCCAGATGGGTAGGAAGGGGGGCATGGGGGCTAGAACATCTCAGGTGGGGAGCAGAGTGCTGACCCAGACTGCATCCTGGCTGGCCGCGCCACCTTGAGCACATCACCTGCCTCTGAGCCTTGGCAGAAGCTTGGAGGATCGGGTTAGAGCTGTGCTTTATTTATTTTTTTTTTAAGATTTATTTATTTATTTATACAAGAACCAGGGTACAGGCCAGATGCGCGGGAGGGTGAGAGGATTCACCAGACAGAGTGGGGAACAGAACAGGCAGACTGATGAAATACACTGCTGAGAGGAGCGGCGGGCGAGACAGGAGAGGTCTGCTGCGCCATGTGGGACCCTCGCCGGCCAGCAGGGATCAAACCGGCGCTGCAGAGGCTGCGGACAGCTTCACAGTGCAGCGCTCAACTGCCTGAGCCACCAGGGGAGGCCCTAGAGCTGTGCCTTATAACCTGGGCCTTGTGGAGGTCTGGGCTGTGGGGGATTTACTGGCTTTCTGTGCTGGGTCCTGGGCATGGTGTCATCAAAGAAAGGTAGTGGGAGCTGGGGTGACTGGCTTGTGTGTTTCCCTCTGGGAGAAGGGTGTGTCGTGTTCATTATTGTATATCCAGGGTCTGGACAGAGGAGAAGCTCAGTAAATACTATAAGGGAGGAAGGAAAAACAAGAGGGAAGAAAAGAGGCTGGAAGGGAGGCTGGAAGGAGATCTGGCGCGCTAGAACGAGAACTGAAAGGACAGATGGATACAAGGAGACCTGAGGATGCAGGGACAGAGGGTGATGGAGGCTACGAGTAGAAAATTTGGGAAGGAGGCATCCCATGACCAGAAACTGGAGGTGGGGCTAGAAATGATTAACAGGGCCGTTGTAAGAAAATCACCAGTCCCTTCAAATCTACCTAGTGCAACCAAATATAGAAAAAAATCCCTTTGGTGCCAACCCTAGAAATAATTAATTTAGCAGCAGTTAATGATCCCACAAAGGAATGAGCCCCTCCCAGAAGAGAAGGCTATCTCAGTGCATTTTCTACTCTTGCAAAATGGAGCCCTCCTGCCCGCCTGTGCCTACGCAAGGGTCTCCTGCCCGTGTCTATGCAGGTGCCTCTTTCATCAAACCTGTCCCCCCTTCCAGGGACAACTCTTTCTGCCTGCTTGGGTCCGGGCGAGCATTCCTTATTTCTCTTCCCTTTTTATAATAAACCTGTCCTTTTGGCTATAACAAAACGTCTCTGCCTCGTGGGGAAACTGCGTGCTAGTGAAATTTTCTCAGAGGTACCCCAAGGACCCTGCTCTCTGAACCCCATACCTCTCCAAACTGACATCAAGGGTACACAGAGGGATGACCTGGGTTCCAGAGTCTGGAATGCGACAGGGCAGCACCCCCAGCACACAGTGGCCGTCCAGGCAGCAGAGCGCTCTGGCTTAGAGGTCTGTCCCCAGAGCTGCTGACCTCCAGTGGGCGAGCCCCGCTGGTAGGGCAGGAGGAGATGGTGGAGGGGTGGAGGGGTGGAGGAGAGGATTTGGGCCTGGGGGGTCCATGTACACCTCCCATTCATGACCCAGGTCTGCACCCCACTTTTAGCACCCCTTAAAAGCAGAGCTTAGCCCTGAGGGGAGGATGGGAGACCCACCATGAGGCGCTCCTCCTCCTCCCTCAGCAGCCTTTCTTCTTCAGCTTTGCTCTGCTCCAACTTCTTTATCGCCTGCTCCTGCTCGAACCGGCTGCTCAGGTCGCGGGGAGGCTTGATGGTGTACTTCTTCGGGGGTGCCTTTTCCTCCTCCAGCACCATCTGCTCAATGACAAGGATCAGCTACCATAACTGGCACCCCTCAGACCGGGAGAGGGTGGTGGCTCCTGCAGCCTGCGGGCTTCCAGGCCCTGAACGCAGCTCACTCAGGCCCCCTCCAGCCAGAACCTGGCCAGTCCTCCCACTTCAGCCAAATGTAGTGAGGAGAGTAAGAACCTTCTCTCCAGGCTGTTCTGAGACCCAAAGAGAGCAACATGCCCATGTGAGGTGAGGGCAGCAGCTCAGGAAATGTGATTTTCTCCTCTTAGGCCAAAGAAGAGGGTCTGTTAAGGTTATGAGGGAGGGATGGCAAGACTCTATGGAAAGTTGGACAGAGTCCAGCCCCCCCCTCACCCCCAATTACCAGCCCTGCAACTTTGGTGCTATCTCACTTTCCTGTTTCATTTGTAAATAGGGGTGCTAATGCCTACCACACAGAGCTATGGTGAGGGGCAACGGAGACTGTGGCCCTGGAAGTGGTTTATAAACTGGAAAGTTCTCTGTGGCTGTTAACTAATGATCTCACTTTAATGATTAACATTTTGGCTGAGATGAGAGTTCTGCAATGTGAGCACACAGGCCCTAGGAGTCAAAAGCAGAGAGGGGGAGAGGTTTCAGGGGGAGTGGTTTCGGGCTCACCTAGGTGGAACACAGGGGCACAAGCCTCCCGCCCCAGCTGCAGATACCCACAGGGCGTAACTGATGCCACAGTCCTGGAATGAATCCAGTTCACGAAAAACATTTTCTGTCTTTGCACAGACTCTTCACCAAATGTCAAGATGCCTTGAGGTCCCTAAATTTAAACTCTCTTTTGAGTATTTCTTGGTCCACAGTAGCCTGTGGTCATGGAGTTCTCAATCAAGACATACAACACTCCCACCACCATCTGGAGGCAGGATGACTTTTGTTGTTGTTGTTAAAAAAAACTCCCCCTGGTTGGGGAGAGGGGTAGGAAGACAGAACAAAATGCCTGTCCGTGTGTCTGTTTTTCCATGTATGATAAAAGCTGCATGGATTTTTACCAAAAGCATAAGGTAAATTTGGAAGTGTTGGACTTAAGAGGAGGCATGTGGCTTTCCCTCAACTGACCTGGCGGGGCACACAATCGCTGAAACTAAGAAGGGGAGAGGGACAGCGGGTTTAAGACGCTGCGGACAGCAAAATAATCAGTGGTTTGATATAACAACTCTGGGGCAGCCAATGGGATTCTTGCTAATGGGAGCAGAACCCTGTGGGCGGGGCCTGTGGTGTGGGCGGGACCTTGGTGTAGGTGGGGCCTTGGTATGGGCGGGGCCTGTGGTATGGGCGGGGCCTGTGGTTTGCGGGACCTGTGGTGTGGGTGGGGCCTGTGGTGTGGGCGGGGCCTTGGTGTGGGTGAGGCCTGTATTGTGGGCGGGGCCTTGGTGTAGGTGGGGCCTGTGGTGTGGGCGGGGCCTGTGGTGTGGGCGGGGCCTACCTTCTTCTGCGTGGTCATGAGCGGGCACACCTCCCGCGTCAGGTCCATGTGGCACAGGCTCTTGGAGCCATAGCCATTGACGCAGTAGGCGTCGTAGCCAGAGCCGAGCAGCATGGAGCAGAGCAGTGTGCTGAAGTCGAAGCAGTTCCCTTTCTGGTACTTGAGCACGGTGGTCGACGAGTACAGGTGGGTGGGCTGGCCAGAGTGGGCTGGTCAGCACTGCTGGGCCCACTGCGCCAGCCTGTCCTCCCACTTGTCAGGAGCTGGGGGCTGGGGCCATTGGGCAGGCTGGACCCCACAGGGCCCCTCCCCTTTGGCAGGTTAGGGAGCCTGCTCCTTAGGGGCTGGAAACCACAGACCCCTGACTAGAAAGTGCAGTCCACATTGGCCTATACTTTTAAGACACCTGTGGACTTCCTAACAGCAAAGACCCTCTGGACTGCAGAAGCTCTGGTCTAATGCTCTCTAGTGATTTCATGTCTTTCTTTGCCGAAAGTTCCCGTCACCTTCTATCCCTATCTTTTCCTTCTCTCTCCTTGCTCAAATCTCCACCTACACCCATCCCTCTCGCCCTCCCTCCATTTTCAGTGAGAAATGGATGGAGCTGATCAGAAATCCACAGATGGGGCCAAGGCACAGCAGTGAGGCCTCCTCTCTCTCTCCCCCACCTCCTGAAGTCATGAAAGGAAGACTCTAAAGGCAAAGAGAGGCAAAGAGGAGGGAGCTGGGAGACCAGGCTTGCTGTGTAACCTCAGGCCAGTGACTCTCTCTCTGGCCCTCCCCCAGAGACCTCCCCAGGGCGTCTATGAGAGGCTCAGCCCAGGCAGACTTGAAGGCTTTGAGCTTAGCCCACCCATCCTCTTGCCAACCCATCTGGTTCCCCATCTTGGGCCTCACGGGCCTAGGGATGTGGCCCCAGGGTGTGGCTCACCGGCTTGAGGGGGTCAGGCAGGGGGACCATGGAAAGGAAGTCCGAGACAAACTGGGCGCAGGTGTCCCAGTTGTAGAGCTCAGGGTACGGCATCAGTGTGGGCCGGATGGTTGTGCTCACGAACTTCTGCAGGGGGCGAGATCGAGGCCCCAGGAGGGCATTCCACCTGGGAGGATACCCCAGAGCTCCCAGGAGGCGGGGAACTGAGGTGACTATCTGGGTCTCCCCTTGGGTGCCTTGAGAGCTGGAGGGAGGGATTCCCCAACGCCCTTCCAGTCTCAGGTTCTGCTGCCCCCACTCCCTGGTGGAAATGTTATCAGGGCCCCTCCATTGTCTCCAAGCCCTCACTAGGTGCTGCCAGACCCCGGTCCCCAGCAACTGTGAGGACTGTGTGGGGGGCAGTTCCCCCCACCGGTGGGGTGACAGAGGTTCTGGGAGGCGAGCAGACTTGCTTAGGTTCACAGTAATAGTGGAGCTGGGTCTAGACCTTGAAGAGCTGGCAGGTCCCCTGAGGGCTGGGGGCCACAGGCCAGGCCTGGCTCTCCGGGGTATCCCCACAGATTCAAGGAAGGCGCCCCCAGCACCAGATCTCACAGGTCCAGACTGCATGTGGCCCCACCTCACAGGCAGCCCAGGGCAGCCCCCCTGATTGCTGCAGGGGAAATGTAGGAAACAGAGTTCCCAGATCAAAGGGGAGAAGAGATCTATGTGGGAATCTGAGTTTCAAATGCAGGCAGCTTATGCAAATATTGAATATTACCAAGTGGGCCAGAGAATAATCCGATGCACCACCCATCTACAGATGGGGAAACTGAGGCCCAGAGAGAGCCAGGGATATGCCCTGGGTCACAGGGCTGGAAGGAAGGAGGCCTGCATTATCCCTGGCCAGTCTTGTTTCATTCCCTGCCCTTCCCTGGACAAGACTGGCCTCTGGAGCTGGAGACTGCACTGGGTATCCGCTGCCCCTGAGGTGGACAGGGGTTCCTCATACCCAACCCGCTGGCATTTGAATTCAGGCTGCCCCAGACTATAAGCTCTGACCCCACGAGAAGTCTGTGCTTTGACCACCCCCTCCCTCTGCCAGCCTTACCGGCACTTCACACTCATTCAGCGGGTGCAGGAAGAGGGGCATGCGGTCCGGGCACAGGTGGCTGTACTGGGAGGCGAAGTTGTCAGCCACCTGCAGCAGGTGTTCCTCCTTGAGCGTGTTGCTCTGGTAGGAAGGGGGCAGCTTGGAGGTGTCAATGGTGTCCTTGGTAAAGGCCCTGTGTCCACGGACGGGTGGTGTTAGTGTGCGTGAGACCAGGCCTGGCGTGCTCCTGATCCACCTTAGCTGCTGCTGGCTCTACCCCTTCCTCCTTAGTCCTCACAACTAACTAGGAGGGAAGCATCTGTACTTCGAAACTGATGAGAGAACCAAAGCACAGAGAGGCTGAGTGACTTACCCAGAGTCACACAGCTAGTGGGGGCGCGTGGGGACTTGGACCAAACAGTCTGGAAGCTCAGCCCTCACTCTGTGCTCCTCCCTCCAAGTGCTGCTCCCACCTCTCAGGCACCATGCCAAGCACCATGCTACTCAGCTGTCCTTTTGCTCAGTCCTCCTCTGGCCCTCCGCAGGGCTGCCGGAGGAAGCCCTGACCGGTACTCACGCGGGCAGCTCCGGCACAGTGATCTCAATGGCCGACAGCTTCTTCTGCAGCTCTCTGACCATCTCCTGCGTCATGATGGCTTCCTCCCTCCGCGCCTCCACTGGCTTCATCATTTTCTCGCCTCTTTCTGCCCGCTCGGCTGCCTCCTCCCGCTCGGCCTCTTCTTCCTCCTCCACTTTCTCCTTCAGGACCTCCATGCCGGCCAGTCTCTGGCGTCGAGGGATGGACTCCCTGCAAGGCTGGCAAATGCACTCAGGATAATGGCGCTCAGCCCAGGAAGGGGCCGCCGATAGCCCTGAGGTCCCTCTGGGAGATAGTGTGAGGCGGTGAAGGTCACCTCAGGAGGAAGCCAGTCCCTGTTAAACATCCTTTCCATCAAGGAGAACGCCCCCCTCCGGTGAGGACCGAGGAGAAAAGGGAAGGGTCCCCTAGACTCGTCACAGCCCCTGGGCACAATAGGACTGAGACAGCAAAAGGCAGGAGGAAAGAGCTAGGTCCCCCTTGCTGCTCCAACCCCAATCTGGGCTGCCTCGGACGGCCAGCCTGGTCGGGGGAGCTCAGTTCTGCCGACAGCAGCGCTTACTGGGCCCTCGGGCCAATCCCCGCCCCTTTCTGAGTCTGCAGAAGGCAAGGCCTGGACTAGCTAGGGTGGGGGACTGCGGGACGGATGTTTTCTGTCCAAGGCTAACATAGGACGGGACTCTGCAGGTCTCAGGAGGGACTGGCCACTCGTGTTGCTGCCTGAGTCCCAGGCGGTCAGCATCACAGCTGGGCCTTGTGTCCAGCAGGCCCATGCAGGACCCCAGTTTCCGGTGGGCCAAACTCCCGCTCTGCCTGTCAGCCAAGCACAGCCTGGTGGTGATCCCATTCACTGCCTGCCACTTGCGCACAGAGAGGATAAGCCCAGAGGGGACAGTGGTAACCGTCACCAGGCTGTTACAGTTCACCGAACACCTGCTGTGTGTCAGGCACTGTGCCAAGGATTTCTCGGAGATGATCTCATTTATCTGCCGAGAGTATGAGGCAGACACCATTATGATACCCATTTTGCAGGTGATAAAACTGATGCCTAGAGAGGTTAAGGACACAGAGCTTGTATGTAGCCAATCTGGGGCTTGAACCTGTGCATTTCTGGCTTCTGACCCAGGCACCGAAGGCCTTAATGAGAAGGGCAAGCCCCAAATAGCTAGGGTAGGGGAGTGGTAAGATCAGAGGTTGGAAGGGGAGAAGGCCTTGGAGCCAGTGGGCAGCAGGGGTCATGACTGGGCAGGCACTGAGTTGGTCCCTGAGCCCGAGGTCACAGACCACCTTACTCAGACACAGCTGGGCCAGCACCAGCGTCCTCTGTGCCCCACACAGGCAACAGGGTGGTTTGGGGAGAGCAGTCCCACCTCAAGCTCTCCAGACCCTGCCCTTAAGTCCAGAGGCCCTCCCTATCCCACAGGTCCTTCCCTACTCCCTGTTCCTAGCAGCAGCCTCCCCCTTACACACACACACACACGCACACAAACACACACACACAAAACACACACACACACAGAAAATCTCCCCAGGAAGATCAGGACTGAAAGCCCCCACCATCGGCACCCTCCCCAGCCAGGGCCCAGCCACCCCCAGCCCCCAGCTCCCTCCTCACCCCTGTCAGGACAGCCTGTACAATCTGTTAGCCCGTCTCCATGGTAACAGCTTTCGCAGCTGAAGGCAGGCCCTGGAAGAGGAGGTTTCTGGGAAATGTAGTCGGCCACTGCCCAGGTCTAGGCCCTTGGCCAGTGGAGGGCTGCAGCCAGCTAGTGCCAACTCACAGAGCCGGTTGTCAACATTCAGGCATCTAGTGAGTCAGTTGAAAAACATACCCATTATTACAAATTAAGTTATAAAAACTTACAAGTCAATAGATTATATTAAAAGTAAAGGCAAGAAATTCTCCAAATTTAACACTTTCTAATTCTTTTATGACCTTTTACTATTATGGATGCTCTTGACGTTATTCTGCTTATTGTATTTGTACAATGCAAATATTATATGATGGTGAGTCCCCAGCTTCTATTCAGTGATGTCACACTGATGGCTTAAAATCAGCCATGGGGTTATTTATACTACAGAGATAGAAAATGCCATAGACCAGGGTTTTCTCTCCTAGAAAGCCAGTGGGTAGACATTTACCAGGATAACACTGCCTCTGACCCCTGCACGGTCATCATGGCCTTCAGCAAGACAGATGGAAACAAGTGTGGAGCCTGGCATGGCTGCCTGGCACAGTGGACAGAAGCAGCCTGCCTATCTGAGTGCTGGGTTCTAGTCTGCAGTGGGCCTCTGGGTTAGTATATAAGCCAAGGGAGAGGGAAAGGTAAAGGAAAATATATTAAGTTAGGGGCCCATGAAAATGTTTGATTTTCTTTTTTTTTTTAATTCAGAAGAAAAAAGGAATAGATTAATAACGAAGATGTCATTATGAATCCTCTTGTCTTTGTACCAATGCAGTCTTCAACTTTATAGTCACTGTTACTGGTGGAAAAGTAGGTATCACCTCAATTATCAATAAGAAACAGTTCTCAATGTGGGTTGGAATATTATGCAGCCATGAAAAATAAAATGTGATATAGATAAATTAGACCTGGGGAAAGGTCATGAGACAGGGCATGGACCTAAGTCCTGGTGCATGCCCTGGGATGACCTCTGGAATATTCACCTGGGGTGAGGGCAGGAAGGGAAGAGGCAAAGGAGAATACATGATATGTTAGGTTGCTAAGTGGAATGTAGGTTTCCCATGTAATATCTCATTTCCTTCGCATATTTACTCCCTTTTATCTCTATGCCCACTTCTATTCCCCATGCCTTATAGGCAACTGTTCTAATGTATTCTCCCCTCTCCCCGCCAAATGAGCACTGTTTTGCATACTGATGTTTTTAACTTATGTAAATGATATTGTGCTTATATCTCCTTCTGTCTCTTATATTTTCATAAAGAATTTTTTTCTTTAAGCTCAATCCACATTGCTTTGTGGCCATGATCTTGCTCCACACTGATTACCTCTCTACTCCCCCTGTGATGGACACTCTGTTTTGCCACCATCTCCCTCCCACCACAGATAATGCCTTCAGGGGTGTCCTTCCAGACCTATAAGAGTGTTCCTTTGGGGTGAAATTCCTTTGCCGCACACAGATCACCTCTGCAGCCAACGTCACGGCCAAGGCAAAGCTCTGACCTAGTTGCATTCATACCTAGCCCAGGAGCTGGGCTGCTGGGTCAGAAGAAGTACCCCATTTTTCCCTAGGCAGAAACCTATGTTCTCCCTACCTTCTAAATATGAGGGAGCCTAAAGCCTTCACTCTTGCAGGCAGTCTATCATTTCTAGCTCCCTAATGTTTGCCCATCTAATGTAGACATGAGAGCTCACTGTCATTTTAACGTGCGGCTTTCTGGTCGCCAATGCTTCTAAATATGTCTGCATGTGCTAATGTGTTCATTTTAGTGATTCTTCCTCCGAAATTGTCTTTAAAAACCTCAGCCTATTTTTCACACTTGGGGACTTCCTCATTTTGATTTCCAGGACTCAAGAGTGTTAATCCCTGCTTTCAGATGTTGCAATTACCTTCCCATATTCTGTCATATGTCTGTAAACATCATGCCGGGGAAGAAGGGAGTAAGAGGAAGAGGTCCTTCATTAAACAGAAAGCCCCATTTTGCACGCAGACCTCTCCTGCTGCCCACTGCTCCCCTCAGCAGTGTATTTCGTCAGTCTGCCTGTTCTGCTCCCTGCTCTGTCTCTGGTGAATCCTTTCACCCTCCCACACTTCTTTAAAAAAAACAAAGCAAAACCAGAAAGCCCTATTTTGAATGACATTAACCTGATCGCGTTTGGGTCCGATGTCTTGTGCGTTTGGATTTTGGTTTGAGAAGTCCTTCCTAGTCCTTTGTCACATTTTCCTACATTGACTTTACAGTTTTGCCCTCCCATTTCAACCTTTGATGTATCTGGATTCATCTCGGCAGGAGGAAGGAATCCCACTTGTCTTTCCCCATAGGATCACCAATTTTCCAGAATCATTATCACACCTTCCAGCCCTTCTTGGTGGTAGCATCTTGTGTGTTAAGTCCTCCGGGGACACCCATGTCTCCTACTCAGTCCTCTGTTCTGTTCTCCTGGTCTTCATGCCTATCCCTGCACAGACCACACATTGGACCTACCACCATGACTTTGAAAGCTATTTGCAATATCTTCATAAGATCAAATCTTCCTTCTGTGCACTCATGCTATAAAACTGACTGAGCCATTTGAGGCCCGGGTGCCTCCGTTTCCATTTTGGGATATCTTTGCAAAGTCTAAAAAAATTCATTTGGCTCTGTTGGAATTGCATTGTCCATTCATGGATGATTTTAACAAATTTTATCTTTTGATATTACAGTATCTAGCTGGGAGCACAGAACAAGTTAAGTCTCCTTATTTCCTGCAAAACTGTTATATTGTAATGGAAAATACTAGGAATGAAGAAATTGGGCCTAAACAGAGTCCAGAGCCATGGGGGGGCGGGGGCGAATCTCCCTGCTGCACACAGATCACCTCTGAAGCCAAAGTCACGGCCAAAGCAAAGCTCTGACCTAGTTGCTTTCATACCTAGGCCAGGGCAGCCAGGGACCAGCAGCCCTTTTAGCCAGTGCCTCATTTAATCCTCACACACCCATTGGGGCAGCTACTGTGTGCCTGCTTCCAGGTTCAGTAGACGAGGGGCTGGACCAAAGGAAGCAGCAAAGGCAGAATTTGCACCAGGCAGGCTGACCTCAGAGTTCCTGCCATTGTCTATCCTCATCCTGGACTGCTATTATGATGAGTAAATATCCTCCAGAATGTTCTGGAACAAACCCCTGCCTGGTCTAACAGATGAGAGGACAGAGCCACCTGCATGGACTTGAAGTCTGTGAAGCAACTATGCAAAAATCTACTTACGGGGTGGGGGGTGGGCGCTAGGTAAGCAGCCTTCTCAACCCCCACTCATGACCAAGGAGCCACACGGTGCATTTATTTAGAAGTGGGATGGTGATTTTTCAAACTCCAGCATCTGCCTTCCTCTGAGCAAAGATCAGCATATCTTTAGGTCAAAATAACTTAGGACCAGAAGCCCAACTACACTTTTTATGTCGATGGTTCACTGTTTGTATCTACATAAACTGAACTTAAATTTGTGACGGTTGACCGTGCCCACAGAGTGAAATATGTCAGGCTGCATCCTGGCTTTTGGTGCACTTTGATTGTCTAGTAAAGGCTTTATCTGTTATTCCAGGTAATGCTTGTTTCAACAACGGGGCAACCTGTCCATCCGTGCTGGGCCTTGTATTTTTGCCCTACCCGCTCTAGGCCTTAGTATGTGCTGGGTGTAGCCATCAGAGCCACTTTGGGGGTGACTCCAGACAACGGGGGAGCCCAGCCTCTCAACCCTGCCTGGACCTGGCTGGACACATACCCACAATTAGCTGTTCCCCTTGGCCCTCTCCATCTGCACTAGGAAGCCCCATTTGGGTCTGTGGTTTGGGTGGTCCCACATCCCACTGAGTAAGTCTGAGCAAACCACAGTCTGGGGTTTCCCTTGAGCCTCGGGGGCTAGAATCCTCAAACCCAGGGAGTGCTCTGGGAGGAGCCGCCAGCACTGTCAGCTCCCTCTGTGTGGCCCTGGGCAGGTCGCCTGGCTTGGCTTGGCCTCCATCCCCTCCCCCCCCACAAAAGCTGGTCCACTTGGCAGAGCTGTAGGAGGACTCTAGGAGGGGTCTCTAACCTGCTCCCCTCCTTGTTTCCACACAGAATCCAGATTTGCTTTCCACAAGGGGTCCAGCTAACTTTGTATAAGTCAGGGGCATCCCAGGGAGCTGATCCACTCCTGCTGAGTTACTTTACTTCTGTCACCTCACTTAATGTTCTTGGGACAAGGACTTGATGATCCCCATCTTATGGAGGGGAAACTGAGTCTCAGAGAGGGGAGGTGACTGGCCCAGGGTCACAGAGCGTCTAAGGACCGGAGCCAGGATTTGAACCCAGGCCTGTCAACCCTGGGACAGCTGTTCTGAGAAATGCTGAGCCTCTGGCTAAGGGGACTCAGCCTTTCAGCATGAGGCACACAGATGCCTGTGAAGATAAGCAGAGACTGATAAAGTGGCTCAACCCAAGCGATGTCCACACCCTGAGATTTCCCTTCCAGGAACGAGGCTTGCACAAAACAAGAGCCCCAGCCTTCCGGTCTTTCATGTCTCTGCTGTGTGGGAGGAGGGAGAAGGGAGAGAATCCCTACCAGTCCAGAGATCAACCCTGGCATGGTGGCTGGTAACCCCGGAGGTTGTGAGGGAGGATCTAATGATAGCAACCTCTCTCCTGGAGAAAGTATTTCCAGCGTGCAAACCACACTGGAAACAGTGAGAGTTTCTGGTGTTTAGTTAGGCTGGAGTGGGGGCATGGATACGGGGTTGGGGCTCTGGGGAGGCCCCCATACCGATACCCTGCCGTCCTGGTAGGGAGTGGGGGCGGGGACTGTCTTTCTTCCTCTCTCTGCTCCGTGTCAACTTACTGATGCATGCTCTCTCTACCCCTATCTCTGTCGGTTTCCTACTGAGGAAACCAACACATGGTTGTGAAATGGTGGTCCGGCCACTGGAAGTGACGTACCCAGCCAGGGTCTGGCCTGAGACACTCACCTGGCCCAAGGCCCTGTCAGACTGATGCGAATCTCACATCTGTTTGCACAGCAAATATTTATCCAGGGCCTGGAAACACCAGGTTCTGTAGGGCCTCAGACCAGAGTAAGCATCTGCCCAGCAAATCTAAGACACCCCCAGCAAATGCTATCATTTTATTTCAGCCTAATTGTGACAATTCCCTTGACATTACCATTTCTTGAAATGCAGTGTCGCCAGACATCTGGGGGACCCCTGAATGGGCTAGGGGGGGGTTTTCTGTGAGGGTGGACCTTGGTGGGATTGGTCCAGGCCAGGGGCAGGTGGGTGGCAGGGCCAAAAACAAACCTCTGTTGCATTCCTTCCCTTGGTCTCCCCCTTCCTGAATGCCCCTCACATGTGGGTCGGGGGAGCTGTGGAGGCAGGGGCAGTGACAAGGGGAAGAGAGGGGAGAGGCTGTGTGAACAATAACTCCCCTATTTGGGCTTGGGCCCATCCTGAGAGCAGAAGTGGGGCCCTGTCAGAAGGGATGAGCTTGCGGGTGGGGGTGAAGGCATGTTAGCAGGTAGCTCAGGATGGCAGGGACTTTAGACTCCTGCAAGGCTGGATCTGGACTCTCAAAACCACAGGTACATCTGGATGAAACCTCTGAGGCCAGGTGGCCCAACCTGGTCTCCAACCCCTCCCTCCCCAGTTACATTATGCAAACACGGAAACTGAGTCCCAGCAGGAGCCACCCGAGGGCACAAGGTGAATCAGAGCTGAGCCTAGGGTGCAGGTTAGGGCCTGGGCTGGGCCACACTGCGGCCCCCTATTCGCGAGACGAGGAGTGGGTCTGGCTGACGGCGGCAGTGCCGGAAGAGGAGGACTCGGCCCACTGGCCCGGGAGGTACAGCACCACGAACCAGCAGAAGATGAAGACTCCTGTCAGGGGGAGAGGGCCAAGGTGAGCGTGAGGAGACTGAGAGGGCTCGGAGGTCTAGCTGGCAGCTGTCCAGAGATAAGTAGCTCTCCTGTCAATGTTCGAGAACTTGCCAGAAAGGCAAAAATGAAACCTACTTCTAAAAAAGAACCAGATAGCCATCTGGGACGTGAAAGCCAGAGAACTTGAAATAAAATCCATCCATGCATAGTTCTATGCCAGAAGAGAAAGAGCAAAGGAAAGCAATGTTTAGATGTATATCCCAGCCACCCCACTGGGGTCTCCCCACCTCTCCACAAAGGCGTATCATAGGATGCACTTCAGCAAGAAAAGGGAAGTGTGAGGTGTACAAAGTGGAGTAAAGACGGAAACTAATAGTAAAATAAGAGCTTTGTGTGGATTTAGTCCCTGGGATTCTCCAGACATAGACTCGTGACCCTCCATGGACTTGGGGGGGGCTCCCAGATGACCTCGTGGTGAAGATTTCTGATGTTATTAACACAGTTCCCACATATTAAAAACCTATTGTGGGGCTTCCCTGGTGGCACAAGGGGTTAAATGCCAGCACTATGGAGCAATCTGCAGCCTCTGCGGCACGAGTTCTATCTCTGGCCAGGGAGCTACCCACATGGTGCAGCAGACCTCTCCTGTCTCACCCGCTGCTCCCCTCAGCAGTGTATTTCTGTCAGTGCACCTGTTCTGCTCGCCACTCTGCCTCTGGTGAATCCTCTCACCCCTCACCTCTGGCCTGTACCCCAGTTCTTGTATGCATAAGTAAATAAATCTTAACCAAAAAAAGAATTTCAATTAAAAAAAAAGAAAAGAAAGAAAACCTACTGTGCTCCTCACAGGCAGTTCCTCCAAAAATCATTTCCCTCCCACTTCCACAGTTCCTTAAAGACTGTCCCTGTCATGTGGCCATCATGTCACATGACCCTGCCCTCCTGGTCACAACTGGCTGGACCAGAGATGGACAGCTGACCCAAGATGGCCCGGTCAGATCCTTGCCTCTCCTAAGAATGTGGAAGAGATGGCCTCAGACTGTGGTCTGTAGACTTGGAAGATCAGGAAAGGTTGAGGCTGCCATATTGGGAAGCCATTGATGACCATGGGAAGGAATGGGCGGTAGAGAGGCCATGAAGGAGTTTCCACAGAAAAAAGAAGGTGAGAGACATAGTTCCAGGGAAGAAGATGGACAAAGTGTCTGCTTTGATTGGTGACTTTTCCCGACCTTGATTCCAGCACCCCCATCTCCCCTGGGGTCCTTGGGGGAGCCCTGGATATTTCAAACCAATACTCTTGATCTCAGTTAGCCTGAGTGGAGTCCTGCTTCTTGCCATCCACCCTTCCCTACCTCCCAACCCCGGCCAGGGCAGATGAGGCACCCCCATCAGCTCCCCAGGTCCTGGAGTCTCACCTTGTAGGGAGTTGAATAATGCGAAGACATAGATAGTGGACAGGCCCAGGGGCGTGAGGATGGCCAGCCACCATGTCATGCCCACCAGGATCGAAAGGCCCAGCACAGTGAAAACTGATTTCCATCTTGGTCCCTCCTCTTTGCCCGCAGTGATGGTTGGTAGTGTGAAGATCTTCCAGGCCACCAGGCCCAGGACCACGGCGCTGAAGAGCGAGGTGATGAGGAAGTAGCCGTGGACAGTGATGTAGAGGGCAGTTTCTTTATGGAACCAGCACCTGGAGGAAGTGGATGGCCATGGGGATGGGGAGAGGTACCCCCTGACCAGCAAGCCCTGGGCAACCCCCCTCGACTGGCCATCTGTGACCAAGATGTCTTCTTTCATCTCCACCACTGATTCCTGCTCTCCTGGGGAATCCCCGCTCCAGAGGCTCCACTCTGCTCTCTCTTTGGACCAATGGGTGCAAAAGGGGCAATTTGGCCCCCAAAACACATTTTGCTTGCTCCATATTATGTTTAAAAAATGGAATTATTGGGCCTCCCCGGTGGCGCAGCGGTTGAGCGCTGGATTGCGAAGCTGCCCGCAGACTCTGCAGCGCAGGTTCGATCCCCAGCTGCTCCCCGGCCACCGGAGGAGGGTCCCACATGGCGCGCAGACCTCTCCTGCCACCCGCTGCTCCCCTCAGCAGTGTACTTCGGTCCTTCTGCCTGCTCTGCTCCCCGCTCTGGCTCTGGTGAATTCTCTCACCCTCCCGCGCTTCTGACTGTACCCAGTGCTTGTATAAATAAATAAATATTTTTTTTAAAAAAATGGAATTATTGGCCTCCATTTAAAAAGCAGTTTGGCAGGCTTTCCTGGTGGCGCAGCAGGTTAAGCACAGCACTGTGAAGCTGTCCGCAGCCTCTGCAGCGCGGATTCGATTCCCGGCCAGCCGGAGAGAAACCCACATGGCGCAGCAGACCTCTCCTGCCTCGCCCGCTGCTCCCCTCAACAGTGCTTTCCATCTGTCTGCCTGTTCTGCTCCCTGCTCTGTCTCTGGTGAATCCTCTCACTCTCCCGTGCTTCTGGCCTGTATCCCAGCAATTGTATGAATAAAAATTAAATCTTTAAAAAAAAAAGGGCAGTTTGGCATAAATATCCAGTATGCTTCTGTTGTAAAACAATGTACCAGGCAAGTCTGTGGACACCCCTAGGTGCAGCAATCAGCTGCCCATAAGTGGGGTGTGGCCAGTTCACTCTGGCCAATGCCTGCCATTAAGTTACCCGCTCAGTCCCTGTGGTCTCTGCATTCGAGGGCCTGAGGACAGGACAAGGCCCGCCAGCCCCTCCGAGCACAGGATCATGGGCCCAGGGTCGGAGCCAAGAAGAGGTTCAGGCCACCCCGCTGCCCCAGCACTGCAGAGCTGAAGGCTCCCATCGTACAGACGAGGAGAGGCCCTGGCAGGGGGTGGGCTAACCCAGGGTCACTCAGGGGCAGAGCCTAGACAGAATCAGGCCACTGCGGATGGCTGAGCAGGTTGTGCCCTACACTGGGCACTTGGCTGACAGCAAATGGGACGGAACTCCAGCACCCCACTGCTCACCAGCCCAAACACCTGGCATGGCGGGCGGGGGTGGCAGATGGGAGTAGCTTTTATAATGTGCCAATTATAAAGGGGCCATGTGCATTGGTGGTGGCTAGAATCAGGGAGGGCAGGGCAGGGGAGGGGAGGAGAGGCGAGGTGGGGTCTTCAGTCTAGTTCTCTTCTCTCTTCCCCTCTCCTCGTTCTCTTCCTCCCTCCAGGCCTCAACTTAGCCCTCCACCCTCCACCAGGGGCAGCCCAGATCTGAGACTCATCCTTGGCCTTGAACACTGGTGTCTCTTCCCAGGATCCCCTCCTCTTCCCCCTCCCCCTGGCACAGGCAGGGCCAGTGTGCACCCCGGCTCCCATGGCTCCCACTTACAGCTTCATCGTGATGCGTTTCTCCTGGTCAAGAATGGTGTAGGGGCCATAGCTGTTGGCACTTCCGGTGCCAATGACCATCAGGGCGGGCAGTCCTGGGCGCAAGGGGAAGAGGCATGGCGTCACTGGCTTCCTTGACATGGCCTCCTCTAAAGCTCCCTCCAGCTGCCTGTCCCTGAGCCCTGGGCCCAGACCACTCCCCTCCCTGCTCCTTCCAGGGCAGCCACCCCCTCTGCCGCTCCAGACAGCACCTACCCCAGCCCACGAGGCTCAGCTTGAGGAAGTAGTGCCCGAAGTAGGTGTTGAAGACCCTGATGGCCAGCAGGTAGAGGTGGAAGGCCTCCAGGCCCATCCAGGTAAAGACGCAGAGCAGGAAGTAGTGGAAGACGGCACCCTGGGCCCGGCAGGCTACATGAGGCCCCCGGGACCCCTCCTCCACATTGATGATGAAGGTGAGATTCAGGAGAAATAAGCTAGCGCTCAGGGCCACGTGGATCTTGGGGGCATCTTCCGACTTGAGCCTCTGCCTGAAACATCTGGGGAGAAAAGGGGCCGCAGCGCCCGTGGGGCACCCAGTCAGTCATCTCTACCCCGCCACCCATGTTGCACTGGGTGTAACACTGCCAGTTTCCACCCCTGCAGCAGCCAGCCCGCAGCCAGCCGGCCCACATCCACTTCCTTGGGCCTAGCTCAGTCGGCAGGAGGAGGCCCTGGACATGAGCTTGAGTAGATGGCAGGGCATGGGTATGTGAGGCCTGTGAAGCAGCAGGGAGAGTGAGCACAGAGGGACTTGGACTCTTGTGGAGTCACAGCAGAGCAGGGCCTCCAGGCTCCCATCCCCAGAGTGTGGAGCCCGGCTCCAAATTCTGAGCAAATCAAATCCCAAAGGGCCTGAATGTGGGAGCACAGGGAGGCCTAGAGGGGACAATGAGGGACAATGTCCACCTCACCTGCCAGGCCCTACCAGCTGCCCTGGGGAGCTGGTGACCCTTCCTCCTGGGCTCCAGGGTTGAGCGGGCAACCAGCTCTGGGGATGGACCAGTGTCCTAGGCCAGGGCTTGGGGGATGGAGACAGGGGCACCTCTACATGCACAACAGCACCTGGGAAGGAGGGGGTGGGGCTAATAGGGGCCGCAATTCAAGGTCAGATGGTGGCTGAATCAAGTGGAGAAGGGCAGTGGACTGGGGATCAGGAGACCCCAGGGCTGCTCCAGGCCAGACAGGTAAGGAAGCTGAGGAACAGGGCAGTCTGGGGCGTGGGGCTGCTCCTACACACTCTTCAGGCAGGGGATCCTGTGGGTCCCTCAGTCACAGCCTGGACCTGCAGCAGACTTGGCTGTGTCTGCCTGTCCTGCATCCTATGCATCTTCCAGCTTCCCGGACGAACACAGTCCCCAACTCTCAGCCATGAAATCGGGTGGGCTTGGTCTTGGTTTGCTCAAATCCAAGTGCAGTCTCGTGATCTGATCTGGTCAGTCAGGGGCCTCTTCAGTCATGGACATATGGTCCAAGTTAGACCAGGAAAACTCATTCTGGTATACATTAATTGTGTGTAGACAGCAGCCTCACCCCCGCCAAAAAAAAAAAAAAAAAAATGATGCCAGTGTCATAGTCATGTGAATGCTGCGGGGCCATATTTAGAAGAGCCCTGGGCTTGGTTTAATGCTCTGCTCTAACCAGTCTGAAAGGGAGCATTTCTAGTACATTTTTTCTTAAAGATTTATTTTATTTATTTATACAAGAACCAGGGTACAGGCCACATGCGCGGGAAGGTGAGAGGATTCACCAGAGACAGAGCAGGGAACAGAACAGGCAGACTGACAAAATACACTGCTGAGGGGAGCAGCAGGTGCAACAGGAGAGGTCTGCCGCGCCATGTGGGACCCTTGCCGGCCGGCTGGGATTGAACCAGCACTGCAGAGGCTGTGGACAGCTTCACCATGACGCGCTCAACCACCTGTGCCACCAGGGGAGGCCCAATTTCTAGTACATTTTGAACAAGTGGGCCACATATTTTCCTTTTGCACTGGGTCATACAAATGATAGTCAATCCTGTGCACATGTGTGTGCACACACGCGCGTATATGCACACATGATTAAAAATGTAAAAGTGGACTGCAGTCTTCATTCTAGTTAGCAGCACTGGGCCAGTGTCAATTTCCTGGCTGTGATATTTGTAAGTTATATCAAACATCATCACTGAGGACAGTGGGTGAAGGAACCAAGGACTCTTTAGACTATGTCTGCAAGTACCTATTTGTCTATAATTATTGCAAAATAATTTTTTAAAAAGAACTTAATTTGGGGACTTAGTTTAGCCTATTAGCTATGTAGACAGCTAAGAAACCATTTTAATTCCTTAGGTCCTCAAAGTCCCTGAATGTGCAAATGTTGCTGGTTGTGACTCAGGAGAAAGCAAAGTTGGGAGACCAAACCTTGGGGGCATCTTTTGAGCCCCTGGATCCAACCATGCCTGAAGGGAGCTCACTTTGGATTGTCCAGTTACACGAAACACACATTTCCTATTATGTTTAAGACAATTTGAGTTGAGTTTCTGTCACTTGCCACTGAAATAACCCAAACACAATTCAGCCTCCAAACCCATTTTGTAGATGAGGAAATAGGTTTGGAGAAGCAGGTGTAAGGCTACAGCACCAATGGGGGCTTTCTACCCCACACTGCAGCCGCCCTGAGGCCTGGCGGAAGATGTGGACTAGGTTGCAGGCCACCCACCTCAGGAAAATGTAGAGGGCAATGGTGAGGGCCAGGAAGAACATGGAGGCTGTGCAGCCAACCTCAGAAATGCGTGTGAGGACCTTCACCGTGGCCCAGTCCAAGATTGGCTTCTGTGGCAAACCGGGGAACAAGAACCCTGTTAGTTGGAAGCCAAAGACCCTGGCCCCTGCCTGGCAGCCTGTTCCCAGGAGCCCTGGTACTCCCAGAACCGCCAGGGTCAGGTGGGCCAGCAGTTACCAGAAGCAGGGCGAAGAAGGTGAAGTGGTCACAGCGGCACACGGTGCTCTTGTTCCCAATCTCTGTAGAGCAGCCCTCGGACGACCAGTCTCCTGTTGACCCTGGACAGGAGGGGTGAACAGGGAGGGAAAGGGAAGAGAGGAGCCCAGGGTGGAGCCCTGCCCCCCAAGGGAGCCATCCCCCATCCCCCCATTTATCTTTCCAGGGGATGGCCTACCTTTTGTCTCATCCCAGAATACACAGCTGAAGGTCATGTTCTGAAACCAGACAGTGGGAGGCGGGGGAGAGGCAGGGGAGGCTGAGTTAGGGAAAGAAGGTTGGGAAGTGGGGAGGAGGGTGCACCCCCTTGTGTCTGCACGTGTGCACCAGGTAGAAGGCGGGGCTCGCCCATGGGTCACACAGGCACAAGAACTGCGTGTTTGACGTGTCCCGGACCAGCGTGGAAGGGGCGTGGCTGTGGTGTGAGGCTGGGTGGGCACATGCTTTAGGGGAACATATATGTGAGTGGATGAGCAATGCCTGTGCATGCACGTGGCTTGTCCTGTGGGCACCCCAGTGGGCACCTGAGTGGGGCAGGGGCACATGTCTTGGGCACAATTGTGTGTGGTCCTCATGCTGTCCTGGGCGGATTTTGATGGGTACAGAGTCCCCTGCATCTCTGCCTTAGTCCCATGGGTGCCCACTGCCTGTCTGCCGCTCAGTTACCGCCAGGCCTGAGTGGGGGACTCACAAGCAGAGGAGGCTGGTGGGAGAAGGTGATCTCAAAAGGCTCGGCCAGCCCAGTGACAGAGAGGTTGCCCAGCCTGAGGCCCACCAGGCGGTTGTTCAGCACGCTGCTACCGTCCTTCAGCCTGAGCTGGGGGCCCTGTGGAGGGATGGGGGAGGCCAGTTGCAGAAGGGGATGTCCCAACCCGAGCCAGATGGGGCCTCCAGAGAACCTCCAAGACTCAGGGCCCTGGCCTGGAGAGCAAAACCAGAGCCTGCTCCCTGGGGTCCCCTGTGGCCCAGCTGGGCCAGAGCAGGTCCTGCACTCCAGGCCAAGGGTCTCAAAGCCTTATACCCGAGTTCTCCACTGCTGGCCCCTGGAGCTACTAGAGGGGCTCAGGCCAGAAGCGATAGCCACCCAGAGATGGAGGGCAAGGGGTGACAGGCAGGGGAGTTGCTCATACCAGCCCTCGGGGGTACACATGTCTACGAGTGGGTACACATCTCTAGGACACACGCCTGGCAAATATTTGCACACAAGCTACATGTGCTCGTGTGAACACAGCCACTCCTATGCACAAGTGAGCCTGTATGCGCCAGGAACATGAAAGATTTGTGCACATGCAAGAACACTTGAGAGACACAGTCACTCAGGATCCACATCCACGAATCTAGAGTGTGTGAGCAGTGTGGGTCTGCAGGTTGTGGAGAGAGGGGTTTGGAATGACCGTGGGATGCTTTAGAATCACTCTCCAGAAGCTCATCGCCCCTCTGTCTCCATTAGGCCCCTTTGCAGAAAACTCCTCAGTGAAGGCAAGGCCCCAATGAGGGCCTCCTTGCTGCCTTGAGTCCCCCCAAGCCTCAACTCACCTTAAAGACATCCCCATCTCCAATGTCCAGGATAGTTACGGCCAGCCGGACCTTATTCCTGCTGCTTCCCAGGGACGCAAAAAGGCTCTGGGGAAACCGGACTCTGTCGGGGGGCTTGTCCTCACTTGCTGTCACGGGCCTCGGAATCTGCAACCACAGACCCAGCTGTTCCTGTCTTTACCCAGGATTCCAGCTCCAGACACAGGTCCTGCCACAACCCCCACTTGGGAGGGGGAACAGGCACATGGGTGGAGGCTCAGCACCCAAGGGCCTCAGGCAGGACACTTGGGGGCACAATGCAAGCTCAGCTCTGCCCAGGCGAGTCCCTGGATAAGGCACAGAGCTCATGGAGCCCCAGTTAACCCAACATGGAGAAATGAGCAATTTGTGGCCACTGGTCAGGTGAAGAGATGACACCTGGACAAGGCCAGTTTGCAAGCAGGTCAGGGGTCAGCTCTGATGTGCTTTTGGCCAAAGTTCTGACAGCCTGTGTGTTGACATAGGGCTTATGTGGACAGTTGTCTGGCTTCTCACTGGGGAATAAATGGAAAGAATAGGGTCACCAGGAAGGCCACAGCGAGTGCAGCATGGAGGACACAAGAATTCACACTGAAGGGCCTGTCCACCCTCCCTACAATAACACATTTTGTAATAGCTAAGGATGGCCACTACAGTCCACTCGATTCCCTGGTCATCGCTGGGCATGCTTTGTTCCTTCTCAGTCCTCGGGCTGTCCTTGTCCTCTAGGGCTACCTCCTGATCCCCCTGGTCTGCCCCTAAAGCATCCTGTGAGCATGGAAATGGGGAACTTGGCTGGAGCTAAGGGCCCCCACTTTCTCCTTCCCTGTCTTATCAAAGGGACACATGGGTAATTTCTGGGGCCAGTATGTACCCCACACAGAGGAGTCAGGTGCTTGGGTGACATATCAGGTGTGAAAAAGCCCTATCTATCTTCCATCTCCCCTTCTCCAGACAGCTCAAGAACCTCGATGAGGGCCTGAACCTTTTTCCTTGAGGGAGGCTGAGCCGTCTGTGCACCGAGCTTTCGGGAGCATTATCTCTTATGCTCCCCCCAATAGCCTTGAAAGTGGGCGATACCATCACCATTTTACAGAAGGCGAAACCAATGCAGAAACGTTAAGTAATTTGCCAAGATCACAATAGCTGCTGAGGGGTAGACCTGGGACTCGAATCCAGACTGAAACAAACCCAGAATCTGCCCGCTTGTCCATAGGCAGTCCTGGGTATGCCTTCGTGCCCTGGCTGGAAGAGCTCCTGGGAACCTCAGGCTTTGGAGGAGACTTAGAGTTCATTTTCCAGTTGAAGACTTGGGGGCCAGACAGTGGAAGGGATTTCCTGGAGGAAGCCGAGTGACGTGGTGGGAGCTGGGGACCAGGACCCAGGTCCCCTGACTATCAACTTGGTGATCTCCTCGGGGTGTCCTCTGAGCAGGCGGGCTGAGCTGCTAGGACGACCCCTGCATCCGATGTGCTCACCAGCACCCATTAGCGAGGTGGCAGAGGGGTACTGGATGGGACTGGGGGCCACGAAAGCCCATGACTATCTCTGAATTCTGAAAAATGTGCCTTCCCTAGGAAAATAGGGCCTGAACCACCAGAGGGGATGGGAGGATCACTTCACCTGAGAGGGGGTCAGAGAGAAGTACAGGTCTTCTGAGATGTTGGTGTTGACGTCATTGACAGAAGACTTCACAAAAGTTGTATTCACATGGTCCAGCTGGCTGCTCACCAGGAAGTGCTCCATGTTCAGCCAGTAACTGCAGGGGACCAGAGATTGGGGGAAGGAGCGCTCGGGCAGGCTGTTAGCTCTCACCTGGCCCCCAGTCCGGATGACAGGAGGAGAGGTCACCACGGGCAGCGATCATCAGGCTCTTAGGGGACACAGAGTATCAGAGGAAAACTCTGGTATCACCCAGGAGCAGAAGGGTGTCTTGGGAGTAACGCAGGCTGGCTCTGAGGGATTCCAACCAGCGGTCCCTCTTGAGTATTTTGTTTTTCATGTGTGATAAAATACATATAATGCAATGTAGCATGAACCTTGACAGTTTGGTTTTCTTTTTCTTTTTTTTTTTTAAAGAAAGCCTTGGGTTTTTTTTTTTTTTAAGATTTACTTATTTATGCATACAAGAACTGGGGTGCAGGCCAGAGGTATGGGGTGTGAGAGGATTCACCAGAGACAGAGTGGGAAGCAGAACAGGCAGATTGACCAAAATACACTGCTGAGGGGAGCAGCGGGCAAGACAGGAGAGGTCTGCTGTGCCATGTGGGTAGCTCCCTGGCTGGGGATTGAGTTCATGTTGCAGTGGCTACAGATAGCTTCATAGTGTTGTGTCTTAACCCCTTGCACCACCAGGGAGGCCCTGGTTTTCTTTTTCTAATGCCTGATTTATGCTTTGTTTGCAGAGGCATCCACTTCAAAGAGGATATTTCGATTAAACACTCTGCTTGACATGAAATGAAGAGCCGCTCACCTCCCCTCTCCCACCCAAGCCCCTTTGCTTTAGATATCCTGGCTGATTCCAATAACTGACCATTTCAGAGATCTCTCTTTCTCTCGCCGCCCCCCGACCCCCGCCACCGCCTCTCTGTACCTATGCTTCACCGTGTGACCCCAAAAGTGCTGTGTACTTTCCAGGTCTTGTAAGTAGTAAACCTTTGTATAATTTTAAGTTTCCCCATGGTTATTACTGAAGGACATCTTGCAATCATCCAACAACCACTTTGCGTAATGATAGGCTGAAACTGGCACAAAACACAGGAAATTTACCATGTTGATCATTTTGAAGAGTAAAATTATGTGGCATTAAATATATACAGAATGTTGTGCAACCATCATCTCCCCAAAATGAACCCTTGTCTCATTAAGCCATCACTCCCTTCCTTCTCCCCACAACCCCTGGAAACCGCTTTCTATTTCTGTGATTTTTGCCTATTCTAGGTATTTCATTACAGTGGAATTTATGATATCTAGTCTTTTATAATGGGCTATTCTCATTTTGAATAATGTTTTCAAGGTTCATTCATATTGTATCACATACTTCATTTCTTTTCATGGGTGAATAGTATTCCCTTGTATGGATACAGCACATTTTGTTTATCTATTCATCCATCATTGGACATTTTCTACTTTTTGACTACTCAAAATCAGGGTGCTGTGAGCATTCATGTAAAAACTTTCCATGAATTAAAAAGACTTTTCCCCCCCAATTCTCCTGGCTATACACCTGGCATGGAATTGCTGGGCAATTCTATATTTTATTTTTGAGGAGCCACCAAATTATTTTCCACAGCAGCTGCACCATTTGACATTTCCACTAGTAATATCTGAGGGTTCCAATTTCTCTGGATCCCTACCAACATTTCAATATTGTGATTTTAATTATAGTCATTCTAGTGAGTGTGAAGTAGTTTCTCATTGTGGTTTAGTTTGCATCTCCCTAGTGAGTGATGGTATTGAGCATATTTTCATGCACTTGTTAGCCTTTCTGTACATTCTTTGGAGAAATTCCTCAGATCATTTATGTGTGTGACTTATAACACTGTATATGATTTAGAGGTATAGGTTTACACCTCCTCAGGTGTATGTCCCCACACCACGCCCACCACCAAAGCACCCAGTCTTTTACCCTAGGCCCCTCCACCCTTTATTTCCTACCCTCCCCTCTGGTAGCCTCCTCGGAGTATTTTAAAACGTAGAATGGTGATTTTGTGGGCATGAATGGGCAGGTTCGTACACGTGAATGCTAATTGAATACCGAGAATTGGGTTTGCTCTTGAAGACTGAGCTATATAGGAACTGACTTATGGGAACTGTGCTGGTGTTGAAACCACAAAGAATTACAAAAGCTAATCAGCATTTGTTTCACTGCAGTGCCTTTGCCATTGGCTGCAAAAAAAAAAGGGGGGGGGGAGGTGTAAGTCATGCTCGTGGCGCTCTCCATGGTGCTGAAACTTCACGGTGGGCCAGCGTTTCTTCTCCTAAAGGAGAGGTTTTAAGATGTGCTACCCAGGTGAGGGCTGCTGTAGCAATGGGAAGGAAGGGGAACCAAGGAGAGACAACCATAATTAGTCTGTTGGGAGGTAATAGTCATGGAAGATTTGCCAAGAGATAAAAGGAAGTCTTCTATTTTGACATCATTTTTGAATAATCAGTTACCAAGAGAACATCTCCCAAAAAGAGGATATTCTATTCAAAAGAAAAGTAAACTATGCTAATATGTCCAAATGTGCCTGGGTGGAATAGGCAGTAAGAATGCTATTCAGGGCCTCCCTGGTGGCGCAAGGGGTTAAGCACAGCACTATGAAGCTATCCTCAGCCTCTGCAGCATGAGTTCGATCCCCACCCAGGGAGCTACCCACATGGCACAGCAGACCTCTCCTGTCTCACCCGCTGCTCCTCTCAGCAGTGTATTTCAGTCAGTGTGCCTGGAGAGAATCTAGTGTCTATCAGTTGGTGGTTGAATGAACAAAATAGGATGTATCTATACAATGGAATGTTACTCTGCAATAAAAAGGAATGAACTATTGATACATGTGAAAATATGGATGAAACTCAAACACCATATAAGCAGGAAGCCAGACTCAAAAGCAAGCCTGTTGTAAATTTCCTTCTTTATGAAAGGCCCTGGAAAGGCAAATCTATAGACTTGACAGCAGATAGTGGTTGACTGTGGCTGGGGATGGAGCAGGGATATATTGGAAAAAGGCACAAGGGTATGTTTGGGGGTGATGGAAGTGTCCAGAAATATGCAAATCACTGCGCTGCCCTCTCCAATGTACAGATTGTATGGTATAGCACCTGTCCCCTAAAAATGCTCTCCAGATCAATAGAAATAAATGAGGTACCATTCTATACTTTGCAGAATGGCTAAAAATAAACACTGATAATACCAAGTATCACAAGGATGTGGGTCTGAACCTGGAACTCTCACACATGGCCTGCCGGAGTGTAAATTGATACAGCCACACAGAAAATGATGGCAGTGCTTGCTAAAATTCACCATATACCTACATTTCACAGCAATTCATCTGTGGGTATTTACTCCAGAGAACTGAATGCACATGTGAAAAGACATGTAGAAAAATGCTCATCATAGCTTTATTTGTAAAATTCCCTGTTGTACCACTATGGAGAGCTGTGTGGAGATTTCTGGACCTACTAAACATAGAGCTTCCATATGATCCAGCAATTCCACTCCTAGGTATTTACCCAAAGGACACAGAAACATCAATTCCGAAGAACACCTGCACCCCTATGTTTATAGCAGCACTGTTTACAATAGCTAAGCTTTGGAAACAACCCAAATGCCCAAAAATAGATGACTGGATCAAGAAGATGTGGTACATATATACCATGGAATATTACTCAGCATTCAAAAAAGATAAACACATGCAATTTGCAGCAACATGGATGGCGCTGGAAGGGATCATGCTCAGCGAAATAAGCCAAAAAGAAAAAGAAAAATACCGGATGGTCTCACTCATAGCAGGAATCTAGAAAACTTAAATAAGGGACCAGGAAAATGAATATAAGAAAGTGAAAATCAAAATCAACAAAAAACTATGAACCAGAGACACTTTTTGGGGGGTGGGGGGCGGGAGGGGAAGGATTGGGGTCAGAATGGGGCGTTTGCAATTATATGGGGGAATATAAAAATAAAATTTAATATTAAAAAAAAATTCCCTGTTGTAGACTAAATATTTGCTTTCCCTCAAATGCATATGTTGAAATCCTAACCCACCATGAATTGGCTCAGAGGCGGGGGCTTTGGGAGTTAAGTGGGTGGTGGGGGTGGAGCCTCCATGAGTGGAATTAGCACTAAACAACCAGCACAAAGTGGAATCATTTATGCCAGTTTCCACCAAGGCTTTATACTTAATCTCACTGCAATTTCAGTTTCTCCCCCAAAATGAATTGTAAACAATCCATCCAGAAATTTCTGGTCAGCACAAGTGAGGTAACCCTGATTTTGTCCCCCACCCCACCCCACTGCCTTCCCTTCAGGGAAAGTTGCATTGCCTGAAATAATCTTTCTTTTTTTTATTCCACTCTCTTTCCAATTGTAACAGGGTGGTCCCCAGGAAAGGGGGAGGTTCCAGGTTTCCTGCCCCACCCAAGGGAGGGTGGAGCTGAGCAGGGAGAGGAGAAGCTGCAGAGGAGACTGAGGAAGGAAGGAAGCAGGATGGGGAGTCAGAAGGAGACCTGCAGGAGGCACATGGAGCCAAGAGACACGTGAAGAAACTGCACTTGCCTGTTGGTCGTGGACGGGGTGACACAGATGTGGGTGAGACCCGTGGGGAGGTGACAATGGTGGTTTTTGTCTTGATTTTGATTTTGCTCTTTTGCCTCCAGACTTGTCTGATTGTTTTTGATCCTTTTCTGTGGGTCCCCACTGGAAGATGCTTTAGACTTGTGGCAGGCCTTGGGGCCTTGCTCTGGGCCAATCCCATTTGGATGGACTTTTACCCACGAGGGGATGGGTAACTTTGGGTGCTTCATTTAGAAACTAGATTCTTTGCCTTTCCTGGATTGTTTCCCAATTGTGTTAAAGTTCCTTCCCATTTAAAGTCTCATATGTTTGGTGTTGATGCAGCAATGGCAGAACCCATTTAGAGTAGGCAGGTTTGTGGGGTGTGGGCTGCCCCTCTCCCTGCCCTGTAACACAACTATAAAAATTCTCTAATTTGTACAACTCTGGGAGGATCTCTGGGAGGATTCTGCCCCATTCATGAATCACTTAGTAAAGCTAATTAGGTCGCAACATTTTCAAAAAGCCTACAGCACCAGTGTTCCTAAGCTGTCTCCCATCCAAGCACTCACCAAGCCTGACCCCGCTTAGCTCCTGAGATCAGACAAGATGGGCATGTTCAGGGTGGTATGGCCTAGACTCTAAACTTTTTTAAAAAAATGTTAGCAAGGGCCTCCCTGGTGGCACAAAGAGTTAAGTCTCAGCACTCTGAAGCTCTCCGCAGCCACTGCAGCACAAGTTCGACCCCCAGCCAGGAAGCTACCCACATGCATTAGACCTCTCCTGTCTCACCCGCTGCTCCCCTCAGCAGTGTATTTCAGTCAGTCTGCCTGTTCTGTTCCCCGCCTGTCTCTGGTGAATCCTCTCACTGCTCGCACCTCTGGCCTGTACCCCAGTTCTTGTATGCATAAATAAATAAATATTTTTTTAAAAAAAATTTAGCAGATTTGGTTGCAGCAGTGAGATTTAATTTAAATTTCCCCCCCCACCCCCCTCACCATTGCTGCCTCCCTCCCTGGCACTTCACTTTCACAATTCACAGCATTGCATGCAGTTCCCCCAATAGTCCCCAACATTGTGCTTCCCTGACATTGTGTGGGCCCATCTGGAAAACTTCTATAGAGCTTTCAAAACCCATTCATTGGCCACCACTTCTGTGAAATCTTGGGAGACTTCCCTCTTTTAAGCAACCCTGGCACCTCGTCCACTTTTTTCTATGATCACACGCTAGAGGCATCACCATTTGGGTCTGTGCCTGTCCCTCCTGAACTCCCAGTGGTAGGAATAGGGACTGATTCATCTCTCTAGCCCCAGGATCAGAGAGGTCTCTGTGTTCAGGGGAAATGTGGGTATCAAACAACAAGGTAGAAGGGTGGGGTGGGAGCAGCATTTTCTGGGGCCATGGGGGCTGGTAGCTCCATCCCCTTGTAAGAGCATTTCCCCAACCCTCCCAGAAGACCCAGATTTCTGCTCCATCTCAGGGGGCCCCGCTTACCTCTGCAGGTTTCCCAGATGACAGGACTCGTTCCCCTCCTGGTTGCACTTTTCGAAGCACTCAGCAGTGTTCTTAAGGGCGAAGTCACTATATTGGTTCATATTGGCCAGTCCCTTGCAAACATTCCTTGGCAGCTCTACCATGTTTGCGAAATTTCTCATACCTAAGGGAGGAGGCAGGTCGAATAACTGAGTGTGGGGGCGGGGGTATAGGCAGCAAGGGCCAAGGGAAGGGAAGAAAGAGGTTGGGCTCCAGAGACTGGTGCTATGCCTAACTGTGGGCACTTCAGCTGGACTCATACCCTCCCTGGGTCTGGGTTTCCAAAGTGAAAGGAGATACTAGTCCCTCAACTCTCTCACCTCCTACCCCCTCTACCCCTACTCCTAGCCACAGTCTCATAGCCAGTGAGATGCTTTGGAGCAGATATATAAAAAGGTCTTAGCACATGGCTCTGTAGATAAAAGGTTTCATATGCTAGTGCTATTGCCCTTTACCACTTCCTCCAGGGAGTCTGCCTGGCTTTTCACAGTTGTTCCATAGCAGATTTCCCCAAGTCCTTGCAACTATAACCTTATGGTATAATTCTTGAATGTATTCTGTCTTGGTTTTATTCTGTCTTGGGGTACCTTGTTCTCCCACATTCCCATTATAGTCGTCAGGGCTACCTCCTAGGGTGAGTAGAGAATACAGCAAACTGAGGTCTCTGGGAGCACAGTGACTAGTGCAAGGTGACTGGGTAGTTGGAGGCAGCTCCAGAACCAGGTACGAGCTTTAATGACTTCTAGTTTGTTTTCCATTCACATTGGGTCACTGACTAGCTGTGACCTTAGGCCAAGTTCTTTAAACTCCCTTCTATTCAATATTCTATTCAGCCAAATGAGGCTCACAAGCCTCTTGTGAGTTTTGGGGAGCATTAGAGACCATATGCATAAAGGACAGAGCTCACTTAGATCTTCAAAGTGTTATCTATTCCCAGGAAGTAGGCATTTCATTGCAAGACTATTTATATATTTGCATTATATGTCCATGTGTCTCCGTCTTTATCTAGCACAACAACAGTAAAACACGCAAAATTTAAAAAAAAAAAATTAAACTGTACGCAAGGAACTAACACGCAAAGTAAAGACCTCTTCCTGTGGCTTGAAGGTCACCTCCAGACTCCCCTACCTATAACTGTTTATTATACAAACTTCCCGGAAAGTTCTCTGCATATGCAAGTACATTTACGTAAGCCGTCTTAAAACTTACATGAATGGGCTCATGTAGCAATAGATCTTAGACAGTTTCCCTCACCAGCTTGGGGCCTCATCTGCCTCTTTTTTTTTTTTTAATTTTGAGTTTTTTTTTTAAAGATTTATTTATGCATACAAGAACCGGGGTACAGGCCAGATGCATGGAGGGTGAGAAGATTCAGCAGAGACAGAGTGGGGAACAGAACAGGCAGACTGACTGAAATACACTGCTGAGGGGAGCAGCGGGTGAGACAGGAGAGGTCTGCCGTGCCATGTGGGACCCAGGATCAAACCGGTGCTGCAGAGGCTATGGACAGCTTCACAGCGCTGCACTCAATCCCCTGCACCACCAGGAGATGCCCTCATCTCCCTCTTATGTGCCTGCATCCTGTTCTGTTACATGGGTTTGCAACACTTTCTCAAGGGGTGGTCTCTCAGTGGCCATGAGGGGTGATTTTTGTTTGGGTTTTGTTTGTTTTGAACAAAGCTGTGAACATCTTTCTTCACTTTTGCTAAGAATTCATAAAAAAACATTCCCATCATATGGATTTCTGGGTCAAAAGAACATACTTTTAAAAATTGCTAGGCAGGGCCTCCCTGGTGGCACAAGGGGTTAAGACACAACCTATGAAGCTGTCTGCAGCCACTGCAGCATGAGTTCAATCCCCAGTTGGCCAGGGAGCTACCCACATGGTGCAGCAGACCTCTCCTGACTTGCCCGCTGCTCCCCTCAGCAGTGTACTTTGGTCAGTCTGCCTGTTCTGTTCCCCAATCTGTCTCTGGTGAATCCCCTCACACTCTGCACCACTGGCCTGTACCCCAGCTCTTGTACGCATAAATAAATCTTAAAAAAAAAAAACAAAAAACAATGAGGTGATGATCACAACAGAGCAAAGTTAGAGTAGATGTCAGTTAAAATATATATCCCTATCATTATATACAAAGAACTCACAGGGCTCAGCAAAAACAAAAATAAACAATCCTGTCAAGAAATGGGCAGAAGAACTCAAAAGACATTTCACCAAAGAGGAAATGCAAATGGCCAACAGGCGTATGAAAAAATGTTCAACATCCCTTATCATCAGGGAAATGCAAATCAAAACCACACTGAGATTCCACCGTACACCAGTGAGAATGGCACATATCAAAAAAACAAGCAACAACAAATGTTGGCGAGGATGTGGTGAAAAAGGAACTCTCCTGCATTGCTGGTGGGAGTGCAAACTGGTTGATCCAACCATTGTGGAAAGCTGTCTGGAGATTCCTCAGTCTACTAAAAATGGAGCTACCACACGATCCAGCAATTCTACTCCTAGGGATCTACCCAAAGGACACAAAAACAGTGATTCATCTGCACCCCTATGTTTATAGCAGCACTGTTTACAATAGCTAAGCTTTGGAAACAACCCAAATGCCCAAAAATAGATGACTGGATCAAGAAGATGTGGTACATATATACCATGGAATATTACTCAGCATTCAAAAAAGATAAACTCATGTCATTCGCAGCAACGTGGATGGAGCTGGAAGGAATTATGCTCAGTGAAATAAGCCAGAAGGAAAAAGAAAAATAGCGGATGGTCTCACTTACAGCAGGAATATAGGGGAACCAAATAAGACATCAGTGTAAAAAAAAATAATAACAGTACAAACCACAAAAAGCAAAAACAGACAATTACAAACCAGTGACATCCTGCCGGGGAGGAGGAGGGAGAGGAGTGAGAGAGGGAGGGAGGAGCACAGGGGACTGTGGGGACAGTGCACAGGTGCGTTGGTGAAGGAAATTCTATGGGGACGCAATCTGAGGGGGTGGGGGGAAGCAAATATTGTCTAAAAATGTTTTAAGCAGCCTATAAAAGAGCTTTGATTTTCTGTTAGATTGTAAGTGTCGCTTGAGGGGTAAAAACAAAGTGGGTGAGCATGCAGTAATGTAAGCCATGTTCGCTTTTTTAAACAAAGGAAGAAGAGAGAAAAGGAGAGGAGAGGGGAGAGAGAAAGCAGGGGGGAGCCATTCTCTACCTACTCCCAGGGTTTTTGTGTGCCTGGGAGGTCCCCAGGGTGCTGGGTGCAGGGTCTTGCAGTGGGTGTTAACAGAAACCCCTCCTGGCTGTGGAATTTCAGGCCAGTCGTGCACGAGGCTCTTGGCAAGAGCTGAGGGCAGAGGAGACTATGAAATAGCTCCTTTCTGACTCTATTTTGAAGACATCGGCAGCTTCTAACCAAGCCTGCGAGGCTGACGCAGGCCTGGACATGAGGAGGGAAGGTGCCTCTCTGCCCCCCACAGCCTGCCCTGCTCTGCGCCCAGAGTCAAAGGGGGACAGGCTGGAGGGCAGAAGGCAGGAGGAGGGCGAGGTGGTTATTGGTCTCCACACACACCACCCTTTTGCCCTGGTGCTGCCCCAACATGTGACCTCCCTTCTTGGCTCCCCTGCCCCCACCCCACCTTGCAAAGTGTCCTTTATAAAGGAGTGTGTCTGCTTCCTGCTAGACCCTGACCTCCCAGGCCCCACGCTGGGTCCCCCACCACACCCTGACTCCTTTGAAGGCCCCTGACTGCTCCCCGTCAGCCCCTAAAGGGTAAGGACTATGTACAGGTCAGGGCACTACCCCTAGTTCTAGAATGAACGAATGAACAAGAGGATGTGTGACCATTAACCCATAAACATCCCCAAAGGAAGGCTCCCCACACCATTCCTGTGGCCGAGGCTTTGTGTGACCCGGAGACCCCACATCAACACTGGGTCAACTCTATCCCTCAGAGGAGCCTTGAAGGCCCAACCAGAGAATTTCAGTTTTATGATGGTCCCAGTGTCCTTATGCTGCCCACCGATGACAGTCCCTTTGCTCATTAAGGTAATTAATCCATCGAGTGTTCCCCAATGGCCTGCTCTGCCCTAGGCGCTCCCAGGCCACTGTGGGGACCGCTTGGCCATTTTCAGCCACGATTGAACTTTGCATATCACTGAGTCTCCCAACATTTGAAGAGGGTTCTCTAGAGCCCAAAGAACTGATCCATCCGTGTGCTCAAAGCCACAGGACCCCCGTGCTGCACAGACACCAGGAGGCTGCTCACTGAATGGAGCAAGGCAGCAGGAGCACAAGACACCAAAATGGGAGCACAGAGCAGAGAGCACCCCCCTGCCTGAAGGGATCACTACAGATGACCCAGCACAGACAAAAGTGGGAATGAGGTGGGCAGGTGGGCCACGGTTGGGGGTGGCTTTCTTGGAGGAGGTGACAGCAGGGCCAGTTCTGGGGTTCTCATACCCCCACTGCTGGTATAAGGCTGGGAGGGCAGGGGCAGGAAGAGTTTGGTCCTGCCTCCAGCGATGAGGGGTTATTGCTGGGACAGGAAGAGAGGAGAGTTGGGAGGTGTGGGGACCAGACTAGGGGGAGCAGGCGGGGATACAGTGCAAGCATTCCCTGGCCTCAGCCTGTGGAGGGCCCAGCTGCTTCCCCGGGAGCTCAGAGGCCAGCTGGAGAAGGCTGGGCCAGGGTCCAGCCCCAGCCAGGCCTATCAAGGAACAGCCACCCAGGGTGGGGGGGAGACACTTTCCATTAACCACCCCCCCCCCATCTCCAGGGCACTCAGGGGATGCAAAGGGGAGATGAGACCCAGACTTGGCTAACGTTTATCAGGACACAGGACTGGCAAGGAGGAGACGAGGTTAGGGATGGTGCTGAGGTAGTCAGGGTGGGCTCCCCGGAGGACTGGTTCCAGGCACCTCCGCTCCCTATCTCTTCCCAGTCCCCACCCCGGGATCTCCCAGGCTTGGCAGAAGGGCTGAGGAGCCAGTGCTCACCTGGGAGCAGGAGGGGCAGCAGGAGCAGGACCCCGGGGGCGGCGGGTATCGCCATCCACGGCAGCCTCGCTGGAGCTCTGCGGTTCGCGTTCCTGGCTGGAGCTCTGCAGTGCACGTTCCTGTTAGGCTCTGCCTACTTGACCTGCTCCCACCCAGTGCACACCACCCACTGCCCTCGGCCACATCACAGCTTCCTGCGGTCTCTCCAAGTGTCATCATTTGGATTGTGTCATCTCCCCACAATCCTCTGTTGGGGCCACACAAGGGCCAGACTCTACAGGAGCTGCCAGAACCACCAAGGGCCTCTGCTCCCAGAGCCCTGACTGGGTGGGCATTGAGGTGCTGGGGTCCTGCCGCCGCAGGGGCCTCTACAACTAGCAGACACCCCTTGGTAGGGTAATGAGCCCCAGCCATGGCATCAGGGCACCTAGGTCAGAAGCGGGGAACCCCCTAGGCCTTGTAGCCCTCCTTTATAAAGTGGAGCCATGTTGGGGCCAAGACGTCACACCTGGACCACAGCCGCCTCTAGGGAAAGGATGAAGATGCACACAGAACTCACACTCCCTCGTGCATGCTTCGGAGTTCCAAGTGCTGACAGATACCAATATTAAAAATCACCAAGTGGGGGGCCTCCCTGGTGGCACAAGGGGTTAAGATGCAGCACTATGAAGCTGTCTGCAGCTACTACAGCACAAGTTCGATCCCCCACCAGGGAGGTGACACACAGGGCGCAGCAGACCTCTCCTGTCTCGCCCGCTGCTCCCCTCAGCAGTGTACGTCAGTCAGTCTGCCTGTTCTGTTCCCCACTCTGTCTCTGGTGAATCCTCTCACTCCCTCCATCTCTGGCCTGCACCCCAGCTCTTGTATGCATAAATAAATCTTTTTGAAAAATAAAATAAAACTCACCAAGTGGGCCCAAGGATTAGTGCCGTGCCATTCCATCTACAGATGGGGAAACTGAGGCCCAGAGAAAGTCAGGGACATGCTCTGGTCACAGACTGGAAGGAAGGATCCCGGTACTTGGTCTTGAACAGGAAGGGCTCAAGCCCATGATTGCTGGAGGCTGCGGGGAGCCAAGAACCCCACTGCAAGCCCAGCTCTTCCCCACCAGGCCGGGGAATGGGCAATGGGAGAGGCGTGATGGCGGGAGGGCCAGGGAGGACACCGTGGGCCCTGGGGGTGGTGAGGCCAGGGCTGACATTGCTCCTGGCTAATTCCTGGTTGGGTGAACTCAGCGTGAATGCAGCTCCTAGTCTCCCACCAGGCCCGTGGGGAAGACAAACCGCTCGGTCAGCTAGTTTGGCCGTTGCTATGGCCGTCGTTTTACAATGCTGAGAAAGTTCTGCCATTGTCACCCAGCAGGTCACAGGTGGTCTAGGCGGGAAGTGGGAGCAGCAGGCAGACATGGGGCGCGGCATGAGGGAAGGAGTGGGACTGACCGCTCAGGCCCCAGCCCTGGTGGCGCCAAGGAAGCCACGTGGATAGGCCCAGGCCTTGCGGTGGTCCCACAGCCACCGCGAGATCAGAAGGTGAGGGGCACCCCGCCAAGAGGGCGCGTCCTCACCAGCACCCTCTCAGGCCTGCAGGCCGGACTCGCCCTGTCTGGCCCCCATTTGCTCTTCCTTTCACACAGTCCAGACACACAGGGCACAGCCTCAGTGCCCTGCTGGGCCCTCTGGGCCTGGGGACGGCTGTGGAGGGGATGTTGGGTCACTTGTGGGGTGTGAGCGGCAGATGGGAATGGAGCCCAGGCACATCCTCTGTGGGAAAGGTGGGGGGACAGATGGGAACTACATGGCCTGACCCTCCCCCTTCTGCAGCCTCTCCCAATCGACATTCCCCTCCCAGCTGCCGGCCAGGGTGAGAGGAGGTGGCGGACAAGGGCTCTGTGAACTAGGCTGGCTAGGACCCCCCACTGAACCCCCATCCTAGTGCCCTCAGAGGGGCTCTTGGGTGGCTGTCAGTGAAGAAGGGCCTGGAGATCTGCATCCTGGAGCACCCAGCACGCCCGGGGAGTGCTGGGTGGGTGCTGGGAGAGTGGCAAGGAGGAGGGGCCTGGGTAGTGTCAGGGTGAGCCCCCCCTCCCCCCCGCTCCGCCGCTGAGCCGCTCAGGGGCTGGAAACTAGCCTGGGCCACTCACAGAGCCCTGGGACCTCCAAATCCCTGGGCAAACCAAACTGCCCTTCTGCCACTTCCCTCAGGCTTGTCCTAAGGGCTCCAGGTGGGCTCCAGGCTCCAGGAGCAAGGTCCCCCTCGGCCTGTCCATCTCCCTTGCCCGGGGCTGTCTCCAGATGCTGACATAGTCAGGTCCTGCTGGCAACAGTGGCTCTGTAACAGGGTGGTCCCCAGGAAAGGGGGAGGTTCCAGGTTCCCTGCCCCCCCCCCAAGGGAGGTGGAGCTGAGCAGGGAGAGAAGAGGCTGCAGAGGAGACTGAGGAAGGAAGGAAGCAGGATGGAGCCAGAAGGAGACCTGGAGGAGGCGCATGGAGCCAAGAGACACGTGAAGAAACTGCGCTTGTCTTTTGGTCGTGGACGGGGTGACACAGATGTGGGTGAGACCTGTGGGGAGGTGACAATGGTGGGTTTTGTCTTGATTTTGATTTTGCTCATTTCCCTCCAGACTTGTCTGGTTGTTTCTGATCCTTTTCCGTGGGTCCTCGCTGACTTGGGGCAGGCTTTGGGGCCTGGCTCTGGGCCAATCCTGCTTGGATGGATTTTTACCCACAAGGGGACGGGTACCTTTGGGTACTTGATTTAGAAACTAGACTCTTTGCCTTTCCTGTGTTGTTTCCTAATTGTATTAAAGCTCCTTCCCATTAAAGTCTCATATGTTTTGTGTTGATGCGGCGGATGGCAGAGCCTAGTTAGAGCAGACAAGTTTGCGGGGTCTGGGCTGCCCCCTCCCTGCCCTGTAACAGATTCACACAGTGGGCCCAAAGCCCCACAGCCAGCGCCATCACGAGGGATATCAGGGTCAAGGACACCTTGGCCAGGGCTGATAGAGAAGATGGGGCCCAACCTAAGAGCCCCCCCACCCCCCACCAAGCTGAGCCAGCCTGGAAAACAGAGGAGATTTCAGGAGCTGTCCTTAAAGTGGGAGAGTTTGTGTGGGGGAGTGCGCTCTGCCTGGGAGAAGATCCTTTCCTTCCCTCCCTGAAGATGGAGAGGGGGAGGTAGCCCCCCGGGCCAGCCCACTGATGGGCTCCACCCTCTCTGAGACTGAGGGGTCCATGAGGAAGGGGGCCAGCTCTGCTCCCTCTAGCTGGACAATGGGGATGTGAGGTGGGGGGCGGCATCTTGAGGTTTGTTCTCTGTTCTCAGGACTGGAGAAAGGTGGAGGCAGGAGCCAAGGGAAGGAGCATGGAGGGCGGAATGGTGGGAGAAAGGCAGGGTACAGTGGCTCCCCATGTGCTGAGGTCCCTGCCAGCCAATCCCTGGCTGCCACGGTGGCTTCCTGTCCATCCTGCCAGCTTTGGGGCTCGCTGCCCCTTTCCCCAGCCCACCAGGCATCAGGTAGGCAGCTCCAGGCGGCTCTGGGGGGACCCCCCATACTTTTAGACCTGGGCACAGACAGCAATGCTCATAACTGAAGGGGGACAGAAACCTAGTAGATCTGCCCCCCTGAGTCCCGGTGGGGGAGGGGAGATTGGTTGGCCTGACATTGCAGGCAATCAAACAGCCTACCTGACCTTTTTTTGAAGAGGTGTGGGGTTCAGTGAGCTGGATTCTTGGGGGTCCTCTGAGAGAAACTTTCGGCAGAGTTCCCTTTTCAGCAGCACACAGCGAGACGACCCAGGAGATGAAGACGTTTGCACAGACACAGGCAGGTTACATTTGAAAAGGGTTTATTAGGAAAAGGAGAAAGAAAAAGAAACACCTGCATAGTCACAGGTGGTCACAAGAGGGGCCCCTGCTTTGCAAAGGGAACGGGCTGGTGAAAAGAAACACCTGAATAGCCAGCGGGTGGGAGAGCTGCCTCCAGTCCAGCAGAAACTCTGCTGAGTGTCCTTGCTTGGGGGAGGGGCTCATTCCTTTGTGGAATTGTTATCTTTTGTGAAATTACTTCCAGGGTGTGACTGGGTGGATTTGAAAGGACAAGTGATTCTCTACAAAGGCCCCCCCATCTCCATCTCTGGATTTTTTCCTTGCTACAGAGGTGCGATTTTCGTCTCTACGGCTGGTTTCACCAACTACATAAATCATGTTTACCCTCACCTTCCGTTTCTGGCCCTGTGATGCCCCCATCCCAAATTTTCTACTCTTAGCCTCCACCGCAGCCACTTCACACTAATCAGTAAACTGGTTACACATGTCACGTACCTGGCAAGGCCTGAACTTGGTCCTCAAATGTGACGTCTTTGGGCAGTGAATGTTTGGCATTCACCGAAATTGCTCCATCAGGGGACACTCTGAATTTCTTCTTGCTTATTAAAGGCAAGAAGACTCTGGACCCTATCTCGCTACTGGACCCTCATTCTGCAAGGCAGAGACCAGCTGGAGCTGGGAAGTAGCTGCTTTCCTCTCCAGCTCGCCACAGACGCCACAGCCCCACTATAACAGGGTGGTCCCCAGGAAAAGGAAGTTCCAGCTTCCCTGTCCCACCCAAAGGAGGCTGGAGCTAAACAGAAGAGAAGCAGCAGAGGAGACTGAGGAAGGAAGGACGCAGGATGGGGAGCCAGGAGACCTGGAGGAGGCATGTGGAGCAGAGAGACACCAGAAGAAACTGCGCTTGCCTTTTGGTCGGGGACTGTTTGAAGCAGATGTGGGTGAGACCCGTGGGAGGTGACAATGGCAGCTTTTATCTTGATTTTGCTCTTTTCCTTCCAGACTTGTCTGGTGTTTCTGATCCTTTTCTGTGGGTCCCCACTGGAAGGTGATTTAGACTTGTGACAGGCTTTCGGGCCTTGCTCTGGGCCAATCCTGTTTGGGTGGACTTTTACCCACGAGGGGACAGGTAACTTTGGGTGCTTGATTTAGGAAGTATATTCTTTGCCTTTCCTGTATTGTTTCCTAATTGTATTAAAGTTCCTTTTCATTAAAGTCTCATATGCTTCGTGTTGATGAGACAGATGGCAGAACATCTGCCTATTTAGAGCAGGCAGGCTTGAGGGGTTTGGGGTGCCCCGCTCCCTGCCCTGTAACAGATTTGGTGTCCAATGTGATTTAGGGAAGTGCCAGAACCTATTTAGAGCAGGCAGGTTTGTGGGGTCTGGGATGCCCCCTCTCCCTCCCCTGTAACATCACCACGCCCTATTGTCTCCCTAACACTGAGCGGCCATGTCTCCTCCCCCCGCCCAAGTTGATAGTTTCCAGAAGTTCATTATTTTCCTGATTGGCCCCAGGTGATAGTATTAGTGCCGCTAAACAGAAGCACAGAAAAAGAGCTCAGAAAATGCTCCAAAATGTTTACATCAGTTTGTTAGGTGAGAACAACAGCTGATTTTATTTTCTTCCATAATTTCTTCTACAGTTTCCAAAAACTCAACGACGAACATGTATTTCTCTTTCATATCAAAGGATGAATGAACGGGTAATTAAAAAAAGTTCTCAAAAAAGAAAGAAAATCCACTCCATCTTTAAGACTCAGATCCAGGTCAAATGCTGCCACCTGCGAGACGTCTTCATGGATTTCCCGCCTGGATTGATGCTTCCGCCAACCCCTCGTCTGTAGCTCCGGGAGTTCTTGTCTCATACGTGCCTCCGACACTAGACTGAGAGCTTACAATTGAGCAACCCAGTCTGTAGCCCCAAAAGATCTGTTTTGTACAGATCTAGCTGTGATGGGCTTGAGTGTGTAGGAAGCCAGACTAGGGATCCAGGTTGACCCCTAATGAGCACGTAGGGCTTAAGATGGAGGTCACCAGGGGAAGCGTGTCTCAGTCTTACGTGTGTTGGGATGGAATCAAGAATGCTCCACATCACAGTTCTTGCCACAAGGGGGCTCAGGGAGGCTGAGGATCCCTGTGAGATGTGGGCTTGGCAGTGGTGAGCAAGGCTGACGCATCTTACAAAGAAGCCCAGGTGAACAGATGGACCTGGCCCAGCCCGGGTGGCCTGAGTCAGGGACAGCAAAGGCCATACATAGATAAAGGTTTATGGCTGACACCAGGTGACTCGAGAATCACCACCCAAAACCCAGTATTGGAATTGGGGGGTCCTGGCTAAGAGCAGAGGACTAGGGAGAATAGACACGGGAAGGAAAAGGGAGAAGGGTCTGACAAAGGCCAAAGGCCCTGAATTCAGGTCCAGGCCAGACCCTTGGGGTCATCCCACCCCCAGCCATCAGGGCCCAGTAAGGCGTATGTTAAACCCCGACTTCAGCCACCGGATATCCATCTAAGTTATCCACTGGAGAGGCCAACACGGAAACCTGGGAGTCTGGTCACCATGGCAACAACTCCATTCCCAACAACCCATCCCTCTGATGCCCCTGCACCTCCTCAAGTTTTTGGTTGAAGGGCCAGGGCCAGGGCCCACTCTGGGGCCCACAGGCAGTGGTGAGAAGAGGTCACATCTCTGTCTCCTCACACCAGGCGGTGGCTGGCAGCCTAGATGCGATTGGACGAGGTGCTGCCGGAGCTGATGGGGAGCCGGGCGCTGTCCGAGTGGCTCTTCAGAGGAGAGGGGCCGCCCCGGGCCTGCAGACGCATGGACCAGTACCAGAGGAAGATGAGGAAACCTGAGGGTAGTGCAGGGCACAGGGCTCAGCAGACTGGGGGTAGCCCCCATAGGACCCCTCCCTCCCAGAGTCACACTGACTCAGATCTGGCCCCCCCAATAAGGCCACCCAGGTCAATGGGACCCCAGAGGGGCCGCTATGTCCAGGCACCGTGCAATCCATTGCTCGTCAGCTCACTTGTATTCTCCCAAGGTTCCTAGGAGGTCAGGCCTATTATTCTGCTTTGCAAAGAAGGAAACTGGGCCCAGGGAGGTGAGGGGAGTCGGTCAAGCCAGGAGTCTGGTGCTGGCCTGGCTCCAGGGCCCTCCTGTCTAGTTCCCTCCCCAAATACTAACACTACTTCTTAATAGCTCAGTAAATGTTCGTGTGACTTCATGGGCATCATTTGTAGGGGAACTTACAAAGTCCCCTTCATTTCACGGAGAAGAGAAAACACTCACCTCCCTCACCCCATCCCTGGCAGCCCTGGTGTGGCCCTGGGTCTGGCCTCACCATTCCTGTTGTCCTGTCCAAGTCCTTCTCCCAACCCAGCACAGCCAAGAACAGAGCAGAGTGTGTGTGTGTGTGTGTGTGTGTGTGAGAGAGAGATGTGGGAGGCAGAGGTGAAGGGCAAATAGACCACAAAGGGACTCTGTTGGCATCAAGTTCAGGCCCTCATGATCCAGCCCCTGTACTTCTCTCTTTCATGACTCCTATTCACACCGGTAGCCCTAGGGCTTGGCATAGGGCCTGCATGCAGTAGGTACTCAATAAAGCCTTGGTGACTGTGGTCTGGATGCCTCCACTTTATGGATAGCAAGTCTGAGGCCCAGAGAAGGACAGCCTTCAGGTTGTCTGGGCCATTTCATTCCTGCCCTGTGTTCTCAAGTCTGGACACCCACGTGTGGCGGCCGGGGGGCAGAGTCTTCTCCATGCCTACCTTGGAAGGAGGTGATGATGCTGAAGAAGTAGAGGACCACAAGCTGGAAGGTGCCAGAACCAAAGGAGAAGAAGACCAAGGCCCAGGGCAGGCCGAGGACCAGGCTGAGGCCCAGCAGCGTGAGCACGTGGGGCCACTTCTGGCCATGTGGGCGCAGCCGCAGGATCTGCACCACCATGGTGCCCAGCATGGCCATGTTGAACAGAAACACCAGGCTGAAGAGGCCAAGGTTGATGACATGGCTGATCAAGGAGTCCCGGATCCAGCACCTGCGGGCAAGACTGGGATCAGCCCACAGCATGGCCAGGGTATGGGTGTGCACCAGCGTGAACCCCAGTTCCAAGGCAACTTTAGACACCATGGACTCACTGGGTGAAAAGTCACTTTTCAGTTCTCCTTCATTCCTTCTCTGTGGTCAAGGGAGAGGCTCGTTTTGGTGCAAGTATGTTTTCAACACCCTGAAACTTCCTAATCTCTGTTCTTCAAAGAACAGTCCAAGGCTCAGCCCACCAGCTAGTATTGAGGATAGGGTTTCTTTTCTTTTCTTTTTTTTAAAAGATTTATTTATTATACAAGAACAGGGATACAGGTCAGAGGTGCGGGAAGATGAGCGAATTCACCAGAGAGGGGGTCCTTCAGGCAGAAGGACCGAAGACACTGCTGAGGGGAGCAGCTGGAGTGACAGGAGAGGTTTGTTAGGCCATGTGGGAATCTCCCTGGCCGGCCGGGAATTGAACCCGCGCTGCAGAGTCTACGGACAGTTTCACAGCGCAGCGCTCAACCTGCTGCGCCACAGGGGAGGCCCGAGGACAGGGTTTTCTTGTCCCTGTTTTTACTTTCCTGGTACACTCACTGTTTATGTGATGCTTGTTCCCTACCTACCCTATTGACATCATTTAAAAATTTTAGTTAACACGTTTTAAAATGTATTAAGTTAGATCATTTAAAGAAAAAACATGAGATCGATAATAATATAGATGGTCCAGACATCACACAAAACTCATAAGGTCAAGATGTAAAAAGACTGAAAATTTTAAAACACTGAGGCAATGAAAGAATTCCTTCCGAGCCTGGGGGGCCTGGGGAATCTTGGGCTCTAGTCTAGGTTTGGGGGGGACACACAGTCCTGGCTTTGTCATCCACCCCTGCTGGATGCCTCTGAGCTGTGTGGTCTAATCACCCTCTCTGGGCTCCGTGTGAACAGAGACAGCAGCCAAGGGACACAGGGGCAGGGGGTAGGGGGGTGCTCATCTGCTCCAACCTGCCCTCACCAGTGAGGAAACTGAGGCCCAGCCAGGGGTCAGGACCTGTGCAAAGAGGCCTGGTGAGTGGGAGACAGAGAAGGCTGTTCTCACCCTCCCAGGGCGCTGGCCGTCCCCAGGCCAAAACCTCCAGACCAACACCCTGAGACCAACACTCCCAGGCTAACACCCCCAGGCCAACACCCCCAGGCCAAACCCCCAGGCCAACACTCCCAGCAGCCCGGGACTCAAGCAACTCCTGGGCAGTGACACTGGGCCCAGGCTGCTCTCCAGCCCCAGCACCCCAGACCCCCACAGCCGGCCCCCAGACTCACATGGAAGGGTAGGTGACAGTCTCCGGAGTCCTGTGCACAGCCAGGATGATGGGGCCATAGGTGTTCACGTCCACCAGCACCACCAATATCACCAGGAAGATGGGGAAGCCTGTGGGCAGTCAGGCATGGAGCTAAGCTCCACCCAAGCATGGAGCCTGCCTGCCCCCGCTCTCTGGCCAGACCTCCTGTTAGGCCTGGGTCCCCAGAGTTGATCCAGCCCTGGGTGGAGGAGGTCCTCCAAGCTCCAGCCCCTCCCCCGTTCCAGTTTGGGATTCGAAGAGGGAGACTCGCTCTGCGCGGGCCTTTTAGAGAAAGGGCCTGCAGTTCCCTGCTGAAGGGCTCTTGTCACAGGAGGGATGGGAGGAGCTGACAGGACATAAGTGGGGTGCAAGGACTATTCAAGGGGGATGTTCAGAGTTCTGCCCCCAAGGGTCATGTGTCCTGGGCCTTGACCTCACTCATGAGGTAGAGAGTAAGAGCTCCCCAGAGAGAGTCACCCACCACCAAATGCCTGGGAGTTGACAGAGTCAACTCTGAGGAATTTCATGTAAATCAACAGAGTGACCCAAAAAAAGGCTGAACGAGGAACAGAGAAAAGCAGGGAGCTGGGGTGAGGGACATGGGGAGGCTGGTGACTGAGTGTCCAAAAGGACGTGTTTTGTGAGCCCCTGGGCCTCCAGGTCTGATGTGAGAGAGGCCTGGGCCACAGGTGAATGGGGCCGTCACTGGCCAAGCACAAAGGTTAACCGAGGGACATGGTACCTTTGAGCAGCGCGCAACCTGCTCATCCACACCTGGTGGCTCTTTTCACACCCTCCCCCCACAGACATGTTTTGAGGGAGTGAACAATGTGGAGCGTGTGGAAGTGTTTCTTGGGCACAGAGGTCACCGTCTCATCATCCTAAAGGGGACCTTGACCCATCCAGGGTAAGGAACACCTGAGAGAGGGTGGGCGAAGGAAACTGAGGAGCAGTCAGAGAAGTGGATGGAGACATGGAACCACTCGCCAAGAGCCACTGGGGGCACGTCTGAGGGGCCACCATCACCCTCCCGCGACTCACCCCAGCCCACGGCGCTCAGCTTGAGCAGGTAGCCAGGGACATAGGTGCCAAAGACCTCCACCACGAGCCTGTAGAGGTTGTAGCCCTCAAGGCCCATCCAGGTGAGGCAGGCGAGCAGGGAGAAGTGCAGGAAGATGGCGCTGGCCTGGCAACCGGCCTGGGAGCCTGACAGGGCCGCGGGCTCGCTGAGCAGGAAGCTCACGTCCAGCAGGAAGACGGCGAACAGCAGGTTCATGTGCACCTTGATGGTGTAATCACGAGACTTCCTCCTGCACGGGGGTGGGAGAGAGAAGGTCACACCCATAGGGTCTGGGGAGGAACGAGAAGGGCACCCTCAGAGCTGAGGCACCTGCACCCACACATGTGTCTGCCCCGTGACCCGCTTGCTCCGAGTCACCTTCCCAGTTCAGGGGCGCCAGGGAGAGGGGTGGGGCCGCTTCTGTCAGGGATGAGCCATCCCAGAGAGAAGGCGCTAAACCCAGATGCCAGCAGAGGGGGCCGCGGGGGAACTGGGGCACCGTAAAACCCCCAGAAGCTGTCAGCTGCCTGGAGTGAAGGCCCCTCCCTGATAATGAACTGTCTTTGCTTAACTAGTTGTAAACAGTCAGTGAGAGACGGGGGGTTAGAGGGACCTTGGGAGCACGATGCTTGAAGATCAGCTGGCTGGTCTAATCAAAGTGCACATTCAAGATTCCATCCCCGTCCTTTGCTGTTTCTGGTTTCCTTGGAACGTGACAGGCAAAGAACCCACAATTTCCCGGGAACAACCCTGGGTAGGAACAGGGGCAAGGAGTACACACTCCTCTTCCAGGCAGGCTTCCTAGAATATGAACACACACACACACCCCTATCCTTCTCCTATGGCTGCAGTCTGGCCACTGCCCACTTGTCCCTGCAGATCTGCTGTGTGCCCACCACCCACGGGCACGCTGGGCATTTAACATGCCTGTGGACAGAGCGAGGAAGAAGGGCTCCCCCACACCTGCCTGACAATCCAGAGCATCTGAGGGTGGGTGGAGGTGCTCTTCATTGCACCAAAGGTGGCTCCTTCTTTCCCCAGGCACCCCAGAAACTGGGGGTCACAGAAGCATCCGTGGAGGGGAGACATCAAACCCAACTGCTTGCAGAGGTCAGGCCTCAAAATAGACAGCAGGGAGTGGGGGCCTGGAGAGAACTCTGGAGGTATGCCTGTCACTGCCACCCAGCCCCCAGGCAACGGGAGCCTGATGGGCCTGGAGCCAGCCTGCTGGGTGCCAGGCGGCCTCCAACACCTCCTTGCTGTGTGACAACAGGCAAGTCACTTGCCCACTCTGAGCCCTCTTTTGTGAGGACAAAGCAAGGTCAAGGATGTGAAGTGCTTAGCAGCATGCGGGGCACGCTATGTACATGCTAACCATGGTTTTCTCTGCTATCATGTGGTTATGTGTCCCCAGTGGAGTCACACCTGATTATTCAGAGGCAGATTCTTATGTCAACTCTGTCAACTTTAAATGCTGGCAGTTAATACAATTTGCAAATGCTGTTATCCAAAGAGGAGATGCACCCCAGGGCTCTCCCAACCCTGCAAGCATGTCAGGGCCAGTCTCCGGGGTGGGTCTCCACAGTTCTGGGGTCCCATCCCAGGCCCTTCCCTGCCAATGATCCCTCCCAGGTCCTACCTGGAGCAGAAGTAGGTGGCGATGGTGAGGACACAGGCCAGGGCAGAGATCACGCAGCCCACGTAGGAGACAAGGGTCAGGTAGTGTTTGTGCACTGCGTCCAGCTCCACGGAGGGGACCTGGGCCACGAGACAGATCAGGCATCTGTCCCCAAGTCCACATGAGGCTTTGCCCCACATTGGGACTAGCCTCTGGCCCCGGGGGGTGGCTTAGGAGTCCATGAACCACCCTCCAAAACTAAGTAGAATGTGTCCCCATCACTACCTTCTCTGGGGTGCTCCCTGATTCACAAAGGTCAAGAACCCTGCACCAGAGGATCCCTGTTATGTGCTGGCACTAATTATTGTTCTTAACATTCAACAGAGGAATAGGTTTCCTGCATGGTAGTGAGCTCCCTGTACCCAGGGGTATTCAAGTCATAGCTGCACACTCATGGGAGAGCTGGTCCTGGCTCCTAAGAATCTGGGAACGTGAAACCAGCACACAAACCCTCTGAGCTCCTGGGGGCACTAAAGCCCACCTCAAGGCCCCACACTCAGCATCCCTTTGGGGGCCCCTTCGAAACATACTCCTGTGCCACCCCCTCCCAGCTGGTGCAGTCAGAATCCTAGGTTAGGACCAGGAATCTGAGTTTCATCACACACCCAATTTAGGAACCAAAAGCAAGAAATTTAGAGATGAACTCTAACTTACTAGCTCTTTGATCTTGGGTAAATCACTGAACTTCTCTGAGCTCAACTCTTTACTTATGAAACGAGACAACTGGAGCCCCCAGGGGCAGGGAGTTGTGGGGTAGAAAAGCCACACTCTGGGCAGAGCGCATGGCCCACAGCGAGAGGTTGGCCTGTGGAGTAGCAGTGGGGTGGGAGTGGCCGGGGAGGTGGCAAGAGGATGCTGGAGGGGCGCTCACCATCAGCACCGCAAAGTAGGTCAGGTGGTTGCAGAAGCAGGATGTCTGTGTCTCTTTCCTCACAGTCTCACACCCAGCGTCGCTCCAGCTCCCAGAGCCATTCACTGAGGAGGAGAGAGCACGGGGCTCTGATCAAGCCCAGATCCCCTAGGACCTCACTTTATACCTCCCTCCCCCAAATACAAGGCTTCTCACTCTTCCAAGGCTTTGATCCACCTGGCAGATCTGTAGTCTGCCAATGCCTGGTCTGCCATCATTCCCTCAAAGCTCACCTTCCTCCAGGAAGCCCTCCCTGATTCACCCCCATTTCCCTCCCCACTCCAGGTTCCCCTTTCTCCTCCAGATAACTGCCCGACATACAACCCCTTCCATACTCACTTGTCAGGTCTTCAACCCAGAAGACACATTGGAGAGTCATGTTCTTCTGTAGGGACAAGAAAGGAGAGTGGGTCCTAGTACTGTCCGGGCCAGGCTATGGCAGCGAGTCAGTGCCAAATACCACCCTGTTTGGACCTGACTGGCCAATGGTTTTGTCAAAGACAGGTGACTCAGAAGAGAGGGGGATGAAAGGAGGAACAGACCAGGGGAGTCCCTGAATCCTTGGTTTACTCACTCACCGGCTGTGGCTGGTGCTGAAAGGTGATCTCCACCGGCTTCGAGAGGTTGGCCACTTTGGTGTCTTGAACAACGATACCCACGACCTTCTCACCCAAGACTTGGCTAGAACTCTTGTCCTAGGTATGTGGGGTGAGGGACGGGAATAAGGAGGGAGCTCAGGGCTGAGAAGACAGATTCTGAAGTCCCCTAGACTCTCGAGTCCTATGGCCCCAAAAGATCACTCCAAGACCCTTGAGTCTCCCTCTGGAAATATTTCTTGCACAGGTAGTCATTTACACTGTAGTTAGAACACCATGGAGACTTCTCCCAGGGAGATCTGCATGTTGTTGTCCAATTTCTGACTTTATAAGAAAAGGCTCTTGCTCCCCAGGGGTGGGCGGGCAGGATGAGGTCCCATACCTGGAACAGGGCCTGGCTGCTGAAGTCCACCAGGAGGAGTCTCTTTGCGGCTTGTCCTCTCCGGCCTTTGGCTCTCTGGAAGAGCGTGTGGGGCAGCAGCACCGAGTACTCCAGAATCTCGCTCTGCTCCTCCTGCAAACCAGAGTCCCTTGAGCGCTCAGACAGACCTTCCGCATGCCAGCACATCCACCCTGGTGGCTGCCACCACTAAGCCCACCTCCTTCAGGAAGCTGTGATTGTCTCATGCCAGCCCCTCTTCCTGCTCTTTTCCTCGGCACCAGCTCCAGCAGGGAAGCCTCAGGGCCTCAGGGGCAGGCATCGTCTGCCTACAGCACCCTGGTGTGATGGAACATCCCAGCAGGGGTGACTCCCAGCTAACCAGGCCCACTCAAGGGGCTGTCTCAGGACTGGGGTGCATACCCAGGCATTGGGGGTTGGCACAGCCAGGTGAGCAGGGAGCAGGCCTGCTCCCACTATGCCCCACCATATGCTGTGGGGTGACCACTGACTGCGGGTATTCCTGGGGCCTGGGGCTGCCTAGTCAGCACACATCTGAGTCCCGGAGGCCTGGAGGAGGGGCATGCTCCCGGCCTCTGCATCTGCTTCCCACCCCGGCTGCTTGGATACTGGCCCCTGGCCCCTGACCTCCTTCCGGGAGTGGATGTGCAGGTCCTGGAGGCTGGCCTCAGGCTGTAGCTTCCACACCGTGGCATTGACCTTGTCCTCTTCAAAGGACACCGTGTCCCCCGTGAACTTCACAGAGGTCAGCTTTGACTCCAGGCTCTGCAGCTGCCTGGCAGAGGGAGGGTGGTGACAGTGGGTGGGAGGCAGACCCAGGTGGGTCGGGGTTGGAGGGCGAGGAGGCTCAGAGATACACAGGAAGAGCCCCAGGAGAGGGGAAGGGGCTGGGGGCAAGAGAGAAAAACTGCCAGGTGAACGCAGGGGTGGGATGGGGAGAGAGGAAGCATCGGAGCAGCAGGGAAGGAGAGGGACCGGACAGGCTAGGGGGTTCTCCAGGGACCCAGTCACCAGGGTCTGACCCAGTTTTGCTTGGAGTCCAGAAGGAGGTGGAAGGAACATCCCAGCCCCGAGCCCCACCCTGCCCAGTCTGAGGGCCGCACTCACTGGCCAGCAAGGGAGGGAAGGAGCTTTCTGGACTTCCGGGGATGCTTCAGAAGCTGGCTGAGCACCAGCAGGTCCCTCTTCAGCTCACACATGCCAAGTGACGCAGTGTGGGAGGCATTCTGGGGAGGAGCTGGGGGAACAGATGGGCAGACCCACTGAAGGCTGGTGACCGAGGTGCCCGCCACACCCAGCCTATCCCCATTCTCACTGAAGGTGTCTATTCCCATTTCACAGAAGAGGAAACTGAGGCTCCGAGTGGAGAGTGGATGAGGCCAGCCAGAGGGGCCTCTGCGCTCAGGACTCCCCAGCAATCCCAGGGGCCTGCCGGCCAGGGTGGGACACGCCTAGCCAGGCGCCCGCTGGCTGCATGAATGGAGCCGGCTGCTTCCGGCCCCCATCAGGAGGGGAGGGGGAGGCTTGTGAAGTGGCTCAAGGGCCTCCCACCACCCCAGGCTCCAGGGCCCCCACCCAGGTATCCCGCACTCCGAGATGGCAGGCTGGTGTCTCCAGGGATCCGAAGGATTCAGAAGAGTTAGTGACATGGGGATGGAGACACAGGGGAGGAGGCATGCACTGAGCATCAAGGCAGGCCCTGCGTAGTCAGGCGACATTCGTAAGGCAGACAGCCCGGCTTCCGTGATGTGAACGTTCTGGCTCGTGTTTTTAAAAACTCTTTACAGACCAGACCGGAAGTGTTACTCAGGACCCAAATTTATAGCAGAGCCTACTTGACCTAAACGCTCCCAGGCTGGGGTGGAATCTGGCCTGCCCAGCCTGGGGGTGGGGCGCCCCATCTATGCTCCAGCCCCTGATGACCCCCAGGCTAGGACTTAGGCCTGCCCCTGCCACACACATCCTCCCAGCTTTGTTACGGGCCTGCACACTGCTCAGGGTGCTGTGTCCACCATTGCTGGGGGTCCCCCAAAGCAGAACTGCCTGGAGGAAACAGGATCAAGGAACTTTTAGAGTCTCAGTAGAGCCTCCAGCTCCTCCTGGCACCTCTCCTCCGGTCCCCCATTGAGCACTTCATGGAAACCAGTGGCCTTATCCTTCCTTCCTTCCATCCTTTCTTTCTTCCTTCCTTCCTAGGCAGGACATAGGGTCCTAGGCAGCACATATGCCCTTCACACCTGAGAGTGTGACCTCTGACCCCCTCTTTGCTCTCCCCAATCCTCCCAACCAATCAGCTGCTGGGTTCAAGTCCTGCTCCCTCACTTGCTAGCTGTGCAATCTTGTGCCTCTCTGTGCCTCAGTTTCCTCCTCTGTGAAATGGAGATTCATCATTTGTGATGATACTGACGAAGCAGAATTTTTCCTCTGGCTTCCAACATCTGTCTTTCCAGCCTCTCATCCCACTCTGGACTCCATCTTCCTTCAAGGGAAACTTCCCTGTCTCCTGTGCATGGGACTTTGGCTTCACCCTCCCCTACCATCCCGGCCCCTCCTCAGACACCTTCACTGCCTGGGGGCCTGACACTCACACCCAGTCCACTTCCAAGCCAGGCTTGCTTGTTGCCTCCCCTGCCTCAGGCCTCCGTCCCTGGGAGCTGACTTACTGTGGAAGGAGAAGGTGTAGCCGGAAGCACTGGGCAGGCTCGTATTCCGTGGGTTCCACCAGGACCTCACGGAAGTGGCGAGCAGTGGGGGGCCCCGTGCCTGTCTCTCCTCCTGGTGCCGGAAGCACAGGAAGTCAGAGGCTTGCTTGCTCAGTACGAAGTCGTTCTTGCCATAGCGAAGGTGCAATTTCCCAGCGTGGCGGTCCCAGTAGAGGCAGAAGTGGTAGATGCCCCTGGGCTCAGGGAAGTGGAAGACTGACTGGACCTCAGGGAAGGGAGCGTGGATTGTGAGATTCTCCTCGGAGTTCCAAATGGAGAGGTGCAGCTCCTCCACCTGCTTGTACTGGAGGCTGCTCTTGTGTGTCTGGTTCCGCTGGCCGCAGAAGTGGAAGTCTTCCCGGTGGCCCCCACCATGGGCACCTGGGGAGGTAGAAAGTGAGGATGGGTTTCGAGAACACTGGCTAGACAGGGGCATGGGACGGGCATATCCTGGGCCTAGAACGCAGGAGCCCAGTGCCTTGGACCCACAAACATTCCAAGGACCTGTATAAAAATGTGTGTCTGTCCTGCTGAAAAAGTATGGGCTGGACTTCAAAATATGAGAAGAAGCACTCTAACATTAATAATAATTTCAAAGACAAAATCAATTTCATAGCAAAAACGTATTTAATGAGGCCATATCTGCCATGGACAGTTGTGCAGGCTGTGCACTGTACAAGAATGTTATGGTTGCAAAGGTGAGTCTGTGGATCCACTCCTGCCAAAAGACTAGTGGATTTTTTTTCCCTCAAAGGTACAATCCATTTTCTAAACTGTCCATATACCCATGCCTCCCAGAAGGCTAGTGGATGTCCTAGATTGGGGGGTGGTGGCGCTTAACATAAGTCACAACAGTCCAGGGCATCCTGAAGAAAGCCTACCTTGAACCAGGAGGAGCAGATCCAGCAGGAGCAGCGCAATCTGCAACAGCACTTGCGAAGCCATCTTCCTTCCTGAAGTCAGCCTGGGATGGCACTGCCTGCAAGAGGTCAGGAGTGTTAGCTGGGGCCTGGCCTTCAGGATGGTTTGCCTACTTAGCAGTCGGGGAGACTAGTGGAGCATGACTAAGGGATGTGAGTGAGGGAAGCAAGTGTAGACTCCCCAGAGCTGCCAGAAACAGAGCATCAAAAGGCAGCAGTGGGCCTCCCCTGGTGGTGCAGCGGTTGAGCGCTGGGCTGCGAAGCTGTCCGCAGCCTCTGCAGCGCCAGTTCGATTCCCGGCTGCCGGTGAGGGTCCCACATGGCGCGCAGACCTCTCTTGCCGTGCCTGCTGCTCCCCTCAGCAGTGTATTTCATCGGTCTGCCTGTTCTGTTCCCCGCTCTGGCTCTGGTGAATTCTCTCACCCTCCCGCGCTTCTGACTGCACCCAGTGCTTATATAAACAAATAAATAAATCTTAAAAAAAAAAAAAAGAAAGGCAGCAGTGGTCCAGAGCCCATTTAGTTTCAAGCCTGGCTGCACCCCCGCTTGCTGCATGACCCTGTGTCAGTCATGGAAAATGGGGCTAATCATCATCAGAGTGCCCCTTCTGGACCCAGCAGTGCTGGGGTGATCTTGGCTAGAATCTTTTGGGGACAGCTCCATAGCCTCTCCTGGAACTGCCACCATTACCCTGCTCCTACCAGCCTGGTAGTAAAGGGGGCTCTTGGAGTTATTCCCCAAGAATCTCAACATCATCATCCCTGAGACCCAGTTCAGAGGACACTTGCTTTAGGAAGGCTTCCCTAAAGAGGGTGTCTTCTGGTTTCCACCACTGGCCAGGACACGGTGGGGCCTTCCCTCCTTAGGCAGCCAAAGAAACCCTGATTCATCGCTGTGGACAGGTTGCAGCGCACCCAGGTTTCTGGACAAGGTTGGCCAGTGGGCGGGCAAAGGAAAGGGAGTGATGTCACGGCGCCCTCTACAGGAGGCAGGAGGGAATGACACGTCACACCATGATCACCAGGGGGAGCCAGTTTCCAGGGCGTTGAGCAGCTGGAACCTGGGCGGGGATACTCAATGTGACCTAGGAAGGGGAGGCCCAATTATCCTCACCCCAAGTCTTATATAGGGTGGGCACTTATGACGCCGCCCCTCCGCACCCCAGCCTCTACTAGCTGAGCACCAACTCTCTGATCCACACCTGTCTTAGTGCTCATTCCAATCCTGTGAGATGAACCTATTGTTGGCCCATTTCACAGACAGGCAACCTGAAGCCTAAAGGGCTTAAACAATTTGCCCGAGATTTCTCCAGAGGCCTGGAACTTTCCCTACCTGGTCAGAACTTAGTGCCTGACAGGGAACTTGCATGCTTAGCACTCTTAAATGGATGCCAGGTGGTTTGGCTGGCACCACTGCCAGCCACCATACCACCAAAACAGATGCTGACAGATATGGTTGGGCATCCTCATCCTGTGGCAAACTGCATTTAGGCATCGTAACATGCAATCATCTGCCACAGGTCAAACAAGTCTGGCAATCTAGGGACATGTGAGGAATCTGAGTTTGGGGGAAAACCAAGGAGGGCTTCCAGGAAGAGGTGACTTATGACTAGACTATTTAAAGACAGAACTAAAGGAAAGAATGTTCCTGACAGGCACTCATTATCTCCTTTCTGGGCAGGGAAGGGTCCAGTCTCCTATGAGCCAGTCTCCAGCTAGAGTCAGTCTCCTATGTCTCACTACCCATAATGGAGTCCCAATTTCTCAAGCCTCATCATTCTGTTCAGAGGTTTCACTCTGCATCCTCTCTGAGAATTTTGGCTCCTTTTGAAAATGCTTCCCACCACCTCAGACCAGACGGAACACCCGCATCCGGAGACAGGAACACGTTCTTCCTGGAGTCTTCTTTCCTTCTCCTTTCTGCCAGTCTCTGTCGCTGCCTCCCCCCTGCTCCCCAATCCAAATGTCACTTACTAGAAGCAGACCCTTACCCTGACCGGTGCTCTCAATCCCTTTGAGAATCTGGCCAGATTCCCCATTTTTCAATATTTACATTTGAGGCCCAGAGAGGGTCGGTGTCTTCCTGGCATCACACAGCAAGCAATGATGGAGTTGGCTTGAACCCACATACTTCTCTGGCCCACTGACTTTCAACGTGAGCCCCCGCTGTCAGCAGACAGGGCCCTACTGCAGGGCATAGCCACTCAGGTGCATCAACCCTCCTGGATTAACCTTTGAGAAGAAAGGAGGCAGAGACAGGGAGTCGACTCCCCATTACTTGAGGGGCACAAATGAGGTTGTAACACTGGGACGTACGGTGGCAGGGAGTCAAATATAGACAAGGGGACAGTCACATGACCTGACGCTCGGCTCAGTCCCTCTCCACGCTGGCTGTTGGAAGAGCTGCCCCAAAGCAGACCACTCTGACCCCATTATTGCTTTGGGATCTGAGGGGGTGGGCTGCCTGACTTCCTGGAGCCCAAATTTAGTCTGTGGAGTGGACTCTGGACCTAGACTACCTGGGTTCAAATCCCAGTTCCCCAACTCACTAGCTGTGTGTCCTTGGATGAATTACCCACCCTCTCTGGGCCTTAATTTCTTCGCCTGTAAATAGGAATAAACATCTAAGCAACTTCAAAAGTTGTGAGAGTTAAATGAATTGATTAAAGGAATCGGCTCCTGTGAAGGACTTGGAGCAGGGCCATCGTGTCAGCTGAATACCCGTGTTCTTTCTGGCCAGCGCACGCCTGCCCCTAACCCATAGCCCCCCACCCCCACACACCGACCTATCACGGGTATTCCCTGCCTCCCCACCCCCTCTCCTTGCCCCTCTGCCCTCCAGTGCACCTTGACAGGAAATTCTTAGTGCATGAAACTTCCTTTCCTGGAGCAATGGGAAAACTGAAGCCCCACCCAGAAAACTTCCCTCTTGCAGATAACCTGAGGTGGTCCCCAGGGCCCTCTGAGGGGCTGGAGAACTGGATTGGGGACAGGGGGATTCCAGCCCAGGAGGGGCAGTGGAGGGCACTGAGCTGCTTGTCCTCCGGCACGTTCCCCACCCCACCCCACTGAGAACACCCCCTTCTGGCCATAGCCTCCTCTCTGCCCCCTCTCCTGCCAGGCTGGGGAAGCCCACAGGTCTTCTCTGCACACACACCCCACGCAGCCCACTCGGGGGCACAGTCAGTATCCACAACGGAGGTCACACTCTCCCAGCACCCCCCGCAGGGCTGCAGAAAGCCCGGACACCACCCCGGGGCACACTGGGCTCAGTCAGGGAGGAGGGGCCTGCACTCTGGAGGTTGAGGCCACACCGACAGAACAGGGTCCCTGGGCCCCGGAGCGGGGACCTGCGGGCTACTTGGGTCTCGGCATCAACACTCTTGGAACCCGCCACTGGGCCGCAGATCAGATTCACCTCACACTGCACGGGCCAGGGCAGGGGTGCCTGAGAAGGGTTATTCTCTCCACAGCACCACGGAAATAATAACCATCCTTCTCCATTAGCACCCAGGCTCCTCAGTCACGCTCTGAAGCTGCCCCTACAGATGAGGAAACCGAGGCTTGGCAAAGCTCTCTGTTCTAAGACCACCACAGGATGGAGTGGAGGTGTGGACTGAAATGGAGCTAGCAAAGATCCCCTGGCTTTGAGAGACCCGCCCCCCGCAAGGAGAGAGGAGACAGTCAAGCCAATAGGCCATGCAGACTATTCCAGCTTAGGACAGAGGGTTTGGGGGGCCAACATCCCCCAGGGAAATGTCCCCCTCCAGCTCCTTCCGGAGCCGCTACCCTTGACCTCAGGCCTTCCGTAAACACACGGAGAACAGAACAGTCCGGCCCAGTGTGACACAATGGGCCACCCTCAGAGGGTCCCCAAGGATCCAGCAGAGCGGAGGTCGGTCAGGGCTTCTCCAAGCCAACTCTCCCCAGCCCCCTCAATTTCCCCCAGGACTAGCTGGACCAGGGAAGGAGCTGGAGCCCCAGCTCAGGCCCAGTCCTGCCAGCCTCACGGTCGGCAGGGAGAAGGGGGGCACGTGGGCAGGGGACCCGCTGCTCACTTTCTCCCCAGGGCCTGAGTCACTTCCTTCTGCCAGCCGTGTCAAGCTGGCCACGTTCACTCCTGGAAAACCCATTTCCTCGGGGGATGGAGTGGAAGTTGAGTGGACAGGAGCTGGGCGGCCCCAGGCTTAACCCTTCCCCGGCCTTCCCGTCTCTGCCCGCCCCACACTGCGTGGTCCAGACTGACACCCCACCCCACCCCATGCTCCCTGCCCCTGGAACAGCCTGACCCATCTTTCCAGACAGCTAAGACCGTCCGTCCGCCCACCCCATCAGAACTCACTGTGTGCCTGTCCGGCCCACGGCCCAGCCACCTGCCCTGCGGCCCGCGAGGAGCTCACAGGCCAGGTGCCCAGACCCACCGGAGGGTGAGAGCCACCCAGGTTCGACGACAATGCAGGCTCACAGGCCCCCCGCAGAGTCAGACGTGCAGGGCAGGCCCAGGAACACACTAACCAGCGTCCCATTGACTGACATTCCTTGGGCCTGGGAACCCCCAAGCTTGTTACAACCCCCGACCCTGTTTCAGGAGCCCCAGGGGCTGGGCACAGCCTGGGATCGCCCTCGAGGAAATGGCAACCTGATTGGACACCCTGGCGCCCTGATGGTCTCTTCTCTTCCTGGTGACCACAACAAGGAGGTGCCCCCCTCCGCTGTACCACACCTAGTGCTTGCTGGGCACGGGGCGGGGCTCCAGAACCTGCGTGGGGTGTCCAAGAGCAGCCAAGAGCAGGAGCCAAGTGGTGGGAAGGGAGCCAGAGAGAGGCGCCCCAGGGGCAATTCAGGTCTGGTCTGGGCTTGCCCTCCTGGGAGAGACAGGAGCGTGCTGGCCTGCTCCAGACCCCATGGCCACTGCTCCCCACGCTCGCTGCTCCCCCCTGGGGGAGGGAGGGGGCGCCATCCTGCTGCCCCTTTGAGCCCTGGGCAGAGGGCAGTGGAGCGGAACAAGGAGCGGGTAGGTGAGGATGGAGCCTTGAAAGTGTGGGCTCGCCCCTGAGTGTAGATGTGGGTGTGCCAGGTGCCTGTGCCCCTGCTGTGGGGGGGCTGCAGGGGAGCCAGGAGGAGAAAGCACGAGGGGGCTGGGAGCAGCCGTTAGCGGAGGCGGCCCAGACAGACCTCGAAGGCCCCCAAACAACTGCGTCAGAAATGAACAGGGTACCGGGTTCTTGCAGGTGTTTCCTCCTTGGGGGCTGAGGGCGGGGGCTGAGGACCCTCCATCAACCGTTTCCGAACTGATTCCTCAGTTGATCTTAATTAGGTGCCCTATCAGAGCTTGGTGGGTCCCGGGGCCACACCCCAATCCCCACCCAGCCCCCAAGCCCTCAGCAGTGCCTAAGGCTCCCAGGGGCACAGTTTGTCAATGCTGAGTGATTGCCCCTTCCTCTCTCACTGTCTACAAGTGGGGGTTCTGTGGCCCGAGCTAGGGGAGCCCCAGGAAAGGCATTCTGGGATTACTGGGGAAGTGGAGTGACTTCAGGTTTCAGGAATTTTTCCACAATAAAGGAGAATAAAAACGAAGCTAACTGCCTGCCCCTGAGGCTGGGGATGCCAGGCCTCACCCGTTCACTGGCCAGGACATCTTGCATTCTTGCCCCAGACCCGCTGCAGGGCAGTCCCTGCCAGGGCAGATCCCACCTCCCTGCAGCCAACCGTCCAGCCAAGATTCCTGGGGGAATCAAATCCTGGAGCCAAGATTCCCTCAGCAAGCCCAGACAGCCCTGGCCCTATGGGGACACCAGGAAGGGAAGAGGGGCGCTCCCTGCCAGCCCAGGTGGAAAGGGCCTGCCCTTGGGAAGGACTGTGAGTTCTCCTAGAGAGCCCCCACTCTGCAGGCCGCTCTGCTCGACACGGAGTGTTTGCTTAAGAGGCCAACACACGGTCACCCTGGTACGGAGATGAGCCGTACCAGGGTGCTCTCTCCAAGCCTGTGCACATTCTGGCTCCCCTCCCGGGATGCCAGCCTTGTGTCTGTGAAGGTCCCAATGCCTGGCACCTCAGGCTTCCACCTCCTCCCCGTCCCCCTGCCGCCGCGCTCCAGCCCTGGGCGCCTGGCAGAACACCAGATAGTAGGTGGCAGTAAACAGCTGTCTATCTGGCACAGTGAAAAGTACCTGGAATTCATGACAAGGTGGGGAGTCTTGTGCCTCCCCTTTAGCAGGGGCTCAAATGCCCTGGAATCTTGCAAAAGATTTGCCACAAATTATATTCCCTCCTCACCATAAGACTGGGGCAAATGCTGTTATTATCCCCATTCTAAAGAGAAGGAAACTGAAGTCCAAAGAGGTTACATGATAGGGCCTCCCGGTGACGCAGCGGTTGAGCGCTGGATTGCGAAGCTGCCCGCAGTCTCTGCAGCGCCGGTTCGATCCCCGGCCGCCAGCGAGCGTCCCACATGGCGCGCAGACCTCTCCTGCCGTGCCCACTGCTCCCCTCTGTAGTGTATTTCGTCAGTCTGCCTGTTCTGTTCCCCGCTCTGGCTCTGGAGAATTCTCTCACCCTCCCATGCTTCTGACTGTACCCAGTGCATGTATAAATAAATAAATAAATAAATAAACAAACAAACAAATAAATCTTTAAAAAAAAAAAAAGAGGTTACGTGATAACTAAGATCACACAACCAGTAAGTCACCTCACCAGGACCCCAGCCCCAGTCCACCCAAGTTCAAGTCCAGGCCTTTAGCTGTTGCGATGTTTTGAATCCTTTCTCTTCCCCTGGACTGTCTGTCTCCCGCTCTCTACCATGCGGTATATCACTTCCCAAGGCACTTTCTAAGAAACGCTAGTGCCCAAGTGAGAGGCCCTTCTTGGTCATTTGCAAACTAAAGGCTCTGATAAGTCCTGCAGGGAAGAAGTGGCAGGGTTTGCTTGGGCTTGGTTTCCCAGCCCAGAGTGATGGTGCACCTTTTTTTAAAAAAAAAAAAATATGGACACCTGTTATCAACATGAAAAGCAAGCTCTCAGAAATCTTGACACCATGTGGATAGAAGCCTGAGATCAGGATCCCCCCAGTCAGCCTCGCCCCCCTCCTTTCCCCTTTGAGTTGTCCCTCAGGCCATTATCGAGGCTAAAATGGCCGCAGAAGCCATTCAAGACACTCCCCAGGGAAGCCCATCCTCATCCCTGACACTTCCAGGCCGAGAGGTCTCCGGGGAGCCTGGGGTAAATCCCACTCTTGGGGAAAGGGGCACTGCCAGCCCCGTCCCCAGGTTGGCCATTCCATTAACGCCAGCATAGCCAGCAGGGTCCTCAGCCTCACCTCAAGCAGCCGAGACACTTAGGGTGCTGGAATTGAGAGGGAGGGGGTGCGGAGGGTTTGGGGGTAGAGAGAAAGAGGGAGAGAAAATGAGAATGTGAAGACACAAAAGATTTTAGGAGCTGAGAATCAAAGCCTTTTTGAAGTTTAGGGTAGATTGAAGAGTTCTAGAACCTAAGGGAGCAGAAGCGGTTAGGAGTACCAGATGTGGCCCAGACCCAACTCTCACAAGCAGCCCGGGCACTCTGGTGCCAGACCCGGGACTACCTGCAGCTCACGGCCAAGTCACCCTGTCTCTGAGGAGCCACTGAGGCTGGACTTGAGGACCCCAGGCACCTCCCATCCATACCTGCACAGGGATTGTGGATCCCTGAGCAAGGTGGCAGGAGTCAGACACATGTTCTGGAACTAGCTCTGTAGCTGACTGGCCCTGGGACCTTGGGGCCAGCCGCCTGTCTCCAGGCCCCAGTTTCTTCCTGTTGAATAGGAGACTGTGGTCCCTATCCCTGGCCCCTACTTTCTCTGTAGCCCAGGGCCCTCCAGGCCTCATCCAAGCAGAGCAGGCCTCAGCATGCCAAAGGTAAGGGTGGGGCTTAACTCCCGGCTGGCAGCAATGGCCAAAGAGGGTAATGGGCTGTCAGGCTCGCCCCTCAGACCACAGGCAGACGTCAGCTGCCTGGCTGAAGTCCCCCTCCCCCATCCGTGCTCCCACACTGCCCAAGGCCAGGCCTGCAAGGTCAGCCAGTTACCTCCCTGCTGGTTCCCAGGAGATTGCAGTTTGGCTATCTTGGGTCTGGCAGAGGGCCTGTCTCTGGATGCAGGACCCTTAGCATTCCCAAGGTCAGTCACAACGCCCCCTTCTTTCTCTCCCTCCTCCTTCAGGTCCCAGATCCCTGGCTGAGGGGTGGACAGGATAGCCAGGCCTACTCCCCCATAAGGCTGGGGGCCTGGGCAGCGCGGAAGCACCAGTCCTCCTGGGAATTGTTGGCACTGCCAGGCAGCCTGTGCCAGCTCCAGTGCTGTGCACCCAGGCACTTCCACCCACCTGGAGCCCAGGATGCCTCCTCCCAGGCCTCCTCAGCCACGAGGTGTAGGGCCCAGGCCGAGCACTGAAAGTTATTTTTTGTTGGAGTGTGAAGAAGGGGAGGGGTGTGGGATGTGGGGTGTGAGGTCCTCGCCCCTAACCGCTTCCTCATCACTCCTGAGGCTGCTGTCTGTCCAACTGATCCATCGATCCATTGCCCTTTGATTGTTACCTATGATTCCCCCAGGGTCCTGCGTGCCACCCCAGCCCCACCTCGACCCGGCCCTCAGCTAAGCTGTGGGTGCTGGGGAGAAGGGGCTCCCGAGGGGAAGCAAAGGCTGGAGAGGCAGAGAGAAGGGGAGTGAGAAGGAAGGAGCAGGCGGGAGGGAAGAGAAGGCAGGAGAGGAGCAAGAGGAGGGGAGAGAAAGGACAGAGCAGGGGTGGTAGGAGGAGGGGAGAAGGGGAAGGAGAGGGCTTGGGAAATGGTGGGGGGCGGGGGCAGGAGGAGAGGGAGCAGGGCCAGCAGCGAGAATGGGAGACTGGAGAAAGGAAATGTAGGGGAGACTCTTACCTGGATCCTCCTCCTGGGCGTCAAGCAAACTAGAAAGACATCCGTGCGAGTGAGGGAGCGAAGCGCTTGCTTTGTCTGCTGCAGCGGGTGGCTGGGGTGGTAGGTCAGTTACTTCCCAGTTCAAGAGGCTAGAGGGGGCCGAGATGCTTAGCCAGACCCACCTGCACCTCCTTGTCCTCACGGAGCCTCAAACAAAGGGGGCAGCCTGGGGAGATAGGCTGCAACCAGGGAGCCAGCCAGCCCGCCAACCAGGGAGAGGGGCGCAGGTGACAGCAGCCCCTGGCAACCGTTTCCCTGGCAACCGTTGGCAGCTGTGGGGACTACTACGTCACTGCCAGCTCAATTCAACACAGTGAGGCCCCCTAACTTGAGGGGCACCCAAGTGCCCCAAACTCAGATGCTGGCCAGGCCAGACGGGGAACAGGCAAGAGGGAGGTAGGAGTTTAGGACGGACGTTTATGGAGAATATTGAGCACATCTGTCTGTCTAGAGGGGACCGCAGGGAGCCAGAGCTCCCAATTTCTCAGGATAAGCTCAACAACAGATTTTCACATGAACTCTATTAAGTTTGATTTTAAAGCAAAAGCTTTTTAGAAACCAGTGGGAGTCACCCCTTGACCAAAAATGCCTCTTGTCAGCTGCCCTTAGAGGCTGGCAGACTGACTTTGGCCTCTGCTCAGGCTGGACACCCTCCAACTTCCACCATCGACTGCTACGAGCATAGAGTGTGCACCAGACCTCCCTGCAAGTGGCCTAGGGGCCACCTCCTCCAGGGAACGTGGCCCCTCCCCAGATTGCCACTACCCCCCCCCCAGGCCTTGGGGTGTGGTATTCTTCAGAGCTCCCTGGCAGCCCAGAGTGACTCAGCCCCTCCATTCTGTGCCCCAGAGGAAGCACCAGTCCAGGGAGGGAGAACAGAGGCAAAGCTTCTGGAACTCCTCTTATGGCTTAGGGTATTTTGGAGGTCCATGCCTCCACTCTGCCAGGTTAGCTCTGTCACCCCTTTTACAGATCAGGAAACCGAGATTCAAGGACATGATATGACGGGCTCAAAGTCACCTCACTGGTAAGGGAGAGGTAAGGGCTCTGAGACATCAAGACTGAGTGTCTGTCGGATGTTTGACTAACCCTGCGGTCACACCCAAACATTCAATTTGATCATCTCCAGCAACAGGGAGCACACCTCTTCCGAAGGGAGCACATCCTTTTGACCTCTAAAAAGTCCCTCGTGGTCACTGAGTCAAAGGGAAAAGACCATCAAAGCCATGAGTGGCCTCCGTGTGCTGGCCAGGGTGCCAGAGAAAACGAGGTACAGGGGTCCCCACATGGGGTGGCAGCTGCAGACCAGCAGCAGAGCAGGCACAGGGCAGGGCTGCTCAGGAGTCTAAGGGCTGGGATGTCAGCCAAGCAGCCAGAAGCACTTTCCCAGGGTGCTTCCAGAGGAGGGGAACCCTCCTGGCCGTCAAACTCCCAAGGGCCTGGGGGGCTTTGGGATGGTTTCTGCAGAGGCCATGGGAAATGCAGCAGGGACGTGGGGCCAAGGGGACAATGTGCCACGCACCCCACACCTCCTCCCCCACCGGTGGGCCAATGCCAGGAGCCGGCTGCAACGGGGAGTCTGCTATTGTCCCGCTGCCCGCCTAGAGCTGAGCCCCATTCAGTCACTATTTTTGGCCCCCGGAGGAAAAGGAAAAGAAAGCAAAGAAAGGAGTTGCTGTTCTCGGTGGAGCCTTGGCCAGGAAAGGAGCGCAGGGCCCGCTGGGTCAGAGAAGGCAGCCACTGTGGGATTAAAAGATCCTGCGCTCAAAGGAGCTGGCACGGGGCTGCCTTTCGGGGGAGGCAGGGAGTGAGCGCTGAGCACGGATGTGCACCCTGATGTTTGCACACGCTTGGGGCTCACTGACTGTACATGACCCAGAGAAATAGAGGCCGGGACTCCTGGGACCCGCCGGTGGTGTCTAAGCACTTGCAATAAAACTTCCTCCAGCATGGAGGGGAGGGAGCGAGGAGGGGATACAGAGATGGCGGTGGTGGGGAAAATAAAGAAATAAAATAAAACCCAACCCCAACCCAGGTCATTCTGATTACATTGAGGTGACCCGTCTCCCTTACCCAAAAAATAAATAAAAGACAGAGAGAAACCGCATAGAGGTGAAGGTCTGCACCAGCTCGAGGCTCCTTGCTGCTCACAACAAACCAGATCAGCACACACTAAACACGGCGAGGCTCGTTGTGTAAGTCAGACACCTGAGGCCCAGGGGAAGCACCAAACAGCAAGCTGGTGACCCCGATCTACTCTACTCCCTTCACCTTCCGCCACCCCGCCTTCAGGCACTCACCAACTCCAGCCGGCTCCCTTCTTGCTGCGCTCAGACACCCCTCAGGGCCTTTGCATGCGCTCGGTCCTCAACGCAGCTCGTTTTTTCTTCTTTCCCTTCTCAGCCTACATTTCCAATGTCTTCTCTCCCACGACCTCCCCCTAACCAGAGTCACCCTCACGCCACCCATCGCTCTTCCCAGCCGCCTGATCTTACTAAGGACACAGCGCTTAGCACCGTCTGAAAGGCCCCTGTGATTTGCTTGTTACCCTGCTCTGTCTCGGTCACCACTCATGTCTCCAGCAGCCCGGCCCAAGCAGAAGCTCCGGCATCGCTAGTTTAGTAAGTGACTGAATGAGAAGAACTGGACGGACGCCCAGGTCAGGTTCCCAGCCTCTGCCCAGTAGGAGCTGGCTCCTGATTCTGTTATCCATGTCAAAGTGACCCTCGACGGCAGGCACTCGGCACCCAGCCATCTCAACAGGCAATCTGACCCGGATGGGGCACCACGCTCCTGGGCACACACTCCCGAGGGCAGGCACGGGAGGTTAAACACCAGCCCAGTAAAGGCCCTGAGGAGTCCTGCCGCCCAGAAGCCCAGGAGGTCCAAACTTTCTGAAACCACAGACACTTTCATAGTCGCTGGAGGAGAGGATGTCTGAGGTCCTGTCTGAGTCTGGGCTCACCAAGCCTATGAGGCAGTTGCCACCCTCACGGCCCTTGGCGATCTGCTCCTGCAGCCCAGGGCTAAGGGAGGAAGGGCCGGGAGGGGATCTGCCAACGAAGGTAGGTCATGTCCTATTGCTACAAATGCCAAGCTTGCATCTGAGGTCCCCGTAGGCTCTGTGAGGTGGAGCTGAGAGAGGAAATGGCTTGTGTCTATGGCCAGCAAGGATCCTGGCATCTTGAAACCTGGGGGCAGGTGTACCCCAAGCCTGCAGACTCATAAGGGTGCTGGGGCAGAGAAGTGAACCTGTAAAAGCATGAGCCACGTGGTGCATACTTGATGTCCCTAACTCACCCCATGCCCTCTGAGGAGGCACTATGATGCCCATTTCACAGCTGAGAAATCTGAGGCTCAGAGAGGTGAAGTTGCTGGCCTGGGGTCACACAGCTGGCAAAACTGGACCTGAGCCCAGCTCCACACACTCCTTTGCCTATCTGGCTGCCACGTTCCTACGTGGCACCCAGCCCTGGCTCTGGCATCTCCGGGACACAGAGGAAGCAGCACATTTCAAAGAGGTGAACACGCAGGTCCAGGAGGCTGCTCCAGGGGACCAAGGCCTCACACAGGAACAGGGGCAGGCCCCTCCCCCTATACCCTCAGGCTCTGGAAACACCCCCACCCCTAGACAGCAGTTTCTGCAACTTCCAATTCTGGGTCCCCAAACACAGGTGGGAGAGCAGGGGAGGAACTCGCAGGCTTGCTGACATCCACCGCAGGGTCCCCCTGGGGGCACTGGCTGTCTGCCCCACCCCAGCTGGGGTGCACCCCTGCCCAGGCACCAGGACCTGAGCATCAGGAGCTGGACAGCAGGTCCCACCCATCCAGTCCAGGCTGTGTGCTTAGGTGGCAGCAGGCGTGGCATTGGCGACTTGGGATACGCGTAGTTTGGAGGAAACCACAGGATTCCTTCTCATCTGCCCACTGCCCACAGCTCCCGAAAGGTGGTGCCCCGTGCACATGTGTGGGAGAAGGATGAGCATGAGGGGGAACGCCCCTGCCCAGGTGCGGTTGGATGGGGGAGCAAGGAGCAGCATCAGCTTCCGGATGACTGGGGAGGTGGGTGTCCCCCATCCCAACTTCGTCATCAGCACCTCCTTCCCACTGCAGTCCTGAGCCCTTCCAGTCTCTCACCCTCTGCACCTCCCATCCAGCACGAGGAGACTACCACAGGCTCAGAGGGGCCTCTGTGGAAGCCTGACTTCCACCGGAGTTCTGCATGGTACAGGTAGGGCTACGGAGAGGGTTTCTGGAAGGAGGCCCACAAGCTTCGCCTGACGTGGCTAAAAGGACCAATGCTTAGGGGCTTGATACCCGGGCAGAATGAGGGAACTGGGTGCCTTTCCCCACAACCCCCCGAGGCCAGAAAAGCTCCAGGCTGGAAGAGGTGGTGAAGAACCACACAATGCTCAAATTCCCTCTACAACTTCCCAAACTTAAATGCCCCCAGGGACGGGGAGCTCACTACCCCAAATGGGAACACCCCCTGTGGGGCCAGCAGAAAAGCTCCCAGCTCAGAGACAGGAGATTACCTCTACCGGGACCTTCGAGCTGTCTCTTCATCTGTGAACTCTGAGGACCAGCAGCAGCCAGGGCTGAATGACATTTTGTGGGCAGTGAAGCCCTTACCACTGAGGGGCGGGGTCTGGGTGATGAGTAGCCTGGGGGGATGTACACAAGCTCAGCTGGTGACACAGCCCAAGCAGCAACAGACAGAGGGGGCCAGACCCAGTGTGACTCAGCTGCCCCAACCAGCAACTGGGGTTCACCCCTGACATTTGTTACCATAGAGGCAGGTGGGCCTGGGCAGTTGCACACAGGGTCAGGGTCCAGGGTACTAGCCACAGAGCCACACCCTTAGGGCCGGACTCAGCCAGAGATCCAGAGAGGTGACCCAATCCCCCACGGGCCAAGGGAATGCAGCCCAGCAGAGAAGTGACCACATAGTGCAGGCACCAGACCAGCACAAACCCAGGCCCCCCCTGCAGGCCCAGGACCGTGGCCGTCAGTCAGGCTTTTGGTCTCAGGGAGCTGGAGGGAGCCCCGGTTCTGGACAACTTCTCAGGCCAACAAGTCAGGACCCCATTAGATGGGAGTGTCCACAGGTCCTGGTGCCTTTCCCAGTGATATCATGGGAGGACAGGGCCAGCACCCCAGGATAAGCTCACTGCTGGTCCCCAAGGGGAGGGCATGGTCTGACAATGCTCACTTACGTTGTGCCAGGCACTTTACTCGGCACTTGCCATTTACTGGCTCACTTAACTCTCTCAAGATGCCGGCACCACCCCCATTTTAACAATGAGGACAACCAGGCCCAGAGAGGTGAATACAGCTGCCCAACTTGGCACAGCTGGTGTGGTTGAAGCAGCCGCAGGCAGCCGCAGGGCTACCCAGCTTGTGCCATCTCAGCTGGGAGACAGCTGAGCTGGGTGATAGGGGAACAAAGGTCCAGGACAGCTGGGGGGGTTGTGGGGGGGGTAATACTTCTGGGCACCTACAGGATGTGGGTTGCCTCAGTCCATCCCCACAGGGTCATGTCTAGATATTAGAGGTTTAGGTTTCTTCACCCCCATTTTACAGCCTAAGGAACGAGACTTAGAGAAATAAAACAGTTTGCTCGAGGTCACTTCAAGGATTTGAACCTTATTCTGCTCCACATGACCCTGAAGCAAGACCTTAGCTAAGGTTAGGGAACACTCTAGAAGTCTGTCATGGTGCAAAGTACACGCTTTACAGCACTGAGTGCTCCAAATTCCAGGCAGGGGTGTCAATGTCGTCTCCCCGGGTAGATGAAGACACTGAGATCAGGGGGGCTGCATCCTTGGGGGTCCAAATGTGTGCTTTCTCCTTGGGTCCAAGAGAGACAAGGTCTGGACTTCTGGGCAGAGGCAGGCAGAGGCCTGGGGCGGGAGGGAGGGCGTGGGAGGCAGCAGAGACGGCTCTGGTCTCACTGTTTCTCCTGCTGGACTAAGTGGCCCTGAGCCTGGGGAGCCACAATGGAGCCATTAGCTACAGAAGGGCTGGTGTTTCAGGGGGGTGGTGCTGGGCTGGCTCCTAGACAGCAAGACCCCCACTCCCAGACCAGCTCCCTCTAATGCAGAGTTGCCATCGGGCAGAAGTTCTGCCAGTTCTTCCAGGCCTCAGCTTTTATCTCTGCTGCCTGGAACTGCCAAATGCACCACAAACCGCCTGAGCCGGCGCCAACCCAGGGGCCTGATGCGAGCCCACTGGTCTCCCTGCCAAAACACAAGTCAGGTTGCGGGGGTGGGTGGGTGGGGGCCTGCCTGAACCCAAGGGGCCCCAGTTGTCCCAGAATGGAAGGCAGGAGGAAGTCCCCCCAAGTCATCACAAGTCATCTCCAGCTGAGTGTACCCAGTGGGGAAGGCATGGTGAAGGTGAACATTTTTACGGGCCAGACGCTGTTCTCACCTCTTGCCCACATGACTCCTGGTACACAGCAGCCCCTGGAGCAGATGCTATTGTTATCCACTTTTTCCAGATAAGGAAACTGAGGCAGACGCTCACACAACCAGGGAGAAACAAAGTCAGGGTTCTCGCTGGGCAAACAGCCTTACTACTGCTGTGCGTCTGGCTCCCTGGAGGATTGTGGGTGCAGACATGGGGTTCCAGTCTCCCCCAGACCCTCTCTCTGGCAAGCCAGGTCTGATTTCAGAAACTGCAGGGCTCCTGAGGGCCTCAGGGAATGCCCAATGGTGCATGAAGGCCACACTGACCCAGGGCAAGCCTGGGGAGATTGAGGTCCAGCCAGAGGCCTGCCCCACCCCGTCTCGGAGAGGCCCCTTTGTGCCAGTCGTATCTCGCCCCCCACTTGCCATCTGCCTGGTCCCCGGGGTCCTGGTGCCCCGGCTGCCTGGTTTGCTCACGTGATGTCCCCATCTGCTGTGAGTCACAGGACCACCCAGAGTTGGGGTTGGGGATGCAGAGCCTGCTCAGGCTCTGGTTTGAGGGAGGGGCTTGGACCTGTGTTGTCACATTTCCCCCATGGCCCCACCAGCCTGTCCCTGACCCTCCACTGCCAGGTGGAAGCTCACCTGCATCTCTGAAATGGAAGCAGCCCCCCTCCACGCACCCACCACCCACCAGCCCCAGGCAGCTCTCACTGAGGATGCCTGGCCCATGTCTGTCGCTGTCCCCCAGTCCTCTTGTCTTTGTCATGCTGGGTCCTGCCAGGAAGGCCAGGCTGTCCCCCACAGCCCTGCCACCTCTTTCCCCTGCCCTTCCCCTGGGCTGGATGGCCACCTCGCCCTCTGCGCCCACAGCCCTGAACTGTCTCCCCCAGCAGGTGCCTTGAACCTGCACCCTGGGTGGGCAGCTGGGACCCAGCCCCCATCCAGCTTGTCCTGACTGCCAAGTCCTCCTCCACCCCTCCCCCTGCACAGCAGATTGGGACCTGCTGGTCTGGCCCTCCAGGCCCCTTAAAATGACCCAGGCCAGGTGTCCACTGCCATAGCCTTCCCCACCCCCCTGGCTCTCACATTCCCAACCCTTTGCCCACACGGGGTCCTCTGTCAGGAATGCACCCCCAGTAGTGCAAGCCTCATGCATGCACCTAAAGCCCTCTCCCCTGCCCACTTCTCTAAGCCCCCTGAACATCGTTGGCAGAGCCCCCCAGGCCTCTCCGCCTCTCCCAGCATGCGATCTCTCTCCCCAGCCGCAGCTCCTGTCTTGTTTGTGTCCCTGGCAAGATGGGAGTGTCCATGCAGGCTAACCGTCCCTCCCCAGGGGCCCAGCAGCATCGGCGCAGGCTGCCCAGCACAGCCTCTCCCTGGCCGGCCACTCCTGGAGCTGCCGTCTGACACTCTAGAGCCAAGGCTGGGACCACGGGCACCGCCCCCCAATACCCACTAAGCAGCCGGGGCAACTGAGGCCCAGAAAGAAGCAAGGCAAGGGGACCATGGGGTACAGTGGCCATAGCGAGTCTGGATCTCAGGTCCCTTGGGCCCCTGAAGCAAAGGGGGATCAGGCCTGGCCCCAAGAGCTAATCCCACCCCAGGACATTGGCAGGAAAGACCAGGCAGGGAGCTAACTCAGAGCTGTTGGGGCTCGCTGTCAGGAGATGATTCCCACCCTCAGTCTCAGCCCCAAGGAACTACCTTTGCCCTCGAGGTACCCACAGAGAGGGGGCTGAGGGCTTGGTTCTGGATCTACCCCACCTTATCTGGCTCACTCCCTACCGTGCCCCCATCCCTAGGACAGTACTAGGTACACAGTAGGCGCTCAATCAATGTTTACATGAATCACTTCCTTGGCCCTCTGGAGCCACAAGGGCTATTCCTACCCACCCCCGCCTACCCCAGGCCAGAGACGGCTTGATTCAGGCAGAGTGAGGGGGACAAGGGGCGTGCCGGAGTCCTGCCTTTGCTCCTGCCCTCCAACCCCCAGTCACATGAGTGCCAGTCCCCTCCCTCGGGGCCCTGGGAGATCCTGAGTGGGCACCACAGGAAGGGGACTGGTTGGGGTGAGGAAAAAACTGGAACTGCCAGCTCCCTGGGGGGTACAAGGTGGGCGCTGCAGTAGCACCAGGGCGGGGCGGTCCTATCAGCACCAAGCAGACGGGAGCCCTGAGGTCTGGTGGGTTGTGGGCAGGAAGCTCCCCAGCCCCCAGCGCCCACTTCCCCATCTACCCACCCCAGGTTCTCTTAACATTCTCGGAGTCCAGGTCCCCCACGTTCAGACCCCATTGCTGGGACCATCGCCCCCCGAAGAGGGCCCAGTGCCTGTGTGAAGGCGCACCAGACTGCCCCTGGCTCATTCTGGGGTCCCGGATGAGCTCTATGGCAGCCGCAAGTGAAGCCACCTTCAAGAGCCCCCTGCACACACTCCTCCCCAAGCCTGGACCCCGGCTCTCCATCCCCACTTGCTGTGTGACCTCAGGTGAGCCACCTGCCCCGTCTGTGCTGAAGGAGAAGGGACTGTTATCTCAGAACTCAGCCAGCAGACCCCAGCTCCGCACCCTGAGCCTGTGTCCACAACTCACAGCTGACTAGCGGCTCTGAGAGGTTCCATCCCCTTGAGCCCCTCCCCCTTCCTGGACATGCCCCGTCCATGCACCCCAACTCTATAGACAACCCCACTGACCCACATAGCAGAGCTCATCAGGGCAGCTCCCACCAGATGCTAGTGGGGATACCAGTTCCCCATGCCACCACCTGCCCTACTGCCCACCACCCCCCACCTACTCTCCACAGCTGTCACGCCCTGGATCTCCTACCGGGTTCCCGATGGAGGGTCCCGCGTGGGGCCAGGAGGCTAAACTGCCTTTTAAGATCCACTTCGGAGAGTCAGCGAGCCAGCTGGCAAGCTAGCAGGCTGGTGAGCGTGGGAGGCTGGGCTGCACGCACCGCGATAGCCAGTGTGCAGCAGGGGGCGGCGCTGTGTGTGTGTGTGTGTGTGTGTGTGTGTGTGTGTGTGTGTGAGTGTGTGCAGACGCCCCTGTCCTGCTGCCTCCTCCTCCTCCGGGTTGGGGTTGGGATGACAGACCAAGTGAGTCACAGATTTCTCGGAGCGCCTGGAAAGGGGCGGGACTAAGAGCTGAGGTGGCGACCCTGAGGGATGCCCATGACTCAGCGCTGGGCAAAGGGGCATCTCCTTGTCCCCTCAAGGCCCCCCCAACCAGGCAGACAGGTGATGTCGGCTAGAGAGACCACGGCCTCCTAGCCTTCCATCTCTGCCATTCCTCCTCCGGCTAGTCACCCCAAAATTCCCCCAAAGAGGCCAGAGTTACCGTGGATACGGGTGCTGAGATGCCCCCCCTCTCCATCCCAGGCAGCAACTGCCCCTTCCTGAGGAGAGTCCAGCCTCCTTGGCAGCAGGCAGGAGGCAGGCTGACCGGCAGAGCGGAAGGCTCCGCGGGGGAGGGGGTGTCAAGTGGGCTGGCCGGCAGCCCATGAACTACTCGCCACCTAACCTTGAATTCTCCCTGAAGCCCTGGCAGCCCTCACAGCAAAGGGGCTGTCTCAATGTCCCCCGAATAGCAACATTCCAAGACTCCAGGCCTGGATTCTGTCACCCCAGGGGCTTCTGGAAACAGCCTCCTTCAGTGCCTCTGCTGGGTCAAAGGGGAAACTGAGGTCCAGGTGCAGAAGCAATCCTGGCGGCTCCAAAGGCTCAGAGAGAGACATCTGGAGATGGGCAGAATCCCTCACCCCCTTTCTGGCCATGGACCCCTGTCTGCAGCTCCATCCCCTGCCCAGGTTCACAGCTGCTCTGGGAGCAAGAGAGTTCCAGAGAGCTCCTGGCTCACCCTGCAGAGGGGGGCTGTCCGGCTCCCCTCATCCCTCCAGCATGGACAGATGACTCCCAAGCCCCAGGTATTCTGAGGATTTCCCAACATCACGAGGGGGGTGATGACATCAACAATAACAGTAATAATAACAGCAATTACCTCCACTAACCATCGCCGCCCTCCGGACCCCTCCCTCACGCCATGACCTTAGCGCCACAGACAGTGGGGAGGGGAAGGCGGCTTGCTCGGGCCAGGGCCTGGCACCTGATGAGCCCTCTATAATGTCCGGGTGTGTGGTGATGAAGAGGGGAAGGCACAGGCAGAGAAGGGAATTAACTTGGCCAAGGTCACACAGCTGGGAAGTGGCAGAATTGGCTCTCCCAGACACTCCCAGGTCGGCCTCCCCAAGCCTCCAGAACAGAGCCTGCACCGGCCACCTCTGACACTGCAGGTCCCTTCCCGCTCACAGGGAGACCCTAAAGGAGGACCCTGGAAAACCACGTGTGGCCACTGAAATGGAAGCTTGGTAGGGGGCATAACTGACCAGGGGTGGCAGCTGGGGAAGGGTACCCCCACCTGCCCGTGCAGATCAAGGCGCAGGGAGGGGCCTCCCTGGGGGTGCAAAGGGTTAAGCACAGCGCTGTGAAGCCTCTGCAGCACCAATTTGATCCCTGGCAGGCCAGGGAGCTACCTACATGGCGCGGCAGACCTCTTCTATCTTACCTGCTACTCCCCTCAGCAGTGTGTTTCAGTGGATCCACCTGTTCTGCTCCCCACTCTGTCTCTGGTGAATCCTCTCACCCCCTCTACCCTAGCTCTTGTATGCATAAATAAACAAACCTTTAAAAAAATACTACAGGGCCTCCCCTGGTGACGCAGCGGCTGAGCGCTGGGCTGAGAAGCTGCCCACAGCCTCTGCAGCACCAGTTCGATTCCCGGCCGCCAGTGAGGGTCCCAAATGGCGCACAGACCTCTCCTGCTGCGCCCGCTGCTCCCCTCAGCAGTGTACTTCACAGTCTGCCTGTTCTGTTCCCCGCTCTGCTCTGGTGAATTCTCTCACCCTCCCGCGCTTCTGACTGTACCCAGTGCTTGTATAAATAAATAAATAAATCTTTAAATAAATACTACAATCTTAAAATTTTAGTTAAAAAAAATTGGAGTCCACAGGTCTGCAGCCTGCATGGCCCAAGAACTTATTAGAAATCCAGGGTCTCAGGTGTGCCCAGGACCTGGTGAGTCCGAAGATGCATTTCCACAAGATGCCCAGGTGATGCCAGCATGTGTTTCACAGGAGGTGCCCCATCTAGACTCCAGGGGTTATACAGCAGTGGTAGGTGGGATGGGGAGCAGGGGAAGAGGAGGCCAGGGTCCAGTTGGGACACGGGGGGCTGCAGAGGGGAAGCCAGAAGGCAGGCTAGGACCCACCCATCCCTACCTCACATGCAAAGGTGAGCGGAGAAGGGAGATGAGAGAGGTCAGCATTGCCCTGGAGTTGGGGGTTGAGGGGGTGCAGGTTTGGAATGCAGACCTGGGAGGCAGGGAAGAAGCTGCCTCAGGCTCAGTGGAATGGAAGTTACCTTGAGACATGTGGGGGAGCCTTCCAACAGGCAGCTGGGGTACCCCAGCCATAGAAAGTCATAAGCACACTGGCTGGTGACAAAGACCAGAGGGGGGTGCAGGAAGCTGCAAGTGCAGAGAGGCCTTCATTTCAGGGGTGAAAGGGGCGATGCTGCTGCCCAGTGGCTGGGAACCCGGACTCCAGGTCAAATGACTTCTACTCCTAGCTTCTACTCCTGGGCCACCCAAGCCACATGTCCCTAGCCAGCCGCCTCACCTGCCAAGTGGGGACAATAATAGCACCACTAATAGCCATAAATGAAGCCACATAATAAAACTCACCGCCGAGGCTGGCAGGAAGGAGGGCCCCATGTACACTGGCAAGGGCTTTATTGTCACAGCAGCTTGCCAGGAAGGTGGGAGCAGGTCTGTGTGACCCCAGGACGGGTGTCCACGCACCCCTGGGACAGAGGCCCACCCAGAGGCCTCTGTGAGCGGAGGCCCCATGGGCCCGGGCAGTACGGTGTGAACCAGCTTTGCAAACAGCGAGGGGCTCTGCTCACCTGGGGAGGGTCACTGGCCCCCACTGCCTGCCTGGAGGGGTTTTTTTATGAGACAAGAGCAGTTCAATCCAGGCTTCTCCCCTTTACAAGCCGCGTCGCCTTTGCACTACACGGTGCCCGCGCAAAGGTCACTATGGTTATTACAAAGTGAACACAAACGCTGGAGACCGGGTGCGCCGTTTGCAAAGTCCTTTCCTGTCCAGCACCTCCTCTACAAGACAGGGATGGTTGTTCGCAGAGATCAACACTGAGGCTCAGGGAGAGAACCTCCCCAAAGCCTCACAGCAAATCAGCAGCAGAGCCGGGACTTGAACCCAGGACCTGTGGTCCGGACACGTGCTTTGCAGCCGCAGCTCCCAGCCACCACCCTGCTAGTCCCGTGGGAATGGCTCCCGGCCGCCAACGCGGGGGCAGCAAGCCCCGTGACAACTCCGTCTCCCGTCACCCTGCCCCGGGCCAGCAGGGATGGTGCGGCCCATGTGACTCAGCACCCGCACAAAGGGTGCTGTGTGCCCCCGAGTGCTGGGCCTGCCTCCCCCGCCCACAGTGCATCCCCTTGTTGGGGAAGGCACAAGGAGCCTGACTTAGTCTAGACTCGGGGTGAGCAAGAGCAACGGGGTGTTGAAACGGGACAGGTCTGCTGGAGAACCAGGCCCAGGCTTGGGTGCAACAGCTGGCTGCTGGCTCCACAGAGGGAAGAAAAAAGCCAGACCTGCCCGAGGGCGGGGCCACCGGGTCCCGATGCCGCTGTCTGAGACCTTATTTGGATGTCCAGGACAGACTCACCCAGGTTGGCTCCTGGGCGGGGCCCAGGCCGGAGCCCCGACCGTGTTTACCTGCATCAGGTGTCAAAAGAGCTTGGACTTGCAATCAGGAAAATGACACCCGGATGCCAGCCAGTGGGCTCCTGTGTGCACACCTGTCCCCGGCAGTGGCCCCTCTCCACCCTCGCCCCTGAAGGTTTCACACTCATTGCCACACGCCCTTATTGAGCACCAACTGCATGCCAGAGAAGTGATTCGCCTTTTCCTCACCTCCTACCAAGCAAGGCTTGCTGCATTTGCTGAAGGAGGAAACTGAGGCTCAGAGAAGAGGGTGGGGCAACCCCAAGTCACACAGGATTCCAGCCAGGACAGCACTTCAAGGTCCATTTCCTCCCTAGTTCTCAGTGCTGTCTTGACCACGTGCCAATAAGTGGCCTTGGGCAGCGCCCAGACAAGCAGACAACCCCCAGCCCCTCTCCTGCACGGTCACCCAGGTCCTGTCCTGCGGGGAGGGCATCACTGTAGAATGCAGGTCCTCAGAGTTCAGTCTGGCTGGACCTCCCAGGGTCGCGCCCTCCCTGGAAGGCGGGCATGCCTGGGTGCCCAGTGCCGAGACAGGAGGGAGACGGCGCGGTGTAGCCATGACGGAATGTCTGACCCTAGCGCCCGCCCCCACCAAGTGCACTGGGGCGGAGGTCGGATCCCGCCGGAACAGACCCGGAAGGTGGTCCTGGACAGACTCCTGCTTCCCAGCTCCCAGAAGGCCCTGCGCCTGGGACAAGGCTGGGTCTACCAAGGATGGGCCCTTGCGACCTTCCTACCCACCGATGCCAGCAGCCTGGACAGCTCTTGCAGGTGCCCAGCCAGGAATCCAGAGGCCTGGCCTCCTCAGGTGGGACCTCAGCCATCTGCAAATGGCAGGGACTCCCCCACCCTATGCAGCTAGGGGACTGAAGTGGGTGCTCTGGGATCCCCAGCACCCTCTTCAGAGGCAGCCTTGCTTGGGGGAGGCCCAGGGATTTGGCGGCTACAAGCCATCCCTCACCCAACCTAGACTCCTCCCAGCGTTGCCCCCAGAGTCTTCTAGAGAGCACTCTGGGCTGTGGTACCTGCGGTTGGAAAGTGGGGCCACCAAGGTTGGTCTCAAAGGGCCCCCGGTTGCGCAACAGCAGGCTTTGTCAGTCTCCTGCGTGCCCCACTGTGGGCAGCAGAAGAGGCTCCTAAGTCCTCCACAGAAGTCTCCCCTCCTGAACAAGAGGGTCCCTCTCCGCACTCCCCACCATGTCGTCACAGTTGTGTCTCTCTGTCCCTCACTCCCTTAGGCCCTGGTGGGGGAGATTTGACTGGCAGCTACACAAATGCCCAAGATGTGGGCTAGGTGCCTCCGGTGGACAGTGAAGTATATCGTTCCTGTGCCAGCAGAGGCAAATGAGGCCCAGAGAGGTTTAGCGACTCCCACAAGGTGGCACAGCAGTGTGCAAAGATGCAGGACTTGCTTCACCTTGAGGTGACAATGTGTCACCTCATTTGCCTTGCCCAGGGCTCAGGATCTCAGCCTTGACTGTCCCGTGCACCCACCCCCACTGCCACACATACCCCACTGGTGCCCAGCGCAGAACTGGGTTGCCTGCTGGGGACTTGTGGAGAGGACACCTCTGGTTCCTCCCTTGGAAATTGGGGCTCCTACCTCTTCTATTCTAAGAAATAAAGAGCTAGAGCTGCTCTTTGTGGAAAGCCCATGGGGTGCCCAGCTTCCTGCCCTGGAGATACACTGAGGCCTCCCAGAAGTGCCGCCTTCTGCATGTGCCTCTGCCCCCACAGTTAGGGAGCCCCCGGGGTCTCCCCCTAAGTGCTGGGGCGCAGCTGGCTCTGGAGGTGTAATGGAGCGGTGATGGCAGCCACTCATTAGCAGGGCAACCTCATTAACAGGGGAGACGTGGGGGCCCATCTTGCTGCCCACACACTCCAGGGAGCCGAGGTGGTGGGAGCAGAGCTGGCCAGGCGCCAGGCCCCTCTGGGCTCTCACCCACCACTGTCTGGCTGGCATGTGGGGCCCGGAGACTGGGGTTTTTTTTTTGGGGGGGGGGTAAGTGGAGGGTAATTGAAGGGGGAGAACACTACTCTAGTCAAAGGAAGGCCCAGCCCAGGAAGACCCGGCAGGGCAGGCCCTTCCCTGTCTGGGGGCTCCTCCTCCTGGTGTCCTCACCACCCACCTCATAAGGGTCTTACCACGGAGGCCATTCACCTCCTCTTGCAGTGGTGGGGGGCCCACCACGCAGCCAGGTGAGGGGGCTGGGAGAGGGCTCGCCTGGGGAGTCTGCCTTCTTTCTCCTCCTTGTCAAAAGTCAAACAACCCAGCTAACCTGCTCCCAAACCGGTTTCCATGGGCTCCCAGGAGGAAACAGGCTCTGGGCACAAAGCAGGCAGAGCGCTGGGGGCATGGCCCCTCCTTCCTCTCCAGACACCGGGGTCCACAGCCCTCCCCACACCGAGTCTTCCGCAGTTGCCTCACCTGGGCACTGGGAACACACCCCACGCTTCGCTGGCCTCTCTGTGCTGGGGTTACCACCATCAGGGGACACGCAGGCGCACTCGGAATAGTACGGGGTGATCCGGGACAGCCAGTGCCTCCCAACCAGCCCAGCGCCCCGAGCAGGCCAAGGGCCACACCTCACACCTGCCCCCAAGACACTGAATGAGACCCAAGGGACAGCCAAGGTCAAGCGGGCCATGCTGGGGCCACACTGCCTGCCCCTCTGTCCTGTCCCCCACCCAGAGCAGCAGCCTCTTACCTCTGGTCTGGGCAGGCCTCTGGCTGGCTGGCCAATGTTCCCTCCTCCTCGTCTACCTCCTCCCCTTCTACCTTCGTCCAGGGCTCACACAAATCCTGGCTGAGCTTGTCTAGGCAGGTGGCTCCAGGTGAGGCCCCGCCTCGTTCCATTTCCGGTCTCCCCACAGCAGTGGCTGCCACCTCCCTCTTATTCCTGAGCTTTCCTTCTGGAGCTGACCAGGCCCCTGGGGTGCTGAGGGCCCCCACCTTTCCCTGCAGCCCTTCGTAGGCTTTGGGTACTTTCACCCCAGGGTACACAACTGGTGGTCCACCCCCAGTCCCTGGTTGAGCCTGGGGGAGTCGTTGAAAGTCTCTGAGGCTCAGTGCCCCCCAGGAATGTTGGGGGATGCTGCCCTCTCCACATGTAATTACCAATTCTGCGAGTTCCCTCCTGCCTCTTTCTTGAGTTTAGGCCCCACCTGTAATCCTGGGCCCAGACTTACCTGCTGGAGGCAAGGGTGGGGTGCGGGGAGGATGAAGAATGGGGAAGTCTCTGAACTTAGAACAGCCACCTGTAGGACACAAAAGGGGAAAGAGATGTGGGGGGGGCAGGCATGAATAAGAGCTTCCTCCCGGGAGGGAGTGGGGGCATCTGCCCCAGGTATAGAAGGGGGTGTGGGAGAGTGGCCCAGACAGGCTCTACTCCACCCCATGGAGCACCCCCTGAAACACCCCCTAGCCAAGACCCTGCTCAACTCTTCAAGCCTGGCCTCGGACCAGGAGTTCTCGGGAGGGACTTTCAAACCCACTCCCCTAAGTGACTTCTGAGTCCCTCCCCACCCCCAGTAGCCACAATTTTGAGCTACCCAGACTGTCACTGAGTCACTAAACAAACTTTGCGTCAGGTGCCATTGTGGGTCTGCAGGGCGAGTGAGGAGGGGTCTGAAATTTGCCTGGGAGGCCAGGGACCTCCCACTGCCTCCCAGGCCTCCCGCACCCCTGGGTCTCCCTTCACCTGGGACCCATATCCCAGTGTTAGAATTTTTTCTTTTCTTCATCCCCTGTCAAATGACCAAACCTAACTCCAGCCCTGGGTATGGTGCAGAGGAATTCTGGGACACTGGAGGATGGACGGCGAATGTGGGCAGAAGGAGTGGATGATGGACAGACAGATGGAAGGATGAACAGGTAATGGCTTCAACCACACATTTAGCAAGTGTTTATTGAGGGTCCACTGTGCGCCAGGTGGTGAACAACATACAAAAATCTCTGCCCTCTTAAAGCTGGGAAGATAGATTATTAATTAATAACCAAATAAAGATTAAATGTATCCAGGGGTAAGAACCGTGAGGCAAAACTAAGCAAGGGAACAGGAGAGGGAGTGATAGGGGAGGGAGGTTCGTTTGGAGTCTCTGAAACACTTGAACACACACTGAATGTGGTAGGAGCAGCACAGGCAAAGCCCCTGTGGTAAGTGCTTGGTGCAGTTAAGGAACAGAAGGAGGCTGACCTAGCCGAATGAAGTCGAGGTAGAGATGAGACCAGGGAGGGCCAGGAAGGATAGACAGATGGACAAAAGGGAGCAAAAGTGGGTCCAGGGCTGAAGTGTTGGGAAGCTCCAGTGCCCAGAGGGAGGGTCTGTCGTGGCCAGAGCTCAGATCCATTCCTGGAGTCTAGCCCAGATCCACTGGGGCTCCTGGCCCCCAGATCACTCCCTCAACCCCTCTCTCCTGGCAAATTCCCAACTGCTGATACTGCCCATGGACACGCATGCCCGCCCTGCCAGCAGGAAGTGCACACACACACACACAGACACACACACACACAGAGACTGGACACAAATGAGGGGCACTGGGAAGGAGGTGGAACGTCTGAGAGAGAAACAGTTGGGAGGAAAACACTCTGTCTCTTGAAGCCGTGGAGTTTCCCCAGGGCCCTGAAAGCTGCCCCATTAACCCTGAGATGCCCCCCACACCCTGATAAGGACATTTGGAGAATCCCTTTAACATCCTGTCTACTTGTGGGTGACTCCCCCGCTCCTGATGCCCATTCTCCTCCCCCTGCTGTGCCCTGAGGGTCCAGCTTGGGATACAAGGTGGGGGGCTCCTGGACTTTGACACTGAGCCTCAAACCATCTATTAAGCGAGGACACCTGCTTTGCCTTGCTTGCCTGCCAGAGGCAAAAGGAGGGGGCCAGGCAAGTGCCCCCCAGAGCAGGTATCTGAGGAGTATTTTTGGGCCTGGGGGTTGGTCTCTAGGACTCCCATCAGGTCCTGCAAATGATCCCAGCGACCCCTCACCACCCCAGAAGTCAGCAGCCACTCTTTTTTTTTTAAGATTTGTTTATTTATGCATACAAGAACTGGGGTACAGGCCGGAGGTGTGGGGGGGTGAGAGAATTCACCAGAGACAGAGTGGGGAACAGAACAAGCGGATTGACCGAAGTACACTGCTGAGGGGAGCAGCAGGGGAGGGGAACAGTGGGAGAGTCAGGGAAGTTCTGCTGTGCCATGTGGGTTGCTCCCTGGCCGGCCGGGGATCGAACTTGTGCTGCAGAGGCTGTGGATTGCTTCTTAGTGCGCTGCTTAACCCCTTGCGCCACCGGGGAGGCCCCAGCAGCCACTCTTAATTCAGATTTTACAGATCAAGATGGGTGGGTGGGGTGCAGTTAAAGGCCTTTCTCTGAGCCTCAGAGATCCCATCTAGGAAATGGGCATGTCAAGAGAACCCAAGCTGCAGAGTTTCCAAGTGAATCACGCGAGGCGGCGGGGAGGCAGGGAAGCGCTCTGAATCGCCTGGTGATAACCCACTCACTTGACTGTCTCCATTTTACAGATGAGGAGACAGAGGGTAAGCCCAGAGTCAGAGCGATTGGCCAGATCTGGTGAATCAGGGCATGGGCCCACATCCTTGCTGGTCCGTGACACCACGGCTGTCCTCGCATAGCCCTGTGCCCTTTCCAGGTTGGCCCTGTGTCTAGGTGATGCGCTCTGCCAGGCTGGGATTGGGGTGACTGAGTCACCTTCTCCTGGGTGTTTTCAGTGGGGCAGCCCCATGTAGAGTCAGTACCTGCTGTAGGCAGGAAATGGGTACAAATCAAATGTCAAGACTGCGGAGGCAGGAGGCTGTACCCCTCAAAGCAGATAGCTTGTGGTGGGCATGTCTGCCTCTCATCACGGCTCTGGTTCAGGCCTGCCCTGCCCATGTATCTCTCACTGGGACCAGGGGTCCTCCCTATTCCTTATCTCCCCACCCCTTCTCTGCCTAGAAAAATTCCACCCCTAGTTCAAATGCCCCCTCTTCCAAAAAGCTCTCTTGGATTTATCCTATCTTCCCCCATAGGAATTCAGTCTGTGAATCTCTAGACCTCAAAAGTCCTGCAGTCCTTGACCGACAAGTACACTAACATCCTGGTGAAGGACTATGGGTGTTTTGGGGGTCGGGGTGGTATGGAAACATATAGCTCAAAAGGTGTGAACCTATTTCTCTATAACATACACAGTGTTGTAAACCAAAGTAACCTCAACTTTTTAAAAGCTAAGGAAAAAAAAAAACAGTTCTGAGACAAGTCAAATGTAGAATAAATTTTTTTAAAAGCATACCAATAGCTGACTCTCTTTAGCACCTCCCTATGCCCTTTTCTTTAAACTCCACATGGATCCCAAAATAATCCTATGAAAGGGGGTGCTATTATGACAAGGAGACTGAGTCCCAGAGACATTAGTCAATTGTCCCAGAGGCATCACTAATTTGCCCCAGAGCCAGGATTTGAACCCATGTTGCTGATGGGCTGATTTATCTCTATGTCATGTAGCTCTTTGGTGAATTTATGTCATCGCTCTTTCAACCATCTTTTCCCAAGTGCCCAGTAAGTGCCAGTAAGCATGCTTTTCTCTAAGACCATGAGACAGACATCCCCTCCTGACTTTATAGGACTATGACTTGATGGGCTGAAGGATTAAAAAAAAAAATCAGTGATGCAATTAATTATCAAATAGCTCAATAAGTATGGAGACAATACATATGTATATGTATATGTACATATACATATATGTATATGTAAGATCAATGAAGAAAGCAAACCAAAAAACAACTGGGTAGAGATAGCATGCAACACGGAGCCTATTTTAGCTAAGTAATCAAGGAAGGCTTCTTGGAGGAAGTGACATTTGTAACAAGGGCCCGATAGATGAGGAGGAGCCAACTTTAGAAAGAATGGATCTGAGCATAGAATTCGAGGCCGAAGGGACTGTTCATACAAAGACTTAGAGGGGGAGACAAGTTCAGAGCACTGGAAAAACTAGCAGCTGGTACATGTAGCTAGAGCAAGGGACAAATGAGAGGGGGCTGAAGGGCAGAGCTATGGATACAGGAATAGAATGGCAGCCTTAATCCCAGAGCAGTGGGAAGCCATGGGTGGATTTAAGCAGGAAGTAAGATGATCGATCAAGGAAAGTAGGCTAAAGGACTAGGCTCTGCCGTGACCAGGTCAAGGCTATTGGTCAAGGCTGGGACAGGCCAAGTCTGATTGGCAATTCAGCTGTTAACACCACAGGGTCCTAATAGACAGACGTAATGGGACACCAAGCAGCAGCTCTGCAGAACCGCCCCTGGGCAGAGAGTGGAGTGGCCTCCATCTTCTCCAGAGGAGACACAGTGGGTCATCCAGTAGCCTGACTCTGGTCCACACTGAGCAGCAGTTTCCCACAGAGCAGGACGGCAAGCCTCTTCCATCTATCGGGCATTCTGTCTGCCCATCTACCAGGGAGCCCTACGCAGCCTTGGGTCCTGGGCAAGCCAGAGCCGCCACTGCCCCCAGTGGTGAGCTGCTAAATGGTGGTTCTCTGAGTATCGTTCCAACAAGAACAGTGATCTCGGGCCTCCCTGGTGGCACAAGGGGTTAAGCACCACACTATGAAGCAATCCGCAGCCTCTGCAGCACAAGTTCCATCCCCAGCCGGCCAGAGAGAAACCCACATGGCACAGCAGACCTCTCCTGTCTCGCCCGCTGCTCCCCTCAGCAGTGTGTTTCAGTCCGTCTGCTTGTTCTGTTTCCTGCTGTCTCTGATGAATCCTCTCATCCCTGGCATCTCTGGCCTGTACCCCAGCTCTTCTATGTATAAATAAATAACTCTTTAAAAAAAAAAAAAGATCTCTTCATTGACATTGACAAGTAAGACAAAAGTGAAATGAAAACTTACGGTGGAACTTTGCTTGCTCATCAGTGATGTCAGCAATTTTGTGTGGGACTGGATAATAGTCTTCAGATACTGCAATCCTGCTGAATCAGATAATAGCTTCTGAATCCGTTACTGAATGGGATGATAATAATAATCTGCTTCTTTGTGCTATTCTCGCTGTCACCGCACAGACATGACACTGGGTTGACTGTGCCTTATTAACATTTTCCCCGCTGCTTTCTTAAGTCTTTTGAGACAAGCAACAAAACATTAAGTCAAAGCCTGATTTGTGGTATTTGCAAACTTCTGTGGCATAAAAACTCCTACCACGGCAAGTGTCAAGATAGAAGCATTGACCGTGGACTTGGGAAAAAATGGGCCCAGCTCACCATGCTATAGGTTTTCCTGCTCTACCATTACAATTGGTGTCGGGAACCTCCAGAGCAAAGAGGATTTCTTTGCTGGGACCAGTGTAGCCACAAGTTGGGCAGCTTTCACGACAGAAATGCATGTCTCCAGTCCTGGAGGCTGGAAGTCCAAGTTCAGGGTGTAGGCAGGGCTGGTTCCTTCTGAGGATTGGAGGGAGAAGCTGCCCTAGCGCTCCCCTAGCTTCTGGTGGCTTCCAGGCAATCTCTGCCATTTCTCTGCCCTCACCTTCACATCACTCTGTATGTGTGTGTGGGGGGGGTCCTGTCTGTCTATCCAAATTACCCCCTTTAATACAGACACCAGTCCTATTAGATGAGGGTCCATCCAAATGGCCTCATATCGACTTGGTGACCCCTGTAAAGACACTGTCTCCAAATAAGGCCCCAGGCTGAGGTGCTGGGGGTGGGGCTGGGACTTCGACATAGGAATTTGACTGAAACACACTTCAACCCATATCAACAGATAATAGCAAAAGGCGGCAAGATAATCAGGAAGTAAAGGTAATAAAGGTATTTTGTACCATTTTAATATAAAGGTCGAATTATTTTTAATAATCTTGATTGAAGTAACCTTGGTTGCTGATACCAGGTGGGGTGCAGGTGTACAGCATGATAGTGGGACACCTGTATACGTTACATTGACCCCCCCTTTTACCTGATTCATCCATTTATTCCTCTTCACCGTAACTTCATTCTTTTTTTTTTTTTTAAGATTTATTTATTTATTTATGTATTTATACAAGCACTGGGTACAGTCAGAAGCGCAGGAGGGTGAGAGAATTCACCAGAGCCAGAGTGGGGAGCAGAGCAGGCAGAAGGACCGAAGGACACTGCTGAGGGGAGCAGCAGGCGGCAGGAGAGGTCTGCGCGCCATGCGGGACCCTCCTCCGGTGGCCGGGGAGCAGCCGGGGATCGAACCGGCGCCGCAGAGGCTGCGGGCAGCTTTGCAACCCAGCGTTCAACCGCTGCGCCACTGGGGAGGCCCTCAATGACAAATTTCTTCATTGCACAAACATTAGAACACCTTCATGGAAATAACACCCAAAATGCTGATTTTTTTTAGCCAAAATGCTCAATTCAGTGAATATAAGCAGAATACAAAGACAATGACCCAGAAATGCTCTGCGTGATGTGGACCATGAGGCCAAATGTGTGTCTCTGGGTCAAGCCCGAAGGTGACAGGGACACGAAGGAAAAGAGGCGACAGGGAAGAAGGGGTAAGCGGCAGGCACAGCTAGATCGAGTCCTAGCCCTACCCTGCCCTGTGGTGTGACCTTCAGGGGGTGACCTGACAGCCCTGCCTCCGCTTCCTCCTCTGTAATATGTTCCCACCTTGCTCAAGGTTGTGCAGCCTCCGTGAGGTCAGCCCGCTGACACAGCGCCTGTAGCGCTTGGCAATGCGATTAGAAAGCCAAGCCTGGTGTGGACGGTGTTCGTTATTTCCATCAAGGATATTCCAGTGTCTATGCAAATAAATAAAAAAAAGGGGGGACCCTTAGGTCTCTATGTCATAGATATATAGTCTGAAAACAAATGATGGGCTGAGGTGGGGGTGCGGTGGGGTGGCTCTCTGCCTCTGCGTGTGTTTAGAACAGCTGACTGGAGAAACAGCTGGCGTTCTCTGAGGTTATGCTGACCCAGGTCAAAACTGAACCTGAGTGGGAGCGCCCCGAGGAAGTGCAGCCAGTGGGTGGGTGCAGTTTCTGAGTCAGTGAGGGTATCTGTGCTTCTGGTGCAGCCTAGCACCCGCAGACTACCAGCTCCTGCACAGCTGACAGATTCTACTCTTCGGCGCCCCTGGTCCTCACCCTGCAGAGAGAAGCTTCAGCAACGTCGGGCTGGCGGGCCTCCAGAAGGGGGAGAAGCTTCCCTTTACCGAGAAGGGGTGACCACACCCACCCAGACTGCTTTTCCACTGGCCTCTGAGCACCTGTCGTAATATGTCTGGTGCAGAGTGGAGCCAGGCAGGCTCCGAGAATGCAAAATGTGAGGTACTCGGCAGGTGCTGACTGATGACATTGCCCTTCACTTTAACCCTCTAGGGCTCTGTGTGACAGGCTCTGTTATTACCCCATTGCACAGTCAAAACAAAAGGAAACACTTGTTCTGGAAAGTGGCAGAGCCAGGATTTGAACCTGAGTCCATCAGGGTTCAAACCTGAGCCATCCTCTCCCCTCCCCCTCCCCATGGGCACCTGGCCAACCCTCAGATAACAGGCGAGGCAGGAAGGACACGGAAACTGAGTTTACAAGCTGGTGCTGGGATCCTAACCCTGTCCAGGCCCACTGGGTGACTGTGGGCAAATCCCATCTTTCCTCTGTGCCTCAGTTTCCTTGCCTGTGGAAACTGATCACTGTGCTGGAGCAGGAGGTACAAACTGCAGTGCCCACCTGGCCAGGCAGTCAAGTGTGTGGGAGCAGGAGGGCTGAGGAGTGGGAGGCAATAGGGAGTGGGGTGGCCTGAAGTGAACCAGGGAGTACCATGGAGTTTCTTGGATTTTCTGTCACCTCCAACCAACTATCACTTGGTGGGATTTAGGTCCAGTGGGGTCTGATTCTTCAGTTTTTAAGAGAAGTCAGAAATCTGATTTTTATGTGACAATCTAAAGTGTCAAAAGTTGGGAACTGGGGCCTCCCTGGTGGCGCAGGGGTTAAAGTCTCAGCGCTATCAAGCTATGATCAGCACTGCGGCAGGAGTTAGCTCCCCAGCCAGGCCAGGGAGCAACCCACATCACGTAGCAGACCTCTCCTGTTTTGCTCACTGTTCCCCTCAGCAGTGTATTTCAGTCAATCCCCTCTGTCTCTGGTGAATCCTCTCACCCCCTACACCTCTGGCCTACACCCCAGTTCTTGTGTGCATAAATAAATGAAATAAATAAATCTTTTTAAAAAGTTGGGAATTAATTCAAATAGATTTAAAGTCCTTTGAGAATCAATCAGAAACTATCCAGAGACAGACATCACCCGTGGGGGTACAGCTGGCAACCTCTGGATTCCCCGTCAGGCTGATAGGTTGTTCCTCAGCATCTATATCCCCCTTGCAGATAAACAGAACTTCGGATGTTTAGCTGGGCTCATAGTCCCCTGACCCAAAATAAAGACACCATTCCCTGTTACCCTTGCAGCTAAGTGGCCACATGACCAAGTGCACCCACGCACGCAAGAGCGAGATAATGACAAAGGCTAACATTTCCATGGGTCAGACGCTGTTCTAAGCACTTTACTATATTGACTCCTTAGTGCTCACAACAACTCCCAACATAAATGTTATTGCTATTTACTTTTTTTTTTTTTTTTTTTTTATAGAGGCATGCTTTATTTATTTGTTTTGCTGGTTTGTTTGTTTGTTTTGTTTATACATGCACTGGGTACAGTCAGAAGCGCGGGAGGGTGAGAGAATTCACCAGAGCCAGAGCGGGGAGCAGAGCAGGCAGAAGGACCGAGGTACACTGCTGAGGGGAGCAGCGGGCGGCAGGAGAGGTCTGCGCACCATGTGGGACCCTCGCCGGCGGACGGGAGCAGCCGGGATCGAACCGGCGCCGCAGAGGCCGCGGGCAGCTTCGCAACCCAGCGCTCAACCGCTGCGCCACCGGGGAGGCCTGCTATTTACTTTTACTTTTCCCAATGGGGAAACTGAGGCACGTGCCCACATTCACAAAACCAGAAACAAAGCCAGGATTCTCCCACAGACAAGTGGTCCTAATAATATCTGTGGACCCTGGTTCCCTACAGAAGCATAGGCAGGGGCAGGGATGGGGTGCAAGACAAGGGTAATGTGCCCCCCAAAACCCACATGGAGACTGGGCTGGCGAAGGAGCCCCTTCTCCCTGCCCTCACCCCAGAAGGTAGAACAGAGGACAAGTATGCAGCCTCTGGGACCCCAAAGATGAGATATTACTTGTAAGTCAGCCTCCTGGGCCTCAGTGTCATCTCTACAGTGGCTCACAGGAGTGCCTGCCTTCTGGGAATAAAGGTGTGAGCAGGGAAGGTTCAGGATTGTTCTAGGCCAGATGAGTCACAGGGAACCCGGAAGAGCTCGGGATTTGAGGGTCCTGGGTCGCTGCCTCAATCTGTCTGTGCTAGGAGTCAGAAAATGTGTGTCCCCGACTCTTCCCCCACCCATGGGCCTTCTGCCTGCTAGCCCAGGCCTGAACCCAGAATATACAGGGACCCCCAAGGGCTTCAAGGAACTCACAATAGGGCATGAGGGCCACATTGGCAGGAGATTGCGATCCAGCCAGGGTCCCTCCCCACCCCGTCTCAGAGGCCCCTTTGTGCCAGCGCTGTGTTGCCCACCCCCACCCCCACTTACCATCTGCCTGGTCCCTGGGGTCCCGGTGACCTGGCTGCCCAGTTGCTCACGTGATGTCCCCATCTGCTCTGGTTTGGGGGAGGGATGGCACTGGGGTTTGGGCCTGTGTTGTCACATTTCCCCATCGCCCCCCACCAGCCTGTCCCTGACCCTCCACTGCCAGGAGGAAGCCCACCTGCATCTCTGAAATGGAAGCAGAGCCCCTTCACCCCCCACCAGTCCCAGGCAGCTCTCACTGAGGATGCCATGAGTGGGGCCCGCGCACCCGGAGCCCAGCCCATGTCTGACACAGTCCCCCAGTCCTCCTGTCTTTGTCATGCTGGGTCCTGCTGGGAAGGCCAGGCTGCTCCCAACACACAGACCCTGCCACAGCCCTGCCTTCTTTCCCCTACCCTTCCCCTGAGCTGGACGGCTACCTCGCCCTCTGCTCCCCAGCCCTGCAGCTGCCCTGGTCCTGCCTTTCCTCACTGCCCCCACTCAGCCTGCTTCTCTCCAGGCTAAAGAGGCTTCAGGCCCAAGCTCCTATCTCCTTATCCCATAATTGCTGTGTGACCTCTGGCAAATCACTGCCTTCTCTGAGCTCCTCTCCATCTAGTCTCCAGACCTCCTGCCCTAATTTCTGATGTAATCATTTTGGGCTGGGGCCCAGCATAGGTGATTTTGTCTTTAAGCCACTCCACCAGGTGACTCCAGCGTAGGGAGGGGAGGCGGTGCTTTCTTCTCAAGCATCTTGGGAGGCGGTGATCAGGAAGGCAGAGGGTTCAGACGGTCAAAGTCTGGGCCCTGAGTGGCTAACCAAACACCGGGAGCTGCACCTGCCACTCTGCAAACACCCTCCGCACCTTCGGGCAGCAGGTGGCCTCAGGCCAGCCTCAAGGCACCCACTGTGGGGGGGGTCCTCTCAGGCCTGGGGTGTGCCATAGCTGCCCTTGGGACAAGCCACAGGGCTTCACAGAAACAGCCTGGCCCTGGAGACCAGCAGACCAGGAGTCCAGTCACTGTTCCATCCTGGCTGGCAGTGAACTTGGACAAGTACCTTCATGATGTGGCGCATCAGTGGGCCTAGTCTTAGGCACAGTGGGGTGAAGTGCCCAGCCCACAGCCAGCCTAGAGTCAGTCAGTAAATGGCACCATAATAGGAAGAGAAAGGAAGGAAAAAAAAAAAAGATAAGCTGATTTTTTTTTCCTCTAGTACTCGCAGAAATCATAAGATAATGTCCATGTTTAATAAATTAAGAAATGATGTTATTTATTGAACAAAAACTAAAATTGCCTTTATGGAGGGGTTTCTAGGAAACTGGGGCTTTTGATAAGTCCTTCTTACCAGTTCATATTTTTTAATGTTCATTTATTAAACGTATCTGCTAAAAAGTGACTTGGTCTCTCCAACTGTTGATTTGAGAGGCCACTATTAACAGAAGTATTTTGGGACTGTAGGCCAAAGTGAGAGCAAGTATTCAGGTTATAGAGTCAGGCTGCCAGGGTTTAAATCCCGCTCTTCCACTGACAAGCTGTGCCTCGTTGGGCAAGTTACTTAACCACCCTGTGCCTCTGTTCCTCATCTATAGAGTAATAATAATTCCATGTTCTGACATGTACATTAAACACTCAAAAAATTGTGAGACTTTATTATCTTCTATACCTATACCCCATATATGCAATTGTTTTACAAAAATAGGATTATTCTGCTGTACGTGCTTTCTTTTCTCTTGCCAAGATTTAATGGATATTGTTCCAGATCAGAACACAGAGTTCTATTTTATACTTTGTAATTGATGCAAGAATTCCCACTGCACAGAAGGTAAAATTGATATATCCATAACCCCTAAGGAAGGAAATTTAGGCACTTGCCAATTTGCAGTAATTGCTGTTTATCTTGGGGTTCACATATGGCTATTTCTGAAGGAAAGTTTCCTAAGAGAGGGACTGTTGGATCAGGGTTTGTGCGATTGAAATTTGTATAGATACTATTAAATTGGCTTCCTTAAGAAGTCACACCAGGCCTTCCCTGGTAGAGCAGTGGTTGAGTGCTGGGCTGTGAAGGAGCCCGCAGCCTCTGCAGCACCAGTTCGATCCCCGGCTGCCGGCGAGGGTCCCACATGGCACAGCAGACCTCTCCTGTCTCGCCCGCTGCTCCCCTCAGCAGTGTATTTCATCGGTCTGCCTGTTCTGTTCCCTGCTCTGGCTCTAGTGAATTCTCTCACCCTCCCGCGCTTCTGACTGTACCCAGCGCTTGTACAAATAAATAAATAAATCTTTTTTAAAAAAAAAAAAGAAGTCACACCGGTTTCAACTCCTACCAATGTTGCATCAAAGTGCTCATTTTCCCATATCCATACACAAGTTTTGTAACTCTTACTAATCCAAAGAGGGGTGATCTCACCTTCATAGTTTTGTAATCTAATTTTTTTTCTCCTTCTGTGATATAAATATTTATATATTGTACACTTTTAATTGTGCTTTTTTGGTCATTTTCTTACTGATTTATTTGACCTCTTTGCATAATAAAAACCTCTTATTCTTTAATACCTACTGGGAAAATTTTTTCCAGCAGTATAATGCTTGCCTTTTAACTAAATCTTGGTGTTTTTGGTGATAGTAAGTTTTACATTATTATATGGTCAAAATGTGACCTTCCTTTATGATTTCTGACTTTCATATCTTGCTTTTAAAGGTTTTTTCTGGAATTTAAAAAATATGTTATCCTATATTCTCTTTTAATAGTTTTAAGTTCTTATTCATCATTTAATCAACCCATCTTTATTCCATCTGGAATGTTTGTTATGTGTCTATGGTGTGAGGCTGGGATCTAATTTTATTTCTTTCTGCATGAACAGTGAATTGCCTCAATGCCATTTACTGATTAATTCATCCGTTCCTGGCAGACTTGTGATATCCCTTTGCCAATTGTATCTCCCTGACATTTTAAGTCCTTGTTGTGACTGGCGCATGGCAGAACTCTGCAAATATTGACTTTGGGAGCAGCTGAAATGAGGGTCAAATGGAAACTAGCTCCCTGCAGTGCAACAAAGCACAGGTCTCAGAACCCAGAAATGAAAAGGAGTGGCTCCTGATGGAACACACATGAATATTTGTGGCTTTGGTTTTAATTTGGCTTTCAAATCAGCTTTATTTACCTATACATTTGCACATTTTATGTGTTCTGGTAGATGACAAATGTGTGCATGTAACGAACACCCCTATCAAGATATAGAACATTTTTATCTTTCCAGAAAGTTCCTGTGTGCCCCTTTGTAGTCAACCTCTCCTCCGCTTCTGCTCCAGGCAACCATGATTAATTTTACACTGTGTGCATGGCCTACATTGATAACATGTGCAGAGAAAAAAATAACCTGGTGGCAACACAAACCCGTTGGCTAAGGAGGAAGGTCAACTTCCCCTCAGAGAAAGGACTTCTCTTTTGGGCTGAAAAACAGCCTTGGAGGTCCAGGGATGGTTAAGAAGAGATAGGGTAACCCAGACCAGGCCTTCCCAACTTCAGGCAGGGAAATTCTGCTCTTATGTTGGGTTTTTTTTTTTTCCTGTATCTATAAATAAAATCAGCCAAATATTAATTTAACATTTTCTTTTAACTCTATGGATCTTTTAAAATTTAATCAAAATGATTGCTTTTACAAGAAAACACAGTATTTCTATGTTAAATGGCCAGGATCACAGGCTATAATTAATGAAAGACTATTCATGAAACTAAAATTCAAAATGAATCTCCCAGTGCCTTCTATTACCTTATTGCCTCTTGGAGAGAACCAGAGACATGGAAGAGGCCAGTGAGCAATGAGGAAGGATCAGGAACCTGAGGATAGAGGCTAATGGCTTGAGAGGCCTAAGCATGACTGGAGATGACAAGCCAGCCTCAGGGGTTTAATGGCCTGAGGGCCTCCTGCATCACTAAAGTCACACATTGCTTTGGGATCAGACCTGATCCCTGAACAGGGGAGAGGGAGTCGGCTAGCAGTCCCTTTTCTGGAAGGTTCCAGGCTTCCAACCTTAAGAAAGGAAACAGGGGATTAGAGGGGTCACTCAGGGGAAGCTCCATTGGAGGCAGACAGACTGGGACCCATTTACACTCAGTTATGTGTCCTTGGGAAAGAGAATCACCTCTCTGAGTCTCACTTGCCTGGCCTATGAAATGGGCATACAACAGTATCTCATTGTAAGGACTGGATGAGATGGGCTTGGCACAGCACTGATGCTCTAGAAATGATAATCAGCCTGTGGGGAAGCAATCAAACGAACGGCTCTGGTTGTGGACCTGATCCTGACCTGGCATTGGAGGCACCTCACCCCCTCCCTGTCCTTAGAATGTGTGCACTGCTCCCCCTCCAGACTCTGCCCGAGGGCATCTCTCTGAGATAAAACATGTTGTTGAGACCATCAGGTCAGGGCATGTGACCAAGCCCAACTAAAGCTTCTATAGAAACTTTTAAGACTGGGGGAGGGAGTGTGCAAAGAACTGCTCATCCTGCAGACCACCCAAGACAAAAAGCCTCATTAGGAAGTTCTCTTGGTTGTTTAAACTGCCACCTGCCAATATAGAGTGATATGCCTTTTTTCTTTAGTGTCACCTTGTCCTCCAGGTGTGGGGGGTCAGCTTCACATGACACCTGGGAAGCTCCTGAGGGTGCCGGATGGAAATCCACAACTAACTGCCTTTACGAATCAGTTCCGGCTGAAAGCAGCGACTCCATTAATTAGTTGTTCATTAAAGCCTTCTTGTTTTGCTCATGGGAGCAAAGAGCTGCCTGCAGGCTGGTGGGCCTGACTCAACAACAGATCTTGCAGAGGGCTGGATACTAGGCAGGATGTGGGTGTGTGGAAACCCTAGCCACAGGGAGGGAGCACAGGGTCTACTCTGGAAGGCTGCAAGGGAGCCTGGCAGGGGCAAGGAGGAGTAGAGTAGAAATTGTTAGGGCAGGCTCTGGATGAGTGGAGGCGGTTTATTTCACATAACCTTACCAGGTTTGCTATGGAGACTCAGAGAGGTCAAGTAATAAGGTGGTGGGGCAGTGGCCCCCAAGCTCACATCTAGTGCTGCTTTTCTCCCACAGAGGAGACAGGTGGATGGCAGAGCCATGGACAAGGAGGATCATTCACACATTTGCCTGATGGGTGGGTCAGGAAGGGCCCTTGAGACATATCAATACTGTTCCTTGTCCCATTTCATTGGCGGGGCTGAGACTCAGAGAGGAGGAAGGATTGGCTTTGAGGCACAGAGTTAGAGGGCAGAACCCAGAGGTCCTGCCTACGTGCTGGGAAAGCAAATCTGACCCAGGCTCGGAGGCCCAGGGAGAAAGGGCTGCCTGAGATCACCCAGGCAGAAGGCTCAGTAAATTCTCACTCCAGGTTGCTGTCCACCCTCCCTGAGAAGCCACTTATCAAGCCAGCTCTTGGGTAACACCTTCTTAAGTGCCATGTGTGCAGCAACCGTGGGTTCTCAAGCTTGTGAGTTCCAAGAATACCTATTCCATTGCGCCTCCCCCAGCCTGTTGGGTCCTTGAAATTGTGAACCCCAAACCTCCCAGTGCAGATTTTGGGGTTTTGGTCAGAGAACACACCCTTCCTCCCCGATTGAGTCAGACAGAACAATCACACAACCAGTCCGCAGCGGCAGAGTTGGGTTGGGACTCAGAGAGCTGCTTTCGGGTGCCTGCTGGGCGGCCTGTGCCAAGTCCTTGCCCTCTCTGATTCTCAGTTGCTCATCTGTAAAGCTTAACCCAGTATCACAATAGTGATACTGTCTCTGTGATCCCAGTTAACCTGGAGAGGTACAGGAGACAGATTTATCATCCCTTTTTAAAAAGAAGCTCATCCTTGGGCCTCCCTAGTGGCACAAGGGGTTAAGCACCGCACTATGAAGCAATCTGCAGCCTCTGCAGCACGAGTTCGATCCCTGGCCGGCCAGGGAGAAACACAGCAGACCTCTCCTGTCTCACCTGCTGCTCCCCTCAGCAGTGTATTTCAGTCAGTCTGCCTGTTCTGTTCCCCGCCCTGTCTCTGGTGAATCCTCTCACCCCCTGCATCTCTGGCCTGTACCCCAGCTCTTGTACGCATATATAAATAAATCTTTAAAAAAAAAAAACTCATCTTATACCAGCACTCTCTTAAAGGTATTAATTACACTTATTATCTCATTTATTTTCCAATCAACTCTAGGAGATAGTTATGCCCATAGTAAAGTCCTAGAAACTAAGGTATATATGGAGAGGCTTGGTAACTAACCAACCCAGGCTCATGCAACTCATACCCCAGGGGAGCTGGGGTTTCCACCAGTCTACCTGGCTTCAGAGTTGATTTTATTTTATTTTTTAAAGGTTTATTTATTTATGCATACAAGAGCTGGGATACAGGCCAGAGGTGTGCAGGGGTGAGAGGATTCACCAGAGACAGAGTGGGGAGCAGAGCAGGCAGACTGACTGAAATACACTACTGAGGGGAGAAGTGGGTGAGACAGGAGAGTTCTGCTGCTCCATATGGGTAGCTCCCTGGCCGGGCATCAAACTCATGCTGCAGAGGCTGCAAATATCTTCATATTTGCAGTCTTAACCCCTTGTGCCACCAGGGAGGCCCCCAGAGCTGGTGATTTTAACCAGCCCACGCACTGCTTCCCATCCACGGAGGAGATGATAGGAGCTCCTTAAAGGGCTGTTTGGGGGACAAGTAGACACAGGAGAGGACCTTGAGAGCTACCACAAGGGAGTCAGGCTTCCTGCCTCCCCAACAAAGAGGAATCACCTGGTCTTCCCTGAATTCCACCTACTGAGTCTAACCCACTTCTGCCCACACCATCAGAGGATACAGTGTCCTGGCAGCAGGACACCACGTTGGTAATAAATCATGGGCTGAATGTGTCGGTAGAGACTAGCATTCTACAGAAAATATTTTGTTTTATGCAACACTACACAAAACGGCCTTTCAAAAATGTGTCCCCTCAGATCCTCCAACCCAGTGAATCTAAAACCCATCTTAAGATTTCCATCTCCAGTGATAGCAGATTCCTTTTCCCATGAATGGCAAAAAAATGCTAAGTAAAATATTTGAAAGCATTGAAGAACTAAAAAGACCTGGGAGAAATAGCAGGGTAAACTCAAGGAGGAAATATAAACTCAGATAGGTAAGCAAGACAACAGAACCACCAAAGCCACTTCTGTCTCAAGGGTATTTGCAGATGCCACATACTTGAGGCTCAGGATTGGAGCTCTCAGGATGGAAGTCAAGGCCCAGCGCCAGTCTAGGAAGGGGAGTCTTAAGGCAGCTCCCCATGTAGGTTGGGATCCCCTCCCTAGGAAGAAGATAAAGTAGAACTGAACAGCTTTCTGCCCCTAGCCCCAGAAAAATATTTGAGACCCAGATGAGCAGGATGCATGGGGAAGGGTGGAAGCCTGTTCTGAGAAGTGGTAGCCACAGACTTATACTCAGGCTCACAGTCAGCCCAGGGACAAAAGCTTGGGTAGACAAGGAACCTCAGACAGCACCGCAGCCTGAAATCTTTCCATTTGTATGTGCCCCGACCGCCTATCAGAAGCAAATGCAAGGCTGGAGGAAGCCACATCCATTCAAAGTCAGTGTCCATAACAAGATCAAAGACGAGAACAGACATGAAGATGAGTAGGGAATACAAACCAGTGGACATTCTGGTTACTTCAGGTAGAGGATAAAATAACTCCTCTTACTATGTTTTTTAAAAATGAGCAACAAACTTGACAATAGCTACAGGAAATAGAAAGTGACAAGGCATATTTTAAAAAGAACCAAGAGAAAGTTCTAGAAGTTTTTTTAAGAAATCAATTAAAATAAAAACACAATGGACCTATTTAGCAGCAAGCTGAACATAACAGAAAAAGAGAATTATCAAATTTGAAGATAGATCAAAAGAAATTACCTGGGCCTGCCCGGTGGCAAGAGGGTGTTAAGCACTGCACTATGAAGCAATCTGCAGCCTCTGTAGCATGAGTTCGATCCCTGGCCGGCCAAGGAGAAACCCACATGGTGAGGCAGACCTCTCCTGTCTCGCCTGCTGCTCCCCTCAGCAGCGTGTTTCAGTCAGTCTGCCTGTTCTGTTCCCCATTCTGTCTCTGGTGAATCCTTTCACCCCCCACATCTCTGGCCTGTGCCCCAGCTCTTGCATGCATAAATAAATAAATCTTAAAAAAAAAAAAGAAAGAAATTATCTGCAATGTACTTCATAGCGACAAAATGGTGGAAGATCGTGACAAAAGGGTAGAAAACTTGGAGAACATACTGAGATGACACCTAACATATTTAATCAGAATCCTGAGGAAAAAGAGAATGAATGGAGCAGTGGAAATATCTGAAGGGGCCATGTCTGAATATTTTGAGTATTTTCCAGAATTGGTGCAAGATATCTATCCACAGACTTAAGTAGCTTAAAAAATCCCAAGCAGATCCGATAAATAGACATTGATCTTTAATGAAAGACAGAAACAATAAAAATATTAAAAGTAATCTGAAAACAAAACAATTTACTTTCAAAGAATGGTGATGAGACTTCCAGATCTTTCTGAATGGCAGGGATAGAAACCAGAGGACAATCGAATGGCATCTCCAAGGTAATGAAACAAAATATGTGCCAACCTAGAATCTATACTCATCTGAAATATCTTTTAAAAATGAAAGGAAAATAAAGATTCTTTTGGGCAAATGAAATCTGAGAGTTCATCACAGGCAAACCCTCACTAAAGAATATTCTAAAACATAGACTTGAAGCAGAAGGAAAATGATTTAGACGGGAGGTTGGAGGCATAAATAAAGGATAGGTAATAGAGAACATGGTAACTATGTGGACAAGTATTTAAAACATTTACTGTAATAAAACAGCAATAATAAAGTCTAGTGAAGTCTAAAATAAAATGAAAATACCAGACAATATACCTATAAATTGGGGTAAGAAGTAGTGTTATCCAAGAGCAGGGTAGAGATTTTGATTTTAGTCTCTGATAAGTGAAATGCATGTGTTATCAGCTCTAGGGTAAACACTAAAACAAGGGTCTAGGTCAGGATGTGAAGGTCCATGGGCCAAATTCAGCTTGCAGCCTGTTTTCGTATGTCCTGCAAGCCAAGAATGGCTTCTACCTATTAAAAGGGATATAAAGATCCAAACAAAGACTGTCTATCAAACTGTGGTGTGCAAAGTCTAAAATATTTGCTATCTGATCCTTTAGAGAAAAAGGGTGTACTAAAGGAATAGAAATAGAATATATCATTTCAAACTAGTTAAGGGGACAAAATGAAATAAAACCTTTGCATGCAATGTTTTAAAGCACATGAAGAAATAAATTAGCATGAGGAAGATAAGCAGTACAAAATAAGATGGTAGATTTAATTTCAACAATGTGTAGAAGATATATAACACATTTACATTGATTATAAGTAGATTAACTGCTCCAGTAAAAAGGCAAAGAATTTCAGACTAGATGGTGGGGGTAGAAGAGGAGGTGGTGGATTACACTGTTTGAAATGGACAGATACATCTAAAACATAAGAACAGAAAGTTTAAGATAATAAGATAAAACTAGTAGAAAGAAAGCTGATGTAGCTATATTTATAAAAGACAAAGCAGACTTAAGGCAAAAAGCATTACCAGAGATAAAAAAATAATGATAAAAGTTAATTTCCCTAGAAAGACACAGCACTATTAAGTTTTTCTGTACCTAGTAAGTTCAAAATAAAGAAAACAAAACTTAATAAGGCTACACAGAAAAATAGACAAATCAACAGCCATAATAGAATGGGGATACAGAAGATTTGAAGAACTCAGTTAATAAACTACACTTAATTAACATAGTCGAACCCTGCACAAAACAATTACAAAATACACATTTCAGGCATATTTAGAACATTTGTAAATATGACTCAAATTCTGAACCTCAAAGCAAATCTCAAAAAATTGCAAGGAATTTAAATCATTCAAATAATGTTTCTCTGATCACAATGTGATTAAGATAGGAGTCAATATAAAAGACATAACTAGATATAATCATGTGTTTGAAACACTTACAGACACACTTCTTTCTAACATATGAGTTAAAGAAGAAATCATGATTTGAAAATAAAAATATTTAGAAATTTTGCTAAAGTCATCTTTATAAGATTAGAAAAGAATAACATTAATTAGGTAAACATCCACCTCAAAGAGCTGGAAAAGGATAATAAATTAAACATAAAAAAGGCTAAGTTAGAAAATTATGAAGATAAAAGCACAAGTTATTAAAACAGAAAGTAAACATAAAATTAAGAAATTCAAAAAACTGATTTGGTTCTTTGAAAGACAAACAAAATTGACAAATCTCTGGAGAACTGATAAAGGTAAAGAAAAAGTCACAAATAACTTAAGTCAGGTAGGAGAAGGGGAACATCATTTTGCTACATATGAAAGAGAATACTTAGACCAAAAATTTAATTATAAAAACCTAGAAAAACATTGTTTACTCTAACTGACTTAAACAGAAATATCCCAAACTGTCCTATACATTAAATGATTTCTCTCTAGAGTCAAAATCTTCCCACAAGGAAAATTTATAGCAAGACAGCTTCTCTGGCAAATTCCCTGAAACATTCTAAAGAGAAATAACTACAAGTCGGCCCAAATGCTTATGAAGACTCAAAATCATTTTAGGAGGTTAGCACCAAAACCCAACATGGATGAGAAAAAAATTACAACCTGCTCTCTCAAGAACCCAGATGCAACAGTTCTAAACAAATATTAGCAAACTGAATCTGTTCATACTTCAAAAGATGTTATGATCTAATTAAATTTAACCGGGCCTCCCTGGTGTCACAAGGGGTTATGACACAACCCCTGGCCGGGGAGCTGCCCACATGCTCCAGCAGACCTCTCCGACTCACCCACTGCTCCCCTCAGCAGTGTGTTCAGTGTGTTTCAGTTTCCGCCAGTTTTGTTGCCCACGGTCTCTGATGAATCCTCTCACCACCACCACCCCGCCCCCGCGCACCTCTGACCTGTGCCCCAGTTCTTGTGTACATAAATAAATAAATCTTTTTTAAAAATTAGATTTAACCATTGTAAAGTAGATTTGACATTAAAAAATTCATGTAACTCACAGCATGAATAGACCAAAGAAGAAAATTCTAATGGCTTGCAATTATGCAAGAAAGATATTTGACAAAATTCAATATTTATTTATGATTTTAAATGAAAAAAAAAAAAAACTTAGCAAACTAGGAACTTCCTGAATCTGATAAGTGTATATTTTTAAATCTTATGGCAAATTATAATTTATGATAAAATGGCCCAAAACTCTCCCTTTGAGATTAATAGCAAGATAAGAAAACCCTCTTATAACTGCAGCTGTTTGATAATATTCTGTAAAAACAAGTCTGTGCAGGGCCTCCCTGGTGGGATAAGGGGTTAAGCTGCAACCTATGAAGCTATCTGCAGCCTCTGCAGCATGAGTTCAATACCCGGCCAGGGAGCTACCCACATGGCACAGCAGACCTCTCCTGTCTTGCCCACTGCTCCCCTCAGCAATGTATTTCAGTCAGTCTGCCTGTTCTGTTCCCTACTCTGTCTCTAGTGAATCCTCTTACCCCCCACACCTCTGGCCTGTACCCCGGCTCTTGTATGCATAAATAAATAAATCTTTAAAAAAAAAAAGAAAAAGAAAAAATTAAGTCAGAGAGGCCAAGAAACTTGCCAGATCAGTGGTGAGCAAGTGGCAGAAGCAGGATTTGAACCCAGGCTGTCTGGAGGTGCTGTATCCTTGCTTCCTGCCTCCCCACCGACCCTCATAGAATAATTGTGGTGAACATTCTGGGCATCCCATATGGAGCTGCAAACTGACACATACAGCCCCTGCTGCGACAGAACTCACTGTCCAGACCCCTCCCTGCCGTCCCTTCACTGTTCTGAAAAGGAATCAGAGGCTGGTCTGAATCTCAGCTCCAGCACTGAGCAGCTGTGTGACCCTGGGCAAGTCACTTAACCTTCCTAGGCTTCAGTTTCTTTGTGGGTTAGTGAGTACGATAATAATCAGACTTACGGGCCTCCCCGGTGGTGCAGCTGTTGAGCGCTGGGCTGCGAAGATGCCCGCAGCCTCTGCAGCATGGGTTCGATCCCTGGCCCCCGGATGAGGGACCTACATGGTGCGCGACATCTCCTGCCCTGCCCGCTGCTCCCCTCAGCAGTGTACTTCTGTCAGTCTCCCTGTTCTGCTCCCTGCTCTGGTGAATTCTCTCACCTTCCTGCGCTTCTGACTGTACCCAGTGCTTGTATAAATAAATAAATTAAATCTTTAAAAAAAAAATCAGACTTACCTCACAAGGTTGCTGTAGGGTAAATAATTGTCAGGCTTTTCTGCCCTCCCGCCATTAGGCTTGATGATGGATCCCTGTGGTCCTGAATGCATGCCTGATGGCGGGCACCTGGAGTGGGGTGTGGACCTACATAGGTGGGTACACCTGGGCTGAGAGACTGGGTTTATCAGGGCGGCGTCACGGGGATGCCAGCAGAGCGAAAGACAGTGATCAGAAAAGGAGCAGAAAGAGCTGCAGAAAAGAGTGAAGCAGAGGCCACGAGAGAACGCCAGAGAGCCCAGAAAGAGTGACGATTCACTGGGGGCTGGGAAGTCTGCCAGCCTCCCGGCCCCCTGGCACCCTGGCCTGCCATGTACCTGGTAAACTCAATAAAAGCCTGAAAAAGCCACCAAGGGCTCCAGGACTCTCTCCTTCACCCGTCTGCTCCAGTCATAGAGACCCTGCCCTGTGCCCTACCTGCCTCGACAGTTGCTGTGAAAATTAAATGAGTTGGGCCTCCCCTGGTGGTGCAGGCGGTTGAGTGCCACACTGTGAAGCTGTCTGCAGCCTCTGCTGCTCTGGTTCGATCCCAGCCAGCCGGCGAGGGTCCCACATGGCGCAGCAGACCTCTCCTGTCGTACCCTCTGCTCCCCTCAGCAGTGTATTGCAGTCAGTCTGCCTGTTCTGCTCCCCGCTCTGTCTGGTGAATCCTCTCACCCTCCAGTGAATCTGGCCTGTACCCCGGTTCTTGTATAAATAAATAAATAAATCTTAAAAAAAAAAGAAAGAAAATTAAATGAGCTAATATATGGAGAGAGCAGCCTGTACATCATGTGTTCTCCCATCATTATTACGGAGAAAGCGGGGCTCAGAGAAAGACAGGCTGACACAAGCATGGCCATGTCCACTTCCACATTTTTATCATTTTTCCAAAAACTGGTAGAATCACATAATTCTTCTCAAAAACACTCTCCCTTTTGCCATTAAATAAAACCCAAATTCCTCAGCCTCCTCTTTCCCGCCCTGAACACTGTATCAGTCACTTGTTCTGTCTATACTGCTGAGTAGTATACATGCTTAGATATTACTTACTTTTGCTAGGTTTCAGTCTTCATTCAAAGGTAGCAAGCTATGGGTCGTCTCTGGGACTCTGGGACTTGTTTCTGGTCCGCTCAGCACCATGCATCTTCGTTCCAGTGTTTCTACAATTGTAAACAGCCCATTAGCAGATCCTGGGGTGGAACTGCTAGGACACAGGTGTGCCAGGGTTCTCTTTACACAAGCTGCCAAACAGCATTTGCAACAGTGCTTGACCAATTTATGCTCCTACCAGCAATTTTTTTTAAAGATTTATTTTATTTATGCATACAAAAGCTGGGGGTAGAGGCCAGAGATGCGGGGGGTGGGAAGACCCACCAGAGACAGAGTGGGGAACAGAACAGGCAGACTGACTGAAATACACTGCTGAGGGGAGCAGCGGGCGAGACAGGACTTGCTCCCTGGCAGGTCGGGGATCGAACTTGTGCTGCAGAGGCTGCAGATTGCTTCATAGTGTGGTGCTTACCTCCTTGCACCACCAGGGAGGCCCCTCCTACCAGTAATTTTGAAAATTCCTTTTGTTTCACATCCTCACCAACATTTTAATGTTCCAGACACCTGTGTTTACCAAGTAAACAGGTAGAAAATAATGTCTCACTGTCTCATTTCCATGGCCCTGATCACCATGAGCTGAAAGATCGCTGTTTTCTGGCCACAGCTTTTTCATCCTTTTGTGAAATGTGGCTTTCTGATTTCTGCTTCTTTTTCTCCCGAGTGATTGATCCTTTTCTGATTGACCCATAGAGTTTCTTGACACCCACCTGAGTCTGTTATATGCTTATACTTCTCCTCCCTGGCTTCACCTGTCTCCCACTTCCTTAAAGGTGAATTTGGGGAAAAATTTTTTCAAAGATTTATTTATTTATGCGTACAAGAGCTGGGGTGCTGGCCAGAGGTGCGGGGGGTGAGAGGATTCACCAGAGACAGAGTGGGAAACTGAACAGGCAGATTGACCAAAGTACAGTGCTGAGGGGAGCAGCGGGCGAGACAGGAGAGGTCTGCTGCGCCAGGCGGGTAGCTCCCTGGCCGGCCGGGGATCGAACTCACACTGCAGAGGCTGCAGACAGCTTCACAGGCTGTGTCTTAACCCCTTGTGCCACCAGGGAAGCCCTGGGAAATTATTTTTATTGTGGTCAATTGTATCAACCTTTTTCTCATGGTGGACACTTTTTTGGGGTTTCATTTAAGAATTCTTTTCCCACCCTGAAGTAAGAAATAATAACTTCCAATAGTATTCAAGTTGTGCTTTTGACTGTACATACTTAGTCTATTTAGAATTCACGCTCACCTATGCTATAAGGCAACGCTCCAATTGCTCTTTTCCCTACGTGTGGCCAGTTTTGCCAGCTCCAAGTCTGTCTGTGCCCTCTCGCCCACTACTCTGCAAGCTTGCACTGCCGGTAATCAGGGACCCGCATCCTCCTCCATCTGTTTCCCAGCTTCTTTTTCTATTTGTTTGGCCAGTGGCTTTATCCGGGGGCAAATTTCCAAATATACGGGGATCTTTTTGATTATATTTTTGTTATCTCTAAAGCCGTGACATTGGGGACAAAGAATGTGCTCTGTTTGCGAACTGTTCTTTGAAGTTTGGAGCTTGTTTTCTACTCTAGTTACACAATCAGGTTTTGAAAATTGCTCATAGATGCCGGTGAAGCATCTGATTGTGGGATGAAAGAATCCAGTCAGTGTCCTAGCTCACGCTCCTTGCTCCTGTTGTCCATCCAGATCGCCTCCATTTGGGCCAATTTGTTCGCTTTGCTATCGACAGTTGAGTGTTTGAAATACCCCAGGCTGCTGGTGGATTTGTCAGTTTCTTCCTATTCAATTTTTGGAGGTCAGATTTATTGAAGTCAACTTATCCATGATGAAATTGACTTTTTAAATGGGCAGTTCTGAGTTGTAAGAGGTGTGTTATCTTGACCACGATCAAAATAAGGGACCAGGAAAATGAATAACTATAAGAATCAAAATCAACAAAAAACTATGAACCAGAGACACTCTATGGGGGGTGGGGGGCAGGGAGGGGAGGGATTGGGGTCAAAATAAGGGGATTGCAATTGTATGGGGAATATAAAAATAAAATTTATTTTTAAAAATAAATAAATAAATAAATAAAAACCATAAATAAATAAATAAATAAATAAATAAATAAATAAAAAACAAAACAAAATATTTACTCTTTTCATCACCCTAGAGAGGTCCTTCAAATAGCTGACACACACTGCATCACCTGGGTGATCATGAGCAGATCAACGGGATAAACCACGCAGCCAGATGGGCCCGGTGTCAAATGCTGCCCTATCCCCATCCCCTCGATTGTTGCCACTCCCTCATGGAAGAGCTTCTCGTTCTAGCCTCCAAGTCTCTTCTCTCTTTCTTGTCATGCACCTCCTTATCCCTCTTTCTGCATTCTTCATACGGAGCTTCCAGGTCACTAATTCTCAGAGCAGCTTTTTACCATTCATTGAAGTTCAGAGCTTGAAATTCTTTCATTGCTAGAAGCTCCACACATCTTCTCCCTACATCTCTCTTCCTTGCTATCTGCTTCATATGCTCATTTCTGTCATCTTTTTTCTTTCTTTATTTTTTTTGTTTTTAAGGATTTATTTATATATAGAAGAACTGGGGTACAGGCCAGAGGTGTGGGGGGTGAGAGGATTCACCAGAGACAGAGTGGGGAGCAGAACAGGCAGATCGACCGAAGTACGCTGCTGAGGGGAGCAGCGGGTGAGACAGGAGAGGTCTGCTGCACCATGTGGGTAGCTCCCTGACCAGGGCTTGAACTCATGCTGCAGTGGCTACGGATAGCTTCATAGGTTGCGTCTTAACCCCTTGCACCACCAGGGAGGCCCCTTTATTTCTTTAAACATCTCCCACTCCAGCTCCTGTTCCCTGGGGACTAAATCTGTTGCTCTCGAGAAGGTCAAGCTTGCCTTCTGGTGACTTGGTGAGTTTTGCATTGAAGCACCTGGGCTCCCGCCTCCACAGGCTGTGCTGAAACCTGAGCTCCTGCCACTTTATCCCATCACCGCTTTTATTTCTCTTCGTTGCACAGGAAATATTATGTTTACTGGTTAAATTGCTCGTTCATGTCTTCCCCGCTACTAGGAGGTGCTGACGGGTCATTTACACGTCCTCAGCCACCAGTACGGAGCCTGGCGTGTGGTGAGGCCTAGCGTTGTGTGATGGGAACACGAATCCTTGGGCCACAAGGCATAGGACCTGTGGCCAAAAGTCTTTCAGTCTGGCAGCTGAGCCCGATGGGGACCCAGACAGTCACACTGTGTGGGGTGGGTCGAGCGGGCAGGGCTGTGCCCCAGCTTAGATCCTAGAGGTCAGGGACAGCAGGGAGGTTAGAGGAGGGCCAAGCTGAGATCTTGGAGATGCTCTGTCTTCTTGCCACAGTGAATGGCGTGAGGGAGTGTTCCAGGCAGAGGACAAGGCCCTGTTCTGGCAGATGAGAGCAGCTCACTGTGACAGGATCCGTGAGGGGATGGAGGTGGGAGATGGCTCTGGAGAAATGGGCCCTTCAGCTCCTAAGCGAAGAGGGAGGGCAAGTGGAGGGTTTCAGCAAGGAAGGCAGTGGTCAGGGATGGCAGTGTGGAAAATTCTCTCTGGCTGCTGAGCAAAGCTGGGACTGGGCATGGGAGGTGGGGAGCCAGTTAGGAGGCTCTGCAGGGGCGGAGGCCGGGCCCGGGAGAGGATCGATTTTGGGGGTACCACAAAGCAGTCCCTTAGACAGTCCTGGTGATGACGCTGGCTGGCAAGGGGTGCACTGGGGAAGCCTTGACTTGAGTCAGCAAACGTGCAGGCTCACTCAGCGGGCAGAGGGACTTGCAGAGAGCACATGGGGGTGAGCTCAGGGTAAAGCAAGCACACCCCAGATTCCGGGCCAGTGCTCCTTTCTAAAAGGGTTGTGAGACTTACCAAAAGAATCTTTAGGATGTGCAGCTAAATCTGAATTTCAGATAAACAACAAATGCCTTTTCAGTATGTGTCGTCCAAATCGGACACCCTGTATTTCATCTGCCAGCCCTGCTCTCAAGCCCGCTCCCCACAGACCCACTAGGACTTTCTGAAACAACAGCAATAAAACGATGCAGAAACCTCTAGTCTGTGTCCCTCTAGCATCTATTTCTCATCCTTCACCAAGTGCCACCTCGGAGACCCTGCCCAGGCACAGTAGCACCCCAGACTCTAACTGCTCCATCTGTCTGCTAGTCTGGAAACCCCAAGAGCTGGACCAGGACCCAGCCTGGGCTAGGTCAGGACCTTGCTGGGGGTGAGGGGGAGCAGGGAGGCCCCGAGTGGTCTTTTTCTTCCCGGAGTGAAGCATTTCAGGAAGTGGTCCCTGCCCCGAGTCTGGACCCCAGCTGGGCTCAGAGCCTCACACCGGGGTCCATTACTTGGAAGACCAGACCCATCTTGTGTCTCTATGGCCACATCCTCCCTTGGACAGACCTGGGCCTGGTAGGGTCCTAGAGGCAGAGTGCAAGTTGGGGTCTGGGGGCCCAGTCAGAGCCCTGTCTCACTGAGCCACTGCTCCCTAGAGCTGCCCCAGACGAGGCATGGCCCCTCAGCACCCGCATTAGCCTGGGACTACCCCGAAGGCCTGGGGTACAACTCGGGACTGGGCCAAACCAAGGCAGCTGGGATTGGGGTGTACATCACCCTGATAGAGTGGTGGGTGCTCTGCTTGGAGTCAGAGCAGGAAAGACCTGGCAGTTGGCGAGTTTCCTGGAAGATGTGCTAAGTGAGCCCCTGGGACTTTATATAAATAGAGGAGGGGTGGAGAAGTAGGGGCAATGGCCTGGAGCTTGTACTGTGTAGGGAATATTCCTGAAACCGCCAAAGGCTAACAAAGGCTCTGGTCTTTTCTGAGGAGAGAGGGCAAGGAGGTGGCAAAGGTGAGGGACAGACGGTGTGCCCCAGTGAGGAGCAGGGCCTGGGGCTGGTCAGCCTCTGCGCTCAGCTGACATGGTTAATAACAGCAAAAACACACAATAACAGTAACAACCACTTCCTGAGCAGGGACTCCGTGCAAAGCCTCTTCAAATGGATGCTTTTTTTGTGTTGTCAGCATTCATTTGCTTTCTGGATTCGAAGGTTGAGGATTCAGTTTCTTGATATAATTTTGCAACTGAATTTTGTATTGTTTTGTTTTCTTTGCTTTTTTTATCTTTTTAGTTGTATCTGGTCTTATTTTCATTTCCTGATGTTATATTCTTTGAGTTCACTTTGTGACTATGAAGTATGTAGGCAGATGTGTGGGGGGGGAATAATAAAAATTGATCTTCCAAGGTTCTTTGCTGTTATGTTATTGTAACGAATTAGATGATGATAATAATCATAATTGCTAGCCTTTGGGTTATTTTATATTTCTTTCCTTTATTTTCTTTTTATATTTTAAAAGGACAGTTTTATTAGGAAAAGGAGAAACAAAAAGAGACACTTGCACAGACACAGGTGGGCAGAGAGCTGCTTTGCAAAGGCAAAAGAAATGACTGAGTAGTTACAGGACAGATGCGTAAATTTTTTTTTTAAGATTTATTCATTTTTATACAAGAACTGGGGTACAGGTCACATGCGTGGGAGGGTGAGAGGATTCACCAGAGACAGAGTGGGGAACAGAACAGGCAGACTGACTGAAATACACTGCTGAGGGGAGCAGCTGCCGAGGCAGGAGAGGTCTGCCACGCCATGTGGGTTTCTCCCTGGCTGGCTGGGAATCGAACCCGAGCTGCAGAGGCTGCGGACAGCTTCACAGCGCTGCGCTCAACCCTCTGTGCCACAGGGGAGGCCCTGAATTATTTTATTTCAGCTTCAAAATAGGGACTACAAGTGCCCCTGTTTTAGAGATGAGAAAACCAAGGCACAGAGAGGCTGGGTGGCTTGTCCACAGTCACATGGCCAGCAAGTGACATCTGGGTCCAGGCAGACTGGCTGCAGAGCCTGCACCTCTCACCACCTAGTGAAGGGCTATTTGCATCAAGAAGTGAACAGAGAGCAGTGGCTCCCCCTGGGAGAAAAGAAATCCGGCTGTGATCCCTCCCGGTGCCACTCAAAGTCATTAAAATCTGTCTGAGAGCCCAGAGCAGGGTCTTGAGCGCCTGCCCTGCCCAAGGATGTCCAAGACCCCCCCCCCAAAGCCCAAGAGGGCAATTCTGTTGGGAAAAGAGAGAGCTAGCATTCCCAGCCGATGCCACCTTGGAGGCAAGACCCCTCCATCTCGGTGTGTCCAGTTCGCAGCCACGGAGGCTCCAGACAGGGTTTTGGAGGAATGGCTTTCGAACGCAAGCCAACAGCGCCCCCTGGTGCTCAGGCGGGGAATGGCGCTGGCTTCGCGAGTCATGAAGAGCCCCCGGATCTGAGCCAAGGTCCAAGCAATGATGATTTCCTACAACTGCTGCCTGAGCTTGGGATTCGGAACCCACACCCTCACCTCCACCAGGGGGCGTCCACCCTACCCAGTCATGAGGTAGCCAGATTCTCAGGGCCCAGCTGCCTCAGGTAAAGGGGAAACAGGCACTCCCCTCCTAAAATGAGGAAGGCCTTGAGAGCACTGGTGGAGAAGCCTCTGGGAAGGATTGGTCTTCCTGATCTTCGTGAATGGTGGGTTTAGAAGTGGAGTCATCATAATTTTGGAGTTAAAGGAAAAGAGGCCTCAAGCATGATAGGCTGGGAAGGCCTCAGACACTGGGTAGGTCTCTAAGCTCAGGGTGGGGGCCCCTGAGCCAGGATGAGGTCTGCCCTTCCCAAAGGTGGTGACAGAGCCCAGCAGATGCTTCCAGGAGGGACTGACTGAGACCCCATCCCCAGCAAGCAGGTAGAGATAAGGACACAAGGTCAGTGGGGGAGCCCCCACCCCAGTGGGACCCTTCCTCCTGTCTTCACAAAGCTCTTGGGCTAGGCAGAACCAGAGTTACCTGCCGCAGGGTCCCGGATGTGGAAACCACAAGTTGCTGAGAAATGACAGGTTCAAGAGTCGGATCTTGAAGCAAGGTCTCTGCCTCCCAGGCCAGCACTCTGCCCACAGGCCTGGCCAGCAGGGCCCAGGCACCAGGAAAAGGTTTGCCACCCCAAGTGGTGCTGGACCTCCCCTGAGCAGACTGCCAGTGGAGATAGAGCAACACCCCTCCCCCTGCCTGGGGAGCCTCACAGGAGGAGAGGCCTCCCTGGAGGGCGAGCGGCCACATGTCCTTCAGCTGGCCTGCCGCCTTCTTGGATGAGATCTGGGGCCTTGGACCGGAGCAGCCTGCCAGGCTGGAGGGTCCGGCCCAGGAGGTGAGCCTACTGCATTGATCGGGAGGAGCTGACTGTCTCCATCTCGGTCTTGGCCTTTGCCCCTGAGTAGTAGTGCTTCCGGGAACAGAACCACAGGAAGAGGAAGAAACCTATAGGCAAAGGGCTGGTCAGCGGGAGCAGGGGCCTCACCCAGAATCCAGGAACTTCCTGGGCTAGAGTAGCTGCCCAGGAGTAACTCACAGAATCTCTTTCTGTTCAAGGCCAGTAGGCCAGAGCTTACTAGCTAGCCCATAGGGTGCCCTTGTACAAATCAGAGGGTAGCGCCTCTTCCTATAAGCTGATACACCCCCAAACTGCTTTGACAGGGGGAATCAGGGGCTTTGAGCCCCCAATTTACCCCACTCCCTGCCCCCCATCTGAAGCCCTTCAGCAGTAAACATCTACCAGAGATCCACCACCCCCTGGGCTTCCTCCAGGCTGCCCAAGGTCCTACCGTAGAACGAGTTGAAGATGGTGAAGAGGAAGAGCTGGGTCAACGGGAAGAAGCTAAAGGAGAAGAAGCCCAATACCCAGGTGGTGCCCAGCAGCACAGTGAGGCCCAGCACAGAGACCATGTGCTGGCAGGCCCGGATGCCAAGCACATTCTTCTCTGCCCGCAGCCTGCACAGGAGCCGCTGCGCCCAGATCAGCACCACCAGGTTGAAAAGGCATGTAAGGCCGCCATAGCCCTTGACCAGGACAGTGTGCACTGTGACGTTATCCATCCAGCACCTGCAGGGGAGGGTCACATGCCAGGTGCGGTGTGGCTCCCCAGGCCAAGGGCAGCTGGCCTCAAACGCCAGCCTGCCCCTGCTAGAGAACTTAGAGATCCAGCAGAAAGTGTGTGGCAAAGCCCCCTGGAAACCACCCCCTGTCTAAACCCTCCCTTCTCTCTGCCCCCCAGATGGGTCAGATATGTCCATGCCATGTCCTGTAGACACCCTATCCAGAGCCCCTTGTGGCCCTTATGCCAAAGCTAGAGCCCACCGCAGCCCTGTGGACACTCACATGGACTGGTTCTGGAAGCCTGTGTTGTTTCCCTGGCTGTCAGAGACGTGGATCTCGTGGAGTCCATACACTGAGGAATTGATGGCGAGGACGAGCAGTACAAGGAAGGCAGGAACCCCTGAAGGGGGGACAGAGGCTCAGCATCTGGTGGAACACCTCAGAGATGGGTCCTATCTGACCCACATCTGGGTCATATCATCAGTCCTTCAGCCTTCTTAACAGAAAGGCAGGAGAGTAGAGGGTGTGAAAAAGACTATTCGGAGCTCGCCCAGCTTCAGAGCAACCAGCCCAGCGGTCCTGGAGAAGCTGCTCTCCAAGGTGGCGTGGGTGGGAGAGTAGCGGCAGCAGGGGCCACACTGGGAGGTGGTGGCTGGGAGCTAATGGGACAAAGAGTTGGGGAAGTGAGATGGTAAAGAAAGGGGTTGAATGGTGCCAGAAGTGCCATTGATGGTGGCGAAGGCGAGGAAGAGGACGGCGGTGATGCTGAGAAGGTGCTGGGAGTGTAGCAGAAGGGGTGGTGGCTGTGACGGTGGTGACAGAGGTGAGGTGGTGACGGAGTGGAGCTGGTGAAGGTGGTGATGAAGTTGGCAGGAAGCATAGTGGACATGACGGCCGTGTGGGGGGTGGCAGTGATATGGTGAAAGTGAAGTTGGTATTAGAAGGGGTGATGGGGGCCTCCCTGGTGGCGCAAGGGGTTAAGCACCACACTGTGAAGCAATCCTCGGGCTCTGCAGCACAAGTTCAATCCCTGGCCGGGGCAGGGAGCTACCCACATGGCGCAGCAGACCTCTCCTGACTCGCCCGCTGCTCCCCTCAGCAGTGGATTTCAGTCAGTCTGCCTGTTCTGCTCCCCACTCTGTCTGGTGAATCCTCTCACCACCCCCCATATCTCTGGCCTGTACCCCAGCTCTTGTATGCATAAATAAATAAATCTTTAAAAAAAAAAAAAGAAGAAGGGGTGATGATGGAGGTGTTGCAGGTAGCAGCAGTGGGAAGAGTGATGTAAGCAGTGGTGTTGCCAGGGATAACCCAGTGCTCTTGACACTTGTGCTCTTGACAGCAGTCACTGTGAGGAAGAGGAAGACAGAGAGAGAAGGACAGGAGGGGCGGACACCCTGTTGGCTGGAAGCGTCAGGAGGTAAGAAGGGAGGGAGCTATGCTTACCCCAGCCCACCACGCAGAGCTTGAGTACATATCGGCGGAAGTAGGTGTTATAGACGCGCCCAAGGAGAATGTAGAGGTTGAGGCCTTCAATGGCCATCCAGGTGAAGCAGCTGAGCAGCGCCCAGTGCAGGATGGCAGCCAGAGCCGTGCACACTGGCCTGGGCACAGATGGCCCGGCCAGCACGGGACTCAGCAGGAAGGCAACGTTCAGGAGCAGCACGGAGGCGACCAGGTTCATGTGGATATGCCTTGTGGGGTCATACTGCTTCCTGCGGGTGGCAGCATGGTCCTCGGTGGCCTGGGGCCATCACCCAGGTTGTGCCACCCCCAAGCTCATCGACACACAAATAACAGGGATGCTGAGGTCAATGAGGGGGCAGAGACTTAACAGCAGCTGCAGAGTGAAGCTGGTCTCCTGCCTTCCAGCCTCCAGCCTTTGAAGAAGCCCACCCCACGCAGAGGAACCAAGTGGGGAGAAGGAAGGGTGCTGAGCCACAGGGGGAGGGCAGGGCCTGCCCGGGGCTGGGGGTACCTGATGTGGAGGTGCAGTGCAATGGTGAGCAGCGAGGCCACGATGGAGATACTGCAGCCCACAATGGTGATGGACGTGAGAGTGTACAGCAACTTTTCAGGGATCGGGGAGAGTTGCTGTGGGAGCTGGAGGCCAGAAGCATGGATGTGCCTTCCCCAGCTAAGCTGGACAGACCTATAAGACCTCAGCTCCAAGCCCTCCAGCCCCCCAGTCCTATCTCTGATCTTGGCTTGGAAAAAGAGTCAGGGCAGACATATTCCCACTCCCAATTCCCTCTCCCTCCCTCTATGAGGACCCCCTTCCCTCACTCTCTGTGCACATAGGGGGCCTACCACTTCTCCCCCTGTAAGGACAGGTGCACCAAGCCTGACCTATGAGAGTCCCCCCTCCTCCTGCCCACACTAACTGGTTAACGGATGAGTAGGTGACACAGTTTACTGTGGTGGGACTCAATTCCAAGACTTTGGGTGACAGATTTGGGTAAGTAAAACTCTCATTCTACTGGCCTAAAAGCTAGTGGGACATAAACCTAGACCTGCTGGCAACCACATTATTATCCCATGGGGAGATCCTGCTAGCACAAAGCAAGCACAACTCAGTCAATTGTTTTGGTGCCATTGAGCCCCTGGATCAAGCCACACCTGAAGCTTACCCAACCTTTTCAGGAACACAAATCCCTAGGTTTCATTTCTTTTCTTTCTTACGCCCATTTGAATTGGGCTTTCTGTCCCTCGCATCAGACTTTGCCTTTGTTCTGGACATGGGCCCTCTGCAGTTTTGAAACACCTCACCCAGGCTGGCTGTATACGCACCATGAGAACAGCAAAGTAGCTGAGGTGGTTGCAGCGGCAGAGCACTTGGGAAGAGGAGGGCTGCTCTGTGCGACAGCCCTCAGAGCTCCAGACGCCCCAGTAGTGCTGATTAGCTACCTCCTTCCAGAAGACACAAGTCGGCATATAGTCTTTCTAAAGGGGAGACACTGGAGTTGAGTCATCTAAGAGATTCAGGGGAGGGCATGCAGGACAGAGTCTGGAAACTGGGGTTGAGGTCGTCACAGATGACTTAACTACACCCTTGTCCACATTTCTCAGGCACTTGCTAGGCTTTGGCATCACACAGACCCAGATCCCAGCCCTACTGCCACCTTGGACTCTGAAAGTGAACTGGGAAAGTTGCAGAACTTCTCTGAGCCTTAGTTTATCCACCTGCCAAATGGAATCCTTTATTCCCAAGTTACAAGGGATGGAGGAAAAATTAAAAGCAATGAGAACCTTGCCTTCCCAGCCCTAGCTTATACACAGGGCTCCATAATCCACTGTCCCCTCCACCCGCCTCCTCGTGAGGGTGGAACAGGGGTCCATACCCACCCCAGTAGGGAGAGAATACTCAGCCACAGACCACCCTGATATCAAGCCATGTGGGCGAAGGGGTGGGGGAAATGACACAGACAGCGCCAAGGAAAATAACAATGGAAGCGCCAGAGGAGTCCTGGGGAGGGAAGGGACGATCAAGGCACGAGGGCAATGAAGTCACATTGGATTTCAACAGACATGGAGCAGGGGCACCAAATGGGGGAGGGAACTGCAGGAGTCAAGGCCCAGAGGAATGAAAGGAGAGGCTGGAAAGACTGGGAATCCAGAGCTGTCCTGGAATGCAGAGGCTGACAGGAAGATGGGGCCAGAGCACAGTGGCTCTGGAATGCCAGGGACAGATGGGTAGAGGCATCAGGGCTTGTGCCCCCCCACCAAATAGCCCTTCTCCCTTCTTTCCTTGAGAACTTGTCCCTTCCCCAATGGCAGGTCAGCTGAATCCAGTCCAGTCTGTGGCCCAGGTGACCCAGGCCTAGCTGGTCTACATACTCTGTGTCCGAGCACAGTGATGGCTCAGGAATAGACACATGACCCAGCTGGACATTTAGAACTCCACTCTGGGACCCAGCTTTGCACTGATGCCTGCTGGAAAGAAGTCCAGCACTTTAGCTGCCATCTTACCACAGTGGAGACTTAGGCCGGAAACCATTGCTGAGCTGGAAAGAGACTGAGTCATAATAATACCATATCATCCCCTGGATCCAGCCATACCTGATGCTGCATCTGCACATTTCATTTACAAAAGTCACTAAACTCCCTTCTGTGTTTTAGCTGCTTCCGTTGGTTTTCTGTCATTTGCCACTCAAAGAATTCCAGATAATGAGGTGAATAAATGTCTCTCTCTTATTTCCTTGGCAGGAATTTTCAAAGTGTGGTGAGTTTAAAACAGTTTGCTCCAGAGATGGTTCCACAGGTTCAGGTTTGGTTAAACCAAAGCTCAACAGAATAGCCACAAAGGAGCAAAGGTGGGATGGAAACAGGGGTGCCCCCAAAGGTACCAGACTATGATTGTGCCAGAAGCTGATGTTGATCGGCTCGCTGAGGTTTTCCACGTGTTCCTGTCCCAGCTGGGCACCGAAGACATAGTTATTGAGCAGAGACAAGTTGCTGTCACTCTGGAAGAACAGCAGAAGAGCTGAGTGGAGGGGACGTGAGTGAGGCCTGAGAGTTCCCTTCCCCAGCGCCTCTTGCCTGGATGAGAACAGCAGTGTGCTCTCGAGGGCCAGCTGGGCACAGTGATGGCTGTGCGCACACCGTCCCCTCTCCTGGAATGCGATCCCCACCCACCTGCTTTATCTCCCTGTGTTGAATGCCTTCCAGCCTCATAGCCCCCGCCCCCCCCCAACAATCCTAACTCACTTTCAAAGCCAAAGTTAAAAGACATCTCCTCCAAAAGCCCTCCTAGATTGGGAATAGCCCTGCCCCCAAGCTGACCCATCCACGGCGTCGTATCTCTAAGGTTATCATCAACCTTGAGCTAAAATTAAGCCTGAACGCCGCTGATCTTGGGGCCTTTGTGTCTGTCTCCCACTGGGGATAGGGTCGTAGTAGGTGTCATTTGCACACGTGACTGTGCTCCCCTCATTCTGCTAAAACTGAGACAGGGCAGAGGCTGGCTCTGGTTTCACACTGGGTTGGGCTGGTCCTGCCCAGGAACTTGGTGGCAGCAGAGATGCCAGCAGTGTCCCCAGAAAGGGGCCAGCACCAGTCCCCACTTGGCCCATCCTGGCACTAACCTGGAAGAAATTGGTTTTCAAGAAGTGGATGCAGATGAGACGCAGATGCCTGCTCCGTTTCTTGCAGGCGCCATGGGTCAGCTCAGCAGGGAACTGCGTGGCATGCTGGGCCCCGGCAGGGAAAGAGCCACGGTCAGCTGGGCCTGATGTCTGGGCCTCCAGAGCCGCCCCAAACCATCACTGCCCCAATCCCTGTGAAACCTACAGAGCCTCACCCCAGAGCATTTCCTCCCTAGGCATCTCCACCTGCAAAACCCTCTCCTCCAAGACTGTACCTCCTCCAAACTCCCCGAGATCCCAGGCTGCTCCAGCCCACCAGGGGCCCCTGAGGGTGTAGCAATTCACCCCCAGTGCCCCAACAGTTAGCAGAAATTGAACTTCTGGCCTCTCCCACTGTTGCCTCCCCTCAGGGTCCCGCAAAAGCAAGAAAAGGACCTGCCATTAGGGTCCAGAAAGTCCCCACTTTTGTTATTCCCTTGAGGCATGTCAGCTGCCTTTCAGAGCAGGCTACTCACAAGCAGCATAGGTGGAGTCTAGATGGATTATGGGGCGGCCCATGAAACCTGGGGAAAGTCCTAGAGGGTTTGTTGGAGGGAAGAAACCCCTCTCCCCACCCCCTGCCACCTCTGACCTGGGGGGCCTCCTCCACAGTGGCGCTGCTCAGAGAAAGGCCGGGAAATGAACAGTTCAGGTTGAAGGTCAGGCTATGGATATAGTTTGACTTGAAGCAGAGTTCGGGGGCACTGAGGTTGAAATTCAGCAGTCTGCTCTCCAGACCACGGATGAACCTGAGGGCAAGAGAGTGGGCCAGAGCCGCCAGCGGGAGTAGGGATAAAAGGGCCTCTAGATGCTGTTCCCATTCCACACCCACGTTACTCCAACCTCTGGGCCTTTGTACACAAACCTACCCACCCCACCCAACCCCTTCTTCTATTAACTCTTGTTCAGATTCTGATTTACTGACACCCCCTCCGAGAAGCCTTCCTTGACTGTTTCCTGCTGGCTGCGTAAAGTGCCCTCACTATCCCTATGCTTTCCTAGCCAGATATCAGCATTGACCTCTCACCAAAGGTGCTCAGCCTTTGGGTCACAGACCCTGGAGAACCCAATCCAAGTCTTCAAGGCCCTTCTTGGAAAAACACAGAGCGCCACGATTCTGCACCTAGTTTCATGGCACCCATGGTGAAGGGCCCTGCTCTAGTAAACTGTGAGGGCATCTCCAGCAACTCAGCAAGTGTGTGGAATAGATGAAGGGTTGGTAACCTACCCTGGACTTAACCGTGGGCCACTGATTCAGGGTGTAAGCTGGGGGCGAGTGGCACAGCTGACTCTGGGAGGTGACGAGGGATACCCAACTCACTCATCAAAACGAGGTTTGTGGTTTGGCTTCCTGGGTGCCCGCTCCATTCCGTACATCCACTGCAGGGGATCTTGGGATGCCTCTGCAGGGAATGCAGTCAGACTCCACCTCAGCCTCTGTTTGCCAAGCCACCCCCACCCCACCACCTCTGGGACCCCCCATCACTAACTCCCTTGGTGCTGCCCCAGGAGACCCAAGCACCCCCTTTTCCATCTCTCTTAGTTTCAGGCCTCTACCTTCCACATAGTAGCCAGGGGCCAGGACCCCCACTTCAGCAGAGCCCTCTTACCCTCCATCCTGCTCTGAGACACCATGAGGCACAGGCAGAGAAGAAGGGCCCCACTGTGGTCCATTCCTGCACCCCGTCTCCTCCAGAAAATGGCTCCTGGCCTGGAGAAGGGGCACACGATTATCACCATCTTATTTGATCCCACTCCTGTACTTCACAGTTGAGGAGCCTAGGCTTAGAGCAGAGGGTTCTGCTCTCTTGAGGCTGCCCTGAGCCAGGTGTCTATGGCTGCAGACAGAGTCCTTAACCATTTTATTTGAAAAGATTATTTAGTTGAAAAGATTAATAAAATTGGTGACCATAGTATCACCACCCTGATCATCTCTGCCTGAGGTGCGCCTCTCCCAGAAAATGGTTTCTCTGGGGGCTTCCCCAGGGCCTTCACCCCACCTAGGGAAGGTGCTTGGGGGCAGGCAACTTGGAACCCTGTCCAGACCTGTTGCTAATCCCCTGTGTGACCTTAGGCAAAAATCTATGCTTCTCTGCTCTCACTTTCCTCCTTGAAAGAAAGAGAATAGAAAAATAATGGAATATGGGCCTCCCTGGTGGCACAAGGGGTTAAGACATAGCACTATGAAGCTATCTGCAGCCACTGCAGCACAAGTTTGATCCCCAGGCAGGGAGCTACCCACATAGCGCAGCAGACCTCTCCTATCTCGCCAGCTGCTCCCCTCTGCACTGTACTTCGGCCGATCTGCCTGTTCTGTTCCCCGCTCTGTCTCTGGTGAATCCTCTTGCCCCCACATCTCTGGTCGGTACCCCAGTTCTTGTATGCATAAATAAATAAATCTTTAAAAAAGAAAAGAAAAGAATGGAATAAAAAAATTAAAAGGACAGTAAATTAAGCACAAAGTGAGCAGAAGGGGAAAATACTGAGATGAGCTTAAGTCAATGAAATAAAAACTAGCAAAACTGAGGAAAATCAATGAAGCCAAAAGCCAGTTATTGGAAAAGATTAATAAAATTGATAGACCTCTAGCTAGAATAATCCAGAAAAAGAAGCAGACACAATTATCAATATTAGCAATAAAAGAGGGAATGTCACCAAAGAACCTATGACATCAAAAAGGTAAGGGGGAATATTAACAATCTATGCTGATAAACTATATAAATTAGATGAAATGGCAAAATTCTTTGAAAGGCACAAACCATCAAAGCTTACTCAAGTAATAAGTAATATGAATAGTTCTATATGAAAGGAATTGATTTTTAGTTTAAAAACCTTCTCATGGCCCTCCCTGGTGGCCTAGGGGTTATGTCTCAGTGTTATTACCCTTGTGGCTTGAGTTCGATCCCGATCAGGGAGCTGACCCACATATGGGGCAGCAGACCTCTCCTGTCTCACCCGCTGCTCCCCTTAGCAGTGTATTTCAGTAAATCTACCTCCTCTGCTCCCCACTCTGTCTCTGGTGAATCCTCTCACCCACTGCACCTTTGGCCTACACCCCAGTTCTTCTATGCAAAAACAAATACATAAAAATCTTTTAAAAAAAAGAATTAAATTTCTGGGTTTTGAGGGTCACTATTAAGAGAATGAGAATACTAGTCACAGACTGGGAGAAAATATTTGCAAACAAACATGTGATTTTAAAGAAAAACTTATATCTGGACTGTATTAAGAATTCTTACAATTAAACAAGAAGAAAACAATCCACTAAAAATGGGTAAAGATTTGGATCAAAGAAGATTCACAGAAAGCAAATAAGCATGTGAAAGATACTCAATAATTAGTCATTAGGGGAACACAAATAAGAGCCAGAATGAGATCTTACTACATACCTTCTAGAACAGCTAAAATCAAAATGACTGGTAGTACCAAGTGTTGTTCAAGATACAGAAAATCTGGAACTCCCATATAATGGTACTGAAAAATGGGACCGCTTCTTTGAAAGTTTGGCAGTTTCTTTTAAAATTGAAGATAGGGCCTCCCCTGATGGTGCAGGCAGTTGAGCGCAGCGCTGTGAAGCTGTCCACAGCCTCTGCAGCGCTGGTTCGATCCCGGCCAGCCAGAGAGGGTCCCACATGGCGTGGCAGACCTCTCTTGTCTCACCTGCTGCTCCCCTCAGCAGTGTACTTCGTCAGTCTGCCTGTTCTGTTCCCCACTCTGTCTCTGGCGAATCTTCTCACCCTCCCGCGCATCTGGCCTGTATCCCGGTTCTTGTATAAATAAATACATAAATCTTTAAAAAAAATTAAAGATAGATTTACCATACAAGCATCCACTTGACCTCTAGGTATTTACCAAGAAAGATGAAAACACCTGCCCACACAAAGACCTATTTGCAAATGTTCATATTAGCTTGAGTCACAGCAGCCAAAAACTCAGGACAATACAAATTTCTATCAAATGGTGAAAGATTAGTGGTGGAATACTATTCAGCAATAAAAAAGGTGAACACCTGGAATTGGTAGCCCATGAATGAATCTCAAAATTATTATGTTCGATGAAAGAAGTTAGACAAAAAGGACTATGTATTTTATGAGTCAACTTATATGACCAATGAGAAAAGTCGAAACTATAGGGTTAGAAAACAGATTGATAGTGGCCATGGTGAGAGAGAGGTATTGACTACAGAAAGACATCCTGCAACTATTAAGGATGTAGAAGCTTTCTATATCTCAAGTGTAATACACATAGCAACGTGATCGTACGCCTTTGTCAAAATGCATCAAACTACTCTCAAAAAGATGAGTTTCATTTTATATAAAGTAATCCTCTGTAACTCAAGACTTTAGCAAATCAAACCGAAACCATACAGAGAGGACTGAGAAGAGGAAATGCAAAGGGGAGGGGAGCTAAGCTCCCTCCCCTCATGGGGGAGAAAGTCACAAAGAATACTCACAAAATTGCAAAAAAGGAAGAACCACAAAATTCAAAATATCTATTTGATGGTGCCGTCAGAAGGAAGCGGTTAAAAAGGTGAACTTTAGTTTTTCTTTTCTTTTTTTTTTTTTAAAGATTTATCCACTTATTTTAATACAAGAACCGGGGTACAGGCCAGATGCGTGGGAGGGTGAGAGGATTCACCAGAGACAGAGTGGGGAACAGAACAGGCAGACTGACGAAATACACTGCTGAGGGGAGCAGTGGGTGAGACAGGAGAGGTCTGCCTCACCGGCACTGCAGAGGCTGCGGACAGCTTCACAGCATGGCGCTCAACCGCCTGCACTACCAGGGGAGGTCCGAACTTTAGTTTTTCTACCACTGAATTTTCTGAAATGTGATCGTCCCAACAAGACACAAGCACATGGTGCCACTCCCCGCAGGGACATAGAGTCCAACCTTACCAAGGAGATCGTTTGGTGAGACATAAACTTTTCATTCTGAATATCCTCTCCCCCAGGGAACTCATGTATGAATGTATCCTATGGAATGAACAGAGCAAGCCATAGATATATACATAGAAGAATATGATATTATTGCTAATCATAAAGAAATATTGAAAACTCATTTATAATTGGGGAAATTCAAATCAAAATCACAATAAGATAATATCTCACTCTGGTGAGAATGGCCCATATTAAAAAAAAAACTGGCAACAACAAAGGCTGGTTGAGAATGTGGGGGGCAAGAAGAACCTTTTACACCACTGGTGGGAATGCAAACTCGACCAACCACAATGGAAAGCTTAAACTACTAAAAATGAAGCTACCATATGACCCAACAATTTCACTCCTCGGACTCTACCCTAAGGACACAAAAACATTCATTCAAAAGGAAAACTGGGGTCTCCCTGGTGGTGCAAGGGGTTAAGACGCAACCTACGAAGCTAGCCGCAGCCTCTGCAACATGAGCTCGAGCCCCAGCCAGGGAGCTACCCACCTGGAGCAGCAGACCTCCCCTGTCTTGCCCGCTGCTCCCCTCAGCAGCGTACTTTGGTCAATCTGCCTGTTCTGTTCCCCACTCTGTCTCTGGTGAATTCTCTCACCCCCCTGCCACACTTCTTGCCTGTACCCCAGCTCTTGTATGCATAAATAATCATATTTTTTTTAAAAAAGGAAAACTGTACCCCTATGTTTATTGTCGCACTCTTCACAATAGCTAAGATATGGAAATAACCAAAATGCCCAAAACAGATGACTGGATCAAGAAGATGTGGTCTATATACACAATGGAATACTATTCAGCAATCAAAAAAGATAAACTCATGCCATTTGTGGCAACATGGATGGAGCTAGAAGGGATTACGCTCAGTGAAATAAGCCAGAAGGGAAAAAAAAAATATCAGATAGTTTCACTTATAGAAGGAATACAGGGAAACCGAACAAAGGGTCATAGGAAAAAAAAGGCAAAACTATCAGGAACATTATAGATGTGAGGCATACAGCAGGGGAGGGAAGAGCACAAGAGACTGTGGTGATGGTGCACGGGGGAGGTGGTGATAGGAGATTTATAGGGATTACACCTAAAGGGAGAAATCAAATATTTTCAAAAATGAACAATGATGTAAGAAAAAATGGAAAAAAAGGAAATACTGAAAACTAGGAAGGAGTGTGCAGCAGTGACTGGTGGGGCTGGGGTTCTAGGTCTCTGCTTCGCTGCTCTGTGTGGCCTACATTACAGTGACCCATTTTCAAATTTTTATTCACTCTTTGGATAGTTCAGAAATTTACATCTTTCAAATCTAAACAATAGATGAATGCTAAAAGGTACAGAATGCAAAATATCCCCACTTCCTGTGAAACCAACCGCTTAGCCCCAACTAGTCGCCCCAGGTGACCATTGTCATCAATGTCTCTTCCCCAGCTTCTTCATACAAACATAAACAAACGTGCCAGCCAGGCAGCTGAACTTGTATCATCGCCCACATGGACAAGTTCACCAACTGCCCATTATCTTGGGTCAGGCTTTTCCTTATCACCTTTGAGGATCTTTTTTCCATAATAGGAAAAGTAGCTCTTTGTCTATCACACCAGCACCAAATATTTTTCCTAGTTTGTCATTTGCCTTTGAACATGACCTGTGGTCTCCGGCAGGTAGAAGTCTCTTTATAAATACATGGTTCTTATGTAATAAAAATTAGTAATCATTTCTCTTTTGGCTTCTGGATTTTGAGTTGTAGCTAGAAAGGCCTGCCCCACTCCATTATAAAGGAATTCTCCTAAATCTCTTCTAGACCTTTTTTGTTTTTTCTTTAAGATTTATTTTTATTTATTTATGCATAGAAGAACTGGGGTGTATGCCAGAGGTGTGGGGTTCAGAGGATTTACCAGACACAGAGTGGGGAGCGGAACAGGCAGATCTACTGAAATACACTGCTGAGGGGAGCAGTGGGCAAGACAGGAGAGGTCTGCTGAGCCATGTGGGTCACCTCCCTGGCCAGGGATTGAACCGAGGTTACATGGCTGCAGACAGCTTGATAGTGCTAAGGCTTTACCCTGCGCCACCAGGGAGGCCCCCTCTTCTAGGACATTTTCATTTTGACTAGTCCCTGGAATACGTTGTGAGATGCGGATTCAGTGTCTTCCACTGTCTTAACACTATTAACATGTGTTTACCAAAAATAAATGTAAAAAATAAATCTAACAAATACTTTTAAAAATAGAGACTGGAGGGTCTCCCTGATGGCGCATGGGGTTAAGCACAGCACTATGAAGTGATCCACAGCCACTGTAGAACGAGTTTGATCCCCGGCCGGCCAGGGGGCAACCCACATGGCGAAGCAGACCTCTCCTATTTTGCCCGCTGCTCCCCACAGCAGTGTATTTCAGTCAGTCTGCCTGTTCTGTTCCCCACTCTGTCTCTGCTGAATCCTTTCATCCCCACACCTCTGTCCTGTACCCCAGTTTTTGCATGCATAAATAAATAAATCTTTTAAAAAAAAAATAGAGACTGGAATCATGGAGTGCTGGCTTCTTACTTATTTAGCTACTGGGTTATTTGATTATTTATTTGACTGTGTTACGTTGGGCACCAGGTAACATCTCAGAACCTCACCATCTCAGAACCTCAGCAAAGAGATGAAGGAAAAGGGCTGGGGAGACAAAGGAAGCTGCTAAACGAACTCATTTAAATTTTTCAGATGAGAAAAAAATGAGGGCTTGATTGTGCAGAAAGATCCTGGACCAGTGCCTCCCCGGTGGCGCAGCGGTTGAGCGCTGGGTTGCCAAGCTGCTCGCAGCCTCTGCAGCACTGGTTCGATCCCCGGCTGCTCCCCGGCCACCGGAGGAGGGTCCCGCATGGTGCGCAGACCTCTCCTGCCGCCCGCTGCTCCCCTCAGCAGTGTACCTCGGTCCTTCTGCCTGCTCTGCTCCCTGCTCTGGCTCTGGTGAGTTCTCTCACCCTCCCGCGCTTCTGACTGTACCCAGTGCTTGTATAAATAAATAAATAAATAAATAAATAAATAAATAAATAAATAAATAAATCTTTAAAAAAAAAAAAAAGATCCTGGACCATCTTGACTACCCTCTCACTGTATGAATGAGGAAAATGAGGCCCAGACAGCGACCTCAAATCCTAGGCTTACACAAAAGGCAGAGGAGCTGAATCCACGCCCAGCTATGGAAACCAAGGCCAAAGCAGAAGTGATACCTCCCCCAAGCACCCCAAATAGAAGCTGTGGCTTCCACCCTCTTTCCCAGGAGCAAACTCCAATCTAAACTTCTGCTTCTGACATCCAACATCGCTCCCCCCACCCTCAGAGAGGTCCCCACACACCCTTACTGGACACCCTTAGCTTTCTCTTTCCCCATCCTGCACTTTGTTATACGGGGCCCTCCGGGAAGCGGGAATCCCTTACCTGACTTCCAAGACGGTTCCAGCAACTGTGAAAGGAACACACACAAGAGCAGGTGGTGGTTACGCTAGGACTCAAGCTGCGGGCTCCAGACTCCGAGTCAAGTGCTCTCCCGTGCTGAGCACAACCTCCCAAAATGACAGTGGCTGAGTTCCTGTGTGGACGAGGAAGACCCGGCAGAGACAGAGGCAGATGACACACAGAACAGAGCCTCTGGGAGAGGTAAGTGTGGGCAGCGCTTCCAGGATCCAGTGCCCGGCACTGAACTTGACCTCTCTGTGCTGCAGCTTCTCTCAGCTGCAAAATGAGGCCGAGGAGACCTATATCCAGGGAGAGAAACTCACAACCATTTCCACCATCTACGTCCCCCTGCCTCCCACTCCAAGGACACAGGTGAACATGCGGCTTGGGAACCTTCCTTCCCAGAGCTCACAGTGAACCCCCCAAACCCACCATCTCCCCCTACAGCCAAGCCAGCCCCTCCTGCCCCTTCCAAACAGCTGTACCTGCCAACTGCAGGGCAGAGCCTCATCCTGGCTGGGGGGAAAGTGAACCTGTGATCTTCTGGGGAAAGCCACAGAGGTGCTGGTACTGGCCCCATTTCAAAGGTCAGGGAACAGGTTCCCAGAAAGCCCACGATGAAAGCAGCACCAGAGTCACCGCCCTGAGACACGCTGTCCCCCGCAGGGGAGTGACACCTGCACAAACGCTATGCCAGACCCTGTTCTGAGCACCTGCCAGGCCCTCACCCCTGTCAGCTGAGGAGCAGGTACCAGACTAGTCTCACTTAACAGATGAGGAAACTGAGGCCCAGAAAAGTCCAATAACTTGCCCCAGACCGCATGGCAGAGCCAAGATTTGAACCCAGCGCCTAACTCCTGCTTAATATAAATTGCCTCTTTTCAGAAACATAGATCTCTACATTCATTGAGACTTGGAGTTGCCACCGGAGAGCCAGGAACGGGTGAAGGGAAGGTGGGTGTCCACCTTGCTCCCCGGATGTCACCAGTCCTGCTCCCCCTTGGGCAGGGACAGGTCTGGGGTCTGCTGGGGAGCTCGCGCCAGGACAGAAAGCAGTGGGAAGAGAGAGGAAGGACTGACCTGAGAAGCGCCGCTGGCCCTGTGCTGTCTACTCTGATGTCACCTGCAGGAAGAAGGGTTAGTAGGGACCTAGGTGTGGCCTCGTTCCTCCGCTGACCCAGAGCCCACTGCACTTCTTCTCTTTGCTCCCTCACCACACACCCGTCATCTCAGGCCCATTTCACTTCTTCTTTCACCAACACCAGCTTTTTTGCTTCCTCTGAGCAAATAGCCCCGCCTATCTCACCCCTTGCTCTCCACCCACAGGACCTATAGCACTTCTTGAGGGGTGTAGGGGGGAGCACCTTTGCCAGGATGCTGCGCATCAGTGTGGAAAGGGAGGAGCACTGGCTGCATGGTGCCCTGCCACCTTCAAGACATTAGAATGGGGCCTCCCTGGTGGCGCAAGAGGTTAAGATGCAGCACTATGGAGCTATCCTCAGCCTCTGAAGCATGAGTTTGATCCCCGGCCAGGGAGCTACCCACATGGCACGCAGACCTCTCCTGTCTCTCCCGCTGCTCGCCTCAGCAGTGTATTTCAGTCCATCTGCCTGTTCTGTTCCCCACTCTGTCTCTGGTGAATCCTCTCCCTCCCCCCACACCTAGCCTCTGGCTTTCACCCCAGTTCTTACATGCATAAGTAAATAAATCTTAAAAAAAAAAAAACAACTCAGCCTGGCACCCCTGGGCATATGTGGCCTCTCAGCTTCACTTTCCCCATCTGTAGAAAACGGAAGAAAGACTCCTGCCTGGTCTGACAGTCAATGAGCGTGGCGATGGCAAGGACCTGAGGAAAAGGCTAGATCACACTGCCTAGGATCACACAGCCTCCCTCCAGCTCTCAGAGCCCAGGAGGAGGCCTGACTCTCCCTGAAGCTCCTCCCTTTTCCATCCTGGGTCTGTGCCAGCCTCACTGTGCCTGCTTGGGGTGAGGGTGGGGGGTCACTGGTTATTTAACCCCGCGCTCCAGTTCTTGGACCTGTCAAGACCCTCCCTGGCTCAGAAGCCAGCAAGGATTCCCTCTTGCCTTCATGGTCTAGCCCCATCAACTTCCGCTTCTACCCTGTTCTAGGCGTGCATGTCACATTCATGCCATCTCCCTGCCCATGTCAGCTGTGACACACACACTCCTGGGCAGCACAGCAGGGAATCTCCAAGCTTGGGGTTCTGCTCAAGTCTCACCTCCTCAGAGAAGCTTCCCTGCTAAATATCCCGGATGCTTAAATTTTAGGAGGCATTATTCAGTCCCCAGGCAGGTGGTGGGGGGAGGCAAATCATCTCCCACTCCCGGCTCCTGGAGAGCCACACGCCACCCCTGTGTGGGACCTCCAAGGCCCGGATGGCCTCCAAGGGATCTAAGAGGGATGCCAGATGGCACGTTGGCTGAGCCACACGAAAAAGTCATTTACTTTCCAATCTTTCTCAATCCTGACGGCATCCAGGAGAAGCCTTAGTTTATAGTTAAATTGTCTCTAACTTCTCTCTAACAATGGTTTAAGTCTTTCTTCCCCCTAGTCTCCAACCCTGTTTTGTATCTTTTTTTTTTTTTTAAAGTTTCCTTGCAATATTTTTCCTCGGTGGGTCTCAAATTTTATTTTTTCACTGATGTTTACAATTTTTTTTTATATAGACGCATGTTTTTACTTATTTATTTATTTGTTTGTTTGTTTGTTTTGTTTATACATGCACCGGGTACAGTCAGAAGCGCGGGAGGGTGAGAGAATTCACCAGAGCCAGAGTGGGGAGCAGAGCAGGCAGACAGACGGATGAAGTACACTGCTGAGGGGAGCAGCGGGCGGCAGGAGAGGTCTGCGCGCCATGTGGGACCCTCCTCCGGTGGCCGGGGAGCAGCCGGGGATCGAACCGGCGCCACAGAGGCCGCGGGCAGCTTCGCAACCCAGCGCTCAACCGCTGCGCCACTGGGGAGGCCCTGTATCTTTTTTTAATTGTGGCAAAAATACCTAATAAAATTGACCATTTCAATCATTCTAAAGCATATAGCTCCATAGTATTAAGCACCTTCATACCACTCCATCACATCACCCCATGCAGCTCGGAATTTGTCCATGGGCCCCACTGAAATGGTCCCCATTAAACACTAGTTGCCCCTCCCCCTTTCTCTCGAGTCCTTAATCACCGCCATTATCCTTTCTGTCTTTATGAAATTCACTACTATATTCTAGAAGCCTCCTTCAAGGGGAAACATACACAATGTGTCCTTTCCTGACTGGCTTCTTTCACTAAGTATAATGTCTTTAGGGTTAATTCATTGCTATCTCGGGTGTCAGAATTTCAGTCCTTTTTTAAAGCTGAGTAATATTCCCCCAATGTATAGACCACATTTTGTTTCTCCATCCATCAACTGTCAGATACTTAGTTGCCTCCACCTTTCAGCTGCTGTGAATCACCCTGCTGTGAACATGGATGTACAAATTATGTCCCTTTTTTACAGAGAACAGTGTGAGCTGGATTTTAATGACATCTTATTTACAGATTTCTTTTATGATTTTCTTCTACTTAGGGCAACTGAGATTTCCTATTTACTTACTAAAACACACACCATCCTAAACAGTGAAATGAGTTAAAGGAAAAGGTGCTATGAGCTGCTGGCAAAAGTTGGTGGCAGAGGCAGAGGACAGAGAACACTGGAGGGTGGGAACACAGGCCTCTGCCAAAAACCCCACTGTGCTGAGTTGGAGAGAGAAGCCCCTTGGGGGGCCACTGGGGGCCACCAAGGGACTGAAGCCTGCTTAGAGGTGTGGCTTTGGGAGCAGGAGTGTGGGGGTACTGTCTGACCCTCAGCTGTCACTTAACTTCTGATCCTCACTTTTCTGATCCTCACATTTATTTATGCATACAAGAACTGGGGTATAGGCCAGAGGTGTGGGGGGTGAGAGGCTTCACCAGAGACAGAGTGGGGAGCAGAACAGGTGGATCTACTGAAATACACTGCTGAGGGGAGCAGCGGGTGAGAAAGGAAAGGTCTGCTGCACCATGTGGGTAGCTCCCTGGCTGGGGATCGAACTCGTGCTGCAGTGGCTGTGGATAGTTTCATAGGTTGCATCTCAACCCCTTGCACCACCAGGGAGGCCCTCACTTTTCTCATTAAGAGATAACAACACCTAGTCACAGGGTAGGGGCATCCCGCTGTCCAACTCCTTCTAACCCCCAAACCCCAAGAGACAGCCCTAGGACAGTACTTTTGCTTCCTTTCTTGAGAGAGGTGTTGTCAGCTGTGAGGATGTTGTCATGGACACTTAGGGTCTCTATCAACTCAGCCTCCTCCACCTTCTCCACCCCTGTCCCCATCTCCAGAAACTCTGGGAAAGAACGCTGGCCCACGCCTGTGCTTACTGGCTATGGGACTGTGGGTAAGTCTCAGCCAGAAGCCTTCCCGAGCGTTTCCCAAGTTTGAAAATGGGCACCTGGTCCTCTGAGTACTGAAAAGCTGAACGCCACAGTCCCAGAAGCACAGCGAGTTAAGGCCAAGCACTGCAACATCTACAAACCAGTTCTCTCTCAAACACCACATGGCCCCACCAAAATTTGTCTCCAGCTGTCTGAAACCATCCGAGGTTTGTTTAACCACACAAATGAACTAACCAGTGAAACTGCCTGTCTTACAAAGAAGTGTGAGACTTCATGAAGTTGATGGAGGGGTGACCTACAAATAGAGCAGCAGCTGCCCAGGGAGGAAGAGAACACCTATAAGAGGAAGATAATTCCAGGCAATTCTTTGACTGTCAAAGGACTCCGAAACCCTTAGGTGTGACACCCCCAAATATTTTGGCAAAAATGACCCTCTTCCCATAACAAGTTGATTCTTGCTGCATTCGAACATATGCATGGTTGCAAACTTAATCGAAATATTGTAAATCATGTGTTGAAACTAACTTAGCTTTATTTCTAGTTTCTTCTTGGAATTAAGGCCCTGGTGAGGCAGGGTTCCTATTCCTGTCAATGCTTGGTCCTCTTTTGTAGACAAATTCATCTGCGTCAACCATCCAGGGCGCAGGAGGATGTGGTGACCAGAGGCCTTCCAGGCACCAAGCCCTCCTCTCTAGCCCAAACCGCAGACACCCTCCTCCCAAGGGAGAAGGCCCAAAGGCTGCTGGGTGCACGCTTGTGTGCACGCTAAGGCGCTAGGGTGCACAGACAGGTGCTTTACCATAATTGCCCGCTGGGCTGGACTATGGGCCCCAGCCCTGCTGTAGGAAGCACCATCGAACATCAGAGAAGATCTCAAAACCAGACGGGTCAAGAGGTTCAACACGCCTGAGGTTAATCTGACCAACACTTTTATCACGCAAAGGGGAAACTGAGACCCAGTGAGGGGCTGGATTTGCTAATCCACATCCACTGGGTTGCAGGGCTGGCACTAGGCAGAAGGCAGGTAACAGAAGTGAGCCCTTAGTAAGCGCGCACACGTGCCAGGCCTGAAGCGGGCAGTGCCCACTTCTGCTGCCCGGCCTCTGGTGCGCGTTTGGCGCCTAGGAAACCCAGGACAGGAAAGCTGAGGGGCCCCCAGACTCTGCCTCCGGTCCCCCCACCCCGGGCCCCGCGCGGGGGGTGGAGCCTCCGTCGGGTCCGGCCAGCTCTCCGGCAAAGCCCGCCAGGCCGGCGCGCGCCCTCCGTCCGGGCTGGGCTGCTGCCCCCACCGCCGCCGCGCGGAGGCCCGGAGTCACCGCGGGGCCGCAACCGGCGGGGGACCCCCGACACCCCGCCCGTCTCCTCTCCCCCCTCCCCTCCCCTCCCCTCGGGAGGGAGGAGGAGACTCCGCGGCCCTCCCCCGGCCCTCCCGGCGGCGGCCGCAGCCAGCCCCGTGCCCGCTCCGCCCAGTCGAAGCGGGTCGGACGTCCGGAGCGCGCGGCCCCGGCCGAGGTGAGCGGGGACGGCAGCGCGGGGCCAGAGAGCCATCGCGCCCCGGGAACCCCCCAGGCCGCGCGCTTTCCGCGGGAGGGAAGCAGTGAAGTTGGGGGCGTGCTGGAGGCGAGGGGAGCAGCGGGGGTTCCCGCATCCGCCCCAACCCCCAAACCCGCAGAACTTCCTAGCCCCCTCCCCCGGCCCCCCACGTCTAGGGCCCGGCCCCGGGTGTGGCGGGGAGGCCGGGCTCGCGGGGAGGGCCGGGCCGCCTCCGGAATGCTGCGGGCCGGGCCGGCGGGAGGGGGCGGGGGGCGGCGGGCGGGCGGGCGGGCGGGGGCGGCCTTGGAACTCTCCCGGGGGACCCAACGTGGTCACCATGGCGAGCGCGGGATGGACGGGGGGCGCGAGCCAATCGGAGCACCCGGCCTGCGGTGGCTGCCAATGGGGGCCGCCCGCTGGGGGGGGCGGGACCACTCCGCACTTGGGGATCCCCCCTCCTCCCGCCGCCGGCTGCTAGGAGGAGCCTGGAGGCTCGCGGGACCCGGGCGGCTAAGGAAGGGGGGTGAGGAAGTAAGGACCGAAGCGACTCTGGCCTCTAGAAAGTGAATTTCTAGAAGGAACCCGGACAGGTGGGGCGAAGCCTCCAGAGCGCGCCGCCGTTGTGTCACCGTCCTCACGCGGCTGTGATGTTTTTTTGGAGTTGATGGGTTTGGAGTGCGGGGTCCTTGGGTTTAGCTGGATGACACCTCGCCAGCCGCTTTCCCACCAGGGGCTCCAGCTTCACAAGTGTGGCTTGAACAGGGCTGTGGTGGGATTGGGTTGGTTCGGGTTGGCGCACGGTCTGACCAGGAGTTGGACAGAGCTTTTAGAAATCTTGTGAGTTGCCTCCCGGTGCATCACACAGGTGAGTCAACAGGCCCAGAAAGGCCCGGGGCTTGCAGCTCTCACACAGCATGTCAGAGGCCGAGCTGGGACTAGTGGGTAGTGGGACGTCTACTGTACAAGGGCGAATAGTTCAAGGAGTTGCTGAGCAGCTCGGGGCTGGGGGGAGCCCTGATGAGGGCTTACACCCTCCATACCAGCTATGTGTGTGCACCTGGCCTGATGCCTAAGGACCCCACCATGTAGTTACCACTCAGGAAGTCATCACCCAAGAGGAAAGCATCAAATTCCAGCCCCCCCCTCCCCACCCCCCACAGGTCCTCCACATACATATGGACAAGTAGCTACTCCTCCGACCTCAGTGGACACATTTGCTAAGAAAGGAATTATCAGAGACCTAAGATATCTTTATGGTTGCTAGATCTGAGATGGGGGCACCTGGGAACAGGCCGCGGGGTGCATACCCCTGGGCTCAGGTCCAGCAGGAAGGCTCAGCCTGCCTTCCACCCTCCCTCCCAGATCTCTCCTGGAGGTGCAGTGGCTACAGCCCAGGCAGCAGGTCAGAGGGACAGGTGCCCACAGCTTGCGGGCTGACCATCCTTGGACCCTGTACTTATTCAATCAGGCTGGCCTCTGTGGTTTCCTGCCGGGCTCTGCTCCCTACCCACAGCCAGGCCTTTAGCCACAGGCCAGCCCCAGAGCCCCACCTGAAAGATTCAGGGACGACAGGGTGGGTTTAAGCTGGACGGAGGATTTGGGCCACAAGGCACCCCCGCTGGTCCCCTCAACTGGCCCCCATCCAGGCCTTAGCGTTGCTCACTCCTCTTGCTTCTCGAGCAACTCATCTAAACATGCTAAGGACAAAATACAAAATCTTCCTGCTGTGGGTCAGCTAGGCTTTCTCAGGTAAGAGGCCTGACCTGGGAACTGCACTTTCCTAGGGTCTGGGTGTGAAAGGACCTCTCCTCTGACCTTGGCCACAGACAGACAGGCTCAAATACCTCTCTGTCTCAGAGCCTGGCTGCACACTGACTCCTGATCCTTGGCTGACTCAGCCCTCCCTGCTCACAAGCGGACCCCTAATAGCCTGTTAATCTGGGAAGCATTTATGCAGCATCTGCTGTATGTTGGGCCCTGTGCTGACAGCCAGTGAGACCACAATGCCCTCAAAGACTTCACAGCATGGTCATTGTTAAAGAACAGGGAGGGGGCCTCCCCTGGTGGCACAGGCGGTTGAGCGCAGTGCTGTGAAGCTGTCCACAGCCTCTGCAGCGCCGGTTCCATCCGGGCCTGCCAGTGAGGGTCCCACATGGCGAGGCAGACCTCTCCTGTTGCGCCCGCTGCTCCCCTCAGCAGTGTATTTTGTCAGTCTGCCTGTTCTGTTCCCCGCTCTGTCTCTGATGAATCCTCTCACCCTCCCACACATCTGGTCTGTACCCCGCTTCTTGTATAAATAAATCTTTAAAAAAAAAAAAAAAGAACAGGGAGGAACCAGGGCTTTGTGCACATTAACATACTCTGTGCATTGAGGTCAGAGAAGGCCTCCCAGAGGACAGGAAATTGAAGGTGGGTCTTGAAGGATGTGTAGGAGTTTGCTGATAGAAAAAGGAGACATTCCAGACAGATCTGCAAGTATCAGGATCCACTAGTCACTTTCTGTGGACCTGATGACCATAATCTGAGGACCATAATCTGAGCCTAGCCTGAGCATCAGGTCAAAACATTCTTGTATCTGCCCTAGAGTGGGGTTCATTGAGCTGCATCCCACTCAGCCCTGCTTTCAACTAAAGCGATGCAAGGCCATCCTTTAGTCTTCTGCTCTCCACTCCACCAATCATCTTTAAGCAAATGTATGCAGGCCCTGGTGGCACAAGTGTCCCATCTGGGTCTGGGGAACCTGCTGCAAGGAGAGGGCAGTTGGTCAGATCCGGCTCTGAAAGTCAAGCACTGTCTTGACTGTGCTTCCTCCCCACTCCCCTACCCCTGCTGCAGGGGGTGGGGCTGGGAAGATCAAAGCATTTCCTGGAGGTGGTAGAACAGAGCTGAAGGATGGGTTTCTGTGTCTGGGAGGGGGGGCATTCCAAGTCGGGGGACATAATCTGAGCAGAAACCCTGAGTGTTAAGTGGGAATAGACCCTGCTGTCTGGCTGGTGGGAAGCAGAGGAAGGGAGACCTGGGTGAGGAAGGTTCCTTGAGGCTAGCAGTGGCTGGTCCCTCCCTAACCTGCTCCTTTGGGGTGGTGACTCCTTGGGAGAATCAGGAGGCCACCCCACACACACATACACAACCTCCATGGGAAGAGGCCCCGGGCAGGGCAGGATAGCTGGAGCCTATTTCTATGACGGCAAGCCCAGCGAGCTGAGCTTCTGCTACCTCTGACTTGCGGTGAGTGTGGGCCGTGGGCTGTTACTGGGGCTTGTGTGTAAGTGTGGGTCCCCAAGGCTGTGTAATGTGAGTGGGGTGAAGGGAGGGGAGACGTTTCCAGGCAGGGTCTGGCAGCCGTTGCGCTTAGGTGGGTGGACAGGATTTCCTGGTGTGCTGGGGGTGGGCTTTTCCAGAAAACCGTGGGACCACCACCCCTTCCCCCCTCCAGGGAGCCCTGGATCTGCAGGAGAAATGGCTGCAGGGCTGTTCAGAGCCCCTCTCTCCCTACTACCTCCCCTTCCTCCTCCCTCAGCCCCCAAGGGTGGGGGCAGGCCAGGCTGAAGAGGAACAGGAGGCCACCCATGCCATGAGCATGGGTGCCTGGAAGCCATTAGGGGCCTGGGTGGCACCGGCCCTGCCCCTGATGAACGGCTTGGGATTCCTGGAAGGAGCACCCTCCCTGCTGAGCCCCATGCCAGGCCTGGCAGCAAACAGGGGCAGAAAGGATGTGGCAGTGGCCCCCTTCCTGCTGACCTCTCAGCTTAGGGCCTACAGGAAGGGTCCAACAAACAGGGGCTAGGCCCTGGGACCCTTCACACTCCTTATTCCCAGCACAGCTCTTGTTGGGGAGCAGGGGCTGTGGGTAGCACTGGGATTTCCTGCCTCCTCCCCTAACCCTCAGGCTCTCACATTGTTTTTCTTTTCCAAGAGCTTCTCCATGTGGAGCTGGGCCAGGAAAATGGGGAGAGGAGTGTGTGTATGCATGTTTGTGTGTGGGGCGGGGGGGGGGTGTGCTTGTCTCAGGGATGTTTGTGTCTTTGCATGTCTCCGATTCTCTGTCTCTGTGTGGGGGTGCCTGTGTCTGCGGGTGTGTCTGTGACTCAGGGTCCACAGTAGAGGCTCTGTGTGTACAAGTGAATGTGTATATGGTCCAGATCCAAGCATGCGTGTGTCCACCCGTGTTTCTGTAGCTGTATTTATGCCTGTGGGGTTGCTTGTGTGTCTACAGGTGTGTCTGGATATGCCTAGATGTCCACCTCATTGCACAGGTGGAGAGAGCGTCACAGCAAGGGCACTTGGCCCCTGGAGCAGGCATCACAGGCAGGAGTGGGAGAAGCAGGAGTGGGGGACTTTTGACCCCAAGAGGGAGAAGGCCTCTGTCCTCAGGGGCAGAGAGGCGGGCCATAGGGCCAGGGCAGGACGGGGAGGGTCAGTCTGTCAGTCTGTGGCTTCCCTCTTCACTGCAGCTATAACATCAGACCACCTGCCCGGGCTGGGGAGGGACAGTAGAGGGTGGAGAGGGGACACTGAGGCAGTGTTGGGAGCAGTCAGTGTTGAGGCACTCTTCAGTGGTGTTGAGAGTCCCCCCAGTTGGCCTTTCAGAAAGGGGGGATGGCTCTCAGGGCAGGGCTTTAAGGGAACAGATACAGGCTCAGCCGAATGTCCTGAGCGGCTGCTGGTGCAGTCAGCATGAGCCACAATGGAGGGAAAGTGAAGCCGTTGGAAGCCAGGGAGGGGCATGTGTCTCACTTATTTTAAAGGGGATGTGGCCCAGAAACAGAGCCCAGCAGTCAGTGTGGGGGCAGCGCACTCCACGCCCACCCTCTATAGACGGTTTATCTCCGTCAGACCCAGCACACTTGTGGGTTCACCAAGCCCTCACAGGTTTGCCTTTAGGCTCCTGGATACTCTACCTGGTTCCACCCCAGGCGTAACCTTGCTGAGCCTCCCTGTCCTCTTCGGTGAATGGTGATCCTCTCCTTGGCACCTGTCGAGGGGAATGAACAAGATTTCACATAAGGCCCTGTGCACAGCACCTGGCCTGCAGTTGGCCCTTCCCAAAAGTCACTGTCATTATGTCATGTACTGGGATTAAAAAGGTGGCCAGGAGCCAGCCCCTGCCTTCTAGGGTGAAGCAGCCTGGGGCAAAAATAAGGAACAGACAGGAACAATGAGAAATGGTAGCGGGAGGGTGGCTGGTGTAAGAATGGAGACCAGCAGGGGCTGCCCACTTGGCTTAAGGTGATCCTGGAGGACACCTAGGAGGAGGTGATTTTTCAGGTACAGTTTAAGGATGAGAAGAGTCCAGTGAGGCAAGAGGCAGGGAGGGGACTCCTGGCAACTGGGGGAGGGGAAGTAGTAGTGTGTGAGGTGGGACCTGCAGGTCCAGGTCGAAAATCAGCTGCCACTGCTGCAGGGTGCAGAGACTGCTGCGGGGAAGTCAGGCCAGCGAGGCAGCCGTTGCAGGCTCTTGCAGCCTCACTGCCAGCAGGCTGTTTGCTCGCCCCCTGCCTTTTTCCATCCTGTTTCCTCTGCTGGTCCCATCCTATGGCTACGCATGGACAGTGGCCAGGGCCTAATAACACGGCTGTGTTCTCCCACAGGTCCAAGGAGGCATCCCCCAGCCGGTGCCCAAGAAAACAGTGGACAGCGGGTGTCATCATGCGCCCTAGGGTCGCTTCCACTTCGCCTCTGTCCCCCCGCCCCTAAGTCTGGCCTCAAGTTCTAGGCCGGGCCCTCCATCAAGACGGCACCATGAGCCACGGGGCGAGCCCCCGGCTGGCCGAGTCCCCACAGCTGTCCAAGGGCAGCCTCCTGACCATCCTGGGCAGCCCGTCGCCCGAGCGCATGGGGCCCGCCGACTCCCTGCCGCCCACGCCGTCCAGCGGCACGCCCTCCCCCGGGCCGCCGCCCGCCCTGCCGCTGCCCCCGACGCCCGCGCTGCTGGCGGACGGGGACTGGGAGAGCCGCGAGGAGCTGCGGCTTCGGGAGCTGGAGGAGGCGCGGGCGCGGGCCGCGCAGATGGAGAAGACCATGCGCTGGTGGTCGGACTGCACGGCCAACTGGCGGGAGAAGTGGAGCAAGGTGCGCGCCGAGCGCAACCGCGCGCGCGAGGAGGTGCGCCAGCTGCGCCAGCGCCTGGACGCGCTCACCAAGGAGCTGGCGGGCGCGCGGCGCGAGCGCCAGGAGGCGCAAGGCGAGTGCGAGGCCCGGGGCCGAGAACTGGCGCGGCTACGGGGCGCCCGGGAGGCCGCGGACAGGACGGAGGGTCCCGAGACCGAACCCGAGAGGGAGCACGAGCCGGTGCGCGACGTCGGGTCGGAGAGACCCCAGGGCAGCCAGGTGTGCGGTGGAGCTGGGTGCTTGGGGCTTCTGGCAGGACCTAGCTGTTGGGTGGAGAGGTGGGAGGTGCTGACTGGCCTGTGCCAAAGTGGTGGCTGCGGGGCTTAAAGGGGATTCTAAGGGCCTCGTCCTTGGGAGGTTTCGCTCACCCCAGGCTCTGCTGGGCCGGGCCCCGGGTCACCTCCCTTCCGATCCCCTCACAGGGGACAGTCCCAGGTTCTGGCACTCGGTTTACTTCACACCCGAGGTGCCACAGAACCAGGGAAGGTCCCTTTGAGCAGGAGCAGGAACTAAAGGCTTGCCTGCAAGGCATCCATTAGTAGCAGAGCTGAATCTGCTCATTCTGTCCTGCTGCCAGGTATGGTGGCTGGAGCCCTGGGGTTGCAGCTGGAGCTTACTCCAGTCACTTCTGTGCTCTGTGTCCCAGGACATGCCCCCCATTTCCCCAGGTGCGGGGCTTTGGGCCAGGTGGCTTCCAGGGTCCCCACCCAGGTAGTCTGAGATACAGGGGGAGAGAATCTCATTCCTCAGGGAGTCCTTGGACCTGCTCTGCGTGCAGATAAGGAAACTGAGGACCAGGGAGGGAAGAAACTGACTCAGACTCATGTGGAAAGGCTGGTGGGAGCTGTCAGGCTGGAAGAGAGGCCATAGGTGCCTCAGATTTGTGGTCAGAGAAGGCCTGGGGCAGGCAGGGGCAAGAAGAGGCTGGCGGGGGGAAGGGGCTCAGCATCCATGGCCTCCTGTCTGGGAGCTGATTCTACTCACAGGTGACATCGTGCTCTTAGGCACATCTTTTTCCATGTCCCCTCCCCTGCGCCTTAGTGTTTGCACCTGAACAGTGGGATCTTAGAACTGCAATTCCTTTTGAAAGAATATTGTCCTTATCCATTTTGTAGGATCCAGAGCGTAGGAATCCCTGCTTCAACAGTTGCTTACAGCAGTCCCCCACTGTGTGACTGCATACTGCTGGTGACACCGAGCTTACACCTATCCTGGGGTACAGGAAACCTCGCTGGCTGACTGTGCAGCTCCAGGAGGTGCAGGGGAAGGTGTCTCTCCCGCTCCGAGGGTGGCGAGGCAGGCAACAGAAGGGGAAGTGGTGACTCAAAAGGGCCATGCACCTCGCCCAGGGTGACCCGCAAGCTGTGGGCCTGGTGAGGTCATGAGGAAGGCCAGGCTGGCTCGGCAGCCATGGTCCAGCCTCCACCTTGGTCCCCACAGGAACTAGAGCTGGTGGAGAATCTGCTGAAGAGCAGACCAGAGGAGCCCGAGGGCTGCTGGGAGGCACGCAGCGTAGGGGCCGGGGGACCCCGGGGCAGCACTGGCCGCCAGGAACGCAGCCGGCTGCCCTGGGAGGACGCGGTGGCCACCGAAGAAGATGCCTCCAAGTTGACCGCCCTGCGGCTGCGGCTGGATGAGTCCCAGAAGGTGCTGCTCAAGGAGCGAGAGTGAGTGCCGGGGGCAGGGGTGTGGGGCGGGGTGGCAGCCGGGCCACCCAGGGCACCCCCAGAACCAGAGTGAAATTCCAGGTCGTGGTATGTAAGACTCGCTGAAGGTGAACGGTACCGTTGGGCTCAAGTCTCAGAACTTCAGCGCGCTCGACCCAGGTACCCAGTGCAAGTTTGTTGCTGTCACCGTTGTGTTGCTTTAATCCAGACCATAGGCATCTGCTCTGGGTCAGGCACTGTGCTCCGCAGTGAGGGTCCAGATGCGAAGAAGACAAAACCCCTGCCTTCCTGGAGCTTACGTGCTGATGCGGGAGAGCGCATGGGCAAAGGTTAAGGCAGGGGAGGTTAAAAGGGGGCAGCTGGGTTGTCGGTTCCAGGCGCGTTGAGTGTGAGGTGGCAGGAGGCAGCCGGATACCTGAACGAGGCGGGAGCCCAGAGACATTTGGGGGCTGGAGGTGAAAATGCGAGTCATCAGTAAATAGATGATATTGAAGCCCGCGAGCCCAGTGAGAGGAGAGAGGGAGGTCAGGATGGGGCTCTGCAGCCCCCCACGTTTACAGGCTGGTTCAAAGAAGAGAGAAGCAGCAAAGAGGCAAAGCAGCCGGTGAAAAGACAGGGAAACCAGGAGAAACTTCCTCCGTGGGGCAGGTGAGACGAGGACTGAGCACTGGGAACAGGGAGGTTGCCAGGCAAGCCTCAGTACAATGAATATTCATGGCACCCCCTTCTCGAGCCAGAAATGAAGTGCAGAGATCGCAGAGCCTCTCTACACACATAATGTCCTTTTCAAGCCAGCATAACGCCTTTGGGCAGATGAAGGCAGAGGTCAGGGTGACGCTTCAAGAAGCCAAGAAGCACCACAGGTTGCCCGCAGACCGCCGGAAGCTAGGGGAGAGCTCGGGACGGGTCACCCTCCCAGCCCTCCGGAGACACCAGCCCTGCCCACCCCGGTGCCTCCAGCGCTGGGAGACGGTACATTTCTGTTTAAACTAAACCAGCACACACAAAAGCAACGCTAATGTACTCACTCACCTAGCAAGCAGAAAGGAAAGGAAGTCAGAACTGTGATGTGGAAGCGCCTGCCGAACACGGCCCCACGAGCAGAGCCACGCGGGGCAGTCAGGAGAGCCATTGCTGCAAATACCCACACAGCATGGACCCCGAGGCCGGGGCTGTGCTGACGCTTTGTGTCTCCCGGCCCCGTCCCTCCCAGGACAGCGAGGAAAGCTGCCGGTGTAGGTGTGTGGGGGCTGGCAACTCAGACACACGTGGGAAGTTCCGAGCAAAGCCAAATGTGATTTTCCCTCCATTTATACAGTGATGATGTTCTTGGAAAGCTCCGTTAGTACAAGTCAGATGGGGCTCCTGGGCTCGGATCGCTTTCACCCCCAGGATTCCAAGGGGATCATTCCCACAGGATAGGATGTCCTGAGAGTTGCATTTAGTGGTCCCCGCCCACTCAGTGACCCCCTCAGTCATCCTGATCATCAGAACACCCCTGTGGATTTCTAGCAGGCTCCTAGAAGGTGACGCTGTCTCCTCCGGGAATCCCCGGGTTAGAGGCGTGAAAAGTGAGACTCAGGAAGAGAGAGCAGCAAGGTGCCAGGGCATAGTGATAAGCAGGCTGCGGTATAGTGATAAGCAGGCCATTAGTTGAGCACCTAATGTGTGCCAGGGCCAGGCACCATGCCTATTACCCACGGCGCCACCTTCATGTTCCAGGCAGAACATGGGCATCCCACCCAGCACACTGAGGGCTTCTCCTCCAGGAGCTGCTGGGCAGTGTGTTCCAGCTCTGCTGTCCGCAGAACCCTGTGTTCAGACCAGGCCTGACAGGGACCCACCATCCATCAACCAAGACCTGGGGTCACATTTGGCAGATGAGCCCAAGACCTGGAGAGAGGGAGGCACTTGCCTGAGGAAGACCAGTGCTTTGAGGACCTGATCACTCCCCTACACTGAGAGCTGGGCACTGCAGTTGTGTATGTGTGGGGGGTGCACTTCCACTATGTCTGTCACACAGTGCAGTGTCAGAGCCTTGAATGCCGAGGCAAAGGATTTGAGATAGGCAGACTATACAAGAACTCTGAGTGGAGGGTTCTGATTGAGTCATCACCATGTGTGTCCCCCCTCTTCTCCCCAGGGACAAGCTGGCACTGAGCAGGAACATTGAGAAGCTGGAGGGAGAGCTCAGCCAGTGGAAGATCAAGTACGAAGAACTGAGCAAGACTAAGCAGGAGATGCTCAAGCAAGTGAGTCTTGGGAACCAAGGATGGCTTCCTGGAGGAAGCAGCATTGGCTTGTTGAATTTCAATTCATTGCCAAACACCAGCTCTGGGGGCGAGGGGGAGGCCAACAGTAACCAGGCGGATAAATTTATAAGCTATGAAGGAGTCAAAACAGAGCAAGAGATGGGATGGTGGGTCAGGAGAGGTCTCTCCCAGAAGGTGGCGTCGGAAGTAAAACCTAAGGTGATTAGAAGAAGCCATCCTTGGGAGAGGTGGGGGCAGAGTGCCTGGCAGCAATCACAGCAAATGCACAGGTCCTTTGGCCAGAACAGACCTAGAGTGTGGTGGAAGAGACGCCAGTGTGATTGGAGGATAGTGAGTGGCAGATGAGGTCATAAGAGGACCTTAATATCGCAGGGCCCTGCAGATCAGAACAGAGGAGAGACTCATTGTCGCTTTGGGTGCTATAGGCCTGGGTTCCTCCATACTCAGCCCATCCCTTCACCTCCCCTCCCACCTTGCTCCCCTTTGTTCACTATGCTCCAGGGATGGTGACCTCCTTTGTGTTCCTCAGACGCACATGAGGCCCCCTGCGGTACTTAAAACCTCATGGCAGCTAAGGAGGCTGATTCCCCATCTTACAAATGAGAAAAAATTGAGGCTCCAGATAGGATCCCACCACCCTAATGGGGGGGACTCAGGGCAGGCTGAGGTCTGGCGCCTCCAGTCTAGGGCCACCAGGGGGCGCCACCACCCAAAAAAATCCAGGCTGTGTTGCCAGCCCCTAGGAGGATCACAGACAGCTGGAAGCTGCCCTGGAAGGGACTCCTCTTACGGTTGAATCTGAGATTCTCAGACCCCACTCACCCTCCTGAATCAGAGTCTTTGGGGTTGGACCCAGAAATCTGTCATCTTAATCTTTTCCAATTGCATAACTATTTGAAGAAAAGTGAGTAACACAGGAACGTGCTGCCGATGAACACATAAAGATGAGGATTCCCTTGTGTCTGCCTGCCTCCCCTCCGCGCTATGTATTTAAGGCTCAGGGCGTCGTCGCATGGAGCATAGTTTTGGGGCTGTCCCGCTGTCCAACAGGGAATCTGCCTTATCTTAAATGTGCCCTGGGCTCATTCTGACGCAGGCCCAAATTCAGATCCACTGCGTGTGTTCTGCCCGCGTACACTGAGGGCGCCCCCGTGTCACGGTCATACAGGGATAAAGGCACACAGAGGGCCTCCCTGGTGGCGCAAGGGGTTAAGCACAGCACTGTGAAGCTCTCCACAGCCTCCGCTGCACGAGTTCCATCTCCGGCTGGCCAAGGAGGTGACCCATGTGGCGCAGCAGACCTCTCCTGACTCGCCCGCTGCTCCCCTCAGGAGTGGATTTCAGTCAGTCCTCCTGCTCTGGTGAATCCTCTCATCCCCCTCCCCCGCACCTCTGGCCTGTACCCCAGCTCTCGCATACATAAATAAATCTAAAGGAAAAAAAGGCATGGGGAAGAGACAGGAGGCACCTTCTTTTAAGTAGGGAGGGGACATTTAGGCCAAGACATGGGAGAAAGGTCAGTCTGGCAAAATAGTGTGTGTCAAGCAGAAGGAGTCACCCGTGCAAGGGCCCTGGGATGGGCAAGAATGTGGTGTGGGGCCGCCCCTGGTGGAGCAGCAGTTGAGCGCTGGGCTGCAAAGCTGCCCGCAGCCTTTGCAGCACGGGTTTGATCCCGGCCGCAGGGGAGGGTCCCACATGGTGCGCAGATCTCCTGCTGGGCCCGCTGCTCCCCTCAGCAGTGTATTTCTTCCGTCTGCCTGTTCCATTCCCTGCTCTGGCTCTGGTGAATGCTCTCACCCTCCTGCACTTCTGACTGTACCCAGAACTTGTATGAATAAATAAATCTTTTAAAAAAAATAATAAGGAATGCAGTGTGCTGGGGAATAGAAAGGAAGGCACAGCCCCTGGGGCATAGTGAACAGAGGGGAGCGATGTGGGAGGGTAGGTTGAGAGGTGGGCCGCGTCCAATCATACTGGGCCTGTAAAACCATAGAAAGGGTTGGCCTTTACCCTAAGGAACTTGAGGATGGGGATATGATTGAATTTATCTTTTTTTTAAAGATTTTATTTATACATACAAGAACTGGGGTACAGGCCAGAGGTGTGGGGCGTGAGAGGATTCACGAGAGACAGAGTGGGAAGCAGAACAGGCGGATCTACTGAAATACACTGCTGAGGGGAGCAGCAGTGAGACAGGAGAGGTCTGCTGTGCCATGTGGGTCACCTCCCTGGCCAGGGATCCAACTCATGTTGCAGTGGCTACAGATAGCTTCATGGTGCTGCATCTTAACACCCTTGTGCCACCAGGGAGGACCGTGAATTTATCTTTTTACAAAGCTCCCTCTGGGCTGCTGTAGAAAATAGGTTGACGGGGGACCAAGATGCTGTAGAAAATAGGCTGACGGGGGACCGAGAGCAGTCACTGGGGGGCTAGGCAGTAATAAAGTAGGTGAGTGATGTTGTGAGTGGCAGAAGTAGTTAGCTTCAGGGTTGGCTTGGATATCCAGAGGCCTACAGTCGGTGCTCAATAAATGCAGCTACTATACACAGACTGCTTGCTGAGTGCTCCTGAGCCAGTACCCGTGCCCTGGAGCTGGCTCTGGGATCTATCGAGTGGTCCCATGTGACCATAGTGGATTGTATCCTGCAGCTCAGCATCCTGAAGGAGGCCCATCAGGATGAGCTGGGCCGCATGTCTGAAGACCTGGAGGACGAGCTGGGGGCACGATCCAGCATGGACAGGAAGATGGCTGAGCTGAGGGGTGAGGTGAGGCCCCCTGCGGTACCTGGGGTTTGGGGAGCCAGGGGCCCTGCCTCCATTAGCCAGTCACTGGGGAGGACTCAGGAAGAACCAGGACTGTGCCTGAGGGTACCCCAGTCTGCAGGGGGAAGGCCTCCCACACACAGGCCAGCAGCGCCCTCACATCGTGCGCGGGGGAAATAAGCCCAGGTTAATTATAGCCGCCGCAGCTGGACCTGCTTCCTGGAACCAAAAATGGCCACAGGATGGGGGAAGGGGGCACCCAGCCCTGGCCCTTCCTGCCCCCGCCTGTGGAGCCCTCACCCTGTCTTGCCCTGTTGCAGATGGAGCGGCTGCAGGCAGAGAACGCAGCCGAGTGGGGTCGCCGTGAGCGGCTGGAAACGGAGAAGCTGGGCCTGGAGCGGGAGAACAAGAAGCTGCGGGCACAGGTCGGGGACCTGGAGGAGGCGCTGGCCCGGCGGCGACGGCAGACAGCCAGCGCCCTGGACTGCGACCTGCGGGCCAGCCAGGCTGCGCTCTTCGAGAAGAACAAGGTGGGACATTTAGCGGGGTGGCCAGGGCTGGCGTGGACCTGCCTTCCCATCCAGCCAGGACAAACCACCTGCTGCTTGACCAGCTCAGCCCCCAGGGCACCCGGGACCCCTGAAGTAACAAGTAAAGGCAGAGGCATGCCGTGTGGGCCGGGCCGGGTGGTCATTGCAGTAGCTGCATTTATCAAGCACCCACTGTATGACAGGGCTGGAGGTCAGTGCAGGTGTGAAAACTGAGGCTCAGAGAAATGGCAGAACTCAGAGGGGGCATCTTGCCAGCCACTCCAGCTCCCGACCTCCTAACACCCATGCCCAGCTGAGTCCCTCCCCACACCCGGGACTTTAAGTGTTGCGCACATACTGAAGTCTCCAGACCTCACCCCCTGGCCCAGAAATCCTGACTCTTAGCTCGGTGGCACACTGGACATAGTCACCAGGCACCCCAAAGTTACACGTCCAGAACGGAGCCACTGACTCCATCCACGGTCTTCTCCCCTCGTTGCAGCCTCCTCACCTCACCAGATGGCTCCTCTGGCCATCCCTGCTCACATCTCCACTGTTGCTGTTTCAGTGGGCGGGGAGATGCAGGGACAGGCAAGAGCCAGCACCCCTAGAACTGCCTGACCACGTGGACACCCTAGCACATGCCCTCCAAACTGAGCCCTCCCCGCCTATGCCCCCTGCAGGAGCTAGCAGATCTGAAGCACGTGCACGGCAAGTTGAAGAAACAGTTCCAGGAGAAGGTGGCAGAGCTGGCACATGCCAACCGGCGGGTAGAGCAGCACGAGGCAGAGGTGAAGAAGCTGCGGCTGCGGGTGGAGGAACTCAAGAAGGAGCTGGCCCAGGCCGAGGATGAGGTGAGCACTCCCTGGGGTGCGGTAGGAGTGCTCCTGCAAAGCACGCCTATGAGCTCCATGCCATCTTCCCAGTGCTCCCTCTCATGAGGTGCCCAGGCTAGAGAGGGAGGATGGGCAACAGGTGGGTGAGGGGTGAGGAGGTTAATGGACGGGGGAGTGGGTGGATGTGCGGTGTCTGCACGGGAGGACGGAAGGTAACCCAGTAAGTGATGGCTGGGGGGGGCATAGGTGCAGGTAGGTGAGAGAAGGAGGGAGGACACGTAAAGATAGAACGAGCGGGGTGCCTGAGGGGAGACTAGATGAAGGAGGGAATGGATGAGTGTGTGTGTGGGGGTGGATGGATGTTTGCTCGGGTGAAGGAGAGATGAACGGAGGGAGGGACTCCTGGGAGATGGTGAACGGTGCATGGGTGGGGGGGATATACAGGTGTTTGGGAAGATGGGTGACTGAGGGAATGAGAAAGATGGAGAGAGAACTGTGGATCAGTGGATGGAGAATGAATGGCAGAGAGAAAGGACAGAGGGATGACAGATGTGAAGGCGGGTGTGTCTGCGAGATGGACAGACAATGCGTGGGAGGCTGAAGAGAGTAGCGGATGGTGAGCTGGAGAGTGGGCCTCTCCATGGGCAGAGGAATATCCCCATAGACAAAAGGCCAGATGGAGAGACCCTCCGGGATGTGGTTTGATGTTGGGTCAGTATCTTGGGGCGTCGGAGGAACAGCAGGGATGGAAAGGAGCGGAAGGGATGCATCCCTGGATGAAGCGAGCCTTGGTCTAGGCCTCAAAGGAGAGACAGGGACTGCTCCCCAGGGAGGCTTAGAGGGGCGGGTCCCAGGGAGATGGCTGGCCAGGCTGGCCCAGCCCAGGGTGACCCCTGTGCTCTTGGCCCTGCACACTCCCCAGCTGGATGAGGCCCACAACCAGGCACGCAAGCTGCAGCGGTCGCTGGACGAGCAGACAGAGCAGAGCGAGAACCTGCAAGTGCAGCTGGAGCATCTGCAGTCCAGGTGGGCCCCGGGAAAGGGAGTGGGTACAGGGATGGGGGCAGGGGTCGCAGTTCCTGCGGGAGGACCCCAAAGTTGGGTACGGGAGAGGATACATAAGGACGAAATCCAGGTGCCCTGGGGCCAGAATCCTGTCCCCTCTGGGCAGGAAGGGCCAAGGCCAGGAAACCAAGGAAGGGGAGCACAGGAAGTGAAAGCAGCTGGGAGGCCTGAATTGTGGCCCGAGAGCAGGAAGGGCTGCCAAAGAGGTCAGGCCCAAGTTGGGGAGTGGGGGAGGGCTAAGAGGTATGGGGAGTTACTGACAAAGAAAACAGTGCCCCAGGGCACCTGGGCTGTGGTCACCCCGGGCTAGCTGGGAGCTCCGGGGTCAGAGGGCACGGACCATACGAGGCTCTGGCCCTGACGGCAGGCGCATCGTCACCACCGTGCTGGCTCTTCCTGGGCCTGGGCATCCTCTTCTTTCTTGGAGTGGAGCCTGGACCCCTTGACCAGCTGCCTGCGTGGTGGCATCCTGGCTCTTCACTTACAGCTGTGTGGTCTTGGGCCATTTGTTGACCTCTCTGTGGACAACAATGCTTGCTCTTTGGTGGGACAATTAAACAAGCTTATAAAAGTACCTGGCATGGTAAGTGCTGAGTAACTGTCAGCAGCTGCTGCTGCTCTTGCTGCTGCCCCGGGGAGAAAGGGCTTCTATTTGAGCCCCATACTATGTTACAGGGACCACACTCCTTTGAGAGAAGAAAATCTGGGGAGGGCTGACAGATGAGAAAACTAAGGCGCAGAAGGATAAAGCCTTTCCTGGCCACACAGCGGAGTAATGAGGCCAGATCAGATGGCTCCCTGCCATAGGTGCCCTGATTTCCTGAGCAATTACTATGTGTTGCTGTGTGCTCTTAATCCAGGCTTGGGGCCAGACCTCACAGCTCTGTGATAGGGCCCCCCGACACTCAGTTCCCCCAGCAAGGCCCGGAAAGGGTGCTTGGGGCCAGGCACACTTCCAAGTCAGGGCCGTCTCTGGCCAGCTCTGCCCACGCCGGTCCCCGCCCCAGCAGACACCCCTCAAAAGGCCGCTGAGCACTCTCTTCAGGGCCATCAACTCCCAAAATGGACCCACCAACTCTGTAGCTAAGAAGTGCGTAGCTGAGAAGTGCTTGGGGTGGGGGTGGGGGGGCAGCGGGTCGCGCCAGGACCGATGCTCATTTTATTTCCCAACTTTTTGCGCTTTAATGTTCCGGGGAGAGCTCACTAAATCACGGCACAGTAATGGAGCCCCCGCCTGTGCCCCTCCCTGGCCGTGTTAATAATTCATGCCTTCCAGTAAGATGCGGCCAGGGCACCACTCCTGGGGGATGGGCCTCTCCTCCACCCGCCCTTCTCAGGAGAAGTGTGCCTCGTAAATTTTGGCTTTAGGAATTTTCATGCAGGGAAGAACTGGGGCGGAGCACTTCCTCACCAACATGGGGGTGGAGGAGACTCAGACGCCCCACCCCAGACTCTCGCCCGGTCTGGGGTTGGCATCCCCACAGAGAGGCCGCAAGGCAGCTGCTGCAGTCAGCACCTCGGCCCATGCCCTGCTGCCTGCGGAGCCTTGGGCAGGTTACCAGAAGACTCTGTGCCTCGGTCTCCTTATCTGTAAAATGGGGGTGACAGGAGCACCTCCCTCATTTCAGGGGCTTCTCGGAGGATGATGTGAGATGAGGTGCCTAACTGCTGCCAGCACCCCCATCCTGACCTCCTGTGCCCTCACCCCACAGGCTCCGCAGACAGCAGCAGAATGCCCCCCTCTTCGGGAAGATCCGCAGTGCTCGCTTTGGCACGGAGGAGACCGGGGATGGAGCCAGTGACCTGGATGAGGACGAGGATCTGCAGATCCAGGTGGCCTAGAGCACCCCCCAGGCTGGGCAGGCCAGCCAGCGGCACAGGCCCCCCGGTTCCAGGCTGAGTGGCCACTTGAATGGATGTGGGTGCCCGTGCTCGCTCTGGGCGCAGGCTCTGCTCCCTGCCACGGACCACTTCCTTCTCTCCCAGGGCGGCATCAGTGGTCTCACCCCCGACACCCCAAGGCAGGGGAGCTACGGCCTATGTTTTGTATATGCACACACACACCCGGGGTCCCTGGACCCATCTGATTTTATAAACACAGGACCACTTCACGGCCCAGTCCAGAAACACCCACCCACCGAGCCCCTTGCTGCAGGGGAAGAAGGGATGTCAAGGGAGGACTACTAGGGCCCCAGTCTGGGCTCAGGAACCGGGCAGAGGTTGTTCATAGTATGGTGTGATAAACTCAGTCTTTTGTAATAAACGGCATTGAGGCTTTCGGGGTCGAGTCCTGAGAGTGGCAGCTATGGGACGGTGTGAGAGCGAGCTCCAGCCAGCTTCTGGCACGAGCCAACCCAGAGCTCAGAAACGAGTGGCTTAATGGATGAATGTGAGGAAGAAGGAACGAACGAATGCATGACTGTCTGGGCTACTGCGTGGTCTGGAATCCGGCCTCTGGGGTGGGAAGGAGGAGGTATGGTGTGTACGTCTAATCGGAAAGGGAGGAGACCTCAGTCTCTGCTCTGCCCCTTTTTGGCTGTATAGCCTTGGGGAGGTCACCCCGGCCCCAGCCTCAGTTTCTCCATCAATAAATTAGCTGTCCCATAGAACCTTCGTGAGACTTAAAGGAGCGCGTCTGAAATGCAGCCGAGGTTAGTTATCATTGAGATGCTTGCAGGTATGCCCTGAAGGGGAAGGATTTGCCAGCTGGGTCCTGCCACAAGGATGAAGTTCAGGTACCTGGTAGGAGCTGACCTCGCGGTAGGTGTGAACACAGTGACAATAAATCCTTTTATCTTTCTTCTAGCCCTGCTTCTAGGCAGTGAAAGTACAGGTAATTTAAATTTCACTTTTGATATTTAATTTCTAAACCTTATAACCAGCAGATTTATATTGAATCTGATGGAAATGGTTATTAAAAACATGGTGATGCATTTTTGAATCTTTGCAAGTCGAGGTGGCCTTCGAGGCACCTGTCCTTGATGAGATGTTTTAGTTGAATTCTTGGCACCCCCCTGCTTTCTGTGAAAGGGGGCCCTGCCAGAATTGTCCCAGCACGTGGAAGGTGGTGAGTTCTCTGTATTCGGAGGTGTGCGAGGAGAGGCGGGGCTCGAGCAGGGGTCTGGGCAACAAACAGCAGTTTGTTTCAACCCATAAATTCAATCCATAAAGTGGCTCCCCACCGCAGGGCTAGGGAGCTGTGCTCAATGACTTTCTGATTGTGAGGACCCCCTCAGGGGGGCGGAGCGGAGGAAGAGACAGGCGGGGGTAGCCCAGCTGGGCTAATAAATACAGGTCCTGAGTATTTCCCATGGCAATGAACTAAGGATGCTGGTGAGACAGGCCCATATTCCCTCCTGACTTCAAGGGAGAAGGAAGGAGAGGAAAAGACCAGGATTTGGGGATCCCTCCTCTTGGGTCTTTCCCCACGAGCCAGAGCCTGCAGAAAAGGGGCTTCCGGAAAGGACCACTTCCTACCAGGAGTCTTTCTGTTTTCTCTCCCAAACAGGAAGTTGGTCCCAGAGGAGGCTAAAAGTACTGCCCTTTGACCCCTGGGAGCCAGGCTCTCCCTGACAGCAGCCTTCCCGGGCCCCAATCTGCCATTCCCAGACACAGAGCAGACCCTTCAGGCGCCACTGGCTCCCCCAGACTCCCTGGCTCCTTCTGTGAGATAGCGTTGAGCAGGGGCCCCATCGCAGGCGGGGGTGGGGCTCTCCCAAGAATGTCTGTTTGAAGAGGCCTGCTCCATTGTGCAGGAAAAAGCTGGGGGTGGGGGGCCCTCTGCAGACATGGGGCTAGAGAAGTCTTTGGTCTCTGGACCTAGAATGCAAACCGCCTCCCTGATCACGGCAGCATCTGCCAACAGCACCATCGGCTTGGGCTCACGTGATGTTTTAAAAACTATATTTAATGTGTTGCTGATGTTACTGGTGGGAAGTTTTCTCATAAAAATGTGGATTTCCTTCTGTGGAGAAATCGGCACCTCAGACCACACCAGGCTCATGTTCCTGCAAGGCCACAGATGCTGGGCTGACAGGCCGGGGTTCCCTGGATTGGGGGTACAGGCACCCCAATGGGCCACAGTCATCGCCACTCCCTGCAGCCTCTCCCCGTGCCCCCCTCATTTATATTACTGCCTGACTCCTGGGGGTACATGAGGTTTTTTCCTTTGGCCTGGACTGGCTTTTCTAAACAGATGAAGAAACTGAGGCACTGGCCCCAATCAGTGTGAGGTAGAGCCAGCTAAGGACATTCGGGGCTCAGAACTCCTGTGGGGTCCTCATCCCTACAAGGGTGACTGCCAAGAACAGTTCAGGTCTATTGAGCCATCCTGAGTGTTCACAACCTGAGAGGCAGGCCCTACCGTCATCACCCCACCTGACACCAAGGATGCAGAGGCACAGCGGGAGCAGGTGACCATCCCAAGGCCGCACTGCGGGTTAGGATTCCAGCCCTGAGCCCACACTCCTGACCAGGATCCCTTCCACACTCCTGACCACGATCCCTTCCCGCGCTTCACTGATGGTCTGGCCCCTGCCCTCCTGTGCAGCCCCACCCCATTCCATTTCACACGCCCTGCTGTTCGAACTCCCTTCCTGCACCCAGAGTTGCCCTTCCCCCATCAAACCCCCAGCAGCCTTCAAAGCTCAGCCTATTTGGCTCATTTTGATATTACTGCGTTGTCTGCTTTTGTCACCCCACCAGATGCTCCTGGAAGACACAGAATCCTTCCAGCAGCCAGTACAGTGCCTTGGGCCTCGTAGAATTCTTTAAAGGGAAGAAGGATGTGTGGATGGATGGATGAATGGGCGGATGGGTAGGTGGATGGATGGGTGAGTGGATGGAGGGTTGGGAGGGTGGGTGGGTGGATGGGTAGAGGAAGGATGACCAGGACGGCAGAAGGCTGAAGCCAGAACCACCCTGACATTGCCCTCCCTCCACTGAAGTCCACTACAATTCCCACAGGACGGGTCCTAGACAAGTCTCTTTGCAGGTCAGCTAAGTGTCCCAAACTCAGATGGCAGGTCCCTAAAGTCACAACAGCCCAAGGGCAGTAATGCCAGGGCCTCTCCTCCCCGCCTGGAGTGCCCCAACAGGCTGGAGAACCTGCTAGGCCAGACACTGCCCCACCCAGCCCCTCCTCCCCACACCTGGCCCCTCCTCCCTCCACCCAGCCCCACCTCCCCCTGCACTTGGAGACTGGCAGCTGAAGGTTGCTCTCCAGCAGAGGTGGCTCTGCCCAGTCTGGCTCTACCTGGCAGAAATCCACGCGTAGAGTAAGACCCCCCCATGCCCAGTTCCATGGTCCAGACAAGCCTGGTTTCTAGGCCCAGTTGCTTTCTGACTGGCTGTGTCTTCTGGCAACTCCTGACCTTCTCTGGGCTTCTATGTCCCTATCTGTAAAATGGGGACAGTAGCCCTTGGGTTTTCCAAACCCACTTTCAATAATCTGACTGTACTATAAAGTATTATCTTTCTGGAGTTCCCAGGGCTCTGCATCTCCTCCCACGACCCCAGTGCCCTGTTTGCCTACAGGCCTGTCAGCTACCCTGGGCACCCCGCTGGGGCAGTGGGTGAGGGGGAGGAGGCAGAGGTAGCACCCAAGAACCAGCTGCAGCTCTCAGCCCACCCCCTACCACCACCACCCAGCTCCTCTGCCTACTAATTGCAGGTTGCAAGAAACCAGCTGCCGCCCAGGCCCCAGGCAGGCGCCTCCCAATGGAGCAGGGGCTCCCTGGAAAGCCTCCCAAGTCTTCCTCCAGCCCCACAGACCCAGCTGTGCTGGGGGTGGTCTCCATGGTTCTCAGACCCCCCCACCCCCAGGAGAGGGCCTGATAAGGTGTAAACATGTGAAGCCTTCCTCCACAGCTTCCTGTTTCCCAGGTTTCCCCCACTTCAGAGAAGAATCCTGGCCCACCCCTCCCCCACGCAGGAACTAGCCGTGGCTCCCCACCCCTGGATAAAGTCTCACTCCACATCCTGCACGTGGGGTGCTCTAGACTCTCTCCCTTAAGCACATTCTCTAAGTGGCCTTGGTCTCAGCTCCCTGTTGCTCCAGGATAAAGTCCAGCTGGGCCCCTGGCGGTGGCCTCTCTCCCTCCCCCACGGGCTACCCAGCATGGGTTCCACACCTGCCTGGGGCCGGAGTGTCAGTGCTTGGGTCAGGCTGATCAGCGATTTGGTGGGGGCCTCATCTGCTTGCACCTGGACCTCAAGTTTGAGGGCAGGAGTCCTGCCATGGGAATCTGGATCTCCAGGAAAAGACAGAGGGTGTCACTCGGAGCTCATGCCCTCTCCATAGCACCGATTATTTTTAACCTTCACAGCAAGTGGGAAGTGGACAATGGCACTATGGGGAAACTGAGGCCCAGCAAGGGAAGGGACCAGCCTGCAATGACACGAGCTGGATTTGAATCCAGACATCTCCGGAGGCCAGATGTTCTCTCCAGGGCCCTGGCTCAGGTCTAAGCCTGGATCTGAGCAGTGGAGGGGAGAGGAGAGCGCATGTCATCGCCCCCTCCTGCCTTCAGATCACTCGAGGCCCCTTCTCACCCAGGCCTCACATGTCCTCTAACTTAGGCAGGTGGACGGTGGGTGAGCAAACTGAGGTCAGAGGGCAGAGAGGCTTATCCAAGGGCACCCCACAGCTGTGTCCCGGGACCCGCCCCTCCAGGTCCTTCTACCAGGGTTGTGATCCTTCACTCCTGTGACCCCTCCATTGCAGTAACTCCAGACAGCGGCCAAGCAGGTGTGGATTCATCTACACCCTAATGAGGCAAGGAGCTCCACCTCCCCAAGTCTTACTTTCCAAATAAGCAGCAGGGGTGCTTGCTAACACGGGGCTAGCAAGGAGGCTAGTCAGCCCCCTGCACCGACTTCAGCACCCAGCAGCACTGTGTGGGAGGCCGGTGGTCCAGACAGGAGCAGCAGGCCAGCCCACACGGCGGGGATCTTTGTCCAGGATCTGCCTCTACCTGCAGGGACTGACCCAGCCACACTCAGCATCCCTGCCCCATCCAATCTCAGAAACCTCCCCTCTCGCCTAGCAGCCGAGGTGTCTTCATTCCCAGGCGCAGTGGGGTTTAAGGGAGCATTTGGAGAGAGCAAAGGCACCTTTGTTCCTGGAGAGCCACCCCATCTGCCGATAAACTGGAGCTTGCTGTGTAACAAGATCCCTTGGGAATTTAACTGGTGGGAATTCCTTATCAGAGAGAGTTTATCTGATCGCCCAATCCCCGAGGGGTAAACTGAGGAAGCTGCCAAGCTCAGAGTGGGTAGGGTCAGAAAGGGAAAAGAGAAGCCCCGCCAGGCAGTCTGCCTGCTCTTTCTTTTGATGCTCAGGACTGCCTGGGAGGTGATCCCAGCGGTCATCGCACCCTCCAGGTGAGAAAACCCAGGCTGAGGCCCTCGGCAGCTTCCTGCAGCCTCACAGCAACGAAGCAGCAGCATTTGAATGGGGTTCCCAGGGGCGCCCCATGTGCTTTCATTTACCCACTCTCCTCCCCGGGCTCCAGGGCCCTTGGAGGTCCAGATGGTGTGGTGTGGCCGCCGTGGCCTCGCCTCCCGCTTGCTCCCTGCGCTTCTGCCCACTGGCCTCCTTTCTCCACCCTTGCAATACCCCAAACCCGCTGCTCCTGCCTCGGAGCCTCCAGGCACGCTGTTCCTTCTGCCTGGAGATGGCCTACCCGCCTCCCCATCTCTCTCAGGCTCCCTTTCAATGTCATTTCCCAAGCCAGGCCTTTCTGGCCCCTCCAGCCACACACGTGCCCCCCTCCTGTGTCCATTGCCCTCCACCTCAGTCCCACCACCCCCCCACCCCCCCGCACTGACTTTCCCAGTGGCTCTCCCGTGCTTGCAGCTGAGGCACCTGGCTGCTGCTGACTTCCCTCTCCGCCTCCCCAGCCTGTGGGTCCCGGGGCTGAGACCTGGCCCTTGTTAGTCACCTTCCTCCCCGCAGCACCTGTGCCCGCCACACAGCAGGAGCCACGAAGCCTACGATGGATGAATGACTGAGTGGATGAACAGATGAATGAAGGACCTTAGGCATCTGCTCTGGGTACCCCACGGCCTGCCCCAGAGGCTCAGGTTGGTCAAAGGCAGCCAGAGATGCAGTTATAAAGCAGGGCCGGCAAATGGACTGTGCAAAGTTTTTTGAGAGGAAACTCAAAGCTGCAGTGCTATTAAAAATTGATATTTCAATGAGATAATCCCTCTCCCTCTCCTAGGCTTTTAATTGATTGTCTAAAAAGCCTTCCTCTGTTGTGCTTCTTTATTTGCAGGGACCATTAATTCTTTTATGGACGATCAAACCCGGATAGAGTGGAAAGGGCTACCGCACAGCTGATTCAAAAACAGTAACCAAGGCGCCGGGACAAACATCTGGGGGTTGACCAGGAAAGGTGACATGGCGGCAGGGCTGGCCTGGCCTCTGGGTACTGGGATGAGCGGAAGCCCCTCCGTGTCCAAGAAGCACACACGCGAGTGCGCGCACGTGCACACACACACACACCCCTTGCCCAGTTCAATGAACAGCTGGGGGCACAGAGGTGAGGGCAGCACCCTGGGGCTGTGGGGTAACAGCTGTGAGGAAGACCCCCATCCTGGAAGTGGGGACCTTTGGGATCCCCCTTGCCACTGGTACCCAGTTCCCCACCTCTCCAGACCCCTGTTCCCCAATCCTTCCCTATAGAGTGGACCTAGATGTGGAAGGAAGAGCAGATGAGCAGTCGACCTTGAAGTTCCTCCCCTTCACCTTTCTGGTCCTCTCCCCCATCCTAGCGCTGGATGACACTGGCACCGGGCTTGAGGGGTGGATCTGAGGGTGTTGCACAGAACCTGGTGTACAGTGAGAGCTGCCACTGCTCACACTACTCTCGGTGTCAGTGTCCCTACCCTGGCTCTGCAAGGGCCCTCACACCCAGGCCCTCTCCCCTGAGGATGGCCTTGGCACCTCCTTCCCCCGCTCCCTGGAACAGCTCTGAACCGGCTCAGCTCTGCCACAAGGCTGGTGACTATACAGGTGTTCTGTGCACACCTGTCTCAGCCACATCTACTTCTCCCCTCCCCTCCAGCCCCCCAAATCCTGTCACCGTATCAGCCTGACAGGCAGCCTTAGCGAGGCCCCAGAGGGTCCCGGGCCAGGGTCCGGTGGGCTGGCCCCGGGCTCGCTCTTAACAGTCTTGCTCCTGCGCTGGCCTTCCTCATTTTCTCTCTGCTGCTCCACGCTCCTGATACCTTTCTGGAAGGGGATGAGTTGCCAAGCAGGACTGGCTTCATGGGCACGTGGCCTGTGCAGTCACACAGGACTCTACACTTCGAAGCGCCCTGCTCTGAAGTTGGTCATTTGAAGTTGGTTTTTGCTCTGTTGTCTCACCTTAAATTACTAACAGATTTTTAAGGGAGTCCCACACTTTCATTTTGTACCAGAACCCGTAAATTATGGAGTAAGTTCTGCTACCTTGGACACACCTGTTTCAGGAAATGATTGTGTGGGGTAGGTTCCCAGGGCAGAGCGCTCCTGCCTTTCACCCTGACCAGTATCCCCCAACATCTGGCCGTCTCGCCTGAGTCCTCCTCCCCACCTAGGCTCCTCCAGCTCAGAAATCCTGGTGGTTCCTGTCTCCTAACTGCAGGGGCCCGTCAGAGGATGAGCAAATTAGAGATTGACTTCTCCAGGCATCTTCCAGTCACAGACCCTGGGGGAGGGGTTCAGAGGGAGGCCAGGGCACCTCGAACCATGTTTCCCCTGGACAAGTATGACAGGAAAGAATGGAGCCTGCACAGCAGGTGAAGCACGAATGTATTTTAAAGATCTGAAGAATTATAACAGCCTCCGGTCAGCATGGATTGTTCTCCCCAGGGAATGGACATTAAAGGTACTACTGGGTCCTCCCTGGTGGTGCAAGGACTTAAGTGTCGGTGCTATGAAGCTCTCCACAGCTACTGCAGCATGAGTTTCATCCCCAGCCAGGGAGCTACCCACATGGCACAGCAGACCTCTCCTGTCTCTCCCGCTGCTCCCCTCAGCAATGTATTTCAGTCAGTCTGCCTGCTCTGCTCCCCACTCTGTCTCTGGTGACTCCTCTCACCCTCCTGCACCTCTGGCCTACACCCCAACTCTTGTTTGCATAAATAAATCTTTTTTTTTTTTAAAAAAAAAAAGGAGGCCTGCCCCAGGTGGCACAGCTGATTGAGTGCAGTGCTGTGAAGCTGTCCACAGCCAATGCAGTGCGGGTTTGATTCCTGGCTGGCCAGGGAGCTACCCACATGGCGCAGCAGACCTCTCCTGTCTCACCCGCTGCTCCCCTAAGCAGTGTTTTCGATCCATCTGCCTGTTCTGCTCCCTGCTCTGTCTCTGGTGAATTCTCTCACCCTCCCACGCTTCTGGCCTTTACCCCAGTTCTTGTATAAATAAATCTTAAAAAAAAAAAAAGTTTAATTAAAAAAAAAAGGTACAACTGCTTGACCTTATGGACGTTGGAAAGGTTTGCTCCAGCATCCTCAGATGGCAAAGGGGTAGAAACCTCTGCAGGGCCACATGGCAAAATGCAGCAAAATCAAGGGCAGTTCCCTTTGAGAAATCTATACTAAGGAAGTCTGCAGCATGAGTAATGTGTAATAGTTAGCCACACAAGGGCTCACTGTGGCACTGTTTACAAAAGCAAAAATAGAGACAGTTAAGTGGCCAGTGGTCGGGACTGGTTAAACAAATGACAGTGCATTTCTCCAGGGGATGCTGGACAGTCAGCAAAATCGACCTTGTTACAGGCACATCTCAGAGAGGTGGTGGGTTTGGTTGCAGTCCAACCCAGTCCAGCGAATATTGCAATAGAGAGAGTCACAGGAATTTTTTGGTTTCCCAGCACATATGTCTACACTGTTCTGAGTCTATCTAGTGTAATAACATTATGTCTAAAAAGCAGTGTGCATACCTTAACTAAATGTCACACAGAGACAGGAAGTGAGCCCAGGCTGTTGGAAAAGTGGTGGCAATGAACTTGCTCAACCCAGGGTTGCTGCTAAATCTCCGATTTGTGAGAAGACAGCAACACAGTCTCTGTACAGCGTAATCAAGAAAGCACAATAAAAGGCATCAGGGTCCTGGATTTCTCTCTATACGTGTGGCAGGATCCACACCACAGTGGTGATGTCCGGTCATTGTCTTTGTCCTTTCTTATCCCTGGTGGCCAATCACCAAAGACTTGGACACTTTCTGAGGATCTTGAAAATATGCTTCTGCGCCTACTCTTCTCAGAAGCAAGCCATGCTACCTTTCTGCAAGACTTGCCTTCACTTCCTGTCCTGCTCCCCACAATCACACTGAGGCTTCCATCTATTCCCTAAGGGCCAGGAGGAGGATTTTTTTTCAAAATGCTAATTGGATCCTATCCCTTTCCTTGTCTAAAACCTTTATCTAGGGCCTCCCTGGTGGCACAAGGGGTTAAGACGCAACATATGAAGCTGTCCGCAGCCACTGCAGCACGAGTTTGATCCCCGGTCAGGGAGCTACCCACATGGCACAGCAGACCTCTCCTGTCTCGCCTGCTGCTCCCCTCAGCAGTGTATTTCAGTCGATCTGCCTGTTTTATTCCCCACTCTGTCTCTGGTGAATCCTCTCACCCCCACTCCCACACCTCTGGCCTGTACCCCGGTTCTTATATACATAAATAAATCTTTGAAAAAAAATAAAACCTTTATCTAGCATCCCATTCCTCAAGATGCAGACCCAACCCTTGCACTAGCCTTCAAGTCCCTGTGTGGCCAGCCTCACCAAACACCACACTGCCCTTCTTCCCTCTGCATCCCAGGCATTCTGGCCTCTTCCCATGTGCTTAAGTGAGGCAGCTCTCCTGCCACAGGGCCTTTGCATATGCAGTTCCACCAACTCAGAATACTCCCCCTTCCTTCACCTGGTCAATGCACCCTTCTGCTTCCACTTGAAGACTCACTTCTTGAGTTAATCTTCCCAGACAGGTCAGGACTCCTATCTCTCTTCCAGCATCACATCATCTCTCTCTCTTCCTCTCTGACCTTCTCACAGCTGTACCTGCAACTAAGGAATTCTGAGATCGGTGCCTGTCACTGCCACTAATCAAGGGCATACACTATTCTTGTCAACCACTGTGTTCCCGGTACCTAGTGCCTAGTACCTGGCACTGAGTGGGTGCACAAATGTTTATCCAGTGAATCAATTAAGTCAGGAAGGGAGGCAAGGCTGGGCCAAGCACCCGCTCTCTCTTCACTGCTGGCTGGCATGCCTGTCCAGGGAGCAGCTTGCCAGGCCTGCAATTAGCACACCACACGTGTGCTCAGGAAGGCAGCCAGAAAAGAGAGCCGCACGCTGGGAGGCAGGGCTGGAATGTCACCTCCTTCCTGAAAGCTGCTCTCCGTATCCATCGGAAATTGCCTCTTGCCCCAGCCTCCTTCGGAGGAAGCAGAGAGAGCAAGAGTCCCCCTCTCCTTCCTGTCCAGCCCCTTCCTGGTCAGTTCCCTTTGATGCGAAGGCTCCCAGCGAGACTGGCGTGTGTCACTGCTGAGCTGGGAGGGGGACAGGGCCAACAGGGGCCTCCTCCTTAGGATATAACTAGCCCAGATCTCAGTGTATGATGGAGGGTTCCAGGTTCTGGCAAACGCCACCTTCTCCCGAATTTGGGAAGAACTCATCCAGCTGATGGCTGTGGTGGAGGGGGCAGGAGGTGGGGGGGGGAAGGGGTGCTGGAGTTGCCTACGATTCTGGGGTCTCCTGGCAGCTCCGGATTTGATCTTCATTAACTCTGGCTCTGTCAAGCTTGCCCTTTTCCCACTAGCAGAGGCAGGGATGCAGGAGGAGCTAGGACCTCGCGGGAGATCCCTGGGGCTAGGTTCCCTAGCTTTCTTAGGTTAAGTCAAGGCCCCAAGAAACAGAGATTCCACTGTCTCCAGGGGACTGACGTGATCATATCATCTACTTGCCAGACCCCAGTTTTTCTGCTTGCGAAATGGGGTTGCAACACCTACCCCAGCTTGCTGCTGTGAGGTTTAAAAAGCCAGCACAGAGTTTCTGCAGGCGTGGACTCACCACCATGGCAAACAGAACGATGTGGGCCACACTCCACTAAGTGGCTCTGACCAACACTAGGACGAAGAGATTTCTGGTTGGTTCCTCTTTTCATCTCCTGCCAGTTGTCAAAGAGAGTCTCAGGGGGCGGTGTGGGCTTAGCGTCTCTCAACACTTGACTTCTCTTTAACAAAAATCTAGAACTTTTAGATTAGCATTTGTTTTATTTTCAAGGTATTTTGTTTATATAGCTTGTTCTTGAGGCAAACAGAAAATGCAAGGTGATTTAAAGAAGGGTATTGAGAAATAAGATAGCACAGCAGATGCTTGAATCTGGCAAAAATCACGAAGTGGCTGGAGTGGCCGGGGTTTGGGGAATGCTGTAATAGCCTGGGCAAAAATATTTTGCAAAATGTCAAGTGATGTACAAACAGAGTGGGGCTGAGGCACCGGAAGGGTCAGCACCAGAGAGAGGTTTTGCATTTCCTGGGAGAAAATCTCAGACTTGAGTGGATAAGGCCAAGTGTATTATTAGTGATTTAATATGATAATATCTCTCTCCTCAGTCTGTGGACCACACATTGGGAAGATGCTTCCACAGGTGTGGTTTTATTTAACCCTTATTATTCCCATTTTCAGGAGAAGAAATTGAACCTCCAGATGAAGAGGAATTGGCTGGACCCCCAGATGCTCCCCTGCATCTGTCCAAGGGTAGTGGGTGGTCCCTCCTTCCTGTCCTCTCCCAGCCAGACAGATGGGTTGGGCTCTGAGGCCAGGACTGCCCTCAGCACCCAGGAGGTAATCTGAATCCTGTGTGGAACCCCTCACAGGGCACTGTTCCCATAACCTCTCCCCAAAACGGCACAAGTGGAGGGTGAGATGAGATAGGCATAGTAATCACACCCATTAACTTAAAGTAACAGATTTTTTACTCAAATATTTTTTTCAGTCAGAAAATATATGCATGATCGTTATAGTATATTTTAGGAAACAGACGAAAGTAAATATTGGGTTGTCGGAAAAGCCACATTGCATTTTTGCTTGAAAAACATAGAAAAGGGCCTCCTCTGGTGGCGCAGCGGTTGAACGCTGGGCTGTGAAGCTGCCCACAGCCTCTGCAGCGCCGGTTCAATCCCCGGCCACCGGCGAGGGTCCCACATGGCGCACAGACCTCTCCTGTCCCGCCCGCTGCTCCCCTCAGCAGTGTATTTCGTCAGTCTGCCTGTTCTGTTCCCCGCTCTGGCTCTGGTGAATTCTCTCACCCTCCCGTGCTTCTGACTGTACCCAGTGCTTGTATAAATAAATAAATAAATCTTTAAAAAAAAAACATAGAAAAAAATACACAACTTTTCCGACAGTCCAATAAATCCTGTGAATGATAAAAACCTGGTTTTGGGTTTTTATATGCAGGGTCTTTCAAGAGTTTTGGCTTATATTTCCTTGCAACTCATCACCCCACTTAACAGATGAGAAAACTGAGACCCAGAGGGGCTAGGTAAGTTGCCCAAGTAGCAGAAGAGGGCTTGAGCCAGGTAGTTTGGTTCCAGAGCCTCCATGCTTAAGCCTGTCTCTGCCTGGAACCCTTCTGTTCTTGGGAGAATAAAGTCTTAGACACACTATGTGGGGTTGGCCCCACCCCTATTTCCAGAGGGGCAAAGAGCACAGAGCTGAGTTCACACAGCCACCCCTTTGTCCCTTTTTCATTGTCTCAGTATCCCCAGACAACACATCCTGGCCAGAGGTACCCATTGCCAGGACTTCTAGCATATCAATAATTATATTAAATGCAAATGGTCTAAATGCACCAATTAAAAGATAATTATTGGCAGACTGGATTTAAAAACACAATCCAATTATACGCTATCTCCAAGAGACTCACTTCAACTATAATGATATAGGCAGGTTGAAAATTAAAGAATAGGGAAAGATATATCAAAGGAAAGCAGGAGTAACTATATTAGTATCAACTAAAGTAAACTTCAGAGGAAAGAAAATTACAGAGACAGAGAGGGACAGTATATAATAATTAGGAGGTCAATGTACCAAGAAGACAGAGCAATCCTACATGTGTATACACCAGACAACAGAACTACAAAATGTGTGAAATAAAAACATAGAACAGAAAGGAGGAATGGCCGAATTCACCATCCTCAACACCCCTGTCTCAACTATTGACAGAACAATTAGGAAATCGGCAGGTATGTAGCAAAACTCAACATCACCACCAGTCAACAGGATGCAACCGATATTTATGGAACATTCAGGAAATTGAGTGCTTTCCCCTAAGATCCAGAATAAGACAGCACTGTCAGCTCTCACTACTCTTATTCAACGTAGTGTTGAAAATTCTAGCCAGTGCAATGAGGCAAGGAAAGGAAATAAAAGACATACAGAAGGAAAGGAAGAAATAAAACTGTCTTTTAAAAGATTTATTATTTATGCATACAAGAACTGGGGTACAGGCCAGAGGTGTGGGTGTGAGAGGATTCATCAGAGATAGAGTGGGGAGCAGAACAGGCAGACTGACTGAAATACACTGCTGAGGGGAGCAGCAGGTGAGACAGGAGAGGTCTGCGGTGCCATGTGGGTAGCTCCCTGGCCAGGGATTGAACTCGTGCTGCAGAGTCTGCAGACAGCTTCACAGGTTACTCTTAAGCCCTTGCGCCACCAGGGAGGCCCAAAATAAAACTGTCTTTATGTGCAATGACATGGCTATATAGAAAAATCTCAAGGAATCTACACTAAAGAGCCCAAACTCCTAGGGCTAATTAATGTATGCAGCAACGTCACAGAATACAAGATAAACATACAAAAAAAATGTGTTTCTATGTACTAGCAATGAACACATGGATAGCAAAATTAAAAATATAATACCATTGCCAATCACCAAAAATAAGTAAATAAAATACATAGGTATAAATCTAACAAAATGTGTTCAGGACTTGTATGTTGAAAACTACACTAGGCTGATTAAAGAAATCAAAGCTCTACATAAATGAAGAGACAGACTGTGTTCTCAGGCTGGAAGACTCAACATAATAAAAGTGTCCATTGTCCCCAAACTGATTTAAAAAAAAAAAACCTGGAATTAATTTAATGCAATTTCTATCAGAATCCTAGCAAGATTTTCTACAGATTATAGATTATAAAGTTATTCTAATATTTATATGTGGGGCCTCCCTGGTAGCACAAGGGGTTAAGCACAGCACTGCAAAGATATCCAAGGTCTCTGCAGCACTAGTTTGATCCCCTGCAGGCCATGGAGCTACCCATATGACACAGGAGACCTCTCCTGTCTCACCCGCTGCTCCCCTCTGTGTTGTATTTCAGTCAGACTGCCTGTTCTGTTCCCCACTCTGTCTCTGGTGGATCCTCTCATCCCTCACACTTCTGGCCTGTACCCCAGTTCTTGTATGCATAAATAAATCTTTAGAAAGATAAAATTTATATGTAAAGGTATAGGAACTAAATTAGCTAAAATAATTTTGAAAGAGAATAAAGTGAGAGGAATCAGTTATCTGATCTCAAGACATATACAATGACAGTAATCAAGATGTGTGCCATTTGCAAAGGGTGGCGAATGGAACAGGAGAGAGAAGCCGAATTATTGTACATCCAAATGACTTCTGACAAAGTTACAAAAGCAACTCAATGGTTAAAAAAGAGAGAGACTTTTCAAAAGATGGTGCTGGACTAAATGGGTATCCCTAGGTCAAAGGGGAGGGAAAAGAAAAAACTACAACATCAACCGATCTCATATCTCTTACAAAATTTAACTCAAAATGTACCACAGACTTTATATAAAACATAAAGCTATTAAACCTTCAAAGTAAAACATTGGAGAAAATATTTAGAAACTAGAGATAGGCAAGTTCTTAGACTCACTTGGTGCTGAAAGTATCATCCCTACGAGGAAGAATAAATCATTTGAACTTCATTGAAATTAAAAAGTTTGCTTTGTGAAGATCCAGTTAAGGAGGTAAAAAGGCAAGCTACAAACTGGGAGGAAATATTTGTAAACCACATATCCAAGAAAGGACTACTATCTAGAATATATAAAGAACTCGTAACATTCAACAGCAAAAAAGCAAATCATCAAATGAGAATATGGGCAAAAGACACAAAGAAACATTTTACTGAAGAAAATACACAGATGGCAAATTAACACATGAAAAGATGTTCAACAACATTAGTCATTAGGGAAATGCAAATGAAAACCACAAGGAGATATCACTACACACTTATCAGAATGGCTTAAAAAAAAATAGTGACAACAGCCAATGCTGGCAAGGGTGCAAAGGAACTGAATCACCTATCCACGATGCTGGTGGGAAAGCAAAGTGGTACAGCCACTCTGGAAAAGAGTTTGGCAGTTTTTAAACTAAACATGCAATTAACATATGGCCCCGTAATTGCACTCCTCACCATTTATCCTTGAGCAATAAAGACATGGGTTCACACAAAACCTATACATGAGGGCCTCCCGGTTGGTGCAGCGGTTGAGCGCTGGGTTGCGAAGCTGCCCGCAGCCTCTGCGGCGCCGGTTCAATCCCCGGCTGCTCCCCGGCCACCGGAGGAGGGTCCCACATGGCGCGCAGACCTCTCCTGCCGCCCACTGCTCTCCTCAGCAGTGTACTTCGGTCCTTCTGCCTGCTCTGCTCCCCGCTCTGGCTCTGGTGAATTCTCTCACCCTCCCGCGCTTCTGACTGTACCCAGTGCATGTATAAAAACCAAACAAACAAACAAACAAATAAATAAATAAATGAACATGCCTCTATAAAAAAAAAAAAAAAAAACCTATACATGAATGTTTACAGCTGCCTTATTCATAATAGCCCCCCAAACAAGAAACAACCCAATAAACAGTGGTACTTCCCTGCCGTGGAACATTACTTGGCAATAAAAGGAACAAACTCTTGGGTGACTGACTCTCCAGCTGAGTGAAAAAGCCCATCTCCAAAGATTCCATACTTGTCATCCCAGTTTTGGGTCATTCTGGAAATGACCAAAGTACAGAAATAGAGAAGAGATTAGTGGTTGTCAGGGGTTAAGAGGAAGAGGAGAGGGAGGGAAGTGGGTTTGGCTATTTTGGGTCGATAGGATGGATCTTTGTGGTGATGGAAATATTGACTTTCTGACCGTTTCAAGGTCAACATCTGGCTGTGCTACTATAGTCTAGTTTTGCAAAAAGCATCTTCACCACTGGGTGAAGGACGGGTATACTCACCTGTACCTCACAACTGCACATGGGTCCATAAATACCTCAATGTAAGGTTTCATTAAAAAAAATTAGGTGGGGGGGGCCTCCCTGGTGGCGCAAGGGGTTAAGCACCGCACTATGAAGCAATCTGCAGCCTCTGCAGCATGAGTTCGATCCCTGGCTGGCCACATGGCGCAGTAGACCTCTCCTGTCTTGCTCACTGCTCCCCTCACCAGTGTCTGTTCTGTTCCCCACTCTGTTTCTGGTGAATCCTCTCACACACACACACCCCTCCCCCGTATTCTGGCCTGTACCCCAGTTCTTGTATGCATAAATAAATCTTTAAAAAAAATTTAGGTGGGGGTCTCCCTGGTGGCGCAGGAATTAAAGTCTCAACGCTGTCAAGCTATCCCCAGCTACTGTGGCATGAGTTCGATCCCTGGCCAGGGAGCTGACCCACATGGTGCAGCAGACCTCTCCTGGCTCGCCTGCTGCTCCCCTCAGCAGTGTCTTTCAGCCTGTTCTGCTCCCCACTCTGTCCCTGGTGAATCCTCTCACCACCCCCGACTCTGGCCTGTACCCCAGCTCTTCTACACAAAATAAAATAAATCTCTAAAAAAATTTTAGATGACAATAGTGAAACAGGGCTACAGGGTAGGCTAGAGCCTCAGAGGGACAGTGCCAAGGGAGAGGGCGGGTCACTGTGGGTTCTCACCTGTGCACAACTGCAAGACCACTCGGGCTCAGGGAACAAGAACAATGGGGTGTATTTAACAAACAGGGGAAACAAAGTGTTGCCAAGGCCACAGGCGCCGGCTCTCTCACCCCAGATGGTGTCCACAGTGTCCAGGCGTCCCAGAGCAAAGGCCGCTCCTTCAAGATGGCGCCTCCCGCCAAGGACGCCTGGAGATGGCGGCTGCTGGGCTCCATCTTGGGCAGCTGGGGGTGCTCCGGGTGGGGCCCTGAGAGGGCACCACGCAGCCCAGCCGCAGTCTGAAGGCCGGGGTGGACGGCCCGGGCCGCTGGGCCCACAGCAACGGGGGCTGCAGCACCCAGAGGTGGGGCCAGACGACGCCAAATCCACCAAATCCCTGAGGCCCAAGCCCTCCGCTCGGCCTCGTGTCCGCCCTCAGCGTCCCCACCTGCCTGATTGGACCATTTTCAGTCTCTGATTGGACCATTTTCAGTTCTAAGCCACTGATTGGACCATTTTAGGACCAACCAGCACATTTGGCACCATTTTAGGACCAATCAGCGCATGTCACTAGTGAGCTGATGAACGATTGGTTTACTTAGCTCGCACCTCATTGGTCCATTCTACACAGGCGCCAACTATGAATGAAGAGGCCAGCTGCGGCCAGCACCAGGCCCGGCCAGCGCTGGACAGCCGTGGGCCATTCTGGAGGCTGCAAGGCGGCCTGGGGGCTGGACGGAGGCAGCACTCTGGGCAGCCGGCGGGAAACTACCCCTCTGGCTCTGAGCGCCAAACCTGGCTGGCACCGAATCCCACAGGCAGCAGCTTCTGGGACAGGAGGAAAATGGCCGCGTGTTTTCCAAGGCCTCCCAGTGTGGCCCCAAAGTCCACGCTGCGGGGGGTGCGGGGATGGGGGGGTGGGGGAAAAAGGGAGGGGACTCGGTTTCAGTCCTACAGCTCGAGAGTGGATTGGGCAAAAATGATGAGGATGAGGGAATGAAGACGTTTGGTGAAGATGCTTTTTTTTTTTTTTTTTTTTTTTTAAATGGTGAAAACCCATCCTTGACTTGTTGCTGCCCAAAATTCCTTTAGAAGCTTCTGGTGGTGAAGAGTTTGCTGTGATGCGTCAAGTGCTGGAGGCTTTATGGGCTGTGGCTTGAGGAGAAGCAGGAAGAGTCAAGTTGGAAGATGCCTGGGGAGGTCAGGAGGTCGAGGCCCAGACTAGTGGCCGGCAGGGGCAGGGACTGGCTGGGCCACCTCCTCCCTGGCAGTTTGGGGCTGGTTAGCACAGGTCCATGGGGTGGGGGTGGGGAGCTGAGAGTCCCTGGGGCTCCTTTAGTAGCACCAAAGTGAAAATCTGGGAAATTTTCAGGGGACTGGAAGAAGCCCTCCATGAAGCTCTGTGGGCACCCCGGGTGAAGCTGAGGTCCAGGGTCTTGAAGGCAGGGGCATGCACTCAGTTGTGAGTGCTGCTGAGCTGGGGGGCTCCAGGGTTGAACTTGAAAAGCACTTTCATTTCCCAGGATTTCATTTGTTCAGGTGGGGCCTTTAATTTAGTATATTGGTCAGAGCGGTGGTTAGTGTGTATCAGAAACACCAAGGGGCTTGCTGGAACACACATTTCTGGGTGCTATTCCTAGAGATTTTTATTTCATAGGTCTGCCAGTGGGACTGAGAATTTGCACTTCTAAGGCGTTTCAAGGTGATGCTAATGATCATTCTGGCCCCGGGGAGCTCACTTTGAGAACCACTGGGGTGCAGAATAAAAATCAGAGCGGGGAGATTGTCCCTTATCTCTCTCTGAGGGGAGCACTGGGGTTACCTCCCCATCCTTGTCTGACACAGTTGGGGAGGCCTATGCCTTTTGGTTCCCACAGGGCAGTGACCTGGCAACCTTCAGGGCCTAAGGGGGCTTTGAAGTGTGTGTGTGTGTGTGTGTGTGTGTGCGTGTGTGTAGAATCCCCCAGAGGAATGGGATCTGAACTCCAGAGGAAAGCTAGAATGGGAATACTGGGTGTTCTGGGCATGGAGAGCCCACCAGGGGCGGGAGGCTGACTCTGAGTTAGAGGTCCTAATGCAGCAACCATAGCATGGGGTGGAACGTGAAGGCCCAAAAGAGGGCATTGGGGTGCGCTGGGGGCTATTGGGCAGTGGAGGACCCGGGGAGTGATGTAAAGGATTTAAGGGAGTGTGGATGTGTGTGGGTGTGATTCTTAAAGTTGGGGGGGTGTTGAGATTTGGGGTCTGGGAGCTGATGTAGGGTCGGGGCTGAATGGTGATGTGAGATTGAGATTTGGGGCCCAGGGAAGGGAGATGAGGTTGGACCTGGGGGTACCGAGGGCCAAACCTGAACGGGTCGCGGGTCGACCCCGAGGAGGCCGAGGCGGCAGCGTGTGCGCCCCGGCTCGGAGGAATACGGGAGGGGGCCTGGGGGGGACACCGGGCGGGGCGGGGCGGGGGGACCTGCGCGGGGCGGAGCCGAGTCTTTGCGGGAGCCGGAGCCGGAGCTGGAGCCGGCGGCCGCGCCTCCCTCGCGGTCTCCGCCCGGAGCCCGGCGCCGCCGCCCCGCCGCCCCGCCGCCCCCGCCGGCCGCGCTGTGACCGGGCATGAGCCTGGCGCGTCGTCCCGCCGAGCAAGCGCCCCCGGCCCGGGCCGCGGCGCCCAGGTAACTGGGGGAGCGCGGACGGGAGGGGGACCTAGGCCGCGCCCGAGCCCGCGAGACCCCCGGCGACCCCGGCCTGAAAACTCTCCAAACCCTTGGAACCTTTCTACTCTCGGGGAGGCTCACCGGCCCGCCCCCCAACACCGGCCAGGGGCTCCGAAACTATCCCTGAGCTCCACCGAGCCCCAGGTTTCCTCTCCAGGAAGCCCCGGACCGGGCCTGGCCTCACCCCTGCGCTGCACATACCCTTCCAAGAAACTAAGGCCCCTGAACCCCCCTCCCCGGGACCTGCCACCCCCAAGGGGCATATCCCAGCCCAGCGCAACCCTCCTCTTCCGCCGGACTCTCCTGCTCCCCAGCCTGACCTCCTCTCCCTCAGCTCCCCCTAATTCCAAGACTTCTCTACCCAGTTGCCCCTCGCTGCCCACCCCCACCTGCAAATGGCTCCCATCCTGGCACTGAACTCATGGCCGGCTGCGACCTTTTCTTGAGCCTTTCTCCCCTGGCCCCCCCCGGTCCTGCCCACCTCTCCTTCAGGGCCTCAAAGGTCCTGTTTCTTGTTTTCTGTCACTGCAAAGGGGCACGGGTGACGGCTGGGCACCTGAGTGATGTGGGCAGAGCAGAGCCTCTGTGCAGCCCCCTTGTGGGAAGGTGAGGGGATGGGGGATGTACCACAGTTGTCAGGACACTTGAATGGGGAGTCTGGGGTCTGAAAATCAAGGGCAGCGAGGGGCCTGGCAGTATTCAGGGTAGTGTTGGAGGCTGGACTTGTTTAGTGCAGATTCTTTTCTTTTTCAGAGGGTCGACGCTCTGTGCAGGCTATTCCTGTTCCCATCCCCGGCTGGGTCCCAGGAGGTGCGCCCCCTCCTGCCCAGTTGCTTGCCCCTGTGCCTGGGTGCTGACTACTTCTAGCTCTTCCCTCTGGGACAGGGCAGCAGGGCTGGGCATGACCTCACCCAACCACCCTAGCCAAGGTGGGGCCGCCTGGTCAGGCGTGGACAATGTCGACAGACTCTCTTACCCGGGGCAGCTTTGTACCAACTGGGGCTGGGGCCTGGCTGGTTCTCCAGGGACAGTGCTGGCTTTGCTGGCCAGCACTGGGAGGACCCAGGGAGCTCGGGGCCCACTGCTGCGCCCCCACTTCTAGAAGCTGAGCCAGCTCTAGTGGAGGGAGAAAGGATGGGGACAAACCCTGGAGAGAATTATGCTTTCAGTTCTCCAGTATCCAGCGTCTACGCTGCACTGGCACTAGGTCTGGGCCGGAGTCCCAGACCAGGCTGAGCCATCAGGGAGCTGGCATTTTAGGGGGCTCTGGGAGACAGAGTGGTTGAGCAGCAAATGCACAGATGGAGGGATGAGAAAATCCTATATTCGGGGTGTGACCAAGACAGTGAAACTGAATGTTGTGACAGAGGCTGACTGAGGGGCTCCTTCAGCCAGGGGGTCAGGCCCGCCTCTCTGGGGAGGTGACCTTAGAACTGAGACCTGAATGAAGCGGCAGAATGAACCTTGGGGAGCACGTGAAGGAAAAGAATTGTAGGTGGGGAACAGCAAGTGCAGCGGACCTCTGTGGGAAGGAGTAAGGCATGTGGGGGAAGAAAAAAGGCCAGGGCTGCTGGACATACTGAGGGCGGGGCGGGGGGAGGCTGACACGGTGAGGGGGACCAGGAGAAAGCAGGGTGGCAAAGCACCCACTTCCTGACTTCAGGGCCCAGGAGACTGACTGTTCAGATGTCCTCTCGACCACTGCCCACCTCTGCCCAGTGGGTATTTGCTCTGTCTTTGGATGAGACCTGCAATCTTTCAGGTGCCTTTTTGGGGGATTTGCATGCATGGAGGGAGATGCAGCCCCCCTACCCCTGCTTGCCCCTGAAAACAATTGCGCTGGGGGAGAGAAGACCGCACCATAGGTGATGGAAACCTCCCTGGTGCTGGAGATAATCCCACAGATAGGATCTTTGCCACGGGGTGAAGACAGCTAGACGACAGCTAGCCAGTGCCCAGGTAGGGCTGTCCCTGAAGCCCTGATAAGATCCGATCTGTCATGAGGTGGGGAGGCCCAGCCAGGCAGGCAGCCGCTCCTGCTCAGTCATTGGTTGCCAACAGCAGCAAGTAGCGTTTGTTCTGGAGCCAAAGCCTCCAGGCAGAATCCAGGTGCAGGGAGGGAGTGCTTGCAGCGGCTGCCCCAGGAGGCAGGTGGGCAGGAGGGCCCAGCCCTGCCTTTTGCTGGGCACAGGGAATCTTCCTGCCCCTCCCCACAGGACACCTGCCCTTCCTGGGGAGAGGGGTGTTTCAGCTCTGTCTCTGTGAAGGAGTCCGTGGGGCCTGGCCCCAGGCAGAGACTGTCGTGGTTGGGCCACTGCATTGAAGCGGGACTGGGAGGAGGAATTGGGTGGGGTGGGTTGCTGGCTGCTGTGGTCTCAAAAGGGGTAGCAGGGTACCCTTAGCTCCTCTGGGTGCTCAGAGATGCGCTCACAGGCTTTGCCCCCATGCTGGGAAGAAGCGCTCAGGAGCTCAGCACTTCCCTGGGCTTTCTTCTCTGCTGCAGCTCATGAGGGGAAGAGCTGGTGGGGGGCTCCGGAGTGAGGGGGAATTGACCCCAAGGGTGCAGGGAGGGTGGTTCCCTCCACTCTTTGATTCCCACTGGGCCTGCGCAGGCTCAAGCTGGGAGGCCTCTCTTAACATGGCACAGTCCCTTGGGGGAGCTGGTTCTGGGTCACCCCCACATACTTCTCCCTCTGTCCCCACATCCCCAACTCCCCTCTGCTATGCAATTTTGGGTCCCAGGCTAGGCCTTGCTCTTGCACACTTCATTGGGGCCTGAGTGTGGCCAGGAGTCCCTGTGACTGGGTGCCAGAGTTAGTGTCTTTGCCACCAGACTGCCCTGGAAAGGTGTGCTTCCGCTGGTTTCTTTCTGTGGGGCTGATTCCATGATCTGGGGTACAGGGTGGGGTGTGGCCACCCTGTGGCCACATCGCGGGTGTGGCCATCGTTGCTGGGGCAGGGGAGGACTTCCGCTGGGATGGCGACGGGTGGAGCAGGAAGGAGTGGGCCTGTGCTGGGCAGGTGGACGGATGGGGTATGGTAGCAGCAGCTCTCGAGGTAAAAACAGACTTTGGCGTTTCCAAGGCAAAAGCTCAGTCCAACCTGGGCAGGCTGGTGCCTCATTAATTCATGTCTCATTTAAAGTAGGTGGATTTAGCCTCTTTTTTTTTTAAACTAATGGGGAAACTGAGGCACTGAGAAGTTACGTGGCTTGCCCAGGACCACCCAACCATCTGGATACACACTCCTGGCTGCCTTGGATGAATCTGTGGGCACAGGGGTTTCTTGTAGGTGTTAGGTGTGTCTGAAGGGTACCCCCGCCCCCATTCCCACAGCTCAGCTGCTTGCTGTTATCTGGGAGGGAATTTTATGGAGCAGGTCCCTGCTGTGGAGGCGAGGCAGCCCTAGAGGCAGGCAGTGGAGACAGCACTGGGAACATGCGCGCATCTCTGGCCGCCAGAGCCCAGGTGTGCCAGGGCTGTTGGGGGTCAGTGCCAGGGAGGAACTCCAGACGAGACCTTCCCAGGAGGAAAGCAGACTGCTTGGGTATGGATGGCCTTGGAGCCTAGGGGATTGGAATGGGGAGTGAATGGACAGCGAGGCAGCTGAGGGGGTGCCAAAGAGACTTTCGGGGTACCCGTGGGGGCAGGGAGCATTACCCTCTTTGCTCCTCCCCTTGTTTGTGTGTGCCCACTGGGGTAGTCCCATCTGGTCCTTGTTAGGGACTCAACAGACAGGCCTCCAAGAGATTAATTAATGTCAAGCTGCCAGCAGATCCAGCAGTATGCCTGCCCCAGGGCCCGTCCTGGCAGCACAGAAGCCCAGCTGACCCCAGAAATGCTGCTCTGTTCTCACCCAGCAATCCTGGAGACACGGGCGGGGGTGGGGGGTGTTGATGGTATACCCCCTGAGCTTGGATGGCAGCCAGAATCCCACCCCTAGGCATGTCTCCATCACCCCCAATCCCTCCAGAACTTCTTGATTCATCCCAGACTGTGCCCCGGGTTTGCTGTGTGACCTTAGCCATCTGCTTATCCTCCCTGGGCCACTTTGTTTTTTCCATCTGTAAAACCAGGGTGTTGGCCTGGTCATAGCCGATCTCCCCCACTCGCAGTCTGAGACTTTGTTATCTGTTGATCTGTCTGATTCTGAGTGACTCTGCTGGCACCCTGTTCCCATTGCACAGTTACTTCCCCTTAGAGTCTCTCTGTTCCGGCCTGGCCCGTGTCTCCTGCTCCAGGCCTGGGTGATTACTCCTGTCCCTGTAAACTGACTCCTGCCCACCCATGCTCAGGGCCCGGGACATTGCATGGCCTGGCCAGCTCCCCCGTGCCTTAGACCTGCCCAGTCTTCCCAGCGCCAGGGCCAGGGCCAGGGCCAGGGCCAGGGCCAGGGCGAGGCATCTGTTCTCAGTGGCAACTTCCAGCGGGCCCAACCCTTTACCTGGGGGCCCGCCCCACTGAACTCTGTCCTCCCACCCAGGAAGCAGCACCCAGAGGAGCTGCTGAAGATTCCAAGGGCGGGGAGCAGGGCTTGAGTGGGCTCCGGGTGACAATCTGACTCAGCCTCCGCTGAGGCTGGAGAGGATCAGGTACAGGGTGGATCTGTGGGTCTGCCGAGACTGGGGAGGCAGCCTGTCTCTCACCTGAGAGGGCCGGGGTGGACTCAGACACCTGACTCCCTGCGGTCCCCTGGGATCCCCTGGTATCCAGACAACCCTCCGGTAGGGGCTGCTGTGCCCGGAGGGCCTTGCTTTGGCAGGGTGCCCTCGGTCTCACCCAAAGTTGTAACCGGAGTTGGGTCGGACGACAGCTGGGGGCAGCCGGCCCTCTTCGGCCCGACCTCCACAGCGGGCACCGGCAGCGGTCCTTCCAGGAAGGGGTTAACCGCCAGCCCCAGCTTGAGGGAGGGGACTGGGCTGGACCATTTTCCTTACTGCTGCCTCCACCTCGCTTTTCCTGAATGGTTCTGCCGTCCTGGGGTGGGGAGGGGAGGGAAGGCAGGAGGGCGGGCTGGGAGGAGGGAGGAGGGAGGGGTGTGGGAAGAGGAAGGAAAAAGAGAGCAAGACGGCCAGGGGAAGAGAAAGATGTCACTGTCTAATCTCCCTGTCATTTTCATTTCTAGCAGGCGCCGGGCGAAGGAGCTGCTAGAACAATGCTGAGGCGGGAGAGGTGAGGAGCAGCCGCGAGGCCGCCCCGACGACTGGGGAGTATCTCGAACAGGTGATCGGAGGAAACGGAGGCCACCTGGGCATCCCTCCCCTCCGCTCAGCCAGCCCGGCGCCCCACGGTGGGGAAACCATGGCGACCAATTTTAACGACATAGTCAAGCAGGGCTACGTGAAGATGAAGAGCAGGAAGCTTGGGGTGAGCCACTCTCCGAGGGCCCTCGCGGAGGGACAGGTGCCGAGGACTCGGTGTGGCGGCACGGCAGGTCGGGTGCGTGGCTGCCCGCCCGCCCGAGCCAGGCCGCCTGCATCTGTGGTCTCCGGGCTGCTCCCCAGCAGGCCGCCTGGCATGTGCCTGGGCCCGGCTCTGCCTGCTGCAGCCCCCGCCCCAGCAGGGCTGGCTGGCATCCCAGCGGCTGGGCCAGCGGTGGCAGCCGATGGGCAGGCAGGCGGCTCCCCTTCTATTGTTGAAGTTGTCACCACTGGCAGCAGGAGCGGCTGGAAACGCTGGGCTGTGTCTGAGCGGAGACCCAGCTCCTCACTTCCCCTTCCTCTGCCTCCCCTCCTCTCTGCTCCGCTCCTGGCCTCTTTTCTTTTAAAGTAGGCACCTCCACCTTCTCCCCGGGCTTTCCGTGCGGGGGCATTTATTTCCCTTTGGTGTTCCTCTCTGTTAATGTTTGAAAAGGACAGTGGAGTGGTTGTGGGGGCAGCAGGGGGTGGTGTGAGGGGCTCGGGGCTGATGTTTGTGTGGTTTGTGAGCGAGAAGCTGGCAGCACGGCCTGGGCCCTGGACTCTAGATGGGCTGGGGCTCTGGGATAGCTGCTTCCTTCCAAGTTGGTGGCGGCTCCCGGTGAGCTTGGAGCTGGGGGCATGGAGGATCTGGGGAGATGAGGCCTCGGACACACCTCGGCCAGGTGTGTGCCCTCTCCTACTCCCTGCAGGTAAAGCCTTCTCCCAAGGCATGAGTGGGCACCCCAGGGACCAATTTGATCATCTTGGTGAGGTTGGCCTGCCTCAGCGAGGGAGCTGGCAGCTGCACCCTCCCCACTAGGAAGGAGAGCCCTGGTAACTGAGGGGGTCCCCTACCTTTCCTTTCTCCCCTCCCCTACCTCAATGGCTTCCTGGCTCTGCCTACTGGGGTGGGGGAGGAGTAGGGCTCCTATACCAGGCTTCCCTGTGTGGGTACTACTAGACTCAGCAGGGCCGGCCCGGCAGAGGGGCGGTTCCTGCCCTTCCTCTGCCACCTTGTGGCCCTGAGGGCTCCTGGGGAGCAGGTGTTCTGTACAGGCAGGGGGCAGCTGCTGAGCTGGTGGGCATGTTTGGCATCTTACCTGAATTTGCATTTGCGTCCCAAGCTGGGCCCTAGCCCCAAAGACCAGGCTGTGGTGGACACCAGCCACTTTGCTCTTGCCCTGCGTGAGGAATTAAGCCCCTGGGAGAACAAAACAAGGAGAGGGGCTGAGGCTGAAGGGAGGAGGCGATGGGCAGGGCCCGGCTTCCAGTGGGCTCCCCAATCTGATGGCCCCTGACCTAGTGAGTCCGCAGGGGCCAGCTGGGCTGAGGCCCTGTCCAGGGCAGAGTTTATCAGGAAGCAGGTCACTTGGGGCAGCCACTTGAGCTGTCAGGCCTGAGTTGAAACCTGTTACAGGAGACCTGGGAACCCAAGTGACCCCAAGGCAGACACAGTCCAGGGGGAGCCTTTAGGAGCTGGGGTGTGGTCAGGCCCAGTCTGGCCCCCTGCATCCCACTCAAATAATTCAGCTTCCCTCTGCACACCTGAGGCCAGACCCCCCAGGGCAGACATTCTTGTCTCAGCCCACGGAGGTGAAGGGCGTGGGGGGCTAGAAGCAGTCAGTACCCCCCCCACCTGCCAGGCCTTCCTCCCACAGCGGAGCTGTGGCAGAGTGTTTCTGAAGTGCTGATCAAAGACCTGTGAGAAGTGGGAAGGAGGGCTCTTGAGCGCAGTGGCTCCCTGGGGCTGTGTGTGTGTGTGTGTGTGTGTCCCCTGTAACCAGGCAACCAGGGTGCTCAGGCCCCCAGGCCTTCTGCCCCCGAAGCTGTAGGCTGCATGGAGCCCAACCTGGCAGGGTATATTTGGGTCGGCAACATCCGTCCTTCCATCCGTTATTCATTCACTTGCCATCCCTTCATTCACTCGTCCAGCCAGCAGAGCTCTGTTAATGAACTACCAGGATGGGAGTAAGGATTCTGAGAACAAAATAGTGTCTGCCCTGAAGGAGCTCCCCGGCTGAGAGCTGAGGCCCGCTGTGGTGTGGGTGGACAGGCCAGGGTCATGGGTACAGGTGCCTCCCCGGGCCCCAGACAGGAGTCAGAAATGGCCATCACCTTCTCGGGATGGGGACTGCCTAGCTGGACCCACCCCAACCTGCTTGCTAAGGACCTAGTGCCTGCATGGCTGGGCTGGGGAAGGGGTGGGAGCTGGGGCTATGGCCCAGAGGCCCCTCTTACCTCCTTTGCTTTCCTCTGGGTCATTTCTCAATCTTCTTTGCCAGTGGGGGAGCACTGGTGTGTCTTGGGGGTGGGCTCTGCCAGGCTTATGGAGTGCCCGCTGCCAAAGAAGTACATCCCAGCCACACACTGGGCTGGGGAGTATCCGAGGTGGGAGGCGGCTGTGGAAGGAAGAGGCAGCAGCCTGGGTAGGTAGCTGGGCCACCTTTTGAGGGGTCTAACAAGCCAGCCTGCCTCGCTAGCCTTAGAGTGGTCAGCTTCCTTCTCCCCAGCTCCATCCCTTGGGAGGGTTCCATGAAGCCATAGAGAATGAAGTGGTTTTAGGCACAGGGTTGTTGGCCGTGGTTAGACAAGGAGGGAACCTTGCTGGGGACACACTATGCCCTGGGGTCACCCCAGGTTCTTACCTCTGAGAGCCTCTGGTTTCCTAGCTGGAAAAGGGAGTTAACCCTGGCCCCTACTCTCCTAGGTTGATCAGCAAGGAGAGGGTTAGTGAAAGCTCCTGGAGACGGGTGGGGGTGATACCGACATCAAGCCCCGCTCTGGCCCTGAGGACAAGGGGTACGGTAGGGTGCAGGCTGGGAGTGGGCCCAGTCTAATCCCTGTCCTAGGACACCTTCTGTGGTGGGAGGCGCTGCTGAAGCCCCAGGCAGTGTGTCATATGCAAAGGCCCTGAGAGTTGGCTCTGAATCTAGACAGTGCTGTTTATTAGCGCTTAATTTGACTTTTGGTGCCTCAGTTTCCCTATCTGAAAAGAGGAGATGAGAACAGAACTAACCTTGAGTGACTGACTAACCTGAGATTAGGGTTCAAAAAATAGAAATGGGACACACTCAATAAATGTTCCCCTTTCCTTAAACTCGGAGCTGAGCTCACAGTAGCCGGCAAGTTAGGTGCGCCCTTTGTGAAACAGCCTTTCAGAGCCAGCCACTGAACGACTGCTGTTTCCACCTGGAGAGGAGGGTCTTCTCTCAAGGGGGGGGGTCTGCTGGCATCCGTGTCCCCAGGTTTTCTCCTGACTCAGGTTGCTGTGCAGCACTGCCCCCTGTGGTAGGCAGGGGTAACTGCAGTGCCTTGCCGTCCTGGGAGGCTGACATCCCTGTTCTCTTGCCCCCCAGATCTACCGGAGGTGCTGGCTGGTGTTCCGGAAGTCCTCCAGCAAGGGGCCCCAGCGGTTGGAGAAGTATCCAGATGAGAAGTCCGTGTGCCTCCGAGGATGCCCCAAGGTTAGGGGGCCTGGGCCCTAGTTTCCCCAACCTGTAAATGACTTATGGAGTGTCCTGAGGTCCAGAAGCACCCCTCTGGGGGTGGCAGAGCTGTGGGGAATGCAGAGGGAGGGGCTCCAGCCTGAGTCCCTTATGGATGCTGTCCCAGGTGACCGAGATCAGCAATGTCAAGTGTGTCACACGGCTCCCCAAGGAGACGAAGAGGCAGGCGGTGGCCATCATATTCACTGATGACTCTGCCAGGACATTCACCTGCGACTCAGGTGAGGGACCAGGTCTATAGACTGGTGGCTCGTGGTCCAGTTGGCAGGAGACAGCAGGGATAGCCCTGGTTGGGTGTGATGGGTGGGAGTTGGGGCGAAAGAAGGGTGCCTTTGAGGGAGCAGGCCACCAGGACGAGGTTGGGCAGGCAGGGAGAACCCACTAGCCTTGTCCTCCCTCCTTTTATGGTGGGCTAGCTTGGGCTGAGGCCGACAGGGTGGCTGCGGGGCGCCTGGGGCTGACAGTACCTGGCGGTACCATCTTCTCCAGAGCTGGAGGCGGAGGAGTGGTACAAGACCCTGTCCGTGGAGTGCCTGGGGTCACGGCTCAATGACATCAGCCTGGGAGAACCAGACCTCCTGGCCCCAGGGGTGCAGTGTGAGCAGACAGGTGAGGCCTGGTGCTGGCCCTGAACGCGGGGGAGAAACGGGAGGGGAAGTGGGTGAGAGGCCTCCATACAAGCAGCTCCAGCCCTGTTGGCTCTCCCACTCCAGATCGCTTCAACGTCTTCCTGTTACCCTGCCCCAACCTGGATGTGTATGGCGAGTGTAAGCTGCAGATCACCCACGAGAACATCTACCTCTGGGACATACACAACCCCCGCGTGAAGCTCGTCTCGTGGCCCCTCTGCTCGTTGCGCCGCTATGGCCGGGACGCCACCCGCTTCACCTTCGAGGCTGGCCGGTAGGACCCTGTCCTCCCCACCTGTCTCGGCACGGTTGTGACAGTGGCTGCCATTCACCGTTGGGCTCTGTGCTGGGAACATGTTCTGGGCACAGGAAGTCAAAGGGGAACTTAATATTCCCATTTTACGGATAAAGAAACTGAGCCTCACAGCCGACAGGTCCAGTGAAGTAGTTTAGCACAAGTCGGGCGGTGACCTGAGTCTATTTCCTCTGCTGTGAGACAGAGAATGGAAGTACCCAGCCTCGGAGTGCGTTGGGGATTGGGTAACCCATCGCTTAAACTCTGGAGCCAGCTTGCCTGGACTCAAATGCCATGTAATTCATGTAGAACCTTGGCCACTTGCCTTCTGTATGACTCAGTTTTCTCATCAGTAAAATGGGTCGAAAAACTCACCATGAGGAAACGCAAAGGTGCACAGACCAGATGGGCGGTGAGCGCGGGCTAAGCCCTGTACGGCATCTAGAGCTCCACCTGCACAGAAAAGTGCTCAGCATGTATGGTCAGACCCCCAGATGACAGCTCTGCCTTTCCCAGACGGCCTGGGGTTCAGCCAGAGCAGTGGGGCAGGAGATCCTGACCGCATACGCATGCGCGTGGCCGGGTCCCCACCTCCTGGCCCTCCAAGTGCATCACTTGTGTCCCCAGGATGTGTGATGCCGGGGAAGGGCTCTACACCTTCCAGACGCAGGAGGGGGAACAGATCTACCAGCGGGTCCACAGTGCCACCCTGGCCATCGCTGAGCAGCACAAGCGGGTCCTGCTGGAAATGGAGAAGAACGTGAGGGTGAGGCCGTGGGCATCGCAGTCCAGGGTTTGGGGAGGCTGGTAGGCGGGCAGGCCAAGAGCCTGGAGCATCAGCCGTCTCCAGCTAGCGTGTACACGCTAGAGGCAGCCAGTGCCCCAGGGCTAAGGGGAGGGATCCCCTTCCTTCTCTGCCTCACAGCTGCTGAACAAGGGCACGGAACATTACTCATATCCCTGCACGCCCACTACCATGCTGCCCCGCAGTGCCTACTGGCACCACATCACGGGTTCCCAGAACATTGCTGAGGCCTCCAGCTATGCCGGTGAGTCGTGGCTGTGCCCCCCGCCCACCTGCCAAGAGGCTCTGTGGAGGACAAGGCCTATGGGGCAGGGAGCTTTCGACCTGGAGCTGAGACCCGGGCCTGCCTCTGTGTTCACAGGTGAGGGCTATGGGGCCACCCAGGCCAGCTCAGAAACGGACCTCCTCAACAGATTCATCCTGCTAAAGCCAAAGCCCAGGCAGGGGGACAGCGGCGAGGCCAAGACCCCATCCCTGTGACGGCAGGGCTGGCATACAATGACTGCTGGGGCTGCCTGCAGCGTCAGTGGACAGCTTCGGGGCTGCTGGCCACGGCCTGGAGAAAGGGAGCAAACTGTCCCTTCCTTGCCCCCAGAGGTGAGGCTGGACCGAGCAAAGGGCTGGCCGCACCACCTGAGCATGTGTGAGGGGCTGGAGCTACCGTGGGACTATATACACGTTAATGATTTTAATATATATGGCTTATGACATATTCTATATTAATGAGATTTCCCTCGTCCCTCCCCGCCACCACATACATTTTTTAATCCCATGAGCAGGCCAGTCAAGGCTGTTTTTGAACGCGAGGGCAGCTCTTTTCCTGCCCTCTGTGGTACAGCCCTCCTGCTGCCAGGACTTGCTTGAGCTGCCAGGGCCAGAGGGAGACAATCAGAACTCAGGCTGGCATGCCGACTGCTGGCTTTTCCCAAGCAGCCCGGGGCTCAGGCTCAGACAGCAGGTGGCCTCCGTTCCTCTGGGCCTAGCATGGCACAGGAAGGATCTGAACTTAGACTGCGCCGCTTGGTAGCCTTGCACTTGAAGTTCTAAGCAGAGGTGACATCTGGTTGGCACCTCAGGTGAAAATCTGGTTTTAAATTTAATTTCTGCCCAGGCTCCTTCCTGCTCAGTAGGCTGAGGAGACACCCTGGTGGTGGGGGTGCTGGTTACCTCAGCCAGGTAGAAGATGGCCAGTCCTGAGCTCTTTTGTGCCCCAGGGTCAGGCCAGGAGGGGAGGCTGTAGCAGGACTACTGTGGGGTACATCCCTACTGCTCCCTCTCCGTGACTGGGGGCGGGCAATGACCCAGCAGAGAAAGCGCCTCTGCCCTGTGCTTGGCCATCCTTGGCCAGCCAGAAGCACTCAGAAACCTTCCCACTTCCCTCTCCCCACATGGTGCTGAGGCTCCCTGCTGAAATGCAATTAAAGCAATTGATTTTCTAGTGCTGGTATTTATTGACTACCGTGCAGAAGGGCTATCTTTCTATTCACATCAGACCTTTGGTTGCGTGTATTACGTTTTGTTTTTTTTTTTTAATATTTTAGAGTTCTGATTTGTGGGAACAGACCTTGTTGTAAATAACCACTATTCAAGTTGTGGCAAGAGGATGGTAAAGCAAGAGGCCCCCCCTCCCCCCCGCCACCCCCAGCAGAGCCCTGGAGCCAGGGCGGTGGTGACAGCCAGCTCAGCTCTGGACTTGACCCAGGGAATGACCACCCAGAGGCATAAGCCGGCCTGAGGAAGGGAGCCCAGGCCAAAGGCTTTGGAGAGGGAGGCAGAGCTGGCCGGCTCAGCTAGTGGCACGATGACGCATGAAGGAGGTTATGTTGTGCTCTTTATTGCCAAAAATAAAAACTTTAAAAAAAGACAACTATTGTTAATCAATAAATATCCTTTCCTTTCTGTACTGGATCTCTGGTTTTCTCCTGCCAGGCTAATTAACTTGCTGTCAGTATGTTACCACTTATAGGGCTAAGGGGTCAGGCCAGACCTTCATTAAGGCCCTGCCCGCCCGTTCACCCCCTCCCCCAATAAACGAGACCATTGGTGGTGGTCTTAACCCCTGGGTAGAGGAGACACAGGGCTTATTTGTCCTGTCAGATGTACACTAGTGTGAAATTCAGGGCTGGTGGGAATGAGTGGCGTGCCCGGGACTGGAAGGGCTTGCAGGCAGCCTGAAGCGTCTAAGAGCACTCAATCCAGACACCCGAGTACAACTGCAAGAAGGCCTTCTGGACACAAAGGGTATGAGAGGAGCTAAAACGGGCAGAGAGGGGCGTCCAGCTCAGTGGCTCTTAACAGGGAAATAGTAGGACCTCCACAGGCACATTAGGGACAAGGGTGGAGAAGACGCCCTGGGGAGCATCACTGGCGATCGCTGTGGGCCAGGATGCTACTGCCCAGTAGAAAACTGCCCTAGTGATGATCCACGAGCACCTCACCGCTACCTGACAATTTGCCAAAAAGCTTGAGGCTAAGAAGCTAGTAGAATCTCAGGAGACCTGGAATCCAGCTACTACTGACTCACACTCCTGTTTTCCTGAAACGGGCGAGCTGCAGTTAGTTTATGGTGAGGACGTCGCTCTGAATCTCGTGGCTTAACTGGGTCTGCAAATCACTCAGCTTCTTCTTCAATCCAGAGAGGGCTGAGAGGACAATGGTTTCAGGGCGCAGAGAGCCACAGGACTCCACGTTGTAGTAAAACCTGAGAGGCGAGAGGCGGGTGAGAGTGCTCCCCAGGGAGGCCGGCTTGTGAGCCTCTCCCAGGCCCGCCTTCCCGCCCTCTGGGTCCTGACTCCTTTCCCCCGGGAGCCTGGTCCCGGGTTGACCTCCAACCCCTTAAAAACAGCGGTTGTGGTGCATTTTGCAGGAGCTCAGTGAGGCTACCTCAGAAGGGTAACGTGAAAATCTCAAAACATCCACACTGAGGAGACAGTGGAAGAAGGCAGGTCACAGGTGCCAGCATTTTCATGCCTGTTGCTAGAAGACATGGCCCTAGGCTGATCCCCTTGTTTGGAGGCTGAAAACCAGAACAGCTTGGCTAACTGGAGAACTCTTTCTCACTGACCAAAAGGGTGACAAGACCCTGCCCCAGGGCCTGCACGTGACTTGGCCTTAGCAGTTACCAGCCCCTTCCTGGCTCATGGGAACTGGGCTGTGAGGGAAAGGGTCTTCCCGAAGAGCCTGCGCCGACACTACAGTCTCACACGCTTCTGTTCATGCCAGCCCGGTCTCACCTCTCTGGTTTGCCGTTGGGGTCGTAGGGAGCCTGTGATTCATCCTCATCCAGCTCTGAGTACTCACTCTTTGGCCTGCGGTCAAGCACAGGTCACACAGGGCTGCTATGGCTGCTGTTCGGGCACCTCCAGCCAGCGAGCCCCGTCCCACCTCAGTCACTAGGAGCCACTGCCACTCCCACCAAGCACATACCATTCCTCTGGCTTGGGGTACACCGTGTGCCTCAGGGCATTGTCGGGATCATATTCAAAAGCCACCCCTGCAGTGGGGTTCCACTTGGCATGTTCCTTGCCAAAGCCCTTTTTGGCGTAGGCGCGAAGCCTCAGCTCCTGGCCCTTTCTCAGCTTGACGATGAGGATGTCTGTGGGGAGAGGAGTCAGTCAGCTGAGCGCCAGGAGAGGCACGGCCCTCCACACTTTGGCAGAGTGGAAGACTACACATCTGGGAAGATGGGTTAAAGGCCAGAAGACAGGGAGAGCAGGCAGTATGGGAGGCTGTGTGTGTCTGGTCTCTGCCTCCCCGCCCGCCCACAAACTGACAGGTGAGGTCAACATCTCTACCCTCCCTCCAGCCCCTTACCGTCCTGCTCCACGTAGTCATTGGGGTCATTATCTCGGTTCCGGGATGTTACCTGTCAGGAGCCCAACACAGGCATGTATGAGCTACTCACCTCCCCAGTCACCTGTGTGGACAACCCGCCAAACCAGGGCCAGGATCCCAGGATGCGGCGGCAGAAGTGCCCACCAGGACCTAATCTGTGCTGGGGCGTGGGTGCCAGCCCCACCTCGTGGCTGTGACAGCTTTCTCCAACACTGCTGGGGCCTTCAAAAGGGTCCTGGGTGACAGGACACCCAGGGCCCAGCATGGTTAGCACTTCCAGGGGTCAGGTTAGGGCAGAGGGGAGCACAGGGAAGTCAGCATCTTGTAACAGTCCGCCCCAGTCTGGCCCCCTCCAAGCGAGCAGGAGCACAGGCGAGATGTTCTCAGACACTGACCGGAATGACCCGGGGGCTGTTGGAGATGAGGTCCCGAGACGTGACGTGGCGAGTCTGGTCTTCGTTGCACCGCACGTCCAGCGTGAACTCCACCGAGCACTCGGGGCAGAACTCTTCGCACGCGCAGTCCTGAGGCGGGGAGAGAGGCGGCGCTGAGTCTGGGGACGGGGAACGCCGACTGGGCTCTCTGCCTCCAGGCCCCAGTTCCTCGAGCGTCTTCATCTGTGAGAGGGCTGCTCCGTCTCCAGGCTCTCGTGGGCGGCGTGAGTGGCGCGTCACTGGCTCGGGCTGCTCAAGCGGAGTGTCGGCACAACCCACACGCGCTGGCACCGAGCTTCCGTGCCAGCCCCGCCAGCTGCCAGGCCACCACGGGAAACATCCCTAGAGGACGCTCCCTCAGAGAACCGCGGCGAAGAGGGAGGCGGATGCTTTCCTACTAGAGACTCAGCTTCCCGTGAACCGTGGCTTTAGCGCACTGGCTTGGAATGCAGCTGTCGCTTAAACAAAGCAGCCAAGGGACAGAGGGGAAAGTAGCTTTCCAGACCACTGACCTTCTCTTCTAAAAACTTGCTATTAGGGAATATTTCATTCATTCAGGAGTTTAATAGACTGCCACCTTGTAACCATTGCTCTGTGTCCGTTGCCATTCTTTAAACATTCCCAAGTGAGGGACTCTAGCTACAATTTAACTTCAGGCAAGAAGAGCATTACTACAAAGTGCCCACACACGGTTTCCCCCTCACACTAGTGAGGAAAACCCAACCTATTTTTGATATTTTCAATCCCAACTACTTCCTCTCTCAATATCAAATGAGCCATCACAAAAATGACACGCCCTTAGGAGTATTAGAAATCAGTTGATTCAAGTTGCTTTGATCATACAAAGCAAGTGAGGGACCAATCTCAATGTCATCTAGTGCAGCCCCAGGGAAAGGATGCATGCAGGTCGGCCTGTCCTGTCCCACCCTCTCCTTGGCCCTCAGCACGCAACATGTCAGAGCACAAGCACAGCCCTAGAGGAAGGGCCCCCGTGTGATGGCATCCTCCACAGGGGAGAGGCATGAAACTGGCAGACACCATCACTACAGCCCTTCAGTGCTACCTCTCCTTGTCCCCACCAGCCCCTCTTCAAACTTCTGTTGACTTCCTTTAGCCCCCTAGGCTTGCGTCACTAGAAAGAGATAGTCTGAAGGTGGACTCTGAAAAGGAAGTGCACCCCAGTTTGCTCTTATGGGCACCTTAGTGTATATCCCCTTGTGTGACTCCCTGATGCCTCATGAGCCTAATCAATCTGTGATCCATCAGAACCAAGGACTAACACATCCCTGGGCTCTGGACAACAGCTCCATGTTGTCTTCTAAAAGCTGAAAGATGTCAAGAAAAACTCCTTTGAGAACCGAAACCCCTCACCTCCCACCATACCCGATCACATAGCATACCCGGGAATACTGCAGCTTGTCCACAATGTCATCACTAGTGAGGGGGATCAATCCTGGAAGACACAGAAGAGCATCTTAAAGAGGTCAAGAGGCCAAACCAGAAGGAGAAGCGCCCGCGAGAGAGAGGCGACCCAGATGGCTTCCTGCTCTGACACCAGGCACAGCCCACTCCCTTTACCTTCCCAAACCCAGCACTCACCAAGCCTGTGAGCGATGAACTCGTCATGAAGCACTGAGGAATTGGCATCAATCTGAACCCAGTCAATGGCTAAAAAGTGAAAGGAGCAGATGGGCAGTTCAGCCACCGAATCCTAATGGCTCAGAGCAGTGGTTCTTAAGATACAGGAGTCACCTGGTGCTTACGAAGTGGCAGAGGCTGCATCCCCAGCTCTAGCCCAGGGTACACTGACCTGCATTTGAATAAGAACCACATCCCCACCCCCCCCTTTTCTAATGCACAGCCTCGGAGATTACCATGGAGGTGAGAATACCATTCTTTAAGCTGAATCCTTCCCCCCCTCCAGATTTATTTTTATTTATTTATGCATACAAGAGCTGGGGCATAGGCCAGAGGTGCAGGGGTGTGAGAGGATTCGCCAGAGATAGAGAGGGGAGCAGAACAGACGAATCCACTGAAATACACTGCTGAGGGGACAGGAGAGGTCTGCTGTGCCCCATGTGGGTCAGCTCCCTGGCTGAGGATCTAACTCAGGCCGTCAGGGCAATAGTGCTGAGACAGGGCAATAGTGCTGAGACTTAACCTTTGCACCACCAGGGAGACCCTTTAAGCTGAATGTTTCTGTGATAAGCACTTAAATTTGTTATTCATGCAAATTCAAGAACACAAGTTACTTGGGCACTTACAAATTAAGGCAAACCTCCCTCACAGAAGAAACACGGACTTACGGGCCACAGCTCAGCTTAGGATATAATGACCAGATTTACCCAATTTAACTTTACTGTCACTCAATCAACTAGTTTACAGAATTCCTTTAATATAAAACCCTAGTGGGCCTCCCTGGTGGCACAAGGGGTTAAGCACAGCACTATGAAGCAATCCACAGCCTCTGCAGCACAAGTTCGATTCCCGGCTGGCCAGGGAGCTACCCACATGGCGCAGCAGACCTCTCTTGTCTCGTCCACTACTCCTCTCAGCAGTGTATTTCAGTCAGTCTGCCTGTTCTGTTCCCCACTCTGTCTCAGGTGGGTCCTCTCACCCCCCTGCACCTCTGGCCTGTACCCCCCAGTTCTTGTGTGCATGAATAAATAAATTTTTAAAATATAAAAAAATTGTGTGCACAGCCATCATTTTAAAAAAAAGACATTTAATATAAAACCCTAGTAAAGGGCAAGGACTGTATTTTCACTCACAACCACACTATTACTCATACATTCACAAATAAGCATGTGCACACAAACAAATCCAGAAGCAAAATGACACTGGAGTCCAACTAACAAATCGCCTAATGCTCAGTAACCTGGGAAGTGGACACAAGGAATGAAGGTCAGGAAAGAACAGCCTGCTTTGTCCTAAGCTTCCACTGCTTCCCCAACTCAAGTCAACTAAGGACCATGAACCAAGCTTTTCTGCCTTTCTACTTCTCTCCCCTAGTCTTACCCAGCACACTTACCCTCCCCTGTGCAGAACAAGGTCCTCTGAGCCTCCTTGAAACCACATCTTGTCTGCCCACCCCCCCATGAAATAGACAAGATCACTCCCTTCTACAGCGAGAGTCTGTCCAAACTTCTCTTTCCACTTGTCCTGTTTTACCTTGTTATGTTTGTTTGTGTCTTGTCTCTACCTCAAGCTTCAAAACTTCTTGAGGCAATCTTTGTCTTCCAAGCGATTATTTGCAGTACTGAATTTGTGAGAAAAGAGCACTTACACTTGGAATGTCAAGGCTGCGTTATAAAGTACCACTCTTTCACTTTACTCATGACGAACCTGAGGTTCAGAGACGTGTAGTGATATGGCAGGAGGCAGCACCCCAAGCCTTCCTGAAGAAGTGATGGAGATGGTAGTGGGTAAGCTACTGTGTCAACTGTTCATCATTTGGCCTGCTTATTTCCTCGAGTCTGCGCACTTAATGCAGCTGCTATGACTTACATTTTGTTGCTAATCCAAATTCTCTCAGCTGACACTCTGGAAAATACTTGTGCGTTTATCAATGTGTTAGACACCGGAGTCAGGCAACTGGAACCAGAAAGCAAACAGATCCTCCCTCCTCGAAGCACCAAAAGCATCCTAGCCATGTGTCCTCTGAACTACTGCTCCAAGTCGATGCTGTATTGGTGTTGACTGTGGATTTGTTGTAGAGCAACCCCGATACAAAACGGGGTGCCTGACTGTGGGTCCTCACCTGCACGCTTAAAAGGACTTATCAATGCTCTACTGCAGGCACACGCGAAAGGTTAATAAAAGGTTTATTTACAAGGGAAGGGAAAATGAGAAAATGTACAGCTCAGGGAGAAAAGTGGGAGACAAAGTTTTAAATGAGTCCTACCGATCTGCTGATCTGGAATCCCAAATAGTGCTCTGAGAGCTGGCTGCAAGCCAGGAGCCGTGAAGCCAGGAGGCGAGAGACAGCGAGTCCCCCAAGGCCCACGTGTTTGGTTTTTATACCCAACCTGGCTGCTTAACTCCACCCTAAGGTCCCAGCCACCTTCCCTTTGGTGGTGATGGGATTTGTCTTTCCCAATGTCTTGATGGCTTTAGTCTGGACTGGGAGTGGAGTCCACAGAGTCTGTATGGGATTAGCTCAGGCCATCATTTCTCCCTAACAGATTCACCCTGCCAAGTCACAGTGAGCTCCAGGAGGGGCACAGTACAGGCAAAACCCTGTACTATACGGCGCTGCCCAGTACCCAGTACCACTGTCTGCCATTTACACGCTCCATAAATGCAGTCCAAGGAAGGAATTATTAAAAAACAAAACCCAAAACACCGGTACTGAACACTCTCTACACGCTTGTCTCCTCCCGATGTGTACCATCAGCGTAGGAAAATGCTACAGAGAAAACTACAGGACAAGGCTTAATAACTTGCCCAAGGTTCACCGAAAACAATCTTCCAAGCCAAGCCCGCACACTCCTGCACCCGTGCCTTGGCCATAGCGCAGCTAAGAGCGCACCCCAGAGGCCGCGCGGCAGGGAGGTGGTCGCAAGCGGGTCCGATCCAGTCTCTCACGTCGCTGTTTTCTCACGCGTTACCCGCCCCCCAACCCCAAGCAAGATGTGAGGGAGAAGGGGTGTCGGACACGGGCAGCCCTGGCAACGAGGAGGCGGGGGTCGCTCACCTATTATGGGCACCTCAGCGATGAAGACCCTCCGAATGGAATTGGCCACCCTGAGATGAAAACCGAGAGACGTGAGGACGCCCAGACAGGTCAGCTCCGCGGTTCCCCCAGCGACGGCTCAGGCCCGGGAAAATGGGGGGTCGGGGGAGTCCACCTCCGGAAGGACGCGGCCCGCGCCCCTCCTGGGCCCCCAGCGCCCCAGACCGCCCGCCTCGTCCCTCACAGACGTACGCCAGGTCCGTATTCTCGATGATGAACTTGACATTCTCGTCGGTGAGCTCCGTGATCCGCACGGTGGGCTGGTTCGCGTAGGGCATGGCGCTCCGCCGTCCGCCCGGCCTCTGCGCGTCAGCACCGCTGCGCCGCCCCCGCCGCCGTCCCCGGAATTACGTCACGCGGCCCCGCCGCTCCCGCGCTCACAGCGCCACCTGCAGCTCGGAGGCCGGGACCGCCGCCTGCCGTTGGTTTTCCAACCTGCTAGAGCAGGCACCGGCTTCAGCCACCCCCGACGGCGATCGGGCCAATCCCGTGCACGCCCTTGACTCAACAGTACTTCCAGGAAATCATAGTGCAGGAATACTTGCAGCTGTAACCAAATTCAGGTTTACTGGGCTGTTTATTTCAGCATTTGATGATGGCAAAAGGTAACAGAACATTGTCCATTGGCCGAGGCCTGCTTATATACACAAAGAAGGGATTGCTATGATGCCTTTGAAAAGAATGAAAGTAAATTGGTAAATGTAGGGAAAAGCAAAAGTACACTTTAGCAATGAGTATACTTTGACCAAGTGTAGTTGAATAGTAATGTAAACACTTTCTTGGCCACCCCTAGGTCTTCTGAAACTGCAGGAAGATTCAGTTTAATGCATCAGCTCCAGTTGTTGCGGTGGTGGTGGATCTTCATTTCTGCACCCCTAGTGTCTGGCGGTGTGCACCTCATATGATGAATGCTCAAAGAATTACCCGAGGTTTGAACGGACCTCAAAAAAGCAGCAGCTGCTCAGAAAAGAGGACTTGGGGCAGGAATCATTACAGGAGTTTGCAGGAAGACAAGGAGTTGGCCTCAGTGAGGACTGACGCATCTTCCTGAGGCACAGAGGGGGCCCTTCGCCAACCCTGTGCCATCTCAGGAAATTAAGAATTAAGGTTGTCTGCTGTGAGAGGGATGGTATGAAGGATAAAAAAGAAAATGGAATAAAACTGGAAATAACTAGTGCAGGGAACTTAACAAGGCGTCAAGAGATAAAAAGAATTAGCTGCAGAAAGGGGCCAGTGGGAGGCCCACAGAGATTGCAAACACCTACTAGCTCTTAGTCTTCCCCCATCAGTATTCAGTCCACTTAGATGGGAGAGAGCAAAGCAGAAGAGAGATGCTATGGATTGAAAAGTGTCCTGCTGACATGAAGTGCAGCTCCCCATTTGGGGAGTTTGGAGATTGTCAGAAGTAGGAGCCTGATGGAATTCATGTCCTTATAAGCACAGGAAGAGACACCCGCGCTGACTCACTCTCTTCCAGCTGGGTGAGGATACAGGGAGAAGGTGATAGGTTAGAAAACCTTTCCTGGAGCCACACTGAGCAGTACCTTCATCTTGGACTCCCTGGTGTTCGAATGGTGAGAAATACTTGTTTAAGTCACCTGTAGTATGGCATATTGTTCTAGCAGTTGAGCAGACGAATACAAGAGTTAAGGGAGATCAGCCAGTGTAAAGGCAAAGAAAACTATTACAGCTAAACAATGTATCACTAAAACAGTTGGTGATGAGCAAGGACAGCTGAAGGCATTAATGGTGAGGTAGAAGGGCATTGCCACTCACATTTTACTGATGGGAAGACTTGAGTCCAGAAACAGAGCTGCCATAGGCCCACAAGTACTCAGTAGCACCAGGACCAGAGCCAGCTGCTAGTCTCAAGCTTGCTGTCTTCCTCAGGTTTTAGATACTTGCCACTGTCTGTATGGAAACTAACCACACAACAGCAAACCGCTTCAAACGTATTTATTATTTTTATAGACTCAGTTCACTAATAATCCTGCAATATATGCTGGTGGAGGGGACTCCAGGCCCAGGCTCACGCACCTGGCCAGGCTGAGCACCACTGTCCAGCAAGTACCTGTCTCAGGTAAGGCAGCTTTCTGAGTGGGTTCCCAGGAGCAGCATGGCAGACAGGGAAGAGGCAAGGAGCTTCAAAGACAGCCAGTGTGCCCAGCCTGTGCTGTGCTAAGCATGAGCTGCCACCTTGTGGTGGCTTCAGACCCTGACTTGGGAGCTCCAGAGAGCATTTCCAAGAAGGTTAAGACATGATCAAAGGTGTCTGTGAGACCATGGCAGAGACTGGCTGGCTTTCTGCTGAACAAATGCTTGGATGACAGCCTCTTTGCAATCACACAGCTGCAATGCAGAAAGGCATTAGGAGGCCAGGCTGGTATTAGGAACTGACGAAGTGGCCCAATCCCAGGCTAGAATGGTATTGCCTGCCCTGTGGCATCCAGGTGGCTCTGGTGACTCAGGATTCCTTTGGGATCTTCTCATTAACACCCTGTTACGTGGATGGCACTTTTCAAAGCTCTTTAAATCTATCCATGGGCGGTTTCTTCTGGGCACCTGAGATTGTACTCCTTCCTGCTCACCGGCGCTGGTTGAGACCTGTCAAGTTTTTGAGCTGTCACAGGAATGGAAACAGAGAGTGATGAGGCTGTGCCCTGCATCTGGGACCCCAGTGGGAAACATGAGGACTTCAAGGTAGCAGCATGACTGGGGCGCAGGCAAGGGCACATCAGGGTCTTGGGAGTCCTTGGTGTTTCTTGACGGGGTACTTAGAATCGAGAGCAGATGAAACCAGTGTCAGCTTTCCAGCTGAAGACTACGAAACTGTCTGGGGTCAGTGACACAGGCTGGAAGGACCACAGGGCTAGGGTGGGGTGGGGAAGGCAGGGAGGGCTGGGTGGCACTCACCGTCACTGCTGCACCCATGAGTCCCTGCACTACTGCCTCTCCAGTGGACTTTACCTAGAAGGAGACAGAGTCAGGTTCTTTCAAATCGGCACCCCAAGTGCAAAGAAGAGACAGGTAGGATAAATCAGGAGCCTATGAGCCTCAACAGGTCGAGTTAAGAGGAACTTGTGTCCTGGAGGGAATACCCATAACCAACACAATCACAAAAAGGCCAGGTGTGTCTCCTAGGGAAAGGTTGGGATGAGAAAGCAGCCGAGTTCCTTGGAAGGCTCCCAACTATCAGCAAGAGTCACCAGCTATGGCCTGAGGAGGACGTGGGCCCGCTGAGGAGGCTTCCCAAATGGCGTGCCCCTACTACCTGCTTGGCAGTGTGGCCCATGTTCATGGCATCATTAATCCGGTTCTCCAGGAAGCGCCAAGTGTCCTCAAAGTCTGGAGAGGAGTCTTGCATCATCACCAGCTCAGTCGTGTTGTAGATGCCAGCCAGCACAGCTCGGCGGGTGTACCAGTTAAACTGCAAAGAAACCCACCCAGAAAGGAGGGTTACCACCACTGTTGGGGCTGGGGCGGTCTGGGGTAGTTCCTACCCAAAGCCACTGGCACTTGTGGGCTCCCTCCTGAATTCTTCCTTGCTTCCCAGATAAAGATGGCCTTCTGCTCCCAAACCTTGCTGGCTCTCAGAATAACCCAGGCTGCAGTACAAATGCAGACTCCTGGGCCCAACCTCTAAGAGTTTAGAGTCTGTGGGTCTGAAGTAAGTGCCAGGAATGTGGATGTGTAATAAGCATCCTAGGTGATTTGGCTACATTCAGTCTGTTTTTGGAAGGTGAAAAGAGTTAAGTTTTAGGGCATCTAGTTGTAAAAGTCAGGAGTGGCCAAACCTCAGTGTGTTCATTAGTGAAGAGAAGCTGACATAGGAGCTGAACAGATCAGAGCCCCTGGGAAGCTGTTCTTAAGAGCACAAGCTCAGCTGCTTCGTGTTTTATTCCTTTAATTTCTTTGCTTTCTAATTTCATTTTCCTACCATCTCCGTTGGTGGTATATTCCCATACGGGGCAAGTTTATTAAAGCACTTTGTTAGAACTGGGGTGGGGGTGTCTCTGCCTCCCCATGCTGGATTCCACATAGGTCCCATCACATATTAATTTCTTTCATGAAGGGGTACTTTTAAAAAAATTTCTAGCAGAAACATGATAGCATTAATGAGTCAGTCTTTCCTGGTGCCTGTTTTTAAAGGTTTATTGAGCTCTTAGAAAGCACGGCAAGATGGGTTGGGGGAAGAAGTTTCCTTTTAGAGCAGTGGGTGTCTCCATGGCATCCTCTGTTTTTTAAATCAGTCTCCTGAAAGGCACACACTAAGAAAGTCTGCCTCAGCATCTAAATCTTAGGAGACTTATTGGGAAATTATGAAATAGCAGCCCGGGCACAAAGTCCTCTGATGCTTGTGTCCCCACTGTGTTGGGTGCAAGGAATTATCACTGGGCTGTGGCTAAAGTGCTGGTCCCTGGAAGAACAACACCTGGATCCCCTGGGGTTCACTGGGGGACCTTCAGCAAATCTTAGCTCTCCTTTGCAAGATGGAAAAGACACTGCAAGCTCCCTGAAAGGATTTGTAATCAAAGAAATTTCACAAATATATTAAGAGATGCTTAACCACACTCTTCCCAGAATCCTGTGGGCTGGTAGAAAGCACTCACGTCTGTGGACTGGTCCCCAGCGTAATGCCACATGTCATCCACCATGCTGGTGAGCAGACTCAGGCTGGGCGGGATGTTCTGAGGGAGCAAGAGGATGCCGAGGGCCTGAGGAGAGAGTGACAGAGGAGTAGGTACCGTGCAGAGGTAGCAACAGCGGCTAGGTGACTGGCACCTTGTGTCTCCTAAGCTACAGAAAGGGGCCCAGATCTCATTTTGAAACCCAACCTTTCCACCCACTGGCATGAGCTTCTGGCAGCTAATAGCCCTGACCACAGCTGACCGAGTCAGAGGCAGATCCTACCCTGTGTGACCTGATCAGATTCTCAGTCCCCAGCAGGTGGACCTGGGAACAAATGCAGACAGCCTAGGGGCTCGCTGGCCTCTGAGAACTGATAGCGAGGGGAGGGGCGCCCATCCTGTAATGTGGAGCAAGTAGCACAGCCAGGAAGGGAGTCTGGAGATGGTTTCTAGGTACAAGTCTAAGGCCTTTCCCAGGGCCCAGTAGCTTTCCTGCCCCTGATGCCTCCACCATAGCCTCATTATATATTCCTTCCAGATTTTCTTTTCTTTTTTTCAAGTTGATTTCTGTTACCTGCAACTAAAAACCCTTCAGTTAATATAAGCAGTGGCACAACACAGAGATGCCTCCATTAGGAGACATCATCTCCTGGCAGGGCAAAGTCTTGCCTCTTTGCCAACTCTAAAATCCATTGGCTGTGGCCCGGGGAACTGGTCAGGGAGTTCCTGGATTGGCTGGAATTCTCTTATTGAAGCAGCCCAGGAAAGCAGGAGGCAGCCTGAGGCCTAGTATATGCACTGCCCCTGCTTAACTGCAAGGTGGACTGAGTCAAGGCCAGAAGTCTGGAAACCAGGTGTGGCCAGCAACGATAGGGGACAGCACCGGGGCACTGCCGGGGTTCAAATGTCTGTCAACCGATTGGGCTCCCCGCCGCGCAGCAGATGCTAGATGATCTGAGTTCCCCTCATTCTGATGTGCTTTGACTCCACGTTCTCAACTGCGAGGATGGTCCACACTATGACAAGTTTTGCCACAGGAAATAGTTAGCTTAAAAAAAGGGGGGAGGGGATCTCAAATATCACATGGACAATTTAAAGAGAAATTCCGGTCCTCTGATACTTAGAACATGACAGACCTTTTAATAATGATGGCCAGCAAAATCTTCTGACTTTTCTAATTTCCTTCACAGATTCTTCCTCACTGCAGACTGTGGCACATGGGCTCACTAGGACCCACCCAAGATGTGACCCAGCATCCGGCCACTAAGCATCCAGGAACTGAGACACAGATGACTCAGTTACTCTCTGGTGGTTCCAAGTCTGAAGCCTGGCTCCACCGAGGGCTCTGAGTAACCCTGGGCATGTGAGATGGATGAGCTGACTTCGAAACAGTGTGCAAAGTCCTCTGAGAGAAAGGTGCTGTGAATTACAAATATTAATACTTCGCTGCCCTGGGCCTGGATATGGGCTCTGTACCCGGGGCCAGTGCTCAATGTACGGGATCAGCATTCTCAGCCTGGTTTCCACTGCGTCCCTCAGGAACTGGTCTGTCTTCTTCTTCCTGGAAGAGGGAAAAGAAAACAGTGTGTCTCTGGGTCAAAGGCACGGGCTCAGGGCTATGCTGTTTACTGAGCCCTAGGCAGGAGGGGCCCACCAGCAGCTGAAGCTGGCCAGAGAACAGAGGTCAGAGATAAGTGGCTGCATTTCATTTCCATCAAAGCAGCAGGGCTGCTCAATGCTACTGTCTCTGGTTCTGTGCGGACGGGCCTCTTGGAGATAGCTGGTGGGGCCCGAGTGCCTCAACCCTCAGCAGCCACCCTGGGCAATAAGGACAGAGGACTTACTCTGCCTGGCCCAGCTGTACCAGCTTCTGTTCCTCTTCCAACATGCGGCTGAGTTGAGTGTTGCACTGGGTCACAAAATGCAGAATCAGCTCGCTGCCATCACTGCCAAACATGCTGGCTGCCGCACTGGAGAGCCCCAGAGACTACAAAAGGGCAGGAGAAGAAAAAGAGTGGCAGGCAAACGCAGAGGACGACAGTTACCTGTTCGTCATTAGTGCCTCCTCTAGTATCAGCAGCTTCATTTCCAGCAGCATCAATATTTCCAGTGGTGGAATGTTGAGGTCTCCTATTGGTTGACCTAAAGACCTCTCTTATGCCACAAAGCTCAAGACTGTACCCACGTTCCTCCTCCAGAACTGCTCCTTGACCAGTGGCCCTAATCTCAGAAAATGGCACCATTACCCCACACACGCAATGGACAATACTGCTACCTTTTAACCTCCCACCCCCCAGCCCCATGTCACTGTATCTACCCACTTGCTTCCATGTTCACAGCCACTGCTCTAGGCCAGAGCACCCGCACCTGCCCCGGACGACTGGCAGCGGCCTCCCGTGACTCCATCCAATGAAATGTGTCAAATTTAATCCCGTATCTCCAATTATTCTTAGACACAGTGAGGCCTCACTCCTTAAAATGACCCATAGGATCTTGGCTGATTTGGCCTCAAGTCACCTTTCCTCAGTTTCACTCCTCCCATCTCTTTCCTCTCTGTGTGATTATTTCCTTTGCTGCTGCTTCTTCCTCCTTTTTTTTTTTTTTAAAGATTTATTTATTTATTTTATACAAGAACTGGGGTATAGGCCAGATGCACGGGAGGGTAAGAGGATTCACCAGAGACAGAGCGGGGAACAGAACAGGCAGTGACTAAGCACACTGTTGAAGGGAGCAGCGGGCAAGACAGGAGAGGTCTGCTGCACCATGTGGGGCCCTCAATGGCCAGCTGGGATGGAACCGGCGCTGCAGAGGCTGCGGACAGCTTCACAGCACTGCACTCAATTGCCTGAGCTACCAAGAGAGGCCCTTCTTCCTCTTTTTAAAAAGATTTATTTATTTTTGCGTAGAAGATCTAGGGTGCAGGCCAGAGGTGTTAGGGGTGTGTGTGTGAGAGGATTCACCAGAGACAGAGTGGGGAGCAGAACAGGCAGATGTACTGAAATACACTGCTGAGGGGAGCAGCGGGCGAGACAGGAGAGGTTTGCTGCTAGAGGTCAATCCTGGCTGGGGATTGAACTCAGGCCGTTGTGATGGCACTGAGACTTAGTCCCTAGGCCACCAGGGAGGCCCTCCTTTGGTTCCTCTAATGCAATAGATGTCTTTCTCCTTTCCACATGCTGTTTCTCTAATTGGAATTATCCAGGTAAAGACTACTCATTCCTCAGCTCTCAAAAGCCTTTCCTGACCACCTTCCCACTTTACCCCTGATTAGATCAGGGCCTCCATCATGTGTGTCAATAACACTTTTCCCTGACAGCACTTATTGCATTTTATAAATACAACTTGATTAACATCACCAGAGGGGAAGTTCAACAAGGGCAGAACCGTGTCCATTTTAACCATTATGATGCCCTTAAGACCGAGCACAGTACCTGGTGCACACCATTTGCTCAGGAGACATTAAAAGAATGTGTAATAAAAGTTATTTTTTAAAAAATTGAAAGCAGGGCCTCCCTTGGTGGCGCAGGCGGTTGAGCACTAGGCTGTGAAGCTATCTGCAGCCGCTGCGGCGCTGGTTCAATCCTACCGGCCAGCGAGGGTCCCACATGGCGTGGCAGACCTCTCCTGTCACGCCCACTGCGCCCCTCAGCAGTATATTTCGTCAGCCTGCCTGTGCTGTTTCCTGCTCTGTCTCTGGTGAATCCTCTTACCCTCCTGTGCTTCTGGCCTGTACCCCGGTTCTTTTATAAAATAAATAAATAAATCTAAAAAAAATTGAAAGCAGACATCAAAATGTTGATCAATAGTAAGATCTCCAATGATTTTTGCATTCTTTTTCATGTTTGTATTACTCCAAGTTTTCAGTGAGTATACAGTGACGTCATATAGTATACACATTTTGCTTGGAAGTCTTGTTAACCACATGGGCTCCTGGGACAAAGAGGAGACAAGAGAAATAACAGGGGTATAATCTAAAGCAGTCTGCTCCAATGTAGGAGGAAATGCTGGTTGCTAGACTCGCTGAGAAAAATAAATGCTTTGCTCTCCAAAATGGTGCCTTCTTGGGAGTTTTCACACATCCTATCTCATCACTTTTAACATGCATGTATTTTACATTTTTTAGTAAGAAGTGGCATACCTCAATAGGCAAAAATTGTTCTTTTTTAGTGATGCATAAAATGGTTAATTCTTATAACCAATGGTGCCTTAGGTGAAGTTTGAGTACAGGCAGTGCCACCTGATGGACTGCCTTTAGAGTCTCTCGAGAACCAACTCCATGGTATATTCTTTTTTGTTTATAAAATAGAGCCAGGGGCCTCCCTGGTGGCATAGGGGTCAAGTCTCAGTGCTATCACTGCCACAGCCTGAGTTCAATCCCCGTTCAGGGAGCTACCCACATGGTGCTGCAGACCTCTCCTGTCTCACCCGCTGCTCCCCTCAGCAGTGTATTTCAGTAGATCTGCTTGTTCTGTTCCCCATTCCGTCTCAGGTGACTCCTCTCACTTCCTGCATTTCTGACACCCCAGTTCTTCTATGCATAAATAAATATTTTAAAACTAAATAAAAAATAGAGCCATTTTCACCCTACTGGTAAATCCTATAGCAGTGAAGGGCTTCAAGCTGAGCTGCCCTCAGCTCCAGTTAGTGTGACTCCCTTCGGCTGACCTTAGTGAGGCGTCCCAGTCCTCACCCATACACACCTGGGCTCCTTCGGCGATTGCTTCTGCTGTCCACCCGTGGGCCGGCACGAACTCCAGGGCTGCCGTCAGGATGCGGTGCTGCAGCTGCTCCTCACTCTCGTGGTCCTCCTCCTCTTCGCCACCCTGATCCGTATACCTGAGAGCCAGATCCCAGACAGACATAGGGAGAGAGCTCAGCACACCTTTCCTCACTGCCCACTGCCAGGTGTGCACAATGTGCCTCTTGAGAAACCAGATGCTCCGTGGCCCCTCTAAGCACATGCTGGAAGGACATTTACTTTTGTGTCAGTATTGCTGTTTCAACACCAGCACAATCACCACTTTGTCTTCCTTCCCCTCCCACACCGTCCTGCCAGGAGGTTATAGGTGAGAAAGGCAAATGCTCCCGCGGCACCCCAGTTTCTCTGCTTCTAGCCCTCAGCACGCTGTTACTCTAGCCCCATCTGCGCCAGATTGTAATTCCAGGAGGACCGGGACCACAGTTACATTATTCACAGAGCCTGGAATAAAGTAGATCCTCAAAAAGCATCTGTTAATTGAAATGAAAAGTGCTTTAATCAGGAGATCACAAAAAATGATTGGGAACACTAATTTCAGAGCTGAGAGGAGTCTCTTCAGTGGCAGAATTAAGAAAAAGTATCTAATATGAAGGTCAATTCTTATTACCTTTCAGGAGGGCAATCTGGCCCCACATAAGCAATAAAATATTAAAGTTGCCTATCCTTTGACTCAGTGCTCCCAATGCTGAGAGCATCACACCTTATTACATCAATTTTAATAGCAGTGAAGGAAACCTAAATATTTACCAATAGGTAAATAAATTTTGGTCCCACCATTTGCCAGAGTATTATACAACCATGAAAATAATACAGACTGTGAAAAGACATTTAATACTGTTGAGTGAAAAACAGAGAGCCTGGAACAGCATGTATAGTGTATAATGTATTTAGTATATACTCAGATTTGTGAAACACGCTTATAGAAATATCTAAAAGACTATTCCCAAAAATGCTCATTATTTCAAGTTTTGTGACTGGTGGTCATTTTTGTAAACTTCTTTGTATTGTCTAGATGTTTTAGAATGTACAGGCACTTTTCATAAAAAAACAATTCACAGATAGCCTGGAAAATGATGGAAGGTGAGAAGGGACACAGAGGACGGGCGAAGGAGAGGCACAGACAGGCTCAAGCATGCAAATGGCCAAACACAGAACTGGGAGTTCTGGTGCCTACCTGGGGGGTGAACGAGAAGACTCTGAATTGGGTCCTGCTGCCCCCTGTGACTCAGAATGTTGCTGAGAAAAAGAGGGAGGAGGTTGCTGCTTCTGCTCATCTGAAGACTTTAGCTGCAGAGCTGAAGCATGGAAGGCACGTGGCACCGGGGCTGGTCGGCAGCGGGACACTAAATCAGAAACTGGGCTGGTCAGTCAGGGACACTTAGCAAAGAAACCCATGGAGACCCAGATGGGGAAGGGGAAAAGCAGGACAAGGCTACTTCAGAGCCAGATATCCAAGTGTTGGGTCTCAGATCCATAAAACCTTGGATAAACTGGCAACACATATGTATGACATGATGGCAAAAGTATCAGCCAGGAAAGCCATGGCTTCTAGATCTGTCTCTATTATGTCAGCTGTATGGGTAGCAAACCATTTTACCCCAGTGAGCATTAATTTAATAACTTCCAATTTAAAAAATCTTTGCTTAATGGGAATGTTGTGAAGCTCAAACAAAAGTAACTTGGAAATGTTACATATTTATATATATATTTTTTTTAAAGATTTATTTATTTATTTATTTATACAAGCACTGGGTACAGTCAGAAGCGCGGGAGGGTGAGAGAATTCACCAGAGCCAGAGCGGGGAGCAGAGCAGGCAGAAGGACCGAAGTACACTGCTGAGGGGAGCAGCGGGCGGCAGGAGGGGTCTGCGCGCCATGTGGGACCCTCCTCCGGTGGCCGGGGAGCAGCCGGGGATCGAACCGGCGTCGCAGAGGCCACGGGCAGCTTCGCAACCCAGTGCTCAACCGCAGCGCCACAGGGGAAGCCCTACATATTTATATTTTATGGCAAGAACACTGGACTAGAGGGCCTTCCTGGTGGCAAAAGGGGTTAAGCACAGCACCGTGAAGCTATCTGTAGCCTCTGCAGTATGAGTTCCATCCCCGGCCAGCCAGGGAGCTACCTACATGGCTCAGCAGACTTCTCCTGTCTCGCCTACCTGCCACTTCCTTCAGCAGTCTATTTCAATCAGTCTGCCTGTTCTGCTCCCCACTCTGTCTCTGGTGAATTCTCTCACTCCCCACCCTGCTGGCCTGTAGCCCAGTTCTTGTATGCATTAATAAATAATAAATAAATCTTTTAAATAAAACAACAACAGGGCCTCCCCGGTGGCACAGCGGTTGAGCGCTGGGCTGCTAAGCTGCCTGCAGCCTCTGCAGCCCCGGTTCAATTCCCGGCCGCCGGGGTGAGGGTCCCACATGGCGCGCAGACCTCTCCTGCCACCCACTGCTCCCCTCAGCAGTGTTCTTCATCAGTCTGCCTGTTCTGTTCCCCGCTCTGGCTCTGGTGAATTCTCTCACCTTCCCACACTTCTGACTGTACCCAGTGCTTATACAAATAAATAAATAAATAAAACTTAAAAACAAAACAAAACAACATCAACACTGGACTAGAAATGAGAAGACTCCCCTACAGTTATGTGGTGTCTCTGGACAGGTCACTAATTTCTGCTTCCTTATCTGCCACACTTGCAACACCCCACTTACTTTACGAAAGGGCTTTGGAAAGCACAGGTTCATACTGTGTTTTCTTTCCTAACATTTTATTATAAAAGTTTCCACACTACAGACAAGTTGAAAGATCCATGGCATGAATACCTGCATATCAACCTAGGTTCTACATATCTACACATCACACTTTTTCACCCCTTGATCCATCTTAGTTTTTGATGTATTTGTTGTGTATCTCGGCATTCTTCATCTCCAAACATTTCAGCATGCATGTCATTAACTGAGTTTGCTATGAATTTGGTGTTCGTGAGATCATTCTCCCCAAAAAGGTTCAGGTAGGCTTTTTCTAATATGTGTCATCTTAGCTTGTGGCACTAAGGTCCATCAAAGCCCTGTTAATCTTGGAAGAAACTTAAAAATGGAGAGTGCCTAGATTTAGGGATATCTCCAGAAATACGTTTTTTAATTGGAGAAACCTATATCAAGGCTGGACTTATATCAGAGGTAAGGTTTGGTCACATGAAATCATGCTCTCTTTGTCATGTTGAAATCCCCTGCTCACCTTGATGCCCCAGGTCCCTTAGTGCAAGACAAACCTCCTGGTTCACCCCATGTTACTTTAGAATGTACAATTGTATTAAATGTATTAAATTGGGTCTTTTTTTCTCTTACTAATCTCTCTAATTCTTTCAGTAGTCCTGCCTCAGATGAACCCAAAGGGGTGGGGGAATTTCCCCCTGTGCTTTGACATTGTTCCTTTATAGAGGTGATGTTTACATATAGTAAAATGCATCTTAAATCTGCTAATTCTAACTTTTGACAAATGTATACACTTGCATAACTGGAACACAAATCAGTTCTTAATTTAGATAGAAATATTATCATGGGGCTCCCCTGGTGGCGCAGCGGTTGAGTGCTGGGCTGCGAAGCTGCCAGCAGCCTCTGCAGAGCCAGTTCGATCCCCAGCTGCCGGGAGAGGGTCCCACATGGCGCACAGACCTCTCCTGCCGAGCCTGCTGCTCCCCTCAGCAGTGTCTTTCGTCAGTCTGCCTGTTCTGCTCCCTGCTCTGGCTCTGGTGAATTCTCTCACCCTCCCGTGCTTCTGACTGTACCCAATGCCCATATAAATAAATAAATAAATCTTCAAAAAAAAAAAAAAAATTATCATTGTCCCAGAAAGTTACCTCTCCTCCCTAGGAGAAATGCTCGCCTTAGTTTTGCCTATCCTACAGTTTCATCTAAACAGAATCACTGAATGTGTTCTTTTTGTGTAAGACTCTTTTGTTTAGTATGTATTTTTAGACTGATTCATATTTTTGTGTAAATCAGCGCTATGTTACTTTTTATTGCTGAGGAATGCTCATGAGGAAGACACTAATTTGGTGATGGCCAACTGGGCTATTCCAAAGTTGGCTTTTATGAACAAAGTTGCTATGAATAGAATGTGTACAAACCTTTTTTTGTGGACATATGTTTTATTTTTTCTTGGGTGAATACCTAGGATTGGATTTGCTGCATCTTAAGGATTCGTTGTACTAAACATATGTTGTTTGGAGTTTGTATTAAAAACAAGGGCGGTCATGGACTAACTCACGGAATAATTTTAAAGGAAACATAGAACAATGTGTGCAAAAAATCATTATATTAGTATGCGTACAGAAAAAGGCATGGAGTAAATAGTCATGGAACTTTGAAAAGGGCAGGGGTGGTCCCAAAGCAATGTTGTTGAACCGCTGTGGTTGAGAAGTTTTTAGGTGAAATACAGGAGAATATATGTTACTGTGTCAAATGCATATATTCCATTTCTGGAGGTGACACTGGTCTTCCAGTTATGGCAGTGATACAGAGTTTCCTCTCTTAAACGGCCAAGGGACTTGTCGGAGTTAAAGAGACAGGGTCAGAGGTAGTCAGATTTGCAACCAACGAGGTGCGCCCCTGAGCAACCCAGTCCTCTCTGGGGCTCCACTAAATTGGAATAACAGACCCTGCCCGGCAGGTCTTGGAACCCAGAGCCAAGACAGGGTGCAGAAGTGAACCAGGCAGCCGGCTCAAGCCCAGGACGCCAGTAGCTCCGCGCGGATGCCCTTCACCTCACCTTGCTCGTGGCCCTACATGACGGCCTCTTCCGCCCCTCACCCAGCCCGGGTCGATCTCGCGGCCCCTCCTCACTCCTCCCACCCCCGGCTCGGCCGCCCCCCTCACCGGGCAGGCATCGCAGCTGCAGGAGCCTCCAGCCCGCCCGGCCGAACACGCGGAACACCGCCGCCGCCATCTTGGAAGCGGGCACACCGCCCACTACGACGTGACGGACAATATCCGGAAGGCGACGCGGACACTTCCGCCCTCCTAGCGCCGCGGCACCCGCCCCCTCTCGCGAGAGACGCGAGGCGCGGAGCCGGCGGCTGCTGGGAAGCCCGGAGGGAGCTGCCGGGGCCAGGTGAGCGCTATCTAGGCGGCCGGGGAGCTGCACCTTCCCCAGTAGCCCCCACCTGGCCCACCTTCTTCCCCTGATCAGCGCCCTTCTTACTCCCAGCCCGTCCCTCGGTGGGATCGTAGCCGCGACTGCCTTCTCGAGGACCACAGGGGCTTGTCCCCGGGGGAAGCCGGTCCTACCTGGCCGGGGCACCTGGCCCCCTGGCTTCTTGATCTTCCCGGGCAGCTCATCTCTGGAACCGCCGGCCCTGATCTGAGGCTTCAGGGGCAGGAGGACGGGCCCTGAGCTGCGGCCCTGGAGACCCGCTCTGCCGGTAGCCAACTGTTGTGACCTTGGGCCACAGTCCCTCTCCTCAAGCCTTGCAGATTTCCATTCCACCCCCACCCCGGGGTGGGTGGGCAGCTACCAGAACCCCAGGTTGTACTTTTCAGCCTATGACTTTCCTGGAGCAAGGCCTTGCGTTGGTGTCATTGAGGTTTTTCCAAACTTGCCATATCGGAAAAACCATCCAGGACGCTTGTTAATATCAGGTATCCAGCTCTTTCTCCTGGGGAGTTGATTCAGTCTGGCTGGGTGTAGGTAGTCCAGGAATCTTATTTTAACAGATGCCTCCAGATGGTTTGTAGGATCTGCAAGTTTGGGAAAGGCGGATGGGGTTTGTCCTGACATTGACTGCCAAGCTCTGGGAGGTCATGAACGAGTCACTAAGCAGAAATACATATGCAGAGCAGCTCGCTGGGCTGTTTGTCCTCAGGGAAGGCGTCATATTAGGAAGAAGTAAATGGTTTGGGAATTAGGGATAACTGAGGGTGTGTTAGGCGCTAAGCATGTCATTCTGTAAATCCTACCATTGCCATTAGACCCCCGTCTTTGTCTGTTTTGCATCCGCCCTATCAATTCTAGTCTTTTGAAAACAGCCTGCGTGGCTGTGGGGGGAGACCTCCCGAGGAAAACAAAAATGGGGAATTTTCTGGATTTCTGTATCTCTGGATTTCTGTAAAGCACTGTCTGTGAAGTGCCGATCTGTCTGTGAAGTGTTGTTTTCTGAGTTCTGTTCACCCATCTTTGAATGAATCGTTCCTGTAGAAAGTTAACACTGGCTTTTCCTTTCTGAAACTCAAATTTTGACACACACCTACTTGCCTGGAGACTGGCTGCCATTACTCTCCCCTTGAATTTCCTGTGTCTTTGCTGATCACCCCTTTTTCCCTGTGTGTGCCTGCCTGTGCTTCAGTCAATTGATTTTAACTAAAAATTTCCTTTCTGATAACTGTCAGTGCTCTCAAAATTTTTGACGCACCTGACTTAAGAGAATTCACTCCTTGGCTTGAACTGATAAGCTGTACTTTAATCTTATTTTTTTCTTTTGGCCACCCTCATGCCTGAAAGGAGCCAGATGTCTGAAAATTTTAATTGGGTGCCTTAAAAATAAACATGTACATCTCCGGAAGTTATTCCGGACATCTGCTTTCACGGACTTACGGTTACATTTTAGAAGAACGCTGGGCAGGTGTGTGCAGCAGTCATGGTTTGGAAAGGTGCTTAACAAACAAGGCCTGTGACGTGAGAATGACATCCACTCCACCTCTTTTTAGTTACGAAACTGGGCTGAGTGACAACTTCTAAGTACAGTGACTTAGATGCCAGACATTTGTTCCTTATTTTTCCTTTAAAGTCAGGTTGACAACACCACAAACACGATGATAATGAAAGTATCACATTTGGGTTTTTAGAGATTTAAAAGAACACTGTCTTCCATTAAATTTGGAAAATGCTGACAAAGCGGTGACTAGGTTTGTTTTGAGGGTTAATGTTTAATAAATGTATTTATGAGCTCTCTCTGGCCATAGAAAGTTGGTGTTTGGGGATGTGGAACACAAAGTATTTAACAGTCTTCTGATTTACTGATGCAACCTCCCTGGAGTGCTGTGCAAGATGTCATAAAGTACAGCTCTTACACCGCACAGTTCTAACAATGAAAAAGAAGCTTCACATCTCTCCTTGGGGAGTCCTGCCAGCAGGGTGCCTAAAGAGGCAGAAAAGGACTGTCTGAAACAAAGGCAAATGAACTGGTTACTAAGAAGTAAAGGCTCTTGCGCTTGCGGAACATTATTTGATTGAGCTCTGTGTGCTTGACCCTGTTGAGTGCTTTTCATACTTTTATTTTCACATTTACTTCTGTAGTAACCTTGCAAATATGAGATGATTATCCCAACTTAATTGATGAGAAAATAAGGTAATAACTGAACATGGTCATGAACACCTATTAAGTAGAAGACCCAGTAGTAGGTAGAATCTTGGTTCATCTGCATTCAAAACCTGGGCGCTGTAAAACTTTGTCTATATAAAGATTACTGAAAAAGTTTAGATATCTGACTTTTTGTTTTCCTCTAACTAGTAAGCCCCCTCCTGAGATATTTTTCTTTTTTTCTTTTAAAGATTGATACATACAAGAACTGGGGTACAGACCAGAGTTGTTGGGGTGAGAGGATTCACCAGAGACAGTGGGGAGCAGAACAGGTGGACTGACTGAAATATACTGCTGAGGGGAGCAGCGGGCAAGATAGGAGAGGTCTGCTGCACCATGTGGATCAGCTACCTGGCTGGGGATTGAACTTGTGCTGCAGAGGCTCTGGATAGCTCCAAAGTGCTATGCTTAACCCCCTGCGCCACCAGGGAGGCCCCATCCTGAGATATATTTCTATGAGCAAGGTGTAGTAGTGACTGGTGGACAGGGAGCTTCCATTCCTTTCTGTTGCCCCAGGGAAGACCCTGTGCCAACATCATTTTGGAAATGGGTCATTTATTTCTTATAACTTATTGCCCAGCAGTCCTTATTCCTGGCTGGTTTTATATGTGAGATTGGTCCCAACTTGCTCACCTTAAAGATTGTAAAGTTTTTCCTCAACATCATGTGACAGTTAAAAGCTTAAAAGTTTCAATTCTTGAGTTACGCACTTTTTAGGGATTTAAAAACCGCAACCCAATGACTAAGGAATCCTGTCTGTCTGTTAACACTTGGCATCCTTTTACTAGGGTTTACACTGAGGCCAGGATAATAAAGAGCAGGCATTCTGCATGGAAGAATGAGACAAAAGGTCTGATACAGAGAAAAGGCAATGGTTTTTCAGGAAAAAAAAGGAAGGATTCACTTTGGAAAGGTGGGAGATAGAAGTGGAGCCAGATTATAGAGGGCCTGACTCCAAAAGACTAAGGAGTTTTGATTTTGCTGTAGAACATAAAGTCTTTTGTAACTCCTTTAGGAAAGAAGTGACAAAATCAAAGAACTGTAGTATTTAAGGATGACTGGCTAACCTGGGCATGTATTGTAGGCAAAGAGGAGCAAGTCATGAGAAGTGAACTTTTTTTTTTGTTGTTAAAGAATTATTCCTTTATTGTATGATTTTTATTTATTTTGTGTAGAAGAACTAGGGTGTAGGCCAGAGGTGCAGGGGGTGAGAGGATTCACCAGAGACAGAGTGGGGAGCAGAACAGGCAGACTGAAATACACTGCTGAGGGGAGCAGTAGGTGAGACAGGAGAGGTCTGCTGCACCATGTGGGTCAGCTCCCTGACTAGGTATCAAAACCAGGCCTTCATGGTTCTAGTGCTGAGGCTTAGCCCCTAAGCCACCAGGGAGACCCCAGAAGTGAACATTTTTAAAGAAGGAAGCATGTAGTAATAACATTGCTTATATCTAGACCCAGAGAATTAGCCACTCGTGCAGAAGACTGTTTGGCACAGGACCCCTCCACCACAGCTTCTTCTTTAACTTGGAAACCTGGGGGCATTAATGTTTAAGGACAGAGGAGGAACTGAGTATGGTACTGTCTCCTGACCTAATTTCATTGTGATCACATTCTGTTCTCACCTGAGTATCAAATGGAAGAGAAAGGTAACCCTTGGGGTGAAATTTCCATAAGTTCAAAGCCTGGGTTTTACTGTCAGATAGATTTGGGTTCAAATCCTAGCTCTTACTTTATTGACACAGCTCTTACTGGTGGTAGGACCTGGGCAAAATCACTGACAGCAATTTTCTAATTGTAAACTATCTAGGGTAAGGTAGTTCTGAGGTTCAGTTGAGATCATGTATGTAAAATGCTTCGAACAGTCTGGCTGATGGTAAATGTCCAAGGAAGTCATAGTAGATGCTATTGATCATTGCAGATTCAGTGGAGTTGAATTTTAATATTTTGATGAAAGGAAAAACACTCACTTTGCTTCATACGTTGTCTCCTTTCAGAAAATATTTAAGCTTATAGTTGTTATGCCAGCCAATTGATTTGCCTTTTACTGAGTCATACTTCTGCCTAATTAACGTCCTGTGTGTTACATTCTGTTCAAGCTGAGTTGTCACAAATCAAAGAGGAAATAATCTTTCTGCCTTCCACCTCCTTACTTTGCTGCCAAAACAGGATTCTCACCAAGGAATGAGAGAATGCCTGGTTTGGAATGTTGTGGTTATGAAACCTTGCAATAGTGGGCTTGTTTACTCAGACTCTCTCGTATCTGCAGAAGATTTTCTGATGTCATCAGCATGCCTTTGTGGGAGGTGGGACTTAGAATGTGATTCCAGCCATATCAGTATACCACTGATTAAATTGGGCTTTTGTCTCTGCTCGGTCTGGACTCTCCTTTGACCCATCCCATACTTTTCAGGTGCAACGGCCCTGCAAGAATGGCAGATTTTGGAATCTCCCCAGGCCAGTTTGTGGCAGTGATCTGGGATAAGTCATCCCCCGTGGAGGCACTGAAAGAGCTGGTGGATAAGCTTCAAGTGGTAACTGGCAGCGAGGGCCAAGTGTCTGTGGAAAACAGCAGCCAGCTGTTGCAGTGTAAGTACCTGACCAGTGGCCTTCCCCGGAGCTCTGTGGGTGAGCTGCATTTCTGCCACGCCTTGATAACCAAGTTATGTTTGGGGTGGCACATGATAATAGTGGCCAGTCACCCTGTTGTTTTCAGTTAAGATAGAGTGGACGCAGACGTGCAGCCAATGATCTGTATAAGTCTGTTCTTACCACTTATTAGATAGTTCACATTAAAAAAAAAAAACTTAATCTTTATCCAGCTCCCTTTTTCCCTGAACATATGGAAAGTTGGGGAGTTAGTGATGTGGCGGGGGTACAGGGTGTTAGCATCGTTGCCTTTCTTTTTTTCTTTTTAAAGATTTACGTATTTATGCGTACAAGTACTGGGGTACAGGCCAGAGGTGTGGGGGTGGTGAGAAGTTCCACCAGAGATAGAGTGGGGAACAGAACAGGCAGACTGACTGAAAATACACTGCTGAGGGGAGCAGTGGGCGAGACAGGAGAGGTCTGCTGAGCCATGTGGGTAGCTCCCTGGCGGGCCAGGGATTGAACTCATGTTGCAGAGGCTGCGGACAGCTTCACAGTGCGGTTCTTAACCCCTTGCGCCACCAGGGAGGCCCAGTCATTGCCCTTTCCACTCGCATTGGTGGGTTTGCTGCCTGGTAAATGCTTCTCCTCCCCAGGCAGAGCCTGGCCTGCAGCCTCTGTGGGGCTTGGGGAGATCGCTTCTGAGCCCTGATAATTGTTGATTAGAGTCTGCCTTCTTTGCAGCTGCCCACAAAGAATCTAGCTTTGATGTTATTTTGTCGGGTGTGGTTCCTGGAAGCACCGCTCTGCACAGTGCTGAGACTTTGGCTGAGATTGCCCGGATCCTTCGGCCTGGGGGATGCCTTTTTCTGAGAGAACCTGTTGAGACAGCTATTGGTAAGGAAATCTTCATTGGAAAAACCAGAGTTAACAGGATTGACTGTTAAGATGTGTCTGCTACATCTCTGAGCAGATTTCACTTGGAGATCACTGTACCTATAGCTGAACCTCTCCTCAAGAGTCAGTGATTGTGAAAATCTGAAGCAATACCATTAAAGAAATTATAGTCTCTGACTGACCCATAAGGTGGTAAAATAGAAGGAGACAACCCATCTGAAAATGACTGGGTCCACCATGGGTGGATGGTTAGACCTTGGCACCTCCATAGCGTGGAAAACTATGCAGCAATAAAAAGGAACAAATTCTGGCCATGTGTCGTGTGATGATGTTTCAGTCAGAGGTGGCTCTGTAAATGACAGTGGTCCATGTCTGTAGCCTAGTGTATAGGCTGTACCTGGAGGCTGTGCCTTACAGTTTGCTGTGATCATACTCCGTGCTGTTCACACAGCAGTGTCGCTGCCTAGGACCATTTCTCAGAGCCATCCCAATCCCTGAATGACACATGACTGTGGGGATACGTGCAACAGCCTGGATGAATCTCAAGGGAAACGTGCTGGTGACCAGCCAGTCTCAGGTTACATGTTATGTGATCCTGCTCATGTAACATTCTTGAAATAACAAAATTCCAGGCATGGAGATGGGTGTGGTGGTTGCCAGGGGCGAGGAATTGGGAGGAAGGGGTGGGTGTGTGAGGCTGTGTAGGAATGGTCTGAGGTTTCCCTGTGGTGATGGGATGGTTCTCCATCTTGTTTGTGTTATTACACAAATCTGCTCTCATAGGATTGCATTGAGCTCCACACACAGTGCATGTACAGCTGGTGAAGTCTGGTAAGCTCTGTGGACACTCAGTGACTCAGTTTCCCTACAGTACTTTAGTATGTGAGATGCTACCTGAGGGGAAGTGAGGTGAAGGCTCTTTTAGATCTCCTGTGATCTTTTCCCCCCTCCATTGCCTCCTTGTCCATTTATAGTTACTTTAAAATGAAAAGTTAAAGATATCATGACTGGAATTCTGGGAGAAATGAGGTAATTATTGATTCATGTGAAATGAATGCTAGAACCCAAGAAAATATAGACCTGTTTTTTTTTTAGTGGTGAAACTGTCAAAGAGTCATTCGGTTCTGAATTTTTGACATTTTTTACTAGATTTTTCATGAAAATATGAAGACATTTCATTAAATAAGAGAATAAAAATGACAGTATTTTGAAACGAATAAAGGTGTTTACGTGGACATACAGGTGTGTGACAGATACAGCAAGTCCCAGTGTGCTTTGCTGGGAATTTAAATCTTGGGTATCTGAACACAGTGTCCCTTTGTCACAGCTTCTCAGAGAGAACACTCCTGAAGGTTTTCGGAGTCTGTTTCTCAGATATTACCCAACAACTCCTGGAAGGTTATGTATTTTCAAAAAGCAAGGCATGATGAGAAACAATAATAACAGAATTTTTCTATGACATTTGAGAGCATAAATAAGAGCACTTTGAACAAAAGGATTTGTCAAATTAGAATACTATAAAGTGTGTGTGTGTGTGTGTGTAAAACAGAATAGGTTATTGTCTTCATGCCTGCTGACCCAAATTGGATAGAACCTTTATTATTTTTCCTGCTTTGACCTATAAAGCTATTAACTGGGGCTTTCCTTCCTCTTGGCAGTTAACAACAGCAAAGTGAAGACGCCTTCTAAACTGTGTTCAGCCCTGACTCTCTCTGGTCTCGTGGAAGTGAAAGAGGTAGGTTTGTAGACAGTTTTCTTTGCTGGGAGTTTAAACCTTAGGTGACCATACACATTGTCTCTTTATCAGCAGCAGAGAGAGAATCGGAGAAATACAGCACCGAAGGAGCAGTGATTATGATTACTGTTGCTTAGACCAGGAAACAAGCTGAGAAATGCTTTACATGTTGACATGTGTGGTGCCTCAGGACAGAATCTCTGGCATGAATCTCCTTTGGAGAGACGTGGCTTGGGCCCCTGCGGGTTGGTCCTGATTCAACCAGGCAGGAAGGAGCGACACAGAACTCTGAGTAGACACAGACCCTGGGCCAAAGGGAAACGCAGTCCTGAGCTTACCTTTGGGTTTTTGGGGGAGGGTAGAGTAGGTTGGAGGGAACAATTCTGACAGCTCATTAGAAATACTTAAATGAAGTAGAGGTATTTATATTTCTCCATTCTTCTCTGATGTTAACATCTGTGTGTACATGAGAGAGAAGTGCCAGGCCATGGTAACTGGTAGGCCACGCATGGGCTACGTGACCCAGGGCCTCAGTTTCTTTATGCCACCCACTTTTCCTTTCAGTTTAAGATTTTCTCTTTTTATTCTAAAACAAAGGATACTCATAAAAATCCAATTAACAGTGAGGAATGAGAGTATAAAGTGACGTCCCATGGTATCCCCCTCTCAAGGATACCATGGACGTGCTTTTTTGTATGACCATTCAGACCTGTTTACAAATGTATGTATAAATGCATATGTATTTTATTTATTTTTATATGCACATATACATACACATCTTTATTTTTCAATGGCAAGGAAGGGTTTTTTTTTTTAAGATTTATTTATTTATGCATACAAGAACTGGGGTACGGCCAGAGGTATGAGGGGGTGAGAGGATTCACCAGAGACAGAGTGGGGTTCAGGACAGGCAGACTGACTGAAATACACTGCTGAGGGGAGCAGTGGGCGAGACAGGAGAGGTTTGCTGTGCCATATGGGTTGCTCCCTGGCCGGGGATCAAACTCATGCTGCAGTGGCTGCAGGTAGCTTCATAGTGCTGTGTCTTAACCCCTTGCACCACCAGGAGGCCCCAAGGAAGGTTTTTTTTTAAGAAATATTTTATTTCATATAATTCTTACCTCATTTTTCATTTTTGCACATTGTATGCATTTTCATTTTGGTTATATTCCCCATACAATTTCACCCCCCCCTTATTTTGACCCTAGTCCTTCCTCTCCCAACCCCTCCACCCCCTTAGTGTGTCTCTGGTTTATAGTTGCTTGTTGATTTTGATTTTTACTTTGTATTAATTAGTCCTTTTCCTGGTAAGGAAGGTTTTTTTTAAGGTTACTACTGCAGTAGGGAAAACTCTCTTATGATATGGGCGTGAGGTGGAGCTCAATTCTCCAAACACATCCTTTTTTAAAAAAATAAGTCAGGAGATTCACACACACACACACACACACACACACACACACACACACACACACACACACACACCCCTTGTTTAGTCACTAGCATGTCCCCGAGCTTTGATAGCCTAGGTAGTTATCCACCTTGCTGTGTGGCCCATCATTCTCGTTAGTAACGGAGCAGCAGTGCTCCCCATGGACTGTGACTGATCTCTTGTATACGTGTCAGACATAGAGACGGCACCTCCACCTTCTCCCTTTGCTTTCTGCTGCTTCTTCCCATAGAACAGTCCCCTCCCCCTATGGTTCTTTTCCTCTTAGGTTATAAACTTCTACTGACTTCATTGTGAGCTTGCTGCCCTGCCTAGACTTGGGCCCTGCTCCAGAGACCATGTCAAGTTCTTCTCTATGGTCTTTCAGTCCCCACGATGACCAGCACGGTGTCCTATACTGAGCAGATATCTTGACAAGGACTGTAAAAGTTGGCAAAGGGTAGCTCTATGTAAACATGCAGACCAACATTACACTCTAGGATTCTGGTCAGTGAGAAACTGCGTGTGAGGCAGGAGATTTTCTTTTGAATACCCAGAAGCAAGTGGATGACCTCTATACAGTTTACCCCTATTCAGTTTACAGCAGCATTTTATAGTTCTGTGTCCTGATCCTTTTGATGTCCTGAATTCCAGCTGCAGCGGGAGCCCCTGAACCCTGAAGAGATACAGTCTGTACAAGAACACCTGGGTTACCAGAGCGACAGCTTGTGCTCTGTTCAAATCACAGGCAAAAAGCCCAACTTTGAAGTGGGTTCTTCTAGTCAACTTAAGCTTTCTGTTGCCAAGAAGTCGCCTTCAGGTAAGACTGGCCTAGGGATAGTCTTCTTTCTAACTATACCTGGAAGAACATATTAGAAATCAAGCCAGAGTGCTGAATGAAGTGGTACTATTTTTGTATCACCTTTACATTCCTTAATGTCTGTCATTTCCAAATGGAAGAATACTTAACGTCTGGGTATCCGTGGATCCAAAACTGAAATAATGCATCCATATTCAGCCTCTCTGGTCTCAGGATTCTACAGGCCTGAGTCACATAGTTTAGCTAATGTCTTTCCAGCCCCAGAATTTTTCCTCAGACAACCTCGCTGTGGTAGTGATGGGTGCCGATGCCCTGTTCCTGCCTGTCCTTTGTGTCTGCCAGTAAAGTCAACTTTTTTGACTCTGAGGATGCTAAGGCACTTGTCACTTGTAACTTTGGCTCAGAAGATCGCACCACAACCCCCACCCCCACACACACCTTTCCCGTCACTTTTTTTTTAATGCCTTAATTGAGAAAAATTGTCCTGGCTCTGAGGTGTGCACAAATTTACAGGAACATTCACACCACTCTGTTTAGACTGTCCAGCCTAAACCCCTGAACAGTCCTTTGGAATCCTAGCCTCTGGCATAACAGTTTCAGAATGAGTAGGAACAGCTTAGATGAGCGGTTTGCCTGTGGGAGGTCTGAGTGTCCAGTTGTGACAGTGATGGACAATGATTGGGGGTGCGCTTAACCGAAGGCCCATTTGAGGACCTTCCCACACTGAATTGGGGTTCTTAGCTCACTCTGACCCTTCCTTGCATTCTCCTGCCCTAGCCAGGGAACCAGGAGGCCTGAGGTCTGAGTCTGCCTGATTTGGGCTGCACTGCTGCCATCACTCTGGAACTTACTGTCTTCTATGTAACAAGTTTACGGGTGACTAGAGCTTTGCTGCTTTTTGACTTACTTTCTCACCTAGTCTTTTTTTTTTTTTAAAGATTTATTTATTTATGCATATAAGAACTGGGGTACAGGAAAGAGATGTGAGGGGGGGGGTGAGAAGATTCACCAGAGACAGAGTGGGGAACAGAACAGGCACAGGTTGATGGAAATACGCTGCTGTGGGGGGCAGCAGGTGAGTCAGGAGAGGTCTTCTGCGCCATGTGGGTAGCTCCCTGGCTAGGTATCGAACTCGTGCTGCAGTGGCTACGAACAGCTTCATGGGTTGTGTCTTAACCCCTTGCGCCACCAGGGAGGCCCTTCTCACCTAGTCTTTAACTCATTGGCAGTAGGTTCTGGGAGAACTGTTCACCCCGTGTTTTAGGAATGGAAACAGATGAGAAAGCAGCATGGAGCAGGAGTGGGGAGCACAAAACAGTCGTGTCTGTGTGGCTTTGTGTAACTCACTGGCCTAAGTGTTGAAACCTGTTTCCTCACCTGTAAAACGAGGCTGACAGATACTCACCTCACGAGGCTGTTAGCAGATGCAATGGGGTCATGTATGCAAAATGTTTCATGTCTCCCATATCTAACATTGCTGGTCTGTTAGGCTCACCAGGCCCCAGGCGTGCCTTTGATAAGCTGTAGAGCTGGACTGCGAACCCCAATCTTTTGACACTCAGACTAGAACGGGCTCAGAGACCGTTCTCAATGCCTTGCGGCTCTTTCATGGGGCTCTTTTTCTCTTATGGGTGTGACTCAGTGAAGCCTGCTGTGGACCCCGCCGCCGTCCAGCTCTGGACCCTCTCAGCCAACGACATGGAGGATGAGAGCGTGGTGAGTCGCCATGTGGCCGTGCGGCTGGTGTCTCGGAGGCCACCCCCTGGGTCTGAGCAAGCGTGGTGTGGCATGGCCTCTCTGCACGTGTGGGTGCAAACGATTGAAAGCCCCGCGCTGTAGCTGTTGCTGTCACTGGTGTTTTTGATTTAGAGGGCCTTTAAGATTTCTTCCTGCATCTCTTCCCCACAGACTTCCTTGTTCTCCCTTCACTTGATGCAGTCAAGACTTTTGTGGCGTGTAACCTGAAAGGAGTTGGCCAACTAAAATACTTGTATCGGCTCCTTTATCTGGACAAATCACTGCACGCTTGCTGCCTTGGAAGCCATACTTTCCACCAAGGAATTGCACAAGCGCTTGTGTCACCACTGACCTTTTTCCCCGGAACTATATAGAAAGTCTCTTACTCCCTTTTCACATGACAGCTCTTCATACTTCCAGATAAATGTAACGTTTTTCCCTCTGCTCTGCCTGTCCCCTCTTTCCCTCTTCTCTCTCTGTCTGCACAATGTCACTTGCTTCCCAGCCTCTTTGCAGCCTCACGTGTCCTCAGGCACATAGTTTAGTTCCCGGGCTCGGTCACCTTGAGTGCGACTCTCTCCTGAGCAGGCCCAAGGACGCCCGGCGTACACAGGCAGCGGAGGCCTGCCGCCGCCTTGACGCGGGACCACGACTGTCACTAACCGCCTCCAACTCTCCCCAGGATCTCATTGACTCAGATGAGCTGCTAGATCCAGAAGATTTGAAGAAGCCCGACCCAGCTTCCCTGCGGGCACCTTCTTGCGGAGAAGGGAAAAAGAGGAAGGCCTGCAAGAACTGGTGAGCAGGGGCAGCAGAGTCTGCCCTGCTGCTTCCAGTGGCTTCTGATTCTTAAAAAATCACAGTTCTTTACAGTTCTCAAAATGTATGTTTTATTTTGTGAAGTTTCTCTTGCGTATCGAGAGTATGTTAAGCAGGTACGTTTTAAGAATAATAAGATTACCAGGTTGAAAATCAGAACATTGCTAGCACCTCAGAGGCCCCCTCTACTTGCTTCCTCACTCACCCCCTCCCCAGAAAGTCCCCCTTCTCCTAAGTTTGTGTTGGTTATTCCTGGCTTGTTTTTGTTTGTTTGTTTTTTTAAGAATTTATTTATTTATTTATTTATTTATACAAGAACTGGGGTACAGGCCAGATGTGTGGGAGGGTGAGAGGATTCACCAGAGACAGAGCGGGGAACAGAACAGACAGTCTGATGAAACACACTGCTGAGGGAAGCAGTGGGTGACAGGAGAGGTCTGCTGCGCCACGTGGGTATCTCTGTGGCCGGCCAAGATCGAACCCCCACTGCAGAGGCTGCGGAAAGCTTCACAGTGCTGTGCTCAACCGCCTGCGCCACCAGGGAGGCCCCTCCTGGCTTGTTTTTTTGGGATGGTTCACCCCCTATGTTGTAAATCTCCCAACAATTATTTGGTTGTGAAGCCCCAGCCTTACTAGGCAAGGGAGGTCAGTATTCTCTATCTTCAGTGGCTCCCAGGGAAAGAGCAACTCAACTGGGTCTCTGGTCTCGACTTTTTGAGACCCCACAATAGCCCACGAGAGACGGGAAGGCCTCAGGAAGAGTCATGAGTTAGTTCTAGGACAGGAAGGGCCTGCCACAGTTAGAGCGTCTGCAGGGTTTGTGTCATGCAGAGCCGGGGGGACCAGCAGACGTGGTCGGGGGTGCTCCCCGGGGCCTCAGCTCTCAGAGCAGGTCCGTGGAGCATCTGTAAGGCGGCTGCTGGGTGAAGTGAGTGTCGGGGCAAGGAGGGGAACGTTGGATGTTATCAGCACGTGGTCCAGAAAAGTCAAGGGCGTATGTTCTGGCTTCGAGTTTAAAGGGTGGTCTGGTGGCAGCAGTGGTTGGTGGTGGCAGCAGCCTTCACCGCGTCGTGTCTGTCCCTGCTGCTCCGCCCCTGCACACTTGTGACTGCCCCGACAGAGCTGACGCTCAGAGGCTCCTTCTCTGTCCCCTGAGGCTTCCCTTCCCTCTGTCTTATATCAGCTTTTCTGCTTCCTGTGTCCTGTGATGCTGCTTTCTCAGTTTTCTCTTTAGTTTTGGTGGAGCGAATCCTCCAGTAGTTGTTTTTTTTGAGACTGTTTACCTGAGAGGCAAGGTTTTTTTTTTTTCCTTGACATTATGTGTCTGAACAGACCTTTATTCCTGTTCTCATAAATACTTGGTTATTTGGATATAAAAATCTAGGTTGAAAATTATTTTCCTACATACATCGATAGTCGTTCTGTTATCTTTTTCTGCGACTGTGGTGAAATATCTGTCTGAATCCTGAACCCTTTTTATAAGACCACGTCTTCATTCCAGAAGTATGTTGAATCCCTGACACCATTTTCTAATAACATACCTCAAATAGGAATCTGTTTTGCACTAGCCACTCAATGAATCTCTTGTGTCTGGAAAGTCATGTCCATAGTCCTGGGAATTTTTCTTTAATTTCGTTTATAATTTTTGTCTTTAATCTTTCTGTATCTACTGCTCAGGTACAGCCTGTTGGACCTCTTTGTTTGGTTCTGTAATTTTTTTCCCCTCTCACATTTCCATATGCCCTACTTTCTGTAAGTTTATCCTCCATAGCCTCTATTGAATTATTTCTATTATCATGTTTCTAATTGCTAAGATTCCTTTTTTGGGTCTTAACTTTCCTAAATATAGCATGCTATTTTTATTTTGTGCATGTGAGCTCTTCTCTGAGGGATAGCAACAGTTCTTTCAAGGCTTTTTTCTCCCTGCACTGTCTCTATTTCTTCCAAGTAGTTTTTTTTTTTTTTTTTTCAGATTTATTTATTTATGCATACAATAACCGGGGTACAGGCCAGAGGTGCGGGGGGTGAGAGGATTCACCAGGGACAGAGTGGGGAACAGGAACAGGGGAAGTGGGGAACAGGAAGAAAGGCGGATTGACTGAGATACACTTCTGAGGGGAGCAGCGGGCGAGACAGGAGAGGTCTCCTGCACCATGTGGGTAGCTCCCTGGCAGGCTGGGGATTGAACTCGTGCTGCGGTGGCTATGGATAGCTTGTTAGTGCTGTGCTTAACCCCTTGCGCCACCAGGGAGGCCCCAAGTAGCCTTTTTCTTGTAGTTTGGCCTCTAACTCCTGTGGAGACTGTAAGCCATCTAGAGACTTCGTGGCCTGAGCTACCCCCCCACCTCCACTCCTGCCCCCCCCCATAAAGACAAAAGCCTGAGCGTGTTTTGGCACCATCAAGGGTTTGGAGTTTCTGGGGGTGACAGGTCTCACTCATCTGCTGCTCATCTCCCCCCAGCACCTGTGGCCTTGCCGAAGAACTGGAAAAAGAGAAGTCAAAGGAACAGATGAGCTCCCTCCCCAAGTCTGCATGTGGAAATGTAAGTATCTGGATCATTGCTTGATATTCACGGAGCTCCCAGGGTGGTGGGCACCACCCGAACTGAGCACATACTTGCTCCAACTGGGAGGGATTTACTGTCCCGGTATGTTAACAGCAGGCCAGAGTGGGAGGACGTATGCGTTGGCCTTGGGGAGAGACGGTATCACCCAAGCGTGGTAGTGTGCTCACACTTGTAGGGGACGCACCCGATGTTCCATATTTTTGGCCCCTTCCTCCTTCATAGTGGGCCTGATGACATTCGGTCATTTGGCTGTGGTTTCAACTGCAGAGAACGTGGAAATAGGGCTTCCTAAGGAACTTCTAGGCCTTTTTTTTTTTTAAACCATACTAGAGATCTTAAAACCTTCTTCGTTTGTGGGTTCCAGTTGGACCTACAAGGTCACCCGCCATTTCTCCAGGCCACTGTGGCCACATCATGGAATAAGGAATCCTTTCCTTCTCTTCCATCTGAGGGATAAGGAGACGCAGCTTCCCCGTATGACTGTCTCTTCTCTCAACAGTGCTATCTGGGTGATGCTTTCCGCTGTGCCAGCTGCCCCTACCTGGGGATGCCAGCCTTCAAACCTGGGGAGAAGGTGCTGCTGACCCAGAACAACCTCACTGATGCCTAGGCGGCCCCGGCCCGGGACACGTCCGCCCCACTGGCCAACTTCTGCCCCTTGAATCCCACCTGTGTGGTCCCTGCACTTGTTCACTCTGTTTGAAATCCATTCGGTGCTTAATAGAGTTCAGCTGGCTGTGGGGTGCAGTGTACGTAGTGCTGCTATTTATCAAAAGATCAAGGTATAATGGGGCCTAGCTGCCCCTGGGTTGGGGGGACATGCTTCCTCACTCAGTGTTAGGGAAGGGCATGTGCCCCGAAGAGGCCCTTCTCTCAGAGTCAGAATGCCGGCCACGGCATTCCCCAAGCGCCGCTGTCTAAGTATTAACATTTGGAGATAGAAGCGCCCTCCTCTGTGCCAGGCAGGAGAGCTGTGGCGCCTTGTCCAGCAGCGGCCGACTCAGCGTGCAGTTCTTGGGGATATGAGTCAGGTGTCTCCTCAGGGCCCCAGGGGACTCACTCCTTGGTCTCTGCAATCCTACCCAGCGCCCCTCCACCGCCCACCCCTCACTGTGTCATGTCTGCGTCCTGTGGTCACTCCTGTTCGCCTCCAGGTATTAAACTATTCTGTGTGTCCGTGTGAAAATGCCGTGTTTGTGTCATGTCTGACAGTCGTCCAAGCCCAGCTTGGACCCCAAGACTTTCTTCTGTGGAGACTCAGTGTCTCACAATAGGGGCAGTCCTATTTATGGAGCAGGGCTTCTCTCTAGAAGAGTCTGCTTTGATGAAAATGTAGAAGGAAGAGGGACAGAAATCTGACCAATAATAAATCTGTCTGAGCAGACAACTCTTCTCTTTTCCTCATTACCCACACACAGACTTGGAATTAACCTTGTCAAAAACATTGTGTGGCTTTGAGACACCTAGATTTTTATATTTTACCAATAAATAAAAGTATTCATTAGTATCGGTCCTTGAAACTTGCTGATTCTCTTTGTTCACTTTGGCCTATCCTGCTCTGCTGGTGGGTGTTGGTTGTGGGTTGGCTACATTCTGGTGGACTCAAGCCCCTGTGGTCGGCAGGGGTGACCTCTGGTGTCCCACGTCCTTGAGTCTGACGGGGTCAGAGCAGCCCCTCAGCCTGGTGAGACCTGAGCAGGACCCATGCACTGTGCCTGGACTCCTGGCGCACTGAGGACTGAGGACAAATGTGTGTGGTTTTAAGCCACTAGATGAGTGGTAGTTTGTTACACTGCAGTAAGTGCAGCCCCGAGCTCCGGTGCACCTGGACACCTAGTTTCCAAGCTTCCTGGTCAGGCCCCTGGCCAAGGCTTATGCAGTTGGCAAGGTGAAGGATAAAACTCTCCATCCAGGTGGAGGACTGACACCCTGAGCCAAAGTGCCTCCTGGGTTGGGTTAGCAGGACCCTGGGCAAACACCACAAGCGCATGCGCATTTGATTCGTATATGTGTCCCTGCTGCTGCTGACAGAAAGGACGCTACTGCCTCCTGTTGACTGCAATGGGCATTACTGATGCTCCCTTGTAGTTGCCAGGTCCCTCCACAAGAGGCATTGAGGGAGACCAGCTGTTGGGGAGGCCTTGCGAGTCAGCAGCACAAGTCAGACCTTGAAATTGAGCCCCCTCAGCTCAGAGAGGAGCTGGTGATGGGGGGATGGGGAGCAGCTAGTCCTCTACCTGCAGCCGGAGGGTTTTGGTTGAGGGGGGAGGTTTGGGCCTTTTGCAAGTTGGCAGCATCAGAGCCAGAAAAGGTCTAGGGGCAAAAGCATTCTCCATTTGCATTTGAGGAAGCTGGTGGGACAGAGTCAGTTGAGAACCTTTAAAGGCACAGGTGCCTGGTGGCGCTGGAGGCCTCAGGTGGGGCTGGGCAATCTTTTTTTTTGTTTTTGTTATTGTTTATATAAACATCTAAGTTTTTTTGTTTAGCACCTGGCAGCACACAGTAGGCACTCTCTCTGCAACTGCCCCAAAGCAGTAAGGGGAGTGGGCAGCAGAGCAAACCACCCAAACGGGACCACAAAATAGTTGGAGAGGGACAAACAGGGCCTTTGGAGCTGGAATGTGGGAGGGAGGACTCGAGGGTCCAAGCTGAGGGTTCCCCTGGAGTTGCAAGATTCGCTCCAACCCTCCCCACTGGGAACACGGATTCTAGCGCATGGGCAGGTGGGGATGCCTGGCTCAAGCTTTACACGGGAGCGCCCTCTGGTGGGCAATTGGGGAGCCACCCAATTCTAAACCCCACTTCAGTGTTTTGAAACCCCATTGGGTTAGGAAGACACTGCTCCTCAGGAATTTCTCTTTCCCCCTTGTGATCCTTGTGGAATTCACCTGAGGGCTTGTTGATCAAATGTCCACTATGCATAATGCACTTTTCCCCTTCTGAACGAGTCAGATACTGTGGTTCCTGACCTGATTCCTGCCCCAGTGAGCTGCTCAGGCGAGTCAAACACACAGGCAGCAAAGTGTGACAGAGCAGGCTGAGTGAGGGGGGTGGGGGGGCTTCAGGGGCAGACACCAGTCCTTCCCAGACCCCCAGTTCTAGTGCACAGCAGAGGAGAGGAGGGCAGCCAGCTCCATGGGGCTGGATCTCTGAGCCTCGTGTCCCCTCTGCCCTGCTCATCCATGACCCCCTCAGCCCTGCCTCTGCTCGGGCCCCTCTCGCTGGGGCCTCCCCTTACTGCAGTGTGGTTTGCAGCAGCATTTCCCCCTCGAAGGCTCAGTTTCCCTTTCTGACTCGGACAGGTCAGGAGCAGACTTCCTCTGTGGGCGCTTCCAGAGTGACAGGCCGGAGTGGGAAGAAAGTGCTCACCAGACTGCGGGAGAAAGACTTTCAAGTCACAGTTCCAGTTTGGAAAGAAGGGTCTTTATTTTCCTCGGGCCTCTGCTGGCCCAGAAGCTCAGGGGGGGTAGGGGGCATGGCCGCCCTAAGTCCGGGGAGCAGTCAGGACTTCCGGTCAGGGGAGCCAAGCGGCTTCACGACTCTCTGCAAGTATTTGACAGCCCTCTTCGTCTTCGGGTCCTTGGGATCAGAACAGATGCTCCTGCCCTGGACAGTTATAAGCCTACCAGAGGGAGAAAACCGCCAGGCTGTCAGGGCGGGAGGCCTTCCCAGGCCCTGAGCCCACCTCGCCCCACACTGACTAGGCCTTGCTGAATTCGCCCAGGGTGTTGTTGGCAAGACCCGGACATTAGGCCGGGCCCTCAGTGATTCTTGACCCTCCCAAGGTCCCTCCCAGGCCTAGCCCTCCCAGGGAACCTTCTAGCCCCAGCCCTCTCAGGAGGGCCTGGAGTCTGGGTGCTAAGGGTGCTTGGGAGGGGCCTATGCCCAGAGGTCTCCTTGGTCCTGGCTCAGGCCTGATGGGGGGACTGCTAACTGCCTCTGTGACGCGGGGTGTCCTTTCTCTCTCAGGGCCTCAGTTTCCCTAAAAGCCAGTGAAGAGTTTGGCTCTCACAGTCTGAGGCCTTTGGGGTCTGGCACTGTGGGGTGCAGGAACAGGGTGATCAAAGGGGTGCTCCATTCCTGCCCACCCTTCCCCCTCCAACCCACAGTAGCCTTTATTGGAGCCCTGGGTCTCCCTTCTCTCATGCTTGCTTGGCTCCCTGGAGACTCACACGATGGCCACCTTGGAACACTCTTCTGAGGTCCGGTACCACCCCACCAGCTTTTTGAGAGGAATGGCTTGTGTGTTGAAGGTGAAGCAGCATGACAGGCCCACATTGGGTGCTCGAGCTGGGGAGAAAGAGGCAGAAGTGGGTGTGTTTGAGTGTCTGTGTGTGTGTGGGAGGGTCTCTGTGGGTACCTGTGTGTGTGTCATCAGGTGGGTCTGTGTGTGTGTGTTTGGGGGTTGTAGTGTCTGTGTTGCTAGGGGGTATCTTGGGGGGCATCTGTGTTCTCTGTGGGGAGGATGTGAGGGGTCTGCATGTATGGCACATCTGTGTAGCTGACGTCTCTGTGTGCTGGGGGCGGTGTGTGAACGGGGGCGGTGTGTGAATGGGCCTATTTGCACATGTGTCTGTGTGTCCTGATCACCACGTGCCTGTTGCTTAGCTGCAGCAGCTCATCCGACCCTCATAGCACATGTATCATCACCCCCCCTCCCCGGGAAACAGAGGGAGGCCTGAGGTGTGAACACACTTCCCAGGGCCCGCTTCCTCTCTTTGCACAAGATAGAAGATCCAACACTTGCAAACAGACAGTGAGGGGTGGCTTTAGGTGAGGTGTGGTTTTGGCTCATCCACACTCCAGGGCTTTCTGAGATTGCCTGACCATCTATAGGAGCTGCAGTGCAGCCACTGCGAGGTGGCCAGTCAGGAAGGTGGCCTTGGGGGGTGTTGCGCCAGGAAGGTGGCCTCGGGGGGTGTTGCCGAGCGTGGAGGGCACTAACCTGCTTGTTTCCATAGTAGCAATCTGATCTGAGCCTTCCTTTCCCAGTGGAATATAGAAATCTCCTTTGTCACATGGTCTGGGAACTAATTCTCCGCCCCTGCGCTTATCCCCCTGTTTTATTAAAGACCCATTACCACCACAGATGCGAACAACCAATTCTGAGAATGGTTTATTGTCCAGAGTCACTGGTGACACAGTGTCCACACTAGTCGCTGCCTCCCAGCCAGGGCAGACAGCCAGCACTTTGTTCCACACCAAGCCAGTCCCTAAGGACTGGGGTGGCTCCATCCTGTTCCTCCTGATCACCGTTCCTCCTCCTACCCCCCTCCTCACCCATCTCATCATCACCCTCCTCCTCATCACCCTCTTCCTCCTCATCATCCTCCTCATCACCCTCGACCTCCTCAACTCCATCTCCCTCTTCCTCCTCCCCCTCATCACCACCACCATCCTCATCCTCACTTTCCTTTGATTGTCTCTTCATAACCCTCTGGCTTTGGGCCTCCCACCTCCTGTGGGAGCACGTCGAGTGCAAACAGCACATAAATCTGTGTGTTGCTGCTGTGGTCTTGGGGTCCCCACTCATCCCTTTCCATGGCCTCTCCCGTGCACTCACCTGCATGGGTGTCCTGCAGAGAAGCCCCCAGGAGGAGGGCGATCAGGAGCAGCATCTTGAGGGAGGCCATGGTGTCAGGAGTCAGGGCAGGGTCTCTGCAAGTGGCTCTCTGCTTGAGGGAGATAAGCATGAGAGGCAAGTGTGGAGGTGACCTATTTAATCTCTTTGGGGCCCTTGTCCCGCCTCTTCACCTCCCTCACATCCTTCCCTAAATATCAGGGTTCGAAGAATTGGAGGTGATTCAGCACAAGTCCAGTCTTGGAATGTTTGTGGCTTTCCAGAGAATGGGTTCTCCAAAGAGGGTATTGGGGGCCATCAGAGACCCACTTCTGCTTTTCCAGGGGACATTTCCTGGGTCCTTTAGTTGCAGAACCAAAAAATCTCCTTCCTAAATTGGGCTCATCCCTGCTTTGAGACTGGGGACTCTGCTTCATGGGTGGGGGGTGGGGGTGCAGGGGGCACAGTCAGGTGAGGGCCACGCTGGTCTCCTTAACCTGGATGGACCCCACTAGCAGCAGGTGCCAGGCAGACCTCCGGGGGGTCAGCAGGCTGCATGCGCCTGCAGGGTCTGGCTCAGGGTGCCTGGCTCGGGGTGCAGGGAAGGCCATGGTTCCATCTCCTTCTTTATATATATATATATATATAATAATATATATAATATATATATATATTATTTTTTCTCTAACTTTTTATTTATTTTTGCATAGATGAACTGGAGTGTAGACCAGAGGTACAGAGGGCTGAGAGGACTCACCAGAGACAGAATGGGGAGCAGAACAGGCAATTCACTGAAATACACTGCTGAGGGGAGCAGCTGGTGACAGGAAAGGTCTGCTGCGCCATGTGGGTAGCTCCCTGGCCGGGGATTGAACTCAGGCCCTAGAGGTGATAGTGCTGAGCCTTAACCCCTACACCACCGGGGAGGCCCTCCATCTCATTCTGAGACCGTGCTAGGCCCAATCAGCTTTGGTCACATGTCCTTTGCTCTCTGGACCCTGAGCCATGGGCCAGAGCCTGAGAGGCTTTAGTCACCATAGAGTCCAGATCTGCGCTTCTGTAGAAGCCAATCTCCCCAAAGGGGGGATGTACAGAACAGAAAGAAGGGACCATTGGGGGAAGCTGAGCCAGGTGCACTGGGCATGAGGCCAGCCTCCTGCCCGCGTCAGAGTGCAGCAAACTTTCCACAAACCCCAGCCCAGGCCATGGCATCGCTGTATCAGGCCAGCCTCCGGCCACCTGAGAAAATGGCCAACCCCTTACTTGGGGCTCCCTGAGGCCAGACCATGGGTGTCTCTTACCCTGGAGGGGAGCCTGTGCTAGATCCAGCTGGGTAACCTCTGGCGGGACAGCCCTGGATTCCGATTCTGGCACGTGGCATCTGAGCCCGCGTGACCCGGGCAGCTCAGAAGGACCTGGGGCCAGCTGAGTCAGGTCCCCTCCCAGCCAGCGCCATGCCAGGCATGGTAGAGCCATCACTAAGTGACATGGCTGGTGATGGCCACACGGCTCTTCCGGAAGCGCAGTCCTCACAGTGAGCTTGAGAGAGGAAACCGTGATGCCCAACTGGATGGGGCAGGGAGAGGTCAGGTGCTTCTCCTCCTCCTGCCGGGACCACTTTGGAAGACGGGGCTGCTCTGGATCCTGGGCCGTGCTCCCCTGTCCATGGCAGACCTCAGGCAGCTACAGACCATCTTTGGGCCTGCTTCATAACCCATAAGGGGTGTCTGTGCTGTCCTGGGGGCCCTGACAAGATCAAGATCTGAGAAAGGTGGGGTGGACCTTTAGTGGACTTCACACCAGCCTTTCTCAGCTTTTTGTTGGGTCCTATCAGCTGACAGAGAGTCTTATCCCTACTTACTCCCCAAGTCAGAAAGCTGGTGGGCTCTTTTTCCCTTGACAATCTGGCTGGGCCATTCCTCTTATCCCCAGCGCAGGTAGAAGGGAATGGTGGGGAGTGGGGTCTTAATGCCTGTGCTATTCTTTGGCCCCAGCTTCCTGCAGAGAAATGCCCAGAGGTCCCCATCCTGTGGAGTCAGCAGCTGGAGGTGGGGTGCCAGTGCCCTGGGGACCCTGGCTGGGGAGAAGGGAGCTCGGGCCTGGAGACAGAGCCTTGGGCCCACAGGGAGCCAAACACCTGGGGAGTGTGCTTGGGGTGGTTCTGGGACCTGGGAGAGGCAGAGGGAAAGCATCTCTCTACCTGCTGCCCCTCGTTTTCTATGCCCCATGTCCAGTGGTCTCTGCCCACCCTCTTGTGGCTTGTCCTGCCACAGGGACCACCAGAGGCCGAGTGCTGGGCAGCAGGAACTGTGGCACAATTGGCCGCTTTGTAAACAACAAGGCTGCCCAGCCCCCACTATTGGGGAAACTCCCCGAGTGGATTTGCAGCCTCCAGTTCTGCCACCCACTCAGAACTTTTCTCTGGAAGAACCCAGAGAGTTTCCCCGACTCCTTCTAGGGAACGGAAGTTTCTGAATGAACTCTGGGCTGGCCTCTGGGGTGGGGGCAGAGCAGGAAATGTGCCAGTGCCAGTGAGGGGCTGGTGGGTGCCAGGCCCCTGCCCTGGGGAAAGACTCCCAGCAGCATGGAGAAGGGGAACGAGGCCTGAGCACACAGGAAGGGACACAGGGGGTTCTCTGGCCAGGAGAACTAGGATGACTGCAAGGAGGCAGTGTCCAGTGAGCTGCTCCAAATTGGGGGGCGGGCGGAAGACTCATACCGAGACATGAGGGGGCCAGCGTTTCACCTGAGGGGAGCCTCAGGCAAAGGCAAAGGCGCAGAGGAGAGAATGTGCAGGTAGAGGAGGCGAGAGCTCTGCACCCTGCTGGGGAAAGCTGCACGGACTGAGGACAGCTCCGTGTCTGCTCAGCCTCCAGCCTGTGCATCCAGTAACAGGGGCAGTGCCTGGCCCATGGCAGGCTTTGGATGAGGCTTGACTGAGGAAGTACAAGACCAGGAAGGACAAGGAGGTGAGGCTGAGCTGGAATCCAGGGAGAAACCACACAGGGCACAGCGCACTCCCGGCCTAACCGGGGAGGCAGTGGAGACGGGGACATTTTTGAGGTGATTTCCTCAGCAGGGATTAACCAACTTATTCCTTCTCAGTTCTCCTAGTTGTCAGCTGGGTTCCCAGGGACCTTCCAGATGGAATGTTCTGGGATCTGGGATGTTCCATCTATGGGGCTATGAGGACTCTAGAACTCTATAGGGAAATCAGGAAGGCTCCCTGGAGGAGGTGGCAGTGAGACAGAGCTCTGTCCAGGGGCCGCAGGAGGATAGGACTCTGGCTGGAGGAAGGACAAGGGCAAAGGCAGGGAACAGGCCAGACCAGGGTGTGCTAGGAAGACAATGTCAAAGGGCAGTTGGGTCTGGGTGGGGCGAAGTGATGGTGACTCCCTGTCGCAGCACTCCCACTGTGTACCTATGTACCTGTCGCCTCGCGCTCCAGCCCTGAGATTGCGGTCACAGAGGTCACTTGGGGGAGAGGCCACCTCCCTTTCTTTAGTCTGAAGGGCTGGATCAGTTGGATTATGGGTCCGTGACTGGGAAGGAGAGGGCGGGAGAGCTCCTGCCCCACTCGTGGCTCCACTGAGGGTGATGGCTGGATCAGGCATGTGCTGACACAACCCCCAAAACAGCCCGAAGCTGCAGAGTGGGGGCCAGGTTGCTGGCGTGGGAGTGCTTCGTCATCTGCAGATTGCACTTGCCAGTCACTGACCCTCTTCCAATGCACGTGATGGTTGGCCCCTGAGGTTCCAGGAGCTGCAATGACTTACCTGGGGTCTCTCAGAACATCTAGCTAAGGACCCAATAGTTTATCCACTCAGCTCTGACAGCGGAAACTAGTTTCATCCTGCCTTACCCATGGGGGCTGAGATGCAAAGGTTTCAAAATTTATCTTCATCTCCTGGTCCCAAAATACGTCCCTCTCTGCTTTCCCAAGGGCTTGGGGTGCACGCCGATCTGGCAGCCTATTGGATGTCTGGATTCCTCAGGTGAAAAATGTAAGAGCCAGGGCCTCCCTGGTGGCGCAAGGGGTTAAGTACAGCACTGTGAAGCTGTCCACAGCCTCTGCAGCACGGGTTCGATCCCTAGCCCACCAGGGAGTTACCCACATGGCGCAGCAGACCTCTCCTGTCTCGCCTGCTGCTCCCCTCAGCAGTGTATTTCAGTCAATCTGCCTGTTCTGCTCCCCACTCTGTCTCTGGTGAATCCTCTTCACCCTCCTGCACCTCTGGCCTGTACCCCAGTTCTTGTATGCATAAATAAATAAATCTTTAAAAAACAATGCAGGAGCCATTCCTGACCCCAGGATCTCCCTTACTGCCGGAGGAGGTCAGTCCATCAGCAAGACCTGTTGAGCTGGCTGCCTGGATGTGTCTTGAATCCACCTCCTTCTTACCATCACAGGGCTACAACCCCCAACTCTCTACTGAACACGGCCCCACATACATCTCCTGGCTTCCAGGTTTACCCTCTAGTTCATCCTTTTTTCTAAACCCAGTGATCTTTCCAAATGTCAGCAAGGCTCTCTCCTCAAGGAATCCTTCAGCACCTCCCCAGGGTGGGAGGATGGAGTGCAGAGTCCTGCTGACTAACCCAAACTCAACTGTGCTTCTTGCCCCCCCAACCACCACACCCTTTGTTCTGGTTCTGTCAATCTTCTTTCAGTTCCTTGAAAATGCCAGGCTCTCCCTGACACCCGAGTCTTTGTACTGGCTGTTCCTCTATCTAGAACACTCCATTCTGTCCCCTATACACCCCACTTCCTTTCACTTCTACCCTCCTCCAGATGGCAGCTTAAATCCTCACTTCCTTCCTTCAGCCCCTGCTTTCCTCTGGGGGCTCATAGGTCGCTGACCTTCCCCATCAAGCTCTCTTCAGAGTGCACTGTGGCAGCTGGTTTATTGCTGTGTACTCCTTGAAAATAAGGTTTCCTGGGCCTCCTTGGTGGCGCAGGGTTTAAAGACAGCACTACCAAGCGAACACCAGCCACTATAGCGCGAGTTCGATCCCCTGCTGGCTAGGGAGCTGCCCACATGGCACAGCAGACCTCTCCTGCCTCGCCCGCTGCTCCCCTCAGCAGTGTATTTCAGTGGATCCGCCTGTTCTGTTCCCCACTCTGTCTCTGGTGAATCCTCTCACCCCCCGCACCTCTGGTTTACACCCCAGTTCTTGTATGCATAAATAAATAAATCTTAAAAAAAAGAAATTAAGGTTTTCCTTGTGTTCTAGCTTATACCTCTGGGACTTAGCACAGGTAGGTACTTGATAAAATGTGTTTATTGAATACATGAAAGGCAGGTGCTTGAATGGTTGGGTAGATGGATGAATGGATGGTATAAGGATAGGCGAATGGCTGGCTGGCTGGATGGATATGTGGGCAGATGGGTGGGTGAATGGATGGATGGATAGATGAATGAGTGAGGAATGGATGGATGGGTGGACAGATGGGTGAGTAGGAAGATGGATGAGTGAACTGGTTGATGGATGATGCTAGACAGATGGACCCTTACACATTTCTGAACTGTTGCACGGGTCCACTAGCGCTCCACCTCTTCCCTGGCTCCCATGTGCCTGCACCGCACATGCCCTGTCTGCAGTCTAGCTGACTCTGCACAACTGGGGCCACCTGGACAGCGGGCTCCTGACAGGCAGAAATCTATTCCCTGTGGTTCATTCCGCCCCAACAACAAAAAAGGCAGGACTGACTTCTCTCAGCCAACTTCCCCTTTTTCAGCTCAGGCTGTGCCATTCCCCACCCCCTCATCTGTCCCACTGGCCTGGAACTTTGCCTTTGACTCATTTGGCGGCTCCAGCCCCCACATCAAACATACTCGGCTTCCTCACTTCCTCCGCATTCCCACTGGCTCCAGACGAATCCTTCACACACCCAGACAGTAGGAGCAGCTTCCAGGTCTGCCTCCTCCTCCTTGGTCCCTCCTGGCGCTGTCCAGCCTGCATGCCCACGCCTGGTGGGTCTTTTGCATGGGCTGTGCCGACCATAAACTGTCCTCAAGAACCATCATTGGCTCCCTGCTTCCTTGCCCTCCACTTGAAACTCTTCCAGCCGGTTCTTCAGCCCTTCCAACAGTCCGTCTTCTCCCTATTCAGACTCATCTCACAGCTCCCAGTGTGGGCTGCCTCACCCAGGCTTTGCTTGGCACCTGTCCTCTCTTTGCTGTGCTCAAACTGAATTCTCTTCCGGTTTCAAACATGATGTATCAGGCTTCCCTGGTGGCGCAAGAGGATAAGCACAACACTGTGAAGCTAGCCACAGCCACTGCGGCATGAGTTCGATCCCCACATGGCGCAGCAGACCTCTCCTGTTTTGCCCGCTGCTTCCCTCAGCAGTGTATTTCAGTCAATCTGCCTGTTCTGCTCCCCACTCTGTCACTGGTGAATCTCTCACCCCTCTCATCTCTTGCCTGGTACCCCAGTTCTTCTCTGCAAAAAAGAAAAGAAATCACGACAGGGGGTTCTGTGGAGCCGAGGGGCTAGGAACAAACTCTCAGCCAGGGAACCTGGGCTGGAATTCAACTGCCATTAGTGACTTGTGAGACCTCCAGCAGGTCCCTTTTCTCCAAGCCTTAGTTTCCACATCTGCAAAATGGACACAACAATAACAGCTGTGTTAGGAGCTCTGGGGTCTCAGCTGCTTTGGTGCACAGGCGGCACTGAGCACATAAGCGTCTTCAGACTGTAAATGCCATCTCCATGCTGATGATTCCCAAATTACTCTCGCGGACTCCAGGCGTGGATACCAGCTGCCCACTTAGCATGTCAAACACCCACATCGAACCCCATGAGTCTGAAGCTGAATTCCCAATTCTCGTCCACCCCCACATCTGTTCTGCCTCCGTCCTATGCCAGCCTCTTCCGGTTACTCAAGCCAGAAACCTGAGTACCATCCCTGACACCTCTCTTTCTCAGCCCCCCCCCCACTTCCCATCTGTCAGACCACCTCCCAGCTCTGCCTTCAGAATTTGCCCAGCATCTGTCTCTCCTTGGATTCTGACACTGCCTCCCGGGGGCTTCCCTGCCTCCATCCCTGTGCCCCACAATCTACCCTCAGCGCAGCAGCCAGCAGTGAATCTGTCAGAGTGTCCCAGGGGCCCTTCTTGGGCAAATTGTCAAGGATCCCACAGCCGCCATAGAGCCCCCAACTGATTTTTACTCTGCTCCGGCCACACTGGCCTCCTTGCTGCCCTCCTGAGGACGCTTGCAAGGCTATTCTTGCAGCCTGGAATGTTCTCTCCTCGGGTACCTGCATGACTCACTCCCACACCCCTTCACATCTTTGTCTAAATGTCAACTTTCAATGATACCTGCCTGGTTAAAGCTGCAGCCTGCGCCCACCTCTGCTTCTGCTCTCTCGCTTTTGCTTTTTTCTTTTCTTTTTTTTTTTTTTTTAAGATTTATTTTTATTTATTTATGCAAGCACTGGGTACAGTCAGAAGCGCAGGAGGGTGAGAGAATTCACCAGAGCCAGAGCAGGGAGCAGAGCAGGCAGAAGGACCAAAGTACACTGCTGAGGGGAGCAGCGGGCGGCAGGAGAGGTCTGCGCACCATGTGGGACCCTCCTCTGGTGGCCGGGGAGCAGCCGGGGATTGAAACAGTGCCGCAGAGGCCGCAGGCAGCTTCGCAACCCAGCGCTCAACCACTGCGCCACCGGGGAGGCCCTAGCTTTTGCTTTTTTCACTGCAACCCTTACTACCCTCTAATCCACTGTACTTTTGACTCCCTATTACATCTGCTGGTCATTGCCACTCACCTGCCCGCCCCACGCCTGTCCTCCTGAAATATAAGTTCCATGGACAGAGGCCTTTGCCTCTTTTGTGGCATGCATGACATAAGTCCCCTGGCCCCTGGTAGGCCCTCAATACATGCTGAATTCAGTGAATGAATGAATCAATGGCTGGGATTCTTCTGGAAGCAGAGCACATAAACCCTTCTCACTGAGACTCACTCTAACCGGTGTTCTTGTCTCAATCTCTCTCAGGCCAGGGCCTGCCTCAGGACTCCCGGGCTCCTGCTCCGACCTTGTACATCAATCTCTTTTACTCACTGCGATGGTCCAAGGCCCTCTCTCCAGGGAGTGTTTACCCATTTCCAAGTTATATCACAGGTAGGTCTTTGGTGTCCTTGAGCGCTCTGGGGAGACTCACAGTGTATGGCCAAGTGACCCACTCAAAGCTCAGCCCCCAGAGGAGCACTGACAGATTCTTTTTTTTTTAAAGTCAGGATTCTGTTGCAAGGCCCAGCCTGCCAGTCCCCTTGGGGGTGGGGACATTCTTCCAGCCAAAGTGGACCCTCTGGACTCCCAAGAAATGGCTTGTTCAGCACCACGGTCAGCGCTGAGCCCCCTGGAGATCATGGCTCCCTGTCTAAGAGGCCTGTAGAGCTGGAACCTTTGAAGGGCTGGGAGATCTCCCTGCATTCTGTCCAGTCTCAGCCACTGTGAAAAAACCAAAGGGAACAGGGCCAGTAGCATTTGGCACCATCCAGTCCGGATCAAGTCTCCACCTGTGGGCAATGAGGGTATCAGGGGGTGTGGCTGCTTCGGAGTAGGGTCTAAGGGCTGAGGCCCCTTTCTCTTTCCAGAGAATACTGAAGTCTCAGCAGTCCTCTGGGCCCAGACAGGTGGAATGTGACTTGTCATGTCACACGTAGGGACTTTCTCCTAAACCCCTCTTGGCTTCCCACAGGGTTCATCTGCCTTCCCGTCTCACCCAGGCTCTTTTCAACTCTGGACTCATTGCCCTTTCTTAAATTTTTTAAATGAATCTATAACTAGGGCTTCCCTGCAAGGGGTTAAGTCTCAGCACTATAAAGCTATCAGCAGCCACTGCAGCAATAGTTCGATCCTGTCCAGGGAGCTACCTACATGGCTCAGCAGACCCCTCCTGTCTCGCCCACTGCTCCAGTTTATTTCAGTAGATCCACCTATTCTGCCCCCACTCTCTCTGATGAATCCTCTCACCCCCTGCATCTCTGGTCTACACCCCAGTTCTTGTATGGATAAATAAATAAAATAAATCTTTAAAAAAAGAGAAAAAAATCTATAGCTATTCTAGCTTCAAAAATAATTTGGTGTTTTGATTGGGGCCACATTGATAGATTCACTTAAGGAGCTGGGAAACTTACCCACCTAGATGCCACTGACACCTTGAAGTCTTTCTGAGGTCCAAGCCCTCCTCCCTCAGCCAGCGCCACCTCATGCCCTCCTGCAAGGGCAGGCTGGGGAGTGGGGTGTTGGCTCTCTCTGTTGTCTGCAATTGGATGTGGGAAAGATTTGGTCCCAGGGAAGACCAAAAGTCTGTTTGGCTTCTGCATGGCCCCCTCTGGACCAACATTAGAAGCAGGTGAAGGGGTTAGGGATTTGGGTGGGGTACCAGCATTGTTAACCACATCCATGCACCCACCATCGGGTTGAGAGGTGAATATTACTGCTCGCTGAGGCCCCCTGTGGGCTGCTCATCCATCCCTCTGTGGACTAGAGGAAACCGAGCTGGACATATGTTAGTCCCGCGTGTTCTTCATATTTTACTCACCACTGTATGTCAGTTCTTAAACACATGTCATACAGTTCACATGCGTTTTACAGTTTTATATTAATATGGTCATATTGTACCTGCGCTTCCCCATCTGGTGGTATTGAACTGGAGCCCTGTATGTCACAAGTGCTGATAGGTTTCTTTCTTTTCATCATTGTCTGCTATTGCAAGCCGGCTACAAGTATACCATGACTTACACAAAAAGAGAAAATGCTGATTCTGGAGTTTGAATGTCTGTTGGCTTCTTCACTTACTAGCTCTGTGACTTCAGGTGAATTCCTTAACCTCCCTGGGTCTCGGCATTTCCACCCAGAAAGTGCAGAAGGACCAATCTTAGACTGGGCCTGGAATTAAATGAGAAAATTCACCTGAAAGCTCACAGATATGTGTGATGGGAACAGTGACCCTCACAGGCAGAAGGTCTGTGTCTTAATCATCAACCTCTCTGGTAATGGACAAATGACTCCTCCCCTTCCTCATCCCCAGACAGCCCACTATTTCTACCCCTCTCCCCCAAAACCTCCAAAGGGCACTTCAGGCTACCTACCTAGCATCTCAATGCTCACATGCTGGGACCTCATCAGCCTGATGGTGGTCTTGGTGATATATGAAGATAAGCACAGTAGGCCCAGGGTGGGGAGCAGTGGGGAGATCAGCAAAGTGTTGGGGCGGGGAGGGAGGGGGGCTTGGAGGACAAGCAAAGCATTCATTCAGTCCAGACTTCTTGAGGTCCTGGTGGGGCCTGGGGAGCAATTTCTTCCTCCCTCCCTGCCTCCCTGCTCCCTTCCTTCTCTTTTTTTCTTTTTAAAATGTTGGGTCTGTAGGAGTCAGAAAATGGTGTTGAATTGAAGCGTGTATGGAAGACTCTACTTCTGCAAAACAAATGTATTCGAATTTTATTTTGAATGTCAACTACAATAAGTAACTGATTACCTATGCTCCTTTAGAAAAAAAAATGCACACAGTTAAATTAGGCATTTAGGAGGGGAATGTTTGGAGGATGTTAACTGACATTAGCAGAACTTGTTTTGCTTTTAAAATTATAATAACCTTAGCCTTGGTAGTTTTGATGACTATACTTCTTCATTAAAACTCCCTGGTCCACAAATCTGTAATATGACAGCTGACTTCTATTGGAGAGTCACTGGTGAGAGCTTTACTTTGCAAGCATAAAACACAGGGACATATTTTTAGAAATAGGAGGCACTGTAGGAGACTTTGGTACAATAGAATTCCTCGCTTTTTTTATATTCACTTAATCATCTCATTTAAATGTGCTTTTTATCACCAAAATCTAATTTTGTACACACATTTTGTACATTTTGTATGGTTTCCTCTACTTCCTGGAAAACAACTTTTTTTTTTTTTTTAAGATTTATTTATTTGTTTATACAAGCACTGGGTACAGTCAGAAGCGCGGGAGGGTGAGAGAATTCACCAGAGCCAGAGCGGGGAACAGAACAGGCAGACTGATGAAATACACTGCTGAGGGGAGCAGCGGGCACGGCAGGAGAGGTCTGTTGTACCATGTGGGACCCTCGCCGGCAGATGGTGATTAAACCAGCACCGCAGAGGCTGTGGGCAGCTTCGTAGCCCAGCGCTCAACACCTGCGCCACAAGGGGAGGCCCCCTGGGAAACAATTCTTGTCAAGGATGTGGTGATGGAGGGTGAGAAGGTTCAGGAGTGACTAGGGCGCATCTTCACAGATGGCCACTTTCAGTTTCTGACATCCTTTGAGGCAAATATTTTTCACCAGAAAATACTTAAAATGCAGCCTCCCACATGGGTGGCTTCCACAGACCAGAAGTTCTGGGTGGTACAGACACCAAGTCAGAGAGTGCCAGTGGGCCCCAGTCCCTTCCCCTCTTTTACTCTTGTTGGGACTGTGGTCACTGGGGCACACTCAGGGGAACAGGACACACATGTCTGCCCTCCCAGATCTTACAGAAACACCATGAAACAAGCAGGCACAGCTGGTCACAAGAAGGATATGTTGGGTGCACGTGGAGTATTATAGCAGGGAATTTTTATTAAGGTAGGAAGTCAAGGAAGGCCTCCCAGAGGCAGTGATATCTAAGCTGAGACCAAAGAATGAGTAGGAGTTGCCAGGGGAACAGGAAAAGGGGAAGTTATTCCAGGCAAGAGGGAGAGCTGGTGCAGTGACTTACAGGTTGTGTGGGAAGACTGACCTGAGGCTATTAAAAAACTGTGTGACCAGGGCCTCCCTGGTGGTACAAGGGGAATAGATGCAACCTATGAAGCTGTCTGCAGCCTCTGCAGCATGAGTTTGATCCCCTGGCCGGACAGGGAGCTATCCACAAGGCATAGCAGACCTCTCCTGTCTCACTCGCTTCTCCCTTCAGCAGTGTATTTCAGTCAGTCTGCCTGTTCTGCTCCTCACTCTGTCTCTGGTGAATCCTCTCACCCCCCCTGGCCTGTACCCCAGCTCTTATATGCATAAATAAATAAATCTTAAAAAAAAAAAACAAACCACAACTGTGTGACCAAAGATGAAGGGTGCAGTGTGGAAAGTGAGGAACCAGAGGAGCCAGGGGATCGATGGAAAAACTCCAGGAAAACCAGAGACACACACTGTGTACTTGCTAGTCCCTAGAATTTCTCCAAAGTGCCTGATTCCTGTGCTGACAGGTCTAGTTACCCTGCTGGGCCTTCTGGGATTAGGAGAAACTTGAAAAACTTGCCAATCCAGGTTGGCTGGCCAATAGCACGTGCTCAATAGTGTTAGTATTCTTGAACTCCCTATTTACTGGTCTGCTGAAGTGACCAACTGGCATATATCAGAGTCATTAGAATTTGTAAGTACCTAAGTATTTCAGAGAAATCACGCTTTCCAATATTCTGTGAGAATTCCAATTAAATCCATGCTAGCTGGTTAGGTAAAAGTTGACCTTCATCCCATCTGTGAAAGTAGACAATGAAGAAGAGCAAACTGGGCCATGGAAAGTCTATTTAAGAGGTTGTCTGGGAAGACTGACCTGAGGTTATTAAACTGTATGACCAAAGGTGGAGGGTGCAGTGTAGAAAGTGGGGAACCAGCAGGAGGAATGAGCCAGCAGGAGCAGTGGATCAATAAAAACTCCAAGAAAACAAAAGACTTCCCACACAATCAGTTGAGAGAATGTTTTTAAGACTTTGAGCAGCATGTGGAGGTTACTGACAAGTTGTTGCTACTGAGTCTAGGTAACAGCATACTTTTTCTTTCTGATTGCTCTATCAACCAGGATAGGCTCAGGTTTGCTGCAATAACAAATAAGCCCAAATTCTAAGTGGCTTAAAACCACAATGGTTTTTTTCCATCCACATAGATCAGCTGGGGCTCTTTTATCTTCCACGGCTAGAGATCAGCCTCTATGATGGGAAGTGCTGAGTCATCCTCACTCTGGGATCCACAATCATTTTCCAGAGTGTTGCCCTGACAGATGGACTGAAAAGTTCAAAAGGCTCACTCATCTGCAATTAAATGTTTGAATCTTGTGATACACTTTACTCCCATCCAAGCTCACTGGACAGAAGTGCTTATTGGATCCCCACCAACTCCCAAGGGATCACAAAGAGTAGCCCTTGGGTGTGCCCAGGGGTTGGGCAACCAGAACCTTTAGGAGACTGACCACAGTCTCCAGGGACTTGCAAACTGACTCCAAAGTCCAAGTCTAAGATTCAGACATCTTGCTGGTATGGTTTTAATTATTTGGGATTCACGCCCATTCATCTTGCCAAATTCAAAAGCAATTTAGAGGAGAAAAGTTATATTAACTTGAAGAATCTCTATTGGCTTTGGGGAAAATTAGGCAAATGATAAATTATTTTTATCTGCTTAAAGACACTAACGAAGAAGATTGTATTTCCTTAAAGATCTCTCGTGATCTTGTAACAGGGTGGTCCCCAGGAAAGGGGAAGGTTCCAGGTTTCCTGCCCCACCCAAGGGAGGGTGGAGCTGAGCAGGGAGAGAAGAAGCTGCAGAGGAGACTGAGGAAGAAAACAGTATGGAGAGCCAGAAGGAGATCTGGAGGAGGCACATGGAGCCTAGAGACACATGAAGAAACTGCACTTGTCTTTTGGTCGTGGACGGGGTGACACAGATGTGGGTGAGACCCGTGGGGAGGTGACAATGTCAGCTTTTGTCTTGATTTTGATTTTGCTCTTTTCCTTCCGGGCTTGTCTGGTTGTTTCTGACCCTTTTCTGTGGGTCCCCACTGGAAGATGCTTTAGACTCGTGGCAGGCTTTGGGGCCTTGCTCTGGGCCGGTCCCATTTGGATGGAGTTTTACCCATGAGGGGACGGGTAACTTTGGGTGCTTGATTTAGAAACTAGATTCTTTGCCTTTCCTGTATTGTTTCCTAATTGTATTAAAGTTCCTTCCCATTAAAGTCTCATGTTTTGTGTTAATGCAGCGGATGGCAAAACCCTATATAGAATAGGCAGGTTTGCGGGGTTTGGGCTGCCCCTCTCCCTGCCCTGTAACAATCTCATAGTCTTGTTTGGGTACCCAATAATAAAACTGGATAAAAAGAGGATGTTTCAAACATCCTCTGGAAACATCTATCACAAGATCATAGTTTATATTAACTGAGAGCTCACTACAGGCACATCATTTTTCTAAGTGTTTAGCAAGGGTTATTCCATGACACTTTCAGCAGCAAGGTGAGATGTGATTATTCCCATTGTCCAGAAGAGAAAACTGAGGCCCAGAGAGGCTAAGTAACTTGTCCAAAACCACCCAGCAAGAGTGTTATATTCTGTTTCTGTAGTGCTAAAAAAGCAAGATGCTTGTTGCAAATAATCCTATTCTGTCCTCTTGAAGGTAAAAAAGGGGCATCTACTCTAAAACATGTGCTATTCTGTATTTCTTCTGAGTTTGCCGCACAGTATGGTGAGTATAATGAGCTCCCTCATGAATCTGGCTGCTGACGTTTTCTGTGGGCTCAAGAAAGGCAGCCTGGCACTGGATTTAAATCCCAGCAGATGAAATATTATTTATTCAGGAAAATGTGTGACTGAACGAAAGTGAATGAGACACAGGTGGTTTCCTGATCTCTGGCACACACAGGAGCAGCAGGGCATCTGCCTGACAAGCCCATACATACACACACACACACCACTTACACACGGTTGCCCCATAACAAGGCCACACACACTGTTAAAAACCAAAGGCCCCAGATGGAGTCACTTAAGCTAAGCCCAAAGGTGCCCAAACCAAGACTCAATCATAGTTTTGATGGAGGACAAGAGTAAAAAAAAGGGCCTCCCTGGTGGCGCAGTGGGTTGAGCGCTGCACTGTGAAGCTCTCCGCAGCCTCTGTAGCGTGTGTTCGATCCTGGCCGGCCTGCGAGAATCCCACATGGCGCAGCAGACCTCTCCTGTCTCGCCCGCTGCTCCCCTCAGCAGTGTATTTCCACAGTCTGCCGGTTCTGCTCCCCGCTCTGGCTCTGGTGAATCCTCTTACCCTCCCCGCGCATCTGACCTGTACCAGGTTCTTGTATTAAAAAAAAAAAAAAAAAAAAGAGTAAAAAAAAAAAAATCAAACTGAAAAGGAGGCACCACAAGACCAGAAACCTGGCAACACACAATGCCAAGAGCTGGAGGTGGAGGTAGGGGATTAGCATAGCCATTGACCCAGCTATAGAAACCAAGATTCTTAGGCACCAATGCCTAGATTACAAAGCATAAATTCCAAGCAGGTATCAGACTGCTGTAGGGAGTGTCTGGAGCACAGGCCCAAGGGTAAAGATAAGGAGATTGAGCCCATTGTGGAATCTCCATCCCTTTCAGATTCTGCATAGTTATCCAAAAGCAGCAACTGCCTGAAGGCTCACAAGGAGTGAGCCCCTCTCCAACAGAAGACTATGAGTGCAGCCTCTGCACTGGCTCAGGGCAGCAGTTCCTCTGCCCACCTGTGACTATGCAGGAGCTTCTTTTCACCAACTCTCTCCCTCTGCAGGGCAGCAGCTTCCTGCCTGCCCGTGACCTGTACCATGTTGGGACTTCACTAGCCTCCCTCAGCAGAGGCAGCTCTCCTCAAGGTCACTCGCCTGCAACCATGCAGGCCTCTCTCAGCAAACCTGCCCTTTTCGGGGCAGCTCGTCCTGCCTGCTTGTGTCGTGCAAGTGTCTTTTACTCTCTGTCCCTTTCTCTAATAAACCTGCCCTTTAACTATAACTAACGTCTCTGTCTCATGGAGAAACTCGCCTGGGAAACTTGCCACATGTCGCTGAAAGGGAGCTCTGGTGACACCTTTTCAGAGTGAGCCCAAGGACCCCGCACTCCAAACCCACTGACTCCAAAAATGCCATCAGTTTCTCCTCCCCAAACCAAAGCTCAATCAGTTTCACCTTCTTCAAGAAATGCAGCCAATCACTCAGGAAGCAGCCGGCCAGAAAGGATGAAGAGGGAAGGTGGGCCCCACCCCGCTGCTAAAGGAAAGTGAAACTGCCAATTGTTTTATCCCAGGCCAACTCCCACACACCCCCACACCCCCGCCTCCCCAGGGCCTGTCACTTCCTCCAAAATCCTTCTGCTCTTTCTCTATGCTCTAGGTGGGATGCTGCCCAGTCCATGAATCATAGCCTAAACCAAGAAGCTTTTGAAATGGTACTCAATTGAATTTTGTTTTTTTCAAGACAAACATTTTGGCTCTCAGGCACGTATTAGTTCAGTCTCATGCTGGAAATTCCCAGCCATTCATTTCTGTGTTTTTCTGACTGATCCTACCCTTTTGTGGAATGTCCCAAGGTCAAGTGTTACAGGGCAGGGAGAGGGGCAGCCCAAACACTGCAAAACTGCCTGTTCTAAATGGGTTCTGCCACCTGCCGCATCAACACAAAACATATGAGACTTTAATGGGAAGGAACTTTAATACAACTAGGAAACAATCCAGGAAAGGCAGAGTCTAGTTTCTAAATGAAGCACCCAAAGTTACCTGTCCCCTCTTGAGTAAAACTCCATCCAATTGGGATCAGCCCAGAATAAGGCCCCAAAGCCTGCCACAAGTCCAAAGCATCTTCCAGTGGGGACCCACAGAAAAGGGTCAGAAACAACCAGACAAGCCCGGAAGGAAAAGAGCAAAATCAAAATCAAGATAAAAGCTGCCATGGTCACCTCCCCACGGGTCTCAACCACATCTGTGTCACCCCGTCCACGACCAAAAGACAAGCGCAGTTTCTTCATGTGTCTCTAGGCTCCACGCGCCTCCTGCAGGTCTCCTTCTGGCTCCATCCTGCTTCCTTCCTTCCTCAGTCTCCTCTGCAGCCTCTTCTCTCCCTGCTCACCTCCACCCTCCCTTGGGTGGGGCAAGAAACCTGGAACCTCCCCCTTTCCTGGGGACCACCCTGTTACAAAAGGAGAGGGGAGGGCAACAGAATCGTGAAGGGCACCTGAGAAGGCAGGAAGGAAGCTCTGGAAGAGGCCACGAGGGTGCAGGTTTCCAGCCTCCCCTCTGGAGTCTGAATGCAGTAGGTCTGTCTGAAGTTGAGGCTCAGGAGTCTGTGGCTCATCTATTTGGAAACAGTGGTTAAGATTCAAGTTCTGGACAAAGATGTGGATTCATAGCCCAGCCCAGCTGCTTACAAGCTGACCTTGGGCACATCAGGAGTCCTTTGAGAGCCTCACTTTCATCATCTGCAGAGCATGTGATAAACATTAACTACATATCAAGTGGCTATTCATCATCATATTGTTAGTCTTGTTATTGTATCTTAGAGCCTTGCCAGTCCCATCTGAGACTGCAGAGGCCTCCAAGTAACCAGCAAAGTCTGTGGGAAGCAGGAATCACTTCTGTCTAAGGTTAGCTCTGTAAGTAAAAGAGACAATAACACGAGAACCCTCCAGGGTCCCAGGGGGAAATGCTGAGTCAGAAATCAGGCTTCTCCACTCTCCATCCTTCCCTCCTAAGATGGTGATTAAAAAGACAAAAACATACTCTACTTTCAGAGCCTCTGTTGAACTTTGGCATGGGGAAGGGGATGTTTCTGGAGAGTTTGGAGGGTTATGACCTTGCCAATCACAGTGATCCTTCAAGGGCCTGGAATATATTTGGGGGTTAGGAAGGGGCATGAGCAGGAGGAGATGAGTTTGGGGGGCTGGAAAGAGGCAAGATCAGGAGGAGATGAGTTTGGAGGGCTGGGACAAGGTATGAGTTGGAGAGAATGGGTCTGGAGGCTCTGGAAGGAGCAATAGCAGAGGGAATGGGTTTGTGGGGAGCAGAGAGAGGTACAATCCAGCTGTTAAGGGAAGTTCTAGAACTGTGGCTTGCACAGAGGCAACAAACTCAAATTCTTGCAAAACTTCAAATTGTCATCTGGGGTTTGGCAGGTAATAGAAGGAGGGAAGCCAGTGGGTAGAAGGGAAAATCATGTGCTCATCATGGCCTCTCCTTCCTTGTCCTACCTTTGATGGAGACTTGGTTTCAGGGAAACACATGTTTACTTTAAGAAGAACAAGAGAAGGACTCTGGTCTGGGCGGCAAAGGCGAGAGGGTGAAAGGAATGTTGGGAAAGCACCATAAGACACACCTTAGGCCTTAGGGCTGTAGCCTCCAGCATGTGACCTGTGGCAGGTGTGGCTGTCTTGAAACCCCAGTGCCAAGGCTGAGAGACAAAATGCCCCCTGGGAGTGGTCAGTGAAGCTCCTAAAATCTTGGACATGGTGATTCAGGATTGGGGTCTGTGAAAGAGCAATACTAAACCCAGAGGACAGCTCAACAGCTTCCAGGGATCTTGAGGATTTCAACAATTAGTTGTGCAGTAAATGTGCTGGTTAAAAAGAGAGAAAAAAGGACAACTAAAACAAGGAAAACAATGAATGGTGACTGGCCCAGCCACAGGGTCCATGAGCCCCGAGGGATGGAGGAGATGATGGAGTTTTGGGGTCTCACCCCACCTGCCCTATCTCGAGGGGTGACCAGGCAGGGGCCCCACCCACCATCATCTTGGGGGTGATGTCCCCAGAGGGCCAGACCTTCTGAGTCACCCAAGAGATCACAGAATGGAAGGTTTGTGTGTATAATTTCCTTATTAAATACATAGTATTTGTACACATTCTTATTTTTACTCCCTCCCTGCTACACACATTTTTAAATGTTTCCTCTATTTAAGAAAAAATACCATATAGACATTAAATCTTCAATGTCATTGATTGTAAGCCATTCTGATATTTAATAAACTACTAAGAACGAAAAAAAACCTGTTAATTAAACCATGACAACCCATTGATTATAAGGCAAATGCCAATTCCAAAGATGTCACAATGTGAAAAAAATGTGCATCTTAGAATTCAAGAAATACTGCACATCAGTAGGCTGGACTTGGTCTTTGGCACCTTGTGCAGTTTCCAACCTACACAACTGGACTTAGCAACCCTCAGGACAGCAGCCCCAGGACACTGGAGGACTTGGGAACCCTCAGGAAGTTTGTACTGAAGTCACATTTATGAAACCCATATCCCTGGAGAAGAAGCACACCCTCTTCCATCTTTGTCTGGACCAGGAGTGAATCAAGGCAGCAAAGAGGAAAATGGCCCAGTTCGTTCAAACAGGTCAGTAGGTCACTAATGGTGCCACCAAGACCTCCAAGATGTTGGTGAAGTAGACACGGAGGGGCTGGTGTGTTGCCAGCTTCACAGGGATTCTGATCCTTGTTGGGATGGGAGCTACTAGAAGGAGTCTCACACGTGCTTTTATATAAGCCCAGAGAAGAGAAGGCGCTACCCAGCGTCACACAGCTGGGCAGAGCAGGGCCAGGCCAGGAACCCAGTCCCAGAACTTCAAACCCAGTGCCCAGCCTCCTGCTGACTCTAAAAGCTCCTCCCACTCAACCCCAAGGCAAGGGCCCCCAAGGGCTGACCCTCTGGGCCCTCTCCCTCATTCCAACCCCCCCCCACCCCCAAGCTCTGGTTGGGAGCTCATCTTAGAAAAAGCACCTTTATTTGATTCACAAGACTTTTGAATTTTATTAGTAAAATACAAAATGGCACAGACATTAGTGATAGGGTTGGAAAAGCAAAAGGATCAACCAATTCCTTCCAAAGGTCCTCCCCAAATTGTCCTTGTCCTGCTTGGGAGAACTAGCAAATCCACTGGAGGGGGACCAGCTGGCCCCAGCTGTTTATCACAAAGGAAGGGAGCCTTGTCACGGATGCCCTGCCCCTGGAAGGCTCTCCCAGCCTGCAGGAATCTGCAAAAGAGCATTCAAACCTCACGCACCCCTCTCTGAACCATCAGGCAGAATCCCGACTTGAGACAGGCCTAAACTTCCTGCATATGCCCAATAGGAGGTGCAAGAAGGCCAGGTGGGCAGAGCAGCTTGGCTTCCACTCTGGACCAGACCTGTGCTGAGGTCCGTCTGCAAAGAAGCATCATCGCACCTGGCGGGAATCCTGGTCCAGGAGGCTTCTCTGGTGAAAGGCTAGGGCCACCTGAGGGACAGAGGGGGGTGGGGAACTGCCCCCAGGCACCCTGAGTGGGGCCCTATCAGCTCAGTCAGCCTTCAGCCTTACCCAGGCCTGCCTGAATCCTCAGCAACCAAAAAGAGAAACTCTGACTTCATGTCCACAACTTCCCTTTCCTTGCTAGCCGCTCCCCACAGGACAGAGTCCCTTTCAGAAATAAACACAGGAATCTCAGGGTTTCGGTGGTGGGTTCTGGTCTCATGGAAAACGTCATGGAAATTCCTGACCCTGTGTAGGTGGAGGCAAAGGTGAGGAGAGATTTTGAGGCTCAGAAAATAGCATTTTCAGGAAGTAAGAGAGGGAGAAGGGGAACGCAGGCCTCAGGAAGAAAAAAACAAATGCTGGACTCGGGGTGTGTGGGGATCAGGGGACACCGGACCAGGCTGCCAGTGCAAGTCCCTAACCAGGAGTGTGGCTGCTTCTGTGGCCACCCCAGCTCCTTTCTGGAAGGGCCTTGGCCTCCCTGCGCACCTGCAGGCTTCCCTCCCGCCTTGGGCCTGGCACTCGGCTGTCTCAGTGTCCCTGTGAGCCTGGTGGACACAGAGAAGGGATGTTTTCAAGGCCAGGGAAGGGCCTTCCCAATTGGTCTGTGCCCCTCAAGTACCTAGCCCAGGCCCCACTCTGGGGGTCCACCATGCTGACCCCGTCGCAGGCCCTCTAGGGCCCACAGATGTGCTGATTGGCGGAGGCTGCTCAGGCGCTGTGCTAACAAAGGTGGTGAGGCCCCACCTAGTCTGAGAAAGGGGTCTCTGGGCCACTTAGGGAGCCTGGCGGGGGTTCAGGTTATTGCCACATACTTGTCATCCCTATTTCCTTTCACGAACAGCAAGTCAGAGGTACAAATGCCTTGTGGGGTCGGTAGGGAACCTGGGGCTGGAACCCCCAGCCTCACACTCACAGTCAGCGTTTCTGCAGCGGGCAGCAAGACTGGGGGCAGAAAGAAATCAGAGCCCCGGGTAACTTCATCTCCCCTCCCCGCGACACCAGCCTGACTGAGGCAGCGTCTTTGCTGGCGGCAGTCCCAGAAATATCACGCCAGCCTCATGCAAGAAAAGACAGGTGCCCAGCTCGGGCTGGGGCGTGGGCTCAGTGCAGGGACAGGGAAGATAGCACCGCAAGTGGCCGGGGGGACTGGCGACTGCAGCGGGACCAGGAGACACGATGAGGTCTGAGGGGGTGGCAGAGGGGCCTGGCCTGAGGCTCACTTGTGAGATGGGATGACCATGTGTCCACATGGGGACGTGGGTCAGAGGGGTTAGTTGTTTAATAAATAGTTGTTCGTTGGGGCGAGGACGGTGTCTAAGGGACCCTCTAACCAGCCAGCAGCAGAGGAAAATATCCTGACTTGGGGACAGTGGGGTGAGTTGAGAATCCACCCCATTGTCCCCAGAAGGTCAAGGATGGTCAAGGGTGGCCTCTGGGAGCTGGGAGCAGTCCCATCTGCTCTGGTCATCCCAGCTCAGCTCAGGCCCTTGGCGAGGGTGGGTGTGAGGATGGGGGACCCCGGGCAGCTGTCTGAATTGAAAGAGTGGATGCAGGCGGGTGGACGGCTCACACCGGCACCAGGACGTATGAGTTACTCCCGCAGCTCCGGGGGACGTAACGCAGGCCTTCCACCATCTCCCCTGCCATCTTGCGGGGGCAGCCCTGGAGGCTCTGGTAGGCGAACATGGCCACCCCCACGCAGAAGAGGAGGCCAAGGAAGGCCAGCAGCCCCACCGCCTGCCTCCGGGTGGCCACCTGGGAGTCAGGGACAGGGGTCATGAGGACACCCAGCCTCTGGGGGTCCACCGTGGCGTGGATGGTCTCCTCGGCCTTGGGGGCCCAGCTACCTGAGGCCACCGGCTCCCTGCTGGGATCCCCCTCAGAGGAGACCGGGACCACAGAGACATGGGGCAAGCTGCCAGGCCCCATGACAGCATCGGTGTGAGCTGAAATGGGACCTGGCTCCTCGGGCCCTAGAGAGTTCTCTGGCACAGGGTCTTGCTCCTTGACCCACACAGACTGGCCATCAGATCCAGCGTTGTCCTCTGGGGCTGTGTGTGAGATGGTGGGGGCCTGGGTAAAGGGGGCCTGGGTGGGGAGGGTCTGGGTGGAGGGGGCCTCGGTGGAGGGGGCCTCGGTGGAGGGGGCCTGGGTGGTGGGGGCCTGGGTGGGGGGGGTCTGGGTGGGGGGAGCCTCAGAGGCCTTTCCCTCAGCCCAGAGGCCTGACTCCGGTTGGTAGGCAGCAGAGCTTGGCCAAGACGTGGTGGTGGTGATGGCAGCCCCACCGAAAGGCTCTGTTCTCCCGGGCCCAGCTGGAGGCCCACCTTCTGGAGCCTTTGATGTGGAGGGGGACCCAGTTCCCCAGGAGCCAGCCACTCTTGTCGGCAGCTCTGGGGAAGTCCCCAGGGCCCTCTGTGCCTCCTGGCCACTGCTTTCTCCTGTGGCTTTGGGCTCTGTGGCCGCTGACTCGTCCATCGCCCTGGCGGCCGGGGTGGTCCTGGGCTTGCCTGCACCGATTTGCTTCTCGAATGTGCCGCCATTTGAAGTCAGAGCAGCAGCCTTGCGGTCTAGATGCTCCATGGCATTCTGGACCCATTTCTCTTCTGGGTTAGCGCAGAAGAACTTGTGCAACTTGGTCTCCAAGCTATAAGGAAGGAAGACAGGAACCCGGTGACGCCCAATGCCCTGTGGCGTCGGGCCCCTCGCAAGTGCTCAGCGGTGAGCAGGTGAGCTCATCAGATGCCACAGTGTGACCTCTGCAATGTCCACATCCTCACCTGAGATGTAGAGGTGGACACCTACCTCCAATAGGGTGACCAACTGCCCTGGAAAAGCTGGGACTGGGGGCCTCCCCAGTGGTGCAGTGGGTTGAATGCAGCAGGTTGAGCGCAGTGCTGTGAAGCTGTTCACAGCCTCTGCAGCGCGGGTTTGATTCCTGGTCGGCCAGGGAGATTCCCACATGGCGCAGCAGACCTCTCCTGTCTCGCCCACAGCTCCCCTCATCAGTGTGTTTTGACAGTCTGCCTGTTCTGTTCCCCGCTCTGTCTCTGGTGAATCCTTTCACCCTCCCGCACCTCTGGCCTTACCCCAGTTCTTGTATAAATAAATAAATCTTTAAAAAAAAGGAAAGCTGGGACTGGCTGAGGTGGGGTGGGGGGGACTCAAGACGCAGGACTTTTTGTGAAGGTGGCAGTGAAATGGGCCCTACTTCTATGTTATATGAAAAATGAAAATTATGTAAAGGCCCTGGCTCAGAGTAGGAACTCAGCAATAGTCAAAAATAACAACAATGTTGAGAATAATGTTTCCATGAAGGTGGGGGGTCTGGGCTGTGTCTTCTGATTGAGAGGAGACATCACAGGTGTTCTTTGCCACCAGGTGTGTGACTGGCAAGCTGGGGGGTGGGGGTGGTGGTTGTTCCTTATTCTGGAAAGGGCCCTATGTCACAGTGTCTACTTCCTCCTTTCCCGCAGGTACAGGCTTCTGCACCCCTCCCCCCCTCTCCCTGTGTGTGTCTTCAGACTGAAAGGCCACTGAGTAAGCTTTTATCCGAATCTTGAGCTTTGTCTGAAGGGGTATGTGTGTGTGTGTGTGTGTGTGTGTGTGTGTGTGTGTGGTGTCATGGCCAAGATCACAGCTCAGGTCTGACTGCAGCCCTGGCTCCCTTTCAACCTCACTCTCATCCTGCCAGGTGGCTACCATGCTCATCCCCATTTTACAGATGAGAAAACTGAGGCTCAGTGAGGTCCTTAAATGCAGCTGGCGCCAGCATGCTGGGAAGCCAGAAAAGTTCAGGAAGCAAGCGTGACCTGCAGGTCGCCACAGGCAAGGTGCTGTCCCAGGGCCAAGATCCCCTCCCGGGGCCTCCCACTTCCCCTGCACCTAGAAAACAGAAGCAGAAATGAGGCGGGGAGGGGAACAGCCGTGACGGGTGAGCAGAGAGGTCAGGCCATGCATGCTTGCCCTTCTCAGTAACTGCAACCTTGACTCTCTTCGGCCAGACCTAGACTTCCGGAGGCCACTGGCTGTTTCCTGCTGCCAGGTTCCCCCAACTCGCTGAGGCTACTTTAGGGAACAAAGGCCAGTTCTGGGGAAAGTCCTGGGGAAAGGCCTTAGGGCTGGGTTATTGGACTGTACCCAAGAGGGGCCCCAGAGATGCAAGCAACCAACACAGCCAGCGGTCTCCTCAGTCTACAGGAAAGCTGGCATGGCTGGGCCCCCTCCCCAAAGTCTCATGGGAAGCCCTTTCCATGTCTGACAAGTGGACAGTATAATGTCTACCTGTCCTCAGCAGCAGCTCCCTGGTGCTCTGCCAAGGACTTCAGTGACTTGATCTGTCATCTTCCCAGTGACCCACCATGGCCTCGGGGCAGAAGGTTGCCCTTGGGGCCCGGTCACCCCACCCGTAAGTGGGGACGCTGGGATTTGCATGGACCCTGCTTCCTTTTACCTCCCCATGGAATCCAGCAGGTTTGAGGGCTGCATAAGCCTCATGCTGGCCTGGGAGGAGCCTCTACCCTTGGAGGTGGCTATGGACCATTCAGGAAGCCATTCCCCACCTTTGCCTTGTGGCACAGATATTAAGTCAGCATGGGGGCCAGTGGGCCAGGAAAAGAGGGAGCCTGGCATTGGGGTGGGGGTGTGGACGTGGCTCGGCAGAGACGGGGAGCCACCCACAGTCTTGACAGGAACACGAGGCCGCGGCGATACCTACATTATGGCGCGTCTGCCGCAGGACTCTTGATTTCGCTGGTAGTGGATTAGGCGGTCCACGGGGATCTCCGAGGTCATCTTGTTGCATATGAAGGTGCATTTCTTCACACCGAGGTGCTGTCCTGAGCCACAGAGGCCCCCAGTCAGCAGGTTGTCATGGCACTTGGCTTTCCAGCCCCAGGCCATTGCATCCTGGCCACGGTGCACAGCCAGAGCCAATGCCCCGTGCAGCCAAGCCTTCAAGGACCTTGACCTCAGCGCCCTCCCTCACTCAGACCTCTCCATGCCTCAGTTTCCCCACCTGTCAAATAGAGGCGGTGATAGTATCTACCTCATAGGACTGTTATAAAGATCAAGAACAATGAATTCTTACTGATCAAGCTCGTATGGCCTGGCACATAGTAAGCTCTTATTTTTAAAAATTAAGTTACTGTTGTTGGTTTGTTGCACAGTGGGGGAGGCGCATCTGAGAGTGGCAGGGGTCTGCCTAAGGTCACACAGGCAGCAAGCAATGGAGTAGGCTCTCCTACCCGACCTGCCTCCCATCGCTGCTGGGCCCAGGTTCTGCCACCCTGCCCATCCCCCCAACACATACACTGCCCATTCCTCACCCCCATCCATATGCGTGAATTTTCATGACCTCACACCCAGACCTCTGTCCATCCTTACCTCTGTGCCCACCATATCACACACACACATACACATGCATATACATATGCCAACAAACACAATGGCACAGAAATGGATCCCCCCAGAAAACACATAAAGGTGTACATGCAACAAGGCACGTGTGGAAAAGGGGGTGCCTCAGCAGATGAGCCTTTGTTCCCCACTAAGAGCCAGGATGTGTGAGAGCAGTTGCTGACTCAACCACTGAGAGTAACTGCAGAGCAAGTAACCCCCGGAGCAAGTCGGGGGTCAGGACCAAGGAGGCAGCGTGGAGAAAGGTTATCGTGGGTGAAAGGCACCAGATGGCTGCACATGTCACCAGAGAGGAATCCCAGCACAGGATAAAGGCCACTCAACAGGCAGTTGAGAACCCAAATATTTTATATAAGAATTTGAAATTGTTTGTGTTACGTTTCCTCCTTCCCCCTTCCCCCCAAAACCCCCAACAAAATTTACTCTGCTTGGTATAAGGATCCAGAGGGGTATGCTAAAAATGGGGAAGACCTGTGTTTTAGATCTGGGTCAAGGTCACAGGCAGCAGAAGCAAGACTCTGAAAGGTTATGTGGAACTGTTGGGGTCAGGATTTCTGGGGTGGTAGAGAGCACACTGACCTTACCTGGGTCTCCAGGAGGCCCCTACCTGATCCCCAGAGCTGCTAAAACACTCTGCCTTTCAAAATCAGGCACGTGAACACACACGCACACACACACACACACACACACACACACACACACACGCACAGAGCCTTAGAGAATCTGCTGCATCCTCTTCCCTCTTCTCCCATCATTCCACCTTAGCCTCAGCCCATGCACCTGTGGGAATTCTGGCTCAGGGCCTGCAGCGCTGGGCTGGGCCATCAGGCGGCAGTACTAGCAGCCCTCAGTGGGGAAGGGGTCTCTCAGCTGCTGGGCTCTGAGTCACAGGCAGCCCTTTCTCTCTGAAGAAGCAGGATGTGAAAGTTCCCTTCAAGCTCTGTCATCCTTGTCCCCTGGGGGGCGTGGAAATGACTCAGCTGCAGCCTCTCAGCCCTGTTGAGCCAGGAGGCAGGACCTGCACTGGTCTGACAAGGATCTTCCTGGGGAAACCCCAGAAAATGGTGACCTGGAGGTGGAGGGGGGGAGTAGGGAAGGCCAGTTTGCTCTCGCTTGACTCTGTTTCCCAGGATGGAGAAAACCACTGGCCGCCTCCAGGGGTGCGAAGGTGTGTGGCCTCTTTGGCCAAAGTCCCCTCCACTGTCGTGGTGCCTGAGGCCCTTGGGGGGCTCTGTTCTTGGTTCTGCCCAGGAAGATTGTAAAACTACTCTGAGAGGGGGTGGTGCGGGGAGAGGGTTTACTTCTCAGCACTGAAGTTTGCTGTAATTGGAGATAATGCCTTGGTCTAGCCAGACATCGATTATCTGTCATATGAGTGTCAGGAGGCAGGGACCTTGTCTGCCTTGGTCACTATTCCCAGCATCAGGCACAGGGTGGATACTCCATAAATATTCATTGAGTAGAATAATATATCCATCTACTTATCCTTCCATCCATCCATCCTCCATCCATCCATCCATCCATCCATCCAACCCTTATCTACCTCCTCTCATCAATTTCCTACACATCCCCCTCTACAACCCACCCATCCCTACTTACCCCCACCCAGCCTCTACCCACACCCCACTTACCCACCCACCATCTGTCTGTCCCACCCCCATCCTTCCTCCATCCACCCTTCCCTCACCAACCCACTCACCCATCACCCAGCCAGCCAGTCATCCATTTCCTGATTTAGTCAACACTTGTTTGAATTACTTTTGAGTATCTACAGAGACTTCAATTCTAATAAATCCCAATAAATGCTATCAGCTTGCCATGTTTCCTCTGTTAACCAACACATGCCAAGCCTGCACCTCACCAGGCCCTGGGCTGGGTGCCATGAAGCAGAGTGGAACGAACCAGATCCACCTTTGCCCTCAAAAATATCCTCACATGAGGGGCAGCTAAGATCCACCATGAAGTGGCAGAGCATTTCTTAGTTAAGCACCTACTATGTGTCAGACCCTGTATTCAGCCCTTGCATGTCTGCTCCTGTTAATTCTCAGCATCTCTGCAAAGGGAATATTTTGCTAAGACCCACCATGAAGTGGCAGAGCTTTTCTTAGTTAAGCACCTACTATGTGTCAGACCCTGTATTCAGCCCATGCATGTCTGCTCCTGTTAATTCTCAACATCCCTGCAAAGGGAATACTTTGTTTTCATACTGCAGATGCAGAAACTGAGAATCAGAGAGCTGAAATGACTTGTACAATGCTACTTAGCTGCTTGAACAGTGGCAGATCTGGTTTTCCTCCCAGACCCGAAATAGCTCACTATTCCACACTCAAATGCCAGGTAGACACAGCATGTTCCACCATGTGCTAGGGTTTACATGAGGGAGAGACTACTCCAACCACAAGTAATCAGAGGAGGCTTCTTGGAGGAGGTGTCTTTTAGGCTGGACCCTAAGGACTACTAAGAGGCTTATAAGCAGGAAAAAATAGGAATGTTGGTGGTCTCTGAGTGAGGTGACAGGAAGAAGATTTGAGCCACTGCTCAGCTGTGTGTCTGGGATGAGACACTTAGGCTCTCTAAGTCTCAGTTCATGTATCTATAAAATGGACATGATCATACCTGCTTCTCAGGGTGCTTGTGAGAATAAACAGTTTTAAATAGCTGGACCTTTGGAGCAGGTTTTCTTAAAAACAAACACCAAGACAGTTCGCACCAGATAATTCTTAGCCATCAGCTCTGCTTTGCACTCCAGTGTGTTCAACATCATCGAAGCTCTACCCACTGAGCAAACCCCAAGCAAAAAATGTTGGGGCATTGGTCACAACCAAAAATTTCTCCAGAAATGGCCAAATGTCCCCTGGGGGTCAAATCCCCCACTGAGGACCACTGCCTAGAGACACCCACGGGGCTCCCTTCCACACCTATCCATATGTACCCTCCTCAGCCAGGCTTCCCTGACCCCTACTGAAAATGTCAACACTTCCCCCCACTGCCCACACTCCATTTTCTAAAAATCACAGCAATTTTCCCCTTTGAACAGACCACGTTGTTTACTGATTTGTTTTGTGAATTCTCTCTCTTCTTGGGTCAATGTTCGGCATCTGAATGGGGGGCTCTCTGGCCTTTTTATCCACTGATGCAGACCCAGCACCTAGGACAGTGCCTGGCACATAGTAGGTACCCAATAAATATTTACTGAATGAAAGAAAAAGATGTATAAGGAAGTGCTTTGAGACACATAAAATCTGAACCTACAGAGAAACGGCCATTTTTATTTAAATTTGACAGAGGCCAGGATCTGACACCCTGAATTTACCCTCTTGCCTTCCTCATACACCCCCACCACTCATGGGGAGACGGGGGGAGCAGACTAACAGCAACTTAAAACAGAATCTTTTTCCTTCTTTCTTGCTGGGGCTTGAGTGGGAGTGAATGCGTCAGTGCTTGGGGAGAAAAATCCTCTTCCCTGACTTGTATCTGCAGGTTTGTTATATAAAGTAGGGGGAGCCTCCTCCTGACAGCCCTGCAAACCCACATTTGGGAATTGACGTAGCCGCCCTGCACCAGCCAAGGCAGCAGCCACCGAGTCCCCAACCCCCTCCTCTGGGTGGCCTCCCTGGCTTCTGGCACTCATAGGACAGATGATTGATGTCTGGCTGGACCAAGTCCTGCAGGGGCTCCCAGGGATTCTCTGAGAGCCCCCAATATCCGCATAGGTGAGAACCTCCAAGGCAAACCTGCCCGAATGCCCAGTTTTTATAGAAGGAGGAACTGAGGCTCAGAAAGGTTGAAATGATTCAAATATCTTCCAGCAAAGTCACAGACCAAGATTATATTCTAAAGCCTCAGGCTGCTGATGTTTCCAGGGACTCCCCAGAAACCCCTCCCCATCCTAGGAAAGGAACCCACACCTCCTGCCCACCTCCACTTGCCCCCCCCAGCTCCGAATAAGTAATCCTCCTCCTCGTCTTTCCAGAATGTCCTGGTAGGCACTGGATTACCACCACATAGGAGGCAATAAATATATTTAAAGGTGCTGCAGCTGGGATCAAAAAGACCCCTCAGGTCATGACTATGACAAAGCAATAGCCACCTGGTTCCCCGTCTTCCAATTTTCACTATCCCCACACTCAGGCCTCATGGTTCAAGCCCAGGAAGCAGGAAGCCCAGCAACACCCCACCTTTGCCACCCCCACCCCACCTGCTCCCTCTCTCCCTTATGGGTTTTCCCCACAGAGAGGGACCCAAGAGATGATTTGCTCCATGGAGAACCCTGGAAGCTGGAGACTGGCTCTCACTCTCCCAGAATTGCTGTGTGCCCTAAGGCAGGTTGCCACCCTCTCTGAGCCTCAATGGGCCAGGACACTCCCTCAGGACTGGGTTGACTCTAATGGTTCCCAGAAGCCTTGAAGCCCATGGAGGGGGGGCGGTGGGGGGGAGCAGCCATCCGTGCTTGCTCCTGCGTCCACGCTGTCCTCACCCGCCCCCCTTGCTGACTGTACATCTTTACGCCAATTTCTGAATCTTTTTGGGCCTCCATCTTATCATATCAGGTGGGATGGCTCCATCATGCCCTACCAGCTCTCCAGAAAGCCGGTGACTGGAGGCAGAAGCATTTTCCAAGCTGTGCTTGGGGAAGGAAGACTCTGGTGGAGGGATCAGGGCTCCAGACCAGAGCAACAGGGACAAGCCCAATTCGCGCAGCGATGACCTTGACTTCCTCTGGTCCTGGACCCTCTGCTTCTCAGGAGGCCCTGAGATCACGGCAGGGTCCTTCCTTCCTCACCATGGTCTGACTTGGGGCCAGAGCTGAGTCTCTGGTGTCAGAGCTTCGGGTATATGTTAACCCTCATCTGGGAGACCCAGTCCAGTGTCAGCCCGGGCTCCCCTGGGGCTCACCAGGAGCCCTGTCAGGCTGCCCCAGACCCCACCATCCCGGCACCCCCACCCCTGGCACCCTGCGCTGCCCCCACCACCTCTTGCCACTGCCCTGCAGTGGCACCTTCTCCCTGGACCAGGCAGGGGCGGGCTCTGGAGGCTGGAAATCCTTCCAGCAGGCGCGATAGCCCTGCTCAGGTGGGGGAGGGGGCATATCCCTCAGGAAGGGGCTGCCTGGACCGCAGTGTGGGGTCCTGATGAAAGCCCAAAGGGCAGAGGTGGGCTGGGGACGCCCCCTCCCTGCTCGCGTCCCCTCTCCCCCACTCACCGGCCAGCGGCATGGTCATATGGCAGAGGGCAGCCAAGCGGAGCAGCCACGAGAGAGGTGGGGGGGACATGGTTGAGGGTGGGCAGGGGTCCAGGTGGGGGTCCAGGCGGAGTTCCGCGTGGGGGTCCAAGCAGGGCCAGCGCAGGCAGCTGAGGCCAGCGTTCGGCTCGGCGCTGTGTGTCGCCTCTCACCAGAGCTCTGTAGCTTTTTATAATAGAGCTGGCTGCTGCCTCTGCCTCCGCCTCCACCCCTCAGGCAGGCGGATGGGAGGGGAGGGCGGGAGCAGCGTGCAGTGGCTGCATTCCTGGATGTTGCCTAGGAACGGAGCTGAGAGCTCTGGTGAGGGCCCTTGGCAGGGGCACGCGACTGGTTGTTCACCAGGCTCCTCAGGCCCTCATCACCCTCAGACCTGCCTGGAGGAGGGGCCAGCTGGGTCCTTTTGAACTAGCTGGTTCAAAGGCCTCCTCCCCTCCCATCCACCTGGGGCCACCTCCTTCCTGGGAGCTGGTACAAGACAAAGGACCTGGCCCGGGCCCTCGCTCCCAAGGGGGTAATAAACTAAAGGGCTGAGGGGCAGAGGGCTAGACAGGGCTGGTGGCAGGGAGGGCCTCCGTGCTCTGCCAGTCTGGATCTGACAAACTCACCGGTGGTCTGGATGGTGTCTCTCCTACAGACAGGAGGACCCCAATCTTCACTCCTTAACATCCTAGGTCTGGGCCTCTCCTGGTGGTGCAGCGGTTGAGCACTGGGCTGCGAAGCTGTTTGCAGCCTCTGCAGCACAGGTTCTATCCCCTGCCTCCGGGCGAGGTCCCACACGGTGCTACAGACCTTTGCTGCCACCCGCTGCTCCCCTCAGCAGTGTACTGTGTCGGTCTGCCTGTTCTGCTCCCCGCTCTGGCTCTGATGAATTCTCTCACCCTCCCGTGCTTCTGACTGTGCCCAGTGCTTGTATAAATAAATAAATCTTAAAAAAAAAAAAATGATCCTAGGTCCTGGGAGAACTTGTTCATCAAGTCCCCGGAGCCCAGCATGGAGCCCAGCACGGAGCCCAGCACGGAGCCCAGCAGACTGAGAGGCAAAGTATCATCCAACCCAACTTCAGAGAGACACGTGGGGAAAATGAGGCCCAGAGAGAGGGCTCGTCCAGTCCAGGTTATTCAGAGCGGGTGGAGAACGCATCTCCTGCCCCGCAGAGAAGACGAAACATGAGCAGGGCTGTGGACAGCTCAGAACTTGGGCTGCAGCCCTGGCCTTCCAGCCTCCACCCCCCACCTCTCCTTTCCTCCTTTGTCTCTCCTCTCCTCTCCCACTCTGGCCCCCCGCTAGCCTGCAGGAAGGACGTGTTGCCAAAATCACCCCATGTAACCTGGAGCCTCTCTGTTCATCCTAAATTCTGTACATGGACTGGAGAGGTCCTGCCTCTCTTGGGGCCTCAGTTCTCCATCTGCATGAGAAGGAGGTTGGCTAATCCCCTGGGGAGGGAGCTTAATGGCACTGACTTTGCAGGTTCTTCCTCTTTCACAGGTCGTGGGTGACATCACAAGTCGGCAAGATCAGCCGTCAGCTCCCACCAAAATGATGGAATTGCAGGCGATGGGTACGACAAAGCCCTGACAGCAGTGACAACTCCAGGGACTCCAGAGGAGTCTAGCAGGAGCCCAGCCCAGCCTGGGGCCAGGAGTTACGGGATCCCGGCTCTCACGTAGTTATCTCTGGCAACCAGTCAGAGGAAACCAGTTTGTGTGTGGGCTACTGTTCCAGGCAAGGGAGCCAATAGGTCTAGGTGGGGCTTGGCAAGGCCTGGGGACCTCTTTCACCAAGGTAGGCAGTGTTCCCTGGCGTTAGGAGGCTGGGCACTCCTTGACGGGGAGGAGCACCCCTGGCATGGGCCAGCATCCACTGGTGTTTGGAGAACCAGCTCGTGCAGACATGTTAGTAGCCTTCACATCCCCATTGTCCCTCATTTTATAGTTAGGGAATTGAAGCCCAGAAAGGAACAGGAAGCGATAAAGAACTAACATGAAAGGTTCTTGTGGCTCTGCCCAGGTGGTAGCAGAGGAGGAAAAGAAGGGGAGGAAGAGGATGAGAAGGGGCGAGGGAAATCCTACCCTTAATAAAGGGCAAAAGTGATGCAAAAGGTTAAGATGTAGCACCGCAGCCTCTTCTGTATGAGTTCGATGCCTGGCCAGGGAGCTACCCACATGGCGCAGCAGACCTCTCCTGTCTTGCCCGCTGCTCCCCTCAGCAGTGTATTTCAGTCAGTCTGCCTGTTCTGCTCCCCACTCTGTCTCTGGTGAATCCTCTCACCCCCATCTCTGACCTATGCCCCAGTTCTTGTACGCATAAATAAATTATTCTTAAAAAAAAAAAAAAGATTGGGCCAAGTATTTGGGAATAGATACCTTTGTTCCCCTGACCCCAGATTACACACAAAAGAAGTCTCGCAGGTCCTTAAATAAGATTTCATTCAATAGTTATTAAGCTATAACATTGCCAAGAAGAAACACTCCAGGCCAATGCAGAACAAAACAATGCTATTTGAAAACCCCGTTTCACTATACAACCTTTCATTTAAAGTTGTCGTTTCCAGGAACTACCAGTGTTAAGTGGGGACTTACCGCGTTTAGAAGACAAGGGTTTTGGATTCAAATAGCCGTGTCTGGCCCTACCTCTGTGTGATCTGACAGCTCCCAACCTCTCTGAGCTCACATATACTCCTGACAGGCATTGTTTTAAGTGTGTTTGTGACAACAAACCCAGGGTGTAAGCAAGATACAATTAGTGGGATCCACTTTCTGGTTGGGAAACTGACATGCAGGAGTTAAAGAATTTTCTGAGGATCATGAGCCAGGAAGTATGAGAGCCTGGGTTTGTCCCCAGCGGCTAGTTTTGATGTCTGAGCTCATGATCACCAGGCTACACTGTTTCCTTCCCCTTCCTGCAAGGACTTCTGCGAAGATCAAGTTAATCTACACACACAAGGTGCAGTTTCAGAGCCCGGCAAAAACAGATGCCAAAAGCACGAAGTACAACTCTGCTTTTCCTTGTTCAGCCAGATAGAGACAACAGCCCCTGAAAGAATCTTCCATTTCACAAGGAAGACACAACGGCTGAAGGGTAGGAAGCACCATTTACCCTCTGCTGACACTGGCGTTTCCATTCTCCAAACAGGTGCAGGGGCATCAGACTACAGAGCCGCACACACCCCAGGATTCTGGGCAAGCAGGATTATGCCTGCACCTGTAATCTTAATATAAGGGCAACATATCAAGTGAAGGAAAGACAGCTGTTTAGCTCACCCTCTAAAAACTAAAAATGAAGGGCCTCCCTGGTGGTGCCAGGGGTTAAGACACAGCACTATGAAGCTATCTGCAGCCGCTGCGGCATGAGTTCGATCCCTGGCCAAGGATCCCTGGCCACACGGCGCAGCAGACCTCTCCTGTCTCGCCTGCTGTTCCCCTCAGCAGTGTATTTCAGTAGATCTGCCTGTTGTGCTCCCCACTCTGGTGAATCCTTCACCCCCTGCACCTCTGGCCTGTACCCCAGCTCTTGTATGCATAATAAATCAATCTAAATAACAAAAAAAAAAACTTAAAAAAAAAAACTAAACTAAAAATGAAGAGACAAAGGAATATGCCACAAATGATGGAACAAAAAACCTCCCCAAATCTAATTCAACAGAACTAAGTAATTTACTTGATGAAGAAACTAAACCAATAGTTCCAAGTATGCGATTCAAAATAAGAAAACAATTGATAAACAAAATGAAACTAACAATAAGGATAGAGATAATGTGGGGCTTCCTTGACGGTGTAGGGGATAAAGTCTCAGCACTATTAAGCTATTGCCAGCCGCTGTGGCATGAGTTCGATCCCCAGCCAGCGAGGTAACCACATGGCGCAGCAGACCTCCCCTGTCTCACCTGCTGCTCCCCTCAGCAGTGTGTTTCAGTAGATCCACCTGTTTTGTTCCCCACTCTGTCTTTGGTGAATCCTCTCACCCCCCACACCTCTGGCCTGCACCCCAGCTCTTGTATGCATAAATAAATAAAAATCAATCTTTTTTAAAAAAGGATAGAGATAATGTGAAAAAGCATCAACTGGAAAAAATGAACTTAAAGAATTCTAACGTTGAACTAAAAAACTACAATAGAGGGCTCAACAGTTAACAAGAAGAAACAGCTGAGGCTCTCCTGCCTGCTTATGACTACACTGGTGTTTCTTTGCACAAACATTTTCCCTTTGCAAATCAGCAAAGGGAAAGGTTTCTAATAAACCTGTCCTTTTAAAATGTAAAAAAAAAAAAAAAAAAAAAACCCGAAGAAGAAACAGGTGATAAAATCTGTGAGCTTAACACACAACAGCAGAAAACACACAGAAAAACCAGCAAAAGGAATTAAAAAGAGAAAAATGAAAGAGCCTGATGGGACAATATTAAGAGAAACAATATCCACACCAGTGGGGTCCAAGAAGGAGAAGAGAGCAAGAAAGAAAGAAAAGAAATTATAGCTGAGATTCTCCCTAACATGGGAAAAGAAACAGACATCTTGATACAAGAGGCACAGAGTTCCAATGAAATAAATACAAATATACCCCCAAACCTTGTTACAATGAAACTCTTAAAAACTAATGATAAGGGGCTTCCCCAGTGGCGCAGCGGTTGAGCGCAGGGTTGCGAAGCTGCCCCCAGCCTCTGCAGCGCCGGTTCAATCCCCGGCTGCTCCCCGGCCACCGGAGGAGGGTCCCACATGGCGCACAGACCTCTCCTGCCGCCCGCTGCTCCCCTCAGCAGTGTCCTTCGGTCCTTCTGCCTGCTCTGCTCCCCGCTCTGGCTCTGGTGAATTCTCTCACCCTCCCGCGCTTCTGACTGTACCCAGTGCTTGTATAAATAAATAAATAATAAATAAATAAATCTTAACAAAAAAACCCAGCAAACTAATGATAAGGAAAAACTCTTAAAAGTGTCAAGAGAAAAAAAAAGTTATATGTAAGAGAAAGATTATCTGTGGATTTCTCAGTGGAAACCCTAAAGGCCAGAAGACCATGATATGATACATTTCAGGTTGTGAAAGAAAAGGATTTTCAACCAAGACTACTTGATTCTGCTAGGATACGGTTTATAGGGGTGGATAAAGAGCTTTACAAACAAACAAAAACAGAAAATTCACCATCACTAAATCAGCCCTGCAAGAAATACTAAAAGGACTGTTACAAAATGAAAATAAATTCTACTTAGAAGCAGTAAAACGCCATCAATAGGTCGCATATAGAAGAGTGTAGAAAAACAACAGGACAACCTAGAAAAGAAACCCCACAGAAGAGACAGATTCAAAAGTGGGAAAGAAAACCCAAACATAACCCCAAATGAAAATATTAAAGCGCAAGAGAAGAGAAACACAAAGACAGACACAAAGGAAAGATGAACTTTTGGTGTTTGCCACAAAATGGAAGGAACTCGGGGGGATTATGAGAAACAAACTTAAAAAGATGGGGACAAACCATGGATAATTGCTCCTATATATGTAGTTTGAGGAAACGAAGTGGATTAGTGAGCAAAGCAAAATAAAATCAAACTAGTGGACTTGGAAAACCAAACTGAGATCCCCAGAGATGGGAGTGTAGAATGGATGTTGGTTGGTGTTCTGTTTTGTTTTTGATCCTTCTTCAAGAAAATAAAGATGTGTTGTCATTCTTAATTTATCTGATTACTTCTTTGTGATATTGTTAATCTGTTTTCCTTTCCTATCTATTTCCTGTAAACTGAAAGTTAGAGCCGAAGGCTTGATTAGATCACACATGTTATCGGTAAGAATCTGCTTTTTCTTTTTCTTTTTAAATATTTGTTTATTTACAAGAACAGGGGTGCAGGCTGGAGGTGCAAGGGTATGAGAGGATTCACCAGAGACAGAGTGGGGAGCAGAACAGGCAGACTGACTGAAATACACTGCTGAGGGGAGCAGCGGGCGAGATAGGAGAGGTCTGCTGTGCCATGTGGGTCACCTCCTTGGCTGGCTGGGGACTGGAACTCGAGCTGCAGTGGCTGATGATAGCTTGATAGCACTGCTTTTAACCCCTGTGCCACCAGGGAGGCCCAAGAATCTGCTTTGAGTCACATCCCCACCACAGACAGGTTGGTTGTTCCACTGAGTTCTTGACCATCATGAGCTGGATCTCCCTGCTAGAGGCTTCCCTCCCTTGTGGTTTGCCAGTAACCCGCAACCCGAAGACAAGCAAGATTTGGATAGACCATTCCAAGCTGAGGGGAAGTCCTGGGGAAGACAGGCCTACGCAAGGGGTGGGGAGTGGTTTGAGGCCCTTGGCTCTGAGGAAGGCATGAACTGGGGTTTTGTATCTGGGGTGAGAGATGATGCTCATGTTTAGGGTGAAGGGGAGCAAAGGCATAACTGGAGAAATGCTTAGAGGGCCTCCCTGGTGGTGCAAGGGATTAAGCTCAGCACCGTGAAGCTGTCCGCAGTCTCTGAAGCATGAGTTCGATCCCTGCCTCGGCCAGAGAGCTGACCCACATGGCACCCAGACCTTTCCTGCCTCATCCGCTGCTCCCCTCAGCAGTGTATTTCAGTTGATCTGCCTATTCTGCTCCCCACTCTGTCTCTGGTGAATCCTCTCACTGACCCACACCTCTGGCCTGTACGCCAGTTCTTGTATGCATATATAAATCTTTTTTTTTTTTTTTTTTAAAGAAACACTTAGAAATGGGAGCAGCATGGGCAGCTTTGTTCTGGGGAGATGACGGCTGGGGTGTTCTTTCCAAACATTCCACAGATCCAAAGAGATCTGGGTGCCCGAGAGCTGGCAACCTGTGCTGTCCTCTTGGGACATGAAGGACCCCCCCCACCCCAGATCCCCCAGAAGCTGAACAGCAACAGTTGTACAGAGTAGGATAGGCAGGGAGCCAGGGTGCTCCTGTGTGGCCCTGTTTGGTAGAAGGAAAAGTGAGGTGAGCATCTCTAGGGCCACTGGTGGACAGACTTGCCTAACTCTTCCCGGCACCCCCATCTCTGTTCAGTTTATTTGGGGCCAGCAAAGAGGATGCCCACACTCATTTGGCATTTCCTCTCCCTGAGAACAACCCAGGCCACATCCTTTTGATATTGTGGTAAAATAAACATATAAAATTCATTGTCTTAATTGTTTCTGGGTGTGCAGCTCTGTGGTGCTAAAAACATTTACGTTGTTGTGCAATCCCCACCATCCTTTTCCAGAACCTTTCTGTCTTGCAAAACTGAAACTCTGAATCCATAAACAATAAATCCCCATTTCCTCCTTTTTGTCACCCCCGGCATCCATCATTCTACTTTCTGTCTCTGAGAATTTGACTTCTCTAGAAATCAGGCAATATTTGTTCTGTTGTCATTGGGTTTTCCCATGAACCATAATGTATTCAAGGCTCATCCACGCACTAGCAGGTGTCAGGATGACCTTCCGTTGAAGGTTGAGTGATGCCCCCGACCCCGGCAGTCCCCGCCACGCTTGTTTATTCATCCACTCCTCGATGGATGCCTGGGTGGGTTCCGCCTTCTGCCTATTGTGGACAAATGCTGCTATTCAAACATGCATTTGAGTCCCCCTTTCAGTTCTTATGGATGTCTATCCAGAAGTGGGGCTACTGGGACAAATGGTGATGCTATGGTTAATTTCTTAAGAACCTGCCTTTCTCTTTTCCACAAGAACTGCGCCTTTCACATCCACACCACCGAGGCGCAGGACTCCAATTTCTCCACACCCCCTGACCAACACCTCTTTTCTTTTAAATTATAGCCATGGGGCCTCCCTGGTGGCACAAGGGGTTAAGTTGCAGCACTATGGAGCTATCTGCAGCTTCTGCAGTACAAGTTCGATCCCCGGACAGGGAGCTACCCACATGGCACAGCAGACCTCTCCTGTCTCGCCTGCTGCTCCCCTCAGCAGTGTATTTCAGTGTATCGCCCTGTTGTGCTCCCCACTCCGTCTCTGGTGAATCCTCTCACCCCCTGCACTTCTGGCCTATAGCCCAGCTCTTGTATGCATAAATAAATAAATCTTTAAAAAAATAAATTATCGCCATGGGTGAGGTGTTCTCATTGTGCTTTTGTCTTGCATTTTCCGAGTGATTAGTGAAGTTGAGCATCTTTTCATGTGCTTAGTGGCCAGAAGATTTTTTTCTTTGGAGAGAGCGGTCTTCAAATCTTTGCCTATTTTGTTATTGTACCTCTTAATCTCAGCCACTTCTCATAACCACATGCACTGATATGTGCTTTTATTTTTATCTTCCTGGCTTCACAGAAGGAGAAACTGAGGCTTGGAAGGACAGAGCAACCAGCCCCAGACCCCCAGCCATTGAGAGTTCTTATATCTGCCTGAATCCATGACAGGTGCTCTTCCCGAAGCTTCTCCCTGGCTTCCCAGAAGTGTATCTGCACTGTGGTATCTGCACTGTGGAATTTCCAGTTCCACCCTGGAAATCCCACCCAGAGCCAGACTTGAAGGGGAGTGCTGGGCCTCAAATAAAAACAATCATTATTTAAACAAAAACGTGTTCATTCAAATACAAATAACCTGCTCTAGAGGGCAGATTGGAGAGTGAAATTTTGGGTGACTACATGCACTTCCCAGAATCCCAGTGTCACCACCACCCCAACCCAGGGGATGCCAGGCAGGCTGGGTCCTGTCCTTTGCTGCTGCACACATTCATGTCTGAACATCCTCTCTGGCCTTGAACCTTATTTTTTTTTTAAAGATTTATTTGTTTATGCATACAAGAACTGGGGTTCAGGCCAGAGGTGCAGGGGGGTGAGAAGATTCACCAAAGACAGAGTGGGGAACAGAACAGGCAGATCTACTGAAACACACTGCTGAGGGGAGCAGCGGGCGAGACCAGAGCGGTCTGTTGCACCATGTGGGCAGCTCCCTGGCTGGGGATCAAACTCATGCTGCGGATAGCTTCCTAGGTTGCATCTTAACCCCTTGCATCACCAGGGAGGCCCTCGAACCTTATTTAATTAGGGTTCTAAATATTAGTGTTCTGAATAAGGCAAAGGCCTCCTGTGCCAAGATAGCCATGGAATGGGTACTGACGCTGAGGAAATTACCAGGGCACCGCAAGGGCCAGGATTCCTGTTTCATTGTCTGGGCAGAGTGAGCTGTGTCCAAGAACTCCAAGAAAGCAACCCAAGGAGAACTGAGAAGCCCAGAGGAGCTCAGCACCCATGGGCAAGGTGCTCCCCAAATTCACTCCTTCTTCTTGGAAGCATAGCTTGCCCGCGTTTCCCAGCACTCCTTGCAGTCAGCAGCCATGTGCCTGAGTTCTGCTGGTGGCTGGTGGACAGAAGTGATGTGTCTCTTCCTGGCTTGCCATTTTCTTGGGGAGGGGACCAGGTCCTGGAAGAGGGTGGGACCATGAGCGGGAAGAAGTCTGTGTTCCTGAGTGACCACGTGGAAGGTCACCCACAGGCCAGGAATGCCTGTTCAGACCTCATGTGGGGAAAGAAAAATGCCTATGGAGTTGAGCCACTGAAATTTTGATGTTTGTTCCAGGAAGTAGCCTGTTGGGACAAATACATCCCTCTTTTCTGTATCCACCTTTGGAAGGAGAAGGCTGAGAATAAGTTATTGAAGGCATGCATGAGTGAACAAGTAAATGAGTAAATATATTTCTTAGAGCTCTAGCCTTGGGGAATGGATGATGCCAGGTGGTGCCAGGTAGACCAGGCCTGGTGGACAAACGTCCGGACTTCTCTGTCAGCACCTGTACAGCTGCTTTCCGAGTCCCCACATCTGTCCTGGCTCTCTACCTCCTCACAGGGCACACATGAGAGCCAACTAACATGTCAATGTCAAGGGCTTCCCACTGGAAGAAAGGGGGCCATGGTGACCCCAGCCCCATCTCACAGGGACAGCAAATGCCAAAGAACAAAGCAGATACTGTTGGAGCCTCCTTGGTGACGCAGGGGTTAAAGACAATGCTATCAAGCTATCGCAAGCCACTGCAGCAGGAGTTCCATTCCCGGCTGGCCAGGGAGCTACCCACATGGCGCAGCAGACCTCTCCTGCCTCACCCGCTGCTCAGCAGTATATTTCAGCAGTGTATTTCAGTACATCTGCCTGTTCTGCTCCCCATTCTTTCTGGTGAATCCTCTCAGCACCCCCCCACCTCTGGTTTATACCCCAGTTCTTATATGCATAAATAAATAAATATTTTTTAAAAAACAAAAAAAAAACAAAGCAGACACTGCTATAGAGGGTTTATTTTGCTAGAAGGCCCGAGTAGCAAAGGCAGTACAATGGGGAGAGGGATCCCAAGTTGCTTGAGGGCCCAGTGCATGGGCAGTGGGCAGTGCTTGGGGCAGGCAGATGACCCTGGACTCCGGGGCTGGGGTTGGGGGTGGGGGGAGGCACAGGTCCTGGAAGACTCTGGCTATGTGACTAGCATGTGCACATTCCATGAGCCTTGGACATGAAACAATCCTGTAAGGTGGGTATTCTCATGCTCAGGTGAGGCCCAGAGAGGTTAGGTGGTCTCCTTGGGTCACACAGCAACAACCACCCCACTGAGCTGTACTAGGCTCCCTAGGAAAGGAGCAAGCATATGAAAAGCTTATTTGCTATACCTGAAGACTGTTGTCCCCAAGGAGGCACAAATTAAGTTCCAAATCCTGGCCCTTAACCTGATCCCAGTCACCTGAAAACAACCTCCACCAAGACTCTGTCACTTAAATGTAACCTGCACACTCATTCCCAGGGTCAAGAAAAATCTGCCTTGTTCCTCTCCCTCATGGTTCCAAGTTTCTTCCATCCATCTATCTGGCCTCTTAGGCATATGCCTAAGAGCATTTCAAGTAGAGTATACAAGTAGAGCTTATATTACCAAGTCAAGTGTAGTCATTTACACCATAAGCATGAATTTGGTATAAACTATTTGGGGAAAGAAAAAGGGAGAGTGAGGGACTCTGAAGATATCAGACCTGAGTGTTGGAGGCTGGAGGAGCAGTAAGAGCTGAGGGAAACAAGACGGTAAAGAGATCCAAAGTGTAGGTAAAACTGGGAAGAAGGATGAATCTGGGCAGATTTGGGATTTTACAATTAATCTAGCTGACTCCTCTCTGTCCACCTTGTTTCTTTATTGATGGGTGAGGGCTTTTGGGGGGTGGGTGATGGATTCATTGAGGGTGGGATTTTTTGGCTCCGTCCGCAGCCACTGTGTGAGGCTCTAGTCCCAAGCCTGGCCTTACGTCCTGTGCCCTGAGCTGGAGGCAGGGAGACAATAATAACTCAGATGTGCACAGTGGGACAGCCAGTGGGACAAAAGGACAAGCCTCATATTCCGGGAATCAGGATTGTTAAGAGAAGGCAGAGGGCCAAGGGACATCTAACAAATGAAACTCAGCTGCTGGCTGCTTAGGCTGAGCTCTGCCTTGCGGGGCTGGTGGGGTCATACTTGTGCAGGTGATGGGAGGGACATTCTGAGTATCAGGAGCAACCCAGGCAAGGGCCAGAGGTGGAAATGTATGGCAGGGAACTAGAACCCAATGCGTGAAGGGAAATGAGCTGAAGACAAGGCTGGGACCCAAATCCGGAAGGCAGGGGTGCCAGGCTCAGGAGTTCTGACCTCAGCCTAGGCAGTGGGGATTTTGAGTAGGGGAGTGACTGACCAGGATTGTGGCTTTCTGCCTGCTGAGGGGCAGGGGAGGGCTGTAGGTGTAGGAGGGGAGATGGTAGCTTAGTGTGGAGACTTGGTGGAGGGCGATAGTGGCAGGGCCGGAGACCAGGAAATGCAGAGTGTCGCTGGCCCAGGCTTGTATTGTGAAGCGACTGGAATGGCAGGCGGGAGTTCTGTGATGCTTCCTGGAGGAGCCAAGGCTGTGGTCACCGGGCAAAGCTCTCCCTCATTTGCTCAGGTGCTGGATAATCCTCTTCACCCATGATTGATTGGGGTTAGCACAGACCTTCAGGTTCCTGAAGGTCAGCAAGCTGGAAGGAGACACCAGTGGGGCAGGATTAACATGCAGCATGGACGCACACCCCTACCTGGGAGTGGAGGGTGCATGCGTTGCCTATGGGAGCCAGACATGTCTGCTATACAGAGTGGCTTAGCATTTATGAGCCACCAGCTGTATACAGGCTTACGTGCTATGTAAAGCTGTTCAAAATACATGAGCCACTGCTATATGCACACACATTTCTCACAGCAGGGAGGGGAACATGACCAACAAAGACGCGCTGGACCCTCAGCCTCTCAGGCCCCGCCTTGGGTACCAAAGCACCCAAAGAATAGAATGCCCAAGTCTTGCGATCTTGGCTGGCTAATGAACTTACTAATGAGTGAGTGCTCATTAGCACTGGTTCCCAAGTGCTTTAATTTCCAGTAACTCACCCATCTTCATCAAAATCTTATGAGATTGGACTGTGATTATCACCCCATTTTAGTGGAAGAACCAGCTGATCTGAGTTAAAATCTTAGCTCTGTCACTTGTTAGCAAGTCACTTAACTTCTTTGAGTCTGTTTCTGTAAAACAGGCATGAAAATCAGTCCAGTCTCATAGGGTTCTGATGAAGAGCTGAGGGGTACAAACGGAAGCCCTCACGCCAGTGCGTAGGGGACAATAGGTGTTACTGAATTGTTCCAGGACATTGTTCTTGACATTGTTCTTGACATTGTTCTTGACAGTGATTTTCTTAAATTCTTGCAACAGCCCCCTACAGTTTTCTTGTTCTACCCATTTATATGGAGGAAACTGAGACCCAAGTGCCAGATCTGGTAAGACCTGACTCACCTTGATTGCTGTGAACTGGACTCTCAGGGAAAACTACCTTTGGAAATTGCCCCCTCCTGGCCCCTTTGAGAGGCCTGAAGAACAGAGCAGAGAGATGTGCTCTGACCAGAGATCACACAGTCATGTGGATGAAGCCTCCACCTTTGCTCACCACAGCAAACACCAGTCCCCAACTTGGGCCGCTCTGCCTCTGTCACAGTCGGCAGGTGAGGGCTCCAGGCTGGCTGGTGGTCAGAGATATCCCACCCCTGAAGGCCCTTCTTTCCCCTCAAGAACCTGTTATAGGATCTGGGAGGTCCTGGCTCCCTGCCTACCCTGTCCCTACCCCACAGACATCAAAGAATAGAAAAGAATAGACATCAAACAACAAAGAAGGCAGCAGCATTGATCTTGGCCTTGTGGCAGCCTGTTCTGCTGCTGTGTGACACTGGGCAAGGCTCAGCCCCCTCTGAGCCCCAATCTCCCCATTTGTAAAGCCACATTCTTTCTAGTATGCATTTTGGCTCAAAAATCCAATGATCGTACGGGTGCTGTTTTTTATTGAGCATCTATTAAGTGCCAGGCAGGGAGCATTACAACTTTCACTTATCATTATGCCCTGTGAGGCTGGAAACTGTCTGGGCCTATTTCCTCATCTGTACAAGGTATAGTGCCTGCTGCATAGACTTGTTTCAGAGTTTGAGGGCTTGTTAAGAGCTTTCTACTGTGTCTACTACTTAGCAAATGCTTCTACGTTTTTGACAGAAGTGAGTGAATTCCTCTCATTATACCGAGGTTGGAAAGGAGGCTCAATGTTGAAGGAGCCAGGACCTTGTGAGGATTTCCTGCTTAAGCCTTGTTTTTCACCTCAGACCCCTCTAAGGGATGGGAGACTATCCCTTAGTGAGGAGGAGGAAGGTGATGAGCCCCCAGGGGAATCTGATCCTCAAGCCCAAGGTATGTGAGGCTGTAGGCGCTGAGGCCTTGAACATGTAGCCCCAGAAAGGACAGGACAGTCACACAGCCGGGGACAGGAGCAGGTTCCAGGTCAGAGAAATGGAGGCAAACGAGCTGAGAGAAAGAAGGAAAGGAAGCCAAGAAGCTCAGGAGAAAGCTGTGACCAGAGATTCAGGAGCTCCCATTTGGGCCTGGACAAGCTCGAGCAAGTCACATCCCTTCCTGAGCCTGTTTCTATGCCTATAAAATGGAGGGAGGGGGCCTTCCTGGTTGTCTAGGGGTTAAGTCTCAGTGCTATCACTGCTGCGCCTGAGTTCGATCCCTGTCCAGGGAGGTGACACACATGGCGTGGCAGACCTCTCCTGTCTTGCCCGCTGCTCCCCTCAGCGATGTAGTTCACTCAATCTGCCTGTTCTGCTCCCCACTCTGTCTCTGGTGAATCCTCTCAACCCCGCACCTCTGGCCTACACCCTAGTTCTACAAATAAATAAATCTTTAAAAAAAATAAATAAATAAAACGGAGGAAGGATTGTCTTGAGGGTCGAAGGAGCACACAGTCCTGCACACTCCAAGTGTGAGCTCTTGACACTGTTCTGCTAAGAACGGGCTGACCTGGTGAACTCCAGAGGCACGGGGAGAATCCAGGTGCTTCTGGTGGAAGCATCTGAGCTGGCTGAGTAAACCCTGGCCCCTGTACTCTGCAGTGCTATTCTGCCTGTATCCCATACCCAGAGAGGAGGCCCCCCCATGCTGATCGAAGCCTCAGAACCTGGCACAGCACCACCTGGCACAGGGGAGATGCCCAATAAAGTCTGTTGGATGATCACGTGATTTTTGCCTGGTACAAGATAACAGCCGGGGCTGAGCCATCTGTTCCAGGCAGGCGCTCCAGGCTCGCATCTGGGGACCCAGCTGCATTCCTTCCATCCCTGAGCTGTCCCACCCTGAGGCCCCTCCCCAGCTTCCCACTTACACCACGCCAGGCCTCGGGCAGGAGTCTGAGGTCCAGTAGAAATCCCTCACTACCCGAAGGGGCAGGGTGCGACGTATGTAGTCCCTGCAGCAAACGCTGTCCTCCACGTTAGCACCGTAGGGACCTGGGGGAGGAGGGGGTGCTCAGTGGATTCACAGGCTGGGGCACACAGAGTTCACCCTCGGTCCCAACCTCTGACCCAGTTTTCATGTGGAAGGTTGTGTCCAGACGGTTCTGTGTCCTTGGAGTCCCCACTCTCAGGGCTGCTGAGAAGCTGCTGAGGGCCCAACGCTCAACTCAAGGAGAGGGGTTCAGGTGGCTGAGCATCACCATCCTAGGCATCTAGGCCTGGAGATTCTGAACAGGAATGAGCTGTAGGACCTTAATACACAAGGTGAGGTCCAGGGACCAGCGGCATCAGCATTGAGTAGGGGCTTAGGCCAAATGAACCAAATGTTCATTTTGCTGAGACCCCCCGGGTTGGTCTCAATCAGAGAGGAGGGCCTGCCCAGGGCTACACAGAACAACTCTGGGTGTCCTGCGCTCAAGCAGAGTCGAGTCACACAGACCTGAGCTGGGGTCCGGCACTGCTCTGAGTCACTGGGCCACCATGAGCAGTAATTTAACATCTGAGACCCAATTTCCTCCTCTGAATGTGGGGACTTTCAGGCAGAGATTGCTCTCAGGAAGCCCAGTGAATGTGAGCAATTATTATTCAGAGCTGCCTGCCCCCTCCCATCCCCACTTCTCCGGTCCAGTGCTACCCCCAGGTCCAGAGCAAGGCGGAGGAGGTGACTTTGGAGTGGAGAAGGCAGGAACACGGGGTGTGCTTACCCCTGTTCCTGCCTCTTTCTGCCCCAGCTGGCCCTATACTTGACACCACACCCCAGCAGCCCTAAGCTTGCATTCCTGGGGATAGCAGCCCCCAGGCCATGCCTATCACAACCCCCACACTGGTTGAGACAGATCTTAGATGCCAAGCCTTCAAGACTACCCACTGAACAGATGTGGAAACTCACACCCAGAGAAGCAATATGACCGGCCCAGGGCCAGAGTAGACAGCGGTCTTCTGCTCTCAGTCTGGTGCTCTTTGCACACAAGACGCCCCAGAGTCTGACCCTGACCTTTGCAAGGAGCCTTCCTTCTCCCAGGTCTCACCTGCCTCAGTTGCTTGAAGTGCCATAGCCAGGAGGATGAGGGCAGCCAGGCTCAGGGGCCGCAGGTTGGCCATGCTGCTGTCCAGTGTGTGCCGGCTCAGGTGTCTACAACCTCCACAGAGCAAGAGGAGCTGGTATTTAAAGGCTGGTGACACTCATATCTTTCAGACTCTCTTAGTCACCGGTGAGTCCAGAACCACTGACATTCACATTGTGAAAGAAGAACTCCCACTTCCCCTAAGGGGGAGGAAATTCTCTGAGCCACCGAGAGGGGACCCCCACCCTGCCCTCTGCTCTGGGTCCCAAGAGAATGCAAAATCCCCCTTGAGCTGGGCCTCTAGGTGACCTGTGCTTTCCAGGGTCTGTTCATTGTGTGGCCCCGTTCAATGGATGTCTCTGGGACTCAGTTTCCCCATTTGGAAATGGGGGAGATATTTCACAGGCCAACCTATTCACCTCAGTGACTGTTTATAAATCAAGTGAGAATGTGGACAGGAGGGAACCTCAACCCCCACCTGGAACTGTGGCCCATCTTGTACCCTTGGAGATCTCCTCCACAGATCTCTCTTCAAAGGGTGAGGCCTATCAGTCCATTTGGTTGGTATCCCAGCCCCATCACCAGCCTCTGAGGGCTTCTCACAAAGTTCCAGCTTGGACCAGCTCATGGTCCTCTCAACAGGTGCAAAGAGCTTCCATCTTGCCTGCCTTTCCTTCCCGGCTGTCTCCAAACCCTTCCTCACCTGCCCTCAATCTATCATCATTCCCCAGTGAGTCTCCTTTGCTCCATCTCCACTGTCCTTGCTAGTCAGTGGCCTCTCTTTCAGGCTTGGATGCTGGTCCCTTAGTCCCTTCTCCACGTGGGCAGGGACCAGGGTGGCCCAGACTCAAAGTGGCCCCTGCTTCTCTCCTGCTGTGGTTGTGGCTCTTATTGACTTGAGGGAAGAGCCAAACTCTTGACTCTGGACTTCAAGGCCTCCTTTCCAGACATGTCCCATGACAGGGCTTCCTCCCCTGGGTCAACACCATGCTCCTCGCAGTTCCTCAAAGTGGTGTGTGCCCTCTCCCTTGCTGTGAGTGCCCTTTCCTCTTCTCTACCGCATAAACGCCTACTCATGTGTCAAGAGCCCTTTGAAATGTCATGGTCTACATAACACTGTCCCCCCCAGTGTTCTTCAGTGTTCTCTGGAGTGACCCAGAACGTGACCCTAACCAGACTACATCAGTTTTTCTCTTTCTCGGTCCCCTCCCTGAATTCTTAGCTCTTGGAAAACAGGGTTTCTCTTTATTTGCCTCCGCATTCCCGGTGTCTGCCAAGAGCGGGTTGTGTGGTGGGTGCTCAGAATACATCTAATATATGAGGAAACTGAGGTTTGGGGACTTGCTGAATGTCAAACAGCCGGTAAGTGACTGAGTTGGGACTGGGATTTAGGACTCAAGATTCCATTAGTAGAGGGACCCACCCATTCATTTTTTTAAAAAGATTTATTTATTTATGCAAACAAGAACTGGGGTACAGGCCAGAGGTGTGGAGGGTGAGAGGATTCACCAGAGACAGATGGGGAACAGAACAGGCAGACTGACTGAAATACACTGTTGAGGGGAGCAGCGGACAGTTAGGAGAGGTCTACTGTGCCATGTGGACAGCTCCCTGGCCGGGGATCAAACTCTTGCTGCAGAAGCTGGGGATAGCTTCATAGATTGTGTCTTAACCCCATGTGCCACCAGGGAGGCCCCCATCCATTCATTGATTCATTGATTCAACAAATATTTTTGACCCCCTTGGTTAGCAAGATAATATCCCCACAACCCCCTCCAAAATTTCACAATTCTTAATACCTTTGAATATATGGTAAAAAAAAAAAGTCAAGATGTGTTCAAGGCGAGGACCATGAAATGGGGAGGGGTTCTGGATTCTCTGAATGGGCCCCCTGTAATCACAGGGCCATGATAAGAGGGGAGCTATGGGTCAGACTCAGAATTGGAGATGGAAGGACAGAAGCAGAAACCCAAATACGTGGGCTGTGAACTCGGGAAAGCAGGCAGCCTCTTAAGATGGAAAGGACAAGAAAACAGATTCTCCCCTGGAGCTTCTAGAAGGAAGCTGCACCTAGATTTTAATTCACTGAGGGTGATTTAGGACTTTTGATTCCCTGAACTGTGAGATGTGAAATTTATTTTGTTTGCAGCCACTAAGCCTGTGGCTTTAAAAAAAAAAAAAAAAGATTTATTTATTCATATAAGAACTGGGGTACAGGCCAGAAGCGAGGGAGTGTGAGAGGATTCACCAGAGACAGAGTGGGGAACAGAACAGGCAGATCTACTGAAATACACTTATGAGGGGAGCAGCGGGCAAGACAGGAGAGGTCTGCTGTGCCATGTGGGTACCTCCCTGGCTGGCCAGGAATGAACCTACACTGCAGAGGTTGCGGATAGCTTCACAGCACTGCGCTCAACCCGCTGCACCACTGGGGAGGCACAAGCCTATGGCTTTTTGTTACAGCAGCAACAAGAAACTCATCCGAATCCCTGTCAGGTGCTGGGTGCATGTGGAGTTTACAATAAACTGGCAAACAAATATCAGTCAAAGGAATGTTGGGCTTTGGGGAATGCAGTGAAGAAAGTGAAAGAAAAGCAGATGGTGATTTTAGGGAAGCAGCTTGGGGGAGTCAGGAAGGGCCTCTTGAGGGAGGACATTCAGACTGAAATTGGGAAAATACTGAGGAACCTGCCAGAGAGGAAAGTGCAGGGTGAGTGGGTTGAGGTGCTGGGGCAGAGCAGGAGTGGCGCAGGAGGGTGGAAGAGGTGGTAGGGTGCAGGGTCGGGCAGGGTCTACACTCAGCTGCCATTCCTGGGGAAATCTGCAGCAGAAGTGTAAACATCACCCCCAAAGTCGTGTTATCAAAAAGCATGACCCAAAGTCCACCACAGGACACATCTGTAGTATTCCTCTTTTGTGAGGTTCCTAGAGCAGCCAGATTTATAGAGACAAAATGTGGGTACCAGGGGCTGGGCGGAGGAAAGAAGGGGTAGTTAATGTTTCATGGGGACAGAGTTTCAGTCAGGGATGATTGACAAGTTCTGGAGAGGGGTGGCAGCGATGGTGGCTAGCACTGTGAATGTATTTAATATCTATATTAAATATATAATGTACTAATGTAAATATATTTACATATTCTATTACTATATTAAAATAAATATATTTAATGCCAACAGACTGTACACTTACAAAGTGGTAATTTTTACATTATGTGTCTTTTACCAATTCAAAACAAAGCAAAAATGATCCCATCACATGTCATCAAGGGAATGTGATATAAACTGCTGCAGGGGGCCTTGCTGCCCCAGCCAGGTAAGACACTGGCAAGCAGCTAAGAAAAGGGCCTCACACCGTGGGACTGAAGATTTCTTGTGTCTCACACCGTGGGACACGGTGTGAAGATTAAACATCCCTTTGTTTTTTGTTCTTGGTCATAAAAAAAAAAATTTCATGGAATATACACTGGGCAATAAATTATACATATAAGAATATTATAGGGCCTCCCCGGTGGCGCAGCGGTTGAGCGCTGGGTTGCGAAGCTGCCCGCGGCCTCTGCGGCACCAGTTCGATCCCCGGCTGCTCCCCGGCCACCGGAGGAGGGTCCCACATGGCGCGCAGACCTCTCCTGCTGCCCGCTGCTCCCCTCAGCAGTGTACTTCGATCCTTCTGCCTGCTCTGCTCCCCGCTCTGGCTCTGGTGAATTCTCTCACCCTTCTGTGCTTCTGACTGTACCCAGTGCATGTATAAACAAAACAAACAAACAAACAAATAAATAAAACATGCCTCTATAAAAAAAAAAAAGAATATTGTAAGTACATGGCATGGAAAATTACTTGCTTAAAAATTGAACACTGAACAATTTGGCCCACTTGACAATGGGAAATAATTATTGTGCAAGGGCATGTCTGATTAGCAACCCAGAGCTGGTCATAATAATATTCCTCATATGGAATTTCCGTAGATAAGCCTTGTAATGAATCAGGAAGTTGATTACGCTAGGAGTTTCTAGGTAGAAAAAGTTCTAATAACTGATTACCGGAAAGCAACTGGTCTCCAGCTGCAAGCCATATAGATAGAGGAGTCTCCTGATATATTGTAGGAGCCTACAATATCAGGCGATAAGGCGGTCCCAAGGACTGTTAGCTGATCTAGGTAGTTGTTTAGACTGAAATAATGAGTCTAAATTTTAATTATCTATTAACTTTTAAGACCATTTCTTTTCTCAAAAACACATGGGTGCCAAAATGTCTATGGGAAAGGAATGTACTGATTGTTTTTGTTTTGCTTCTATGCATATGATGATATAATCCCATTGATTGCCTTAAGGTATAAAGACCCGCTGATACCCTCAGCAGGAGATGCTTTCACCAAAATAAGAGTGTCTGCGTCTGCCTCACCTTCCCTTCCTTTCAGCCCTTAAAAGTTTCGCCTAGATGAAACCCTACATGATATGCACATCAAAGACATCTTTACAGACACATCACCCAAAGCAGTGATGGTGAAGGCAAAGATAAACAGCTTGGACTACATCAAATTAAAGAGCTTCTGCACAGCAAAAGAGACAATAACAAAAACAAAGAGAAACCCCACCAACTGGGAGAACATTTTTGCACACAACACTAAAGATAAAGGACTGATCATAAAAATCTGCAAAGAGCTAATGAGACTCAAGAACAACAAAGAAAATAATCCAGTCAAAAAATGGGCAGAAGGGCCTCCCCGGTGGTGCAGCGGTTGAGCGCTGGGTTGCGAAGCTGCCCGCAGCCTCTGCGGCGCCGGTTCGATCCCCGGCTGCTCCCCGGCCACCGGAGGAGGGTCCCACATGGCGCGCAGACCTCTCCTGCCGCCCGCTGCTCCCCTCAGCAGTGTACTTCGGTCCTTCTGCCTGCTCTGCTCCCCACTCTGGCTCTGGTGAATTCTCTCACCCTCCCGCGCTTCTGACTGTACCCAGTGCATGTATAAACAAAACAAACAAACAAACAAATAAATAAATAAAACATGCCTCTATAAATAAAAAAAAAATAAAAAATTTTTAGAAAAAAAAAAATGGGCAGAAGAGCTAAAAAGAAACTTCTCTGAAGAGGAAATGCAAATGGCCAACAGGCATATGAAAAAATGTTCAGCATCACTTGTCATCAGGGAAATGCAAATCAAAACTACCATGAGATACCATCTTCCACCAGTGAGAATGGCACATACTAAAAAAACTAGCAACAACAAATGTTGGCGAGGGTGTGGAGAAAAAGGAACTCTCCTGCACTGTTGGTGGGAGTGCAAACTGGTCCAACCACTATGGAGAGCTGTGTGGAGATTTCTGGACCTACTAAACATAGAGCTTCCTCATGATCCAGCAATTCCACTCCTAGGTATTTACCCAAAGGACACAGAAACATCCATTCCAAAGAGCATCTGCACCCCTATGTTTATAGCAGCACTATTTACAATAGCTAAGCTTTGGAAACAGCCCAAATGCCCAAAAATAGATGACTGGATCAAGAAGATGTGGTAAATATACACAATGGATTATTACTCAGCATTCAAAAAAGATAAACACATGCCATTTGCAGCAACATGGATGGAGCTGGAAGGGATCATGCTCAGCGAAATAAGCCAGAAAGAAAAAGAAAAATACCGGATGGTCTCACTCATAGCAGGAATCTAGAAAACTTAAATAAGGGACCAGGAAAAAGAATAACTATAAGAAAGAAAATATCAAAATCAACAAACAACTATGAACCAGAGACACTCTATGGGGGGTGGGGGAACGGGGAAAGGAGGGATTTGGGTCAAAATAAGGGGGTTGTAATTGTATGGGTAATATAAAAATAAAATTTAAATAAAAAAAAATAAAAGACATATTTTGGCCGCTAAAAAAAAAAAATTTCGCCTAGGCCATCTCATCCTTTCAGGGACAGCTGACCCGACATTTTGCTGTTAGCTGGTATTCGACAATAAACAATGATGGAATACCATACACTCCTGTCAGAATGACTCAAATCAGAAACAATGACTACGTCAAGTGCTGGTGAGGTTGAGGAGTGACGAGGACTGTTATTCTTTGCTGGGGGTGGGCAAATGACACCACACTCTGGAAAGCAGTCTGGCAGCCTCTTATAAAACTAATCACTCTCTTACCATACCATCCAGGGGCGTGTTCTTGATATTCATGCAAAGAACATGAGAACTTACATATGCCCAAATGCTGGTGTTAGAGTGGCTTTGTTTTTAATTGCCAACACTTAGAGCAACAAAGATGGCCGGCAGTAGGTGAGTGGGTAAATGAACTGGGATGCATCAAGACAATGCAATGAGTGGAAAAGAGTGGAATCACTCTTGGCACAGGGCTAGTGCTTGGTTCCCTCCTTGTGGAGGAGCTGGCAGCCCAGGGGGAATTGTAGAACCAAGAAAAGCTCTCCTACAACTCTCTGCTAGGATCCTACACCAGACCATGGAAATGCCCAGTAGCGGTGATCTGCTTGTGATCATATAAACAGCAGCGGTGTGTAAGTGTCATATATTTCCAAATGGAGACAAGTATGGCAGAACTGTGCAAGAACATCTGGAACTTTGGGAGAAACGGAGCAGGAATCCATGGCCCTGCTAATGGGATTGTTTATACAGGAAGCTGGAAATACAACATGATGAATTTGCTTTGGAAGACCTGAGCATTTTTTTTTTTCAGGAGCAACGTGAAGGATAATATGTTTCATTATTGGTAACTTACGCATTCCCAACTGCAGCAAAGTACACTGGTATCCAAGGACCAGAGGGTGTGATGACTTTCATTTCACAGCTTCTCTGGACCCAAGACTGTATCCTCACACATAGATACTCTGCATTAAAATGTTTTTTTTTTTTAAAGATTTATTTATTTATGCATACAAGAAACTGGGTTACAGGCCAGAGGTGCGGGAGGGTGAGAGGATTCACCAGAGACAGAGTGGGGGGCAGAACAGGCAGACTGACTGAAAACGGTGCTGAGGGGAGCAGCGGGCGAGGCAGGAGAGGTCTGCTGAGCCATGTGGGTAGCTCCCTGGCTGGGGATCGAACTGGTGCTGCAGAGGCTGAGGACAGCTTCACAGTGTTATGCTTAACCCCTTGCGCCACCTGGGATGCCCTGAATTAAAGTTTTAACTGGTGGTGATAGAAGCTTTCAGTTGGAGGGAAAACAGTTAGACCTGTCTTCTGAAATCTTCATAAACTTCCTCTGTATTACACTTTTGCCTATAAAACCATCACTCACTTACGGAAAACAAGCCATCTTACGATGAAAAGGCATGAAGGAAACGTAAATGCTTATTGCTAAGTGAAAGCAGCAGGTCTGAAAGGTCTGCAGACTGTAAGGCGCCGGATAGAGGATGTTCCGGAAAAGGGGAAACCATGGAGACAGCGTTTGGGATGTATGAGTAGGTCAACACACAAAATTTTTAGGGCAGTGAAACTACTCTGTGATCCTTTCATGGGGGACTCACGTCATTTCACGTAGAATGTACATCACAGAGAGTGAACACCTACGTGAACTATGGACTCTGGATCACTATTACCTGTCCGTAGAGGTTCCTTTTTTTTTTTGAGTTTAAATGCATTTTATTTTTACACAATCTACAAGACATGTTTTTCTTAAAAACAATGCCTCCACTCCAAATAAATCAAGGTCAAAATAAATGAATAGCTCAAGATGACATCAGTCTCATTTGTCTGTCCTGGTGTTATGTCAATGAAAAGCAGCAGCCAGTTATGATGACAGGTGATAGATCCAAGTAATTGCCAAATTTGTTAATATTTTTCCATTTCTTTCTTTTAAAAAAAAGATTTATTTATTTATGCATACAAGAGCTGGGGTACAGGCCAGAGATGGGGGGGAATGAGAGGATTCACCAGAGACAGAGTGGGGGAGCAGAACAGGCAGACTGACTGAAACATACTCCTGAGGGGAGGAGCAGGCGACTCAGGAGAGGTCTGCTTCACCATGTGGCTTGCTCCCTGCCTGGCTGGGGAACGAACTTGTGCTGCAGACACTGGGGATTGCCTCATAGTGCTGTGCTTAACCCCTTGTGCCACCAGGGAGGCCCACATTTTTCCATTTCCAAACCCTCTTTAAAGAAAATCAGATATGGTGTCACACCGTCCTCACGGTAGTCCAGCAGAGCAACCATACCATCTGGATTCATGTTTTCACCAATAAAGAACTGGTAGTTTTTGAAATTAGCAAGGATGTGCTTGATTTGTTCTGCAGCTCCTGTCATAAAAGGTTTTACTCTTTCTGGTCTCTGTTCTTCAAGTTTGCCTTTAATTGATTTCATATAATCTCTGATGCACTTCTTGTAGGCTTCTTTTGTGAACTGGTTTCCTGCAAGTGATAGTTCTTGACAATGTCAATACCCATGATTACTGTGCTTTGGTACCTTCCCCCTTGGGGCCTTCAGTGGAGCGAGTCATCAATGTTACCCTCTGTCCTACGGACCATCTTCCCCTCCACCTCCAGGCACAGTCCTCCCGAGATCTCCCGGATTTTGTAGATGTGGGAGAACATCTCATCATGGCTGATGAGGTCCTGGTAGATAATCATGATGGCGGCTCAAGGGAGACAACGGTGGCACTAGCTTAGCAGGAGCCCGGAGCTTGGAGCGAGCGTGTGGTGCAGCCGGAGCAGCGCTAGGAGGTAGAGGGGAGCGGGCGGAAAAGCCATGGAGGTTCCTTGATTGTAACAAATGGGCCACTCTGTTCTTTTGAATCATTGTTTTTGTGTCCTTTGGGTAGATCCCTAGGAGTGGAATTGCTGGGTCATATGGTAGCTCCATTTTTAGTAGACTAAGAAAACTCCAGACAGCTTTCCATAGTGGTTGGACCAGTTTGCACTCCCACCAGCAATGTAGGAGAGTTCCTTTATCACCATATGTTTATTGCAGCACTATTTACAATAGGTAAAACCTGGAAACAATCCAAATGCCCAAAAATAGATGACTGGATCAAGAAGATGTAGTATATATACACCATGGAATATTACTCAGCAATCAAAAAAGATAAACTCATGTCATTTGCAGCAACATGGATGGAGCTAGAAGGAATTATGCTCAGTGAAATAAGCCAGAAGGGAAAAGAAAATATCGGATGGTTTCACTTATAACAGGAATATAGGAGAACCAAGAAAGACATCAGTGTAAAAAAATAGTAACAGTACAAAACACAACAAAGCAAAACCAGACAATTATAAATCAGAGACATCCTGCAGGGGAGGAGGAGGGAGAGGGATCAGAGGGAGGGAGGGAGAAGAACAGGAGACTGTGGTGAGGGTGCACAGGTGACTTAGGGAAGGAAATTCTATGGGAACTCAACCTGAGGGGATGGGGGGAAGCAAATATTGTTTTAAAAAAGCAATAAAAAATTAAAAAACAAACAAAAAACCCACAAATGGACCGCTCTGATGAGGAATGTTGATAATAGGGGAGGCTGTGCACGTATGGGGGGGGGCAGCAGGTAGATGGGAAATCTCTGTACCTTCCTCTTAGTTTTGCTATGAACATAAAATTCAGTGAAAAAATGAGTTGTGGGGGAAAAGGATAGAAAAGGGGCTACCCAGAATCTGATCAGCCCCTAGTCTAACTTCCAGTTTACATGAAATACAGGAACTAGAGGGAGAAGATGAAAGACCCTATGAGAAACAGACAACTCAGAAGGTGGAATGTTCCAGAACTTCTACATGGTGACTGTCCAAAGATTAACAAACAGAAAAATCAATGTTGTTAAAAAAAATAAAAAGTGGGTAGAGTCATTTAAGATTAAAAGATTTAGGAGGCATAGCAGGCAAATAGGTATAGAATCCTGTTTTGAAAAATAGTTCCAAAAGACCTTTTGGAGACCAATGGGAAAATTTAATTATTACATGATCTTAGGGATCCAGTGGTGATTTTCTTAGGTGTATGATTTTAAAAGAATGTAGGAGAATGTCCTTGTTAAGAGATGCACAGTGAATACGTAGGGGTAAAGGTCATGATAACCCTATTTTCAGGTTCAGGGGAAATATATGAGTATGCACATATAGATGTCTATATTCATATATCCTTGTATATGCACACACATGACATGTATGTAAACACACGCGCACAAGATGCTGGCACATGTGCACACACATGCATGTACACACGTGTGTATGTGTACACATGTGTATAAATGTAACATCCCAGAGAGAGAGAAAGGGAAAAAAGCAAATATGGCCAAATATTAACAATGCTGCAGCCAGGTGGCAGGTAAGCAGGTGATCACTGATTAAACTGCTCTAACAACTCTCTTGAATGTTTAATATATTTCATAATGGGGAGTAAAGAAATCTTTTTGAAAACTAAAAGTCATCTTGTAAGCGTTTCTTCTTACAGAATTGTCATTACGGAGTTCAAGTGAGAGATAGAGAATTGGTCTAATGTTTCTTTATCTGAACTTGGATTTTCCTTTCACCGGACCCTTCAGGGTCAAGGTCCCTGCATGGAGTGGGCTCAGGGGTTCCCCATGGAGAGCACCTGCATCCCCAGAGACTCTGCAGGGCCCCAAGCTCTCCCTGCTGGTTCAGCCTCTGCCAGCAGCTTCCCCCTCCCATCATCCCATTTCTCAAGGGGCCTGAAAGGAGGGTGGGACACACCTGCAGCCAGTTGCTTCTGCTCCTCCAGGGCCCCTGGCCTCCCAGGAGCTGAAGGGCAGGCAGGTATTAGAGTCATGGAGCCTTGCAATCCCAGGGGACCAGCTTTCAAAAATAGGAAAGGGGAGTTCCTCTCGGGGCTGATGATGGGGAATCACCGCATTTGCTGACGAAGGGGATGTTTTGTATCCTCCTGGTGAGTGAGGTGGCTGATGCATCCCTTATCCTTCCGTCCTCACTACAAAGCGAGGAATGCTGGCTCCGGATCAAATCCTCTTTCCTCCAAACTTCCTTCTTTGTTTAAATTAATTTATGTTTAAAAAAAACGCATGAAGTTGGAAGCAACCCAAATGTTCATTGACAGATGTATGGATAACAACATGTGACTTACGTCTACAATGGAATATTATTCAGCCTTGAAAAGGAGGGAAATCCTGACGCCTGCTTCCATGTAGTTGAGCCTTGAATGCCTGATGCTAAGTCACATAACCCAGTAATAAAAGACTAATGTTGTATGATTCCACTTACATGAGCGATCTAGAGCAATCAAATGCATGGAGACAGCAAGCAGAATGGGGATTGCCAGGAGAGGGGGTGGAGGCAGTGGGGACTTCTGGTTTGACAGCAACAGAGTTTCACTTGGAGAAGATGGAAAGTTTCTGGAAATGGAGGTTGGTGATGGTGGCCACACCAGTGAGAATAGACTTAACACCACTGGCCTGTATATTTTAAAAGATGAAAACAGTAAGTTTCATGCTATGCTCATTTTTCTACAATAAAAATACATGACTCCATGTAAACAGGGATTTCCACAATGCATAGTTTAGATCTAGAATGACACACAAAAAATGGGTTTATTGGTTGCCTCTGAAGAGGGAAATAGCGTAGCGGGTGGGGGCAGGTGCTTGGAGGAGTGTACACTTATTCCCCACCAAACACCCTTTTGTACGATTTGGAAAAAAAAAACATAACACTCACATGACTGACCTAGTCAAAAAGATACACTTTTCAATTCATGCAGTAAAAAATCGGTAGACAGAGAAGTCATTCTTCTACTCTGACCACCCCATCTTTCATTTCCCTTCCTCAGAGGCTAGCAGGCAACATCATTTCTTGTTCTTCAACCTGTGCACACACAAGCACGTGTGGAAGGCATTCCCCTGAAACAAGTAGAAGGGAGGCAGAGAGGGAAGGAAGAAGAGCAGCACATAGTAAATACAAAGCAAGCTTTGCACCTTGCTTTTTGCACCTAAAATGCACTTTTTTTTAATGGTACAAAGTTTATATTTAGAATCAGCCATCTGGAGGCAGTTTAGATGATCCCAATTGTGCTGGCAACTTCCAAGCCCCCTAGCCAGGAGCCAGTGGGTCATACGCCTTCTTCTCTCCATCAGGTCTGGGTGCTGACCTTGGCCATGGTAGTGTTCTTCACAGCCTGTTGGATCTGGTGCTTGTTGGCCTTGACGTGCACCATGAGCACAAGTGTGCTGTTGGCTTCTGTCTTCTTCATGGCTGATCAGTGGTCAGGGAAACTCGATGGTGGCCATGGTCAAGCTTGTTTTTCTTGGGGGTGCTCTTCCAAGGATATTTGGGGTGACTTCCATGTCATAGTGTCTTGAGCCACCAGAAGGTGGGTGACTGCAGATCTGTGTGTGTGTGTGTGTGTGTGTGACACCTCTCAGCACTGTTTTCTTGGCCTTCAAACTTTTGTTTTGGGTTCAGCTCTGGGACAGGCTTCCTTTGCCTTCAGCGCTACCATCTTGGGGGAAAAGCTTAAAATGCATCCATCCCAGAAAAGCCGTTCCCACCGTGCATTTAAATCAGCTCTTTTCAACAACTGTAAGATTTTCCACTGAATGGATGCACCAAAATGCACATAGCCAGTGCCTACTTGAAGGACATTTGGGTTTTTTCCAGTCTTCTTTATTTACATTAAAAAAACAAAATAACCTTCCGTGCGTACACTCATGAGGGGGACTACAAACAGTGGAGAAATTCCTAGAAGTAGAAGACCTGGGCTTTTTCTTCCACTGAGATGAAAGAGAAAGTCCCTGCCCCTACAGCAGCCACTGAGCTTCCTCTTTTCAGCACAGGCAGGCAGAGGGTGCCTAGCAGAGGGCTTCACGTGGGGCTGCAAGGACCCCCAGCTGCTGAACAGCTGTGAACTGCACCCAAAGCCTCCTGGGGGCATCTTGCCACTCTCTACTCGTCTGGGTGGACACCAGTACCCCAGCTCATCCCCAGAGCTGGTCGGAAGAATATGTGTTTATTTGAGGGCCTGAGGCACCGGGCTGGCAAGTCTGGGTCTTTGTGAGCCCAGAGACAAGGCCAGGAGTCCAGGAAGGCCCGTCTTTGAAACTGAGACCAGACACCACCTGGCCAGACAGTAAACTGTGAAGCAGATAGGAAATCCCAGGTTGAATAGAGAGGGTGGAAAGGAAGAAATAAGAGACTACAGGGCTAACTGACCACAATGGCTAGCCCCCCCTCCAACAATATTGTAATAATGCCAGTGGGCACATACCCAGTGCCAGATGCACTTTTTGTATTTTACATTTATATCTCTTTCTTGAGCACACCTTCAAGAGGCTTCCGTTCACATTCCCGTTTCTCAGATAAGGAAACTGAGACTCAGACTCTACAGACAGCAAGTGACTGGAAATTTTTGTTCAGGTCTGCACCCTAATGGCTTTTCACTGCCTGCAGCCACTGTCAGGCTAGGGGTACAGGCAGCAGCGAGAGTAACAAGCCATGACAGTGGGGGTGCATCTCAGCCTGAGTTATCATCCCCTTGATGTGGTCTCAGAAGACAGAAGCCATCTGCTGAGGCGACAACTGAAGGAGTCTGGATCTGAGCCCGGGGATTTTGTTTTTGTTTTCGACCGCAATATAATTCACATGCTACTGATGACTGATAAATAATAATCACTAGTGCATGGAAGACAATTCTCAGAATTTTGTGAATTCTGAGCAATCAAGAATGATGAGTAACTAAAAGAAGAGGCTGGTATGAAAGGGGTCCCAGCCAGCTGCTTCTTTGGCCTGTTTTCCACACCCCCACCACCCACTCGGACCCCCACCACCCACTCGGACCCCCAAGTGTTGAGATAGATGGAGTTTCTCAGAAAAAGAAGGAGCTACATTTGGGGCAAAGCATGTTGCAGAAACAAAGAACTCATTGTTTTTCAAGCAAGATAAGAACTGAGGAGATGGTCATGAGGAAATGCTTGTATGGTTTGATGCCTGCTTGCTACTTGTGGTGGGGAGGGAGGCCAGGGCTGGGAGGGGAGGGAGAGAGGCTTCAGGCTTCTATTCCTGTTCATCGGTGCCAGGAGGGCAGGGCTGACCGCAGGTATCCTTACACTAGATCTCTTTGTTTAGTTGACTTCTGTCTCTGCAAGTCCCCAAAGTTTGTTGATTTTCTTTCACCACTATGAAATTCACCCTTTTAAAGATCACAACTCAGTGGTTTTGAAAATATATCCACAAGGTGTGTGGTCACCTCCCCCAGCTAATTCCAAAACATTTCATCACCCCCCCACAAAGAAACCCTGTACCCATTACTTGCCATCACCCCATCCTCAACTCCTGACAACCACTAATCTATTTTCTAGTTCTGAGTTTCCTTTTTGTAGACATAGAAATGAAATCATGTGATTTCATTGTTGATTGGTTTCTTTCACACAGTATAAGTTTCCAAGCTTCATCCATGCTTCACCAACACTTAATTCCTTTTTATGACTGAAAAATATTTCATTGTGGATATGCCCTATTTTGTTTATCCATTCTTCTGCTGACAGGTATTTAGGTTGTTTCCATTTTTTTTTTAGTTACAATGAATAAGGATGCTACAAGCATTTGTATACAAGTTTTTGTGTGAACATATGTTTTCACACAGAGAATTACTGGGTCACATGGTACCTCTCTGTTTAACTTTTTGAGGAACTGCCAGGCTCTTTCCAAGGAGGCTCTTCCATCTTATATTCCTACCAGTAAGGTATGAGAGTTCCAGTTTCTCCATATCCTTGCCAACCCTTGCTATTGTCTGTCCTTTTGATTACAGCCATCCTGGTGTTAGAGGTGCCCAGTGCAGACAAGGGGCCAAATTCTGCACCTTGAAGTCTGGAAACCCCCCAAACTGGAAGGGACAATGCCGTTGTCTTAACTTCACCCCTGAAATCCTGCCACAGGAGGCTGCTGGTAAGCAGGTGGAGCTGAGCAGTCATTTTGGGACCCCCTAAATAGCAAGTAATGCATATGGCCTCAGTTTCTCTTTTGTGGGAGCACCCACCACCAAAAGGTGTACCTTTGCCCCTCCCCCAGGAGTGGGGAGCCCCTAGCCTCAGAGGTGGCAGATCTCTGCCAAATGTGCCAGCTCCTGTACCTGCAGCCCTACCTCGCACCATCAATGAGTAACTGGATCTTCTCCCCCGTGCTCTACCCTGTTGGTTAGAATAAATGTTTTTCTCTTTTGCTGCACCACAGGTCCTTTTGTTTGCATTTGTGGGTGAATGGCTGGACCCAGAACCAGTGAGGCTCTGACTTGGTGTCAGTTTTTAGCGCCTTTGCTCAGTAGCACTAGTGGGTGTGAAGCAGCAGGTCCTGGTGGTTTGAGTGGCATTTCCCTAAGGGCTAATGATGGTGGGCATCTTATCATGTGCATAATGTCTATTCATGTTCCTTGCCCATTTTAAAATTGGGTTGTTTGTCTTTCTGTTGCATTGTAACAGTCTTTATGTAGCTTGCTATTATTATCTCCTGCTTTCTCCCACTCTTTGTCTTGCCTTTTCACTTTATTGATAATGTCTTTTGGAAGACAGAAGTTTTTAATTTTAATGATAGTCGATTGTTCCCAAAGAAACAATAGGTAATTGTTTCTTTAGTTTCTTGTACTTTAGTTTTCATAACCAAGAAACTACTACCTGACCCAAGAAGGAGGCTCTTATGCTTTTTTCTAAGAATTTTGTGGTTTTAACTCTTACATTTTGGTCTTTGATTCATTCACCAAACTTTGGAGTTAATGTTTAAACATGAAGTGGTGTCCAAGTTCATTACTTTGCATGTGGCTATCTAGTTGTCCCAGCATCACTTGTTAAAAAGACCATTCATTCTCCCCCCCATTGAGTTGTCTTGACTCGTTTCAGGATTCTCAGTGCAAGTCCATTGACCTATTTCCATTCTTATGCTGGAACGACACGGTCTAGATTACTGTGCTCCCCATTTATTTATACATACAAGAACTTGGGTGTAAGCCAGAGGTGCAGCGGGGTGAGAGGATTCATCAGAGACAGTGAGGAGCAGAACAGGTGGATCTACTGAAATACACTGCTGAGGGGAGCAGCGGGGGAGACAGGAGAAGTCTGCTGCACCATGTGGGTTGCTCCCTGGTTGGGGATCAAACTGCTGCTGCAGTGTCTTGCAGTAGCTTGATAGCGCTGTCTTTAACCCCTGCACCACCAGGAAGGACCAATTCCCCTGACTTTTTTATGCTCTAATTCAAATGAAATCTCCCAAACATTTGAAAGAAGTAAAATAAATCTTGGAGCCTTCAACACAGCTTTAACAGCAGTTGATATTTCGCTATGTCTTGATTCATATTTTGGTTCATAACTTTTTTTTTCTTAAGAAGTAAAATCTTGTAAATACAACCAAAGCTCCCCTACCCCTACCAGCTCCCATTTCCACGGGTCTGTCTCCACGGGTAACCACAAAACTACCCTCTTGAAGTTGCTGGGATTCCTTACACAGGATGTTATTATACTTTCATAGCCATATAAATAAAAGCTAGTATCGTTTCATGGGTCTTCACTTTTTAAGTATAATCATACTGAATGTGATCTTTCACAACTTGTTTAGTTTCAAGTTATGTTCCTAAGTACTTTTCCCATATTCCCCCATTCCCCAGATTGAGTACATTCATTTTCAGTGTTGTGAGTAGCAAATTCTATTTTGGACTCATCTATTATTTAGAAATCCACTCCTCTGGCAGTGGGCATTTAGGTTGTTTCCAGATGTTTGCTATTACTAAGAGTTCTGAAATGAGCGGCCATCCATGTGTCTTCCTGTTCCCTTGGTCTTTTTGCTAATTTTCTGCTCTAAACTTGATTCTACCCTGTGGACCCTGCTTTCTCTGCAGCTTTATTAGCAAAGATACCTGCTGTGTCTTCAAAGTCATCATCCCACAGTTCCAACCACTATGGAGACCTGTGTGGAGATTTCTGGACCTACTAAACATAGAGCTTCCATATGATCCAGCAATTCCACTCCTAGGTATTTACTCAAAGGACACAGAAACATCAATTCCAAAGAACACCTGCACCCCTATGTTTATAGCAGCACTATTTACAATGGCTAAGCTTTGGAAACAGCCCAAATGCCCAAAAATAGATGACTGGATCAAGAAGATGTGGTACATATATACCATGGAATATTACTCAGCATTCAAAAAAGATAAACACATGCAATTTGCAGCAACATGGATGGCGCTGGAAGGGATCATGCTCAGCGAAATAAGCCAAAAAGAAAAAGAAAAATACCGGATGGTCTCACTCATAGCAGGAATCTAGAAAACTTAAATAAGGGATCAGGAAAAAGAATAACTATAAGAAAGTGAAAATCAAAATCAACAAAAAACTATGAACCAGAGACACTTTTTGGGGGGTGGGGGCCGGGAGGGGAGGGATTGGGGTCAGAATGGGGCATGTGCAGTTGTATGGGGGAATATAAAAATAAAATTTATTATTTAATAAAAAAAAATAAAAATAAAAAAAAAAAAGAATGGCGTGGCCATCCTCCATGTTCTTCACAGCTACTTCCCAGCCAGCCATTCTTCCTCTCTCCTCCCTAAAAGCCCCAGAATGCAAGTCACTAGTCTTTACCCTACAGTACCCACTATTTGTTCACTCATATATTCAAAACCTCCCCCACTCCCCCTCTCTTACGGACCATTTTAGCTCCCGGTTTATAGTCATTCCCTCCAACATGCTTCTGTCACAACAGTGAGATTTCAACCCCCAGTCTCAGTTCCATGACCTTCTCTGCTCTGATGACCTTATCATCCCCACCTACATCAGCCCCTCCCTCCCAAGGTCACACCCTTGACCTCATCCCTACCAGTAACTGCAGATGCACTTCCCCCTCTCAAACACTCCACTCTCCAACCCCCACCACTGCAGCTTATCTTGTTTTCTTGAGTATCCAATTTCAACAATCCTTCCACCCCATTCAGACTGATCCTGCTGTCCCGGTCCCTTGCTCTCCCCACATGCCCTTACTTGTGTCCTAACTCAGCTCACCAGCCACGGAGTCTCATTACAAGTTTTGTTGACCTGTATCCTCTCTTCCGGGTACCTTCCATTCTCTTTCAGTTCAAGTCCATTGACCTATTTGTCCATCCTTATGCTGGAATGATATAGTCTGGATTACTGTGCTTTACAAAGCACAGTAATTCCCCTGATTTTTTTTAAAAAAGATTTATTTATTTATACACACAAGAACTTGGGTGTAAGCCAGAGGTGCAGGGGAGTGAGAGGATTCACCAGGGAGAGTGGGGAGCAGAACAGGTGGATCTTCTGAAATACACTGCTGAGGGGAGCAGCGGGCAAGACAGGAGAGGTCTGCTGCACCATGTGGGTTGTTACCTGGTTGGGGATCTAAAACCAGGTGGCAAAACCAGGTGAAACCCAGCTATGGCTCACTTCACCTGCCCTGGTACAGCTGAGCAGGGCTGGAGAGAAACAGGTAGCTGTGCTAACTGGAAATGAAGTCCCTCACTTTCCAGCTCCCTCTTTGCTGCCCAGAAGTCCTGCTGCGTGTGCCTGGCTTGTTTGCTCTCCTGGGCTATTCTATTCTTCCTCTCCTCCTCTCAAACCTTCAACCCCTCCTCCCTGACCTCACTCTCCATAGAAGAGCCTGATTCCATTTTCCTGAGAAAAGAGAAGTTATCAAAGAGTACACTTGCCTGCAGCCACACATCTGCTGCTGACTAATTCCTCTCCTACTCAATAGCCTTACTCCTTAATCCTCCCATTTTTTCTTGCTTCATCAAATTTCCATTTTCGGTGGGGTCATTCTCATCTGCGTGGAGCACACTGGCATTTCTCCCATCTTAAGAAAACAGTGCAGACACACCACATCCCCATCCAGCTACCTTAGGGAAAGCTCAAAGGGATTGTCCACACTGGCTGTCTCCACTTCCCCTCCTCTGGTTTCTCTACTCCCGTTCTGATTCCAAAGATTCCTTGGAAGCTTCCTGTGATAGCAGATTAATACAATGAAAATCCACCTTCAGGATGGAAGGGGAAAAGAAACCCTGGGGCACATTGTGCTTGTAAGATACTAATAAATAAAAAATTACTAATAAATACTTATTTAAGAAAATGTTTTTGGTTTATATGGCATGGGAAAGTGTTAAGCACATGAAGCAGATACATGACTTTGTAGTTAAAAATAAATGACTGGAATTATTGATGATTTGGTGGTGGGCGGAGTGTGATGCCATACATTACAGAGGTGTGAACCCCTACACCTCTAAAACATATACTGTTTGTAAATCAACATTACCTTGACAAAAATAGTTTAAAAAGTAAAAGTACAAAAAATCCCAACCCTATTAGGGAATTAGTCAGCGGCAAAGGAGTGGTAAACTGACATATCTTAGGTTGCAGCCGATGCTGTAACAAGCCCCAAACTAGGTAATGGCTCATACTTGGTAAAAGCTTACTTTCACCATGTAAAGTCCAAAATGGGGGTTTCTGATAATGGGGTGTTTCTTCTCTCTTCTTCTTCTCCAAGGGGTGGTTCAGGTCCCTTCCAGCTGTGGCTCTGCTGTGTGGATGGGAATCCAGCTGTGGAAAGGGTAAGAGAATAGGGCCTGGAGGGTGGAGACTTTTATGATCCAGGGCTAGAAGTTGGACTCTGAGGGTGCTGCCTCCATCACACTATATAAGCACTGGGTACAGTCAGAAGCGTGGGAGGGTGAGAGAATTCACCAGAGCCAGAGCGGGGAGCAGAGCAGGCAGAAGGACCGAAGTACACTGCTGCGGGGAGCAGCGGGCGGCAGGAGAGGTCTGCGTGCCATGTGGGACCCTCCTCCGGTGGCTGGGGAGCAGCCCGGGAGCAGCTGGGGATGGAACCGGTGCTGCAGAGGCTGCGGGCAGCTTCGCAACCCAGAGCTCAACCGCTGCGCCACCGGGGAGGCCCCACACACTGGCTGAAATTTGACAGCTGGCCTCACCTAGCTGCAAGGAAGCCTGGGGTCATAGCCTAGCTCAGTGACCAAGGGGAAGAAACAGGTTTCATGAAGAGCCAGCCAGTCTGCAGATTATGGAAGACTGCCAAGGAGCAGAGGCCAGGCCAGGAGAAGATGATTCATCCTCAGCACCTCATTCTGAATGAGGAGCTTGCTCTGGCCTGGATTCTGGGAGCAGGCCTTGCTGTAAAACCACAGTGGCTTTGCCCCAGAAGAAATCCTTTAACAAAGAAGCAACCCTACAGGTGGCCATTTGATGTGTAAGGTCGCAGTTTGTTTTTTCAGTGTCCTGTGTGTACAAGAGGCACCCTAAAGCCTCTAGAGTGTGACTTGTGTGGCTGGACCCCAAATCTCAGAGATTCAGACTCCATCAAGTCTCCACTTTCCAGTGGCAGGAGAGCTTAGCTACGAAGCCTCATGCCTTTGGGGCTTAGGCTTGACTTCCGTGAAATACGAGTTGCTTTCCATCCTTTTTGGGCACCCACAGGGCACTTGGTAAGTCTGTCATTTTCTTTTTTTAAAGATTTATTTATTTATGCCTACAAGAACTGGGGTACAGACCAGAAGTGCAGGGGGTGAGAGAACTCACCAGTGACAGAGTGGGGAACAGAACAGGCAGACTGACTGAAATACACTGCTGAGGGGAGCAGCAGTGGGCCAGGAGAAGTCTGCTGTGCCATGTGGGTCACCTCCCTGGGTGGGGATTGAACTCGTGCTGCAGAGGCTACAGATAGCTTCATAGGTTGCATCTTAACCCCTTGCGCCACCAGGGAGGCCCCAAGTCTGTTATTTTCTTTTCAGCACTTCTGATGACTTTAATTTGCACATCCCCGGGGACTAATGAAATTGAACACCACTTCAAATTATTTTTGTTTTGGTTTTTTTAGTCATTGGAAATCTTCTTTGTGAGATCTTGGTTCAGTTGTTTTTCCCCTTACGTGGTCTGTTATTCTCTTCTTGATTTTTGTAGTTCTTTATATACTCTGGATAAAAAGCTTTTTATCCCACTTTCTCAATAGTAGGAACACAAATTTTTTCCTTTATGGCTAATGTTTTTTTGTATTTTGATTAAGAGATCTTGGCCTACTTCAAGGTCATGAAATAATTTCCTGTTTTCTTCTAAAGTACTTCCAGCTTTTCTCTCACATTTCATCAATCTGAAATTAATTTTATTTGATGGGGAGGGTCAATATTTTTCCCCCCATTTGATTGTACAATGTATTTCTTTTTCTCTGAAGCTCAGTAGTTTTATAATAAATCTTAAATCTGTGTATAATAAAAACCATCCTGGGATTTTGACAGGAACTGCACTAAATCTATCAATCAATTTGAAGAGATCAGATGACTTCTTTACAATATTGAGTTCTCCAATTCATGATCATAGAATATTCCACCATTTATTTAACCTTTCTTTAATGCTTTTTCAAAATACTCTGCAGTTTGCAGTGTAAAGATTTCACACAACTGTCATTAGGTGTATTTCTAGGTTTTTAATTGTTTATGGGACTGTATAACATTTTAAAATTTCAATTACAATTTTTGTTTCATTTTAAAATTTACATCTATATATGTTGCTTGTTTAATAAATGTAACAAACTATTGAACATTGACTGTGGGTGCAGCAATCGTGTGAAATTCGCTTAGCGATTCCAGTATCTCATGTGTAGATTCTTGTGGAAATTTCTGCGTAGTCAATCCTGTCACATGAATGATGACAACTTAAAATTGTTTCCTTTCTAACTCGTATGTCTTTTATTTCTTTTTCCTGACTTATTGCACAGGCTGCCCCCTCTCTATGTTAGTGAGAACTTATAAGAGTGGCCCAAATCACAGCACAGTATATATTATATTTGTAGGAAAAGGGGTACTGGGGCCCTGTTTTATTTGATGGGAAGGGTCAATATTCTACCCACCCCCCATTTGATTGATACAACATATCAATGTACGTACATGCTTAGACTCTTAATAGTTCTGGAAAGCTACACTAGACACTGATAACCAACTCCTGAGGTCACACCTGATGAGACCAGGGTTAGATCTAGAGCCAATGGCAGCCTCCCCACATCTGCCAGAGGCCAACACAATGGCTGGTTGGAGAACACACTCCAGTAGGCACGTTTGGAAAGGAAGGATAACTTGCCGCATCAGACTTTGGGACGCGCAGAGCGCATAATCACTCCTAACCCTCACATCACAGCAGGTCAGAGAAGCCCTGCTGGCATGCAGGAGTAGGGGTTCTGGCCATCGTTCAGAAGGGAAGTGGTCCAGAAAAGACTTCCTTCTGTCTATGTTTTCTGGGCATTTCACGGTTTTGCTTTCCTGCTGCTTTCTTTTGGGACTTTTAATCAGCATAACAACTCTCAAACCCACAAATCCCCATAACATTTTTTTTTAAAGATTCAGTGTTTTGGGGTTTTTTTTTTTTTGTGTAGAAGAACGGTATAGCCCAGAGGTACAGGGAGGGTGAAGGGATTCACCAGAGACAGAGTGGGGAGCAGAACAGGTGTATCTACCGAAATCCACTGCTGAGGGGAGCAGTGGGCAAGACAGGAGAGATTTGCTATGCCATGTGGGTCAGCTCCCTGGCCAGGAATAGAACTCAGGCCTTTGAGGTGATAGCGCTAAGACTTAACCCCTAGGCCACCAGGGGGACCCAACAATTACTGTTAAAGAAACTGGCCAAAGTAGTTACCTTTGGAGAGGGTAACTTGGGTCAGGGGAAAGAGAGAGGTTTGTTTTTCACTGTTATATCATGCACAGGTATTATGAACTAAATGTATACATTCTTCCTCCTTCCTACCCCTCCCCCCCAGTTCATATGTTAAAATCTAATCCCCAATGGATGGTGTTTGGAGGTGGAGCACTGGGGAGGTGATGAGGTCATGAGGATGGAGCCTTCATGAATGGGATTAGTGTTCTTATGAGAAAGAGGCCTGGGATCTAGCTCACCCTTTCCTTGGCCCTGTGAGGCTCCAGTGAGCACTTGACACCGTCTGCAATCCAGAAGAGGGTTCTCACCAGAACCACCCCTGCTAGTACCATGACTCAGATTTCCAGCCTCCAGAACTATGAGAAAGAAATTTCTGTTGATAAGCCACCACTTGGTGATATTTTGTTATGGCAGCATGAGCTAAGGTAACTTGTGATACTGCTACAAAGGTAAATTTAGTATCTATTCATTTGATTATAAATAAATCAATTGGATGAAATCACTACTTAAGTGTGAAGACAATTGTTGGGAAGGCACCCTTCTTGGAGAAAGCATGCCATCTCAGCAACTTTCCCCAAGCCCTCTGTGTGTCTGACATGAAGCCAAGATGCCCTGAGAGCAAGCAGGGACCAGCAGTGTGGGAGGTGAGGGAGTGGGTGCCATGGCTGACCAGGGGGAGACGTTGCATCAGGCAACACCACACTGATAAAGAAATGGGAGTCGTGGAGCAGGCTACATAATGCAGGATGCTGCTGAAGCACAAGATCCTGCCTGTTTTTATTGATAGAATGATCATACAACATCAGTTACGTGGGTCAGGAGGACAAGGAGAAGAGGATGGTGAGACTAAGGAATATCATCCAGGGCTTCAGGGGGACATGGTCTGCTGACCAGATAGTTCTTATTAGCTTGGTGACCAAGTGTTGTAATTGAAACCAGACCCCAGACCCCCGGCCATGGTTCCAATCTTATCAACAAGGCTTTCCACTGATCAGCTTCTGGGGTCCCTTGTCATACACCAGTCCTCGCCCCCCCTGGGAGTTCCCGGTCATACCTCTTGATGCATACCCTTCCCAGGGTGATCAAGCTTTCTGCTCTTGATTGATTTGAAAGGCAGCTTGTAAGGTTTGGCTCTTAAGGCTGATTGACCGGTTCTGAAAGGCAGTTCTGACCTTGTATAGGGATGCAGAACTGCAGGTAACCGTAATGGTGGCCGAGCAGGCTGCTTAAGTCTAGCAGACCCACAGGGAGACAGCTCCAGCAGCAGCCGCCGAAAAAGATGCAGACCCAGAGAGAAACTGAGTCACAAAGATGACAGCGTGCCTGGCACAGGAAGCAGGAGGTCTGGCTGCGGCAGCCTCTGCCGCTGAACGCCAGTGAACTTACTGGAAAGAGGGAGGCTTTCACTCAGACACATCAGAGTGAGTAAGACCCCCTTCCCCTGTGCGCTGGACTGGACAGTCAATGACGGGTAAGATCGGGGGCAGACTAAAGAAGGCACTGGCCAGCCTCATGTCTGTGACTCCTGACGACCTAAGACAGGCGCAGTCCCCGAGGGGCTTCATCATGATAAACTTTGGCGTTCAGATCAAACAAGGCACACATGCCTATAAGCCTAATTTAGGCAACAAGCCCGCAGTAATTAACCCCTCCTTTGATGGAAACAAGGCTGCTAAGAACGTCACCTGCAAACAAGCCTGATGGAATTACCTACAAAGCAGTTTTACCATTAATCAGATAGCCATTGTTTCAGAATAAGTAGCAACCTAGCAACCTGTCTATAATCATACTACTTTTTCACTTACTTTGCTTTTTCTTTATATGTGTACAATCAGTTTCAGGAAATGCATGATAGGGAAAATAGTGTGTGGCAATGGTAGTTTTATAATAATCATAATACTTCTCACATGAGACAACACCATAAAAATCAAAATGCTTATGTAGAGAATATATTGCTCGTGATCACTAAAAGTAGAAGGTGCCAGTAGGTAAATATCAATGTTTTTGATCATTGTGGTTTTGGGATACGAATCAAGAAAAGCTAGCTTAAAGAATGCTGTTCGGTGTAAGCAAAAATGATTGTGTAGATTCAGTACCTGGAGATCGTTTACTGTGCCATGTCATGGATCAGCGCTCACATGCACATGAATAATGAAGTAGATGTCTTATGCCTTACAAAGTATTTTATGCTGAGAAAGAATTAAATTGTATGAAATCATCTATTGTTGGAAATGGTATAAAAGTGTATGATGATTTTGAGCAAATTACATTCAGATCTTCACTCTTGAAGTGTGTCTGTCTGTCATTTATGCGCCGATTCCTTGAGCATCCTCACAGTTTCTCAATCCTGAGACAGTCCTGCAAGTCTACCGCTGCGTTAGTCCGCGGCATCTGGCTGTTTCTGAGAAACATCCTCCTGTTTCTGAGGATGGGGGACACCAACGGGATCCTTCATAGTGACCCATCTCCCCAGGTTCTGTTTCTGGTGTGACCCTGTCACACACCTCCACCTCAATGTCATGAGCATTCCCTGTTCCTCAAACACAATGGCTCAGCTTGAGGTTCTTCCACTGATCCTTGAATCATCTTGGGGTGGGGCTGCCTCTTCTGGCTCCATATCTCTGGTCAAGGCGGGCTGGCCACCTGAGAATCAGGACAGGGGGCTGAGCACAGAAGCCCCAGTGCTGCTCTGCCTTCCCCCACTACTCCCCACCCCAGTTTCCAAGCATTCCATGTCCCTGCCTGGGAGGTTCTGGGAAATTCTTTCTTTGTTACAGAGGGTCATAAATCTGTGACCTCCCCTCCAGCTGACCTGTCTTGCAAGGGTCTTCCAGAGCATTTAGGCAAGAAGGCCATCAGGGGAGTATCTAATCCATTGGGGCCACCCACTTCCCTGTGCTCCCACCATCCTAAGGGATCCACTTCTCTTGTCCTGACCTTTGGAGTTGGATCCCAGTCCTGTAGCTGGGATTTTTCAACAGTGCCTCTAGTCCCTGACTATGTCTCTCTCACACCACCCTTTGGGGGTCTTGATTACTGGGTGGGGTGAAGGAGGGTTTCTTGGAGCCCAAAAGAGCAAGATGGAGCCAAGGACAGAGAAGAGAGCATTGGCCCACACCCAGGTCTTCCTGAGCCCAATTACCTGATGTTAACAATAGCAGTTGATAACTATGTGCCCAGTTCTGTTTTATGTGGATTAATTTCTTTAATCCTCACAAAAACCCTTTGAGGTGGGCATTATTGTTTCCCCCATTTTATAGAGAAAGAAATAGGATGGAGAGATTAGGATGTTTGCCAGGACCCATAACTGTCAGTGACAGAATCGGGATTTAAACCAAAATAGCTTGATTCCAAAATCTAGGCTCTTGACTTTAACATTCTACTGCCTCTCACAGTTCCAGGTAAGAGCCTGCCTCTAAGCTTCCGGTCATGCTACTCCCTCCTACTGGAATGCTCTTCCTCCCTCCTCCACCTGTCAAAATGCATCCTTCCAGGCCCATTTAAGCCCTGTCCCTGATGTGCTCCCCTCCCTGCTATGCATCCTCCTCTGGGCTACAGGGTTGCTACTTCTTTCAGCATGGAGTGGACACACTGCATCCCCCTGTCAGACCTCACTCCACACTGAGCCCTGTGAACATTCTAGGCAGGCCCTGGACTTGTCTATCGTGGTGTTGCTGGTCTCAAGCACTCCAAGTGCTGTCCGGTGTTCCAGCCTCCAACTTATCTCAGCCTCCAACTTCCTGTGGAACTTTGGATAAATCACTGCCCTTTTCCAGCCTCAGTTTCCCCATGTCTAGTGGTCTCAACAATTTTTTCTGATTATTCCTCAGCAATCAAAAGCCCCTTCTCTCCCTCCCAGAGAAATCACCTGAGGAATTTCCCTCCACAGCCCCTTCCATGGGGATTGCTGATTGGGGGAGCTGACTTTTGGGGATGTCAAGCAGGACTTGAACTGTTCTGGAGGAAAATCTGAATCATCTTTCCACCTTGGGAGTTTGGCTGCTTTGTCTGGGGTGTTGAAAGGTCACAGAAGAGCTCATTCTGCCCAAACCCCCGCTCTTCCTGCACTGCGTCATTCAGTGAAAAACCCCACTGATAACAAGAATTGTTATTAAATATTATACACACATTTACACACACCCATACACACTTTCACAGCTGTGCATCCCCAAGCCAGGGAAGCACAGGAGTAGGATGGTCAGGATGACTGGCTGGACTTGGCTGGACCTCAGCACTGCTGCTACACCATCAACTCTCTTAGCCTTAGTTTTCTCTTCTGTAAGATGGAACAAGAGTGCCTCTCCTGGCGTGTCACTATGAATTGTCACACCAGCTGCACTAGTCTGGTGTGGGCTATTGATCAACACCTGGCTTAGATGACTGTAAAAATGAGAACACTGTCCAGTGTTCCAGATTGGGCTTGTCTCAGCCTGCAGCTTCCTGTGGGACTTTGGCTAAATCACAGGGATTCGGATAAATCCCTGAACAACTGGGGAACAAACACAGATGTTCTACTCAGCTCCGTGTCCCCTGCATCCAGCACGTGATGAAGATCCAAAGACCCGAGGAAATGTTCTGTTTTCAGCTCTATTCCCTTCACTGTGTGTCTTTAGGCAAGATGCTTTCCCTGTCTGGGCCCAGGCTCTTTGGGGGTAAAAGTGATATTGTCTAAACTCACACTTTAATATCAAGGCCCAAGGGGGTGGGGAGGTCACTTTAGGGGTCAGGAGTCAGCGGATCTAGAACTTAAGTCTATGATTTCTTTCCCTCAGTACCCCCCCCTTTACTCCCCCACCCCTGAACTAGCTGTGTGATGTCCAGAAGTTCTTTGACCCCTTAGACTCAGTCTGTTTATCTTTAAATTGCACAATGAATTAAAGATTATTTAAAAGTGAGAGGAGGAAGAAGAGGGGTCAGGGGAGAATGGTTGTAAATCCTGTGTTGTGGGAACTCAAAAGGGAGAGCAACAAATTCCAGCTAGTGAGACAAGGAGAGCAACTCCCAGAGAGGAAAAAAATAGGCCCAAAGCCACACAGCTCTTGGGGCAGAGATGGAAGGGGCTCCATAGATGTGGCCCCAGTTTGGGCTGGAAGGCAGGAACTGGTGATGGGGGGTGGGGGAGACTGGCGCTCACAGATAACCCCTGGGGAGGAGGTGTGCTGTTTTCCAATGTGTGCTTGGAAAGTGCTGGCATCTTGTCTCCTGAGAAGCCAAGCCCACCTAAAACAAACAGATAAATCTTGGTGTGGGTTCTATTTCATTCAGTGAATTCGTTTTTTGGAATGCTGTGTCTGAGCTGGGGCAGTTTATCCCTGCCACCTACACCCTCCAACGAGTCTGAGACTGTGAGGCAATACTGGCTTTAAACCTGTCTGGGCCTCATTTTCCCCTTCTGTAAAATGACCATTTTCTATAGGCCTTTGTGTGCTCTTGCGAACAACCACCGAGGTTGATTGCTAGGTGGGGGGGAGTAGAGGCAAGAGACAGAGCAGTGTACGTAGAAGACTACAGTGTTGGGGAGACAGGGAAATACCTGCATGTACCTGCCTGAAGGCTGCTGGGGGGCCCTGGTAACAGGATTGTCTCTGAGGAAGGAAGCTGGGGTGGGGTGGGGATCCTTTTATACCTTTTGACACTTGAATTATGTAAATGCCTGTTAAAGTATATATAATGTAGACCTTTGTAAGTATTGAAATACAGCATTTTGTTATTTAAAAAATTATATAATAATGACTTGCAGTTTCACTTTCCTTTAATTCACTGAGTTTCACAGAAGAAAACCCCCAATGGGCAGGATCTCTGGCCAGAGAGTTTGTGATGCCAGCCGGGAGGCGAGGAGCTGGGGGCAAAATATCCAGCTAGAGAATTCAAACTTTTTAATGAAAGGTATGAAAAGGAAAGTGAAATTCTTCTTCCTCCAGCCCCAGAGATAACCTCTAAAAATACCTTTTGAATCACAATAAATTGTGATTTATGGTGGGGAGGGGGCGGGAGGGGGAAACTGGAAGATAAATAAACAGAAGGAGAAGAAAACTGGCATTGTGAAAAGGCCAGTTTCTGTTTAATTTAACCCATCCAGCTGGCAGGAGCTGTTCTGGAGGTCCTTATGTCCTGTTTCTCTGGTCACCGGACTTAGCTCTATTTTCCTTGGCCAGGAAGATAAGCCGAGATGCTTCTTGGAAGCAGCGTCCCTGTCTTCTGGAAGTTAGTGACATCCAGGTGGCTCCTGGGGAGGTGGGAGGCCACCCAGCAATTGCCCAGTCGAGGGCCTGACCCCGGGCAGCTCCAGCCTCAAGAGCAGTCCCGGGGCCTCAACCCTGGCTGTGGCCCAGTCACCTGCCAGCAGAATCAGCAGCGTCTCCCCACTTGACTGAGAAAAGTGGGGAGGGCTTCCAGAACACATGGCCAGAGGCTTTCTCTGACATCTTCTTTACCATGAAAAGTAACATGTCCAAGGTAAGACATTCCAAGGACACAGGATCCCCTCTCCTCCACACGGTTTCCAGCCTTCTTAGCATACTCCGCGTGGTCCGTAGGTCAGTGCTAGGAGGCAGCGAGGGTAGTGCTGCCCATTTCACAGGTGAGGGACTGCGACTTAGAAAGAGGGAGAGACTTGAGGCTGCAGCAGTAAAAAGTGGCAAAGGAACTTGGCTCTCCTGCTCCCAAGTCTAGCACTTTCCATGAGTCTACCAGGAATATAAGCTCTACCTCAAGAAGCATATCCCAAAGTGCTTCATCCCCCCATCCCTTATCCCGCCACCCCCACAAAACACCTGCCCCACACTCACCCTTGTACACAACACACACGCACCGAGTGACCCAGCCACAAGCAAATGCACCCCCCAGCACTCACCCCCACACACACTCCACTGCAAACCAACGCACACACTCACACTTCACACACGTGCACTGTGTGTAAAAACACTTCAGATGCTCCACACCTTCTCACTCCCACAGACAATGGCACACGCCTGAGCCTCCAGATTCCACTCATTCCCTCTGTCAGGGCCCACCCCCAGATGCCATGGCCAAGACTCAAAGGCAGCAGGATTTTCAGTCTCCTGTCCCGGCCTCTCCCTACCCCTAGGGCCTCAGGTAGAGTTGCTGAGGGGCTGTGCCCCCTGAGGTTCATGTGCACAGATAACTTGAAGGGGCTAGAAGAGAAAACCCCAAAAGTGAAGTGGAAGCCAACACCCTCTCACTCCAGTCTGGTAACCTTGCTTTTCTACAGCTGCCCATCTATATGGAATGTTTTTGAATCCCTTGCCTCAGTTTCCCCCAATATTTCTCAGAGAAGGGAACCTGCACATCTCCTCTGACTGGAGGCTCTCCTATGAACTTGACACAGCGTGAACCTGACAAAACCCACGCCCCTGCCCCACACTGCTGTGGGCACTCATTTGAGGGGCTAAGGAGGTGGAGAAAGCAATACCCTTCTCTTCCTTAGTCAGGCACAAACTAAGAGAGAATTGCATCCCCCAAAATATAATCTTGGGGATTAGCGCACAAAGACTGAGGTCTTTTGTTGTAATGCTGTCTGCATGGGGGGTAAGACCCTCAATTTAGGATGTCACCAAATAAATAAATATTTCCATGGTGTCTGCAAGATGGAGGTGTGGGGCATCAGTGGGGATAGCGGGCCAGGAAGACCCTCTCCACATGGAGTGGGGGTCTGGTGGGGACACACATGGCACGAGAATCTTACACACACACTTTGCACAGCCTTGATGCAGCTACACACCACACTGAGCTCTGGTGCAGATGGGGGTGAGTAGGGGGCTGGCCCAGGGTGGAGGGGAGCCAAGATCCAAGTGAAGGGGCCAAACTGCTTTAGCAGCTCAGACTCTTTTTCAACCACCTGATCTAGAAAAATGTTGTGTCACGCTCATTTTTATAGGAGCTTGATACACCAAGATATTTGCTCTATAAATGGCTGAAACCTTTGGAGAACAAAGGAGGCCCTGGTGACGCTCTTTTTTTAGAATGGAAGGAATTGTTCGTGATTTTTTTTTTTCTTTTGCATTGTACAGGCAGCACATTTGAGGGACAGGGCACCCTGATTAGTGCTGCTCAGTGTGGACCTGCTGTGGCCTGTGGAGGCCCCCACCGGGCAAGCCCACCACAACCCTGCTGGCATGTGTTCTGCCGAGGCCCCCAGGACCACAGACTTAAAATCTAGACCCCAGGTGCTATAGCTGCCAGCTGCAGGAAATAGAGTTCAAGAAAACGGAACATGTTAGGTACCTCAACAGTTCAGAGGGGAGCCTCCCTGGTGGTGCAAGGGGTTAAGATGCAACCTATGAAGCTGTCCGCAGTCACTGCAGCACAGGTTCGATTCCTGGCCAGGGAGCAACCCACATGGCAGCAGACCTCTCCTGACTCGCCCACTGCTGCCCTCAGCAGTGTGTCAGTAGATCTGCCTGTTCTGCTCCCTACTCTGTCTCTGGAGAATCCTCTCACCCGCCCCCTGCACCTCTGGCATGCACCCCAGTTCTTGTGTACATAAATAAATAAATCTTTAAAAAAAGAAGTTCAGAAGGAAGCTGGGAGGTATTTGAGGAGGAAGTAAATTCCAGATGAAATGCTGAGACCCTGAGTCGCTCCAGCCTGGTCGGAAAGGCTTGTGGCTGCTTGTTTTCCCTGCCCCTCCCCAAGTCAGAGCCCTCCCTCCCCTTTGAAAGCCTCACTCCATCTGGACTTCAGCTCAGACATAATCTGCAATACTGGGTCCCCGGATTTGGGGGCTCAGACCTGATTTACTCCTGGGGAAATGGCTGCCCTGGCCCTGGTCCCTTAGGAGGAGCACAAATGTGTGGTGACTCCAGGGAAAATGGAACTTTGGGCCCTTTGTGCTGTCTGCTCTTCAAGATCCCCCGCTTCCCTGGAGATATTGGGGGTCTGTCTAAACTGTCTGGGCTCCTCTACCCACTCTCTTTCACCTGAGACCCCTCTCTGCTCAGTCCCGCCTGCAGACCCTGCTCTTGCCACGCCCTCCCTCCTCACCCCCTCCCCACTGCCTCCCCCAGTTTCTCAGCTCCTGAAGATCAGACCTCCCCCCTCACTTATCCTCCCCAGCAAGTCTTTTCCTCTGCACAGCCTTGGGGGCCCCTTCCTGGTGGCGCTGCCTCATTCCATTGAGTCTCTGATCTCTTGCCACAGCTGGGCTGCTGAGGCCAGCGCTGCTCCATAGTCACAGAACACAAGCCCCACATCTAGTTACATTTTTCTAGTAGCAACATTGGAAAAAATCTACCGAAGCAGATGAAATTAATTTTCACAGATTTTCTTTCTAAATTGTAATAATATCTTTTGTTTTAAGCCGGCACAGCAAAAACATTTTCACCTCAGCATGTCATCAATATTAAAATTGAAGAATAGGGCCTCCCTGGTGGTGCAGTGGGGTTGAGCGCAGTGCTGTGAAGCTGTCTGCAGCCTCCGCGGCACAGGTTCGATTCCTGCCGGGCTGGGGAGATTCCCACACGAAGCAGCAGACCTCTCCTGTCTCCCCCGCTGCTCCCCTCAGCAGTGTATTTCGGCCTTTTTGCCTGTTTTGCTCCCTGCTCTGTCTCTGGTGGATTCTCACCCTCCCGCGCCTCTGGCCTGTACCCCAGTGCTTGTATAAATAAATACATCTTTAAAAAACAAAATAAAAATGAAGAATAGCGTTTCATTTCACAGCTGAGCTCTGTGAGTCTTCGGGTTACAAGGAAGGGCCCCATTGGACAGGCTTAAATGCAAAAGCCAAGAGGGGAGAGGGGCAGAGAGCTTGTTAGGTTTTTGATTGCACTGAATGAAAAGGGGCCTTGAGCATCGGGCTGAACTGGAAGGCCATGGCCCAGTGCTATGGGCATGTTCAAAATATTAAATGACTATAATGGCACCTGTCAACGCGAACGAGTAACAGCCTCGTGCTGGGCACTGCCCGGAGTATTGTGGGCTGTGGCAGGTCAGGGAATTTGGTCCTGGGGCCTCAGGATGGCCAGGCTGCCCACGAGCCTAGCGGTGTTTCACTCCATCGCCGCTAGATGGCCACAGCGAGCACAGCACGGTCTGGACCGCGGACGCTGCATCCCTGCACGCTGGGCCCTGGATCGCTGCTGAGAGCGAGCCCTGCTGCGGGGGCCCGAGAGAGGGCTGGAGGTCCCTGAGGTCCAGCTGGGTAAAGGGAGCTGAGGTGCTAATGCAGAGGGCTGCACAAGTGCACCAGAGATGTTCTCAGGGGAGGGCAGGTGCTCATGGATAGAGTCACCTGGGGAGGCTTCCTCAGCAAGCGCCACCTCGTGGCACAGAGACTGGCTTGACGAGCCCAGGGAATTTTCTCACTGGTGCTTCCTTCCATCCCTCGGTCCCTCCCTCCCTCATCCACTCACTCAGCGCTCACCAATCAAGTTTCTGCTGTGTGACAGGCACCGAGCTACCTGCTGGGAATCTCTGCTGAACAAGATGGCCAAGCTTCCTGCCTTCACAGAACACAGAGTCCCACGGGAGAGAAACAACATCAACAAACAAGCCAGCAAATGAGGAGACACTTTGCCTCTGAAGGAGGGAGGTCAGACAGAAAGTGAGTGGAAAGTGGGGTGTGGGCCACTTTAGCCAAGGCATTAACAGCCCCAGGAGTGATGACAGGAGCCAGCCCCACCTGAGCTGGGAGAAGATGGCTCCACTCAGAGCAAACAGCCAGTGCCAAGGCCCTGAGGCAGGAATTGCTTTGTGTATCAAAGGAACAGAAAGGGGCCTCCCCTGGTGGCGCAGCGGTTGAGCGCTGGGCTGTGAGGCTGCCCGCAGTCTCTGCAGCACCGGTGGGATACCTGGCCGCGGGTGAGGGTACCACACGGCGCCGCAGACCTCTCCTGCCGCGCGCTGCTCCCCTCAGAAGTTTACTTCGTCAGTCTGCCTGTTCTGCTCCCCGCTCTGGCTCTGGTGAATCCTCTCACCCTCCCATGCTTCTGACTGTACCCAGTACTTGTATAAATAAATAAATAAAGTTTTTTTTTTAATAGGAGCAGAAAGATGGAAGCCAGGCAGGGGGCAGGAGATGACCTGGAGAGGTGCCCTAGGCAGGTCCTCACAGGACAATCCGCATCCACCGGGCTGGGAGGGGTGATTCTGTAAACTCTGCAAAGTCAACCCAGCAGGTGAGGACTTCCCTATGATATTCAGCAGCTACAAGAAATGTTTTGAAAAGGAAGCTTTTTTGCAAAGAAAAATTGCTTTCCCATACTACTTATAATTTGAGTGGGTCTTGAGATCCAGGCTTTTCTGGCCTTTTTTTTTTTTTTTTGGTGTTCTGTTTATTATTTATTTATTCCTCCCTCCCACCCCCCACCACAAGGATCCCTTGTATTCCTGTATTAAAGCTTTTTAACTTGTGGAATCCCAAGTTCTTGTTCTTTCTATAGGTGCTACAGGAACAAAAATCCCTCTTTTATTTCCCTCACCACAATGGTCAAGTCACCAAAAACATCTTCATTGTTCACATCAGGGAACGTATTGCCAGTGTTTTTTTTTTTTTTCTATGTTTTTCATTATTGCAGGTTTTTAGAAAAAGATTTATTTATTTATGTATATAAGAACTGGTACAGGCCAGAGGTGTGGGGGTGGGGTGGGGTGAGCGGATTCACCAGAGACAAAGCGGGGAACCTTACAGGCAGGCTGACTGAAATACACTGCTGAGGGGAGCAGCAGGTGAGACAGGAGAGGTCTGCTGTGCCATGTGGGTCACCTCCCTGTTTGGGGATGGAACTCGTGCTTCAGAGGCTTCAGATAGCTTCCTAGTGCTGTGCTTAACCCCTTGCACCACCAGGGAGGCCCTATTATTGCAGGTTTTATATCTAAAACTTGAATTCACCTGGAGTTTATTTTTATGTATGGTCTTAGCAACTCACCCAACTTCATTCTCTTACAAGTGGCTTTCCCATTTTCTGGCACCATTTATTAAAGAGACTTTCCTTTCCCCATTGTATGCTTTATCATAGATTAGGAACTGTTACATAATGGATTTATTTCTGGGCTTTGTGTTCTATATCATTCATCCATTTACCGATTTTTGTGCCAATATCATTGTTTAGAACCACTGCTTTATAGTAAAATTTGCAATCAGCTAATGTGGTGTCTCTATTTCTCCCCTCTTCCCCCTGTTGTGCTTTTGCAGTTCGAGGCCTTTTGGGGTTCCTTATAAATTTCAATATCTTTCATTTAATTTCTTTGAAAACTATTGCTGGCAATGGGAGTCTGTTAAATTTGTATATAATTTTAGGCAAGATCATAATTTTGATGATAATGATTCTCCCCATCCATGAGCATGGGAAATCCTTCCATGTCCTTCTGTCACTAAGTCTTCTAGTAACCTCTTATAATTCTCAGTGTATTGGTCTTTTACCTCCTTAGTTAGATTTAGTTCCAAAGTATTTAGTTCTTTTCGAAGCAATTATAAATGGAATTATTTCCTTAATTTTTTTGCCTGTTGTTTGTTGCGTGTATGTAAAAAGGCTGAGGGTTTTTGTATGTTGATTTTGTAACCTGCCTCTGTTCTATATTCACCTTTTGTTTCTAATAACTTTTTGATGGAAATGGAGGAACAGAGAGGCCAAGTAACTCCTGTAGGGCCACAGAACTGGCACAGAAACAGGATTTGAACTCAAGTAGGTCCAGAATCCATGTGCTTACACATTCAGCCAACCACCATGCTGCCTCAAGTTAAAGTTGATTCTGGGCCCCCACCTTATCTGGTGCTAACTGCAGAGTCTTGGTCATTCCTGGGGTTCTCTTCTAGAGACTTTGGAGGCATTGTAAGTAATATGCAGAACTTAGACGTGAACTCCTGGCCTTTAGTCCATCCGGGTAACCCTGTCCACGTAATCCATTCAAAATTGGAAAACCAGGTCATCTACCTCTCTCCATGCATAGGATGGGCCTGGGGGGTCTTTGGCTCTGGAGCCCAAGGCACCAAGCAGTTTCCATCAGATATCCACACCTGCATCATCCATCACTTTTTGGCTCCTTCCTTAGTGGGCTCAGATGCCCAAACCAGGGCCTTGGCGGGTGTCCACTGCTGGCACTTGATGGCTTCTGTACCTCACCCTTAGCAAAGGAAATGAGAGCTGAACCACAAAACTTGACCATGCCACTTGAACTGGCTTACTGTGAAAAAGCTTATTCCTTCTTTTAAGTGTTCTCCAGTAATGAATACAGCACCAAAAATAACATCCCAAAGCCAAGCCTGCCTGCTACCTGAGTTAACAAGACCTCAGAGCTTTTAAAGATTTTTAAAAGGATACAGGGCAAAAGATAGCACCTACCACAGTTCTAGGCCAGAGTACTCTAGTCTCGAGAAGGGGCACTGAGTAAGAAAATCAGATTTCACTTCTCAGCTGTGCAACTCTAGGGAAGTTACTTGACCTCTCTGAGCTTCACTTTCCTTGCCTGCTAAATGGGGCGATGCTATTCTGTGTTGAGCTGCTGTTATGAACATTTAGTAAAATAGTGGATGAAAGGAGGCATCCACTAAAACTCACCTGCCGGTCACCCTTTCCCAGGAAGAAGAAGTGATAGATGCCAAGGTCACAGCAATGCTAAGATTCCCTATTTGGGTCTGCCAAAATTTCCCTTAGAAGCAAATGTATACTTCTTGCCCCCTCTTTCCCTGGCCACCCCACCCCAAACTTCCCCACAAGAGTGGGTGCGGGAACAGACCCAGAATGAGTCCTGTCTCATGGCCAGGTGGACTTTCAGCCTTCATCCCTGCGGAAGCTCTTACCCACAGTGGGCACTGCTCCCTGTTCTAGCCACCTGGGGAACGTGTGGGGCAGGGAGGGGAGAATGTCCAGTGGGTGGTTCATGGAACTATAGCAGCAAAGCCAGCCATCAGAACAAGAGCTGGTCTTGAGGACCAGATGCCAAAACACCTGGCCCCTCCCCGCCCCAACTCCCACCCTTGCACTCTCTGCTCTGAACCCAGGTCCAAGAAAGGTGGTGATTCGTGATCTCAGTTCCATTTGCCAAGTCGACGACCTTCGCTCCAATCCCCCACATTCCATCCATCACTATTCCCTGAGAGCTACTCACCACAGTATATCCCCCATCTGCCCACTTCATCCATCACCACAACCCAGCCCCCCGGTTCAGTCTCTCCTGAACTTCCACAGATGCCTTCGATGTGGCCCTCTGCCTTCCAATCAATAACTCACATTCTAGCTTGAAAAGTGGATCATGCCTCCCTGAAGAAAATGCTCCTGAAGTTTTTAGCTTGAGCTTCATGGTCCTGTGGGACTAGCCCCGCCTACCACTGACTCCCAGCGCGCCTGTCTCAGAACATCTCCACTCTTCCCATATCTCATTTGCCCTCTTCTCACCAGTCAGGAGAAGAGCCGAGAAACAGAGCCCAAAGAGGATTCGGAGGGAGCGTCAGCCCTAAGTAGCCCCTCCACATGTGGATATACTCTCCACGAGAGCCACTCACTGGAGCTGGTTGTGGCAGATAATTCTGTGTGCATCTGTGAGCCAATCCCTCCTCAAACTGTCCTTGGATGCTTTCTATGATCCCTATGGAACACACAAATTCCTATTTTGCTCTCATCTGTATTAAAATCCATGTTTCTCTAATGGCGTTTTCAAATTGCAGTCATTTAGGTAGAAACTAACATGGAATCCTGTGACTCTGGGGCATGTGAATGGGAGCTAGGGTTGTAGAACTTTGTAGAAAGGTGGTGGAAACACAGGAAAGGGAAATAGGAAGAGAAACAATAGCTTTAAGCAATGACTTAAAGTTTCTTTGAATTTAAAACACTAAAACTAGAAAAGCCACAATGAGATACCACTTTCCATCCATTAGGATAGCTATTATGAGAAGGAAAGAAAGAAAAGAAGATATGTTGGCAAAGATGTGGAGCTTGGATCCTTGTGCATGACTGATGGGAAGGGAACGTGGTACGGCTGCTGTGGAAAAGTTTGGCAGTTCCTCAGAAGGTTAAACCTAGAATGACCAGGTGACCCAGGACTCCCACTTCTGGGTAAATAGGCAAAAGATAGAAAGTGGGAACTCCAGGAGTTACTGCACACTCAGGTTCATAGCAACATTTTCACAATACCAAACAGTGGTCTCTCACTGACCCAAGTGTCTCTCAACAGATGAATGGATAAACCAAAGGTGGTCTATCTGTAGGATGGAATAGTATTCAGCCATTAAAAAGGAAGGAGATTCTGATACAGGTAACAACTTGGATGAACCTTGGGAACATTATGTTAATGGCATAAGCCAGTCACAAAAGGACTAATGCTGCATGATTCTACCTCAATGAGTCATATTCATAGAGACAGAAAATAGAATGGTGGTTGTTGGAGCCTGGGAGGGCAGGGCGAATGGGGAGTTATTGATTACTAGGTACAGCATTTCAATTCAAGAAAATGAGAGTTCTGGAGCTGGATGGTGGTGAGGGTTACACAAGACTGGGAATGAACTTCAAGTCACTGAACCACATTCTTAAAAACTATTTATATGATCAATGTTGTGCAGTACATTTTACCACAGTAAAAAATACCAAGGATAAATTGACAAAATTCAGGGTGATCACATTTCCACTTGAGTTCAGTAAGCCCAGCCAGCCATGCAGGAGTCTCTGATCTCCTGGAGCAGTGGCCTGATGGGGTGGGTTGGAGGGGCAGAGAAAAATTGGAGTTGATCCTGTTCTATCCTGCGAGGTGCCCTTTGACCCCCACCACAGACCTCTGACCAGCCCTGGGCTCTGTCCGTGTGGCCAAGTGCATCCAGCCACAGACATGCTCCAGACAGTCACTGGGACTTACAACTCTAATAGACCAGTGGCAGTAAAATCATTTCACCTTCAGTATTGAGCAGTAATTTTAAAATTATACACCTGGAACAGTGGTAGTAAGTATGTCATAAAAGCACCATTCCAAAAAAAAAAAAAGGCTTTCGTTGCAATAAAAATGTTAGCACTGGGTCGCCCCCTCGGTTTACATAACCCTTTCCACAGTCATTTTGATTGATGAGAGCCCTCCAATTTTCAATCAAAGAGCTCCCCTCAGCCTTGCCAAAGCACTCAGACATGCCCTGAAACAATAATCATTGGTGTATTGATTTGGGACAGAATCAATCCAATTCAGTCCACCTCACTAAATTATTAATGGAGCAAGCACGTCAGAACCCCAAGGTTTGTTAACAGAGAAGTCTTGTTCTTTAACCCTGTTGCTGCCACAGGAATAAAGGTGACAGATTAAGAAAGCGTGAATCCAGAGGTGGATCTCAGAGCCCCATGGCGGGATTAGGAAAACAATCAGGACAAGCACACACATCCTAAAGAGGTCTCCTTCATGATCTGATGGCTCAGAGAAATGGGGTCCAAATTCACATCCGACACTTGTGGGAGTTGAAAGCAGCCACTGAGGGGCTGTCCCCCATGGCCGGGGGGGAACTCCAGTCATCATCTAACCATCCTCCTCTGGGAAAACTACTCAGTCTGAAGAGCCCAGGCCAACCTTTCTCTCTCTAAACTCACTGCTCCTTCTGTATCTTAAACAGGTTTCTGGGGATGCACGCATGATCCTCCTGTGATTTTCAGGTTCGTTTTCCTGGGTGTTGATGTCTTTTAGCATCTGGCCTATCCCTAGAGGTGATAGCACACCTTTGATCTCCCATCGTAACTCTGCTCACACCTACCTAGTAGGCAGTCAGCAGGAGTTTTCCGAGGAGAGTTGAAGCAGGTGACGGTGACTGCAGCTGCTTCCAGAAACACTGCTCTCTTCTCTGTCTCCGCCTCTCATGTCCTAAGTCCCAGCCTGCAGGAAAGAGTCCCGTCTAGCATCCCTGGGGCAGGGAATCCTGCCCCATCCCATTAGCCTTGCTCCCTGTCCCAGCCCAGCCCAGCCCAGGGCATGATTCCTGTTCTTCATTTCTATCCTGACTAGATACAACACAAAGTACCAGTGAACCATGCATCAGAGTGTTTTATCTGTTTTAAGATTCCATGTAAGTATAACACATTGTTTGTATCTGCTGACAACTTGCTTTTTTTACCCAACATTATGTCAAGATTTATCCACGCTGATTTTTATTCACCTATCCACAGTGAAAACTTGTTGTATTGTGTGCTGAATGCCATCCCTTATGCACACATTCCAAATTGAGGGACATTCAGGCTGGTTTAGGGGTTTGCTCTTGCCAGTCACGCTGAGGCACGTGCTGGTTTCCCAGGGAGGGGGCTGCACACCTGGGCTCTTCCCCTTAGCCTGACCTGCTGATATTTGTGGGGCTCCATCTCTAGAGGGCACTAGGTCACCCTGGCCCAGAAGAGGCAGAAACCTGCAGAGATGCAGGGACGGGCTGGGTCAAGCAGGGTCAAGTCTCCTTTCCTGAGACTGATGTGAAATCAGAGGTCTCCAAAGGTTCTGGAAATGGGGTATTAGGAAATGGGGTATACCCTGGGATGGGGTATCAGGTGGTTAAGGTCTCAATATGGGCAGAGAGTAAGTTTGTGCCAACAAACTCAGTAACCAAGATAAATCATATGTAAAAAAAAAGGCAAAAAAAATTTCACAACAGTCAGAATATCAAAAGTTTAAATAAATAGAGGGGATTGTTTTTTGCTTTTTGGTTTTTTTTAAGATTTATTTATGCATACAAGAACTGGGGTACAGGCCAGAGTTGTGAGGGGTAAGAGGGTTCACCAGAGACAGAGTGGGGAGCAGAACAGGCAGATTGACTTAAATACATTGCTGAGGGGAGCAGCGGGTGAGACAGGAGAGGTCTGCTGCACCATGTGGGTTGCTCCCTGGCCAGGGATGGAACTCGTGCTGCAGTGGCTGCGATAGCTTCATAGGTTGTGTCTCAACCCCTTGTGCCACCAGGGAGGCCCCAGGGGGTTGTTTTTTTGTTTTAGGATCCTGCATTATTATGCAAAGGGAACAGTTGACTTAATCAAGCAGAAGTTCCTGGGGGGCAGGGATGTCCCCTGTTGTGTGGGTTTATGAGGGTGGACAATGGGATGTGAACAGATTGGGTATCCTGGAGTCTTAGACTTAGTGATGTTTTGTGATTTTTATTAACCTTTCCACTTGGTTCACATGTGGGAGAATATTTTGATAAGTCTCTATAGGAAGTGACATGTTTCCCCCTTTTGCCTCAGGCTCCAGTAGGATTCCCTATGGCACTGGCGGATTCCTTGCAGAGCCTGCCAAACATCCATTGAAGTAGAAAGCAAACTCAAGTAGAAAGAAAACTTCAGGCCCTCCTTACACTTCAGTGCCCCTGTTCAGGTGAACATTTTTTGCTGTACAGAAATGCCCATTACCATATTACCGTAATAAGCCAGGGGGAATTCTCATCCCAAATGACATCAGGCTCGTGTTTTGACCACAAGTAATTTATCTTGTGATCTTGATTTTGAAATCCTTTCCTACATCTCTCCAGAAGCCTGCTTTGGAAAAAAATCACCAAAAGAATTCAAACAGAGAGAAGAAAAACAAAAAGCTGTTTGTTTGTTTTTTTAATTTAAAAATTAAAGTCCAGTTGGTCTGCGCGGTGAAAATGAGCTAGTGAGTTACTGTCTATGAGCTCCACTAGGATAACATCAGCTCCTCCCAACTTTCTCTCCCACATGGAGAACATTTAAAAGGGTGGAGAGGGATCCTGAGCCTCCACTCATGGGTCCAACAGATTATACTATACCAAGACTCCATGACAACCTTTGGGGACCTCTGGTTTCACATCAGTCTCAGGGAAGGAGGCTAGACCCAGCCTGTTCCTGGGTCTCTTTGGGTTTCTGCTTCTTCTGGACCAGGCTCTTTAGCTGACCCTCTCTCAGCGGGCCTCCCCAACCTGGAAAAAAGAGGCCTCGTCTCCATTTCCAACAGGAAGGACACTGCGGGGAAGGACGCTTGGGCTCGGGCGTCTGGAAGGAGTGGGTTTCCAGAATGTCCACGAGTGTCTTCCTCCAGCCCTTGTGCTCACAAATAGATTCCTCTAAGGGCTGTCACGGGACTGTTGGCCTGTGGCACAGGAGGGGGACAGCTCAGAAGGGCACGAACGGGTACATCTCTCTGTAAGCAAGGCCACTGCTCTGTCCCGTCCTCAGGTGCCCTATGCAGAGCTGCGCCGCCCCTCCCTAGCACAGCGGGCTCCGGGAGGGCCTGGTGGGGAGGTCCGGCAGGAGCTGGCCTGGGCGCCGTGGATGCTCAGCCTGCCTTGAGCACCCGGGTCCAGGGCCAGAGGGCGCCGTCTGAACAGGGTCCGGCTGCGCGGAGCTGTCCAGCACCAAGGCGGGGCATGCACCCCCGGCCCGCCCCTGCCGCCTCCACCCGCCCAGCCAGCGCCACTGCGGCTCGGCGGGCGCGTCACGTGGGTGGCGCGGCGCGGCCTCCAGGCTCGGGGCGCGGGCGAGGGACCGGGCGGGAGGACCACAGACCCACCGACGCACCGCTGGCGGTACCCGGCCGGGCGCACAGGGCGCAGCGCGGGGCGGCCGAGGGCGCGGGAGCTGGCGGGCTGCGCGCCGCGGGGCATGGGCGCACGGGAGGCCCCCGCCCAGAGGCCTGGCGCGGCGCGGCGCCTGGGGCGAGGGGGCAGCGGCGGGCGGGGGTCCACCCTGGCGGCCGCTGCTGAGCCCCCGCGGGGCCCGTGACGCCGCGGCCGATGTGGCCCCGCGTGCGCTGCGGGCCTGCACCGCCGCCTCACAAAGACGCCACCCCAGCTGCCGCCAGCACCCGGCCGGCAGGCGCCGGGGGAGCCGGAACCGGAGCCCGAGCCCGGGGGCAGGAGGCGGTGCCCGCGGGCGGCCGGCCCTGGCATGGGGAAGCGGGAGGCCGCAGGGCTGGAGGGGGCGCCCGGCGCCCGGGCGCAGCTCGCCGTCGTCTGCCTGGGTGAGTGGGCCGCGCAGGCCGGGAGGGGTCCGGGTGCCCTGCCTCAGAGCCCCGCGCCGCGCCCTGGAGGGGTCCCCGACCCGGCCCGCGATCCCTGCCTGTGGACCGGGCTTCCTGGAGAGGATCCTTTGAGAGCTCCTGTGCAGAGACCGCAGAGAGGGAACCCCCACCTCCCAGCACCCGGACCTGCTAGGGTCTTAGGCCCGGGATAGGGGCTGTGACTCTAGCAGTGGAGCCTCCGATAGTGCCTGGGAGCCAGGGTGAGCAGTGTGCAGGGCGGCCCCGCTTGTGCAGGTGGCTGGCATTGGCAAGCAGCGGCTTTCTGCCTGGCCTGCCCACGCTCCAGAGCTATGGACAAAGACTACGCCGGCTGCCCCTGAAGAGGGAACTGTTTCCTGCCTAGTTGGGGGTTTGAGGGGGGCGGCGGGTGCTAGTCATAGCTGGAGACTCAAGATGCTGGGCCAGAGACAGCTTCCAGAACGACTCCTGTCTTCCTTTTGTATGTTTTCAGCTCTGCGGGGCAGACGGGTGTCACCAGGGTGGTGTGTCTGGGGAGGCACAAGGGACCTGTCCAGGCCTGGCCCCTGGGGTCCAGGGGCTCCTGTCCTGCCCAGGAGTTTTTCTGGCCACTTTTGCAGAGCCCTGTGTGGGGGAGAGGGGAAGGAAGGAGTTAAGTCCTCAACCCACATGGCTCCTTTATTTACCACCATGAGGAGGAGGCCATTATCTGAGCAGGGGTTATGAGGGGACACCCTATGGTGTCGCCAGTGAAGACACCGTAGCCTCAGTGGGTTTGCAGAAGCCTCTGAAATGACAAAGTAAAACAGAGCCTGTCCCGTTTACTTTGCAGCCTCCCCTGCCCCTAAGAATTAGGGAGTTCTGAGCCTGGGGGAAGGCCCCTGCCTCGGCTGTGTGAGATGGTCTAAATAAGGGCCTGGACCCCTGAGTGCCCACTTCTGGCGCATTAGTGGTCTTGAGCTCTGGGCTGCTGGCTGCAGGGCTCCCTTTGGAGCTGGCCAGGAGGACAGGCCCTATGGCTTCTGCAAGGCCCTCCTGCCCAGATGTGGCATGGGCTCTGTCCAGCACAGCTGGGGTGTCCAGAGAGGAGGGGCAGTTTCCCCTGCCTCCTCACTAGGTGAGGGCTGACCCTTCCGGAGATGCTCTCTGATTTCCTGGATCCCTTGGTTGAAGGAATGGGGCACACTAAACCCTGGGAAGTTGGGTTTGCTCATCTCCTCTTCTTGGTCCTGTAACCCCCGAGGGAAAGCAGTCAGTGAAGCAAAGGACAAACCCTGGGCCATGGTGATAGGAGTTCTTCAACTCCCTTCTAGAGGTCAGCATGACACAGTGAGGACCCTGAGTGGGCCATGTGTCCCTCCCCAGCTGCTGGTTGATAAGGTGGCTGGCTAAACCCTTCAGAGGGGAAGCCCTTTGGTTGTGGGAACCCCTAGACTGGCAAGACCCCCCCACCTGAGCTAGGGTCTCCCTCTGACAGGTGGTCCAGGCCACACACCCTCTCCCAAGCGAGTTAGACTGCCCAGGCGTGGGGAGGGGCAGAGACGTCACAGGCAGGCTAGTGCCCTGCTCTCTTTGGCTGTGGGGGTGTGTGTGTGGGTGGGTCCTGAGACCCTGTGGGGGCCTTGCCTCTGTCCATCCCAGCAGGACAGGGTGAGCACAGTGACCGTGGCAGCCTTGCAGGCATTGCCCTACGAGATGAAGAGAACCGGCCTGGACTTTGGACTGTGTTGTCCGGTACCCCTAAGGGCTGCTGCTGGCCCAGGGGAGGTGCCTGTGTCCCGAGAGCCACTGCCTCCCACTGAAGCCCCTTGTGTCTCCCACAGTGAACATCGTTCTCACTGGGCGGCTCAGCAGCGCAGTTCCTGCCTTAGGTAAGTCAGAGCAACTCCTTTCTCTCTCCTCCCTACCCTCCCCTTCACAGGCCCGCAGGGTCCCTGCCCTCCCCTGCACAGGCCCGCAGGGTCCTGCCTCCTGATGCCACCTGGCCTCTTTGAGCTCAGTCCAGGTGCATCTTTTCTGCACCACAAAGGAGCTCCTTGGCCTTGGGCAAGATTAAACCTCTAGGAGACTCACTTTCCCCGTCTGCAAAATGGGCGCAACAAACAGGATCTCGTCAAAGCCTGGTTATTAGAGTTAAATGAGCAAAGAGGCTTGGTGCTCAGCAGGGCATTGGCACCTTAATACCACCAGCAAATTGTCAGGGGCCTGGTGCAGTTGACAGCTGTGTTTCCTGTAGGTCCTCGGTTCCCCGAGGATCATGAGGTGCCTGGAGATGCCCACCTGTTTCAAAATATACCTGGGATGTAACTGATAAAGATATGGCTGAATGAGGGCACAAAGAGGCCAGTGTTGTTGCCAGAAGAATTTGTTACTTATGTGTCTTGAGAGGCCACAGGAAAATTTCAGGTTGGTTCAGGCAGCCACAGTGTGAGGGAAAGCCTAGTCTGGAGTCTTTTATAGGAGTCTTGCAGGCGGGGCAGGGGCCACAGCTTAGGACTGGCCAGCTCGAGGAATTCCCATGGGCTCTGGGCTGTGGGGTGTTCTCTGGTTGCCTGGTTCCTGGTGCAGGGATACCGTGGGCAGGGAAACAGTGACTTGGAGTGTATGCATTTAATGAGAAGATGGGTAAGGTTCAGTTTTGGATTAACTGGTGTGCTCAGAGAAAGACAAGTTCCAGGCCGATTCGCAGGACAAGGATAACGCTTTGACCCTGTGATTAATGGATGCCCGCAGGACATTAGAATGTAAGAAAACAGTGCCAGCTCTGTCCTTGCCTCCTGCCTGTTTGTCCAGCCCTGGCTGTCTTCATGCGGGCCTAGTGCCCAGCACAGCCAACAGGATGGGGGCCGAGGCCAGCACAGGCCTTTGCTGAGGGGCTGCCAGGAGTGAGTGAATGCATCGGTCCGACCCTGTGGCCCTTGGTAGTCCAGGAGGCTGGGGAGAATGTGTGGCCCCTAGTCTGGGTGCCTCTGACCTGTGTACTGTCTGCTGAGCTGCTGCAGGGAGAGGCAGGAGCTTCCTGGGGTTATAGCAGAAAATCAGTGAGGCTGGCTCAGAGAGGGATCTCTTCTCTGGGGCCCATTGGTCACCGGGATGGGGATGCCCAGGGTCCACAGAAGTGGCTGTCATGGGCCCATCTCCTCGACCTGCCCTCTCAGTTCCCTTCACACACCAGCTCTGGCTCCCTGCAGCCTGGCCTCCTCTGCTGACTCGGCTGGCCCAGGGCCCTGCCTTGCTCAGCACTGAGCCAGCCCCAGGCCGGCCTGGCATCCTGGCCCCTACAGCTGACTCCTCAGTCTCCTCAAACCAATTTCCGGAAGACTGACCAGAGCCACATGGGTCTGGTGTCTGCGGCTATGGCAGAGAGTGGGGGTGTCTCAACCTACAAACATCAGGCCAGGCCAGCCCTCCTGCTCGTAGGGTGGGTGTCATCCCAAACACGTGTGCCTTGTACATGTGCCCAGGTTTAGAAAAGTGATGCTTGGGGACTAGGGCCACTTGCAGAGCCAGGGAGGCTGCAGCCATGCAGGCCCACAAGTTTGGCTGGTCTTAGCTGCTGAGCCCTCAGGCCCCAGCAGAGTCCACATTGCCCACTCCAGGGGTGCTGTGCCTCTGCCGGGCACCCTGGTGTCCTGAGCTGCATGCCCAGCTGAGGTGCTCTGGGGCCCCAGGTGCCCTGGAGTTTAACTGCACCCCCGTAGCTTCTTAAGAGAAGTGGAGACCAGCTCTGGCTGCCTGAGGTGCACGCCTCCAGTGCTCCCCAACCCAGGACTCTGTGATGCAGACTCAGGGCTGCCTGCAGTTCCTACCTGTAGCAGAAGTATTCCTCCAGCCCCCTCTCAGCTGTCACTGAGCTCAGATAGTCCTGGGGACTCCACAGAGGCCCTGGCACACCTCAGAGGTTTTTGCCCCTCAGCCCCTGTCTTCCCCACATTGTCAGGCACTGACTGGGTCAGATGACCCACCTCCTGTGCCCTGGGTCTGGGATTGGTCCACAGCTATCGTGACCCCAGGGCAGTGGCCTGGGCAAGGACTTTTCCCCTCACTCTTTTTACAGCTTCCCCGAGTGCCCAGAGTGGGCCTTCCAGCTCTTCAGCGAGGGGGACACAATAGCAGGCTGTCCAGAGAATGGCTCGCCTCTGGAACTGGTTCATTCCTTGCCCACCTGAGCCGACCACCTTGGCCTGATGCCAAGGGAATCTTAGTTCACCTGCAGTTAAAGCTCAGATAGACCTCTCTGCTCCCCAAATCTTTTATCCTGCATCAGCATCTCCCAAAACACAGTCCTCCCATCATCACACCCTCACCACAGCTCTCACCCTCTACCCCCAGCTCCCCGTCAGGTGACTCCTCAAATTCCCTGCCACCCTTTAAGACAAGGAGTCTTTAAGACACCCTTCAAGATACTGACTCTATTTTACTGATGGGCAAGCTGAGGGCTTGGGTGCACTGGTGTGTCTGGCATGTGGGCCCGGGACTGGATTCACGAGGCCTTTTCCCCCACCTGTACCTGGGTCCTGGGATGGGGGTGGCCATGAGGCCTGTCATCACAGAAGGGTCTGGGATAATTGTCCCTGCTGGTGGCACCCTCCAGGCCCACAGCCAAGAGGCATCCAGGCAAGAGGCCCCCCAGAGCTCCCAGCTCCCTTCATGGACCCCCACCTCCTTCCTGCTCTGCGGCTACTCTGTGTAGGCCGGGTTGACAGCTGCAGAAACCAAGGTTTCTGTGGTCTCTGTTATGGAGAAGAGCAAACAGTAACCAAGTAATGTTGCTGCCCCACATATAGGAATTTGTGGAGTAGCTCTGGGGGCTCTCTGGGGTGAGGCTGTTTGCCTGGGAACCATTGTTGAGAGGCAAGGCTGGGCTGGCAGCTCACTGGCATCTGGACTTGGCTCCTATCTTGGCTGATGGTCCAGACTCTTGATCCCCGAAAGAAGGTCTAGAGGTGGGTCCTGGAGAGAAGTATCTGGCTGAGGCAGCAGGTGACACTCAGGGGAGACATGTGGGCCTGACTCTCCAGCCCATGCAGGTGAGAAACCTGGCCTCTGTGAGTCTGTCTGGGGGAGGAAGGCCTCAGGCCAGGGGTAGGTATTAACTCGCTCTGGCCCAGGTCCTGTGCTGGGGGTCGAGGGCATAGGGGAGCAAGGGCAGTTTCCCTCTCCAGCCCGATGGAGAGTCCTGACTCAGGTCAGCTTCTTCCATTGAGCCTGCACCTGTCTGTGCCCCAAGGGGAGCTTGTGGGCTCACTCCCAGTCCTGCTGGAGCAGGGGATGGGACCTAGACTCTCTGAACAAGGTGGGGTTGGGGTCTCCCCTGAGTCCATGTGGGTCCTTTCTGCCCCCCTTCCCTCACATACCACTTCCAAGTGGTGGCCTTGCCCGTGGCCATGGCTGCCTTGGCTGGCTCAGATCCCACCCTGGGAAGGCCTGTGTTCAATCATGGGGAATCTTGAGCCCCACCCCACACCCCAAAGGCGAAGCCAGCATTTCTCAGCCTCCTCTCCCAACAGCCGCCTGCAGCGGGAAGCTGGAGCAGCGCACAGAACGGCGTGGTGTCATCTACAGCCCCGCCTGGCCCCTCAACTACCCACCTGGCACCAACTGCAGCTGGTACATCCAGGGCGACCGTGGGGACATGATCACCATTAGGTACCACACTCCCGGGGTGCCCAGGGGACTCTGTGCCTGCACGTGTGCGTGCATGTGTGTGATGGTGCATGTGCGAACACATGTAGAGGGCGCACCCATGAGTGTGCATGTGAGCATATGTCTGAGCAAGTACAGCAGGCATACACACGCGTGTGTGTGTGAGTAGATATGTGGAACATGTGTGTTCCATGTAAACACATATGCACTGTAAGCATGCGAGTGTGCCCGGCTCTGTGGGGCTCTGTGGCGGATGAGCCAGAGCTGGGCCTTGTCCTGCTGGAACCCCTCTCCTGGGCTGTGGAGTCTGTCGGCCACTGCAGTGCTGCCTGGAAGAGGGCCCTGGAGGGTGGGGGGGGGCACGCCCCAGCCATCTATGAGCTGGAGGAGGTGTCCTCTCTGTCCTGCATGGATGGCTGGAGGCCAGGCTGGCATGGGGCCCAGGGTCACCTCTGCAGGAGAGGGAGCCAGGCAGGAGCCTGATGCCTGAACTGTGGTCATAGCAGAGGGAAATCGGGTGAGGTGGCAACACTGTGGACCTGAGGCTGGAAGTCCTGGCAGGGGGGCCGTGGGGATATTTGGCTGGGGAGCCTGGGCCTGCATGGAGGGCCCACGTGGGAGTAGTTACTCAATGGCTGCAGAGCTCAGGGGCGTGAAGGGACAACTGGGATGGATCTGTCCTGGCCCCTGTGACTATAGGGCACTCCCTCCAAAGACCCTGTGCTCTCTGGCTGTTCCAGAGTATGCCAAGGCGCTATGGGCTGCTCATCCCACAGCCTGGGCCGGGGGCTGCAGGGCCAGAGTTTCCCCCCAGTGACGAGCTGACACCCAGGCCCAGCCTAGGCCTGCTGGGAGGGCCCGCCTGTGAGTGTGCTGGGTCAGCCCAGCAGGCCAGCATGAGAAGAGCTCTGGCCTTGCCCTTCATGAGAGAGTATGGGGCTCCTGACTCCTCTCTACTTCCGCTTGGGTTGGGGGTGCTGCGTGTGTGCTGAAGGAGGCAGGATGAGACAAGGGGAGCATGCTGTCCCCGGCTGTCCTGATTCATGCAGCCACCTCTGCACCCCTGAGAGTTGGCAGGGGTCCCACTGAGTGACCAGAAGTGGAGGAGCAGGGCCGGGTGGGGCTGGCTGTCCTTGCTGTGGGCTCAGGCCTGACTTTCCCCGCCAGTCTTGGCTGTGTGGGCCCTGTTTACTCACCCACGTCTTCGGTCTTCTCTGCCCTCCCCCCGCAGCTTCCGCAACTTTGACGTGGAGGAATCCCACCAGTGCTCCCTGGACTGGCTCATGCTGGGCCCGGCGGCCCCGCCCCGCCAGGAGGCCTTCCGGCTCTGCGGTTCCGCCATCCCACCTGCCTTCACCTCTGCCCGGGACCATGTCTGGATTTTCTTCCACTCTGACGCCTCCAGCTCCGGCCAGGCCCAGGGCTTTCGTCTCTCCTACATCCGAGGTGACGCTGGCAGCAGGGCAGAGCAGGGCACCACAGAGCACCCAATGTACCCTCAGATGATCCCAGACTAGGCAGCGCCCTCTACCTGCTGAGTCTCCCCCCATGGCCCCGAGCACGGTAGTGGGAGCTGCACAGGTCACTGGCCTGACATTGCAGGCTGGGTTAGAGTGGGGGCCTTGCTCCTCACCCCCCAGGCTCAGGCATTCCCAGGGTCTCAGTCAGTCAGGCGGCATGGAGAGGCTCTTCCTGAGCCTTGCAGAGGCCCAGCTGGAGTGGGGGAGCATGCTGCCCACTCCGGGTCAGAGGCCCTCACTGGAGGGAGGCCCTGCCTGCCCTGACTCTCTCCCCCTGTGCTCTTCACCCTACAGGGAAGCTGGGCCAGGCGTCCTGCCAGGCAGATGAGTTCCACTGTGACAACGGCAAGTGCCTGCCGGGCCCGTGGCAGTGCAACACCGTGGATGAGTGTGGCGATGGCTCGGATGAGAGCAATTGCTCAGCGCCGGCCTCGGAGCCACCAGGCAGCCTGTGCCCAGGCGGCACCTTCCCCTGCAGCGGGGCCCGGTCCACGCGCTGCCTGCCGGTGGAGCGGCGCTGTGACGGCACTCAGGACTGCGGTGACGGCTCTGACGAGGCCGGCTGCCCCGACCTGGCGTGCGGCCGGCGGCTGGGCAGCTTCTACGGCTCCTTTGCGTCCCCAGACCTGTTTGGCGCAGCCCGTGGCCCCTCAGACCTTCACTGCACATGGCTGGTGGACACGCAGGACCCACGGCGCGTGCTGCTGCAGCTCGAGCTGCGGCTGGGCTATGATGACTACGTGCAGGTGTACGAGGGCCTCGGCGAGCGTGGGGACCGCCTGCTGCAGACGCTGTCCTACCGCAGCAACCACCGGCCCGTGAGCCTCGAGGCCGCCCAGGGCCGCCTCACCGTGGCCTACCACGCCCGTGCTCGCAGCGCTGGCCATGGCTTCAACGCCACCTACCAGGTGAAGGGCTACTGCCTGCCCTGGGAGCAGCCGTGCGGGAGCAGCGGTGAGGGGGACGCAGGGGATGCAGGCGAGCAGGGCTGCTTCTCCGAGCCGCAGCGCTGCGATGGCTGGTGGCACTGCGCCAGCGGCCGCGACGAGCAGGGCTGCCCCGCCTGCCCGCCCGACCAGTACCCCTGTGAGGGGGGCAGCGGCCTGTGCTACGCGCCCGCCGACCGCTGCAACAACCAGAAGAGCTGCCCCGACGGCGCCGACGAGAAGAACTGCTTCTCCTGCCAGCCTGGCACCTTCCACTGCGGCACCAACCTGTGCATCTTCGAGACGTGGCGCTGCGACGGCCAGGAGGACTGCCAGGACGGCAGCGACGAGCACGGCTGCCTGGCCGCTGTGCCCCGCAAGGTCATCACCGCTGCCCTCATCGGCAGCCTGGTGTGTGGCCTGCTGCTGGTCATCGCCCTGGGCTGCGCCTTCAAGCTCTACTCCCTGCGCACACAAGAGTACAGGTGGGCACAGCTGCCTGGTGCCCATCTCCTGGCAAGGAGCCCTGGTTTCACATCCCTGGAGGGAGGCGGGAGGGAGCTCACCATCTGGAGGGCTGTGGGATTGTCTGGTGGGGTTCAGGCCATCCATAGGTGGGTTTGTGCTGTGCACACTGGGGTCGGAGGGTTTGGGGGTGGCTGAAGGTGTTAAGCTGCTGCTGAGCCCCTGAACAGGTGTCCGCATGGAGGAGGGAGTGTGGGGTCCTGGCCAGCCCTGCCATCTGCTCTTCTGCCAATTGTTTTCAGAGCCTTTGAGACCCAGATGACGCGCCTGGAGGCCGAGTTTGTGCGGCGGGAGGCTCCCCCGTCCTATGGTCAGCTCATTGCGCAAGGCCTCATTCCGCCTGTGGAGGACTTCCCCGTCTACAGTGCATCCCAGGTGAGTGCCAGGAGGAACCCCACGGGCCCAGGGCTCCCTGTTGCACTTCGGAGAGCCCCCAAGACAGGAGGCCAGGGCAGAGAAGGGCCTGGCATTGAAGGAGGTGGGAGAGGGCCTGGGTCCGGTGACATGGGTTGCCACAGCCAGGTGGGGGCATGTGTCGGTGTTGAAGTCCTGGGTCCCTTGGGGGTGGGGTGGTGCTGGCCTCTGACCCTCAGCACCGCCCCACCCTCCAGGCCTCGGTGCTGCAGAACCTCCGCACAGCCATGCGGCGACAGATGCGCCGGCACGCCTCCCGCCGGGGACCATCCCGCCGCCGCCTCGGCCGCTTCTGGAACAGGCTCTTTCATCGGCCACGAGCACCCCGAGGGCAGATCCCGCTGCTGACCGCTGCACGCACCTCACAGACTGTGCTGGGGGACGGGCTCCTCCAGCCCGCACCCGGGGCCGCCCCAGACACCCCGGCACCCCTAACGGACACAGACAGCCCTGGGGCAGCTGGGGATGGTCCCCCCAGCACCCCAAACCACACACCAGAGGTGGGACCTTCAGTGCCACCCGCCTCGAGCCTGCGGGACCCAGAGTGCAGGCTGGTGGACAAGGACAGGGATCCTCTGGTGGGCAGCCCAGCCCCTGTGGACATGCCTCAGGAGCCCTGCACAGCCCAGGACCCTCGCCCCCCGGCCCCCACTGCCAGCAGCACCCTAGGCCCCCACCCACCAGAGCCGATGGGTGTCTGCAGGAGCCCCCCGCCACCCTGCTCCCCAACATCGGAGGTCAGTGATGATGAGGCCCTGCTGGTCTGCTGACCCACTGGACACACTGGTGACCGCCACAGCCCCGCTTTGTAACCAGGGAATACACAGTTGTTTCTACCCTGCCTCTGCGTCCTTCTTTCTTACAGAGAGGCCTGCCCGAAGCCCGGCCCGCCGGCTGCATCAGCACTCCCCGGCCCCTTGGGCATGGTGGGCAGGCTTGGGGGGCTTGAGCAAGGGAGAGGGAGCTGACGAGCCCCTCTGCAGGCCCAGTGTGCACACAGGCACCCTGGGGTCTCACTTCTATCTCCTCCCGCTCCATTCTGGGACTCCATTGCCAAAGGAGCAGAAGGGCCAGGGCAGGGCTGTCTGGAGTGTTTTCTGTGGCCTCACTCACCCTATGGGGCAGCAGAGCTGTTCTTAACAGGCCGTGAGGGGTCCACGGTGGGCACCCTGTGGGTGTGGCGCCCTCCTCCCTCCTCTGCAGGACCCAGGAGGTGCTGGGTCAAGACGCTACTGCTCTCTCATGTCTGAGTGTCAGCACGGGCTGGGCCAGCCTGATGGCTTTGACCTTTGCCCTCCTGTGGAAGGATCAATCTCTTGGGAACTAGAGCAGGGCTGGGAATGTGGCATGGGGCAGAGGAAGCCGGTAGTGTCTCCTGTAGGCCCTGGCACCCTGGAGAGGCTGCTTTATGCTTTCTCAGGGACAGAGGGTGTGGTGCCAACAGACAGTGGCCAAATCCATCCCATCCTGTCTCAGTGCCTCAGTTTCCCCACCTGTAAACTAAGGTGAGACTGTGAGCTCTGAAGATCTGATACCCACTCTGTGGTGGTTTATGGGAAGAAAGTTGCAGGAAGAATCCCGGTACACAGGGTTCTGAGCCTCGGGCTGGGGGAGAGGGGCCTGGTACTCAGTGTCTTCCTTGGTGATGTCCTTGGGGGCAGGGGTGACCCTGGAGCCCACAGCGCCAGTCCCAGAGAGAGCGCCTGGCTCAAGAAGCAGAGACCCCAAATGCCCAGGGTCTCCCTGGCGTGCCGGGCTCCCTCTCCGGCCAGCTCCACGCATGCCCGCCGCGAGGGACTCCCACCAGGGACTGATCTGAGCCAAGCTCGCCACCAGCCCTGTTTTATTCATAGACCTTTTCAGGCAAAGCTGGCAGGGCAGCGCTGACAGGGAGCCCAGCCCACATCTTTAGGGCTTCCTTACCACAGGCCTCTAAGAATTGCATCTCTTTTTTCCAAGAAAAAAAGAAATTTTTTGCAAAAACACCTCCTCAATAAACAACATGTAAACAGAGACAGCTGCTTCACGCCCCACAAATGTCTCATTGCGTCTTCAAGGGCTTGTCCGTGGTAGGCAGTGGGGAGGCCTGGCAGAGGCCGTTCTCTTCCTCCTCCGGGGAGCCCTGGGGGTAGACCACGAAACACAGCTCCTGGCCCCAGCGTGTCATTGACTCTGAGGACAGACAGACACACAGACAGATGGACCTTGGGGGTCTAACCCCACAGGCAGGAACCCTCAGGTGGTTGTTCTCCCTGGGGGTGGCGTCTGGACACTTTGTTGGGAGATGAGCCCTCTGCTGCCCCTCAGCTAGGGGGAGACCCCGCCGTAGGGGGAGCCCCCACCTCGGCAGGCTACCGGCTCACCTGTGAGTCTGTGCACACACTTTGGTTTGCTTCTCCAGAACACTCCCAGGAAAAAAATGGGCACCCCCGTGAGGATGATGATGACCCCGACACCACACACCATGGGCTCTGAGATGAAGCTGAAGACCAGCAGGAATGCCCAGAAGACCAAGTATGTGATGGGGATGAGGAGGTTTACCTGCGGGAGAGCGAGCAAGCAGGAGCGCCAAAGGCACGGGCCCCCCGCTCTCCTGCTCCCACCTGGGACTTGCCATCTTTTCCTGGAAGCTGAGGTCTGAGGGGCCCCCCTCCTGGCAGCAGCCTGACACACTGGAAGCCAATTCATAGGATGGCCAGCTGGCCAGCTTGTGGGGGATGTGTCTGTTCCAGCAGCTCTGAGCGCCCCATGGCCTTTGTATGTGGACTTGCTACTCACACTTAGCTGAGAGTCAATTTTTTTTTTGCGTTTTCCATTTCAGGCACCAAGCATGAGGGTTTACATGCAAACAGGAGAGCTTTCCTTGCATCTCTGTTTAGGGTTTTCTGGTTTTGGTGTGGACTTGCGGAATCCTGCGTGACCTTGAGCAAACATCTTAGCCTCACCTGCCTGTCTATAAACTGGGACAACTAAAAGCACCCACCTCTAGGGTGTTATGGGAGCTGCATGTGTTGGCGCACACGAGGCCCTGCCAGGGCCCCACTTCCACAAAAGCTGGCATCACTTAGTCACCACCTGCCCCAGGACGCAAGCTCCCGGCACGCTGCCCAGCCTGGCCGCCCTGGGCCTCACCTTGATGGGCCTGTGCAGGGCCGGCCTCCTCCAGCGCAGCACGAGCAGCCCCAGGATGGTGACGCCGTAGCAGAGGTAGTTGATGAAGGACACGTAGTTGATGAGCGTGTATGTGTCCCCCACGAGCATGATGACCGCCGTGGCCCCGCACTGGGAGAGGACTGGGCTGAGGACTAGCCTCCACCGGCCTCCTGCCAGCCCTGCAGGCTGCCCCGGGCCAGCCCGCTCAGGCCAGGGTGTGGGAGCGCCCCAGCCCCCCCTTCCCGCTGTGGGCTGTCCACCAGGCTAGAGCTCATCCCCGCCATTGTCAGCAAGTCCCACATGGCTGGGCTGCCCTGGCTCCTTGTCCTGGCAGGCTTGGGCCCCCCAACTTACGCAGACGAGGAGGGCAGGGATAGGGGTGCAGCGTCTGACGTGGATCATGGCCAGCAGGCTGGGCAGGTGCCCTTCTCGGGCTCCAGAGAAGCATAGCCTGGGGCGTGGGCAGACACGGGTGGGGACCATGAGCCTGACCTGGGGCCTCTCCACTGGCCGGATCCCAGACTTAGCTCTGGATCTGATGTCCCTGGAGCTGTCAGCCCTGACCTCCCACTCCAGGCCCCATCAGACCCACCAGGCATTCTTCCCGCCCACCTAGACTGCCTCCCTATTGCTCTCTGTACCTCAGAGCTGGGATCAGACCTTGCACCCCAGCTTCAGGTGGGGTCTACCCGGCAGGACTGTGCTTCCTCAGGCCCCCAGCACTGGGGTGCATGACAGGGTACACGCCCTGCCTCACCTTGACCACCCTCTCCCCAGTCTAGTCACCTGGAGGAGGTGAACAGGTAGCCATTGATCCCTCCGAAAGTGGAAAGTGCCACGGAGACGGGCATGACCCAAGAAAAGTAGCCCAGCAGCTTCTCCCCGAAGGTCTGAGTGGGCACAGAAGAGAGGCCGTGCATGAGGCAGGGCGGGCGCGGGCCAGAGCCTGGGACCAGGTGGGGCCCCACTCACCACGGCCACTGCGTTCGAGGCCAGCAGCTCCTGGGGGGACATGGCAGTGAAGTAGGCGATGTTGGTGAAGGTATACACGAAGGTCACCAGGGGGATGGAGATGAAGATGGCGCGAGGTAGGTTCCTGGGGGTGGTGTCAGCGTCAGAGTCAGCCTGGACGGGTGGGGGCTGGGGGCTGGGGCTTGGGGGGACGTTGGGGCAGAGGCCCAGCAGCAGACACATCTTTGAGTTTCTACCTCATTCATGGGGAGCCTTAGGGCAAGAAAGGGGGCAACACTGGCCATGCGCTGGGGAGAGGAAGGGCAGGTCTCATGTCTGCACACAAAGAGCAAACTGCATATGGCCAAAATCAGTCTTTAAAATGCCCAAAGTGGGCCTCCCTGGTGGTGTAAGGGGTTAAGAAACAACCTATGAAGCTATCAGCAGCCACTGCAGCATGAGTTTGATCCCTGGCCAGGGAAGTGACCCACATGGCGCAGCAGACCTCTCCTGCCTCGCCCGCTGCTCCCCTCAGCAGTGTATTTCAGTCAGTCTGCCTGTTCTGTTCTCCACTCTGTCTCTGGTGAATCCTCTCAGCTCCCACACCTCTGGCCTGTACCCAGCTCTTGTATGCATAAGTAAATAAATCTTTAAAAAATAAATAAATAAAATAAAATTCCTGAAGTGCTCTGAGAGCCCATTCCATAGACCTAGGGTCCCCTTGGGGACGCCCCGTCAGGCCCAGCTGCAGCTGTTCACTGCAGGCTCCCTAGCTGGGCAGTGGATGCACACACTGGCTTCGCTTGTGTACACGTGTGTCATTTTTAGCAAAATGCAAATCGCTGGGTCCATTTAAAATGGGACAACGCTACTCAACGTTTCTGAGGCCCAGCAAGGGGCCATGGCGTGTCCACAGTCATAGAGTCAGGCCTGCCCTGGGACACACAAGCATCCCTGGCTTTCCAGAGCCTTCCCTGCGGGTGACATGCGTGGCCAGGCAAGACCAGACAGAGCCGCAGGTGGCAGCAGGCCTGTGGTGTGTGGGGAGAGGCAGCCTCTCCCACGGCTCGCCCATCCTCCCAGGGCCTGGCTGGGTGCGCCACTCACTTTCGAGGGTCAACCAGCTCCTCGGTGACATAGTTGAGGAAGTTCCAGCCGCTGAAGGCGAAGGAACCCTGCAGGAAGGCCAGGGCCAGGTGACCCACAGAGGGCTTCATCCAGAAGTCAAAGGCATTGCTGGGCCTCAGTTCCTCAAAGTGCCCTGGGAGGGCCAGAGGTCAAGGGTCAGCATTGTGCTCTCTCTGCCCCCCAGCCCTGTGCACAGCCCCACCCTGGCCCTACCTTGGAAGATTTGGACAAAGCCCACGCCAATGATGAGCGACAGGGCCAGCAGCTTCCCCCCGGTGAAGATGTCCTGGATGCGTGTAGCCCAGCGCACGCTGGAGCTGTTCACCCACGTCAGGAGCACTGGGGAGGTAAGCGGGTGGGTGGGTGCCTGAGGCAAGCCCCTTGCTGCAGGAGGACCCTATTCCCTGCAGCTGGCCGGCCTCTTGGAGACTGGCCGCTGGAGGGAAATCCCTTCACTTCCACAGGGTCAGGGAGCAGCAGGGGCCACTCTGGGTGGGCACTCACTCAGACAGGCCATGGAGAGCACACGGGAGGCAGTGGCGGGGGGGATGCAGTTGGGGAACACGGGCTGCAGCACGTAGTTGGAGAAGGTCATGGAGATGACGGCCAGGCTGGTGGGGTACATGATGAGGACGGCACTCCAGAGGAGCAGGAAGCTGGAATGAGCAAGGGCGGAGTGGCACAGGCCCTGGGCTCAGGTCCCCCAGGGCTGGCTTGGACACTGGGGGCTGGATTTATGTATTTATGGGCTGTTTCAATGGAAATAGGGTTCAGCATAGCCAAGGAGCCAGGGTCTGCCCTCAGAGGCAGGGAGAACAGTTGGGGAGCTCAATCCCACAGTGGTGGCCACCTGCCCAGGCCACAGGCATCTCCTGCAGTGAGCTGACCTGGGGCTGCCAGGCATGGCTCTAGCTGTGGCTCGCAGCAGAGCCTGTGTCCCTGTGGGTCTGGCCCTGAGCTGTGGTCCCCAGAAGGAAAGCTTTGGCATTCAGGGACAGGGCCTTGCACAGAGTCCTAGTGGGGCTGGGGAGTGACCTACAACACTTCTGCCCAAATTTTGCCTCTGCAGGGTGCCCTTGTGGGACCTCACCTGGGTTCCCGGGGACCCTGCCTGTGTCCAGGGGTGAGCCTGTCCTTGGGGTGGTGCTAAGTCCCATCCAACCCCATCCTGCCTCACCCAGGGACAATAGTGACCTCTGGGGCGCCAAGGTCAGTGGCTTCCTCTTGGTCCTCACCTTTCCCTGAAGCCCTGCTTCCTACCCTCCTTTATAAACCCCTCCCCCTCCCCTTGGTTTCTGGGGCACTTTAGCTCCAGGGTCTTCTTTCGGCCCACCCGGCCTTGGCAGGTTGCTCGGCCCGTCTGCCCCCTTCCCTCCACCCACCTCCATGACTGCCTCGTGATGTGGGAAACAGTGGAGGAAACTGAGGTCCATTCCCGAGAGGCTGTCTTCTGCCCCGCTGGTGCCCCACACTCACCCAGCCAGGCCCCCGAAGATCTCGGTGACGTAGGCATAGTCCCCGCCAGACTTGGGAATGGCAACTCCCAGCTCAGCGTAGCAGAGGGAGCCCAGGGCAGTCACGCCCCCACCTAGGACCCAGACGAACAGCGCCAGACCCACAGAGCCTGAGTGCTCTAAGACCCCCTTCGGGGAGATGAAGATGCCCGAACCGATGATGTTCCCTGTGGGGGAGAGGCAGAGAGGTGTCAGGTCCCAGGGTCCCCTCTGCAGCCTTTTCTGTGGGGACCCCGAGTCTGCAGAGAGGAAGGGGGAATGGGCTGCTCCCCGGAGGAGGTGGACGGAGAGCCACGTGGACACCACTGAGTCTCACCAGCCCGCCGAGTCCTGTGGGCTCGTCATCTTCCCCTCCCAGTTCCTGGCACAAGGAGTGGCACACTGTCCATCCACTGAGGCTCCTCTGAGAGAGATGGGTCCTCTTTCGAGTGCCTGCCACTTACGCCCATGAGGTGGCACAGGAACATGCAAGGGGGCTCAGTCACCTGAGTGATGGCAGAGTGGCGCAGGCCCTGGCCTGACCCAAGGCTTTCGGTCTTGTCAGCCTTCAGTCACCTGCCCTCCTGCCAACCTGCTGTCTTAAAGCAATGCCTTGACTGTGATGCTCTCCTGCCACTTAGTGGCCAAAGTCCAAACTCACAGAGTGACACCTCCTCTATGAAGGCCCCCTGGACCCACTACGGTTTGATGCTTTTTTCCTACTTTACAGCCCTGTGGTCCCCCAGGCTGTTCTGTACTTTCTTTCTCTCCCCCCGCTTTTTTTTCTCAGTACCAGGGCACTCCTCTCCCCTGCCCCCACCCTGCCACCTGCTTCCTGGACTCCTCCCTGACCTAGGGCCAGGCTATAGACACAGGCTCTGAAGAGACCTTGTTTCCTGGCACTGTTAAAATGTTTCAGGTCCTGGGCAAGAGCCAGTGGGGTGAGGGAAAAGAACTGGTACATTTTCAGGGCTGTGATTGGTCAACAGCCATCACGGAAGGGATGGGGTGGGCAGTGGCAGGCTGGCAGAGACTCTTAGCCTGGACTGGGTCTGGACAGACGGCCTCTTGCCTTGAGACAGCCCACTGGTTGCAAACAGGGGTCACTGCTGTAATCCCAGGGCCACAGTGGGAAGCCCGCAGAAGCTTGGAGGCCTGGGGACCACTCCCTGCTCAGGTCACCTCTTGAGTCCAGTCTGTACAATGGGGTTATTGTGAGTTTTCAGCAAGATGCAGGGTGGGAAGCCCTTGGCTAGTTCACAGTTGTCCTGGGATGGACTTTGCATCTTCATTGTGTGATTCTGTTGTGTTGTCTGCAAGCTTGTCACAGCCAGCAGCTGTATCAGCTTTGGCCACCTCAGTCCCCCTGCACATAGTAGGTGCTCAATAAATGTCTACTGAGGGACTGGTCTGATGCCCAAAGTGGCCCCAAAGCCCTGCTGTGAAGACTGATGCGCTCATTGTGAAGTGGGAGCAGCCGTCCCGAGTGGGGACTGTGAGCTTGGGCGCAAGGGACATCCTCGACAGGGTCAGCACTGAGTCTTGGGGGGATGGGTATGGGGGGACATGGACTCACAGAGTCCAGCACAGAGAGAGGATGTGCCCACTCTGCTTTCTGAAACTACGGGGAATGCTCAGAGGATCAAGTCATGGTCTGCAGAGGACCTTCATGGCCCAGGATGAGTGCCCCTCCAGTCCTGAGGTCCCTGGCAGTTAGAGCTCTGGGTTACCTGGCATTCACCACCTGTGCAAATGAATCAGGTCACATCACTGGAGAACTGCCCTGGGGCCTGCCCAAGAGGAAATAACACCAGAATCCACAGACTGACCCCATGAATACAAAAGCAACAGGGCTGGGACCAGGGGTGAGCCCCTTAAAAAGGACGGCCCTACCTACCAGGGCCTGGGGAGTAGGGCAGCTCATATCCGTCAGGGCAGAGCCTGTCTGCTCCACCTGCCAGGCCCACGGGTGGGGCTGGACAAGGACACAGTTACGGCCGCCAATCTGCATGCACTCCTTGTCCACCCTCCATGCTCGGGCAGCACGCATTTCCAGTCGGGACGGCCATGATGCCCCACTTGGTTTTCCAGTCACATCCCAGGAGCCCTAAATACATCCAGATAAGGCGGAAATCATTCCTGTCTCCCAGCCTGCAGAGGTAAGCTGTGCCCTCAGCCTGCTTCCCGGGGAGAGGGGCTGCCCCCCATATCTACCGCAGGGGCCTAGAGCCTGGGTGGGCCATTGGGTTTCTAAAGGGCCTTTGAGTTCACTCTATCCAGCCGCAGAGCCTGTTCTCAGGACCTGATGGAGTGGGATTTGCCAAAAGCCAGGGAGGTTGTAAGCCAGCAGGGGCTGGGTGGCCTTGGAAGGAGCTGGGTGGATGTGGGTTGGGGGCGTCCAGGGTCCTGAGCCCTGGGACCTCAACACTCTGCACATTTCAGTCTGGCAGGGTCTCGTGGGCATAGCACCTGGCACCTTGTCCTCCAGAGTCTAAAACGGAAACATCACCAGCCTGTGTCAGTGGCGGGAGACTCTGATGCTGGGATGAGCGGGGGCTTACTACTGTTTTGGACACACGGCCTCAGGTTAGAGCGCAGGATTTCTCAGACTTAAAGGAACACTTGTGCCGGCTGGCATCTCAGGACCTCAGGGCCTCTTCCTGGACAATCTCTGGCCTCTGCCCCAGGTTTGTGCTAGACAGTGGCAGAAAATCCCATGGAGATACACTGGCTGCTCCCGGCACCATGCGATGGGGTAGGGGGGTGATTGCTCTGCAAGGAGCCATGGCTTTGGGGAAGCCTTGGAGGGTGAGGAGGAGGGAGATGCTGAGGCTAGGGTGGGGGCTCCAGCCCTCAGATGGCCACCGGGCTGTGAAGAAGGACCCTTGGACCTGCAAGGGGTGCTGGAGGTGCCTGCCCTGTTCTGGTGGCGGCAGGTTCAAGCCACCCTTTTCAGACCTCAGGCTCAGGCCCAGCAGAGTCAGCTCTGCTGACTCAGGGGACAAGCCCAGTCCACAGGGGTTCCCTCTGGAGGAGGTGGGGAGCAGGGGCCTGGGATGGGCAGGTGGGATGACCCATGGGAGACTGCCCAGCACCCAGTCAGAAGTCTGACCCACAGCATGTGGGAGAAATGAGGTTTCCGAGGCCTCCACCTTCCTGCCCACCCAATGGAATGGCAGTGCCGGGTCCCTGCAAGGCCTCGGTGGGGGCCCGAGGTCCTAGGCAGGTGGGCCAGGACGTGAGTCTCCCTACCCGTAGCCACCCCCCCCCCCCCGCCCCAGCCTCCTCCCGCGCCTCATCCCTCAGCCCGCTCTGGGTGGCTTTTATCACATTAAGATGTTTGGCCTGATGGGGCTTACCCGGCTCCCAGAGGAGGAAGAAAGGACCATTGTTCCCCCGGCCACTGCGGTGTGCGCTGACCTATTTCTGGGAGGCAGCGGCCGACCATGGAGGTCGCAGGGATGGACTGCAGAGGTCGTGTGGGTGGAAAGAACCAGCTGCCCTCGGTGTGTGTGGGGGGAATGTGCTGAGTCTGATTTGGGGAGGGGGCAGGGAGGTCCCATCACCACTCTCATCTCTAGAAACACTTTCAGGAGTTGGCTGTGTGACCTCAGGCCAGTGCTGCTCTTCTGGGCCTCAGTTTCCCCACCTGCCAAGAGGGGCCTCTGGGCTAGGGATAGCAGAGGGCCGGTCTGACCCTGACTTAGGCAGAGGCACTACTGGGCAGAGTGGATGCATCCTGAACGTCTGCAAGGGGCCCAAGGCAACAGTCAGGGGCCTGGTTCCCACCGTGGCAGGCCTCTCTCCAGCACAATGGTCTTCCAGAAGCCATCCAGAAAGCCCTCCCCAACCTCCCACCTTGGCCCCTATGATCTGGACCCTGCCCCACTCTGACGGTGCCTGGCAGATGACCAGGGAGTGTCCTTTAATTTGTCACCCTGGGGGGACCCTGCATCCCAGGGTGTGTATTGAGATGAGAGGCCTGAGCCCCACAAAAGGATAGGCCATCCTCGGGCCTAGGTCATCTCCCAGGCCCTGCCTCTGGCTTCCTCTTTCAGGGAGCTTGGCCACAGTGGGGGCCCCTCGTCACACTGGCCTGCTGGCCTGAGGACAGCAGCCTGGGGTTCCTGGGCATGATGGGGCTGGCCAAGGGCCAGGCCTCCTTTTCTTGCTCTGGGCCATGAGTCCCAGCACCGCCCTGATAGGGCATGCCCTGAGGCCGCCAGGAAAGAGCTCCAAATCTCCATTGGTAGGTCCCAAAGCCTCCGAGGTCACGGTCAGGAGTGCTGACTAAGTGAGAACCCCCAGATCTAGGTCCGAATCCCAGATCCCTTGTGGTAGGGGGTCTGGATAAGACACCTCACTTCTCTGAGCCTTCTTAAAGTGGAGAGAAGAGGCAGGGTGGCCAGCACGCGCTGCCCCTGCCCAGCACATGGGAGGTCCTGGGAGTGCTCGTGGATCCCACCTCAGAGACACTCCGGGCCGCCCAATCTGGCCTTCAGAGACCTGACTCCTGTGGGACCAGCAGTCAGGGCCCTGCCTTGGGGGGCCTGCTTGCTGCCCTGGGTAGAGGCTCCAAGTTCACATTAGGATGCACACATGTCAGGCGCTTTTAGGGGTGCAAGGAGAATTCCCTTCTGAGGTCTTGGCAGAATCCCTGGGAGGTGAGTAGGGACATTTCCAGGCCATGCCTGGAATTGCCAATTGGCCAGCAGGCACCTCTGGCCTACCCCACTTTTCTTTCGAGAGACTGATGAGGGGGAGGCTTGGTTCTCTCCCTGCCAGGCTCAAGTAGCCCAGTCTGGCCACACCCTCCAGGCCTCCCCTGTGCTCTCCAGACCCAGCTCCTCAAGGTTATGACGCGCTCCTACTGCTGAATCCAGCAGCCCAGGCTGCCTCCTCCTCCCTCAGCCTCCTGGCCCTCCTCCTGCCTCGCTGGCTGCTTCTCTGGGACTCCTCTGCTGGTTCTTCCTTTGTCTCTCCCGACTTCTAGATGCTGGTGCTTGGGGCTCAGTCCTTTTCTTTCTACACACGCCCCCTTGGAGACCTCACCCAGTTTCCCAGCCTCTGCTGGCAACCCCCAACTTAAAACCCATAGCAAGGGCCTCTCTGCTAAACTCAACCCAGATATCTCAACAAATAGGCATTGCGAGACTCACATGTTCACAGCGGAAGACCTGGCGAGGACCCCACCATCCCCTGAGCAAAGGCCAGCCCCTCCCAATCCTCATGTGGCCCCGACTATTCCCTGTCTCCCACACCTGGCACCCAGTTCCTCACAAATCTTTTGGTGCTACCTACCAGACACCCAGAAACGCAAGTCTCCTTTATACCTGCAAGGCCGCCACCTGCTCTGAGCCACCTTCCTCTCCAGCCTCCCAACAGACGGGGCTGCCCACCCTGTCCCCACAGCCTCTGCCCCATCCTGAGCCCATCCCGCCCCTCCAGCCACTGGTCTGTCTGACTTCCATGCCAGGCCGTCAGCTCCGGGAGGACAGGGTTTTGTCTGTACTGCTCCCCGCTGTGTGGAGCAGCTGGAACAGCAGCCGGCATGTGCAGCACCTCACTGTGGAACAGGTGAATGAGTGTGTCCAGGGCCGGCAGCCCCCATCCTTGTGGCCTAAGCGGCCGGGTCCCCCATGGTGTCCCAGAGCACCCCAAAGGCATGTGACCTGGACTGGCTGCAGCCTATGGTCCTCGGTTTCCTTGTTTGTATATTGGGGCTACGGGGAGGCACAAACAAGCTCCACTGTGGCTTGAAGTCTCTGCAGGGTCCTGGCGAGGAGGGGATAGGGTTTTGGAGAGAGGCCTGCTCTGAGTGGCCGGGCTACCTCCGCCCTGGAGAGCACAGAGAGGGACCAGGCCAAGGATGGGGGCAGGGACTGGCAAGTAAGGAGCTGGGGTTCAGGAAGTTGGAGTCCCTGGATGCCCTTGAGCCCAACCCGCAAATGCCTGCACAGGCCCCAGAGTCAGAGGGAGAGGCTAGAGCACAGGCAGCCTGGGCCAGGGGGACCCCACTCCACGGGTCCCAGCAGGCCCTTTCCTGGGATGTGGATCAGAAGAGAGAGAGCTGGCCGGGGGCCCTGGTTGAGACAAGAGACCCTGTGCATTCAGTCCTGGGCAAGGGTGGGGGGTGGTCAGGGGTGATTTCTCTGCCTATCTTCCTCCATCCACAGTGGACTGTGGGGCTCAGGGAACCCTGGTTAGATAAGCTTCCAGCACCTTCCCCTGCCTTCCCCATCGAGCTGTCTGAATGTGGTCTCAACTTTGCCAGCACTAGATTAATGTGAAGAAGGGCCCTGGAATGGGAGATGAGTCCAACCTGGCCGCAGTGCCATGGAGCATCCAGCCTGTTTCTACATCTGTAAAATGGACATAAAAATCCCCATCTTGCAAGGTGGGCAAGAGAACTGCCTAAGATCAAGGCAGAACATGTTTCTGCAACATAACAGCTGTGTTTCTGGGTAGTGCCCAGGGGCCTCCCACAGTTGCTGGCCCGGCTGCCTGCCCCCTCCACATTGGCTGGTCCCCTCCAGCTTCTCGCCTGAACTCATCTTAGGTGGACACTCACTCCAACCCAAAGCCCTGTCACCCCCCTAAAGGCCCACTCCTCAGTCTAAGACTCCTCAGTCTAAGGGCAAGGAGCCAAGGGGGAAGAATCACAGGATCTCCTTGGAGGGTCCAGTTGGAAGTTTGGGATGTAAGTTCAGTTTCTGGTCACAGACAAGAAAGATTGTGGGTAAAAGAAAACTTCTCAAGACTTTTGAAGCTAAAATATGACACTTTGCAGACATTTTTGACTAGGACCAGGCTCCCCAGGGCAGGAAGGAAGGGTAATATGGGGGAGGTGGGCCCCCAGCAGTGAACTGGGGGGAGCCCTTTGAGGCAGGGGGGAGAGCAGAGACACAGACTCAGCCCCACTTGTCTCCTCTCTCACCTCCTGTCACCATCTAGCCTGGGCTGATTCTCTCCATATCTGTCTTCTGCCTGCTCTAACCCTCACAGCCCCGCCCCAGGCACACTTGTAGGGCCACCACTGAGTGTACTGGCCTGCGGTCAGGTCATCTGAGTTCTGTTCCTAAATCTGGCATCTCTGGCTAATCCCCTTCACCCCAGCTCAGCCTTCAAGGTCTAGAGGCCAAGGGGCAGTGGCCCCAGAATAGCCAGAGGGACAGAAGGGCGAAAGGGGGGGCTATAAGGGCAGAGCTGGGCTTCACGGGGACATTCTCCCACCATCTGTCCTGCAGAGGTGTGATGGTGGAGACTGCCCCCCACTCCCCACCAGCGCCCTCTTTTGAGGAAATAGGAGCCAGCAAATTTTCCTGACTTGGGGGCGTGGAGGGAGTGGGTAGGAGAGGAATGTAGCTTAATGACACTGGTCTTGGTTGAGGCAGCCAGCCCAGGAAGAGCTGTCTCCCTGCACTGCCTGGTGGGGTAGTGGGCTCCAGACACAGTTGCCCTCATGGCCCACCCATGCTCCCATGATATCTGGCTTCCTTTCCTGGAGACACAGGTCTGGAGAGGGTTCAGGCCAGGACAAAGCTCTACACAGTACTGTGGCCAGTGTCTGGAAATGGCCTTTCCTCCCAGGAGACAGTCAAGCTGGGCACCGGAGACCAAGAAGCCCACCCCCCCCCCGCCCACCCCCACATCAGATCAGGGCCAACTCCTGGAAGATACAATTCCAGGGGCAAGAGAGTGAGACAGGAGTTACCTACCCACAGGTTGTGTTCAGGGCAGGTCTCGGTGTGAGTGTGGAAGGTGACCAAGAGCCAGGCCCCAACCCTAATCCAGGGGTTCCCAGTGTTGGTACAGAGGAGGAGGAAGTGGAGACTGGTTTCTGCCTTCCTGAGTCCCCAGCTTTCACCATCTCCAGAGGGTGGGTGGGGGGAGTGGATACAATGGTTGGGGAGGAATGAAAAGCAGCCAGAACCCCTGTCACGCATTCCCCCCCAGCCCCCCCATCTCCTGGGACACAAGAGATGGAGCAGACAGCTCCCAGACAGGCCTCGGAGGCGCCCGGTGTGGACACAGGCACAGGTCTGGCTCAGCCAGTTCCCGACCGGTCAGAGTTCATGATTTGGGACAGAAGGAGGAAGATTCCACCTCTGTCCCTGTCCCCTGAGCCCTCTGCCAGGAGCCTGCCTGAGGGGCTGGGACGCAGACCCTTTCTCAGGTGGAAAAGTAAGCCCAGAGAGTCAGAGGGTTCCAGCACCTGCGTGAATCCCAAACCAGAAAGCCTTTCCTGCAGCCTTGGTCTGCCTGCCGGCCACTGCCCTCCCTCAGTCACTGGCAACTCTGCCTCCCCTGCCCCAGTCCTGCCACCAAATGGTGCAGTTACTTATATGTTTTGAAACCATTTCCCTTCAGGCCAGCTCTACCTGTTCAGTCTACCCCTAATTCCTACTGCCTTCCAATAACAAACCCCCCACACTGCATTTGCACCTGGACCCTGCACACAGTAGGGCCACCCAGCTGAGCCACAGCCCAGAACCTGGTGTCTTAGCCAGGGTCAGCCTGCTCAGGCCCCACACTTTCAAGAGTCCAGCACCCAAGGGGGCTGCATCATGTCCATTTCATAGATAAGGACAGGAGTGGCAGTGCCCCAGGGGCGCCCCACAGCAAAGAAAAGGCAGGAGGATTCCAGGGTATTTGGCTGAGGCAGTCTTCTCAGGTGCATAAATTGGGGGGCCAGGCAGGTGGGAAGCTGTGTGAGGAGACACAGAAGGAAGGAGACCCACCATCCCCTCACCCGCGGTGTCGCATCTCAGACCTGCAGGAGGCAGGGCAGAGGGGTATGCCGAGCCGCAGCGCGCGCCCCGCCAGCCAGCCCCCAGACTTCGGCCCATTCGCCCCGGCCCCCGCCGCCTCGGGCCTGCTCACCGACGATGATGGTGCAGGCGCTCACCAGCCCGATCTCCTTCTTGAGCGCCACCCGCTCTGAGGCCCCAGGGCCGGGGCCCGGGCCGGGGGAGGGCGAGGGCGCAGGGCCGGGGGTCCCGCGCCCGCCTGGCTGCTGTGTGTGGCTGACCATGTCTCAGTCCCGCCGCGTCCCCGCTCCCTGCGCTGCCGGGTCTGTCCGACCGGCGGCCAGTCCGTCGGTCCGTCCGTCTGTCGGTGCGCGCTCCGCTCTCGCAGCCCGGACAGCGCGCACAGGCGGGCGCATGCGCTGGCGCGGGGCCCGGGCCCCGGGCCCGGGGCGGCGGGGGCCGGGGAGCGGCGGAAGGAGGGCCGGTCGGCAGCCCCCTCCCCCATCTTCCTTAAAGGGCTCTCCCCCGGCACCCCTATCCTGGTCTGGGAGACAAGGAAGGAGAGGACTTGGGGCAGACCTGGGAAGGACTTCCTAGTGGAGCTAAGAAGGGACGGACATCCCGGGAGCCTTTTGTGGGGTGGGGGCACCGAGAGCGAAGGGTGTGCGCCCCACCCCCAGCCTCCGGCTGTCCCTGCCCTAGGGGAAACTGAGGAAGCGAAATCCTTGTCTGTGCTTTGGAAACCCACGTGGTACCAACCCTTCCATGCTCCTTAAATCCTGGCACGGGCCCTCGGAGCGAGTGTGGGGGGCAGGGGTGGAGGTTGGGTACGTTGTACCGGTGGAAGCTGAGGCTCAGAGGCAAGTAGCGAAAAATCACAGCTCCGGGGCCAGGACCGGGCGCAGACCCTTTCCGATGCATCCTTGGCTTCCAGAAGCCGATGGCAGGGTGTGAGGCAGGCCCTGCAGCGACCTGCACAGGCACATCATCAAAAGTCTGGCGAGACAGGAGCGGGGGAGGGCGACTCTGGGGTTCCCACCTCTCATGCAGAGGGGCCCCGACATCTGTGGGAGCGCTGGAAGGGGTTCTGCCCTAAGTCCCCTTCTCTCCCCTCTGTCTAGCTGCCTAGGGCACGGTGCATCTGCAGACCCCGACCATTGGTCAGAGTCGGGCCTCAGTGAACTGGAACGCGGGTCTCCGCGAGGTTCCCCCGTGCAGTCTGGCGGGATCAAGGAGACGGGTCCCCTCAACTGCCAGGAGACACGGGAAAGGCTGGGGCTCCTGAGGTTGCAGGAGGAGGCTGGCCTGCTGGGCCCGAGGGAGGCTGCCGCTTCCCAGAAGCCGTCTGGGTTGTGCAGACCAGGCCCGCGGAGGAGACACAGGGGGGCCGCGTCGGGGGCCACCAGGGCGGCGGGCGGGGCGAGCCTGGCACGGTGCGGGCCGGCGGCGGAACAGCCTTTGTCCCTTCCTGGCGGCCGCCGCGCCGCGCCGTCCTCTGCATGTGGATGAGGCGGCTCGGGGCGCCGGGTCCTCCGCCCCCTCTGCGGCCTCGGGGCCGGCGGGTGTCTGGGGAGCGCCGGGGTCCGACGGTAGCGGGGCGCGCCTGGAGTGGGGCTGGAACTGAAGTCGGATCCTGGGCGCCAAGAGGGGCATCCAGGTGCGGGCGTGGCGGTGCATGGAGCCTGGCGGGCCAGGAGGCAGCTTTGAAGCAGGGGGCGGGGACCTGGAGGTAGGAGCCGCAAGACCCTGGGCAGAAGTGCTGGGGGCACGTGGGGGGGGAGGCTACCCGGTGAAACCTCATCCCTCGCGCTCCCGTCGGAGCCCCGCATTCTTGGCGCCAGTCGCCTCCCGCCCCAGAGACGCGCTGCACCGGCTGTCTTAAAGGAACCTCGCGCTTGGGGTGGGGGGCGAGGCTGCGCGAGCCCTGCAGACTCTTGCTCCTCTGGGATGTGGGCGGAGGCTAGTTTGACCTGCTAGTTTGACTCTTCCCACCCAGTGGGCCTCGCAACGCTAGGGTCTGCTGCGTGAGGGACCAGCCGGGGCGCCTGCACCCAGGGCCTCGCTGGCTCAGAGCCTGTGGCTTTCCAAGGGTGAGCCTCTCCTGGGTCTGAAATGTGGACCATGTGTTAGCTGAGAAGGGGTGACTCTAGGGCCCTGCACAGGATGCCGTGTGGAGATTGTTGTCCAGGACCGCAGCTCAGGAGCTCATTTTAGTGGACTTGACCTAGAACCTGCAAAGTCCAGTGGGAACAAAGGGTGGAAAGAGCCATTCACTATCCAAAACTTCAATCAGTACAATTCCCCGCATTAACAGAGAGAAAAAAATGAAAGCGATAGGAACTTTCCAGAAGACAATCCTTGCACCAACCAAGAAAAACTCCCGGCAAATTAGCAATAGGAGAGAACTCTTTGAATCTGGTAGATTTCTACACAAATCAAATTCTCCGAGAAACAAACAAAAAACCCCAAACCAAACGAAAACCTTCCAGAAACAACCAATGCTTTCCCACTGAGACTGGAAATGAGGTGGACTGTCAGCACTTTCAATCCTACACAGCACGCTGGTGGAGGCCCCAGTCAGTGCAGTAAGGCAAGAAAAAGAAGAAAAAAGACATTTTGGGTGACCAGAAGCAGGAACATTGACAGCACCAAATGCTGGCAGGGTGTGGAGCAATGGGAATTCTCATTCAGTGCCGGTGGGGATGCAAAACAGCCACTTGGGAAGACGGTTTGGGAGTTTCTTACAAAACGTCAGTACTTCTACCATGTGACCCAGGATGGCATGCCTTGGTTTTTACCCAAAGGCAGTGAAAACGGATATCCACACAAAATGCACTTGGCTGTTAATAGCAGGTTTGTTCATTATTGCTCAAATTTGGAAGCAACCCACATGGCCTTCAATAGGAAATAGGTAAGTAAGCTGTGGTACAGTCACAAGGTGTAGTAACATTCAGCACTAAAAGAAATGAACTACAGGCAAGACTAGACATGGAGAAAATGTAAATGTTTGGCTCTAAGAGAAAGAAGCCAATCTGAAAAGAAGCTAAAAGGTATGACGACATGACATGATTGGAGACAAACCCTCCCCCTCGCCACACACACAACTTTTTTTCTGAAGATTTATTTATTTATGCATACGAGAACTGGAGTACCGGCCAGAGGTGTGGGTGGTGAGAGGATTCGCCAGAGACAGAGTGGGGAGCAGAACAGGCAGAGGGACCGAAAACACTGCTGAGGGGAGCAGCAGGCGAGCCAGGAGAGGTCTGCTGTGCCATGTGGGTAGCTCCCTGGCTGGGGATCAAACTCATGCTGCAGTGGCTGCAGACAGCTTCATAGGTTGTGTCTTAACCCCTTGTGCCCACAGGGAGACCCCCCCACAATTTTATAGGCAAACTTAAGACTGATAAGTTAATTTAGCAGTCACTAGATACAAGTTCAATATAGAAAAACTAATTGTATTTCTATATGCCAGAAACAATTAGAAAAGGGAATTTACAACAGCACAGAAATCAGATACCTAAGAATAAATTTAATGAATGACCTGTATAATTTCCATAGAGAAAACAATAAAACATCACTCAGAGAAATTATAAATATAAATTAATTGAGGAATACATTCTGTTCAAGGATTGGAATTTAGGCTGTTGGTTTTCTCCAAATTGATCTATAAATTCAATTCAATCTCCAAGTCCCAGAGGATTTTGTTGTTGTTGGCTTGATTGTTTTTCTTTTCTTTTTTTTTTTTTTTTTGTGGAATTTGACGCGCTGTTGCTAAAATGAATCTGAAGAAGAACAAAGTCGGAAGATTCAGGCCACAATTAGGAAGATAGTGTGTGTTTGTGCAATGGTATACATCAGCCCGTGGGACTAAATGCGAAACAGACCCATCCACGCTTATCACTGCAAAGCTGACACTCAGAGCAGTGGAGAAAGGACTCAGGTTTTTTGTTTTGTTTTGTTTTGGTTTTTTTATAAAATGGTGCTGGATCGACGGAGTTCCTGTATTTAAATAAATAACAAAAGACTTTATCCCTACCATCCCCTAAAACCAATCCCAGGTGGGTGTTCGGGTGAAATGTGCGCGTGAAAGGTAAAACAATGAAGTGTTAGGAGGAGACTCGAGAGAGAGAATAGACACATTTTCTTAAACAGGACACAAAAGGTACTACTGAGAAAAAAAGTGACAAGCTGGACATTAAAAAGAGACACTTGAGAGCTTGTTTGGAGGTTCCAGCTGCTGTCTGGCTCGCTGCTCCCCTCAGCAGTGTATTTCAGTAGATCTGCCTGTTGTGCTCCCCACTCTCTCTGGTGAATCCTCTCACCCCCCCACCTCTGGCCTGTACCCCAGTTTTTGTGTGCATGAAGAAATAAATCTTTAAAATGAGAAACTTGTGTTAATCAAAAGACGACAGAGAAAAGTAAGCCACATGTGAGAGAAGCTATTTCAATACACACATCTGAAAGAGGATCTGTATCTAAAAATATGAAAATACTACAAATCAACAGGAAAGGATTGTAAACAGGTGTGTCACCCGAGGATGCCCTCATAGGTAATAAAGGTGCTCATCATGAGTCATCAAGGAAATGCAATTAAACCCAGAGCAGGACACGACTGCACACGACTACAATGCTTAAAATGAAACACCCAGTGTTGGCAGGGCCCCAACTCTTGTCCTCTGCAGGAGGAGTGTGCACAGGTACTACCAGTCTGGAAAATTATCTGGCAGTCTCTCTAAATGCCCGTGGCCCAGCCAGCATCTCCCTTCTGTATCAGACACCTGTTTGGGGCTAGCTCAGCTCCTCTAACCTCATCTTGATGTTAGGGTTTTGGCTATTTCCTCTCACTTCATGCAAAACCCACAGGTAGCCTCCATCACCTCCTGGGGCTTAACTGCTATCCAAGGTATGAGATGACATGGGACTCCCAGACCATATGAACTTGGAACCATGTTCACGCATGGTTACAATGCAGGGGATTTATACCTTTGAACTTACATCCTTTGACAGTGTCAGTGGATAAATTCTTCCCTGTCCTCACCCCAGCTACACCGCCAGGAGCCCCGTTCACAATAAGCCCCTCGGGAGAGGGTCCCACAGACCCAGCCATCAGATGCTTTTGGTACAAGCGGTGGTCAGCTCAGAAACTCATCCTCCTGTTGGCTTTCTTGCCTTCTCTGCTCCCCACTTTCCCCTTTCTCAACCCCCTAATAAGAAGTACCACTTAAACTTTTGCCTCAGGCTCTGTTTCTTGAGCATTCAGGCTAAATACACCCCCAGGTATATACCTAACAGAACAAAATATGTCCCTGCTCTAAAAGACAGCTACAATATTATCCATAGTGGCACTGGGGACAGTAGCCCCAGATTAGAAACCATCCAGTAACCCCTAGCAGTGGAATGGATAAGAACATCTGGGTACGTGCATATTCCAGAGGCCTGTACTGCAAAGAAATGAGCAAATTACTAGTACCCCACGGTATGGACATATCTCATAGATATAATATTGAGCAAAAGAAGGGGATGCAGGATTGCATTCTGGGGTGACTCCATTTATATGAGGTTCCAAAACAGGCAAAACTAGTGTATGATACAGAGGTTATCCTGAAAGACAGGGCCTGGGGGTGGACAGGCAGGGGGCACCGTGGCGCTGACCTTGTTCTATGTCTCAATCTGGGCGCTTTTGTGAAAAAAATCATCAATAGAATACTTAGGATTTGTGCCATGTTTTAATGTAGTTTTCACTCACTTCAACAAGAGGGGCCCTGGGTGGGACAGAAGTTGCTTGACAGTGGAGCAAGTGGTTCCCTGGGGCAGCTCTTCCCACTGTTTCTCTGGGCATTCAGGCTGCTCAGCGCTCCCACACCTATTCCAGCCTCAGCTCTTCCACCTCAGCTCCAGCCCAGGCTGCCTCAGTTTCTCCTTGGTTTCCACCATCCAGATTCCAAACCACTCGGTGCTGCCCAAGACTCAACCACATCTTCATGGATGGTTCTTGGGGTGCTCAGGGAGAGAACGCTAGGCCAAGAGTAGTGAATGTATGTGTGTGTGTGTCCCTCTGCCCTTGGGAAACCAGAAAAAGTGTTTTCCCTTGAAGTTGGCTGCCCCAGATCACCAAGGAGCACATCTAGGCAGCCCAGTTCCCCTGTGCTTTCCTGTTCCAGAACAAAGTTTAGGGAGGGGTCTTGAATGGCCTGGAAGTCCCAGGCTGAAAAGTGAGATGGGGTGAAAGTGTGAGAGCCAGCCCCACCTCAGGAGGCTTGGGTCTGCCCCACCTCAGATGACAGTGGCCCTAGGACTGGCCTGGCAGGGGCTCGCCTGGGAGTGGACTGCAGACTAGGATATGCAGGGGGCTGGATCATGGTGGAGTTTCATTTGTAGCTTCCAAATATTGAAGCATACAGTATATTCTAGAGCCTTTTGTCCTACACCTGCTACTGTTAGGGCTGAACATGAGTAGGGGGTATCCAGATGGCTGATCTGGGGACTAAGAGATACAGGTTCAAGTCTCAACTCTGCTACTGACTTCTAAACTAGATGACAGCTCCTGCACCCTCAGTGCCCACGGCTATCCTGGTGGCCAGCATACCTTAACCCATCCCCACTGCCCCCCCAGGCCCTGGGGTACCTGGGCCCACTAGTCAAAGGAGGGAAATGGAGGGCAGAGGCGACCTGGGACTCATCAGTCATGTATCACCCCATGTCTTCCCCAGGAGTGCCTACAGGCACAGCCCTGTCCAGTCCCTGTCGGTGGTGGGTGGGGTTGTGAGTAACAGAGGGAACATGAAAAGTCCCCGTGGGGCTGGGACCTGTGCTCTGGAACTTGGGTCTCCTTTTCCTTCTGGTTGTCCCAAACCCTGCTGGGCCAGCCTCCTGGACCTGGGCACCTCACCCTGACTTTGACTCAAGATACTTGCAATTCTAAAAGATACCACCAGAGGGCAGCCTCCCCTGTGTTATGAGCACAGGTCCTTGGCATAGATCCTTGGGCAGGCTTGACACGCAGATAAGGGATCCAGGCCTCCCCTGGGCCTGTTCTAGGGGTTTGAGGAGGCCAGGCTTCCTGGAACCCCAGGAGTCAGCTAGGAGCCAGGGAAGTCCTGCCCTTGGGCCTGAGTGGGCCTGAGAGATGCAGGGGAGGCCCCGGGGGCTGTGGGTGCTGGCCTGGGTCTGGAAACTCATAGCGAAACCAGAGATCTCGTAGTGAAATTCATTCCGTGCTGCACACCTGCCTCAAGGCAGGGCCGGGGAGGGCCCAGAACCTTATCTGATGGGCCACAGCCTTTCTCACAGCCTAGAAGAGCCGTCCTGGCAGGCCGACCATGGCCTGGTGGGCAGGGGCTCTACGGGCCCTGTGGGCTCAGCTTCCCCACCTGCCCGTAGGCAGGGAGGCGGCGAGCCTGGGAAAGGCGCGGGCGGCGGGGCAGGCCGCTGGGGGGAGCGGGCACCGTGGGGCTGGGCAGCTCCCTGCCTCAAACACCAAGCAACATCAAGACCAGCTGCAAGAAATTGGGGCAATCTAGAGAGGTGGTTCTAACAAACGAAAGCTTTAACGTGAAAACCAATTTTATGCATCACCACCTGCTGCTTGGGTTTGAGAACACATCTGCTGTGGGCCCCGGGCTGCTGACCCCGTGGTGTGGGCTGGCCTCAGTCCTGCCGGAGCCTTGGGGCGACTGTGTGTGGGTAGCACACACAAAGTCTGAACATGGGGTGCTGGACTAGACAGCCCTCTGGTGGCCCCGCTGCCCTAAACCCCCTCCTGTGGGGGTGCCCTGTGCTGAGCAGGTGGGGGGGGGTAGGGGCATCTGACTCCCCTGGGTTGAGAAGGGTGACCCCCTCTGGAGGGATGGAGGCCATGTCTCCCTGTCCAGATGGGGTCTTTGGGGTCCTGGCTGCCCTAAGAAGGGTCTGAGGAGGAGTAACCTCAGTCTGAAAGCTCTCCCCATCCTTGGTCCCTGGCCACCTTCCTGAGGGCCATCTCTCGGAGTGCTGTTTTGGGGTGCTGTCCTGATAGGAATCCTTAGGGGGTCCGAGAGCCCTGGGCCCACCCAGCAAGTCCCAAGGGTCCTCAGGACCCACATGGACCCAAGAGGAAGATGGTGTGTTCCCACTTTACAGGGAGGGAGAGGAGTGAAGTGAGGGTCCTAGGGTCTGCCAGCCAGTGCCCGTGGATAGGGGCCCCAGCTAGCCCTATTGAAGTTGGGTTCTGCCAGGAGCGGAGTGCTGGCCTGGCTAGGCCCTCGGACAGGATAGAGGTGTCATGGGGGGCAGATGGGCAGTGTATTTTCCCCCACTTCAAAAGGAACGACTGGGGTACAGAGAATGAAAAAACCAGCCCCATGTCACAGCTGAGATAGCCACATCTGGGTCACAACCTCTGGGAGGCATGGGCCACATGGCCCTGGGGCTCCCCTCGCCCCACACCAAGGTGCCTGAGCCTCAGGCTAACCTGTCAGTTTCATGCGCAGGGACCCAGGGCTGCGATGACCCGATGTGGCCAGCCTCGTGGAGCCAAATGGGGCCAGGTGGCTTCTTCTTGCCAGAGCTGCCTCTGGTCTGAAAGGGAGGCCCCCCAAATAGGTCAGAGGATATTTAACCCCTGTCATGTTCCCACCACCCCCAGAGCTGCCCATACCTCCCCCAGGGAGCTACCCACAGACCCCTGAACTTCACCTTTCTTCCACCTGGCCTCTTTCTTCCACTTGGCCCCCCAGTCCCTGGGGACTCCCTGCAGGGCCCCCTTTCCTCACACTTGGTGATTTATGGGTCCTGCTCACTCTGAGACCGAGCTCCCCTCAAGCTGAGTGTCTGGGGGCAGCACCGCAGGATGTCCCTGCACCCCTGGACCTCTCTCACATCCCCTTATCCAGGAGACACCCTGCTGCTCACAAAAACCTGGGGGATCCTCCCAGCTCCTCCTGTCCCCCACCTCCCCTGCGCTCCCTAAATCTGGTCGATCAATCCGACTCATTGCCTCTTCTATAACTCCATGATGTCTTCTTGTCACCCTAAAACAAAATTCATAGGTAATATAACCTACAAAGATCAATAGAAGACCATTAAAACAAGGGAGAAATAAAAGAAAAGCAATTTATGGCTTAATCCTGTGTGCTCCATCTGAAAACGCGGGAGTCTGCCCTATGGGGGACTCTGACACTGGCCGTGTGGGCCCTATCCAGGCTGAACTTCGTGGGCGCAGACCGGCGGGGGCTTCCCTCCAGGCTCAGAGCCGCTGGAACCCGCGCTGTCTGAGGGATGCAATTCCCCAAAATGGCAAACAACTCTGGGTACATTTCCAAACAAAGCAAGGCTCCCCTGCCCTCCATATCTGTCACGCTTCTAAGAAACTGTCAAGCAGAAGTAGGCTCCTCACCAGGTGTCACCTCCAGGGCCTGCGGCCATCCCAGGACACCTCTGCCTCTGCTCTGACGTGTGCTGTGCATCCTGGGATGTTTGGCAGCTTCACTGGGTCTCTACCTGTTGCTGTTAGCCTCCCCCACCCCCCACTTCAGATCGTGATCATCAGAAGTGTCTTCAGACATTTGCCCTAGGAGCAAGATTGCTCTCAGTGGGAAACCACTGACCTAGCCCAGTTTCCATGGAATATTCAGGATCAAGACAATTTGCTGCTGGGCAGGATGCCTCCCACGTGCCCGGCCCCATCCACAATATCTGCTCGTGGGCCCGGGGGAGCTGATCCTGTGGTGATCGCCTCTGGCACCATTTCTAAAATACCCCACAGGAGAAGAAGCACAGTCTCTGTCGAAGGCCTCTAACCTACCTGAAGTCGGGGTGCAGGATGTGGGCTGGCAAGTGAGCTGCCCGTTTTCCCTCTCGTGCTGTGAGACCCCGCTTGTTCTCATTTCTCCCTGCAGCCCAGCCCCTGCCTCCTCCCTGGCCCGTGCAGGGACATCTGACCCATCCCTGCCAAGCACCCATTGCCCCCCACTAGCTCTAGCCTTGCTCCCCCTATCCCTGCTGCCTCTAATTCCTGCCTCCCCTGTCCAGATGCTGGGGGATCCTTCCTGGGGGCTGTTTCCTCTGAGGTTGCTCTGGAATTCCACGGCTGGAAGCTTCCTCAGCCCAGTGCCTTTCTCCGGGGTGCCCTCCCCGAGCTGAACCCTCCCCTGCACTGCTGGCCCTGCCCCACCAATGCAGCGCACACCCCCCCACCCCCGCCCCCGTTCCTCCTCTGCTGGGACCCTGTGTGCAGCCTCGTCACAGCCTGGCTCCAAGGAGGCCTGATTGAGGTGATGACTTGGCTCATCCTGTCATGATTCACTGTGTGTGTGTGGGTGCCCCCTCAAACCTAAGGGCAGACCTGGGGAAGTCGGGGAGTGGACAGCACTGCGGAAGAAAGACTTGGGAGGACCCAGAATCTCATCTGCCTGCCCAGAGCCTCTGCCCATCTCCTACAGAGATGGGGGGAAGGTGGGGTGGAGGCGAGTGTCTTTAGGTGGACTTTGGAAATTCTCTATTCAAAAGTGCCCACCGTGGGGAAACCTGCTCTCATGCAAAGTGGAGCAGGGGCTGAGGGGGAGCACTGGACAGGCATCCTAATTCCCGCCTGAGGGGCCCCTTCAGGGTGTCCAGCCTCCTGCCCATCGCCTGGCATCAGCTCTGTGGAGCCTGACCTGGCAGCTCCTGCAGTGTCTCTGGGGTATGGAGCCCTGGGCGTGGCCCACAGTGGGTAGGGGCAGGGGCAGGGAAAGCTGTGCTCCCTACCTGCCCACTCCCCCACCCTTGGTAGAGAACCTGTCCTGCCTTACTTTGCCCTGTGGGTGCCCTGGGATCCCCCCTCTGTGTGGTTCAGAGACTAGAGGCCTGGTGGGGGGAGTAGGGAGGAGGTGTGATGGTGGATGACCCCATCTCTGTGCTGGCAGGGCTGGGTGGGCAGCAGGGAGGGATGCCTGGGTCCTGGAGGGCACAGAGGCGGAGACTCTCTTCCCCGGGGGACTGGGATCAGTGCTCCCAACTGGGCAGTGACTTTTGCCCTCCACTTCTGGTGGCTATTGGGGGAATAGACTGGTGGCATACCTGAAATTGGCCTGCGGGATGTGGGGTTCCAGGCCCAGACACCACTGCCTGTATGGCTGGTCACACGGGCCCATGCCTCAGTTGGCAGGGTCTGGGCGCCCTGCCCACAGGGCCTTTCCCCCAGTTCCTCAGGCTCCTGTCAGTGACGCACACAGGCCCTGGCTCAGCTCAGGTTGCTCTTGGCCAATGTGAACATGCCCGCTCCAGGGCCTGGCTGGGCTCCCAGGCCCCTTTCCCAAGCCCAGTGTCCTCAGGGTCACCACCTTCATTTCTGTGGCCTTGCCCATGAGTTAGTTCTTTCTAGTGCTTCTGATCAAGATGGCAGCCTGCTGGGTTCTGGCTGCTTCTCCACCTTCTCCTACTAGCAGCTTCGATGCTCAGCAGGAGGAGACAGACGGGCCATGGAGTCCCTGTGCCTTCCTCCAAGGGACTAGCCTGGCCAGGGAGAGCTCCCGGGGGGCACATTGGGACTGGCTCTGGTTGGGCAGCAGAGCAACCAGGGGACTCAAGGACATTCTGCCTGTGGGACTCAAGGACGCTCCCCGACTTGGACCCCGTGTGGCTCTGTCTCCGTGAGTGGGAGGGATGAGCCTCGAGAAGGGCCGTGAAAGTGAGTGCGTGGGTGCAAGCTCCAGAGAACCTGTGTGGGCTGCAGGGTGGTGAGAGGGTGAGTGTGTGGAAGGCCAAGAGCAGGGCGCCCCTTGCCCTGGGGAGGGAGTTTGGGGAGTGGTTGGGAATAGGAGGAAGAATGGCCACTAGGTGTCACCAGGAGTTTGTGGGTCAGAAGACAGGCCCAGGTGAGGGGCCAGAGCCCCCAGGCATGCCCGTTCCCACAGGCAGGGGGCGCTCCCTGGTCTGCCCAGGGGTCCGTGCCTCTCTTACCTGTTGAGCCAATGGGGTGGACTTGCCCCGTCCAGGTGGAGAAACTCTGCATGGAGGGCATCCCCATCTCTACTTCCTGCCCCCACAGACCTGGGCAGGGGACACAGCTAGTGCATGATGGGAGCAAAGCAGCCCCCTTCCCCTATTCCCAGCCCCTCCTGGCCCAGGCGTTCACTGCAGGGGCAGTGGTGGTGCAGCTTCTTCCTGCCAGGGCCTCCAGGTGACCACTCTGTCCTCTGCCCTTGCACCTGCCCATCTCTATACCCACCCCAGCCCAGCACAGCAACCAAATTCCCAAAGAAAACCCCTACCCTGGCTCTTTTGGACCTTATTCAGCCTTTCCCTGGCCCCTCTCAAGCCCAGGCCTACCCTCCTGCACACATTCCCGAAACTCAGTGAGAAGACACTGTGGCGGGGGGGGGGGGGGGATGCTGGAGGTCCAGCCAAAACCAAGACTGTGCTCTGCCCCAGGAAGCTCAGATGTGATAGGACATTAAAGTGACCAACTAAATGAACAGAGAACTTGTGATGGAGACAGCATCACACAGGAAATAAATCATGGAGGAACTGGGAAGACGGTGGGGATGGTTGCTTTGGGGGGGGGGGCTGCCCAGGGGGGTCTTTCTCAGCAGGCAATTGGAGGATCAGTCATGTGAATACCGGAGAGAGGAGCATTCAGGGCAGCTAGAACAGTATGACAGTATGTGCAAAGGTCCCGAGGCAGGAACAAGTCAAAACCTGTTAGTGAAACACCATGGCCTGTGGATGGGTTGCAGTGATGGAACACAGGAGAGGCCCCAGGTCACACTGCCTTCTTCTCCCTGAGTATACTCCATGTGGAGAGGCCATCGCTGCAGGCCGATGGAGCCTTCCCGCTGGGCTGTGACTAAAAGGCCTGTCCTATTTGGGGCTTGTGGTGTCTGGTAAAGAGGAGACACCACATCCCTGTGGGCTGAGCAGCAGGTGAAACCTGAAGAGGAGCATTTCTCTGCTGGCCAGGAACTGCCCAAGGCAGGGGGCTGCTCTCTGTCTCTGCGCCAAGCTCCTGGACAGGGTCTCCCCAGCAGGAAGTGAGGTGGAATAGGGCAGAGAGGAGGGACAGAGTTTCTGTCCTGAATCTCTCCACTGCTCAATGCCTTACTTTGCCTTGGTCAGATCCAAAGAATCCAAAACCCAAAGACCTTGTCTCGACAGTGACCTCACAGCCCCATAACCTTGTTCACTTTGTCCGCTGCTCCCTGTCACCCACCTGGCCCCGCCACGAGCCTCCTTCAGCACCCCCCGCCCTCCTCACAGAGGGTGTTGTTTTAAAGTATTGGGCTTTGAAGACACTTCCCTAAAAATATGTTTAAGTCTCTGGGTTAGATTTTAACCTTTGGCTCTAGGAGTCTGTTGGTGACTGTGTCTCAGGCAGATCTTTTAAAACAATTCATTGGACTTTGAGGCATTGCCACCAGCTCCTCCCAGCAGGATAATATTGCTTTAGGTGAAGTTCTGATTTAAATACCTCTTGGAAATGAGAGGAGAAGGAGATGCAGGGGCCACCTTAGACCTGGACAGCCTTGGGGCCCAGCACTTGGCAGAGAGTAGGGGGCAGATTTATGCCCTCTAATAAAAGGGCGTGCTGGTGAGAGGCCCCCAGGGGAGATGCTGCCTCACCACTCAGGTCTTGGGATAGAGAGACCTGATTACAGGATTACAGGACCCCTGCCCCCCCACCCCCACAGTCCAGGCCCCACCCAGAAGGAGGACAGTTATAGCCTAGTGAAGTGCTTTCCTGCACAATCCAGAGTGTCCATGGTGCCTCCCTGTAACATGTGGGTACCCCATGATGCCCACACCCCACACCTTGCCTGAGGTCATTATGTGTCATTTGCTGACTATAAAACATGGCTCACAGGGGCATAAACAGGGCCAGATGTGCCGTGCTCGACACCCTGGCCCCAGCCTGGCCCAGCACTTTCAGCTTAGATTAGCCCTACGAAGCTCCCCATGGGGCCACTCCTTGTCATCCCTCCCTGTGGGTGTGACAGGACCCACAGCTGACCCAGCAGGAAGTGGCAAAGCCCAAGGATTCTGGGGCACACAGCACCTTGCTCAGGCCTTGGCTTTGCTGGAGAGGGATAAAGGCTGATGCCAGGCATGGTCCTGCAGTGGCCAGTCAGGTGGGAAGGGGACAGCCCGTGCCCTCATGCGCATTCATTCGATTTATTCATTCAAGTGTTTGTGGCTATGGGCTGGCGCTGTGGGATAGGTGGTATGGATATATCACGGATTATTTGGCTTACCGTGCAATGTGAGTTGTGGAGGAGCTTTAAGATAATTAAGTAAGTAAAACATGGAATTTCAAATGGCCGTCAGGGAGAAAAGCAGGACAAAGTGGTGAAAAATTGCCAAGGTAAGGGTTGTGATTTGTAATGGAAAGGTCAAAGAAAGCTTCCTGGCAAGTGACACTTAAGCAGTCCAGAGGGAGGTGAGGAAATGAGTCCCGAGCATACCTGGGGAAGAAAATTCCAGGCAGAGGGAGCAGCAAGTCCAGAGGTCTTGAGGTGGGAGTGCTCCTTAGAACACAGTTTGAAAACAGGAGGCATTAACCTGCTAAACCTTTACTGCTCACTGCAGGGAGGAACCTGGCTAATAGAGCCAGGCTGCAGCACCTGACATTCCCAGGAGGGGTCACTGGTAGGGTGGGGCCCCAGCAAGGCCTTGGTGACATCAAGGAGAGTTCTAGACCCAAGTGGGTCCATGTGGCTCTGCCTCATTGCCAGTGACCTCGAGCCCAGGTCTGCTGTCTGCTGGGGACACTGCACGCCCTCCCAGTGGACAGAGCTGCCCTCCGGCCACGGGCCCGCTTGACCAGGGCTCACCAGAAGCCCTCAGCTCTGGGACAGCTGCCAGGGCTTGGGGCCTTAAGGACTGGTAAGGGTTTCTGGCTGAGCCCAGACCAAGCCATTCCAAGGGACAGCTGGAGTGTCTCTCCAGTCAGCATCTGGCAGGTGGCCAGTGCAGCCTCGAGTCCCAGCCAAACACATGTGAGTACACACACACACACACACACACACACACAGGGCCCTGACATGCGTACGAACACACGTGCAAACACGCACACAGTCACTTCTCCACGTGTACTCAGCACATACATGCACACATAAACAACACATATGCCAATAGGCATGTGTGGGCACATGCAAACGTGCGTATGCACATGCCTGTGGGTGCATATACACTCATACACACTCGCGACCCCTTCCTCAGGAAGACTCAAAGATGGCTGGAGAACCCCCTTAGGGTCCAGTCTATTTGGGGTGAGCTCCCCTGGAGGGGGTGGCCCCTTTCCCACCTGCCCAGCCAGGGCAGCACTCCCGCTCTGGCCCAGCCATGTTCCAGGCTGGCTTGGTGGGGGTATGTGTCTGTGAGGAGTAAGGGGCAGCCACAGGGTCTGGCCACTTCTGGGAGTGCTCTGGGCCGAGGCCAGGGGTGGGAGTAGAGTGGACTCACTCACCAGGGCTTTCTGGGGTAGATAGGAGGTGGAATGGTGCCTACATCCCATAGAATCCAGCTGGGCATTCAGCCAAGGGCTGGGGGGGCTACCTAACTCCGGGGTCCTCTAGTTAGTTGTGATGGGACAACCCAAGCTCATCCCTGGGACAGGTAAGATTGGAGAAGTCCTTTGAGGTTCACTGCAGCGGTGACCCCTCCCAAGGGAGCCAGCACAGCCCTCACCTTGTTCTCTTGAAGACCCTCCCCACCTGCCTGTCACTGCTTGGAAGTCAGCCTCATTGATTCCTCAATTCCCAAGACCCCCAAGTCCCCACCCTCCAAATTTTGGGGGTGCTGAAACCTGCCTCATGGTCTCTGTTCGCACCCCATGACACAGGCCAAAGCTACAGAGACCAGAGTCACAACTGAAATCTCCGGTGGTGTGGGAACAGGTCCCCCGCCTGCAGGCATGTGTGGCCATGATGGGGTTCAGTAGCCCCAGCTCCTCCTCCCAAGAGACCTGCTGTGTGGCGTGGACTCTGCTGAGTCCAGCCGCCGACCACCACCCATGCCCACAGCCTGGGCGGGGGACAGAGCTTTCACCTCCCCCACCAGATCAATACCTCCAAGGCTGCCGTCAGCAAATCTCTGACCTCTGGCCCAGCCACATGCTGTGACCCCCGAACCTATTGGTCTTTCCACCAATCCTTGCCCTGGCCTCTGGGGTGGATGAGGGGTGAACCCTGGCTCCAGTGCGGGCCGTTAGGGGAAGGGAGTGAGTGTGAGGCCATCAGCCTCCACGACAGCCTCTTCCCTTCACGCCACACTCAGGGCGACCGTCAGCGCTGTGCCTGGGGCAGGCAGGGGGTTGCTCTCTCAGGGGCCCTGCCAGGCAGAGGAACAGGGTGGGCCAAATATGCCAAAGAGCCAAAGGCCATGAATAAAGGCTTTGGAGGGTCCCCTCAGGGGCCCTGGGAGCCCCCCATCTCTTGTCTGGGGCTGACAAAGGTGCCTCCCCACCCCTTTCACCGCCCACAAATTGCTATTATAGTTCAGGCCAGGGACCTGATGCTCAGAAGCCCCGTCCTTATGTGGTCCTTGCTGAGAAGGCCTCTCTAAGACAGGAAGTAGTCCAGCTGGGGTGGCATGCAGCCCACATTCCCCACAGCCAGGATACCAGTCCTTGGGGGTTGGAGGAACCCCATCTTCCCCATCCAACAGGTTCTTTCCCTGTAACGAGTCCTCCGATTAATCTGGGCCTCAGCAGCCCTGAGGCCCTGGCCAGAGAATGAGGAAGGCACTGCCCAGAGGGCCCCAACATGTTCCGTGGGCCCTGCCCCCCCCCCACTCAGCTGGGTTTGCGGAGGGGAGCACTGTTCAGCCTACACATCCTCCTCTGGCCCAGGCCGTAATGGGGGGTGGTTAGCCTGTTGTCCTGTTAAAGTCCACCATAGACCCTCTCCTTAGAACCACCCTAGGATATGATTTGGGGAGTCCAGAGCTCCCAACTGGACACCGGGGCCCCGCAACTGTGCCCCCCAGAGGGCCTGGTCACAGCAGGACTTACCGTCACTCAGCATGTGACCCTTCTCCGGTTGCCTCTTTGCACCTGGAGTGTCTCCACACGGGCTTCTGCTGGTAAGAGGAGACCCCCCCGCAATATGCATGCCCCCAAGTCCCTGGGCCTTGTGCGTGTGCAGTAGGGATGGGATCATGGCCCAGAGAACCCAGAAAGGGCAAAAAGGAGAGGAGGGGAGGGGAGGGGAAAAGAGGGCAGGAATTGGGGAGAAGGGCAGGGCTGCTGTCTCGGCGGGGAGATGCAGGCCAGGAGCACCGAGGCGGAGAATGCATGTGGAGGAGGAAACTGGCTGAAGGGCCCAGGAGCAGCCAGGAAGTGGGCTCGGTGGGCTGGCTCCAGGGCCCAGAGCCGCCTTTCTCTCCTGACACCATGTGCTTCCACCTTGACCTCTAGTAGCTCCAGCCCCCAGGGGGTATCTTGACCACCTGCTCCTCCCCACCTACTGTGGGGCCCCTCAGTCCCTGCCTCTCTACCGTGGCCTGTCCCAGGAGCTGGGAGGGATGGGCCAGGCCTGGGGTGGAAGACTGGCGAGGTTGTCCCAGGCCGGGTGGGTGTGTGGGCAGCCGGGCTGAGGGAGCCCAGGAGGCCGCCTCCCCTCAGGGCCCTGAGGCCCCTTCCTGGCCTTGTCCCTGCCACAGGCCATGGCTCTGTCCCTCGGGCTGTCTTCTGGGCTGTTGGGCAGCCTGTTTCCTCTGTGTGGGATTTGGCCAGTCGGGTGGAAAGAGACCACCTCAACCCAGCCTAGGGCCTGGTACTAACCTGCACTGGTGCCTCTTCTTTGCTTGCCTTGGGCTAAGACTGCGGTCTGGTTCCCCACCCAGGGCTGGGGAGCCAGTAGTAGAGAGGGGAGTGGCCCCAACAGCCCCCCAGCAAGGGAGCTTGTCTTGGACTCAAGCCTGGGGTGCCAGGCCACTGAGTGGGAAAGCCTGCCGGAAGAGCAGACTGAGCAACTGGGCAGAGGGCTGTGGTGTAGGCCCTCTTCCCGCTCGGGTGCCCAGGGCCCCTCCTGGCTTCCAGATTGGGCAAGTGTGCCCTGGGCTTGCTGGGCCCCTGGGGCTTTGGGAAACATCTGGAGGGAAAGAGACCAGTGGGGTACAGACAGCACCAGGGCCCTGTCCCTACGGTGCCCCCGCCTGCCACGCACCCTCCATAAAGGCTGGGGATGTGGCGGCTGCACAGGGGAGCCCAGGTTCAGATCAGTCCTGGGGCCATGGTTCTCCTTGTGGGGGGTAACCTGAGATCCACATAAGACTCCTCACCACCAGGTCCAGGTGGTCAGACCCACTTCTGACATGTGACACAGGCACACACCACACAGACACACACAGATGATGCACCACTCACGCACACATCACAAAGACCCACATGCCACACAGACCCTCCGAACACAGTGACACGGTCCCGGACACACAGACCGAGCTCTGCCCCTGCCTCCACTGGCACCCCCGGCAGACACAGAAGGCTAAGCCACACTGCCACAGCGGGGCCACACCACACGGCTTTTCCTTCACCCGAGCGGGTCCTCAGTGTCCACTTGGCAGAGCCCAGAGCTGAAGGAGGGCAGCATGTCCTGAATGCCTGATGGGAAAATTCAGAGGGGAAGCAGGGCCAGGGCTAGAGGGCAGTGGGGGGGTGTCTAGGGGTTTTGGGTGCTCCTTGGTGGAGGTGGCTGGATGGGCCAGCCACCCTGGATATCCCGAGCCCCCTGCATCCTTCAGAGCAGGAGCTGTCCCCTCCTTGGGACAGAGTAGAGTGGCTTCTTGCGCTGCCCACCCCGCCCCCCGCCCCCAGGGCCAAGTACCGCTCTCTACCCCTCAGGGTATGGGGCACTTGGCCTGGCCTCTATTCCCTGACCTGAGCTGGTTGGAGCAGATGCCCCACCTCGGAGAGCAGGGCCCGGGGAACCTCTGACCCACTCATCTCTCTGACATTCCACAGCGAGCAGATTCTTCTATAAAGTGCCCCACTCCATGAAAACTCGCGCCCGAGGCCATTTGCGAAGGAGCCGAAGGGGATGGGGGCGATGAAGACAAGCAGGGCCCAGGCTGGGGAGTGTTTCTGGAAGTCAGTTTTCTTCAGCCCCCAGGGCTATTTCCAGAGTTCAGGCAGTGGGGCCCTGAGGTAGAGGCTGCCATTCCCTCTCTGGGATAGAACTTCACAAAAGGCAAGGCAGATGTCGGGGTTCATGGGCTGTTCTTTGGGGCTACACTCCAGCCTGCTGAGCTGAGCGGGCAGCCACTGCCCACTGAGGACTCTACCATGGTCTGTGCCTGTCACCGGCCACTAGGCTTCACTGCCAGCATTCCTCTGCTCAGTACAAGGCCAGGGAGGACACGGCCCTGAAGCTTGCTGAGGGCGAGGGTCCCTTCCTTCAGGTGGCCCCCACGCCTACATCTAGTTGTCCTCCAGGACTCTTCCTGGTCAGCTGCAGGTCACAGTCCCCCGACTCCGGCCCCTGGCCCTTCTGGAGGGTGGCAGGTCAGCTGGGCTGAGCAAAAGTTATGCTAAAGGTCAGTAATGCTAAAAGTTATGCTAAAAAATAGGAAGTGATTGCCAGTGCCAGACGGGTGCCTGCCCGCCATTCATCCTGAGTACGGGGGTGGCTACTCCTGGGAAGGGCCTGAGTCACCCCCCCGATGACTGCCGGGAACCCTAAATCCAGCCTCTGGGAAATGCCAAAGGCTCCCGCCCTCCAGCTGGACCCCTGAGGCTGACTCAAAGATCCATACTCTAGCTGTTGGACATGCCAGTCAGTCTGCAGCAGCCTCCTGGCCCTCAGCCCTTGTAGGACTCTCATTAAGAACCCAACTATGCTGGCAGCATCTGTCCCTTATGCCACTTCGTCTTCTCAGAACCCTGCCAGGTAGGCCCATGTTACAGATGAGGAAGACAAGGCCCTGAGATTTCTCAGGGTTTCATCACCAGTAGCTGGCCACCCTGGCACTTGAACTTGAAGTAAATCTCTTGAATCTACTTGTAAGACTCAAGAGGCCCAGACGTGGGAAGTGATACTTGAGTCTAGAATGACAAGAAGGAGCCAACCAAGTGAATATGCAAGGGGGCTGGGGGAGAGTGTTCCAGGCAGGAAATGCGAGTGCAAAGGCCCTGTGGCAGGAACAGGCTTGGAATGTTTGAGGAATAGACAGGAGCTAAGTAATAGTGGTTCCAAAATGCAAGACACATCTACCATGCAGATGACCGGAGACTGGTTCCCAGATCTGAGCTCCAGCTCCAGTCCTTTGGACCTCACACTGAGTGGAGAGTTCCTGCACCCAAGGATGACATGTGGGGACCTAGGACTCCTACTCTCTCTCCCCAGAGGACAGAATAGGGATACTAGGAAGTGATGACAGCTTGACTCAGCCACAATATATAGAAGATCCAATACCCATCGAGTTCCAGGCCAACCAACAGGATCCCTCGACTCCATGTCCCAGGGACTGAGATGGAGGGGCAGTGGTTGGCATTCTGCTTCCTTATTTTAGATTGCAGCTTTATCTTGATCAAGAGCAGCTGGGATATGACTGAGCCCATGGATGCCCTCCGAGGAGTGAACAGTGCACACTTCCTGTATGTCCACCTGCAAAAGGGAAGGTTTGTGTGGAAAGCACAGATGTTTCCACTGATCCAGGGTGGGTGTCACAAAGATCTAAGATTGTTCATGGGGGAGAGAAACCATATCTGGTGAGGGATCAGGGCAGAGTGGAGTTTAAACGGCAGGTCAGGTGGGGGTGCAGGGAAGGCGTGGCTGGGTCCAGAAGGCTGTGGACTCCATCCACATGACCTTGTCAGAACCTGGCTTGTGGATTTTCTCTTGACACTTTACTCTTCTCTGGAATATACCTCAGTTTCAGACCTTGACTTTCTCCACTTTGTCATCTAAAGTATCCCAAGAGAAGTCATTTTCCAGGAGGTTAGCGAAGACTACTTCCCCTCTCTGTCCCATCACCCAAGATTTGTTTTGAAGACCCTCAGTCCTACTTACCTAGTGCATGCTTCCTTCTCCTCACAGATCCTGCCTTGAACCCACTTCTTTGTACCCCAATTCTTTATTTCACTACAGTTTTCTCAGCTTCCTGGGGGATAGTGGTTTGCTGAGAGAATGTATGATTCACTAGACTTTCGCTATCCATGGCTGACGATAAATCTGTCCTTACTCTGCCCTTTCTTGGTGACGTGGCAGCCATGCTTTCTTTTAAGGTGGTCTTTGGTTTTTAATGTTCTGTGGTTTCGCTATGGTGTGAACTGGTTTGTACTGATCCTCTTTGGGCCTCACTGTATATCTTCAATGGGAAGACTCATTACTTATTTCTGGAAATTTCTCAACAATGAGGTCTTGAATTTTTCCTGTTCTCACTTTCTGGAATTCCTATTATGTGCGTGATGGGCCTTCTTGGACCACTTTACTCATTCTCTAGGGGTTTTAGCTGCTCACCCTCACGCCCTTCTATACCTCTATGCTGCTTTCATTTCATGAAAGTTTTTCAGGTGAGTTTTTCTAATCCCCTCTTCAACCACAATGAATTTTCTATAAAATCTATTTGCTGGGCTTTTCTTTTATACTGCAATGACTATTTGATTTCCTTTGAAATAGATCTTTATTTTCAAATAGCATTTTTATTATGTCTCCCACTCCCTCTTCTACCTCTTTAATAATTTAAAATACACTTTATTATGTTGTCTTTTTTTAATGTATGTATTTTATTTTTATTTTTTGGCATAGAAGAAGTGGGGCATGGCCAGAGGTGCGGGGGTTGAGAGGATTCACCAGAGACAGAGTGGGGAACAGAACAGGTGGATCGACTGAAATACACTGCTGAGGGGAGCCGCGGGCGAGACAGGAGAGGTCTGCTGCGCCACGTGGGTAGCTCCCTGCCCGGGGATCGAGCTCAGGCCTTAGTGATGATAGCGCTGAGATTTAACTCCTAGGCCACGAAGGAGGCCCCCCATTATGTTGTCTTTTTCAAATTGATCTAGTATTTCCAGATCTAAGATCTCTGGCTGATGTAACCAAGGTTGGTTTTTTTGGATCATTCATAATTTTTTTGAATTGTGAGTTCATCTTCACAATTCACAGATTTTTTTTTTCCCATGTAGTAATTATCTTGGACTATGGAAGTGTTCCTAAATGGGTGGAAGTAAGTTTCCTGTCAGCTTTTATGTTAATATCTAGATTTGGGGTTCTAGTACCTCTGGATTATGTAAATTTGAATCCTACACCTGTTTATCTGGCTAGATTTTTGGTTTCTCAAAGATGATGACTAGGAGAGTAGAAGCTTCATTATACTTTTTTTTATTAATAAATTTTACATGAAAGCCTTACAAAGGCATTAGAGTCATTTTGTAGCACATTTAACAAAATGCATTGACTAAAAATAAAGCTGGAATTGTCCCTGAGAATTCAGGACCCCCCACTCTCACTGGGCTCTCAATAGCAATGTGGTCCTGTGGGCAGGTAAGGACCCAGGTCACTGCATTTCCTGAATCAGCGGCAGGTACAGGTCCCCTCACGTGGACAGCCCTTTCAGGGAGCCCAGGACGCATATCCCGCCACTGTGATCTGCCCCAATTCTGAAGCCTTTCCCAGTCTTCCTGGCCCATGACCCTGAGTGCCTCCATGATCTCAAGGTCACTCAGTCCAGGCATCACAGTACATGTCCTTGAATGAAACCTCCCAGTATCACCATCCCCCCTCTACTCACTCCCAGGGGCTCCCTATCTGATTCCAGATTCTGTCATACTGTTATGCCCTAAACCCCAAAGGGGTTCCTATAGCATAGACCCCTCAGACAGGCACACCCTGCAGCTCCCAAGAAGCCAGGTTCTGATCAGCACAGTCTCTTCAGTCCACGACCTTCTGGCTAAAATTGTAACACAGGCCAATCAAGACATGCCGCTGCCCAGCTGTGGATGCTCAGACCTTCCGATGTGCCTAGATCAATTGTTCTTGACCTGGGACAATTTTGTCCTCCTAGGGGATATTTAGGAATGTCTGGAGACATTTTCATTGTTATCACCAGTGGTGACAGTGGTGGTGGTTCGTGGATAGAGGCCAGGGATTCTGCCAAATATTCTACAATGCACAGAACAGCACCCCCAAACAGAATTATCTGGCTGAAAATGTCCCTAGTGCTGCTATTGCAAGAGGCTGAGAGCAGCTTCTTCCCTTTCTCATAAGGGGCTCCTAAGGCCCCTAGAGCTGAGCCCGCACATCCACCCTGGGAGGGAGGGAGAAGAGCGACCTGATCTCCTGGCCCCTGAGGCCCTGGCCTCCCAGTTGGCGGGCAGGGAGCCCTGGGACTTGCCGCAGGCTGAGTGCTGCTAGAGGAAGAAGAATCTCATCTGATTCCAGGGACACCAGATGCCCTGACTCTCCTCTCCACGGCCTGATGGCTCCCAGCTCACACACAGAGTCCTATTTGAGCCAGAAGCCAGGAGGCATCTCCTACCTGCCCACCAGGCCTCCTGTTCGATGGCCTCCTCCCTGCCACCAGCACGTGCTGCCCACACTCCCCTGTGTGATGTGGGGAGCAGGCCCCTTGTGATGTGGGGAGCAGGCATGCGGTCGTTGGAGGAAGCCAGGCCCCTCCTGGGGGTGGGGGTGAGGACATATCTCTGGTGCCATCTTTCCTGTTCTGATAAATAACTGATCTGTGGTTGAGGCAAGAAGGTCACCTCTGCCCAGGGAAGCTCAGGAACAAACCACTTGTGACCGGTGGGAAGAGCCAGGGTGGGGGCAGCGGGAAGTCTGCCTTCCCTGGCTACCAGGCTGCTGGGGCAGATTTCAGAAAAGGGAAGTGCTGAGCTGGGGCAGCATTTCCTGTGGTAGCCACAGGCAGGCAGGGCATCAGGGCGGGCATGGAAAATCAGAGGGGTGGCTGCCCTACCCAGGCGGGGATGAGGCTGGCCTCCCTGATCAGCAGGCCTGGGCCAGGGGGACACCAGCGAGGCGGTCTGATGCTGTCCTTCCTGGGTTGGCACTGGGAATCTTGGGGACAGAAGGGTTTATGAGAACACCCATGGGACCATGGGTCCCTGTTTGGGAGCCTCTCGGAGCTCTCTCTGCCCTCCGAGTAAGGGCCTCCTGGACTTGGTGAGTTGCTCCTCGACTCTTATTCTCTCAGATGCTGCCTGTCCGTACCTGCTTACAGTTCCTGTGTGAAGCACCTGCTTCTCCTGCCACCCCTAGGTGCTGAGGGAGGGCTTTCCTCTGGGAAGCCCTCAGCTCCTGGCCTAGGTGCTCTGGGGAACCCCCATCCACCCAGAAGGGAGGCCAGGCCCGAGCAGCCTATGTGAGCCCGCCCAGGTCTCGAAGGTCCTCAAGCAGTCAGCTCTGTGTCCCTGTCTCTTGGGAGAGAAGTGGGGGGCCTACAGTGAGGGGTCCTGTCCCTCTTCTGAGCATCTCAAGCAGGACCCAGAGGAGTTCTGGGCTTGGGAGGGGAACAGAGAAGAGCCCCAACACAGAGGGCTGCTTGCCCCCAGCTCCCCGGGTCCCCACAACCTCCTTTAAGGATGAGTCCCTCCCAGCCCACCTTGACTTGTCACTATTACTCTAGCCCCACCACACCCCATCAGCTACAAATAAAGCCTGAGGTGGGGGGCTTCTCTGCCTCTTTTGCCCTGCCTGGGTCCCCGCCTGGTGAGCCTTGTGGGCTAGGAGCAGGCCCGATCAGTCCCTCCAGCTGTGCAGCCCACGGCTTCCCAGCACACTCCTCCTGAGGCTCTGAGATTCGGAAATCCCTGGGCTGGCAGGGGATGCATAAGCTGTTGCTTCCACCTCCCCAACTCAGCTGGGACCTGTGCCTGGCAGGGGCAGAGACAGTGAGACCAGCACCTGGTCCTGACCCATTGAGCTCAGGCCCCAGGACAACGTGCAGCGAGGGCAGATGAGCCCTGCCTCCTCCGCACCCCTCTACCCTGCGTCACTACCTGTGTCCTCCGTTCTTATTCTCCCCTCTCTTGACATTGGGTCTGCATTTCTTTTGTTGTCTCTTAAGGCTCAGCCTCCTTTGTTTCTCTGGCTCTATGTAGGTCCCGCCAGCCCCCAGGGCCCTTTGCCCCTCTTTGTATATATTTATGCATCTGTCAATCTGTCTTTCTGTTGCTCGCCATGTTTTTTTCTCTCTCGCCTTATCTTTTTCCCATCACTCTACTCTGACCCCGGCTCCTCTTTGTCTGTGTCTGTCTCTGTCTCCCTATCTCTGTCTCTCTGTCTCTGTCTCCCTGCTTCTCTGTGTCTGCGTGTGCACTTGTGTCTGTCTGTCTCTCCCTCCCTGCCTTCTTTCTCTCTCTACACTCAGCCTTGCCCACCCCACCCCCCAACCTCGCCCTGGTTCCCCAGTCCCTGCTTCCAGCTGCAGCCTTGGCAGGACCCGCTGGGGCATTTCTTAGTGGCCCACGGCCCTCATGTTATCAGTTGGAAATGAATCAGAGATTAGGAAATGAGGGGGGTGGGAGTGGGGGTGTTATCGGCTGGCACATACGGGGCTCTCAGCTAATCTCTGGCGGCCCTGGGTTCGAGAGGAAATGCAGTTGCAACACCGAGCCCTTCTTACCGTCACTGTCATGTCTGCGGCGCAGCTGTGGGGGACGTGGGCTCGAGGTTGGAGAGGGGAGACAGAGAGGGCAGAGGGCTGGGCCCCAGCCCCTTGCAGGCAAGTGTACATCCACCTACACTCACACTTGCACACGTGCGCACACACACACCCATGCATGCACATGCCCTAGGAGCCTCCTGGACCCTTGCACGCTTCCCCATGCCAGGCTGGGCTCTTCATCCTTCTGTTACCTTTGTAGGCCCACATCGAGGCCCTGGTCACTGCAGCGCCTCATTGGATGGTTTCTCAGGCCTTCTCCTGGGTGCCTGCAGCCCATTCTTCTCTTAACAGAGGAAGGAGCCCTGCTCAACTTGCTCACCCAAGCCCTCCCACAGCTCTCAGGACAGCCCAGCCTCCTCACTTGGCCTCCAGGGCCCCGTGTGTCCAGCCCCTGCCTGCCTCTCATCTTCCTTTTCTCTTGCCATGCCGGCCTCCTTACCACCACGCAGCACCTCAGTTTTTGCACATGCTGTTCCTTCTGCCTGGACCACCACTCCCTCTTATCCCACTCCTACACATCCCAGCTCCCCGAGTTTTCATGTCACCTCCGCAGAGTCCAGAGGGTCCCCCAGCACTAATCTATCTCAGGGTCCTGGGGCTCATGGTGTGGGGCTTTCCATCCCCAGCAGGATTATTTTCTGGGAGTGAGTCCCTGTTGACCTCCCAACAGACTGCAGGCATGTTGGGGGTGGGGAATGGCATCCTCCACTTCCTGTCCAGTACCCAGCCTAGGACCTGGCCACACGAGACAGTGGGGTAATGAGCAGATGCCCAGGGCACAAAGAAGCACATAAGCACATACAGACCATGCATGAAAGTGGCCAGAGAGACAGACGCTTGGCAGACATGAGCACGTGGGCTGACTGCATCTCATCAGCTGGGGGCACCCCTGCGACTTGGCTCATGTGAGCCCAGCCCTGTCCCTCAGGTGGGACCCCCTGATGGAGCAGACCTCCTGGACCCGGTTGTCTTGGCCTGAGCTTTGCGGGACCATCCTCAGGTCACAGCCCTGGAGGCCTGGTTCTCTGGGTCCTGGCAGTGCTGTCAATGTGGCCACTTAAACCAGTGTCACCCGCTAGTATTGTGGCTAATGAAGCAGGCAGGCACAAGAGCCACCTCTTAGGGGGCATTTTAAAGACAAGTGGCAGTCCAGGGAGAGCAGCAGAGGCGCACAGGCAGCTCAAGCTTGGTTGTTTTCTCAGCACATTTTGCTTTCGGATTCATCAGTCAAATTAATCCGGGCCAGGAGTTCTCTCCCAGACTCCAGGAGGTTCCAGCTGGAAACAAGCCCTTCTGGGGGTCGGCGGGGTGAGGAGCTGGGCCAAGAGAGGGGTGTAGGCCGGGGAGAGGGGCCACACCCGGGGATTGAGCAGGCTCTTAGGCAGAGAGGGCAGTGCGGGCAGAGGCCAGGAGGGCAACAAGGCACAGCCCTGGGGCCCGCAACATAGAGAAGGGCCTCACCTGGCTCCGTCTGGGGGTCAGGGGTGGCGGGTGATGGCCAGAGGAAGCAGGAAGAGTGGGCGTGGAGACAGAGGCCTGTATCTCGGCCCCAGGGAGTGGGGCTTTGAGGTTCCAGGCAGCTGGTGGGTCATTCGGAGCACCTCAGGCAGCGTCTCTCTTGCTGCTTGGCTCCCCCATCATCACCAGCCCAGAGAAGCAGCAAGTCCCTCTTTGGGTCCTCGCTCACCGCTAAGGTCCCAGATTGGGCCACGCTTGACGAGAGTCTGCTTGTCCCAAACCACAGGCCCTGAGCCGCATGTGCCAAGCACCAGCAAGTGGGAGGCACCAGGGATACCTCTGTGACATTTTGTCAAATCAAAAGGCATTTTCTGTTGCTGCCTTCTGATCCCGCGCCAGCTAGATACCGCCGTCACCCTTGCAGGGTGAAAGGCTCTCGAATTCTCCCGCCCTTTCTCCAGGACCCACGTTTACAAGCACAGGGGTGAATGCGGGGTGATCCTGCAGCACCCAAGTCCAGGGGCAGGTTTTCTGGCCCCTGGGGTGTTGGTGGCTGGCCTGGCGTCTCTCGGCTGGAAATTCTGCAGACTCCTCGGCTGATCTGAGAAACGTGAGAACAGGGCTGGGAAAATCGGCCGTTTTTGTGGTTTGGGGGTTGAAGCAAGTTTCACAACTGATCTCCCAAGAACACGGTCCAGTCAGATGCGCTCCCCACCCGGGGGCCATTTCCCTGCCTGCTCCTGTGCTGACCGCCTTCCCGGTGGGGTCACCCGGGGGAGACCCAGGAGGAGCAGGGGCTTCACCTGCCTGCCCCGCCCACTCCCTGCCCTGCCCACTCCCTGCTTTCCTTCTCTGGGAGAGGCGTGAGAAGAACTGAGATGAGCTGTTTGGAGGGAGTCCTTGTGGTTTCTGCTCATCGTGTGACTCGGGGGCATCGTCCACTCGGCTCCCTCTCTCCCACCTGAAAATCTTTCTCAGACGCCCCTGGGGCAGCTGGACCCTAAAGACCAAGACATTCTTGTGTTGCCGTAATCGGGCTGGGTCGAATAGCAGGGTACTGGAGGGTCTTGTGCTGGGGGTTCAGGCTTAGAAGCGGCACCCCAGGGAGGCATGTCCAGCCTACCCTGGCTCCCCAGAACTTCCACTGCCCCTGCTGCAGACAGCACCCAACTGGGATGGGGAAGGGGTCCTCAGGCCTAGCCCTGCTCCCAGGTGGTCTGGCCCCCCTCAGCCTGTCCTTCCACTCTGGGAAGTCCCAAGCTGCCTCAGGCCAGCCTGGGGCAGAACTGAAATTGGTGACATCTGCCTCTCTGGCCTCTGCCCACTCACGCCAGTCTTCCTGTAGGAACCTCCAAACTTGGAGGAACGGCAGGCGCTGCTCTCCCTGAGAGCACTGCTGTCCTGCCTCCCACTGACCTGAGTCTAGCCAGGGACCCTTTCCTGGTAGTGACTGGTGTGTGATTTGCATCCCTCTGCTCGTGGGCATGATGGGCTGGGACACTCCGTCTCCTACCCCACAAAGCAGGGGGACACTGATGCCCCAGGAGGGGACGTTCCTGTCCCAGGATTCAGTGAGGCAGCGGCAAGCGTGGGAGAGAGCCCCACTTCTTGTCTCTACTGAGGGGGCCGGAAACAGTCCTGTCTGCAGTTACCAAGTGAGGGGGTGCTGGAGACTGGCCATGTCCCATCAGGGAAGTGGTTGCGGGGGGACACACAGACACGGCGAGTGGAGGAGTCCAGCCGGGCCTGTGGGGAACCGCTCAGGAGTCAGGGAGCTTCCTGCGAGGCCAGACACAAATACTTGGGCAGACAGGGAGGTGGGAGCAGGCCCACAGGGCCCTCTGCATCCGAACCAGAGAAGCCCCGACAGCTGAACGCCCAGGCAGACAACCAACTGACATGCGAGGCCCCCAGTGAGTCTGCCCTTTGGGCTGAGTAGCTGGGTGTAGAGGAGCATGACAGTGTCAGGGTCGAGAAGAGACACCCAGACACTGCCGGCGCAGGGCCCAGGAAGGCTGGGGTGTTCTGGGTGCATCTGCTGGTGCCTGGTCCTCCTTCCCGTTCCCTATCCATGTACCCCCCTCCCAGCTTCCTGTTTCTGTTTTGGGGCCGCAGGAACTTCCTCTTCTCATCATGGTTCAAAATCACTTGCTGGGCTCAGCTGGCGACCCAGTGGGGGGCTGGTCATCCCAGCCCAGGGGACATCTACTGAGAGAGGGGGGCTCTGCATCCCTGACTCCCAGGGCCCATTGAGGGGTGAACTCTGGCTTTTCCATGTTGCTCCTGCTGGAGCCCCCAAAAGACTTCCCCACCTCCTGGGATGGAGCCTCTGGTGTGAACACCACTCAAGGCCAAAGCAGGCCAGATACTGTAGGAGTGACTGAGCAGTCACTGTGTCCCCTCCCTGCCTCAGATGGTGAGCTGGAGGCTTCTTACCCTCCTCTTCTTGCTGTTTCCTCCCAGGGGTACAGGCACTTGTCAGGGGTGCTCGGGCCAGCACCACGCTGGCCCGTAGTGCACACACATACACACCTGCACGTGTCCCCAGCAGCACCAGTGCTGCAGTCATCTGGGTACAGAGCAGTGCGGGGCTGGCCCAGGCAGTGCCTTTGTGAGTGCACACGTTGGTGAGCCTGGGGGTGGATTGTTGGGGATATGCATACATGTGTGAGGACGGGTGACTCTGGGTGGACGTGTGTCCGTGTGTGTGTGGGGGGAGCACCATCTCTCTCCTTCCAATTGCATCCTGCAGCCAGAACAAGCTGCCTCCACCAATGAAGCTGAGTTGTGTCCTTCAGGGGGCCCAGGGTGAGCAAGTAGGCTGCCCTCACCCTGGTGACTCCTTGGGGGTGCTGAAGGGGCGTGCCCATGGCACATGCAAGGGAAGCAGCCGTGAGGAGGTGGCTACCAGGGAGGTTACACAGTTCTGAAGCTGACACCTAGATCCACTGAGGACATAATCCCCCAAGGACATCCCAGGATGAGCACCCTGGGGATGGGACTTGGGGACAAAGGCAAGGCTAGAGGCTGACCTCACACGGGGCTTCCTGCTCAGTCAGGTGGCAGAGAAAGAGCAGGGGAGCAAGATGCTTCTTCCAGAGGCTGGAGTGGGGCGGACAGTGGCATTGCAGCCCCAATGCTCTGTCCAACATTTACTGGGCAGTATGGCCAGGTGTCTCCTTTAATGCCTGATGCCCATCACTGTCACGAAAGAGCAGCCGGAGGCACTCTGGTCAGGAGGCAATGGAGCTAGGTAGGACCCCAAGCCAGGTGTGTACACAGCAGGTATGCACACGAACCTCTGGACGGCGCCTCCTGCTCCCGGGGAGCCTCTGCCCCACCGGGATACTGCGAAGGGAGCCCCGGAGCCCAGATCACTTGGTCCCACTGCCTGGCACCCAGCTTGTGCTCCCCGTTAGCAATGGGGGGAGACAGTAGAACAAACACCCACCGATTGTTTACACGGAGGTCTCGGGGCCATAATTAAGTCTCTGCGAATCAGGCTATTATTGGCCAGGTATCTCTGGCAGCCTCCAAAGGGGAAACATCCCGGAACAAAGAACGAAGGAAAGTTGGATGGGTTTTCAGAAATTTTTAAACCCTGAAGAATAGGTCTTTGTTGCCAGCTCCCGCCCGTGGCAGCCTGCCTGGTCCCTGGACTCCAGAGGCTGCCCTGGGCCAGGGGAAGGACCAGGTGGCCCTGGGCCCCGCAGCCCCCAACCTGGTGGCTCCTCCAATCCCAGTGGCAGCACCAGGCATGGGCAGGGCATCGGGAGTGGGGTCCTAAGAATGCCTCGTCCCTGACCTCAATGCCTCTGCCTCACCCTGCCAAATCCTGACAGGTGGGCACCATTGCCAAACCGGAGCCAAACCCAGGTGGGGGTTGGGTGGGGCTGGAGCTGAGGGGTGACCTCTGGTTGCCCAAAGCCCGCCATTTTCTGACTCCACACCACCCCCACCAAGTCTAGGCTTGCCACCCTCTCTCTGCCCCTGCACCTTACTTAAGCTGTTTCCTCCACCTATAATGCGTTTCCCTGCTCCATGCCTCCTAGCAAAGTTCTACTTTTATTTTAAGACTTAGAAAGAAAAGAAAGACTTAGCTCCCAGCCTTCTGTACACTGCAGGCCAGCTGCCCTGCTCTTCCTCTGTCCCTCCCCAGCTAAATGGTCTCCATGCCCCCTGGTATCTGTCCCTGAGGGCAGGTCTTGGGGATCAGGCCAGCCCTGACTTGGCACAGAGTAAGTGAGTGCCCAGCTACTACTTACTACTGCACAGGAAGACCGAGCAGGGCACAGCCATGTTATCCCCTGACCGGCTGTAAACCCTGGGACACTCACGGCCATTCTCTGAGGGAAGTGCTGCTCACCCCACTTTACAAATGGGTTAATTGAGTGCTGAGAGCAGAGATGGCTGGTGCACAGCTGGTTGGGTGATGGTGGAGCGTCCAGAGCAGTGAGCAGCAAACCTGTTCTGGAAAGGGCCACGTGGTAAATATTTTAGGCTTTGCAGGGTGGTCTGGTGGCTGCTGCAATTATTCAATTGTTATTTCAGGGCCAAAGCAACCAGACAGCACCTAAGTGAAAAGACATGGCTGTATTCCAATAAAACTTTATTTATGATTTCATACTGTTTTCATATGCCATGAAACGTGATTCTTCTTTTGATTTTTTTCCCAACAGTTATAAAAGGTGAAACTCAATCTGAGTTCACAGGCGATACAGAAACCAGCAGCCAACCCGTGTCTGTTGTGGACTGTAGCTGGGGGATTCCTGGCCCGGGGCGACAACCCCTGTGTGCCTGTCCCCAGTCTGTCTGAGATTGGCCTGCTCCGTCCTCCCTCGGGGCCTCCAGCTCAAACATGCTGTGTGCTCAGCAAATGAAGGGCGCAAACAAATGAGTGAACCAACTAACCTCCTATCTAACCAGCTAACCAGTTAACTAAGCCCTTATCTCTTGGGTTCAGAGTTGCCCCATTTCCATCTCTGGGCTTCCTGAGCTCTGGCTGACCCCTTGTCCTCTGAGCTATCACATGGACTTCTTGCCCACCCCCCCAAGTTCTGACCTCTGGCCGGGCCTCTCATCCACCTTTCACCCTTCCCGAGGTCACGTGAACCCAAAAAGAAGCCCATTAAATGGCTCAAAGTTGCTAACGGCCACTGGAGAAGGCCAGGCTAAGGGTGTAGCCACGGGTGCAGGGGAGAGGGCTGTGTTAGGTGGGAGGGGATTTTGGAGCAGAGGGGCAGGGTCTGGCTGCCACCGAGAGCTTGGGAAGGATTTTCTAGGCAGACAGAGGACACATTCCAGGCAGCAGAATGTCTTAGACAAAGGTGCCGAGGTAGGACTTGGCAGAGTGTGGGACCACAGTAAATCCAGGAGATTAGATATAGGGGCTCCACTCTATAGGCTGGGAGCAGCCAGGGTGAAGCCTAATCCCACCAGGAGCAAAGGGTGAGGGTCCAAATCCTGACCCTAGCCCTGACCCACTCAGCCGGGTCTGTGAGAGAACAGGAGCCACTCAGGAGCCTCCAAGATCCCCCTCACAAGCCAGTCCTCATGCCATTCCTATTTCAGACTCAAGCCTTTAGATTCAGCATTGCCCCCTCTCAGTCATTCATTCACTCAACAAACACAGGTGGATGGCTAACCACCTGTCAGACAGGCCCCCTCCAGTTTGCAAGTGATAGAGACATGGTCCTCATCTTATGAAAGTGAGGGCTGCTTCAGGAGGGCCTGCCTGGGGAGGGGCCCGGGGGGTCCAAAACTGAACAAGGAAAAGGGCCAACCAGGTAAAGTTCTGGAGAAAGCACAGCGCAAAGCCTCTGGGCAGGAGCAAGCTTCTTGAGAAACAGTCCCGGGGGTGGGGGATCAGAGTGGTGAGCGTGGAGGTGGGCGGGGTGACTGGGCCACTTGGGCCCTTACAGGATGCTGTGAGGACAGCAGCAGGTATAAGTGCCTTTGGAAGGCTAGGTCGGTGCCAGCGACCAGGCTGCTGTTAGCAAAGATTGTTGTCTGGCTGCTGTTGTGTGAAGAGCCAGGGTGGGAACAGCGGGGCCAGAGGCCAGTCCCCAAATGTGCTGGGAGGCCGGCGTGTGGACAGGAGCCTGGGGAGTCCAAGGCCCAGGCTCCCCGGGAGCAGGCGCAGAAGCCGGGGCAGGCCGTGGGCGGTGGGCAGGCCCCAAGCCTGCTGCTCTTGGCCTGACTCTGGCGTTGGCTTGGCGTGCAGCCGCGGGGGAGCCGTGTGTGGGCACGTCCTGGGGTTGCCTGCCTGCCGCCCCAGAGATGGAGCAGGCTGACTCTCAGGCCTTGGGGCTGAGGTGGGTTGCAGGTCAGGAACCACCTGGGACCCTGAATCCAACGCAGAAGACAGAGCCTCCTCTGCCCCAGCTGGCTTGTTCCACCCAGCCTCTCAAATCGAGGACCCACGGAACACCAGACACTCCCCATCACAGGGGTCCATCTGACCAGGTAGACCCCCAGGAGAAAAGTGCCGGCATCTGACCCAGGGTCAACCCCTTTCACCACAGGGCTGTGGGCACCCTCCATCCCAATGCAGGCCTGGCCAGGTGGAGGGGTGTCAAGGGCTGCTCTCCTCCTCTCTGTCCCCAGTGGCACTGGATCTTTCTAAACAGCATTTGGTCCCAAAGTCAGAAGGCTGTGTGTGTATCCAGTCCTGGTCACAGTCTTCCAGGGAGTGCCAGGACTAGGTTCCTGGGGAGTGTGACTGGTGTCTGCAAGGCAGGGCCAAACATGTGAAGGTCACCGGGCACGCAGAGCAGAGTTTGCTAGTGAGTGGGGGCGGGGAGCTGCTGCAGGCCTGGGCTTTGTGGTGCCACCTGAGGGTGGGAAGACCTGCGTGTGCATGCGTGCGCACAGATCTGTTTCTGTGCATGTGACTGTGTGTGTGCCGCACCTGGCATCTGTGTGCACAAGTGTGATGGTGTGTGATGAGGGTGTGCGATGAGTGTGTGCAATCTGTGTGTGTGTGTGTGTGTGTGTGTGTGTGTGTGGCCTCTACTCCTGGGCTGGCCGAGTCCCGTGGCCTGTTTTCCTGCTCCCCCGCCCTCCTACTCAGCGAGTGTTGACTCAGGGAGGGACAGGCAGCCTTCGTTCAGGATTTCCTGGTTGAGCAGAAGTGGTGCCTTGAAAAGGGAACAATTGTGTCCTGGAGTGGATGCTGGAGGGTCTGGCCGCGCTCCGTGGTGTCCAAGGCTACCAGGCCTCTTGCTGCCTAGGCTGGGTTTCCAGAGGTGTTGCAGAAAGGCTTTACCCTTGGGGGGACCCTAGAACGAGTCCGCCGACTTTCGTCTAATGCTCCCCCCACCGGGGCCAGGCAGGTTGGGGACTCTGGGCCTGAGTCCCCTTTGAAGCCTTGGAAGAGACACAGACAGCACAGTGAGAGTGAAGGGGGGGCCTCACTCCAGACACTGGCTGCCGCTGTTCCCCCACCAGCCTGGGCCAGCATATCTGATCTCCCCCCAGCATTACCCGTCCACTGGCCCTTTCCTCAAAGCCTGAACAGATAAAGATGAAAATCTTCCAGGCCAATGGTCTCAATGTAAGAGTGCATGGAAAGTCCCAGAAGCAACGCCTCTTTCAGGGGTTCCAGGAGCATTGGCCTCACAGGGTGCTCCTGAGAAATGCAGAGTCTTGGGTGTGTAGATGGGCTGAGTCAGCCCCTGGGTTTCAACAAGATCCCCTGAAGGCTCTGTTGTCACCTAAGAGACTCTGGTGAGCTTGACCCCCAGGTCCCAGCCCCAGGCCCACTCTTGGGTTAGACTGAGAGCAAGGTTGTTGCAGACCAGGAGGCCGGGGAACTGGGCTGAACTGGAGAAGGTGGGCAGCCAGCCTCACCTGGCCTGGGCTTCCTTCTGTAACCTGGGCAGCAGCAGCAGCGGTGGCCAGGGCCTAATCTGCAGGACAAAGCGGGGATTTGCAGCCTAAAGGCCGCTAATGCGGATACAGCTCCTCTGTCAGCAAGGGCTCCAGGAGAGAGAAGAAGCTCCCCCCCAGGCACAGAGCTGCCTGTCCTGGCTTGTTCTGGATGCTGATGGGACTCAGCCAATGACAGGGAACTCAGCTCTCCCTGAGCAGGGTCGGCTTGAGCAAGGGCCCCCTTTGGGGGTCCCTGGAGAACCTCCAGTCCAGATCCTTGAGTGCTCAGGCCCAAGGGGCCGACCACCACAGACACTGCACCAAATCTATCTCCTGCCAGAAATTTCTTCAGCCCCTCTCACCCATTATGATCCTCCTCCTTCTGAAAGAGGTTTCCTCTGCCCACCCTCCCATTCTGACCCCAGAAGCCAGGCTGGGGGAGATGAGCAAGAACCTTGGGCTCCTGCTTTTGTCCACCTTGGTACCCCCAGAATCCTGACACCAGCCTGCCCCACGTTGGAAAGGAAAGTGTCGACTCCCAGGGGGCTGCAGAGAGCCTGTGGCTTCTGAGACTGAGACAAGAGAATACTGAGCCCCCTTGTGCTGGGATGGCAGTGGGGGGCGGTGTTCGGGCTCTGGTGTCCAGCCCATACCACACTGGGCAGCCACAAGCCAGGTGGCCATTAATAATTAACCCCAGGCCTGGGCCTTGACCTCGTGGGCCTCTGAGTAAACAGACCTTTCTGGCCAAGTGTCCTCAGCCTGCTGGGCCCCTCACGGCTTCTCTGCCCCTTGACCTCTTTTGGTCTCGTGGTTCAGGCCTCCCTCCCCCTCCACAGCTGCCTGGTTGGAGCAGCAACCAGTGGTCTGGATGCTTGGGCCTCTCTGCCCCTGAGTCTGCATCTGCCATCCAAGCACTTGTCTCTGCGGTCCTCTCCCCACCCCCAGGCCTTTGAGATGGGTGTGACTTCTTGGCCACAGTGTGTCTAAACCCCAGCCTCAGCCCCTGCATCAGTGCCTCTAGGGCTTGTTGAGTCTGAAGCCCCCAGCAGCATCTCCAGTCCATAAATGCTGCACTTCTGTGGCTCTATGTCATTCTTATGATTGTGACACCTGGGACCTGCATCCCTAGTCTGGCCCACAGGCCTGGGTCCATCCGGAGTTGACTAGATGGGCTCTCCGGGGTAGGCCAGGCAGGTGATTTCCAGCGTGTGGTTTGGGCTGCAAATCGCGCCCACGGAGGCAGTCGGGATGGGCTGTCAAAGCCACGTTCTAGTTTCACCTCTGTCCTAACTCGCTGTGTGACCCTGGCTCTCTGGGCCTACATTTCCCCATCTGTACTAAAAGAAATGGCACAAAAACCTCAGAGCTTGCCAACTCCAGAACTCTAGACCTTATTCTTGCGTAGAGTGAGACTGAGGACAGGAGCAGGGTGTTTCCCACATCCCACCCACCCAGGGAATCACTCCTGGACAGAGTCATCTGGGTGGGTGGGTGCTGGTTGCCTAGTCTCTGCTTCCTTCCTCTGGGGCAGGCTTTAGGGAACCAGTCTTTTCTCTCTCTCAGACCACATGGGTCAGCCCGGGTGCCCCAGCCCAGGCTCCGGAAGTGGGTCATATGTCCCGGGCCCGGCCAATGGGTGTCAGCCTGGAGACTTTTGCTAGAAAGACCAGGAAGTGGGTAGAAGAGTAGAGGAATAGAGCCTAGAGCTTGTGTTGCTGGCATGTGGAGGAGCTAGTTCTAAGCCAAGCAGAGCTGAGAGACGGGTGGGATTTCCACAGCTGAGATCCTGCCGAGCCCGAAGCTCGTACACCCTGGACTGCCCCACTACAAGAGCAGGCACATTTCTTCTCTGCTCAAACCAGCACAAATGGGTTTCTGACTTGATTTTCAGCTTCTCATCCCTGGCTCAGGACATGTAGAGAAGGTGTCACAAACATGTCACAGCCATGGGTGAACTCACTGCCGAACCTTTGTACAGAAAATGTGCATGGAGAACAAGGAAGCCAATGTGGCTGTGTGAAGGGGTGGGCACCAAGGAAGGGCTGGGCCAGCCCAGGTAGTGATGGGCAGAGAACTTGGGTTGGTGCCCCAGGGCCCTGGGAGCCACTGAGGGTTCTGGCTAAAGAGATGATGGGTAAGGATGTGAATGCTCACAGGTACGTGCCAAATGCACACACGCACACACTCTAGGAGCCCCTGTCCACTGTAGAGGCCTGGAGTTGATTGGGTCAGAGGCCTCTGGTCAGAGAAGGCCCCTCCAGCTGGGCTTGCGTGGTTCCCAGGAGCCCCAGAACCACTGGACAGGGTCAAGAGGCTGCCTCCTCTGCTCTACCATTGGTTGGAAGGGACATCTGGGCCTTTAAAAGTTCAGAGATTCAGTCCCCATGGAGCTCCCTAGGGCTGGATTCATAGAGAAACCTTGTCCTGTGGCCCAGCCTGCCTCTCCAACGCCGGACAGGCCAGAGTTCTAGGTGCAGGTGACTTCTGTCACATGTACACACACACACACATACACAGAGGCATGTGTGCACATGGCAGATGCCGCACATGGGCGATACACAAGCACTCAGTCATCTTCTGGGACCCTGGGTGGGGAAGGTAAGGGGCTTCTGTGTGGGCAGAGAGCAGGGCGATTAACCCCCATGGCTCCTGCCTGCTCTGAGGACTCTGGCCTGGGGAAGCCTCTTTATCAGCCATGGGACCAGTTGGATTGGGGAGGGGGGGTACGGTGCTACTTTAGGGTGACTAGTTATCCCGGAGGGTCCTCCCTAAGCTGTTCCTCTGATGTTGTCTTTCTCTGTTCCTCTTCCTTTCCCTGCCTTGGCCTTGGCATGTTTTAGACGCTTCTCCGTTTTGGACTCTCAGCTCTCTGCCCTCTGTGTCTCTCACTTTCTGTCTCCCAGAGGGGACATCCAGGAGAGGGGCAGAGCCTACAGTTCAGGCCCCTCCGTCACTCGGCCCAGCTCCCATCCTCATGCTGCTCCCTGCCCTGCTTCTTTGCTCTGACCACAGCGGTCTTGCTCTTTGCCCTAGAACTGCCAGCACCCCAGGGGGCCCACTGGCCTTGCCTCCTCCCCCAGCCTCTACAGCCCCTGCTCCTCCCCCGGGAGTCTGGCCAGGGGGCTGGGCCATGAGGAGGCCACAGGGCCAGGACACGTGTCCTGCTTCAGGGTAGAACTTTCGCCCTGGCCACAGGGCCACATTGGCTAGCCCTGATTCTGTCCTCTGAAATCCCCAGTGATCTGGGCAAGACTCTTCCATAGGGCTCCCAACCCCCTCCAGGATGGGACACTGACCCCAACTCAGGGCAGGAGTTGGAATGAAGCAGGATGTGGAGTCCTCAGGTTCAGTTGACAATGCTGTGGGAAGAATCATCCTTCTGGGTTGGGCCTCAGGGAAAAACCCACACTGTTGGGTAAAGGAGAAACAGGGGCCACTTTACAGCTGCGGGTCTTGCCAGAGTGGGAGCAGATACAGGATGTCCCGCAGGGGCATGGAGAGGAACACCTCCCTCTCTGGGTAGCTGCTATTCTGGACACTCACTATGCTCACCACTGCCATCCAGGCCAGAGTCTGCAGACGTCTACCTCCAAGAAGTCCACTTGGGCTGCCCCAGAGTCAGAGGAGCTCAAAGAAGCAGGTCTTTGTTCTTATGGCTTCATCATACTCAAGAGGCCGGAAGTTGCAGGAACAGAGCTGGGTCCTCCACTCATAGGCGTCCCCACCTGCCACCCAGCCTGCCCAAAGCTCAGAAGTGGGCTAGACAGTGAGAGCCAAGCCTACACTGAGGATGGCCTGACTTCAGGCCCCAGAATCCAGGCGAGGCCCAGCTTCTGATCACTGATCGATGGCATTCGAGCAAGACCCCAGGAAAGGAGGCTTCAGTCCTTCCTGGGCCCAGGGCTACCAGCTGCTGTGGTAGATGAGCCTGGGCTGTATGAGGAGATGCCAGGAGCTGGAGAAAGGGCAGAATGGGGCTGGAATCAGACACTTGGAGTCTCAGCTGATACCTGGCGTGGGGCCACCTCCCAGGATTGTAAGGAAATGTGAGCTTGTGTCCAACCTCTCTGCCTGCACACACTTAGCCTCAATCAGTTGTTAGTTGTTAGCTTTGTTTCGGCTGGCAGAGGGCTGGGGAATCCAGGTCCTTTCTTCAGACCTGGGCAAGGCCTGCCACCAGGCAGAGGGGAATGCTCCTGACCATCTGCCTTCTTGAGGCCCCACATCCTCAAGGCAAATATGTGTACTTGCTCGTATACACACACAAACCCCCACACCCCTGGCTTAGCTCTCCGGGACCCAACCACCTGCTGGAAAACCAAGAGCTGCCTTTTCAAAATAATGATTAAGAATCAGCTTTGATTATTCAAATCGAAACTTCCAAACCCCTCTCTGGGGTACCCAGCTCCTCTGGAGCCTGTGAGTAAAAAGCTCTTACTATAGTGGAAAAAATCATCTGCCGAAACAGAAATCTTCCTCAATGTAGCTGAGTCACAATTTTCTTGTGGTTAAGGAAGTCTAGGTCTCCTCTGGTTTTCTTCTAATGGCCCCAACCTAGACGGCCTGGGGGACCCCAATCCACACGGCCTTTTTGCCACCACTATCTAACCCCAGGGTCCTCCTAGCAGAGCTGCTGGCACTAGGCTACCCTGTCCTTCTGGCTGCTTCCTGCAGCTGCTTCCCACTCCTAGGTGGGAGTCCAGCCCTGGAGAGCCAAGAACCAGGGTCTTGTCCCTGAGAGGGCCAGACTGGTGAGCTCTCCATGGACTGTGCCCCGGCAATCCACAGGCCTCTTACCTGCCCAATGTCTTGGGCCCCCGTGGGGCTCACCGCAGCTGGGGATGCCACCTCGATCTTTGCTGAGGCCTCAGGAGCTCCAGAGGCCTGTCCTGCATCTTCACAGCCTCAGCCTTGGACTGAGGTGCTGGGCCCAGCAGGGGCAGGTTCCTGCCCAGCTGTGGCTCCCAGGGCAATGGAGACTAGTGCTGGTTTGTTCCCCCGGCCGGCCACAGGCTGCCGCCCTCCCTTGCAGAAGCTTAGGGTGCCATCAGAGGACATCCTCTGGGAAGAGGAAGGGGTGATATGGACTGGCTACCTGAGTGGCTTGGGGAGGGCCCAACTGCAGACAAGCCTGGCAGGGAAGGGAGGCAGCTCTGTGGGCGGCGGGTGCCCTAGGTGTGTAAGTGCCATGAGCCAGAGGCCACACCTCCTAGGACTGGCCCCCCGTGGAGGCCTGGCCCTCTCCCTGGGCTCTTTTCCAGGGTGCTCTGGAAGCCGGCAGGAACCACGAGCCTGTCCACTCAACTTCTCTCAGCTGACAGGGGTCATGTGCTATCTGCGGCTGTTTCCTGCCTGAGAAATGGGATGCTAATACCCATGGCTTGGGATGTTGAGGGAACTAAGGGGAGTCAGGAGGCCAAGCTCTGGGCTGTGGGGGTGGAAAACTGAGTCTTAATGTAGTTGGGGGATCAGAAGACCCTAAGCATCACTGTGTTGGTACCTTACCAACCTGACCAAGGTTGGTGAGACCTGCTGCTGCTCGCCCTCATCTGGGGAGGCCATCAGCTAGAAGCAGGGGGTGGTGCTGTGGGCCCCTGAATCAGAAGCATGGGGGCACTGCAGGCCCCTGAATCAGAAGCCCTGCAGCAGATGCCAGGGAGGTTCACCTCCCCAGAGGGGCCCTCAGCCCCTCTCGCCGCTCAGCAGGCATCTCTGGCCCAGCTCTGCTGGCCATGTCGCCCAGAGTCATCCCACACCCACTTGGACCAGGTCCTCCCAGGCTTTGGCAGCCAACATTTGAGAAATTAGGTGAGGGGGCCTGGGATGAGGGTGAGGAAGGGAACTATTTATGTCTAAAAGTCATCTTGAAATCTTCAACATATTTTTTATTTTTCAAAACAAAAGCGCTACACGTGGGGCTGGGGGGGGCGGCGGTGAACCTAACTTTGTGGGAAATGAGTCAGAAGGCCATAAAATGTGTTTTTCGGAGCGGAGGGGATTGTTTTACATCTTGTGGCATGAAGACACTGCGAGGAAGCCTTCCTCCTGCTCCCCGGTGGGGCTCCCTGCTCCCAGCTGGGTTGCAGCATCTCCTTCCCTCCCTGAGTTCTCCCCCCTACCCCCCCGAAGAGATGAGCTCTGGCCTTGCTTCCCAAGGGCTGGCTTCTCACCTCCCAGGCCTCTCCCCTCACCTTCTTGACCTCACCTCCCATTCTTCCAGGCCACAGGGGGGCTATGGAAGATGAGGGTCTCATGGTGGGTCTCGGCTTCACCATTCACAATCTGAGAATCTAGGTAGAGGCCGGTGGGCCTGAGGAGCGTCCTGTCCCTCCACCATGGACAGACAGGGGGTAGGCCCAGTCCCAGGGCAGCTGACAGGACACGTGGAGAGACTATTGGCGTTTTCTTCCCCACCTTAAAGCGACATCCTTGAGTACAGGTGAAGGCCTCCCTTCAGGGGCCACCTATGCCTCTGGAGGTCCTTTCCAAGACCAGAAGGACAGGGGTCCTCCCCTAACTTCCCCAGTAGCCAGCATCCCCCACTCCAAGTTACTTCCTCCCCAATTCTAGTCTCACAGAACAGGAAGCAGGATCCTCACCCCAGGGCCTGGAGGCCTTAAACTGGGCTCATGAGTTCTAGGTACCCATGGGAGACAGGCCCCAGTGGTTTAGAGGCCTCGGGTTACGGATCCCTACTCCTGCCTCCCCCTGTTGGGTGGAGCAGAGGGGTAGGACTCTGCCAGGAGCCCTCTGAAGTCTTCAGGGCTGCTGTCCACTTCCATGTGTCCCCACAGCCCTGCCTCCATGGGCTAGGGTCACAGCTGCCATGACAGCCAGGGCCCGAAGGAGTCCATGTTGCCTGTGGGGAGAGACCACTGGCAGCCTGGGGCAGGACAGAAGTCAGCACCAACCTGAGGCCTACATCACATTAGCTGATTCCAGAAACCCAGGATTATGAACTCGATGTTCTCTTTGGAAACAATGGCAAAGGGGTCACCCAGAGTCACCCTCACTCTCGACTGGCTTCTTTTCTTCTGGGGCAAAGAACGGGTACAGCAGACACCAGTTGTTTTCCTGTCTCAGCATTCATGTTCTCTCACTCCAGCCACAACACCTGGATTTTCCTTGGAGAACAGTATCGCCTCCTCCACGCTCATTGCAAGCAATGCGGGTGCAGTTGACTGTCCCTCCAAAACTGTTTTTGGAGTTGGGTGAGAGGAGAAAGGACTCAGCTCAGAATCGGCCACCCATGCTCGATCCTCCTGGATGTGGTGGCTGGTTCAGTTATGAGCCTGTGGTCCAATATAACCTGATTCCAGGACTTTTGATAGAGCATTTCAGAAATGGAAGCTCTAGTCTGGGTTGTTGGGTACTTATTGGGGACCTAGGGTTACTGGGAACCTCTAACAGGAGACGGGAACTAGCACAAATGGGAGACGGTGTGAGAGAGGACTCTCCGTGACATCGTCTGACTGCTGGATCCAGCCATACCTGAAAACATACCCATTGTGTTCTCTTTTCCTCACTGCACTCAGCTCCAACCTGTGCCCTGGCACAGAAGCAGGGTCTGGGTTAAATGTGGAGTGAGAGACCAGTCAGAGCCACCAGCACACAACTGGGCTCACCAGTCATGGAGCCCCGGGTGTATGCACGGGATGGGAGTCGGGGCGACCCACGGCACTTAGCTCCCCGTGGAGACCTCCCTCAAGGGTGAATTTGGGAGCAGGTGCTATGGGAAGTTGCTAAGATTTTCCATTGATTATGATTAGAAAAAGAACCAGTTGGACTTTCTTTTGCATTCACCTCTCTGTCCCAGGCACCTTGACTTGGGACGCTAAGTCCATGGAGTTAGTTCCTTTTGTGAGACATTTATGGACATTTCTGAAACAGCTCCACAAGGCAGAGAGGCTCTGAAGAGTGTGGCTCTGTGCTGTGCCCCAGAGCTACTCTGGTACTCATGAGCCGGTGAAGGAAAGAAAAACCTGGGTAATGCCACTTCCCAACACCAAATCCCATGATAACCTCCCACTGTAGTTACCAGCCATAAAATCTAGATTTCTTGTCCTATAAGCAAGGTGACTTTCTGTGAGTCAAAGGGGATGGTGTAAACAATTATTCGGAAACAGCGGGAAACCACCAGGATGCTGCCAGGCACCCGGGATGTGTGGCTACCAGACACCAAGGCCCCCAGGGAGATAGTCTTTGCCACACTTCTGCCTCATTTTCTGCTCCTCCCTGCCCCATCTGACCACACTGGCCTTCCACAGGAACTTTGCTTTTTCCCTACCCAGAGAAGTCCTTTGAAAGCCAGGATTTTCCACATTACCTCGGTCTCCACCGAACACTGCCTCCTCAGAAGCCTTCCCTAATGCCCGCACCCCTGCCTGGACAACCTCTGTTGTCTCCCTCCTTGCACTGGGCTCTCTGCCTGAGCCCCCAGGCAAGAGGGGAGTGAGCACTGAGTGAACTCATCAGGTTTGGGAACACTCTCCACAAGCATCTGTCAACTTCTGAGTAGAGGCTTGTGTTCCCAGCACACATCTCCAAAGTGAAAGTGAAGGGAAGCAAATTTCAACTTGGAGACTTGGAGGGAAGAGGAGAGGGAAGAAATGGAGCAGGCGGCAGACAGGCCAAGGGAGGGTTCTTCCCGGAACCACACGCTGCACTAGGCCCACCGAGGCCACCAGAAATCAGATGCACCTTGACCTCAGCCCTCGGACACTTCTTTGAAGAAGTGTTTGGGACTGGAATTTGAACAAAGATTGTCAAGCACAACCCCCGCTCCCCCGGGGTGGGACTCTCCCAGCCACACACCCGGATGGGCACAAGACACCAGAGATGTTTACGATTTTCCTAATTACCTCTGTGCTCTCTGATACGGGGGCTCTATGAAATTGTCACAGCCGTGCTTGTCATTTGGCTCTGCTCTCTGTGCACGTACTCGGGTGTGTGTTTACAGAACACAGACGGCAGCGGGGCCTTCATGTGGGCTCTGACACCACCCTTTGGCTGCCACGAGGGACTGGCCCCCCTCCAGGATTCCCAGACAGATTTGCTTCTTCAGCTTCCTAAAGCGAAAAACCCTGAGTATCGGTGATCGCTCGGGGTCTTGGCAGAAAACCCATCTTACCTTGATAGTGCCAACCAAGGGGCTGATTGTGGGGGGTGTGACCAGGGTTAAGGGGGTCAAGAGGGATCGTTGAGGCCCCCAGAGACTATCCCCAGCGCCAACTGTCACCACTGTGGGGCTCAAGGAGCAAGGCGAGGCATTAGTGCTGCTTGAGTTCCAGAGAACTGGACCTGCAGAGGACAGAGGCCTGGCCGCCTGAGAGAGACAGGCAGATGGGGTGCTGAAGCAGGGGGAGAACAAAAAAGAAACGCCCTGATCTCTCTCTCTGCTTCCTCCCCCTGACCTCTGACCTCGCTCTGCTTCCTCCCTCTGACCTGCTGGTGCCAAAACCCCACAGGAAGTCAGAAGGCGCAGGAGCCCCTCCAAGTGGCCCTGGCAGGCTGGACTCCGGGGCAGAGAGCAAGCAGGTGGAGAGTCCCGTGGGCACTCTCCCTATCCCCAGATAGTTCTTGAATCTGCCCATCTCAGTGTCACAGAGCCTCCTTGCTGGCCGCCCGGTGTCCCTCTTGCACCCTGTTGCCCCGCCACACCGAGGCAGGGGATCCCAGTCAGCGAGTCTGACGTGCTCGCCTCGGCTCTGGCTGTCCTTGGGGTAGTGACCAAAGTCTGAACCCCTGCTCGTCTGACCCTGCTGATCCTCCAGCCTCACCTCTTGTCCTCCACCCCCACCCAGCTGCATGCGCTGTGGCCTCACTCGACTTTTTCCAGCCCCTAGAAGGTCACACTCTTTCCACCCTTGATTTTTGTGTAGGCTCTTCCCTCTGCCTGGCTTGCTTGGGTCGAGCCCTCCACGCCTTAGAAACTCCATGAACTCCTTCAGAGCTCAGCTTAAAAATCACATCCTTACAGATGACTTCCTTGAACCCCCAAAGCAGGCAAGGGCTCCTTGCCATCTCAATTTCCTTACTGCACAATATGCGTCACAACTGTAATTAACTAATCAATTGAGTAACTCTGTTTATTGTCTGTCTCCCCAGAGAGGCTGTGAGTGCCACAAGAGCCCACTGACTGGCTGGCTCACTGCTCAGCTTCCAGCGTGGTGCCCGGCGCGTAGTAGGCACACCAAAGATACTTGCTGAGTAACAGTGAGAGGGATGGCAGTTTCCAGTCATGCCACGCTAGTCCATTTGGGCCCATTTGGCATTGAAAACAACAAAAAAAGTTGGATAATTAAAAAATACCTATTAAAATCTCTGAAGAGTTGGCCATCTGCAAGGTAATTGCCAGGCCCAAGTTGAAGGGAAAAGGAAGCCAAGCAGGTAAGCAAGAGAAGCTCCTTTTCCCCTGATGTTTTCCTGACCTTACAGAGTGGAGTTAATTTTGACAGCCTTGTGGACTGAGAGAGACTGAAATCAAATCCCAGGGCTCATACAGGTGGGCATATAAGACCCCATCCCACACTGAAGGGGAGCTCCAGGGGTGACACTCTCAGGATGAGGTGAACCATGATCTCATAGTCTATAATCTCATCTCCTGGTGAGCTGGGAAGACTCAAGACTTATAGATTGATTAAAATGGCCCTGGATTAGCAGTAAGCCTGAGGTTTGGCAGGGGCAAGTGAAAATGCGCTTTCTTTTTAGTAAGAGGATCTTTGTCTTAAATCTCAATTTTTTCTTTCAAATATTTTTTTTCCCAAAACATTGACCTCCACACAGTCAAAGACAATTGGACACACAAGAAAATAAGACATTAGGAATGAAAACTGAAAGAATCCATAGAAGGTGAGAATAGACCTGAAGATCAATTGTTAACCATAGAAGAACTTTGCACATGAGGTTTAAAGAAGTAAGACGTGCCTAAAAATAACGGCAGGCAACCGGCACCGATAAAAAGTGACATAGCAGATCTGAAAAAAGATCAGGAAGAATCTCTAGACAGGAAAACTACAATGACCCAACCAAGAACCCCACCACTGGTGTCCTTTTGCCTACACTGCTGCCCCCCACCAAGGCAGGGGATCCCAGTTAGCGAGCCTGACCTCAATGCTTTGGCTCTGGCTGTTCTTGGGCCACTTTGCCGTAGCTGAAGGAGGCTTGATGATGCCAAGATGACAGCAGAGTAAACACAGCTAAGTTAGGAAACCAGAAAAGCAGTCAGAAGAAATGATCACAAAAAGAAATTTAAAAGAGACAAAAAGCCATAAAAGGAAAATATAGAAAAGGCAACGATAGAAAAGGAAGAGAAGGTCTAACATATGTTTAATATTGCGCTGGAAGGTGAGGAGAGAGAAAATGGAACAGAGACAATGGTTTCAGGATTCATGGATAAGAATTTTCTGGTACTGATGAAAGAATGTGTGGAGGGATACACTGAACTATTTAATGCTTCCTTGTGCTTTAGAGATACAGATCCATGTTTCAGACCACGGAGAGCTCAGAAAACAGATGGGAGATTCTGCACACCGTCTGCTCTTGGTCTAGGCTGTGAGGTTGTATAATACCAAGTTCAACGTAGCACGGGACACAGCAAAGGGTGAAAAAATCAACTCTTGTTTGTCCCTGCCTCTGCGGTTCACCGCGCCTTCTCAGGAACACTGTGGGCAGCCCTGAGATGACCACAGCTGCGTCCTCCTGTTCCTTCTTCCCTCCTGCAGGCCTTGCTGACCACTCACTAGGAGATAGCAGAGCGCCGTGGTCTAGGGTGCAATGGCTTGGGTGAGCAGTGAGGAAGGCCTCTGTCCCACCAAGATTCAGTACTGACATCTTTCTCCGAGGCACTGCGCCCCATCTTTCTGACCCTGGTCTCCCTGTCCTGTGGCTGAGCTCTGGTCTGGACCTTAGGGGTGCTTGGTGGGGACTTATCGACCTGCTGACATGGTCTGGTCCCTCAGGGTGGGGAACCTGGAGGAGGACATTATGCTGAAGGAGGCTTGATGATGCCAATACCACCTTAGGGTACCCCAACATGGGCTAAGGAGCACTACAGCCCCTCATTGCCCAGCCCACCAGCATCATCTATGACCTGGATGGCAAGGATCTAGAAGCTGGGCTGCAGAGGCAGAGCGGAATCCTGCAGTCCTCTGAGCACTCTGGGCTGGGAGAGCGACCTGACAGGCAGGTGGGTAGCTAGTTTCTTGCTCCAGCTTCCAGGGCTGCCAGGAGGCCCAGTCTTCCTCAGTGTGACTTGTTCTGGGATCAGCTCTTGTGGCTGCTCTGCTCTGGAGGGACACCCATTCATCATCTTGCCTCTGGGAATCCCGGCACACCTCTCAGACATGCTCAAACAGAGAGGCTGCCAAACCTGTGCCTGGTCACACAGCAGGTGTGTGGTGAAGCCAGGACACACACGGTCTCACGCCCCCGGTGGGTGGGAATGCAGGCCCAGGCCTTGTGTAACCACCATTGGACCTGCGCACTGTGAGCAGCTCCATGGTGGAGCCACAGGGAGGCCCAGCCCACCCTCACCCTCCGGCATGAACCAGATTCCCCCCCACTCCCCAGCAGGCAGCAGGTCCCTCCAGGTGCTGTGGGGGTACCCAGCCAGCAGCCGGTCACACTGGAAAATAGAGGGATGGCCAACTACAGCTGATCTCCCAGCCAAGGTTAAGGGAAGATTGGGGGGGGGGTGTCACGTGGGCCCCCCAAACCTGGTTCTCCAATGTCCCTGACATGCCAGTCCAATTTATGAACTTCTCCAAGATGTTCTAAACAACGTGCAGTTGATTTCATTTCAAAAATTAAAAACTAAAGTAAATTAAATTGAGGAATGCTGGGTGGAGGCGGAGGAGGGTGTCATGGAATAAAGCCAGTAATGAGAGTCTTAGGAAAACATGAGCGGCTCCCTTCCCTGGGTGGATTTGGGGGTAGAGAGTAACCCCCTGGGGTACAGAGCCCTGGAGCTGATGCTACCCCTGTCCAGGTTTTATCAACCTGTCCTGGGAGACCAGGCCCTGGGTGGGCTGGACTCCTTGGCCTCTGGGGGCCTGGGGTGCAGCCCAGTGAGGTAGAGGACAAGCAAGCGACTCCTCTCCTTTTCTAGTTTGGCTCACACACACCCCAGCACTGCTGCCCCACATAATTACATAAACTGTGCATCACTCAAGATGCTCATCTCGCCACTGACACATTTCGGGCTCAGAGCCATTGTCCCCACCTCCCCTTCACTCAGGGCCCCGGCCCATGACTCACATGCCTCCACCTTCCCAGATGAGATTGCTCCTCACATAGAGGTCGGGCCTTGGTGACCTTGGGGGTTTCTCTTGGGAGACCCCTTGGCCCCTCCTGGGACTGCAGGTTCCTCCAGCCCAAGGCTCTGAATTGATCCCAAGTTGGTCTGCACACAGCACGCTCCTGTGCCCACGGGTGCCACTCCCCCTGACAGTGGCCCACAGCCCAGGCCTGCCTGCGCTCCTGTCTGCTGCCCTGTGCCAAGCCCAGCTGACCGACGATTTAAGGCCTCCTGGCCCCACTCAGTACCTGCTGCTCTCCCTGTGTTGGGCAAGTGGCATCCAGCTGCTTCCTGTGCTTGAGCAGGGGGTGGAGGTGCCCAGGAGCAGCCTGCCTTCCTTGCCTGAGGAGTTTGCTCATTAACTTGAGCTACTCTCGAGGTGGCGTTCCTGGCAGCGGAGGGAAAAACAGGCTTAATTTCCAGAGCTCTGGGGAAGCTCACGCAGGCTCCTCCCACAGGCCTCTGTGGCCCCTCCTCAGCCCTCCAGGACCCCTGGAGCTTCCCTAGGGGTGGAGGTCAGCCAGGGCTCCCCACAAGACTGAGGGCAGCCTTCTCCCGCCCTCCCTGAGCTCCAAGATCCAACAAATGGGAAGCACCACTGGTCAGGTGCTGAGATGACCTAGTGGGAACAGAGGGAAGAAAGGGACCCTCCCCTACACACAGCATATCCTCCTGCTCCTCTCCTGCAAGTGAGAGTCACCCTACTCGCTTGCATACCAGCATCCCAAATAGAAAGGGCTCAGAGAGGGGGGCCTCTCAGATTTGGGGAGGCTGACACCTGCTTAGAAGTCTCATCCTCCCTGACCGGGCATTGTCACCTAGGATTCTGCTTTTGTACCAAGAATCATTCACTGCCACTGGCCCCTGGGGCACCTTGTCTGATCCCCTGAGAGGGGTGGAGAAGAGTTTGACCTCCATACTCAGCCTTCAAGGTCACTGGCAAGAGATTTCTGGGAGGTTCCAGGAGGAACTCATTAGGTGCTTTGCAACAAAGAAAAGGTATCCTCTGGAAAAAAAAAAAAAAAAAAAAACCTAAGCAACAATAAAGTGACTGCAGCAACTTGGTTGTTCTGGCACGAGGATCTTGATGGTTCAGAGCATTCTCCTTCCAGGGGACTTTTTCAGGGACAAGGTGTGCCCTCCCCCTGCCACTCTGCCTCCTGCCCTCACACAGGGTAATCTTAGTTTGATCCAAGTGTCTCACCAGCTGTATACCTTTCACAACAACTCCATGACGTGGTGCTAGTTTTGCATAAGTTTTGCATAAAAGCAAACTGAAGCACAGAGAAACGAAGAGACTGGGTGAGGGCCACACAGTTAGTAGGAGGCAAAGCCAGGAGAGAGCTGGTGCCAGTGCTTTTCGACTCACATCCCGCAGGCCATCCCCATCGTGGGATGGGAGAAAGGAAACTTCTATCTATCACCTGTCCTTTAGACAGGTGTCCTTTAGTACCCAACTCAGCACATGCGGCAAGCACAGTCCACCCAGGCCTCCGGGCCTGATGCATCTCAACTGGCCCACGAGACTGCCACCCACTACCCGCTGGGCCTCCACAGGACAGCAGCAGTGGCCTGAGTCCTCACTCTCTGTTTCTGGCCCCAGGCAGGTGGCACTTGCGATGCTGAATTAGACCTGTATTTAAGCATTATAGACATCAGTGCCTTCAAATTGTTCTGGGATAAATCCTTTGTCCTGTGGACTCCTGGGTTAAGGCCAATTTAACTGCTGCCAGGTAGGGCTTATTCCCTATAAATCAGTGGGAATGTGCTCACACAAATTTTAAATATCAGATTAAAATCAAATTAGTGGGAAAATTTGGAACAAATTGCCTTCAACTACAGTGAATGAGTCTATTTTTAAAATGTTGCCGCACCAGGCAAAATAGTGAAGCAAACACATTTCCTAACAGCGAGTAGACACCGTGTAGGGAGTGATTTGTCATGCTTAGTCACTGTAATTGCTCTAGCAAAACTGAAGAATCAAATAAAACGTGTTTGCAAATTGTAACTCACTCGAGGAGGCTACTTCAGACGGGTCTTAACCTGAAGGTCACAGCAGCTCCCTCTGGGGCAGGCACCCCATCCCTGTCACCCACTTGCCCCCCGTTCTCTGGGGAGGGGCTGTGCCACCAAACTAGAGAGATCACTGCCCAGCGTGCACCAGGGAAGGGCCACCATCCTCATCAGGAAGAGGGGCAGGGATTCCTGGGAGACACCAGGGAGACGTTCTGGTTGACTTGGGAAGTGGGGAGGAGTGGTGGTAAGGATGGGGGGCACTCCGAGGCCTCCAAGACTGAGCAGGGAAAGGCCTGTGGCTGCTTAGGGAGGACAGGTTCTCCTCCTAGTGAGAGGTCGGCGGCCACTTGCCAAGAAGCAGAAATATCTTCAGATGGAGAGGGTTTGGAACAGGCCTTGATGGTTCCTTCAGGCCCTGTCTGGGTCACTGGGTGACACATACTAGCCCTAGGTCACCACGTTTGGCCAGTGATGTCCCCACGCTTGGGCGATGGCCCCTCAATAGTGACTTGACCGGTCATCCCGGAGCGGGGACAAGATGGGGACACAAAGCCCCAGAGAGACCTTTACAGCACAAATGTGATCCCAGCCTCTCCAGCAACGTGGGGTGCACAGCGCTGCCTCCCCCTTCTTCCAGAAATCCCTCTTTTCCCCCACACATGCTCCTGTAGACCAAGACCTTCTCACTGGGGCCAGGTTAGAGCTGACCAGGTAACCTAACCCAACAGAGGAGTCGAAAATTATCTAGAACTGGATAGGTTGCCTTTCTTAGGATTCTTCCATCTTAAAATTAACCTCATGGAAGATGAAGCAATGACTCATCTGGAGTGGGCCAGCACGATGGAGCCTTATTTCCAGGGCCTTGGGTTGCCTCCCACACCGGTGAACCCTGCTCCGTGGACCTCAGGCCAACCCAACAGACTCTTGAATGAAAAGGAGAGGGTGAGATGTTTTTTAAGGTGAGATGAGCTGCATTCAAACACACATGTTGAAGGCCTGCTGTGGCCCAGACGCTGGAGGTCCACCAGGGCCAAGTTCAGCAGGAGGCCAAGAGAGGCAGGATCCCAGGCAAGTTCATTTGATTTCACTCCAGGAGTTCAGGGTGACCTTGGGGAGAATCGTTTTCACGAGAGCGAGGGTGAGGGTGGAAGATGAGGACAACGAAACAGGGAAGATCAGGACAGGGGAGATGATTAGCAAATGACTTTGGATATGTAAGAACCACAAAGTATGCTTTCCAAACAAGCCCATTCCAATCCCACCTTTAAGTTTACTTCAGGCAGGTCTGGCAAGGGGGGCCATGGGAGAGTTTGCTTTCTTGGCTCTCCCTAGAACAGGTTTCAGAACGGCAGAACATTCTTTTCCTGTGCTCCTATCCAGCCCCTCTGGGTCCTCCAGGCAACCAGGGAGTGGGGTCCTCATACCCTGGCCCCCTGTGACTGGCTTCTGAGAGCTCAGCTGCGCCTGCCATTCCACAATCTAAAGGGAGGTCCAAAGGTTCTGGTCTCACTAGCACCCCAACACCAGCTTCCGCTGCGTCAGGCATGAGCACAGCAGATAAAGAAAAGGAGTATCTTTGGAGCTACGCACGCAGGGAGGCCTGTTCCTAGTGGGTGGGGCAAGAAAGCTAGAAAAATAATAAATAAAAACAAAAGCAAAGAGAAGCAAAGCACTTTGGTGCCAGAATGGGGCTGGCTGAGGCTGTGGCTGCCTGAGTAATGGGTTCCATATTTGTCTGGCTCGATCTGCAGCGATCAGGATCCAGGATGCACAGTGGGCCTTGCAGAGACTGGAGGCGACAGCCCAGCTGCAGGCAGACCCAGGCATACCCTTGCGATGGCCCCATCCTGCCGGCCACAGCGTGACGGAGCCGTTGCTGGGAGCTCAGTCTCCAGCACCCCAGCCTCCCCCAGCCTCCGCCCGCATCTCCTGGGTCCCTGCCGGCCTGCACAGATTGTTCGCGTTATTAATGCCGTTTTCCCAGAGATTCCATCTGGTTTTTTAATTGCTCTGGGATGGGGCTAGGATGCTTTGATAGTGAATTGGTATCTTTCCTATGTCTCTGCTTACGTCAAATGCTCATCCACAGAGAGAGTATGGGGGAGGAGGTGACGTGGGGGGCGGCTGTTGAGAGAAGGGAGATAGGACCAGTCTTTCAGAGACAAGAGAGATCTTTCAAAGTTGGTGGTGGTTTAGTTTTATTTGAAGAAAAGAAGAGGAAAGCACCCCCCGTCCCCCAACATAGGACAGAAACAGATGGGACATTGGTCCCTTCCAAACAATAACCCTGTCCCACAACTGCAGAAGGCCTTTGGGTACCCTGGTCAGAGAGGCCTACGGTGGAGCAAGCTCAGGGTTTCTGCTCCCCTTTGACCTGATCCATGAGTGGCCTCCCTCTTCCTCCCTCAGGGCCCCCCTAATTCCATGGAACCAGCAGATCATGGAGAAGGCCTGGCAGGTTTCTGCTTGGGAAGGAGGAGGCAGGAGACCAGGGAGGGGCAGACACTCCTCCCCAGTCCCCATGGCTCATCGCAGGTGTCAGGGCCAAGCCCCATGTTCACAGATTCCCAGGAGATCCAGGAGATAAGGGTGACATCCGTGACAATACTAAACCATCAGGCAGCATCTGGCAGGCAAGGGGCACCTCCCTCTCTCCTGCCCTTGTTCCTTCTCTGAAGACTGGCTCCTCTGAACAAGGGGGACACTGGGTTCAGGGGTGGCCCATAGAGGAAGCGAAGGCCCCACTCTCAGGTGCTATCGCTCATGAGAGACTGCAAAGCAGAGGCATCCAGGCATGTTGGACTAGGTCCATAACCTGGTCTTGGTTCAAAAGCTGCTGCCTCCAGGATGCCTTCCCTGGTGGCCATTATTACCCAGTGAGCTTCCCCTTATAGCACTTGTCACCCTTCAAGCATATATCTTGAGGCCACGAGACTGTGAGCTACTTGAGAGTAGGAGCTGAGTCTCCCTGATCCCAGCTGAGCACCCCATCCTTTACAGGCCCTGGCACATAGTAGGCATCCAATGAACACTTGGGGTGTATGCAGTGCCAGGCTCTTGGAGTGCTTCTTCATGAACGTTGCAGTCAGGAGCAGACGGGTACTCCCCGCCCCCCACAGGAAGCAGTGAGTGGGGAGAATGGCTCCCCCAGGGGTCCCTCTGGCTGGGCACAGAGCACATGTGCCGAGCAGGTTCACCCCATGCTGCACCCCCCCCCCCCCCCCCCGCCACCCCAGCAGGCTGCTCTGTCCACTGTGGGCCAAACTGGCAACCCACCCATCCCATCGCTTTCCTGGGGCTGGATGTGACTGGATGGGTCTGGTCCCCAACGAAGCCCTCCCTGGATCTCAGGATGTGCCATTGGAGGGTGCCCTTCCTCCAGCTGACAACTTTGAAAGCAGATAAACCCCAGGGATGGAACAGTGGGGGTGGAGGGAGGTTTGTGGGCAGGAGCGGTGCCCCTCCCCCGCTCATCCCGGGATCTCTTCTGGGGGCAAAGGGGGAAGCTGAGGCTTGGCCCCCTCAAACAAGAAAAACTGGAATTAGCGCTGAACTCAGAGAGGGTTTGCTGGGGCCTAGCAAGCCGTGGCCTGCCCCGGGCCTCTAGGCAGGCGGTGGGGCTCTGCCTCCTTGGTTCCCAGGGCGGCGGGGCAGGCTGCCGCCTCCTCACCGGGCCCGTGGCCTCTCCTCTGCCAAGGGCGGCCATGGGTGAAGAGGCGGCAAGACACAGGCCAGAGAGGGCGGAGGGGGCGGGGCAGCAAGGGGGCCAGTCTCTCTCCTGAACCACGCAGGCAGGTAAAGCTCAAGTCTTCAGAATTTAAAAAGAAAGTGTAATTTCTCAAAACTGGCACAGCCCATGTTGGGAGGGGCTGCAAACTGCCCAAGTGAAGGTTCTCGGGGTGAAAACAGAAGGTGAGGAGTGTCTCACCCCCAGAGAGGGTGAGCCCTGAAAGCCCTGCCCGCCTCCTGAGCCACTTCCTCTGTTCCATCAGGCATGAGGGTGCGCCCTCCCTTGGCTGGCTGTCACTGTTGCTAAGAGGGTGCTGGGGTGCCAGTCTACACAGGGCAGCTGTCACAGTGGGGGGCTTGGCCCCGGGGTGGGCACACTGGGGAGGGCACAGGCCTGGCTTGCTTCTTGCCGGACAGTGTGTGGGGAAGGACCAGGCACCCACCGCGGGTCTCTGGGTGGGTTTGGGCAGGAGTGGAGGGCTGGGTGGGGGGCATTCAGCCTGCAGGCGGCCTCAGGGCCCTGCGAGGGCAGGCAGCAGCCACCCAGTGCAGGTGAGTGGGGAGGGGGGTAGGGCCTGGCCCTTGAGGCCTTTCCCTGAATGCCCAGGGTCCTGCCGGCCGGGCTGGGGCAAAGGCCAGTGAGAGGGAGGCCGCGCAGAGCTGCAGCAGGGAGACACTGGGAGCAAGTGTAGTCAAAGGGCCCCAGGAGCCTGGAGCTGCCAGGCCAGGTCTGCTGACCCTACAGAGGCCATGGCAACTTCAGGCAGAGGGCTCTCTCTGTGTCCCTCGGCTCCACTCAAGGGCCCATGAGAGGCCACCCAAAGGCCCCCGTGATCTCCTCCCTCCCTTACCACCCCCCAACCCCCGCCTCCCCCCACCCTCCACACACGCCCTCCAGGAGACTCTTCAGGCTTTGGCATTCTCAGCTTGGAGCCTTGTCCCCCTTCTGCCACTGACTTGCCTTGGTTTGGGAAAAGTCACCCCCTGAATGTGAAGGGGCTCGGGGCGGGCGGAGAGCTAATGCAAGTCAGGATCTCAGCCAGAGACTACGCCGTGATTATTTACAAATGTGACCTGGCCCATAGGAAACCGTGGAAGTAGCTTTTCTGGTTTTAAAAAGACACCGACTTTTACTTTGATATGTTTATATTATAGATATAATACATAAAACATCTAGCATGAAATTCTCCCCAAAAGAAGAGAACCCAGCTTTCCTGCTCCCCGGCCCAGCGGTCTGCGCTCGCTGGCTGGAGGCCGCCTCCCTTCCAGGCCGGGGAGCCGGGGCCTCTGGGGGACGAGCCTGTGGGCAGCCCAGGCCGGAGGGGACTGAGGCCCACAACCACCCGCAGGGAAAGCTGAGGGGAAAAGGGAAGCCCACCTCACCTCATTGGTTCCCTGGGAGCAAAAGCCATCCCAAAACCAAAAGGAAAGCGAGCCGCAGACCCTCCCTGCAGCTGCTGACGAAGAGTCTCATTTTGGCAAGTATCTGAGCAAAACCAAAACAAAACAAAAACCAAATAAAATGGTGGTTTAGCATAGACGTGCACATTCACATTGCACAAGGCACCGCTGGGACACAGAGAGGCCAGATACAAGTGTTGATATCGGCTGATAAAGCGAAATATTTGGAAAGCTTGTCATAGCTCCGGTCCCTCTGGGATGGACTGTTGTTTGTGTATGACAATGCTGGTGACATACAGTACAGACGAGGCCGGAGGTGCCAGGGTCCCTTCACCCCCTCCAGCTCCCCCGGCCACAGCTCTGGGCGCCCCACCCCCACCCCACCATGCCAGGAGGGCCCCACTCCTGTGAACACAAGTCCTTAAGCTAACTCATGCTCTAGCTTTCTGGTCTGACTGGGGGTGGGGAGCGCCCACTGGCCACCTGGTGACCCCCCATCTCAGTGAGTTCTGCCCAGGAAGCCTGTTACAGGCTAGGAGGTAAGAGGCAAGGAACGAGGGACCCTCCACCTTCATAGAAAACTAGGGGAACAACCTTAGGTTCAAAGCCCCAAGTCCCGAGTTTCCCCTCTCCAAGGACAGGCGCTGAGGAGCAGCTGCGGCTGGCTTCTCCGGACTTGTGCTCCCAGAACCTTCCTTCTTTCTCCCCGGGGCGCCCAGCCCTCCTTCTCTCAAGGGATCCCGCTGCAGCCTCAGGAACAAGGCAGGAACCCTCCAAATAAAATGACAAGGCACGTATTTGCTCCCCCTACTCGGTAGGAATGGGAGCGGTGAGTTTGCGTCTCCAAGGCACAGGTTATTCCTTAATACTAGAGGTGCCGGGGGCTCCCGGCGCGGCCCCGCGGCCCTTCTCTCGTGCAGGGAGAAACCGCGGCCTGACCCCTCATCCGAAGACGCACCGAGTCGGGCGCGGAGGAAGGCGAGGGCCACGCGGGACAGGACGGGCTTTCAGGCGGCACCGGAATCTCCTAGTCCTGGCTCGCGGGGCTCGGCCAGTCTTGGGATCCCGAGTCCCGAAACCACTCCCTGGGTCCCAGCCAGGGCCGGCCTCACGCGCAGTTGCCCATGGCCTTGACCAGGGAGCTCTCGGGCAGCTGGCGGAAGATGCCCCGCAGCGTGTCCAGTTCGCGGCTCAGTTGTTCCACCCGCTTGCGCAGGCGGTCATTGTCACTGGTCAGCTCCAGCACCTTCTGCTGCGTCTCCACGTTGCGCTGCTTGGCCTTGTCCCGGCTTTTGCGCACGGCGATGTTGTTGCGCTCGCGCCGCACCCGGTACTCGTTGCTGTTCTTATCCACCGACTTCTTGGCTTTGCCCGCGCCGCCGCCGCCCGCGCGGAGGTCTGGGTGCGCGGCCGCCAGCCCCTTGAGCGCGCTGCCGGGGCCTGGCAGGCCAGCCGCGCCGAGCGCGGGCGCCGGGTGCGGGCTGGGCACCGGCGTGGGCGGCGGCGTGGGGTGCCCGGGCTGCAGGTGCATGGTGGTCTGGCCGCAGTGCGCGATCTGGAACTGCAGGTGCGGGGCGGCCAGGTGCGCGGGCGGCGGGTGCGGGTGGGGCGGCGGCGGCGGTGGAGGCTGGTAGGGAAAGAGGCCGGCCAGGGCCAGCTGCTTCGCTTCGTCCTCCTCGCGGGGCTCCTGCTTGATCACCAGCGGCCGCAGCGCCTGAGCCCCGACGCGCTCGTACAGGGGCTCCAGCCTGCCGTCCAGGTAGCCGGCCGCCGCGCAGCCGTAGCCCGGAGGGGGACCGTGTGCCCCTCCGGGCATGACGGCGCCGCCGGGGCCCCCGGGGGCCCCCGGGTAGTCAAAGTCTCCGCCGCCTCCCGCGGGGACCGCGGCCGCCTTGGCCTTCTCCTGCTGCCGGCTGTGCTGGAACAGGTCGGCCAGGAATTCGTCGTTGAAGGCGGCCGGGTCGATGTAGGCGCTGATGTCGATGGACGTCTCGTGTTCGCAGATGCCGCCCAGCGGCTCCGGGGCGGCAGGTGGGGCGGGGGGCTGCGCGGGGCCCGCGCCCCGGGGAAAGCCGAAGGCGGCGCTGCTGGGCGCGTGCGGGGGGCTCTGGAGGTGGCTGCTCATCGGGGGCCGCGGCTCCGCCTCGTAGAAGTCGGCCGACTCCATGGGGGAGCTAGAGTCCTCCCGGCATGGCGAGCCTCGGCGGCCTCCAGCCTGCGCGGGGCGCCGCTGCTGCTGCCACCGCCCACCCGGAGCCCCAGCTGGATCGCGCCCGCGCAGCTCCCGGTCGCGAATGGCCCAGCCCGCGCGGGGCCGCAATTTATACCAGGACGGCCGTCGCCCTCTAGTGTCCAAACCCGCCCGGAGCGGCGCCTCCTGGGTCTTAGCGCCGGGCGCCCGGCGGGGCGGTCAGCGCGGCTGGAGACCCGCGCGGTCAGCGGGAGGCCGCGTCGCGCGCCCCCGGCCCCCCGCGCCCGGAGCGCCGCTGGGGGGAAACTCCGCTCCCGACCCCGACCGTGTCGTCCCCGCGCACACGCGATCCGTAACGGGACCCTCTTCCCCTGGGCTCCCCAAGGTACCCACCCACTCCCAGCCGCAGCCCGCCCGCGGGAGCGCACCTGGACGCCGCGCGGGGGGCGATGCGCGGCGAGACGCGCTCTCCGGGCTTCTCCGTCTCGCGCTCGCTGTAAAAGGCCAAACCGGGGTACCGGCCCGGCCCCGGGTCTCTGCAGGGAGACGACGTGGAGCAGGGCCTGGGGTGGGGTGGGGGCCGGGGACGCTTTGGACGGGGAGCCAGCTCACACCTCGGCGAGGGGAGGGCGAGGGATGAGGCCCCGCGTGCTGGGATTTGGGGTGTTTATCTTGTCCGGGCTCTGCCTCTCGCAACACTCGGGGTCCCCCTGCGCGTGCAGCCCGGGCGCTAGGACCCCGCTGGGAGCGGAGGAAGGGCGGGCGGCTGCGTTCCGGAGCTCGGAGGACCCGGCCGGCGCGTCCGCCCGGGCTGGAAAACTTTCTTTTTCGTGACGCGGAGCCGGAGCGCTAGGGCTGCTGCGCGCTCGGGGCCGGCTCGGCGACGCGCAGGGCGGCCAGTGCTGTCCTGGGCCGGGGGCTGCGCTGGGCTGTGGGGCTGGGCACCGGGCTGGGGTGCGCACTGGAGGAAGAAAAAGGGATCCCGAAGCGAGGCTGGCGGCCCACCGGGTCGGAACCCACTGTCTTCTCCCCGATGTCCCCGGCTGGGAGCGGGGGTGTCTGGGAGTCGGGGCCTCGGCATCGCGGCGACCCAGGAGTCCAGCATCTACTGGGTCCCCGGGATCCAGGGAAATAAAGTGTCCAGACCCGGGCGCCCCGGGGCGCTGCGATGCCACCGTCCCGCACCCACGGCCGCGGGGAGGAAGCGGCTTGCGGCAGCGCCTGTCACAGGGCGCCTCTCGAGTTTTCTGCGGATCGCAGGGTCAGCCGGGGCTCCCAGGGTCCTCGCGCGCCAGCGCCCGCCGCTCACCCCCCGCTGCCCCTTACGACTTGCTGCGCAGAAGCTGCGGGCGCCGGGGTGTGGGCTGGAGGGGTGCCTGCCCAAGAAGCACAGGCTGCGCAGGTGAAGACCCCCTTCCTGACAGCGTGTTTCTGGGGGCCTGGCGAGGCGCCCCAGTCTGGCCCAGCCCTCCAGGAGGCGCAGCGCAAAAACACCGCCCTGGAGGCCGAGCCCCCACTGCGGTCACGGTGAAGAAGCAACCTCGTCGGGGGAACGCACACCGCGCTTTAATCAAGTTCCCATTCAGCACATGATGAATGGCCCAACTGCTCCGTGCTTTGGTCGGAGCTCACACACAAGCTATTTTTAACTTACTGCTTTTGCATGGAGTAAAAGTGGACTCATTAATAAATAACCCGAAGTGAGCTGAGGATCTGCGCCCTGCACCCAAGTGGGACCCACTTATACACCAGGCACCTGGGAGGGCCTGGAGGGAAACCAAAAACATGGAGTGGGATTCTCATTTTTTTCTGCAGGACTCAGAGGAAGGGCTCCTTCCAGGGTAGAGACCAAGGACAGGCTCCTGGAAGTGTGGGGTTCCTGGTGGGTGTGCCCGCTCACCTTGCTTTCCCCCTGCAGGCAGCCAGACTGTCTCTCATTTTAGGATGGGAGGAAATCTCAGAGGCTCCCAGGGCTGGGGGAGCATTGGGAAAAGGCCTGTCACAGGGCGGGGGGATGAGAGAGGCACCAAGCGGGGCTCTTGCCCACAGCCACAGGCCTCCTCTTTGGTGAACCAAGACTTCTCCCCCCCCACCCGCCCCCAGGCCTGCTCTGTGCAAGGCGCTCAGGCCCAGCCGGCGAGACAGGTCACCACATAATGTACTTCACCATTCACTCATCGCTGGTGAGAGGGCGAGACACATGTGGGCAAGAAGGCTGGATGGGAGGATGAGGAGATGTCCTGGGGACCCCTGGGGCTCTGGAGAAGGAAGCAACCCCCTTTGCCTGCTGAGGATGAAACCCTGTGCCCTCCAACTTCACAGCGCTGCCCTAACTCCCAAAGTGACTGTAACTGGAGATGGGGCTTTTAGGCTGTAATTAAGGTTAAATGAGGTCAAAAGGGTGGGGTCCCGATCTGATAGGATCCACATCCTCTGGACAGGAAGAGAGGGAGATAACTCCTCTCCCTCCACCTCCCTTTCCCCCTCCCCTCCCCCTCCATCCCCACCCTTGCTTGTGAGGACTCCAGGAGCCAGTGGCATCTGCAAACCAGGAAGAGTGGGCTCCCCAGAACCCGACCGTGCTGATGGCCTGATTTTGGTTCCAGCCTTCAGAACTTTGAGAAAATGAGTTTTTAAGCCCAGCCTGAGCTGACTAAGACCGTAGGTTAGAGGGAGTGAATCTTGGAGTTGCACCTTGAAGGATGAGCAGGAATTTGCTAGAAGGATAGGTAGACAGAACGGCAGGTGCAAAGGTGGAGAGTCTGCAAGTGCATGGCATGATCTGGTAACAAAGGACAAGAGGTTTGACAGGCTGGAGTGCAGAGATTGCTAGGGAGGGGCCTAGATAAGGCCAGATCCACACTTGGGGTTGGGTTCATGGCCAAGGCAGCTCCGTGAAGGAGAGAGCCTGTCTCAGACTTTTGCTTTCCAGCTTTGAGCAGAAGAGCACTGGGATCTGATCCGGGTCCCCAAAAGTTCACTCTGGTGGGGACTGGAGGGGGAAGGGTTGACCAAATGAAAAACAAGAGAAAGCTGAGTCCCCAGGGAGAGGATGGAGGCCAGAGATTTGATGAGATGTCAGGACTTGAGAGTCTGGGTAGGGGCCGCATGCTTGGCGTCTGGCTGGGGTTACTGTCCCCCAATATATAACATGGGGAAAATAGAGTTACCCTCCAAGCCCCCGGAGGCCATGGCGTCTCACCAACCACAGGACACCCACCTGCCAAGCGATTCTGGAGGAGGGGTGCTGACTGGGAACAGCACCCAGATGTCCCTGCCATATTCTAGTTTTCTCTTTGAGGTCAAGGAGAAAGACTTGGAAGGGGGAGGAAGTGGTTTCAGGGCAAGTAGTGGGTCTGTGTGGGGGCTGCCCAGACGTGAGGGGGTGTCAAGGGGACCTGATGCAGAAGCATCCCGGAGCTGACCAAGCCCTGCAGCAAGAATTGACCGCAGAACCTGGGTGAGACCCCAGGGCCGGTGGAGCCACTTTCCGGAGGGTGTGCTCACGGGTGCAGGAGGGTCCTGGCCTGATAGAGCTCTTGAGCCATCGTGTGTTTATCACTGGTGAGATTACACCTCCTATCATAGCAGCAGCCCCGTGGTGCGGGGCATTCCTCAGACACTTAAAACCCCTACTTTATCACTTATTAGCTGGGTGACCTTGGGCAAGTTTCTGCATTTCTCTGAGTCTCTGTTTTCCGAACTGTAAATGGGAGACAATAACTCATTGTAGTGGGTTTCAGCCTGTTCAAAGGCAAGAGCACGTACAAGTCACACAGGCTATGACAAGGCATAATTAATTCTGTCATCACGAGCTAGAAAGGGTTTCACTAGTAGGAAATAAAACCAGATTGTATGTGCAGCAGTTAAAATCACGACCGTGAGCGCGCAGGTCTATAAAAAGTCCACATTGTCAGATTCGTGAGAATTAGCTGTTTCCAGTTTTCTCTCAGTTTTCATCTACTATATTGTGTGTGTAGTTTCTTTTGTTGTTTTTCTTGTTTACTTTATTTGCTTGCCACTTCTAGCTGATAAGCAGTAGCCGTCCAACGAGTTTAGAAAGAGAAAATTGAGTCAAAATTTTCAGTGCAGAAAATTCTATCCTTTATCTCAAATTTGCTTGGAAAATGGGACAGTGCCCGTATTCCATTTAAATAGAAAATGCCTCTGGTAGATGATGGAACCCAGAACTCCCCACAAGCATTTGGGGAACATCGCAGAAAGCAAGCGGTGGATGTGGGCAGGCATACCCCACATTTTTGTGGGATCTGATACAAGAACACAAATGGCAGCCCCCAGACCGTCTGTTTAAATATTCAAAGTTATCAATCAAATGAACAGACTGTTAGATAAAATATGTTCTACCTTCTAGTCTTGACAAGCATATCTTTGGAAAGTCCCTTTCTCTAGAAAAACACAGCCCAGGCAGGGCACAGGTTTAAATTTAGAACTGGACTCTGAGCGTGGTAGTGGCAGGGAAGCCAGCCACCCCCTGGTCTCCCCACCTCCCGTGTCATCCCCCTCCAGAAGGTTCCTTACTCAGGCAAGTGAGGATAGATGGATAGGGCCCCAATGCTGCCTGTCCCCCTCA